>NC_071988.2:159647500-160897500 GCF_028885655.2 Pongo abelii
AAAACAAACAACTCCATCAAAAAGTGGGCGAAGGACATGAACAGACACTTCTCAAAAGAAGACATTTATGCAGCCAAAAAACACATGAAAAAATGCTCACCATCACTGGCCATCAGAGAAATGCAAATCAAAACCACAATGAGATACCATCTCACACCAGTTAGAATGGCAATCATTAAAAAGTCAGGAAACAACAGGTGCTGGAGAGGATGTGGAGAAATAGGAACACTTTTACACTGTTGGTGGGACTGTAAACTAGTTCAACCATTGTGGAAGTCAGTGTGGCGATTCCTCAGGGATCTAGAACTAGAAATTCCATTCGACCCAGCCATCCCATTACTGGGTATATACCCAAAGGACTATAAATCATGCTGCTGTAAAGACACATGCACACGTATGTTTATTGCGGCATTATTCACAATAGCAAAGACTTGAAACCAACCCAAATGTCCAACAATGATAGACTGGATTAAGAAAATGTGGCACATATACACCATGGAATACTATGCAGCCATAAAAAATGATGAGTTCATGTCCTTTGTAGGGACATGGATGAAATTGGAAATCATCATTCTCAGTAAACTATCGCAAGAACAAAAAACCAAACACCGCATATTCTCACTCATAGGTGGGAATTGAACAATGAGGACACATGGACACAGGAAGGGGAACATCACACTTCGTGGGCTGTTGTGGGGTGGGGGGAGGGGGGGAGGGATAGCATTGGGAGATATACCTAATGCTAGATGACGAGTTAGTGGGTGCAGCGCACCAGCATGGCACATGTATACATATGTAACTTACCTGCACATTGCGCACATGTATCATAAAACCTAAAGTATAATAATAATAATAAATAAAAAATAAAAAAAGAAAAAAAGAAAAAAAAGAAAAGAGTTTTCATGGAGGTGAGCTCCATTCAGACTGCACAGAAATTCCAATAGACACTTCTTACCCTTAGCCCACCACAGTAGGATCCTTACTTAATTCTCTCTTTAGTCTCTTTTCTACACACACACAAACATACAATAGAAAATTCAATCAGCTGTGACTTGAAATTATCCACACTCAAATCACTGAGACCCACTCAGCCTGAGTTTATCTTTGTCTCTCAAAGAAAGGAACAGAAAAAAAAAAGAAGGGGGAGTGAGTAGGATATATGCCAATGAAACAAATGCAAAGGCTCCCAAATAATCTCCCTACATGCTTGTTTCCCTGCTCTCCTATGTCTAATTGGAAGCTGTGAATATCCACCACCCCACTGTTTCTCAGAAGTCTCATTAGAAGCCAACGTGGTTCTGAATTAGAATAAGTGCAACATCTGCCAATGACGTCTGTGTTATGCAGGTGCCACTGCCAAGTGCCAATGCTATACAATATTTGCTCACCACTGCCCACGTGGGACCAAACCCACACTTAATAAGACAGAGACTGCATTGTCATGACATATGCGCAATAATATTCCCTGCATTTAAGCCCCAGAAGCATGGTTATTTAGCTAACTTGGACTTCTGCTATAATCATAGCAGTTTTTCTTCCAGCAGTAAAAGTCTCACCAACTACAGTTCGGCATTTTCTGCTTTCCAATTACTTGCTGATGCTATGCCAAGTACAGAGTAATATTTTCATATATCATTAAACAAATGCAGTTGTGCTCCCCAAAGAGGTTTCAGTTTGGGCTAAACTATATCCATTAAAGCTTTCATAAATGGAACACCCTTCAGCTTGTAGTTTCTTTTTACTCATAAATATTTAAACTGCACAGATAATACCTCAACTTCCCAGCAAGTGCTGCATTAGCTGGGCAATCTTTAAAGCATAAAACTTTGTAGCAAGAGAAAACTAGGAAGAGAGAAATAAGTTGTACTACTAGCAAAAAGCATACCAGATTCATATTTCCTTATTTCTAAGAAATAGTATTTCTCTTTTACATATATAATACACATATATATGTAATCTTCTGAGAGATTTGTATATCAGTGATAGTATTTTAAGTCTACAAGGTACTACAGACTTATATTGAAAGAAAAATAATCTTCTTATTTCCAAAGACTTGATTTTTTTTAAGTGGAAAAAATTAAACCTGAGACTAGGGGTATGAATGTAGTGATTGTCAGACTGAAGTGAAAGGGTAAGTCTAATGCTACATTTTTATCAAAGAAAGTCTGAGGTGATTCAAGGACTGTTTTACACAGTGGGTAAACTTTTTTGGTTGACTTAGGGAACGTTTGGTTGGTAAGAACCAAAACCCATCCCAGCTCACGTAAGTGAAGGGAGGTTTATGTTAAGAATGCAAGGATAGCCCACAGAATCTAACTGCAGAAGTCATGGACCAGCAACTATCTTTTCTTTCCTCTGGGCAAGAGCCTTAAGGTGGCTGGACTCTACTTACTCCCTCTCTCTCCCTCTCTTTGCTCTTTTCCATTCTCTCTAGGAGACCTTCTATAAGGTGCTTAGTTATAGTTTTCTCATAGTTTCAGTATCCCAAAGGTTTAGAGTCAGCACTGGGACCAACTCCCACCACAACTTTATATAAACCTATAATTTGTGGGACATCATCAGAAAAATACATCGTGTAACTCAATTCAAATTCTTGAGAGGAAGAATTTCTTAGTCTTAGTCAGACTGGGTCAGGTGCACAATCCAGTCCAGTTGGTTGAACAAACACAGATTTCTAGGTTCACTTTCATCAGAGACTGAAACAATTTAAAGGGGGAGAAAGATATTCAGCATGTGTCTACTAAATAGTCCTCAAGAAAACCTAAATGGAGGTTGAGATTTTCAATGCAATGGGACTTCTTCCAAAACAATTATGTATTTCACACTGAAATTTACATTGCATTCACATATTATCATATATGTTCTTTATGACATCCTAATGATATATTGAAGGAAGATGATACCAACCCCATTTTAAAAAGTAGAATAGTAAATATCAGAAAGGTGGAAAAGGATGGCTTTTAGGTGAGTAATTTGGACACAACCTCTTGGGAAACTTCCAATTGTACCATACCTTTCAAACAGTTTAGCAACCTTAACCCAGGCTCTTAAAATTTAAAAAGAGCTATATTGACGTGGGTGTTATTGACAAAGAAAGAAGTAGCCCCAGCTATTTATCCCCTCATTCTTCCATACTAGTCTACCAAATAATTCTTTCGAGAATTAGCTGTTTATCTATTAATTTGAATGTGGCTTAAGGTTAGCATGACCATATAATTATATATTAAACTAATAATATTGTAAAATAAAAGAGACACTATTAGTTACTACAGGATAACAGTCATAAACCTGGATTGTCTTGTATTAACCAGGCTGCATGGCTCCTTCTGGAATAGAATTCAAATTTATGGATCCAATCTTTCCTGTCCTGGGACAACTGAAACACTGTGGTAAATTTGGATTTCAGGGGTTGAAACAGGGTGAGTATTATTACAATAAGAAATACCTTGATTTGTGTCTAGGCCCAGAATTTTTAGTGCTTTCCACCTATGTGTTGTATGCTAAAGACAAGTCTGGTTCTTTGTACCAACAGTGATGAGAAACAAGAGCTCATTATCTTAGAGATACTTGATAGTAAGAGTTCTCTAGTAAATGTAAATGCCCTTTATTAGAAATATGTTTTACAAATATTTTCTCCAAAACTGTGGCTTGCTTTTTGCAATTTATTAATAGTGGCTTTTGAAGAGAAAAGTTTGAAATTTTTATCAGTTCAAAGTATCAGTTTTTATTTTATATTCAATTTTTTGTTTTATCTAATAAATCTTTGCTTAACACAAGTCAAAAAAGATTTTTCTCTTATACTTTATTCCAAAAGTTTATAGTTTTAGATTTTACAGATATGTTCATGATCCACTTTAATTTTTGTATATGCCATGAGACAAGGGCTGTTGCTCAGTTTTATTATTTATTAATTTGCATGTAGATTTCCACCCCCTCCACCCTAACTGGTTGAAAAAATACCATATGCTGCTTATCCATTCATCACTTGATGGATATTAGGGTTGTTTCCACCTTTTACCTATTATGAATAATGTTGTTGTAAACATTTGTGTACAACTTTTTGTGGAGATCTAGGTTTTTAATTACCTTGTATGGTACTTAAGTGTGGAATTGCTAGGTCACATGGCAACTGTGTTTAAGTTCTTGAGAAATTGTTGTGTGTGGTTTTGTTTATTTATTTATTTTGGTCAAACTGCTGTACCATTTATATTACCACTAGTCCATGAGGGTTCCATTTCTCTACATCCCTGCCAACACTTGTTATTGTCTGCCTTTTTGATTATAGTTACCCTAGTAAATGCGAAGCAGCAGGCATCTCATTGTTGTGGTTGTGATTTGTATTTCCCTAGTGACTAATTATATTGAATATATTATCATGTGCTTATTAGCCACTTGCATATATTCTTTGGAGAAATGTCTGTTCAAACCTTTTGACCATTTTTAGTTGGGGTATTTGTCTTTTTATTATCAAGTTGTAAAATTTCTTTATATATTTTGGATTCTAAACCCTTATCAGATAGATGACTTGCAAATATTTCCTCCCTTAGTGTGGGTTTTCTCTCACTTTTTAATAGTGTCTTTTGATGCACAAAAGTTTCTAATTTTGATGAAGTCCAACTTACCGATTTTTTTTTTTTGGTTGTTTGTGGTTTCGTTTTATATCTAAGAAACTATAGTCTAATCCAAAGTCACAAAGACTGGATAATCTCAATTGCTCTAGCTTCAAGTTTACTGGCTTTTCCAGTAAATGTTTTATTTCAATTATTATACTTTTCAGCTTCAGAATATCTATTTGGTTCTATTTTATAATTTCTATCTCTTTATTGACATTCTTTTTTTGGTGAGACATCATTCTAATACTTTCCTTTAGTTTTTAGACATATTCCTTTAGTTCTTAAAAAAATCATTGATTTAGGTCCTTGTCTAATAAATACAATATCTGGATTTTCCAGGGACAGTTGGTTGTTTTTTCATGTATGGATCATGAATTATTGTTTCCTTGCATGTCTAGATTAGCCAGAGGTGAGAGCTTAGTGCCTTCTCAGGTCTTTCCTGAGCATGCAGACTTCACTTGCTATATGTGTGTGGCTTTGCACATTCTCAGGAATATACCATAACCTTTCAATGTTCCTTGCAGATATCTCATTCCATAGCTTTTCCCTTTAAGTTTTTTGGCTAGCTTATTATTTGTATCAATTGCTATCTACCTCCTTAATATTCAACAACTGCCTCTGATTGTTTTTGACAAAGGTTTTTGGGAAAAGGCTATTCGGACAAAACTAAGTTAATGGTTCTACTCTACATAGATGATTATGTTTTCTGCATGTACAAACTGTTTTATTATCTTTTCAATCTGTATATCTTATTGCACTGGGTAGTACTTCAACTACAGTGTCAAACACAAGTGATGAGAAAAGTATTCTTTACTTTTTTCCTGATCTTATGGGGAAGAAACTCCATTTTGCATCAAAAAATTTGATGTTATCTGTGGAATTTTTAAAGATATCCTTTATTTAATTGAAGTTCCCTTCAATATCCATTTTGCTGAGAAATTTTTATAAAACAGTGTTGAATTTTCTCAAATGTGTGTTTGTATGTATTGAATAAATCATGATTTTTATATTTTGGAATCTACTTAGAAATATGTTAAATTGATTGATTTTCAAACGTTAAACTATCCTTTCATTCTTGGGCTAAACTTTATACAGATGTAGGCTATATATAAATTAAGAATTTTCTTGTCCATGTTTGTGAAGGATATTTCTTTGTATTTTTGGGGTTTTTTACTTTATTTTTATGAGATCTTTTTGCCTTTTATTTCAGTATCAGAGTAGTGAAGGTCTTATAAGTTGGAAGGTGTTTTTGGTTTTTTATTTTTTTAGAACTTTTATAGGATTTCTATTCTTTTTTAAATATTAGAATTTAACGGTGATGCCATCTGAACCTGGAGCCTATTATTTAAGGGAAGGTTTTTAACTATGAATTTGATGTCTCTAATAGAGATAGAGCTCTTTTGGGCACTTACTTTTCTTTAACTCAGCTTTGGTACTTAGTCACTTTAAAGGACTGTGTCTATTTTATTTAGATTGTTGAAATTCTGATCATGAAGTTCCTTAAATTATGGAGTACTCCAAAGAGATTTCTTCTTCTATGGATTATCCATTCTTTTGCCAAGAGCAAAGATGTGATCTCAAAGACTTCTTTGTAAAGGATCTCTAGGACTTCCAGGGTTTACCAAACCATCATTTGAGTGCCAAAAATACAATCTTTTCTAGTAATTGTCATCACTATTAACTAAGTTGCTTAGACAAGAAACATTGGAGAAATCCTACCTTCATTTGATTACTCTCAAAACCCACATCCAATTCATCAATAATAAATCGTTGAAATACAGGTATAAAAGGATTCAGTTGGTTTAGTTGGCCTTCAGTTCAAAGTGAGTTAGTTGTAATATGCTTACCATATTCTCACCTCCGACCACTACTATTTTTCCATCTATTATAAGTATATTCATAGTTTTAGAAGGTTTTTCTTATCTCCATCTATTCATTATCTTTTTCCTATATTTTTTCAGAAAATAATGATCATCTCTAGGAAGGCTACTGTATGCCAACACCACCACCTGCTCTGTTAGCTTTTTCTCCCTCAATTAGTTATCATACTTCCTTCCCACTTGAAACATTCAAGAGAGAGAATCACGGATCTTCTAGGGCTGTTTGTGACAATTTCCCTATACCCACCTCATTGGTTCCAAACTTACTTCCAATTTTCCTGTTTCTCTAGCTTAGTTCAAACTACTGGATCCATACCCTCACTGGATTCTACCTCAAATTCCATAGACAGAGTTTACGGTTTTTGATCTTCCTAGCATTTCATAACAGGTTTTTCCTAAATGAATTTTCACTCCAAATTCTTCAGTTCTGGGCTTCCTTGAAAAGGATACTTCATCTTTGGTTTCAGCCTCTGAAAAATCTAGCCTCTAGCATGGACGAGCAGGTGTTTGCCAAATTATACCTCCATGACTGAGTGTGGGTTCACACATCTTCATCTTCGGTCCCTTTAACTTCATTCTCTTCATCTTCTCATTAACATATGTGCTAAAAATAACATTTTTATTCTGTCATCCTTCTGTACTTTCTTTGCCCTTTATTTTGCTCTTAGTATAAACTGACAAAATACCACTTATGAAAGTAATAAAGTTGGATATTTTGGGAAAGAGCTTAACATTCTCTGTTACAATGTAATGTGTATAGATAGCCAACAGATTTTAAATACTATCCAAGGTCTGCCAGCAACATATGGTTTTCTTCAGATACAGTGTTCATATGGAAGTAGAATTTTGCACATCTTTTACAAATCCATCCCCAAATTTCAAATATCATTTTATTAATTGTATATTGAAACTAAATAACATATTTGGTATGACTCCAGGGATCCATTAAATTGAAAGGATCTCATCATAACATCACTACAAATGACTCAAAGTCAAAAAGTTATTTTTTAAAAATAACATTTATAATGTTCTTCCCTAATGTAGAAGTACTTGGAAAATTTAGACATGCGGTGTAGAAATAAAAAAATAACAATCTGCAAAATATTGTACACTTTAGGTAATAAGACCTTTTTCAGATTATATTATGCATACAATATGGCTATGAGATAGAATCAAGAGTGGGACCAGTATGTATCAATCTTAGGCAGCATCACAGGGGAAAAAATTGTCATATTTATTGGTTCTATAACAACAGGGCTGGGAGTTTTGATTCTGTGAGGATTCTAATATTTTACTTGTTGATATTAATAAAGCTATTCTGATAATATATATGATTATCTTATTATAAAAATTAATCATACTTTATTTATTTGACATACTGGACTAGATAATGAGAATTCCTTTATTTCTCTCCATTAACTGCCACCCAGATTCTATTTATTTGCTCTCTCAACCACTCAGTTTTTTAATGCCTTATTTTCTAGAGTCTAGTGTTGTATGAAATGAGAGTAATAATATTTGTTAGCTAGAGGGTTATAAAGAATAACATGAACGTTTATTATGCACTTTGAAATCATATGAGTGATTTTTGTTACATTGTAAGCATTGGTATTTCTCAAATAAAAATTATCTTCATGAGTGGTATTATTTTCAGATTCCTGTGTATAAAAGCATATATGTGATTCTGATTTAAATCCACGTAATTCATAGTTTTGGTTAATGTATATTTCTAAAACTTATACACGGCATCAAAAGGAAGTAGTTCTTGCCGGGTACAGTGGCTCACACCTGTAATCCCAGTACTTTGGGAGGCCGAGGCAGGTGGATCACTGAATGTCATGAGTTTGAGACTAGCCTGGCCAACACAGCAAAACCCTGTCTCTACTAAAAATAAAAAAATCAGCCAGACATGGTAGTGCATGCCTGTAGTACAAGCTACTCGAGGTGGCAGAATCATTTGAACTCGGGAGGTGGAGGTTGCAGTGAGCCGAGATCATGCCACTGCACTCCAGCCTGGGTGACAGAACAAGACTCCATCTCAAAAAAAAAAAAAAAAAAAAGGAATTCCTTCTAAGGACCCGGCTCCTTTAGGAAAAACAAGAGCCTCACTGAGACAACATGTGAAGACCTGATATGACTTGTGTTTAAAACTATAATACCAGTCTATGTTCTTTTGCCCTTTACAATTATCTTAATCTATTTGGGCTACTATGGTAAATTATTATAGATGGGGTGGCTTAAACAACAAATTATTTCTCATACTTCTGAAGGCTGAAAGTCTGAGATGGGGGTGCCTGCATTGTGGAGTTCTTGGTGAAGGCTTTCCTCCTGGTTGTGCTGTTATGTAGCCTTTCCTTGGTGCATACAGAGAAATATCTCCTCTTCCTTTTTTAAAATTAGAGCATTAATCTCTTCATGAGTGCTCTACCCTCCTGAGCTTATCTAACCCTAATTACCTTCCAAAGACTACACCTCCAAATGCCATCACATTACGGATTATGGTTCCAATATATCAGTTTTGGAGGAGCACAAATATTCAGTCCCTAACAACAATAAATACAGCATCTGTCTTAGTCTATATTGTGCTGCTAAAACAGAATACCTGTGACTGAGTAATTTATAATTAAAAAAAATTATTTCCTATGGTTTTGGAGGCTGGGAAGTCCAAGACTGAGGGGCCCACATTTGGTGAGGGACTTTGTGCTATGCCATCACATGGATGGCAGAAGATGGAAAGGAAAAAGAAGATGAGAGGGAGAGAGAAAGGGGGGCTTAATTCACTTGTATAACAAATCCACTCTCATAAAATAACCCATTCCCTTGTTAAGCACATTAATTCACTCATAAAGGCAGGGTTCTCATGGCCTAATCACCTCTCAAAGGTACCACCTCTCCACGCTGTTTCACTGGGGATTAAGTTTCCAACATATGAACTCAAGGGAACATGTACCAACCATAGCAGTATCCAAATTATTATAATAAAATTCACATCATTATGCTGACAACCCCCAATAATTGCTATGTGTTTCCTCATATTAAAAATGATTAATTTATGATAGTATCAGAATACCTCATTATAACTCAAATTCAATATAAAATTAAGTTTTGTTATATTAATCTCCCAGATTAGTTTTTGCCTCCACTGAATTGTCTATAAAGAACCAATTAACATAATCAAAATTAAGTTTAGTGGGAACATTACATTTAAATGAACGATAGTTGGATTTCGTCTGTAAACTCAAAATGGTCCTCCATTAAAAACATATCTACACCATAATGTAGATAGCTCTATAACAATTTTACATAATTTAAAGCTACTCTTGTGATAATTTAATCCATTGTTGATAGTACTAACAAAAACCAGCCAAATACGGAGTCCCCCACCTCCAACAACCTCAGGGCTCCAGGTGATTTCTTCCCAAAACACAGATGAGAGGTCATGATTTTACAGTCCCTGCTATTTCTCTGAACTTTTTAATAATAACATTTAATATTTCTTGGGCTCTTGCTATATATGCTAAGCCCTTTCCACATATTATTTGTAATAGACTTGGTAGCCATAATCCAAGAAGAGATGTTGTTATTATCCCCTATTTATAGATGTGGTTTAGAGGAATAAAGTCAATTGCCTAACAGCAAACACATGAATCTCTAACATGGGCCTTAACAGCTACAGCACAGAGCACGTTAGTATGGAGAATTTCAATATTAACTAAGATTCATTTATTTTCTAAGACTTAGAATACTCAGATTTATGGGTTTACACAATTACATATAATTTTGTGGTATATTAAGTAATACAAATAGACTAACGTAAGGTCTATATAGAGTAAAGAATGAATAAGTGAGTGAATGCATGGATGGTGAAATCATATTCAGTAGCAGTTCCTATTTTTCTGAGTGAAGATAAGTTAGAGGATTCAAAATACAATAAGGCTTAAAGAAAAATGCAGAGACAAAAAGTTCTTTAAAATTTAAAGAAGCATAACTCTTTGCTATAAAAACTAATCAATCACCAGATATTTCACAAGTAAACTTGTAATATTTAGACATCAGCATTTGATTAATCTAGCTTGTAATTTGTGTTAATATAACTTCTCTGAAAAGAAAATTCTTCCCTGTACAATTAAAGTTGTTATTCCTTTAATTAAGCTTTATACTGAAATTGGTGAAAGTAAAAGAGAAAGCTTAATATGGATAACTGAGTTTTTAAATATGTATATGATTATAAGTCATTATGGATGGAAAATATACAGTTTAAATAATTTGTTCAAACGTTTTCTTACAAATGTAGATATGATGTCCTGAACAAAAGTGGTTTCAGTTCATCAGTAAATAAAGCATTATATAAGCTTTTTGTTGGTCTGTGTAGGAAAATCTCTCATGTTTTTCTAAATATAATTTTTAAAAACGTTATAGCAACTCACAGACTTCTCTATGAAAACTGATTCTTTAAACATTTTTGGAGAAATAATACCTGATTTTCTTTAGGTAAAATAATTGATTAAAAAATTAAATTCACTACATGACACCTAGGAATATGGCTAAACACTGGTGTAATTTATACCCCATTTAAGTGTAAGAAGATAAATGAAGTTCAGTGAAATATCTTTGGTTAACTGCCTTTGCCTCAGTTAAAGGGAACTTTTTGTAAAAGTGTAAAATAAAGCCAGAAACAAGCACATGGTTTAAGGGCACGGGTGGGTAGTAACAGAGCAATCGGTCAGCCCACAAAGATGTGTATTCTCTCCGTGGCATGGCTTTGGTGGAGGTGCGTGGTGGCACTGAAGTGGTGTTAGTTCCAAATCAAACCCGTGTGTGCAGGCACTGATTGTCTGACTTTTCCAAACTGTTAACAGTCACTTTTTATATTGCTTATAAAAATGATAATTTAACATATTTATTCTACCAGTCATTCTCAAGGTTGACTGACAAAGACTGTAGAAAATTTATTTACCTTAAATCTATATTTCCTAACTCAGGATGTGGTCAGAATTTTAAAGACGCTATAGAGCTTTTAACAGGCGTCTTATTATTCCTTAGGGCCTACTTGTGGGAAATATGTCTAAATTCTAAGATGAAATTGCACATTTATAAATCACTAAGCAGCATTGTGGGAGCTTGCGATTTTTTCCTTTTGAAAAGAGTTAGTCAGGTTTACTTGCAAGACAAGAAGGTGAGTATATCCTCATTATTACCACGGCAATCAAAGTGTGGGGGCTGAGAGCTCCAACTCTGATCCAGCTAGGGTTCATGTACCACTCTGCTGATGACTGAGGGTGTGAACTTAGGGAGGCCTCTTCAACACTCAGTGCCTCAGTTTCCTCACTTGCAGTACCAATTTAAATAATGTTTATCTGAAAGGGCTCGTTGTGAAGACTGATTTCATACATATAAAGTGTTTTGACTGGAACCTAACATATATTAAACACTATATAAGTTTAAGTTGTTGTTAAGCAAACTGGCATCTCTCCTCATTTTTTAATGTCTTCTGACAGGGACAGACAGAAAAGAGGTGAATATTCTACCATGGGAGCTGTATGTGTAAGAATGCAGTCTTCAGGATAATACCATGAGGAATTGCAATACTTACCTCTGCTTTACGGATGAAGAGCTTGCCTGGGTTTGAATCATAGTTTGCCACTTAAAAGCAGTACCATCTTGAGAAAGTTACTTTACCATTTTGTATCTCAGTTTCCTTATTGGTAAAGTAAGAATAATACCTGCTTCTCAAGATCACTGCAAGAATTAAATGGATTAACACCTATAAGGAGTGTGGGATATTATCTGACAGACGCAGAGTAAATATTCTATAAATGTTAGCTGTTTTTATTCAGACAAAGAGAATGAAAGAGATGATTTGGATGGCACTAAGTGGGAAGGAGTAGAAGGAAGGAATTAGTAATAGGATAAAATAATCAACAATAAGCAGAAAGGCACAGGATTTTACATAATGGCAGAAAGTAGGATGAGATTAAGTGACAGTGGTCAGGAGCTTCAATTATAAAAATATTAATTATTAATAGTCCTAATATTGACTGGCAAACTTGTAAGATTTTATTTTTTTCTTGAACATATCTCTAGACTTAAACTCTTAATAAAGCTTAGGTTATTCTCTTAACTTTTCCAAAATTAATTTTGAACCATGGTTTATATTTTTGTCACCACATACTCATATGGCTACAGATTATTTCTAAGATGTCGTAAATCCTTTGATATCTTAGAGATCTCTAATACTTGAAAGAACAGAAAAGATTTGAGGTACATGGTAAGACTGAGATACGTAAGAAAGTGAAACAGATTAGTCTGCTCTTCACCAGCATAAGCCACAGAATAATAATGTGCTCTCAGTGCTGTTACTGAGATACGAAAGGGCTACTCAAACATAGTTCAAATATGAAATAAAGTCCTACCTAGCTCCATCGCATACACACACACACACACACACACACACACTCGCACAAATCAATGCCTTCCTATTTAGAGATTAATCAAATCAAGTAATCAAATCAACCATATTGTATGTTTTAGTTTTAGAAACATACTGAAATTTTGAAAGGTGGGGAAAAAAGTGAATGAGAATTAGTCAACATGACAATTTACAACAAATTATCTACGAAGAGAAATGATATTATCAGGTGACCACAAGTAAAGTGTCTCCTAAAATATTTTATTACAGCCCCCAAACCACCACCTGGTATTTATGGAAGCAATATCTCTTTCAGAATTATTTTAAAGTTAATTATAATCACATAATCAAGTAATTAGCTACTTCATTTAGACCACTGCTACTCAAAATATGGTTGCTATATCAGTATTATTGACATCACATAGAAGCTTGTTAAAATCTGGAATCTCAGGCTCCACCCTAAACTTACTGAATCAGAATTTACAGTCTGATTAAATCCACAGGTGATTTTTATGCACACTTAAGTATGAGGGCACTAATAGAGGACAATGTTTCTCAATATGTGCTTCACATTAAATCTATCTAAAATATATATAAAAATAGTAATGTCGGGATTTACCCATAGAGATTTCTTTCTTTTTTTTTTTTTTTTCTGGAGACAGAGTCTCACTCTGTCACCCAGGCTGGAATGCAGTGGCAAGATCTCAGGTCACTGCAGCTTCTGCCTCCCAGGTTTAAGCTATTCTTGTGCCTCAGCCTCCTGTGTAGTTGGGATTACAGATGTGTGCCATCACACATGGCTCTTTTTTGTGGTTTTAAGAGAGATGGCGTCTTGCCAAGTTGGCCAGGCTGGTCTTGAACCCCCAGCCTCATGTGATCTGCATGCCTCGGCCTCCAAAGTGTGGGGTTTACAGGCGTAAGCCCTCGCACCAGGCCTATTAATTAATTTTGAATGGAACACAGCAACAGTATTTTTTTAGTTTCTCAGGTGATTCTCTTGTTCAGCCACCACTGAAATCCAGATCAGGAACACCAAGCAACACTTAGTGCATAAATATGAATACACATGGTTCAAGGTGAGTTCCCATGAGTCAATGATCAAAGTAGATAAAGACAGAATTTGGAGATATTTAAGCATTTTAGAGACAGAGAACATGTAATTACTTTGGTCTGAAATAAGAAAAAAATTAAAACAAGATACTATAAGATTCAAAGGAAATGAATATCACAAAGCTAAAAACGGTTGGCAAAAGACAAACAAAATATTCAGGAACCAAAATATGAGACATACATTCTCTAATTAATTTTCAGTCTCGACAAAGCATTTTAATTGGTTTATTGTGAATGCATATTTGCTTGTCTTCTAGTTCCTGCATGTAGAATGATCAGTTCTAGCTGTAATAATCTTGGAATTCATAGATATAGACATAGAAGTAATTGTATCAATTTGGAACAGAGACAGGCAGGACAGAAACACCAAGCAAACTTGCTTCATGTCTTCCCTCATTTTATTAACTGTCTGTTAACATGGATGTTTTGCCTCCTGAGGTTGTTAAAGGAAACTCATGATGTTCATCACTGTAATACTACACATTATATATACATGTTAAATAATGTATCAATGGTGAAAATGAATGTTTTAGATAAATATTGCCCATTTGGCTAGATAGATGTAATTTTATAAATTTCAGAAAGCTTAGGTAATGACTTGCAGATGTGTGCAAGGAGAGAAATGGCTTCAGTATTACTCTTATCATTGATCCCTTTACTGAAACCTTTTCTAAATTTGCACTTAGTCACATATTTCCAAAGTGATAATTAAAAGTAAATAAAAATGAACCGTTACATAATCCAATGCAAGCTAAAGTATCTGCATTGTTTATAAATGAATTCCTAGCAAAGTAACAGGTGATTAACACTTCACAGGCTTTTCTTTAAAAAATCAAATTTCCTTTTATGTTTTGTTCTTATGCCAATGAAAATTTACAATGGAGCTCAGTGGGCTGGGCACAGTGGCTCAAGCCTGTAATCTCGACACTTTGGGAGGCCGTGGCAGGCGGATCACCTGAGGTTGGGAGTTCGAGACCACCCTGACCAAAATGGAGAGACTCCAGTCTCTACTAAAAATACAAAAATTAGCCGGGTGTGGTGGTGCAGGCCTGTAATCCCAGCTACTTGAGAGGCTGAGGCAAGAGAATCGCTTGAACCCGGGAGGCAGAGGTTGCGGTGAGCCGAGATCACGCCATTGCACTCCAGCCTGGGCAACAAGAGTGAAACTCCGCCTCAAAAACAACAAAAAAAACAAAAAGCAATGGAGCTCAGTGTATTCATGGGGACGATATATACAAAGAAAGAAAGACTAGGAGTGGTGAGAAGCTTTCTTTTGTAAATGAAAGCCTGTGATATTTATAAAATAATTTATTTTTTTAAAAAATGTTTGGATGCTGCTCAATTTGTTTTTGCCTAAGATATAATGTGATAGACCTTTCTAATAATTTCCATTTGAGGTAAAAACCATTGATACAGGTCAACATTGTGTCTGATATAGCCTCAGGGACAAGTCTGGTGAGGTTAGAATTACAACACATCTAAATACTAAAGAAAATCTTGACATATTAAAGATTTCTTAGGTAATTCATTCTGAATGAGTTACTGAAAAATATCTTTTCTTTTTGTTCTGGAAGCTGGTTTAATACTTACTGGTAAGTTAAAGTTAACATTTCTATAAAGCTTAGAAAATTTTTAAATTTATCTTTTCAAATTATTTTAATAATTACAATATTAGCAGAAATAAGAATGTTTGTAAATTACTTATGTAGTGTTTGAAATCCTTAGTAAAATTCCTAAAAATCTTCAGCAAAATTCCCACAAGCAATTATAGTTAGACTTCCCTTCAGAAATTTAATCCTCTGTGATCATTTTACAGAATAGAGAACTTCTAATTTTTAGGTCCTACTTAATCATAAATGTCTAATTTGGGAAAGTATGTGTGCTTGTAAAAAAGTAAGATATAATTTCTCATTTTTAAATTCTTCTCCACAATCAAACCCATAGTCTCTCTGTCTCATTTGGGATGAGAATAAAACTCTTTCTTCCTTGCTTTCCTATTCTCTCCTTCCTTCCTCTTATACATTAAAGCTTTCAGTGAAATTTACTTTAAAATTCACTATGCTTTTAGAGCTTTTCCTCTAGCATGTTTATACCAAGATATTTCTTCTTTTTTGTTTGAACTCACAACATCAACTTTTTTTGTCTCCTCTGACGGCAAGCCACAAATGAAATTAGGATGGGGAGGTTATCCTTTAGAGTAAGATTGGAATTTCATAGTCTGTTCATTTGGTCATACAACTAACACCTCTGAGACTTTTTGGTTACCTTCAGAAGAATAATTTGGATCTTGAATATAAATGTTCTGACCACCTAAGTAAACAGTGTAATTGCCATGGGTTGTATAACACTCTGCTTTTCTAATGAAACAGGTCTTAATTTATATCAGAACCTGGATGGCTAGTTGCCCTCACTTGTTCAATAAACTTTTTAACTTGAGTAACTCTGTAGATGTAAGAGTAGATTCAATAGAAAACAAACAAAATAAAAGCAAAACAATAACAAGATTGATAATAGAGAAATATAACCAAAGTCCTAGAAAAAAATAAAAAGAATATAAGCAATACCATAAGCAAAGATGACTTAGTTAAAACCAACTAACCAAGCAACAAATAAAGAAGATTTCATGTGAGTTAATAGAATGGGAAAATAGAGGAAAAATTGAGTTGATGAGGTAAGGATATTGAATTACGTGAATGGGAAGGTAATTATTAGATCAAATAGCAAAAGGAAATCTACAATTTACGCTGTTCCAAAAGGAGATATTGGAATTTATCTCAGTGTGGTTTTTGTCTTGAATCTGACTCCCTATTCATCAAAAACTATATCCCTTCATTTAAATGATAAATCAATTATTTTAATACTTTTTGATACAAGTGTTTGTTAATTATTTATAAATTTCTCAAAAGGTATTCTCCTTGAGCAAATTATTTCTCATGGGAAAATTCTAATAATATACTAACCACTATGCTGTGTTGTTCAAATGCATCATGCCATTGTTCTAAAGGAAATAGCCTTCTTTTTTTCATATTTTTAATTTGGAGATGTTTGAGGTCTTAAAACAGGGTTCCAAAATTTTTGACACTCATCCTATTCAAGAGCAGAGATAAACTATTCCTGCTAAGCCCTGTGCAAATTGCAGATTTGTGAGCAAAATGAAAGGTTGTTATTGCTTTAAGTCACAGATTTTTAAGATGGCTCACAGTAAATAATTGACACAGATTGTGCTACCTGAAAGATAAGTGATTCCATAACAAAAATTAATATGTATTATTGGTTTGGGGCTGGGCAGCAGGTGAAAACCAGAAGGGCCTTGAGGAGAGTATTAATGAAAAAGCCCAAAAAGCAATGAGAAAGCTGTTAGTGAGGGTTTCAAGGAAAGTGAGGGAAATGTTATTGGGAGCAGGAGGAAAGGGGACTTTTATTATGCAGTGGTGGAAATGTTGGCAATATGTCTCCTGTAAATGTGAAAAACAGGAAATGAATTTAATGAACTTAATGATCTAGGAGAATACTGAAAATCCTACATAACAGCTTCTTGCCAGCTATGATAAAATGCAAGAGGATAGAGGGTACAAGGTGAGGGAATGCAATGTTAAGTCTAAAGGAGCCAGAACTTGCTAAAGTTAAAAAAAAAAACAAAAAACTCTTTCTTCTTCCAAATCTTTCCATACGATGAAAAATTCTTAAAATAATAAATACTCTAATGCCTAAAATCTAATTCTGGGTGAGATTATAAGATTTCTTGTTGATATCTAAGAAAGAACTGAGGTGATAATACAGAAAACCTTTCAGTCAAACAGGAAGTCCTGTAAGAATCAAGAACGCATGTCTTACAAATCTCCTTAATTAAACTGGGGTTTTTGAAAGTCTTAGAGCAAGTTACGTCACAGAAGCTTCACAGGGAACCTAGATAGGGAAGGACTTACCTTTATGATGTATGGTTGTGACTTTTGTGTAAAAGATAACCCTAAGTATATTCATGGAGAATCCACACAATTTTTAAGAGAATTATTTTGGTCAAAATAGCTCCAGCTTAGACTAAAATGGAAAAAAAGACTTTGGGATACCTAAGCTTTTTTGGGCAGGAAACTGGCTGTCAAGGATACAGAGGGCAGAGCCATGAGCCATGAGCATGGAAACAAGAACCACAGAGAATAATGCCCAGAGAGCAGCAGTGAGGCCTGATTATCAAAGGCCTAAGTCATCAAAATGGACCCAGTGGATTTCACAATGGATATGTACCAGTGACTGCTGTGTACCTCCAGTTATTCCCTTTTAATGAGAATGTTTATGGAAATTATCTTATGCCTGTTCCCTTGTTCTATTCTAACCCATAATCTCTCTGCCTCATTTGGGATAAGAATAAAACCCTTTCCACCCTGCTTTCCCATTCTCTCCTTCCTTCATCTTATACTTTAAAACTTTCAGTGAAATTTACTTTAAAATTCACTATGCTTTTAGAGCTTTTCCTCTAGCATGTTTATAACAAGATATCTCTCGTTTTTTGTTTAAACTCACAAAATCAGCCATTTTTTCTCCTTCGTGTGTGTTGGGGAGAAGATAACTTGTTTCTTTAGTTCCCAGATCTTTAGATTAGGAGAACCATACTCAACGGGCTGTCCCGTAGGAGCCAAATTCCAAGAGCTTCACCTGCACATGGACCTGATTTAGGTGATGAAACCCTGGACTTTGAACCTGAGACCAATTTCATAATGAGATAGGATGTTTTAGGAGTTTGAGAAAGGGTAAATGTATTTTACGTGTGAAGAGAATGTAAATAACTTGTGGCAAGAGGTCATACCATGGCAGTTTAAGAATATGAGCCCCGAATGCTTTGCCATTCCTCCCATTGAATACTAGGTTTATGTTCTTCCCCATAAATCCAGGTTCTGTGACAGGTTGACCAGCAGTATATGGCCAAAATGATTCTATGCCATTTTCTGGGGCCAGGGCTTAAAAAGTGGAGGCTTCCACTTCCTGTGTCTTGTGGTATTGCTTCTGGGAACGAACCACCATAGTGTGAGTAGAGAAAACGGAGGCACCCCATGGACAGACCCGTGAAAGAGAAAAACCAAGCCCTCAGCCATTAGTCAACACCATTTTGGAAGCCTTGTGAGACAGCCACCTAGCAAGTAAATCCTCCAGTCTGTTGTATGTAACTAAGCTTTGCTGCAATTGATAACTGATACATATTTACTGTTGCACACCAAAATGATCCTGCACAAATTATTTGCCTCTCAAAGAGTTTTCTCAGCTGTAACATAGAGATAATCATGGTTTCTACCTGATAGAATGATAGTAAGGATCAAATGAGGGAGAGATTTGAAATGTCTAGCAAAGTGTTTAGGACATATTAAACTTTCAATAAGTGCTATCTATAATGATGTTCAAGGTGATTTAATTTTTGTTATTTTTTAAATAAATATGAGGAACTATCCTTATTTCGATTTCTCAAAATATTAGGTTCTGTTTTAAAGGAAAGCTTGAAGTCACCTGGAGAGACCCTGGGCTCCTGTAACCACATGACTCCAGTGCATGTATATTTTCAAGTAAAAATGAAAATAAATTTGAGTCCTTATGTTGTTTTATACATTTCCGCCATGTGAGATTTAGCCGCATGCATTTTACTTTTTATATTTTCATGTAGAGTTTCTGGGTTTTCCTGTTTGGAAATATTAGATCTTATTTTTCCCACTGTTTCTATTCTTATTCTCTTTCATTCCTATTCAGGCATCTGTGTTAGGCAAATAACTCTCCATATGTACCGGGTGCAAATTGCTCTTCATCAGGAAGTGCCACTTCACAAATTTAGAAAGAGAGGCATAGAGTCATTACAAAGGCTATTAAATAAAATAAAGTAGCTTGTTCAGAAACAAATAGATATTAACATCATCCTCTAACTAGACAACTTAAATAGTATATGGGATATATATTTTATCCTTACATGGCATCCTTGTTCTAATTCAATCACTCCTGTCAAACATACATTTAAAAACAAATTAGATGACAGCCATCACAATTAGCATGCACCCACACACAAACACACCAGTTATTAAAGACCCTAATTGAACCACGTATTTTTAGATTTGGACTTCTCAGAAACTTGGGCAGTCTGAGTACATCAACAAAGTGTCTTCCTTGGAAACAGCATATGTAGGTTTGAATGAGAAGTTGGCAAACGCCATCTTTATCCAGTGACTTGGTTTGTAATTATTATAGAGTTCTTACATATTATAAAACCTGGAAAGTTATTTTTAAAATATTGTGGAGAGAAAAATATTTATTTTTTTTCCTTTAGGCACCAGAGGGCATGAAACATTTGATGAAATACATGGAAATCATACACAATACATGATTTTTCCCTGAATCAAACTGATTAAATGTGAAGATTTTTATAAACGATTCAGAAAGAAAAAATTACTTTACTTTTGCTAACCTAATTTTTTTTCATCTCTATGGCCACACAACCATTTCAAAGAAAGGTCTCAACTCAGATTTACCTTTGCCAAATGAAGAGCAACAAAGTCTGCGTCAGCGTAGCCCAGGATCAACTGGGTCTGCCCTTTTCATCAAGAGCATCATCTGCTTGCTGCGTTAGTCTGCTGGTCATGCTCCCATGAACCTGGGGAATTGGAGGGGGTAGACTTCATCAAGTATTGTCCAGGAATCTTTCTGTATTGATGCCTAATACGTGCTGAAACTACAGTAAATACCTCGAAGGTAAAAAGGTCCTACTTTTGATTACCATGACTTTTTTATTTTTGTACAATTAAGAGAAAAATACATTCATAAGGTACTTGGGATCTTTTTCTGGAATTAAAGTTAGCTTTGCTTGTATGCTCCGCTAAGTTAAAATGTGAGTGGATTAAAATAGCTTGTGTCATCATGCTAAGTAATAGGAATAAGGTAAGTTCTTTTTTTATTTTTATTTTTTTATTTTTTATTTACTATTATTATTATTATTATTATTATTATTATACTTTAGGTTTTATGGTACATGTGCGCAATGTGCAGGTAAGTTACATATGTATACATGTGCCATGCTAGTGTGCTGCACCCACTAACTCGTCATCTAGCATTAGGTATATCTCCCAATGCTATCCCTCCCCCCTCCCTCTACCCCACAACAGTCCCCGAAGTGTGATGTTCCCCTTCCTGTGTCCATGTGTTCTCATTGTTCAGTTCCCACCTATGAGTGAGAATATGCGGTGTTTGGTTTTTTGTTCTTGCGATAGTTTACTGAGAATGATGATTTCCAGTTTCATCCATGTCCCTACAAAGGACATGAACTCATCATTTTTTATGGCTGCATAGTATTCCATGGTGTATATGTGCCACATTTTCTTAATCCAGTCTATCATTGTTGGACATTTGGGTTGGTTCCAAGTCTTTGCTATTGTGAATAATGCCGCAATAAACATACGTGTGCATGTGTCTTTATAGCAGCATGATTTATAGTCCTTTGGGTATATACCCAGTAATGGGATGGCTGGGTCGAATGGAATTTCTAGTTCTAGATCCCTGAGGAATCGCCACACTGACTTGTGTGAACTAGTTTACAGTCCCACCAACAGTGTAAAAGTGTTCCTATTTCTCCACATCCTCTCCAGCACCTGTTGTTTCCTGACTTTTTAATGATTGCCATTCTAACTGGTGTGAGATGGTATCTCATTGCGGTTTTGATTTGCATTTCTCTGATGGCCAGTGATGGTGAGCATTTTTTCATGTGTTTTTTGGCTGCATAAATGTCTTCTTTTGAGAAGTGTCTGTTCATGTCCTTCGCCCACTTTTTGATGGAGTTGTTTGTTTTTTTCTTGTAAATTTGTTGGAGTTCATTGTAGATTCTGAATATTAGCCCTTTGTCAGATGAATAGGTTGTGAAAATTTTCTCCCATTTTGTAGGTTGCCTGTTCACTCTGATGGTAGTTTCTTTTGCTGTGCAGAAGCTCTTTAGTTTAATTAGATCCCATTTGTCAATTTTGGCTTTTGTTGCCATTGCTTTTGGTGTTTTAGACATGAAGTCCTTGCCCATGCCTATGTCCTGAATGGTAATGCCTAGGTTTTCTTCTAGGGTTTTTATGGTTTTAGGTCTAATATTTAAGTCTTTAATCCATCTTTAATTGATTTTTGTATAAGGTGTAAGGAAGAGATCCAGTTTCACCTTTCTACATATGGCTAGCCAGTTTCCCCAGCACCATTTATTAAATAGGGAAATCCTTTCCCCATTTCTTGTTTTTGTCAGGTTTGTCAAAGATCAGATAGTTGTAGATATGTGGCATTATTTCTGACGGCTCTGTTCTGTTCCATTGATCTATATCTCTGTTTTGGTACCAGTACCATGCTGTTTTGGTTACTGTAGCCTTGTAGTATAGTTTGAAGTCAGGTAGTGTGATGCCTCCAGCTTTGTTCTTTTGGCTTAGGATTGACTTGGCGATGCGGGCTCTTCTTTGGTTCCATATGAACTTTAAAGTAGTTTTTTCCAATTCTGTGAAGAAAGTCATTTGTAGCTTGATGGGGATGGCATTGAATCTGTAAATTACCTTGGGAAGGATGGCCATTTTCATGATATTGATTCTTCCTACCCATGAGCATGGAATGTTCTTCCATTTGTTTGTATCCTCTTTTATTTCTTTGAGCAGTGGTTTGTAGTTCTCCTTGAAGAGGTCCTTCACATCCCTTGTAAGTTGGATTCCTAGGTATTTTATTCTCTTTGAAGCAACTGTGAATGGGAGTTCACTCATGATTTGGCTCTCTGTTTGTCTGTTATTGATGTATAAGAATGCTTGTGATTTTTGTACATGGATTTTGTATCCTGAGACTTTGCTGAAGTTGCTTATCAGCTTAAGGAGATTTTGGGCTGAGACAATGGGGTTTTCTAGATATACAATCATGTCGTCTGCAAACAGGGACAATTTGACTTCCTCTTTTCCTAATTGAATACCCTTGATTTCCTTCTCCTGCCTAATTGCCCTGGCCAGAACATCCAATACTATGTTGAATAGAAGTGGTGAGAGAGGGCATCCCTGTCTTGTGCCAGTTTTCAAAGGGAATGCTTCCAGTTTTTGCCCATTCAGTATGATATTGGCTGTGGGTTTGTCATAGATAGCTCTTATTATTTTGAGATAGGTCCCATCAATACCTAATTTATTGAGAGTTTTTAGCATGAAGGGTTGTTGAATTTTGTCAAAGGTCTTTTCTGCATCTATTGAGATAATCATGTGGTTTTTGTCTTTGGTTCTGTTTATATGCTGGATTACATTTATTGATTTGTGTATATTGAACCAGCCTTGCATCCCAGGGAAGAAGCCCACTTGATCATGGTGGATAAGCTTTTTGATGTGCTGCTGGATTCTGTTTGCTAGTATTTTATTGAGGATTTTTGCATCAATGTTCATCAAGGATATTGGTCTAAAATTCTCTTTTTTTGTTGTGTCTCTGCCCGGCTTTGGTATCAGGATGATGCTGGCCTCATAAAATGAGTTAGGGAGGATTCCCTCTTTTTCTATTGATTGGAATAGTTTCAGAAGGAATGGTACCAGCTCCTCCTTGTACCTCTGGTAGAATTCGGCTGTGAACCCATCTGGTCCTGGACTTTTTTTGGTTGGCAAGCTATTGATTATTGCCACAATTTCAGCTTCTGTTATTGGTCTATTCAGAGATTCAACTTCTTCCTGGTTTAGTCTTGGGAGAGTGTATGTGTTGAGGAATTTATCCATTTCTTCTAGATTTTCTAGTTTATTTGCGTAGAGGTGTTTGTAATATTCTCTGACGGTAGTTTGTATTTCTGTGGGATTGGTGGTGATATCCCCTTTATCATTTTTTATTGCATCTATTTGATTCTTCTCTCTTTTTTTCTTCATTAATCTTGCTAGCGGTCTATCAATTTTGTTGATCCTTTCAAAAAACCAGCTCCTGGATTCATTGATTTTTTGAAGGGTTTTTTGTGTCTCTATTTCCTTCAGTTCTGCTCTGATTTTAGTTATTTCTTGCCTTCTGCTAGCTTTTGAATGTGTTTGCTCTTGCTTTTCTAGTTCTTTTAATTGTGATGTTAGGGTGTCAATTTTGGATCTTTCCTGCTTTCTCTTGTGGGCATTTAGTGCTATAAATTTCCCTCTACACACTGCTTTGAATGCATCCCAGAGATTCTGGTATGTTGTGTCTTGGTTCTCATTGGTTTCAAAGAGCATCTTTATTTCTGCCTTCATTTCGTTATGTACCCAGTAGTCATTCAGGAGCAGGTTGTTCAGTTTCCATGTAGTTGAGCGGTTTTGAGTGAGATTCTTAATCCTGAATTCTAGCTTGATTGCACTGTGATCTGAGAGATAGTTTGTTATAATTTCTGTTCTTTTACATTTATTGAGGAGAGCTTTACTTCCAAGTATGTGGTCAATTTTGGAATAGGTGTGGTGTGGTGCTGAAAAAAGTGTATATTCTGTTGATTTGGGGTGGAGAGTTCTGTAGATGTCTATTAGGTCCGCTTGGTGCAGAGCTGTGTTCAATTCCTGGGTATCCTTGTTGACTTTCTGTCTCGTTGATCTGTCTAATGTTGACAGTGGGGTGTTAAAGTCTCCCATTATTAATGTGTGGGAGTCTAAGTCTCTTTGTAGGTCACTCAGGACTTGCTTTATGAATCTGGGTGCTCCTGTATTGGGTGCGTATATATTTAGGATAGTTAGCTCTTCTTGTTGAATTAATCCCTTTACCATTATGTAATGGCCTTCTTTGTCTCTTTTGATCTTTGTTGGTTTAAAGTCTGTTTTATCAGAGACTAGGATTGCAACCCCTGCCTTTTTTTGTTTTCTATTTGCTTGGTAGATCTTCCTCCATCCTTTTATTTTGAGCATATGTGTGTCTCTGCACATGAGATGGCTTTCCTGAATACAGCACACTGATGGGTCTTGAGTCTTTATCCAATTTGCCAGTCTGTGTCTTTTAATTGGAGCATTTAGTCCATTTACATTTAAAGTTAATATTGTTATGTGTGAATTTGATCCTGTCATTATGATGTTAGCTGGTTATTTTGCTCGTTAGTTGATGCAGTCTCTTCCTAGTCTCGATGGTCTTTACATTTTGGCATGATTTTGCAGTGGCTGGTACTGGTTGTGCCTTTCCATGTTTAGTGCTTCCTTCAGGAGCTCTTTTAGGGCAGGCCTGGTGGTGACAAAATCTCTCAGCATTTGCTTGTCTGTAAAGGATTTTATTTCTCCTTCACTTATGAAGCTTAGTTTGGCTGGATATGAAATTCTGGGTTGAAAATTCTTTTCTTTAAGAATGTTGAATATTGGCCCTCACTCTCTTCTGGCTTGTAGGGTTTTTGCCAAGAGATCCGCTGTTAGTCTGATGGGCTTCCCTTTGAGGGTAACCCGACCTTTCTCTCTGGCTGCCCTTAACATTTTTTCCTTCATTTCAACTTTGGTGAATCTGACAATTATGTGTCTTGGAGTTGCTCTTCTTGAGGAGTATCTTTGTGGCGTTCTCTGTATTTCCTGAATCTGAATGTTGGCCTGCCTTGCTAGATTGGGGAAGTTCTCCTGGATAATATCCTGCAGAGTGTTTTCCAACTTGTTTCCATTCTCCCCGTCACTTTCAGGTACACCAATCAGACGTAGATTTGGTCTTTTCACATAGTCCCACATTTCTTGGAGGCTTTGCTCATTTCTTTTTATTCTTTTTTCTTTAAACTTCCCTTCTCACTTCATTTCATTCATTTCATCTTCCAGGGCTGATACCCTTTCTTCCATTTGATCACATCAGCTCCTGAGGCTTCTGCATTCTTCACGTAGTTCTTGAACCTTGGTTTTCAGCTCCATCAGCTCCTTTAAGCACTTCTCTGTATTGGTTATTCTAGTTATACATTCTTCTAAATTTTTTTCAAAGTTTTCAACTTCTTTGCCTTTGGTTTGAATATCCTCCCGTAGCTCGGAGTAATTTGATCGTCTGAAGCCTTCTTCTCTCAGCTCGTCAAAGTCATTCTCCGTCCAGCTTTGTTCCGTTGCTGGTGAAGAACTGCGTTCCTTTGGAGGAGGAGAGGTACTCTGCTTTTTAGAGTTTCCAGTTTTTCTGCTCTGTTTTTTCCCCATCTTTGTGGTTTTATCTACTTTTGGTCTTTGATGATGGTGACGTACAGATGGGTTTTTGGTGAGGATGTCCTTTCTGTTAGTTTTCCTTCTAACAGACAAGACCCTCAGCTGCAGGTCTGTTGGAGTACCTGGCCGGCCTTGTGAGGTGTCAGTCTGGCCCTGCTGGGGGGTGCCTCCCAGTTAGGCTGCTCAGGCGTCAGGGGGTGCCTCCCAGTTAGGCTGCTCAGGGGTCAGGGGTCAGGGACCCACTTGAGGAGGCAGTCTGCCCGTTCTCAGATCTCCAGCTGCATGCTGGGAGAACCACTGCTCTCCTCAAAGCTGTCAGACAGGGACATTTAAGTCTGCAGAGGTTACTGCTGTCTTTTTGTTTGTCTGTGCCCTACCCCCAGAGGTGGAGCCTACAGAGGCAGGCAGGCCTCCTTGGGCTGTGGTGGGCTCCACCCAGTTCAAGCTTCCCAGCTGCTTTGTTTACCTAAGCGAGCCTAGGCAATGGCGGGCGCCCCTCCTCCAGCCTCGCTGCGGACTTGCTGTTTGATCTCAGACTGCTGTGCTAGCAATCAGCGAGACTCCGCAGGCGTAGGACCCTCTGAGCCAGGTGTGGGCTATACTCTCCTGGGGCACCGTTTCCTAAGCCCATCGGAAAAGCACAGTATTCAGGTAGGAGTGGCCCGATTTTCCAGGTGCTGTCTGTCACCCCTGGAAAGGGAACTCCCTGACCCCTTGCGCTTCCCGAGTGAGGCAATGCCTCACCTCTGCTTCGGCTGGCACACGGTGCACTCACCCACTGACCTGCGCCCACTGTCTGGCACTCCCTAGTGAGATGAACACGGTACCTCAGATGGAAATGCAGAAATCACCTGTCTTCTGTGTCGCTCACGCTGGGAGCTGTAGACCGGAGCTGTTCCTATTCGGCCATCTTGGCTCCTCCCCCCAAGGTAAGTTCTTAACGAGCAATGACAATGAGATTAGTAGCCCTGACCAGGGTTCACAAATAGGTTAGCATCACTATATTTAAACTGGTAATGAAAATTTTGTTCAGAGTTAAATGAGCTCTGTTTAAGGATCACTGTGAGATAACTATACAAGAAAAATATTATTTAATCTGTATTCCTTACAATTTCTGACCCCTAATATAGAAGCTTCATCCATTCCTTGAGATGCTTTAAAGATATATAGCAATGATTTTTACTCATTTGGTAGCCCTCACAACACTTATAACACCCCTGAAAAAAAATTGCTTTATGAGAGGGAAAAAGCGAAATGCTCATAACTTATGAATGTGCATTAAGATAAGACAAAAAATGTAAAGTCAAGATCAGAACATAAGTTTCTGATATGGTAGCCTAACACATCAGCCACCTCATCAGCCTTGTTTCTATATTATTATAGAGGTCTTACCAATTACAAAACAGTTGTCCACCACTATTATTAACTCAGTCTGTAAAATTTCTTTTCCCCTAGAAATAATATATCCAACAATAATAAATAAAGTAGCAATATGGCTGGTATTAACTATTAGAATTTCATTTATTATAGGATGATTATAGAAATAAATATGGAAACTTTGTCAGCTATAATGAGATCTTACTGATATTTAATGTAACCTTACCTTTTAAGTGGTATACAAGGAGGCCTTATATATGAATAATTCATATATCCAACAAACATTATACAATTTAATGTTTATAACACTTCCTATATGCCAGACATTGTGCTTAATGCTTCACAAAGAAAATTGCTAGTTCCTAACTAAAATTACTTCTACCATCATTCCCATTTTGCAGATGTAGAAATTAATCATGGCTTAGAAGGATTAATTATATTCTATTAGGTCACAGAGCTAGTAGTAGAAGATCAAGATTCACACTAGTGCTCTTTTTATTATCAAGTAAAATCTCTTACCATTATACTTTGCTAGAGTGTGAAATCCTGGAGAACGAACTTATATGTTTATATATTCCTTGCATATAACACAATGCATAATTATTTTGTGCTCAAAAGTGCTCCAATGTTAATTATTTATATATGGGGAAAAACTATACCATGGTATGTTATTATCTGTCTATTGTAAATAGATAATAAATTGTATGCTATTAGGCCATCTTCCCAACTCTACATTCAATGATGTCATTTTGGTAGCTTGAATTCAACCAGGTTGGAACACTATATCACAGAAATTAGAAATCAGCAAACGCTACATATCAAGGCTTGTTTTGTTGATTTCCTAGAGTTAAGATAATAATGAAGAAAATGTTAATAATCCAGATTAAACATTATAGTGTGTTGTGTCTATAGACATTCTACTGTAAATAGCACAAAAAAATTGAATAGCCTTCCAGCATTCTAATACTGTCTCATTTGGCAAAGAAATCACGCATGATATTAACCAATGAGTGAAAGTCTAATATGTATTTTAATTGTTTTACTTTTTGTCTTAATGTAAAGGAAAAATAAAACTTCATTATGTTGGAAGTACACTTGGAAAGCTGGTTGTTAAATATTTGTAAATACTACAGGATGGCGGGTCAAAAAGATAAGAACCTCAGTAGCTGGAAGAACACAAAGAACTTTCTAGTGGTCCTTACCTGAACAACTATGGGAAAAATAAACTCCTAGGCTATTTGGATTAAAGTACTTTGGAATATCTTTTTTGCATATATTTGGCCTATACCTAAAAATAATATAAGCAGGTAGAGAGAGCCAGATTGAATTGATGGATCAAAGGGCTAAGTGTACAAACTCTTCCTTCTTCCAGGAGCTTATATCATTAGAGCCAACCTTGGTGTGTCCTCAGTATCTTCTGAGGAACCTCTCCTTTCTTAGATGCCCAGTACCATTTTCTATATCTTAACAGCTGATAGTGTTCTTCTAAAATGTCAGTCCCATCTAGGACTCACATTTCACTTTTAGCACTTATGCTCCAGAGTTTTCTTGACCCTCTTCTCCAGAAAATATTGTTGGATATGTCATTCCTTCAAGGTCGTGCTTGTTAGATGTCTAATTTTACATAAATTTCACCTAAGTTGTTCATTAAAAATTTACAGGCCCAGAGAATATTGTACTTTATTTTAACTTCTAGCAGCGAAGAATATCATGGCTAAATCAGAGAGAAAATATTATTAGTATAATAAACTATAAATTGTTCTACAAATTCCCTCACGTATGGACTGAATTGTGCCCAGTCCTACCCCCCAAATTTATACATTGAAATCCTAATCCCTAGTGTACTTCAGAAAGTGACTGTATTTGGATAGAAGTCTTTTATAGAGTTAAATAAGGTTATGTGAGATAATATGGGTGGGTCTTAATACAATATGACTGGTGTCCTTATAAAAAGGTGGAGAGACATCAGGGATTGCTACACAGAGAAAAGGCCATGTGAGGACAATGACAAGGCAGCCATCTACAAGCTTAGGAGAGAGGCCTTAGAAGAAACCAAACCTTCCTTCACCTTGATCTTACACTTTTAGCCTCCAGAACTGTGAGAAAATAAATTTCTGCTGCTTGAGTCACTCAATCTGTGGTACTTTGTTATGACAGTTCTCTAAAACTAATACACCTCAATAATATTTGTTTTATGGTTATTTTAAAAAATATGTTCCCATCACATCCCTATTCATTTGTACTTTTATCTCCCCATTCATTTATTTAACATTGATTTAATAACCACTTTATAGCATATGGAGATAAAGATGGATGTGTGTGTGGGTGTGTACATAAACTCACTTAAAGGAACTTGGTTCAATGGAAGAGACACTTCATCATAAGTATAATCATTGTTCTATAAGAAAATAACCTTCAAAAAACTAGAAACGTTAGAATTGAAAAATTGAAGAGACTTGTGAATTTTCTTTTAGTTTTTCTTTAAACAAAAACCTAGAAGTACTGAGTTCAAAACCCTAATGCACCATAGTTGTGAAAAATATAAGAATAGTAATGATAAAAGTTACTACATTATGTAATTATTCTATATATCACCTCATGATAAGTGTGTTCACTTTCATCATCTAATTTAATTCTCACAACATACTTATGTTATAGGAATTTTTTTATAGATAATGAATTGCAGCTTACAAAAATTGTCCAAAATCACATATTTCTCTCCATGTTGTATTTTTACATTTAAGCCTAGTGAATAGGTTTTCTCTTTAAAATTATCTCAGGATAGACTGTCTTAGTTTTGTGTTTTTTTATATATTGGACTTCTTTGTCTTTTTTTTTTTTACTGTCTATGAGTCTACTATATCTAATATATGTATAGCTACTCCTGCTCTTTTTCAGTTTCCATTTGCATGGAGTATCGTTTTCTATCCATTCACTTTCAGTCTATGCAAGTTCTTAAGGTGAAGTGACCCCCTTGTAGGCAACATATAGGTGAGCCTTTTTTTATTCATTCAGTCACTCTATGCCTTTTAATTGGAAAATTCAGTCCATTTTCATTCAAGGTGGTAGAGTAATTTTCTCTAGTAGTACGTTTCAAATGTTTGCTTTTTATTTTAAATGCATCTATTATAAGTTTTTACTTTATGGTTACCATGAGACTTACAAAAAACATCTTAATGTTATAAAAGACTGTTTTAAACAAAAACAATTAACAAAGAAAAAAATCTACTTTTTTTTTTTTTTTAAGACAGAGTCTTGCTCTGTTGCCCAGGCTGGAGTGCAGTGGCGTGATCTCGGCTCACTGCAACCTCTGCCTCCTGGGTTCAAGTGATTCTCCTGCCTCAGCCTCCCAAGTAGTTGGGATTACAGGTGCCGCCACCATGCCCAGCTAATTTTTTGTATTTTTATTGGGGACGGGGTTTCACCCTGTTGGCCAGGCTGGTCTCAAACTCCTGACTTCAGGTGATTCACCCACCTCGGCCATGTATAGTTTACATGCCATGATTGTAATGTTAAAAATTCTGAATTTGTCTGTGTACTGACTTTTACCAGTGATCTTCATACTTTCAGCTGCTTTTGTGTTATAGGTTAGCATCCATTTGTTTCAGGTTGAAGAACTCCCTTTAGAATTTCTTCTAAGACAGGTTGGGTGGTGATGAATTCCATTAGCTTTGTTTGTCTGGGAAAGTCTTTACTTCTCCTTCATGTTTGAGGAATAGCTTTGCTGGGTACAGTATTCTTGATTAGGAGGTTTTGTTTGTTTGTTTTTTCTTCAGCACTTTGAAAATGCCATCTTACTTCCTCCTGTCCTCTAAGGTATCTGCTGAGAAGTCTGCTTCCAAGCATATTCAAACTTCCTTTTATGTTATTTGATTATTTTCTTTTGCTATATTAGGATCTACTCATCATCTGCGACTTTTGAGAGTTTGATTATTTTATGCTTTGCAGTAGGGTTATTTGGGTTGAATCTGATAGATGATCTTTGACCTATCTGTACCTGGATATTTATTTCTCCACATTTGGAAAATTTCCTGCTTGTTATTTCTCTGAATAATCTTTCTACCCCTTTGTCATCCTCACTTATTCTTGAATACCAATGACTAGTACATTTTCTCTTTAGATGTTGTCCCAAACATATTTTAAGATTTAATTTCTTTTTATTATTTTTTCTTTTTCCTCTTCTGTATTTTCAAATAGGCTGTCTTTGCACTCATGGATTCTTTCTTCTGCTTGATCAATTCTGCTGTTGATGCCCTCTGTTGCATTTTTCAGTTTGTTCATTGTATCTTTCAGCTATTTGATGTCTATTTGATTTTTTAATAATTTCAATTACTTTCTTAAATTTTTAAAGTTCTGAATTATTTCTGTGTTTTCTTGGAGTCTACTGAATTTCCTTTAAATGGCTATTTTGAATTCCTAGTCTGAGTGTTCACATATTTCCACTTCTTTATGGTCAGTCATTAGTATCCTGTTTTGTCCATTTGGTGAGGTCATAGTTTCCTGATTGTTCTTGATGCTTATGGATATATATCAATGTCTATTGATTTAAAAATTTAAAAAGTATTTGTTCCTGTCTTTGCTATAGGCTTTGTGTCCGTCTTTATATTATATTCTGTCTAGACATCCTGTGCTGATTGACTATAGTGTTTCTTAGTTTGAGATTACTGCCTTTTCTTCAGCACTAGATGGAGCCCTAAACCCAGGTTTGCTGCAAGTCTACTGCGGGCTCTGAGGTTGGCATAGCATTTAACTTGGATAGGCCTATAGGAGACCCAAGAAAGTTACCTGAGCTATGTGGAAACACCAGCTAGGGAGTCATGCCCAGATGACCCATGGACCATTCTTCCTGAAACATGGCATTGCTCAACAGCCTCTCTCATTTTGTGTTTCCTCTGGTGAGAATGGAGAGCAGCCATACTCACATTCTGGCTACTGCTAGCCCCATCCCCATTCTTTGTCTCCAGATGGTCTCAGGTGCTTTAGTCCTGCAGGCACTCACGATGCTTCCTGTAGGTCAAGGCAAAAGAGAGTTTCCTGTGAAGAGACCCAGGTAGTGAGGATGCTGAGTGTATTTTAGTTTTTAATACATAGCTATCTTAACTAAACATTTGCATAAAAATAATTTATATTCATTAGAAATAATTTTGTTTTTACCCTAACATGTTTTTCTTTACATTTATGTAAAATAAATTCCTATCCTTTGAATTGATGGTGATACAAATGAAATAGGCTTTTTGAAAACTAGTGAATGCATGGTTATCTGCTAAGGGCTGAGGCATAGAGAAAAAAGCACAGTGAAAACTGAAAAATATGTAAGTCATCATGAAGATGATGATTTAGAAACTAAAAAATATTAGTTTCCTATATCTGTGCCAAAACAGAGTGTTTTTAAAAAACAAAAATTTAATGCCTTACAGTTCTAAAGACTAATGCCTAAAATTGAGGTATCGGCAGGGCCATAACTGCTCTGTGACTGAAAAGAATACTTCTTTACCTCTAGCTTCTGGTTTATCAGCAATCTTTAGAGTTTATCAGCTTGTAGATAGATGTATCCTTCCAATCACATGACTATTTTTTCTCTGTGTCTTCATATCATCTTTTCCCTGTGCATTTATATCTCTGGGTCTGAATTTTCTCTTTGTATAAGGACGTTAGTCATATTGGATTAAAACCCACCTTAGTGACCTCATCTTAACTTGATGAAATCTGCAATGACACTGTTTCCAAATAAGGTCACATTCTCAGGTTCTGGGGTTTAGGACTTCAGCATATCATTTGAAAGGAATACAATTCAATGAATGAGAGTGGTAAATAGGACTTTCCCATGCTTTATTGTGCCCTGCTCTTAATATTCTGTTTTCTCTCAGCAAAATCATGAAGCAAAGGAAACTGATTCTTGGATTGTACCAAATCTTTTTATTGTGCTCATTTTTGTTGGTGAGTCTGATCCCTTCTCTCTCCTTCTCATTAGGAACCCTGAGCTCAGTGCCCATGCGTGTACTCTTCCCTCTTACTCTCCTCTCATCATAATCAAACTGCTCATTGGCCTTATATTCACCCTCCATCATAAATTATAGCTTCAGGGAGTATGTACATGTGAGCTGAAATGGATCCTTAAAGAAACAGAGTACACAGAGCATAGCAGAAAGCATATCCTGTTTATAGAGGCTTTTCCAAAATAGTTTATTCCTAATTTTCTTCAATGCTCATGCTAATAGCTACGATTCATTTTCAGACTCAGACTCAGAAGAAATATAGCATTCTAATTATTTTTAAGGAAATACATTTTCCTTAAAAATAAAATGAATGTGTTACTTTTGTTTGAAGTAATTAAAATGAGGATTTTGATGTTTTAATCTATAAAATTATATTGCAGGCACAAAATCAGAAATATTGAGTTAAAAGAAGAACAGGTAAATTATACCAACTTTCAGTTACATTGTAGTAAATTCCTTTTGGCAACCTGTATACGTATATACAACAGATAGACCTAACTGAGTTTTTAAAAAACTATTTCAATATATTCCTAAAGCCATTATCAAGGATTTCTGTGATTGAGGGGAAATAAAATAAGAGAAGTAAATTAAAATGATTGAATTCTGTCAGTTTTAGCAAGGGAAGCTATATCCCATTAAAGACAGGGTGGATGCAATACAAAGAAAATAAATCAAATATGAAGGTATTAAATTATTTAACAATAATTTACATAGTTTTGAATTAATAAGACTAGGCAAGCTTAGTGAATAAAGAAATGTGCATATATTTACTTAAAAACAACACATTTAAAATATGCTTTTAGTGAGTCCAACTTTTTTAAGGGTACACGATACAGTTGACACCAATCTAAAGCACTAGCATTCTGATTTCTTATTATTTTGCATTACTAAATATCAAGTGTATAAATAATTATCATGCATAAATATAGGCTGGTTGCTCAAAATAACTTTTCAGTGTTTCATCTATTTTCTATCCTACTAAAATTTAAACCCTATCTTCAGAGGGACAGTACTATTTTAAACCAAATCAATTAGTAGTCTATATCATCAATCAGACAGAATTATATTTTTTCTTAAAATAAATCCTACAAATGCTTAATTTTAATTCCTGATATTTGCATTATTTATTTCATTTAGAAAAATATTGCACATACATTTGAAGATAAAATACTCAAGTTTTATCTTTCCAAAAGCTTGACTATCATCTTATCTTGGACACTCAGAATGTCAAAATTGGGACATGTAGCCATTCTTCTGTTCTCATTAGGGAACAAACATCACTCAGGGAGCAGGTGTCCTCTCCGTTCTCTCTGCCAGCTTTCTGCCCACTGCCAAGCCTGTAGTTCTATCTGGATATGTTAGGTGTGCACCAGAGGTTGATAGTCTCTTGTGCACTTGGCTTGAGCCCTTCCTTATATGGCCCTCAGAAAGAAATGTTAAAGATAAGGGGTACCTACCACAACAGTGTCTGGAAAAATGGCAAAATGTCTGAATAATCACTGTAGCAAGAAGGCAATGATACTGCATTCTTCTAATTCAAGGAGGGAGAAAAATTATTTCAGATAAATTTATGAAGGGAACTATCCTATGGCTTTACAATGCTATAACATTAGGTGAAAAAAAAGATTAAATACACACACTATCAATAGGACAAGAAAAACATTCTGAAATTGTTTAACCCTGCCTTGTGTGTGTATGTATAATGTTAAAACGTACATGTGGAGCAGTTTAACTTTTTTGGAAACTTTTCTCAAACTAACAATAATATTTCAATAGAAAAATTATTGAAACTAAATCAGATCCATGAGGATGAGTAATATTTAAATAGGTAGGGAAGGAAGACTCATATATAGAGGAGTCACAGGGTCAAATGAATGGAAGAGGAAATGGGTGTGAGAATTTTCAGAGGGCTGTGAATAAGGAGAACAATTTGGACAAATTAATGAAGACTAGGGGCAATAGTAGGTAGCAATGAACCTACTAATATTTAATGGAAATTTAAGTGCTAGAGAATATTAAAAACTGAAGGCATGGAGAAAGGACCACATAAAACCTTATCCAGCTAGTAAAAGGATAAAAGTGATATTTAGGAAATGTAGGTGTACAGCAATATATTATTATTTTTTAAGTTGAAAGTAATAAAACCCACTTAATACTGTACTCATTTTTGGTGCAATAATAACACTAATAATAATATTACCTTATTTCATTGAATTGCAGAAACAATTGAAAGATGCACTATTGTGTATCAATTATTTTACAATCAGGAGTAAATGAACTCTGTCACATAGTCTATGACATACTATTGACTATAAAACACAATCTGATTATTGAGACATTAAAATGTGAAAAAATGTATCATTTAAAAGATGAAATATGGTAATGTCTATTACTTGGTGAGTGATTTTACTTGTTGGGAATTGTGCTAAGTATTTTATATGTCTTAATTAATTAATTCTCAAAATATTTCTATAAACGATTATTTATATGACTACATACTATTATAGTCAATTTTGACAAATTGAGATAACCAAGGCTTAGAGTAGTTAAACAACTCCCCTTGGCTATACAGCTAGACAAGGAGCCAAGATTTTTATTCAAATCATATATGATTTAAATATAGTAAGTAGAAAATGATAAGTGACTGAACAATTATTAAAGGGCCAAAAAAGTAAATGTTAACAATTTTATTATCAATATAAGAAAACTCTAGGAATAATTGAATCTAATTGGTAAAAGAAAAAACAACAGAAATTTATGCATTTCCAAGTTTTCAAGTACAAGAAACTAAAACTAAAGACATTATATTAGCAGTAATTGGCATATTCAGAAGGGTAACCGCTTTCAGAGAATATAATATTTCCTTGGGAAACATTGAGTTTCAAATAATGTCAGGGTGACAAACTCATGTTGCTGTTTAGCAGTTGCACATATGGGACTGAAGCAAAGGTGAGAAGTCGGGGAGTCATGTGAGAAGTGGCACTTGAAACCATGAGGAGAAATGGGCCATATCATGTGAATACTTAAGGAGAAGAGCAGGAGACATAGGACCAATGTTCAAGTGCAAACCACAGTTATGAATCAGGAGGAAATGTGCCAGCTGTGGAGAAAGAGAAACCAGCAGGGAAGAGCTGAAGAACAAGAATCATAAAGAGGCTTATCGATCAAAGAGTCTAAAGAATTTGAGAGTTTTAATAAAACATGAATTGAGAAAAGGTTATTGAATTTGGGTAGGCAGGTGGTGATATTAAGAGAATAATTTCACCAGCCGGGTGGTTTTCAAAGCCAGATTTCCAGAGGATTAAAACAGAAACAAGTAGAAGCTGTGGCACAGGTGTAGGTCACACACGTTAGGAACTGGTGATAAAGGAAGAAGGGAAATTAATACATGAAACTGGGAAAAGGAGACATTTTAAATGTCAGCAAAGGAAGCATGAGCAACATGAAAGAATTTAATGCAGAACACAACTTGAAAATATGAAGTTTGAGAGGTTCAATACAGAGGCAGTTCATCTACTCACTGCACAACATTTTATTGAGTAACTACTGTGTCCATTGCTGCACAGTTCCTGCTTTCAAGTTAAAATCTGTTGAGAAAAAGAAAGGTGCAGTGGCACACATCTATAATCGCAGCTACTTAGAAGGCTGAGGGGGGGAAGACTGCTTGAAGCCAGGAGTTTGAGACAGCAGTGCACCATGATCCAGCCTGTGAATAGCCACTGCACCCCAGCCTGTGCAACACAGTGAGACCCTGTTTGTAAAAAAAAAAAAAAAAAACTAAAGTAAGATGTTAAAAGGCAACTAAAGTATAGCAAAATAATAGGTGTGTTAAAGATATGTGTAGTGGGCAAAGTAAACAGAAACAAAAGGACCCCCTAGTTCACACTGGAGACAAGATTTGCCAGGAAAGTGAGGCCCAAATGGAGTTTTGAAACCTAAGTGTATGGAAGGTGGTGGAAAAAATGAGAAACACTTATGAGGGAGCTAAGCTTTTTTAGAACCGAAAAGTAGTTCAGTGTGGCTGGTATCCTGAGTAAGAGGAGAATAATGATGAGAGATGCACTTGAAGAGGTTAGCAAGGGCTATGCCACGGTAGTTTACATTTAGCTGACATTTAGCTACAGGCTATTTAATAATCAGTTCACACATACACATGAAAAACTTTGCAGAAAATTTAAGCCGAATAGAAATAAAATCTTCACCTGCCTTAATGGAAAATTTTAGTAGATTTCCCATAAAAGCATGCTTAATATTTTGATTAAATGAATGTTACATTAGTTGTATAAAATCTACACTTGAAAACAGAAGATGTAAATTTATCTTGAGATGTCATCAATTGCCCTGTTACCTAGGGAAACTCATTATCTTTCATAGAAAAGTAATGCATGTTACCTAGATTGACATCATAATCACAATATGAAGGTGCTTTGTAAACTTTACAGTCAATTCATGTTCGCTGTGCTGTTAGTTAAAATTATAGTGATTGGGTGGGCCTTAATAGCTAGATTAAAGAGTTAAGATTAAAATGTATGGAGAATAGAAAGATACTTTTGTTTCTCAATTTGAAAGTAATGTATGAGGTAGAATAGACATTTATTATAGAACTAAAGGAATTAAATCAAGGAGTAAAATTTGAAGGCCATCATGGAAATAAAGTAGGGAAAATAAGAGGATCTAGATTGATGAGGAATCAAGAATTTCACAGACAGAATGGCAACTAATGCGTTACAAAGAAAAGCATTCATAAGAATTGGTAATTGATTTGGTAGGGAATAGGAGCAAAAATATAGCCCTATGATTGTGCAGAGGAACAAATAAAACACTTCTTTAAAATATGGTTAAAAAATAGTAAAGATGTCCCATTGCAAACTAAACCAGAGTTAAATTATCATTAAATATAAATATGAATTAACCTATATATATATTATACATATTTAATACTTAAATATGTACTATACATGTTTAATTAATATGTATAATTATACCAATTGATATTGGTAGATTTCTAAGATCAGTGTCCTACTGGACACTTGTGATCTGAGATGATTTAAAAGAAACTACTTTTATCTACATTGTTTCAAATTGTCTTAGTATCCTCAGAGAAGTTTTGTGTAGACAATTGTCAAGGTGTGCAATAGAATAGATAGGTATCATTTAATATCTACTCACTGTATGATTGAATGATACATATCTAGATAGATTGATATATAGATAGATACAGATAAAAATGGATAATAGCTTTGTTCTGTCAATGTCACTCAAACTGTAGTGACTGCTTGGAGGACTGCTGGTAAAAGAGCTCTGTCCAGGCTTAGCAGTGTTATAATCTGATATTTTTGTCTGCCATGGAAACGGTGCCACATATGTGCAGACCCAATACATATTGTTTATATATATATATATATAAAGATAATATATATAAAGAACATAGGCACATATATATATGGCTCAGAGGCACACTGTATATGTGCCCATGTTCTTTATAGCAATTGTTATAGTCTCTAATTCCATGCTTCTTTGTGTGTCTAAATTTTGATTATGTGATCTTTAAGGATAAGGCCTGTGTCTTTTTGTCTAATATGATCATTGCTTTTCAAAATGCCTTTCATATAGTATAAATTTAGCAAATGTAGAAATAAATAATTACTGTGCATTTCAGAATTTGTCTTATAAATTTTGGGGTTTTGGGGAAATAATTATCTGCTCCATAAATTAGCAGAGAACATCTCTCATCATTTTGGCATCACCAATCATTCATTGCAAAATGCTGTGCAAATTCTTGGCACTCAGTATTTTCTCAATTGAATTGAAAAAATGTAACATTACCAAAAAAAAGAGGCAACAGAATATGTAGACAGACATTTACCAATCATCCAAATTACAAGATGGGCTTGAAATTTCTTTCTTTCTTCTTCTTTTTTTTTAAGACGGAGTTTTGCTCTTGTTGCCCAGGCTGGAGTGCAATGGCATGATCTCAGCTCACTGCAACCTCTGCCTCCCGGGTTCAACCGATTCTCCTGCCTCAGCCTCCCGAGTAGCTGGGATTACAGATGCCTGCCACTACGCCAGGCTAATTTTTGTACTTTTAGTAGAAATAGGGCTTCACCATATTGGCCAGGCTGGTCTCAAACTCCTGACCTCAGGTGATCCACCCACCTCGGCCTCCCAAAGTGCTGGCATTACAGGAGTGAGCCACCGCGCCCAGCCGAAATTTCTTAATAGTGGCATATTTTAGAGGCTGAATCTTGAAAGGCCACATACTATCATTAAAATAATAAAATTAAATCCAAAGATCAACTCCACCTAGGGAATATCCTGGCATCTTGGTTGTTATGGGTGGTGCTGTTAACTTTAAAGGTAGACAAAAGGAAGGAAGGAAGGAAGGAAGGAAGGAAGGAAGGAAGGAAGGAAGGAAGGGGAAGGAAGGGGAAGGAAAGGGAAGGAAGGGGAAGGAGGGGGAAGGGAAGGGAAAGGAAGGAAGAGGAAGGGAAGGGAAGGAAGGGAAGGAAAGGGAAGGAAGGGAAGGAAGGGAAAGGGAAGGAAGGGAAAGAAGGGAAGGAGAGGAAGGGGGGAAGGAGGGAAGGGGGGAAGGAGGGAAGGAGGGAGGGAGGGAGGAAAAAATTCAAACTAAAAAGCTTTTACTGCTCCCACAGTATAATGAATAAAATCGATTCTTAAAATTGTATCTTTGTAATTGTCTGACACTGAATGCACAATATATATGCTTTACTTCCTTTGGTGCTTTAAGTTATATTGCCCATATGACTTGAAAATTAGGCAGAATTTAGTTGGCTAACTCAATAGACTATTCTTTCCTTTGCTTCTTTAAAATGTCAGAATAGCCAAACCCTATTAATGGGGTAATTTGGTTCCCATGTGACATATTTTCTTTTTATTTATCAGTGAGATGAGCTGCACCTAATAAAAAAGACAAAATGCCCTCCAAAGTCTGTGGAACCCTTTCCCATAGGAAATTAAAGCAAACCAAATGTTTGTTCAGTCAATTTTAAGAAACACTGGTCTTTTAATTACATTCCACAGGAAATAAATGGAAAATGGCCTTTCTAAGATCTGGTACTGAATAATGACCTCCAGTGGCCATGCCAAATCCCCAGCAAATTTCACAGCTGGCAGAGGCATGCAAAGTAGGTGGCAGTGACAGAGTAGGGGAAAAACTCACCACTTTTAGTACCTACTAAAGTTACTGGAATAGGAGCTTAACTCAAATCAGAATACGAATACATGTAGACGACAGGTACGTCACTATTCCACAAATCCCATCATGAAATAAACTACATAAATTTTACTTCAATCAGGCCAGTCTTGTAAACATCATAGTTTCTTTTTTTTTCTTTTAAGTCACAGAATTCCAATACCTTACCAGTCTGGCTCTTAGGTGTACCAATGACTCAGAAAGATTTAAAACACCTGTTACTGATTCAGTGCCCTCCTTAACAATAAGCTGTTTCTCTCCAGCCTCTCTGTGTTTTAGTGATTGTAAAACTCCCATTCTACTATTGAAGAGTGCCTTGAAGAAATGACACTGTTCTACACTTCATCACTTCCTTGGCTTCCTTCAGTTTTCTAAGATAATAGCAGTATTATAGCATCTTGCTTGGACACCAAGTGATATCAGTAGATTTCTAAGATCAGTGTCCTACTGGACACTTGTGATCTGTGATGATTTTTTAAAAATTACTTTTTTTTACTTTGATTCAAATTGTCTGAGTATCTTCAGAAAAGTTTTGTGTAGGCAGTTGTCAAGGTGTGCAATACAAGAAATTGTTGAGGTTGATGTTTATCTATGGTTTCTATCGCTTTATTTAGAATTGAGTTAGCATACAATGTAGAAACACATAAATGACATTATATTGTCAAAAGATTAACTTTCACAATTTTCACTTTTCTATTACACCATTTCTATTTTTGAGTAGAGTGTAAACAGCTGATTATCTTATTATGATTCTTTTCTTATTAGGTTCTGTCAGTAAATCAAGATGAAACTGATTTACATACTTAAGGCAAGGGATATCCAATATTAAGCCTATATATATGTGTGGGTATGTTGTATCATAATAATTTATAAAGCTACCTACTTAACTTCTTTTTATGGAAAAGGTTTACTACTCTGATATCCTTCATACAGTGTTTCCATTAGGGAACTTCCTTCCTTGAGAATACATACTAATTAGTATAGTAGATACAGTGTATATACCTAGATATGAGGAAAACATAAACCTCACTAACTGATTTGTAAGACCTCTAATATACTTAGAGCACATAGAGCATTTTAAAACTTTGGACCCTTGCTAGTGGAAGTGTGAACTATGTATCAGCAACAGAGGCTCCACATAGGAACTTAGAAAGGTAGAATATTTGGTCCCATCCTGGATCTACTGAGGATGAATATTTGCATTTTGACAAGATTTCCCAGATGAATCTTATTTAATAGATTCACATTTCAGAAACACTGCTTTAGACATTTTATATCAAAGCCTGTTCCACCAGAGGAAGGCAAGCATATTCTTTCTCCCTTTAAAATATGTGTTTTTGGCAAGACAAAATATTAATCTCCAAGTAGGGAGGCTTCCTGATGCCTTGTCATATTGCTTGGAATCAATAGCTTCCTCTGGACCCCAATCATCATCTTGTGGAAACCATTTATTAGTATTCTCATTTCATGTACCTCTAGTTTTAGCAGTTCCTCCAAAGACACCATTATTTGTTTTTTTTTCTTTAAGATCTTATTTTGGCACTACCTTCTATTGGGGGAACCAGCCCCCAATATTTCAACATAGTCCTTTCTATTTTCCCTAAATGTCAGCCAGTCTGAGAAATAAAGAGAATGAGTACAAAGAGAGAAATTTTACAGCTGGGCCTCCAGGGGTGTCATCGCATATTGGTAGGATCGTCATGGCAACCCCGAGCCGCAAATCCAGCAAGTTTTTATTAGGGATTTTAAAAGGGGAGGGGGTGTACAAACAGGGAGTAGGTCATCAGGATCACATGCTTCAAAAGGCAATAAAGATCACAAGGCAAGGCAAAATTAGAATTACTGATGAGGATCTATGTCCTGCTGTGCACGCATTGTCTTGATAAACATCTTAACAGGAAACAGGGTTCGAGAGCAGACAACCAGTCTGACTAGAATTTACCAGGCTGGAATTTCCCAATCCTAGTAAGCCTGAGGGTACTGCAGGAGACCAGGGCGTATTTCAGTCCTTATCTCAACCACATAAGACAGACACTCCCAGAGTGGCTATTCATAGACCTCCCCCCAGGAATGCATTCCTTCCCCCAGGGTATCAATTATTAATATTCCTTGCTGGGAAAAGAATTCAGGCGATATTTCTTCTACTCACACGTCCACTTATAGGCTCCCTGCAAGAAGAAAAATATGGCTGTATTCTGCCTGACCCCGCAGGCAGTCAGACCTTATGGTTATCTTTCCTTGTTCCCTGAAAATCGCTATTATTCTGTTCTTTTTCAGGGTGCACTGATTTCATATTGTTCAAACACATATGTTTTACAAACAATTTGTACAGTTAACACAATCATCACAGGGTCCTGAGGTGACATACCTCCTCAGATTACAAAGATGATGGAATTAAGAGATTAAAGTAAGACAGGCATAAGAAATTATAAAAGTATTAATTTGGGGAACTAATAAATGCCCATGAAATCTTCACAATTTATGTTCAGAGATTGCAGTAAAGACAGGTGTAAGAAATTATAAAAGTATTAATTTTGGGAACTGATAAATGTCCATGAAATCTTCACAATTTATGTTCTTCTGCTGCGGCTTCAGCCAGTCCCTCCGTTCGGGGTCCCTGACTTCCTGCAACAACCCTCCTAAGACCTTTAGCAGAAAACGCAGCAGTATGATAGCTCTGAAACAACCTGTGTAAAATCAACTGGTGAAAATGTTTCTCTCTCTTCTTCATGTGTCTTTCATTCTGGCTGATTAGTACTCAGCTGAATATAGCATGGGGAACTCTCTGCAAATCTCGGGGTTCTCTTTCTTCTCTCTTGTATTCTGTCTTGTAAATGCTAGTGGCCTTGTTCTTCCTGAACTGTCAGCTCTGTCCCTTCCTGGCAGAGTCTGCCAGGCTGCAACCAGTATTCTCCTCACTGAGTCTGGAAACACTCTCAAGGCAGTAAATTAGGTTGATTGGAAGACTCCTCCCCAAACCCCCAAAACACCATATTGTTTCTCCTCTTTCAAAGAATATTGGGTTTTTGCTATTTGATGTTCAGTATCTTGAAAATCATTGCCAATTTGTTTGTTCTGTGTTTCTTATTTTAAGAAGGAGGTAAATGTGGTCCATATTATTTCATTTTGACTCGAAGTGGAAGTCTCAATTTTGCCTTGATTTGAAGATAGCAAGCACCAACCTAATATATTTGCACAGAAAAACCATTTACACTAGCTTTGTAAAACTTCAGCTTTTATCTTAAGTGAAATCAAGAAGTGTTACAGAATTTTGAGCAAAGAAAGGACATGACAACATGTTGATTTTAAGAGGAAAAAATTAAAGAATAAGTCCATTTATCTCCGCAGCCTCTGCACAGAATGTGCTCAGTAATGTTTTTTGATAATAGTAATAATGTAATACAGTTAATTACTTGCCTTAGCACCTGGCTACAGGTTACCATTATTTGACACTGATGATATGTCAGATTCCATGCTAGATTCTTGATTCTTGCTATTCCCACTCATTCTTACAAAAATTAGGTAAATATATTACTCTCATTTTGCAGAAGAGAAGAAACGAGGCTTACAAAGTTTAAGCATCTTCCCCCGGGTTCACATATTTGGTAGTCAAATTCAATCTCAAGCCCATCTGGCTCCTGTATCTGTGCTCTGTGACATTGCTCCTACTGTCTACATCGCAGGTACTGTATAGCAAGTACCTTGAGAAAATGTAACTTTCTTTTCAGCTTCTTGCTGTAACTGTAGTATGTTCATTCTCCAAATCACTGAAACATTTGGCTCAATGCAGCTCTCACTCCTGACATTCATACTGATAATTTTCATATGTGTGAAGAAGTTCCCAGTATTTTTCTAATTTATTAATTTCTGCCTTTTGAAATGTATGTATTCATGTCATGCTTCTACTCAAAATTCTACAGTGGCTCCTGATTTCACTTAAAAATCAGCTAAAGTTTTTACAATGATTCTCCAGAGAAACAAACCAAAGGTTCTTCAGAGAAACAGAACCAAGGGTTCTCCAGAGAAATACAACTAGTAGGCTATATATATTGATGTAAACATTAATTTACATTATCATGGGATTGGCTCACAAGATTATGAAGGCTGAGAAGTTCCATCATTTTGAAGGCTGAGAAGTTCCATCATTTGCCATCTACAAGCTGAAGAACCAGGAAAGACAGTGGTGTATTTCAGTCTGAGTCTAAAGGCCTGAGAACCAGGGGAGCCAGTAGTGTAACTACCAGTCCTAGCCTGAAGGCTCAAGAACCAAAGTCCAAAAGCAGGAGAAGATGGATGTCCTAGTCTATGAAAAGAGAGATGGAAGGCCCGGTATGGTGGCTCATGCTTGTAGTTTCAGCCCTTTGGGAGGCTGAGGTTGGGAGATCACTTGAGGTCAGCAATTCGAGACCAGCCTGGCCAATATGGCAAAACCGTGTCTCTACTAAAAATATAAAAATTAGCCAGATGTGGTGGCAGGTGTCTGTAATCCCAGCTACTTGGGAGGCTGAGGCATGAGAATCACTTGAATCTAGGAGTTAGAGGTTGCAGTGAGCTGAGATCACATCACTGCTCTCCAGCCTGGGCAACAGAATGAGACAGAAAGAAAGACAGAGAGAGAGAAAGAGAGGGAGAGAGAGAAAGAAAGACAAAGAAAGAAAGAAGAAAGAAAGAGAGAAAGAAAGAAAAAGAAAGAGAGAGTGAGAGAGAAAGAAAGAAAGGAAAGAAAGAAAGAAAAAGAAAGAGAAAGAAAGAAAGAAAGAAAGAGAAAGAAAGAAAGAAAGAAGGAGGAAGGAAGGAAGAAAGAAAAAGAAAGAAAGAAGGAGGAAGGAAGGAAGGAGAAATGTATGTCCTAGCCCAAGAAGAGAGAGAAAGAGAGAATTCACCCTTTCTCCACCTTTTTATTCTATTTGGGCCCACATGGAATGGATAATTCTCACCCACATTAGTGAAGATGGATCTTCTTTACTCAGTCTACCAATTCAAATGCTAATCTCCTCTAGAAATACAGACGAACCAGAAATGACATTTTTCCAGCTATCTGAGCATGTCAGCCCAATCATGTTGACAAATAAAATCAAACATCACAAATCATAAGTAGAGTGACCATATCATTTATTACTTAAGACAAAACACTTTTGAGAGTAAAAGAAGGCAACAGACAATTATGCTTGGAAAAAAAGGCACATTGAAACTCTTTCCAACAAACTATGACTTATAGACATCCACCAGACGAGCATTTACATGATCTGGCTTCCAGTATATTTTCTTATGTCTCCTAATACTTGCCTCCTCATTCTGCTCAAGCACACTGGCTTCTTTGCTCTTCCTCAAAGACACTGACAATTAAGGACTACACAGTGGTTGTTCCTTTGTCTAGAATTATCTTTCACCAGGCTCTCCTTCCTTACATCTAAATCTTTTACTAGGGAGGGCTTCCCTAGCAACTAAAAAAAAAATTGCAACCCCATCTCTGCACTTAATATTTTTCATACTCCTTACCCTACATTTTAAAACATCTATTATTTCTGAAAAAGAATTTGCTATTAAATTGAAAACAAAAACTGACTAAAATACTTTTACTGTCCAGAGAAGTAACATAATTTTATTCCATAGAGATTTGTTCTTTGGTTCATTGATTTAGGAAAATACACAGATTGACCTTAATAAAATTTTTCTATTGAAACCACTGTATCTTTTGGGCATTAGTGAGGTCTGAATATGAGATAAAGAAGATGCTAAATTTCTTTCCATAATAAATTAAAAATTTGAATGTTACAGGCTATAGAAGTAGAGAGGTGGCTGAGACTAGATACAGCAGTTGAAATTTTGGAAATATTAACCCTAAAGAGAAAAGAATGCCCTAGCTCTTTGGATAGCAATATCTAATACTAAATGTTAAGTTTTCCAAATTTTTGTGCATTAATTATGTAATTACCTTAGTATTGGCCCCAAAGTGCTGTACGTCCTTTCTGAAAACAGCAATGTTGCAAGAGAAAATATAAAAAGGCAGATTTTCATATTGGTAATAAAACAGGCAAAAAGAGAAGAAGTAAACAATTGGAGCTGTCACAAAAACTTATGTGATGACTTTGAGATAGGCCAAAAAACAGTAATGGTAGTCCTTTCTAGGGGTTCGAGTAATAATACCAAAAGACATAATACTGAATGTCATAATCCCAAATGTGGAAATTTCTGAAGATCAACAAACCCTGACATAATGTTCAAAATCATTAATGTTCAAAATCCCCAAAATTACAATGACAGGATACTTCCATCATGTTGGGTGGAGCTATTGCCTTGTTATTATCTTTATATGGAAATTAAGTATGGTTTAAAGAGATGCATATGGGTGGCAAATTGACAAAGGATGGACATCTGGACTAAATTTTAGGTGTCAACTTGATTGTATTAAGAAATACCTAGGAACTTAACAGAACATTATTTTGGATGTGTCTGTGATGGTGTTTCCAGAGGAGATTAGTTTGTGAGTCTGAGTGGACTAGATGAAGATCTTCCCTCAATGCTGGCAGGCACCATCCAATTCACCAGGGCATAGAGAAAACAAATACAGAAGGCAATTGATCAGCCCTTTTTTCTGCTGCCTTGAACATCAGAACTCCAGGATCACTGGCCTGTGGACTGCAAAACTTAAAGTAGCAGCCCCCAGGTCTTGAGGCTTTCAGCCTCAGACTGAAAGTTATACTATCAGCTTCCCAATTATCAACACAAAATGCTGAAACTTCCTCAATGAATAAAGAAATTTTCTTTTTATATATCTGCTTTCGTGAAATAGAAAAATTTTCAAGGTTTTAGTTCTTCAGGCAACTGCATATGCAGTGTCGACTCACTGTGATTTTTGATAAATCTCATCAAAAGACTTAGGTTGTCCATCATGATATTTCAGATAAGGGAAGTTATAAAACTGGGTGCACACAATTACCACCATAGAGATATGTGCTTATACATTTTGCTGTATAACCTATTTTTTATTAATATGATTTTTAAGTTTATAACTGTTGTACCCATGTAACTGTCCTTAGTATACAGGAGTGTTTATGCTTGCAAAAATACGTATGCTACTATTGCTTGTTTTATTGTGTAAGTTGGCCCATGAATTGTTCTGTCATGTTTTATGTGTTTTTTCTTAAACAAATCCCCTTTAAAAATGTTTAAATAGATATCTTTTAAATAACTTACTTTTTATGTGTGATGGTTAATACCGAGTGCCAATTTGATTGGATTGAAGGATGCAAAGTCTTGTTCTGGGGTGTGTCTGTGAGGATGTTGCCAAAGGAGATTAACATTTAAGTCAGTGGACTGGGAGAGGCCTCAATCTGGGTGGGCACCATCTAATCAGCTGCCAGTGCACCTAGGATAAAAAGCAGGCAGAAGAACGTGAAAGGACTAGATTTTCTGAGTCTTCTGGCCTTCATCTTTCTCCTGTGCTGGATGCGATCTTGTGAGTCAATTCTCCTTAATAAGCTCCCTTTCATATACACATATATACTATTACTTCTGTCCCTCTAGAGAACCCTGACTAATACATTATGTTTTATTTATTTTTCTAGAATTATATTGTTGGGATTTTGATCTTTCAAGATTTTCACTTTTGGGATTTTGACATTTGAAATTCTGTCTTTGGGATTTATGATTGATTCCCCATCTAGCTTGCTCCATCTGAGTTATCTCTGCTTTTCATTATTCTTGACCTACATTACAACACTGTATGTTGTAGAAAGCTAATAATAGTGGAAAATCTTTCTGTCCTTAAAAATATACATTTTTTTGTGTTCAGTAAATGAATTGATTATTACCTGTGACTAGACAAATTATATGCATCAATTTATAAATTCATTTTAGCATTTCGTTACTGCATAAAAGTGTGGCTATTTAAATGCCCCTCTCAATCAGTAATAACATCTTACAAGTTCTCTCATTAATTAAGTTAAATAAAAATTTGACGTGTGTTTACATTTCTTAGAGAACCACGATTTTACATTTTAAAAAACATATTCGAGAGAGGGACCAAGATGGCTGACTGGAGACATCAGAAACTCAATCTCTCCAGAAAGAAGAACCAAATTGATAAATAAACAACTATACTCCAATAGAATATCTCGGAGAGAACACTAGAATCTGGCAGAGAACTCACTGGAAACATCTGAGGCACAGAAGGTGAAGGAAGCAAATGGCCAGCCCAGATGAGATCAGCCAGGAGCCTAGAGGGACTCAGAATTGTGGAGAAAACCTAAGTGGAATAGCTTCAATAGTCCACATTTCTGACCCAGAAAGACTGCTATATTCCAAATCGTGGGAGAACTTCTCTACCCACATGAACCCTGACACCAGGGTGGGTGATGATGTGAAGACTCCACAGGGTATTGCAATAGACAGGGAACTCATGTTGGGTCACTCAGTTCCCTGATAAGACTGAATGGCTGCAGCAGGGCACCATTTTGGGAACAGAGCTGTCACAGGATTGCACTCGGCCCTGGAAACGTTAGCCCCACATTTCCACATCCCCTGGAGCACCCCCTTATACTCCCCAGCATCCACTAAGCAAATGGCAGCAACACAGCACTGGCTGGACCCAGAGGTATTGCAAGGTCCCCAGTACTTTAGCACACAGGGTGATGCAGCAAACCAAAAGGCCGTCCTTAGGATAAAGGAAACCAAAGTTCATGCTTTCCAGAGCATGAGAGCTCTCTGTCTGTGGCTGTGAGAAGTGACTTTGCCCCAGTAGTGAAACAAACTCTGTGCTTGGCTTTGCAAGCAAAGAGTGAGTTTCTCTCCCACCAGCAGACAGGCATCTGTGGCTCAAGCTCTTGCATAAAGAATAGGACCTTCCTATCCTTCTGCACATTCACTCCTGCTGCTGCAAAAGTGAAGGGCTACCAGTCTGTGGTGATGAGTGGCATCTGCAACCCCACCGGCAGCATGGCCCACTGATCTGGACTTGTATGTAAAAGTGGGCACCCTCCCCTCCTCCGTGTGGCATTATAGCATTCCTGCCACATTCTCTGTGGCAGAAGAGCCTGAGAGCAGTTTATCTGGGGCTGCAGCCACTATCAACACTACCCTGTACCATTTTGCACCCAGAAGGCGGTCCCACCACAACTACTGCCATTGACCACACATGTCAGCTGGCCATGGACCTGAGAACCCACTCAACCACTCAGCCCACCACTACCACTACTGGCATCTAAGCAAGGCACCTGGAGGTCCAAGAATTGGCCCACTGGTAACTGCCAACACAGGTACCAGTGTATACCACCCGGGGGCAAAAAGACAGGCACATCAGCCCACCGCTGCCACCACTGGGCTTGAAGACTGGCCCATCTGGCTTCTTAGTCCCCAGTACAACTTCACTATAGCCTTCACAAATAACTACGCCCTCACTCTCAGAGGAAATTACTAACCCTGTTTGCAGCCAAAGAAGCCATACAGAGATTACACTACTGTGCACACCCAAAACGAAAGACAAAGATGCCTACTCTCACCACTCTTATTCAACATAGTACTTTAAGTCCTAGCCAGCACAATTAGGCAAGTGTAAGAAAGGGCGTCTGTGTTGGAAACAAGAAAGTGAAAACGTCCCTGTTTGCAGAAGATATAATCTTACATATGACAAAACCTGAAGATTCCACCAAAAACCTTGTAGAAATAATAAAGAAATTCAGTAAATTTGCACAGTATAAAATCAACATACAAAAATTAGTAGCATTTATATACTCCAACAATGAACTAGCTGAAAAAGAATCAGAAAATCAATTCCATTTACAATAGCTACAATAACTAAAATAAAATAAAATAAAATACATAGGATTAAATTTAACCAAGGAGGTGAAAGATATATACAAGGAAAACTGTGGAACATTGATGAAAGACATTGAGGAAAACACAAAAAATTAAAAGGTATCCTAGGTTCATGGACAAAATGAATCTATATTTTTTAAATGACCATACTATCCAAAGTGATCTACAGATTCAATGCAGTCTCTACCAAAACATCAATGACACTCATCACAAAACTAGAAAAAAAATCCTAAAATATGTATGAAACCACAAAAGACCCCAAATATTGAAAGCAATCTTGAGCAAAATGAACAAAGCTGGGGTCATTACACTAACAGATTTTGAAATATGCTACAAAGGTATAATAACCAAAACAACATGGTACTGGCATGAAAATGGACCCATAGACCAGTGGAACAGAATAGAGCTATCAGAAATAAATCCATTTATTTACAGTCAGCTCATTTTCAACAAAGGCACAAAGAACATCTATTGAGGAAAGAATTGACTCTTCAATAAGTGATGTTGGAAAAACTAAATAAGGATATGCAGGAGAATGAAACTAGACCCCTATCTCTCATCATATTAAAAATTCAACTCAAAATCCTAACAACTTAAATGTAAAACCTGAAACTATAAAACTACTAGAAGAAAATATAAGGGAGGTGGTCTAGGAACATTGATCTAGGAAAAGAATGGTCAGAACATTGGTCTAGGAAAAGATTTTGTGAATGAGACCTCAAAAGCACTGGCAACAAAAGCAAAAATTGACAAAATGGAATTGTATCAATCTAAAAATCTCTGCACAACAAAGGAAACAATCAATGGAGTGAAAAGACAACCTAAGGAATGGAAGAAAACATTGCAAACTATTCATCTGACAAGAGAGTAATATTCAAAACATACAAGGAACTCAAACAACCTAACAATAAAAAAAAAACCTTAACAAATATCAAATTTAAAAATGTACAACTGATCTGAATAAACGTTTCTCAAAAAATATGCAAATAGCTGGAGAGTATGAAAAAAATGCTCAACTTCATGAGCCATGAAGGAAATGTAGATCAAAACCACAATCAGATATTCCCTCACCCCAGATAAAGTGGCCACAATCAAAAAATCAAAAATAACCTGCCAGTGAAGGTGAAAGAAAGGGAACTCTTATACATTGTTCTGGGGAATGTAAACTAGTGCCACCATTATAAAGAAGAGTATTGAGATTCCTCAAAAAACTAAAAATGAATTACCATATGACACAGCAATTTCACTATAGAAAGGAAATCAGTATATCAAAAAGGTATGGACATCCCCATGTTGATTGCAGCCTTCTTCACAAAAGACAAGATATTCAATCAACCTGTGCGTTCATCAATGATGACTGGATAAAGAAAATGTGGTATATATACACAATGGAATACTATTCAGCCATAAAAATTATAAAATCTTATTATTTGAAGCAACATGTATGAGCCTGGAGGACATTAAGTGAAATAACCCTGGAAAAGAAAAATAAATATTGCATATTTTCACTCATATGTGGAAATTAAAAAGATTGATCTCATAGAATGTAATAGTAGAATAGTGGTTACTAGAAGCTGGAAAGGGTAAGGAAGTGGAGAAATGGGGAGGGATTTGTTAAAGTAGGAAAAATTACAGCTAGATAGGAGAAATAAGTTATATTGTTCTATAGCATTGTAGTGTGATTATAGTCAACAACAATTTATTATACATTTTCAAATATCTAGAGGAGAGACTTTTAAATGTTCTCAACACAAACAAAAGATAAATTTTTGAGGTGATGAATATGCTAATTATCTTTATTTGATCACTATGCATTGTGTGTATGGAAATTCACTACTCCATAACTATGCCCAATTATTATGTGTCAACTTTAAAAAATAAAATTAAAATAAGAGATTAACTTTGAGGCTCTAAAACTGAGGTGTTGAATGTTTAGTCCATTTCCTGGCATGGCATCACAACCCAAGAAGAATTTGAATCAAGGAATAATGTTGATGTGTCACATGAAAATAGAACAAAGCCATGCCATAGGCAGATTCTACTCCAAATCCCCTGCAAATTCAGCTGAAATAAGGAATAGATTCCAAGTCTCCCAGAAATTGCTCTGATAGGAAAATAGAGACATAAACACACCTGTTTCCAGAGGCCTGAGCAGGAGTCTTTAGCAGCTGAGGACAAAAAAAGCCCTGGTACCATAAGGGAAAGAGGATATTTGGTTGTAAATGAAGGCATGTGGCCTTATGAGAAATTACAATGACCATTTTCAAAGGTGGGTGTTTTCCATGCGGTCATTGTCTCCTGCAAAGTCAGATGGAACCCCCACTCAAAGTTTGGTTAGATGTTAAAACTGATGAAAACACGCATGTCATAAGTATGAAAAAGTTTAGTACTTCATAATTGGGGTCTTTGGGGGAGAGTATGGCAGTTCTCTCACTGTCCAAAATGGCAAGGGAAGGAGACTGGTCTGGATTTTCATTGTGGTTAGGGGTGGGGCCAAGGTGAAGGCTCATATGCAAGAAGAGGCTTAAAGGTTCAAATCTCCCACCTGTGCCAAAGAAGGGAGCATCCGAGCTTTATTATCAGCCTACATGGCACACTGTCCAGATGTGGGGAACAGGGGGAAGAGGGAGCATGCCCTAATAGCTGTCAGTAATAAGATATCAAGAAATGGAGGCAGATTCCTCATTACATATACTAATACCCACAATACTATTAGCATCATTCAAACAATCCATGTTAAACTTGCAAGCAGATATAAAAAAAAACAGACAAAATATGTAATAATTCTATCCCTCAGAGACAATCACAGCTAATAACATCATTCTTATGTACTATTGACACATATAATTCTGTAACAGCATATGATGTAGTATCTGCATGATTCTGAATCAGCATATGATTCTGTATGCAAAAAACTTCGTTGCATATTGGATTAATTTTAGAACAATTAAAGTATTATTGATATTTGTGTCCTACCTCTAGAAAGTCTTGTTGAGGCCAGGAGTGGTGCCTCACACCTGTAATCCCAGCACTTTGGGAGGCCAAGGTGGGTGGATCACCTGAGGTCAGGAGTTGGAGACCAGACTGATCAACATGGTGAAACCCTGTCTCTATTAAAAATACAAAAATTAGCCGGGTGTGGTGGCACATGTCTGTAATCTAAGCTAGTTGGGAGGCTGAGGCAGGAGAATCACTGGAACCTGGGAGGTGGTGGTTGCAGTAAGCTGAGATGGCACCAGTGTACTCCAGCCTAGGCAACAAGAGCGAAACTCCATCTTAAAAAAAAAAAAAAAAAAATCTTATTGAATTGGTCTGGATTGTTATCTAAGCAATGAGATTTTTATAATCTCCCCAGTTGACTGTGACATATAGCGAAGTTTAAAAATCCCTGTTTTAGATGGTGTGTGTGTAGGTGGGAGGTGTAATAAATGTGGGGCCAAACTCTTAATATAGTTAATTTGATAAGTAGTGCTCATTTCGTCTGTATAGAACATCTTTCCATGCCCATAAATGCACATCTCCCTCATAATTGTGATGCCTCTCAATTACTTTACTATATGGATATACATTACAATTTCTATCCTAGTAGGCCACTGTTTTGAGAGATTTACATTATATCCAATTTATTATACTTGTAAAAATCCTTATGAATATTTTTATATATACCTTCTTATAAACTTGTCTGATTCCTTGTGAAAATATTCTAGAAATATAATTCCTGGCTTACAGAGTATGCATGTGTTTAAGGCTCTTGTTACATCATCCAGCCAGAAGTAAATGAGATTGTCCATTTTCCTATAACTTCACCATTATGGATATTATCTATTTTTCTCAAATATTTGCCTGAAGGTAGAAAAAAATATATAATTTGTGTATTTTATCAAGCTTTTACATTATGTCTTTGTCTTTGGTATCATGCTAAGAGAGGTATTTTCTGCCCATAGTTTATATAAATAGTTTGCCATGTTTTGAAAGTTTTGTTTTCCTTGTATTTTATATTTAATATATCTATATTTTAGAGCAGGTATTAAAAACTAACTTTATTTCTCTCTGATGGCAAATTGGTTTTCCAAAATCAGCTACTTAACTGTCCTCAATTTACCAGACTCAGAAAACTCATCTCCAAAGTGAGGAAATAATGGCACCTACCTCACATAATTTCAGAGTGGACTAAATAGTTAAAGTATATTAAGCACTTATAATAGTACATGGCACACAATCAATATTTAGCATATTATTGCTATTATTCTTATGATCATAATGATTATGATCATATTTGTCATATAACTTCAGTCCATTTCTTGATTTTGTGTTCTATGGCACTGAACACCTTGTTTAACCTTGTCTCAGTTTCTCATTGTTTCAATGGGTATATTTTGACATGCGTATCTTTAATAATTAGAAATTCCTTATTTTGTCAAAATTATTCTGACATCTCACATATTTATTATATTGGAGAAACATAAACTCAGTATTTTCAAATTCAAAAGAAAAAGTCATTCTGATTTTATTTGTGATTGGGTTAAATATATGAGTTAATTAGCCCAAGATGCAAAGTGTTTATAATTGTTTATTCTTTCTACTTACTGGCATGGTGTGCATTTACCTATTGTCAAGTCTCCTTTTACGACCTCTGTAAATTCATGGAGTTTTCTTCAGAGAGGTCTTGCATATTCTTGTTCAGTTTATTGCTAGAAATTTTACATTTTTATTGGGTTGTCAAAGCATTAGTTCTTTCTCATTTTGTAAGTGCTTGTATTTAGTATACATGGGAGATAGTTTTGTACACTTATTTGTAAGTGACTTACTTCATTGAACTCCCTGTGTTGTTATAATTCAAGGACACTATAACTCAAGGCTTCTAATTTTATCAAGAACGCTGTGTGTTGCAGCTAAATCTTCACTGAAAATTAGAATGGGATTGAGAGGAAATTACTGGGTGGAGAAATAAACACTTCTCCTGTTTCACCATTAGTATTAAAATGTATGCCATCACTTTTAGTTGTAGCATGGATACTCCAACTTTCACAGAGCCATATATTGAAGTTACTAATTACAAAAGGTTTTAGGTGATAGCCTAGGGCCTCAGTGACTAGCAAAATATATTAAATAGGGCCTCAACTCACAAAATTAATAACTGTCATCCTTTTCCCATAGTAACTATAGATAAATTAATCCCTAAACTTTATTTTTACCAGTATATCTAAGAAGTAAGGCAGTTATTCTCAATGTGTAGTCCAGTGGATGCTTAAGGGACCCAAGTTATTTTTAGGGAATCTGTAATATCAAACTTAATATTTAAAAAAAGATGTTATTTGATATTAGCAAAGATAGTAAAAAATGAATAGTGGGTAAAACTGCTAGTGCCTTAGCATAAATCCAGGCAGTGGTACCAAATCATCGTTGTATTCTTTACCATCATGCACTTGCAGATAAAAAAAGAAAAAAGAGAATAGTTTTGCCTAAGAATGTTCCAATGAAGTACTAAAATTACTAATGTTGTTAAATCTCAATCCTTGAGTATATATCTATTCTGTTTTACAAAATGAAAAACACACATAAAGCACTCTGTAGGTTAATATGTTGGTTAACTCAAGGAAAAGCATTTGTGTGGTTATCTGATTAATAAGATGAACTAACCACTTTTTTCATGAAGCACCTTTTTTATTTGAAAGAATAACTCACAATCTAATGGTTAAAGCAGTGCACCAGCATGGCACATGTATACATATGTAACTTACCTGCACATTGGGCACATGTACCATAAAACCTAAAGTATAATAATAATAATAATAATAATAATTACAATAAAAGAAAAAAAAGAAAAAAAATAAAAATAAAAATAAAAATAAAAAAAATAAAAAATAAAAAAAAAAGACTTTGGTATTTGGCAGATATTTTCTGGAAATTGAACTTAGTGGGTCTGTCACTTCAAGGAAAATAACTGACAATATTTGTTACCAGGGATGAAATCTAAGGCTTTAATTGAAAATTTAAATCATAGAAAGCTTGAAGCTGCCACTATGACCTTGATAATTTCCCAGTATTTAAAGGCTCTCTGATGAGATTGGTAATAATAACAAATGTGATTTTTTTTACAATTGCATAAAGAAAGATATCTACATTTGGAATATCTACATAGCATAAGGAATCAATTTTCCAAATGGCAAATTCATAATATTATAACATTATATATGGGCAAAAGATCCATTTGAAACGTATAGCCAATGAAAGGATTTTAATGTAACAGAGCACTAAAATTCACTGATATAGTTTCAGATGTCACAATGCAGCTAATCTTTATGAAACCACTGCTTGTCAAAGAAGAGTAGCCACAAATATCTGAAAAGTCTATTAAAATATTCCTCTGTTTTTCAATGGCATATTACCTGTGTTAGACTAGATTTCCTTTCATATACCTCAATCAAAGCAACATAGTCCAATAAGTTGAATGCACAAACAGCTCTGGGAATCCAGCTTTCTTTGTTCAAGTCAGCCTTTAAAGAGATTTGCAAAAACATAAAACAATGCCACTTTACTTACTAAAAGTAAATTTTTGTTGGGGAAAGTAGAGTTACTTTCATAAAAATATAATTTTTATATTAAGGTAAAATGGGCTTATAATTTTAAAGTTTATTAATATTTTAAATTTCCTCAATTATGTATAATTTGTTAAATATCAATAGCTATAACTTCATAACATAAGTTCTTTGGGGCTTGGAGTTCTTAATAGTTTTTAAGAGTATAAGTTGGCTTGAGATGAAAAATTTGAGAAGAACTGGTATAAGAAAAAACTAAGAACTATCTAGCATCATGGTAGACTTGGCATAAAACATAATAAATAACTTTGATTCAACTTTTTATGAGTATAAGAATCTTAATGCCCATTCAGAAATTGAGATTCCATTAATTCAAAGACAGTTGTAGTGTATCCGAGATGAGTTTTCTGATGAATTTTTGATTCATCATGCTTTTGGGAGTCCCCTGATTTCCATTAGTACTGGAAGAAACTGTATTGGTCTTGAGTATAATGTGATAAATATGGGTAAAGAGAGCCTGAGGAATGTGTAATATAGGGAGCCTTAGGATCTATTTTCATTTTTAATACTTCTAATCATTGGTGGTGTTTATAAGAGTACACTATTTAAAATAATGTTTCTTGAGATATGAGTCACACAGCAAGAAACTTAGAAGGTTAAGGAGGGCTTTCAATCATGGATTCCCGTAAATATCTACAGAGAGAACAGAGCACAAGTTCTCTGACTGAGAAAACATGAAATAATATTGTGTGCAGAGCCAGAGACCACAAGAAAATGGTTTTTCCCCTGTGACTTAAAAACAGATAAACTTTATTACTAAGAAGATATTGGTCTGAGATAGCCTTAGGCATGCTCCGTATTTAAATCTTGCTTCTTTGTGTCACAATTTTCTTCTTTTATTCACTCCCCTTACAGTATCCATTTCTATTTTTACAAACATGTCTGTGTCTCTCATCCTATAATACTATCTATTTACCTGGTATACACTTATGACACTGTGTATGCTTCCTTATTTATCTGTTTTGAGGCTCTTGCAAGAGTTGTCTACTCAAGTTGCATCTAGTTTTTACTACATGTTCATTCTTTAACATATTTCAACCTGGCTTTTACCCATACATTTTCACTGAAAATATAATAGTAAAGTTTATTCGTTATTTCCATGTGGTATGTCCTCTTCTAAATCTATCTTATACTGATATTTTACACAGTTGACTACTTCATTCTTGAAATACTTTCCTTATCTGGCTTCTATATCAGTATGGTTTCCTGGATCTTTTCAAATGTGTTTGGTTATTCCTGTAAGTCTTTAATGATTCTCTTTTATTACCCTTTTGTTCCTCTGTGAAGTAAGTCATCACTTGTCAATGGCTGAATTCTTGTTTTCCTCCCACAGATCTGCTAATTTCTTAGTCTTCTCTAACTCAGAATTCCATTGGTCAAGGCTCTGTCTTTCTCTCCACACCCAGTACCTGAGCAAGTCTTTCAATTTCTACTACACACTATGCATGAAATCTCCAGAACTTTGCTGCCACTGCACTAGTATAATACATAACTTTGTTTGTCTGTCTGTCTTTACTAATTTACTAATTTCTAGGTTTTGACTCTTGCCCACATCCAATTTATTTTTCACAGAGCAGCCAGAAAAATAAATCATTTGAAAATACAAATATTATTAATTCACTTTCCTCATTACAACTTTTCAACAGACTCCTGTTACACTTAGAATAAAATCTAACTTCTTGGTCTGTCTGAATGGGGATTTATAAATTTTACTAATTTTTTTAAAGAACGATATTTGGTAGTTTCTTTTGCTGTGCAGAAGCTCTTTAGTTTAATTAGATCCCATTTGTCAATTTTGGCTTTTGTTGCCATTGCTTTTGGTGTTTTAGACATGAAGTCCTTGCCCATGCTTATGTCCTGAATAGTATTGCCTAGGTTTTCTTCTAGGGTTTTTATGGTTTTAGGTCTAACATGTAAGTCTTTAATCCATCTTGAATTAATTTTTGTGTAAGGTGTAAGGAAGGGATCCAGTTTCAGCTTTCTACATATGGCTAGCCAGTTTTCCCAGTACCATTTATTAAATAGGGAATCCTTTCCCCATTGCTTGTTTTTGTGAGGTTTGTCAAAGATCAGATAGTTGTAGATATGTGGCATTATTTCTGAGGGCTCTGTTCTGTTCCATTGATCTATATCTCTGTTTTGGTACCAGTACCATGCTGTTTTGGTTACTGTAGCCTTGTAGTATAGTTTGAAGTCAGGTAGCGTGATGCCCCCAGCTTTGTTCTTTTGGCTTAGGATTGACTTGGTGATGTGGGCTCTTTTTTGGTTCCATATGAACTTTAAAGTAGTTTTTTCCAATTCTGTGAAGAAAGTCATTGGTAGCTTGATGGGGATGGCATTGAATCTATAAATTACCTTGGGCAATATGGCCATTTTCACGATATTGAGTGAACAAGCAACCTACAAAATTGGAGAAAATTTTTGCAATCTACTCATCTGACAGAGGGCTAATATCCAGAATCTAAAATGAACTCAAACAAATTTACAAGAAAAAAACAAACAACCCCACCAAAAAGTGGGCGAAGGATATGAACAGACACTTCTCAAAAGAAGACATTTATGCAGCCAAAAAACACATGAAAAAATGCTCATCATTACTGGCCATCAGAGAAATGCAAATCAAAACCACAATGAGATAGCATCTCCCACCAGTTAGAATGGTGATCATTCAAAAGTCAGGAAACAACAGGTGCTGGAGAGGATGTGGGGAAATAGGAACACTTTTACACTGTTGGTGGGACTGTAAACTAGTTCAACCATTGTGGAAGTCAGTGTGGCAATTCCTCAGGGATCTAGAACTAGAAATACCATTTGACCCAGCCATCCCATTACTGGGTATATACCCAAAGGATTATAAATCATGCTGCTATAAAGACACATGCACACATATGTTTATTGTGGCACTATTCACAATAGCAAAGACTTGGAACCAACCTAAATGTCCAACAACGATAGACTGGATTAAGAAAATGTGGCACATATACACCATGGAATACTATGCAGCCATAAAAAATGAAGAGTTCATGTCCTTTGTAGGGACATGGATGAAACTGGAAACCATCATTCTCAGCAAACTATCGCAAGGACAGAAAACCAAACACCGCATGTTCTCACTCATAGATGGGAATTGAACAATGAGAACACATGGACACAGGAAGGGGAACATCACACTCCAGGGACTGTAGTGGGGTGGGGGGAGGGGGGAGGGATAGCATTAGGAGATATACCTAATGCTAAATGACGAGTTAACGGGTGCAGCACACAAACATGGCACATGTATACATATGTAACAAACCTGCACATTGTGCAGATGTACCCTAAAACTTAAAGTATAATAACAATAAAATAAAAATTAAAAAAGAACAATATTTGGCTTAAATGATTCTGCTAATGTTTTTCTATTCTCAATTCTATTGACTGCTGCATTTATTTTTATTATTTCTTTCTTCATGTCTTGAATCTAATTTGCATTTCTTTTTCTACTTTCTTAAAGCAGAAGTTTAGATAATTAATTAGAGACTTCCCTTTTTTATTGTAAGCCTTTAATTTCATAATTACCCTCTAAGCAGTGTTTTAGTTGCGGCCTACAAATTTTAGTATGTTGTATTGTATTTTCACTTAATAAAAAATATTTTCTAGACTCGCTTATGATGCTCTATTTGACCCAGGGAATACGTAGAAGTATGTTGTTTAATTTCTAAATATTTAGGGATTTTCAAGATATCTTTCTGCTATTGATGTTTAGTTTAATTCCAGTATGGTCAGAGTACATACTTTGCATCTCGATTCTTCTAAATGTGTTATAGTTTGTTTTACAGCTCAAAATATAGTCTGGTTAACATGTAGCTTATGTACAAGTGGAGAGACTGTCTCTTCTACTGTTGTTGAGTAGAGTGTTCCATAAATGTCAGTTGAATTTTCGATAAATATAATGATTTTTTGCCTACTTATTTAATCAATTACTAAGAAAGACATGTTTACATTTCCAAATACAATTATGGATTTATCTATTTCTTCTCTCTGTTCTCTTTTATATGTTTTTTGCCTTATATATTTCAAAGCTATGCTCTTAAGTGCATTACCATTTATGATCATTGTGTCTCCTTAGTGAATTGACCCCTTTATCATTATATAATGTCCTTTTTATTCTGCTAATAGTCTTTTTTGTGAAGTCCCCTTTATCATTATATAATGTCCTTTTTATTCTGCTAATAGTCTTTTTTGTGAAGTCTATTTTTTCTGATATCGATATAGCCACTAGCTTTTTTTTTTTTGTTAATGTTTACATGGGATTTTTTAAAAATGATTTTTTTTCCCAATTGAATTTAAAGTATCCTACTTTTAGATCGTATCTACTTGGATCTCTGTCTTTTATTTGTGTTTAGACTACTTATATTTAATGTAGTTATTGATATGGTTTTATTAAAATGTCCTGTTTTCTGTTTTATGGTTTCTTTGTTTCTTTTTCCCATCTTTCTTTCTTCTTTTGGATTGGTGAATTATCATTTTATTTTTCTACTAACGACTTGTTATTTATACATTTTATTAAAAACAGCTCTTTCCCTAGGGTTTACAATATATATTTAATAAATTGAAGGTAGACCAGTAAACTATCACACAGCAATAGAAAATTAATGTTTCACATTGTACTGTAAAGATCTTACACAATACATTCCCAATTCCTTTTCTACTCACAATATTGTTGTTATATTCATTGCTAATACTTTTGTTTTAGACAGTAATAATCCACAGCAATTAAAATTAGAAACTGAGTTTTATTATACTTTAAGTTCTGGGGTACATGTGCAGAACGTGCAGGTTTGTTACATAGGTATACATGTGCCATGGTGGTTTGCTGCACCCATCAACCTGTCATCAACTTTAGGTATTTCTCCTAATGCTATCCCTCCCCTAGCTCCCCCACCCCCAACAGGCCCTTGTGTGTGATGTTCCCTTCCCTGTGTCCATGTGTTCTCATTGTTCAATTCCAACTTATGAGTGAGAACATGCGGTGTTTAGTTTTCTGTTCTTGTGTTAAGAAACTGAATTTTATATTTACATTAAGCTATGACCTGTCCAATGCTCCTCATTTATTTGAGTTGATGAATATTGGGCCCCAATATCTGTATCAGTTTTCTATTGCTGTGTGACAGGTAATCAGAAATTTGTGACTTAAAACAACACTATTTTTTTGTGGTGGGGCAACTAGTTACTTACAGGTGATGATTTTACAATCTTTTGAATGTACTGAATGCCACTAAATTATATAATTTAAAACAGTTAATTTCATGTTACAAGAATACCTCAAGAAAATACCGTTTATTGGAGCTATTGGGGCTATAACTGAGTTTTTTATTCTGTTAGGAACTGAATAGAGTCTGTTAAGCTGGAGATGATAAAAATGAATATGAAAACAAAACAGAAGCCACCCATTTGTTATCTCATATTTCCTGTGAATAGAAGTCCAAGTACAGGATGGCTCAGTTCCCTGCTCAGAATCATGAAGCTAGAATCAAGTTGTTGGCCTGGATTGCAATTTTATCTGAGACTCTGGGTTCCATTTCACACTCATTTGGTTTGTTAAAGGAATGCAATTTTTTATGATTGTAAGACTAAGGTTCTCACTTTCTTGCTGTCTGTCAACTGGGGGCCATTCTCAGAGCCTAAAAACACCTGTCATTTCCTGCACTAACATGAAAACTTAAATGGCAGTTTCCTCCTTCAAGGCCAATGTGAAAATCCGTTTTACTTCGGGATATTGGGGCCATCTTGGGATTCTGCATACCACTCTATATTTACCCACAGTTCACCGAAGCTTTCACATTTCTCTAGTGCTATCTTGTGCTTGAGGCTGGGATTTATTTGGCAGAGGTTTCCTTTCAGTGTCTGTTCCATCTATAGCTTCAAGTCTTTCCCTTCATTTGTCCTTCTTCAGAGTATGTCTCTCTTAATTTTCTACACCTTCTTCCAGCAGTGAATTGCTATTATTTATAGCTCAAAACTTACTAACCTGCCGGCAGAGGGGAGGGGAGTGATTCTCTATTGTTGGGGCTCAGCCTCTAACTTAGGTAAGCACTGTGTCCCTGGGTTCTGGATTTGGTGCCTTTTCAGTGCCCTTGTCCATACCTCTAATTGTCTAGGCCATAAATATGTTTCCGGCCCTCCTCTAAGAATAGAATATTTTTTTCTTTTCTTCTTCTCCAGCTGGAATGGGTCTTTACCCTTGTCCTAAAAGTGGTATGATTGGTTTCCCTAACCCTACTAGGTTAAAGCTTTGGTTTCATAGGGAAGATAGGGGCCTAGATGCTGCTGTATGTCTTTCCCAGGCAAGCTTCAGAAAGGAGTTTTTCTGAGGGTTTTTGTTTCACTTTTCATCATGAGCTCACAGTGAGGCCTATGGGGAAGAACCTGTGAATCTCTCCAAATTCCCTTGGTATGTGTGGCTTCTAATACTTCTATATGCTCACGTTCTCCTATACTCAACATTTAGCAATTTATTAAAAATTTTCACTGAATTCTTACCTGCCTGCCTGGTGTTCTTTGTCTACTGTAAGCAAACAAGAGCTAGCATCATGTCTCTCCTTGGAGGTGTTTGCCTTTCCTTAGATATTGGCTTTGTTGGTTGCCCTACAACCACAGGTCTCTGATCAGTTCAAGAAAAGTTGTGATTTTGTAGATTTTCTAGATCATACTATATTGTATTCAGGATAGAAAAACTTCTCTTCTTCGCCTTTCACACACTGAGGGAAGCCCAATTAACTTCTTGTTTTCATTATTGTTGTGAACCTTCCTTTGAACATTATAATCCCTATAAGGAGAGTTGGGATACCTTTTTTATTTACTAAGCCTGACCCTTATTTCGTATCATATTTGTTGAGTAAAGCAATGAAGAAATGAACAAATAAAACAAGTAAATGAATGAGCTGTATAGAGTTGTGTGGAGTTGCATAGTAGGAAGTTAATAGAAAAGTACAGCAAATATCAGAGCTTGTAGTAAGTAATTCAGTGGAATAGTCACGTCAGATATAGAACCATGCCATTTACAAGATTCATGTATGAAAACAATTAAAAAAAAAAAAAAAAGAACTAGCTCCTAAAAAATGGAGCTTGAAAGATCAAGAGAAAGACCAGGCAACTGCTTGTCAAACAGACTGGTAAAGAGAATTGAATCCTCCTTATGGGACTCAATACCTTGTGAGGAAGGTGAAAGAGAAAATTCATACCCTAGATGAAGAAAGGTGGTGGGATGGTTAGCTATTTATATGTTTTCATTAATTGTAGATTATACCTTTGAGAGGTGACAACGTGCCAGCCGCCCTCGCTCTTGGTGCCTCCTCGGCCTCAGCGTCCGCTCTGGCCACGCTTGAGGAGCCCTTTAGCCTGCCGCCGCACTGTGGCGGCTCCTCTCTGGGGCTGGCCGAGGTCAGAGCGGGCTCCCTCTGCTCTCAGGGAGGTGTGGAGGGAGAGGCGCGCCGCGCTCGCAGGCCGGCGGGGGTTCCTGATGGACGCGGGTTCCTCAGGCCCCGCACTCCCACTCGGGCAGGCAGGCCACGCCTGCTGGGCTTGATCAGGGGAGGAGCTCCCTCTGGGCTGCCGGAGTGCTCCGGCTAGGTTCTGCAAAGTCCCCCGCCAGTCCCATTAAGAGGTGAAGCCAGCTGGGCTTCTAGGTCGGGTGGGGACTTGGAGAACTTTTCTGTCTAGCTAAAGGTTTGTAAACGCACCAATCAACACTCTGTGTCTAGCTAAAGGTTTGTAAACACACCAATCAGCTCTCTGTGTCTAACCTGGTGAGGACGTGGATAACTTTTGTGCCTAGCTAAAGGATTGTAAATGCACCAATCAGAACTCTGTGTCTAGCTAAAGGATTGTAAACGCACCAATCAGCACTCTGTCAAAACAGACCAATAAGCTGTCTGTAAAACGGATCTATTAGCTGCCTGTAAAATGGACCAATCAGCAGGATGTGGGTAGGGCCAGATATGGGAATAAAAGCAGGCCACCCAAGCCAGCAGTAGCAACCTGCTGGGGTCCCCTTCCACACTGTGGAAGCTTTGTTCTCTCGCTCTTTGCAATAAATCTTGCTGCTGCTCACTCTTTGGGTCCGTGCTGACTTTAAGAGCTGTAACACTCACCACGAGGGTCCACAGCTTCCCTCCTGAAGTCAGCGAGACCACGAACCTACCAGAAGGAAGAAACTCTGGACATATCTGAACATCTGAAGGAACAAATTCTGGGCACACCGTCTTTAAGAACTGTAACACTCACCGCGAGTGTCCGCGGCTTCATTCTTGAAGTCAGCGAGACCAAGAACCCACCAATTCCTGACACACCTTTGCTAGGTGAACAGCATAGCGTTTGCTGTGGCAAGCTAACCAGACACACTTTCAAGTCCAAGATACCCAGTCCTTAGTTGCCAGCATCGTTGGCTGCTGACACCTCATAATTGTGCAAAAAGAATTTGCCTTTCTCAAGATTTTGCTTCACACTCCCCAACAGCACCACCAATGAAGAACACAAAGGTAAAGCCCACATGCATTTCAGCTTCAGTGCTCTCTCTGAGATTGGTTGAGGTCTCTGTTGCATCCCAGTTAAACTTCTGACTAATGCTGTTTCCTTTACTTTCACAGGTGTTTCTTAGAGCATTCCCAAGTACTCTTCACACATACATAGTTCTGAGGTAGTTCCTTAGAGAAGTCAATCTGCAGCGAATAAAAGAAATTATTTTCAAATTCTGATAATTTGTAAATTTAGGGTTACTGATATAGTATTTGTCATTAGCTTTTCTGCTCGTTGGTTCCAGAAGAAACCATGGTGTGACAGACTGAACGATAACTCCCTCTCCCACAGCAATGTCCATGTCTCAATCCTCAAAACCTGGGAATATATTACTTTACATGGTCAAGGAAATTTTGCAGATGTAATTAATTTGAGGATTTTGTGATGGAAAGATTGTCCTGAATTATCCAGGTTGGCCTGGATAATCACAAGGGTCCTTTTAAGGCGGGACAGGATTAGAATCAGACAGAAGATGAAGTGACGACAGAAGCAAAGGAACAGAAAGAAAGATTAGAGCATGCTACACTACTGCTTTAAAGATGAAGGAAGGGGACATAAGCTGAGGAATGCTGGCATTCTCTAGAATCTAGAAAATGCAAGGAAATGGATTCCCTCCTAAGGCCTCCATAAGGAATGCAGCCCTACCAATCTTTTTTAGACTTTGACCTCCGTATATATGAAATAAAACTTTGCTTTCCTGTAAGCCACTCAGTTTGTGGTAACTTGTTACAACTTCAATGTGAAATGAACATGAACATACATAGTAATCATTTGGAACAGCAGGGACAGAAGAACCTAAGTTTGTTCAAAAGATGACCAAATGTTTACAGAGCTGTAACCAAAGGCATAAGATTACGAATGTCATTTCTCTTGTATATTTTCTCAATATTTATAATCTGGTTATATTATTTTATAATGTAAAATGAATTTATAATTAAAAGCATTACCATTTATGTCTGCTTCATCTATTACTCTTTAAATGCAGTGGGCAATTCAATTCTTTTTAACACAAATACACACACAAAATTTAACAGGGTCAACGTGGATGCTGGTTACTTATCCATCACTGTGCTACCTCTATTACCATTTAATAGTTTGACTCATTTCATCCCTTTGGTGCTTGAACAATTGGCTTCATATTCTGGCTAGTGACAGTATTAAATTGCCTTCTATGACCTTTGTTCTTGACTTTGTATTCAACCTTGATTTCAGCTTCCCTATCCCCAAAGAAAGGAGACAAGAGTGCCCTATATAAACCACAGCCTTTTCAACAGAAATGCTCACATAAAATTTGGTATCAACATTTTGTGTATGAATTTTTCTCTCCAAAATGCATAATTTTATTCTTTCTGAAATTTAGTTTATTTACCTAAATAATATGCTGAAAATCAATTACCACAATAATGTCAAATTTACACTAAATGAAAACTTAGAAAGTGTAAATGTGTGTGAAGATAGTCACATTAGAAACTGACTTTCAAAAAATGCTTTGTACAGATGATATGCCAAGAATTTCTCAAGGAACCATGATGATAATTAGGTCATTTTACATTATTTTCTATACATTTAGATAATTTAATCTATGCTTTTATAATGTTACATTTCTTAGTAATCCAAAAATTGTTCAGCTGAAATATTACAATGATAATACCCATGAATGTGATACATTCTCCCTTTTAAGAATTACCTTTCTAATTTTAGAGGCCATATGTCTATTTATTATTTAATAAATCTCATCATATCCTAGCAATATTTCTAGATTAAAATTTCTAGAATTGATCATCCCATGATTCAGATTTAGGTTCAACAGTTATTATCTTAGTGATCATTACATATTAGGATTTTTTACATGCATTAGCTTAAAAAGTATCTTATTGTAGTAGACATTTTGTAAATCTTCATCATTTGACATGAGTCTGATCTATGAACGGCTGGTAGAAAAAGAGCTAAAAAAGAAAGAAAAAGAAAATAAATTCTGTAGACATTAAATTAAAATAATTATCAATGTTCAGATTTTTAGATTACATTACTAGAGTTTTTAAATACAGAGACGAGGTCTCGGGCGTACCCTGATGTAACTGTTCATTAAAACAACATGAAACTTCTAGGATAAGTATACAGAGAGAGTGGAAGGAATAAGTTTATCTTTTACCCTCTCCCCCTTTAATTTCCCCCCTTTATAAGCCTATGTGCAGTTTCCAAACTCCTGATAGAGTTCGTCTTAGAACGATGAGATGATTTCATTAACACGGTGCTTTGACGAACTGAGCTCATCAACTATAAACATATAAAATGTGGTGATAGGCTCATACTAAAAGGCCTTTGGTTCTAGGGAAATATAATCTACATTATATTGTACTGGAGAAATATAATCTACATTATTTGCAAAACCTTCCTACAAGCCCTGAGTGAGCGTCTGGTTTTAACTGAAATAGAAACAATTTCCCTCAGAATTGCTAGTGTTCCCTCCTCTAGACAGGTTCTCAGTGAGAAAATCTCAAAGCACCTTTATGTAGTTACTTACCTGTAACAGCCACTCTGACTCATTCCTCATTTTAAACTGTTTCCATCTACTTCTTTTTGTCTCTCTAAGCTTCTGTTGGGTGTTTTGTCCATTTTTCTAACATATACTCTTAGCACTACTATTGCTTTGCCTTTAATCACGCCTATTCCCTAAACTTCCCTTAGTCCCTGTGAACAAAGAACACCCATCACTTTTTTCCTCCTTTTGCTTTTCCTTTCCTTTTTTTCCTTTTTCTTTTTTTTTTTTTTTGGTTTAGAAATAAAGTTTAAGAGCTAATGAAATATTCAACTGAATGGATCCGAGTTTCAGCAATTACAAGCTCTTTAAAAAGAAATAAATATTTCTTTGGGGTTAACCTTGTTAATGAATGGATTCTCCTTTTACCGAGGGCACATCAAGACAAGCTTAACATTTCCAGGGCTCAGTCACTTAAAAAAAATGAAACTGTGAAGACATTCTAAGGAAATGCTGGACCTTCAAATGTATCTTACACTGAAGCAAGCTTTTATGGCCTATCTTAAGAACTTAGTACTAGCTCTCTTGTTTAATGAGCAGCTTAATTTAAAGCTTAAAATTATTAAGTATTCCAATGGAGTCATAAATAATGCAGTTTATAATATTCTTATCAAGCACATAAAGATACATTTGTCTTCCATTAACAAGATACTTTTAAAGTAGCTTGACCTCTTCAGATGTATAAGAGCACTTAATTAGTGCAATTTGTCACAGGTCTTTTACACGTTAATAAGATGTAATTAATTGTCTGTTTTGTCTAATTAACTTTTCAGACACTGGCAGCTCTTGTTCTTTTAATACAAAGCAAGAGTACCTTATTTGCAATTCTAATATTTGATGCAGAATTCTGACCATAAACTCAAGTCTACCATCCTAAAAAAAAAGTTATATGGCAATTAAGAATTCAGGAAAGAAATATTATATATTTTTAGGATATTAATGTTTTTATGTAAAGTGCTACTCCAAACCACAAGAGTGAAAGAAATTCAGATTGGAAAAGAAATGAGAAAACATACATAATCCTCCCAAAGATATATTAATAGATAATATTTTCTGTAAATGATTTTGTATTTGCTCATTCATTCATTTAGTTGTTCTCTCATCTTCTATTAATTCATTCATTCTTGTAGTGTCAAGCCTCTTCAAGATAGTCTGTTAGTATCTAAAGATTTGAGGATAACCAAGTAAAAACACTGTCCTTAACAAAATGTGTGTTTCTTGGTCATGAAATTAACAGTGAAATTAACTAAATCTTAGAGTAGAAGCATACCTGTATGTATATTTTTTCTCCTAGTGAAGTGTAGACCAGAGTGACATATTTGTGGCACATTTGTTCAACATGTAACAATATATTAACTCTATTCTTTATCTTATTACACTGTAAAAGTAACATTTTAATTACAAGTATTTGAAAAATATAAATATTTTATTGTATGGTATTATTAAATATTTTTAAAATGTGATTTAAATAAAATATTTCTGGCCGGGCGCAGTGGCTCACGTCTGTAATCCCACCACTTTGGGAGGCCGAGGTTGGTGGATCACTTGAGGTCAGCAGTTCATGACCAGCCTGGCCAAATGGTGAAACCCTGTCTCTACTAAAAATACAAAAATGAGCCAGGTGTGGTGGTGCATGATTGTAATCCCAGCTACTTGGGAGGCTGAGGTGGGAGGATTGCTTGAACCCGGGAAGTGGAGGTTGCAGTGAACTGAGATTGTGCCAATGCACTCCAGCCTGGGTGAAAGAACAAGACTATGTCTCAAAAAATAAAAATAAAAATAATAAAATTATATATTTTATTTTAATTTTTAAATATAAAATTATATAAATGTATATATATATTACTAATAGGCACCATAATTTATTTAGCATTAACTCAAACTAATTACCTGTGGGTCTTTTTACAAATTCTGAGTTTATAATTTTAGTAGAATCTCTGCAGAAGATTGTGATGAACAGTCAAGGCTGATAAATGTTTTCCCATTATAATATATTTAGTTATTCCCAAATTCCAAGTTGTATAACAAATAATGCAATATTTTGGATTCTTCATTGCTATGTATTTTCTTAGGGCACCCATTAGATTCAAAATCCCTGGACTAAAGGCCAAATCTAAAAGTTTTGTAAGGTTTCTGATGCATATAGTCAAATTGCTTTCTAGAAAATTCTCAGAAATCTGATATTTTATATGAAAACAATGTCTTGCCTAGGATTAATTAATTATTTTTAAGATTTATATTTGATTTTAAAAATGGAATCTCTATATTTTGAGGTTTTTGATGTTGCTGTTGTTTTCTTTTTTGAGACAGAATCTTGCTCTGTTGCCCAGGCTGGAGTGCAGTTGCACAATCTCGACTCACTGCAACTTCCGCCTCCAGGGTTCAAGAGATTGTCCCTCAGCCTCCCTAGTAGCTGGGATTACAGGCGTCCACCACCACACCCAGCTAATTTTTGTATTTTTAGTAGAAACAGCGTTTCTCCATGTTGACCAGGCTGGTCTTGAACTCCTGACCTCAAGTAATCCACCTGGCTCAGACTCCCAAAGTGCTGAAGTTTAGGTGTGAGCCACTGCACTGGCCTTATATTTTGTATTTTTAATGATGTTTCTCCTATATATATATAAGAATTGTGTACATAATAATATAAAATGTTTATCATATTAGTAGCAAAGTTTTTTCTTCCTTTTTCATTTTTATTATAATATAATGAGATACTAGGTAAAAGAACATGCTCTAGAGTCAGACCAGCTGGGTTTTAATCCTGACTCTGCCCTTATTGGCTATGTTACCCTCTGTAAATATCTTAAACACTGTTTCTTAGTTTCTTTATCCATAACAGGGGGACAATAATAGCACCTATCTCACCAAGTAATCATAAAAATTAAATATGTTAATAAATGTAAAACTTTTAGAAAATCTCCCATTTCTTGTTGGTTGCCTTCCTGCAGGAACTGTAATGTTAGATTAGATCACCATTCTCTGTTCTTCAATATCCAAACCAACTCTTTCATTGAAATCGGTTTCAATCTTCTCCCACTGCACTGTTGGTAAGCCTTTTATGTTTAAGTTTCTGAATCAAATCATTGATTAAATTTTCCATAAATTTCAGATATGGCCTTTGCCACTAGTATATTTTCTATTTTTAAGCTTTTTTATTTTTTAACATCAGTTTATTTTCTTTGCATTTTTGTCTTCATCCCAATTTTTCTTTTCTATTATGGGTTCAAGCTCTTGTTTCTTATAGGCCATTTCTTCTTTGATATATTTGATAACACCAAGCATATAATATGATACTTTCATATTTTAATTTTAGAAATTATTTGTACAGATATGCTTTGTGTCTGCTTTTCTCCTAATTGTTTTTCTTGAAGGAGGTTATGCTTTAAAAAACATTTTTATCTTACTCATATTTGAATAGAAAAATATGTATCTAGGCCTGCTGTTTTGCCAGTGAGCAGGGTAGATAATGTACTTTTGGTCCCTCTAATTGCTCATATGGACTCTAGCAAAGTGTTGCTCCCACCCCAAAATTGACCTATGCTAATTTGAAATGCCCTGCATCTTCTCATTTAATGTTGGTACAATTCACTGTGATTGAAATTTATTTCAACATATTTACAGACCATGAGGGCTAAGAAACATTGCCTAATGAAATACATAAAGAATTACATTGTTAAAAATCATGCCAGACATATTGATTGTAATGATTATCATAAAACACGTATTATTATCAAAGTAAACTAACCACATCCAATTCATCAGTGTTATAGCCAGTGACAACTAGAATTAGAGAATATTAAAAGTAGAATGAAACATTACCATCCAGTTCAAGTTCAGAATTTTGTACATTTATGTACATATATAGCCCAGAAACCCAAAGATGTGAAGAAATGGCTAGAATGTGGCAGAAACTGGAGTTTGACTCAGATTCCTATATTGCAGTGATTTTTCCATGATGCTCCATTAGCTCTTAAGTTTCAAGAATCAGGATAATTGGCCAGGAAAACACAATATTTTCACTAATTTAAGAGGTAGATATCATTGGAAAAGAACAGGCAAGTGACAATCAACAGAGAGTAAAGACAAACACAGCATGAGAAATTCTTCCAACAACCTCTGAGTGGATGTCATTACTTTAGGAAGTGACGATGTGCCCAGACAGCCATGGGAAGGTGATTATTTAAGAGGCTGACACCTGAAAATGGAGATTCATAATTTAACTCTCACCTGGGATTCAGTATTAGTGGATAAGGTAAAATGGACAAAGCATGAAGAAATTGCACTGTTTTTTTGTTGGAAAGATTCATATATCAGATCCATCACTTTAGGAGTTACCAAAGCCCAATATCTCAATGGTAGAATAATAAAAATGGAGCACTTTCTTGGTCATTCAGTTATTTTAATTAAAAATGAAAAAATCTACATAATGAAAATCTGAAATTCCATTTGCAAGTTCATCTGGACAAAAGATCATTTCTTTTTCTTCTTTACCTTTAAAAATATATGACTAAAAGCATCAAGTTTCAAGAGAATATCTATTAATTGCTACTGTATTGGCCATCTAATAGTTATATTTTTATAAATAAATGCAAAATGTAGTGTTTTGTCAACTGCTAGAAAAAAAATGGCTGTTTCAATTTGGTTATGGACACACTCCTGCCACCTGGTGTCATATTATCTAAATTACAGAATCAGGTCTGGAAATGCAAACACATTTTAAAAATTCAATTATTTAAAGAAAAATATTTCTATGTATCCTGTGTATATTAAAATTAATTTTGAAGCAAAATGTAGACATTATTATAAAACCAAGCTGTGATGAATAAAATTATTTTGAAATGCAGAAAACTATTCAATATTATCATTATTAAAAATAAAATTTGAATGCACTTTTTGGTTTGTATCTTTATAATGAAAGGCTAAATCAAACTTAAAAAAAAACCTTCATCTTATGCTATGAGTGAAGGTAACCTCTGTATTGCTATTATTTAATTCAAAAAAAATGATGTTGTCATCCATTTAAATAAGTATGATAACTAGAATCTTTAGTAAAAGAAACTTTTGGAAATACTATAAACTACTTTGGTTTTGTCTCTTCATCTAATTTCACATGCAAAACAAACAGTGAAAGACAACAATTATAAAACATATCTTTATAAATTGATAATGCATTAATGTATTTTTGCAAATCCTAGTCAGCTCAATTATTTCCTTGGCATTCAGAAATAATCACTTACACTCTCTAGCAATTCTTCATGACAGCTAGACACTTTATGTGATTTTATGTCTATGACCGCTTTTAGAAGATCTAATATCTCCTAGTCAGAACGTTCAAACCAAACTTCTCACATTGTATCATAGAAATTAGATTTTTCACTTTCTCTTCAGTGACATTTTCCAAATTATGTACTTACTCACTGATTATTTTAAATAAATTTGAAAACACTAAAATAAATAAAAGTAAGCTGACTTCAGCATTCTATTATCAACATGGTAAGGTATATTGAGAAGGTAAGAGCACGTATCACTTCTCAACTCTATGGATCACTCTGGTCTCCATCTTAGAACACAAAACTAGTCCTCTCAGGTGCACTAACTGGAAATATACTAAAAGGTGTATTTTCTTATGGTGTGTATTTATTACTTTTATAGCTCTGTTTTGGAGTTTATTTTTATGTCAAAACAGATTATTGATTGGAATAATGAAATATATCATCTATACTATCTCTTTTGGCCCTGTTATGAAGTCAAGGCTAGGAAAATTATAAATTTGATTAAAATATATTGGAATATTTTCAGCCCGGTGTTCTTTGGTTTCTGTGCAATGAAGTTACTTCTTTATGTAACTGAGTGATTATTGCTGAGTGGTTGAGACAGAGAGTTGAAGTTTGACTGCTGAAGTTCAAATGGCAGCTCTACTATTCCAAGCCTTATGGACTTGGAAAAATTGGATAACCTCTCTAAGCCTCAATCTCCTCAATATTAAGTAAGAATATCAGCCATACCCAGCTTTATTTGGGGATCCATTGAGTTAATGCATTTACATGGTGTTTGGCACATGGTAAGTGCTCCATAAAATATGTTTATTGTTCATAATAAAGCTATTTAAAAAACACATAATTGTATTTATAAAGATTATATAACATTTTAGATATTCAGGTAATTATTAATTACCTGAATTAATTTCAGGTATTACCGCTTGCTTTTACAACTAATCATTTCAAAGTCTTATGCCCTGAAGTTAAAAATGTTAGTATTAGATGTATATTTTTAATGAAACCACTTTGGGGAAAAAGTTGTTTGAAAATAAGGATTCATTTTAGTGCTTAGTTTGCATTCTTGGAATTCAGCTGAAACTTGGATGTTTGGCAAAATCATATTTTACAAATATCTTGATAGCTAGTTGAAAGCTATTATGAGATAACACTAAGCAACATAAATGTAATTTCCTTATATGTTCATTAAATTGCTCAAAATAGTAACATTCTTAAAGAAATGAAGTCTTTTTATCCTTGTGGTTGTTGATTTTTATATATAAACTATATGTGTATATATGTATATGTATGTGTATATGTGTACATACATATATAGATACACATGTTTATATATATGTAAACTTCTATTTAATGGAGAATAATTATTCATGGCAAAAAAGTAAAGTTTCATGAGAAGGGTATTATTTTAAGTATAGATGTTATACTTTTATATAAAATTCTGTGGGAAAAAAACCAGCTAAGGTAAGGATTCTTTGTCTGATTCTAGAACACCCAAAAGGATGTTATATAAATCCTCTCTTGCTATACTGTATATAGACTGACAGGGACAGAATGAAAACCAAAGCAAATATGAGGTAAGAATGATTTTTTATTACTTTAGTTATTTCTAGGTGTCAGATAAAAATGAGAACATTGCTAAAAATTTTACAGAATGACAGCTCTGCCTTATGGAGAAAATTCTATAGTTTGATGTATGAGGCAGAAAATGTGAAAAATATTATGAAGTACTACCCTGACATAATGATGGAAAGCTGCTGAAAGTGTGCTAACACCAAGAAATATAATAGACCAAAGTTAAACAAGGAAGAATGCCATTTTTTTGAATCTTTCCTACCTCAGAAATATGAAGTTTAGCCTTCAAAAATGCAAACCACTACCTTTTATTATTGACTTCTAAATGTACCACTTTACTACCTTACTTGGAAGCTAAGTTCCCAATACCTTTGAATATTTTGCAAATACAAAATAAATATGGAAAGTTATTTAATAATGGTAATATTCTCCTCTACTATAAATTAGTAGACTATAACCTGCTAAATTATTCATTTAATATTTCTCCACTCGTATGCTACTTCTGCATATACTCTTCTTCTAAGTGATATCAGACATTTGATGCCTTAAGCCACATGTACTGACAATCTCTTTGTTCTGTTCACAGTAGTAAAATTTGCCTTTGATAAATTCTGTAATTCAAGGTGCTCTTCCCTCTACCCTCCAAGAAGTTGACACTTAACCCAGACTAAGCCAAGTGGACTCTCTTCCCCTGAGATTTTCCTCTTAAGCCAAATTATATCGGTGGAGGTGCTTGAAGAAATTAGCTCCTACTATCTGGAAATCTTGATATTCCCTGATTCCTGAAACTTTCTAAGTTTGATTAATCAATACCCCTTTGACTCTACAAAACCCTTTATCCTTCAAGTGAATTCTGGTTTTTGGTAAATTTCAGTTTGTTAAATTAGCTAAAGTGATTTCTGAGGCTTTCAACCAAAATACATATATATATAATTTTATATATTTTTATATGTGGATATATACTTTTATATATGGCACATTTAATGGTTGAGTTATGTAATATAGTATAAAACCTCATGACAGAAGCATATAGTTGAAAGTGGCAGGATATTCTTAATTCCTTTATTTTTATAAGGAATACTGACATGAAATTTTATTTTTACATAAGCTCTCTGTTTCACTAATTTTCCCCCTTATTTCTCATGTCAAGAAGACGCTCCATGGGTTAGTACAAAAGAAAATTAAATAACATATTATGTATTATTTTGTGTATGCCAATATAATCACTTCTACATCGATTCTATTAATACATTAAGGAAGGAATCCTTCTCTGCAAATGCCACTCTTATAATTATTTATATTTATATAAGACACAATTTTTTTCAATGGAATGCAGACTAGAAGGTGGGTTGCAGAATAACTCACATTTATATTATTTGCAAAGTTTTATGCATTATTTAAATTTAATATATTACAATCACCAGTGAGAATCACAGCTAAAAATATATCAATGTGCTCAAGTTTATTTCCCATTGGATATCTCTGTATAAATATTGAGAAATGTTGAATTAAAAATTAAAGATTCATTGCAATTTTTTACTCTTTCATTTAATTTGCTTTTTATAATAGTAATTTTCCTATAGCATTTTTGTGAATATTAAATGAGACAGCTCATAAAAATCTCAACATAAAGATGGGTTCATAACAAACTCAATAAACGCCAGTCGTGATATTGAAGATAATAATAAAATGATAATGATAGTGCATATCAATGTGAAAATGAGTCTTGTCTAAACCACTATTTTCTTCTAGGTTTCCTTGATTAGGTTTTGCTAGTTTTCTATACAGTCAAGTCTATGTGTGGAATTTTACTCACTGACTACTCTAAGAAAATCCCTAAAAATATCCTGAGTCGTTGTCAATATTTCAACTTTAAACACATAACAACTGTTCCCACTATTTGGGTGGTATAAGAGTCATTTTTTATTTTTTCAAACTTTTTAAAGAACAATTCTATGTATTGGGAACATGAAGATAAATAAGACACTGTTCCCATTCTTTAGGAGTAAAATGAATCTAAATTCTAAGCTGATTTTTTTTTTGGCATACAGGGAGTGAAGAACTTTCATTTGGAGTTAGGAGACAGGAAGGCGGAAAAAGACCTTTCTCCTGTGGTGAAAACAAGTTAAATCTGGGAAAATACAAATAATACTTTTTTAAATTTTTTATTTTTTATTTTTTATTTTTATGTTTTGAGACGGAGTCTTGCTCTGTCTCCCAGGCTGGATAGAGTGCAGTGGCGGGACCTTGGCTCACTGCAACCTCCGCCTCCCGAGTTCAAGTGATTCTGCTGCCTCAGCCTCCCGAGTAGTTGGGATTACAGGCATGAGCCACCACATCCGGCTAATTTTTGCATTTTTTTATTAGAGATGGGGTTTCACAGTGTTGACCAGGCTGGTCTCGAACTTCTGACTTCAATCGATTCACCCAACTTGGCCTCCCAAAATGCTGGGATTACAGGCGTAAGCTACCGCACCCGGCCAATCATACTTTTTTAAAAAAACACGGCCAGTGAAAACTGGTGAGTAAGAGATGTCTTGTGAACTGAAGTCGAGAGAGAAAGAAGCTCAGAGAGCAACTATAACCTTCCAGACCTGGAGATGGGCCTCTAGCGTGGGAATATTAGGGGCTTGTCATAGAAATATTTTATGGGAATGAGGGAAAATCAACCAGACTCCTTGGAATACAGTGTGGGTAGGCAGAACAAATAAGAATTTCAAACGGTTATAAACACAAGGATGGATCATTAGGGAAAGCAGTTCCTTTCCCTCAGTTTTTGCCAAGAAAGCATCAGCAAACATCAACAGAGAAAAATCACATACCACTGTAGTGCTATTCTTGTGTTTTCAGTCCCTACCTGAAGTGAAAGTATATTAAACTGCAACCATCTCCTTCCCAGCTAAAAAGGCAGCAGCTTGGGAGGCTGAAGTTGTTCATTCACAAGTGAACTCATTCTAATTAAAGCTGTCGCCTTTGAGTAAATCAATTTACTCAGATTGATGTAAGTAAATTTCTGAATAATCAGCCTCGCACTCTAACAACTTGTCAGAAAAAAGAGTTTAAATAAACAAAAATATAAATGAATTTTAAAATATTTTATACATCAGTTTTTAGACAATGTGCATGCTACAATAAAAAAAAGTCCAGAAACATAAAGAAGCAGAAAATATAAGAATAATAAATAATAACCAAAACAGCATGGTACTGGTACCAAAACAGAGATATAGATCAATGGAACAGAACAGAGCCCTCAGAAATAATGCCACATATCTACAAGTATCTGATCTTTGACAAACCTGACAAAAACAAGAAATGGGGAAAGGATTCCGTATTTAATAAATGGTACTGGGAAAACTGGCTAGCCATATGTAGAAAGCTGAAACTGGATCCCTTCCTTACACCTTATACAAAAATTAATTCAAGATGGATTAAAGACTTAAATGTTAGACCTATAACCATAAAAACCCTAGAAGAAAACCTAGGCAATACCATTCAAGACATAGGCACGGGCAAGGACTCCATGTCTAAAACACCAAAAGCAATGGCAACAAAAGCCAAAATTGACAAATGGGATCTAATTAAACTAAAGAGCTTCTGCACAACAAAAGAAACTACCATCAGAGTGAACAGGCAACCTACAGAATGGGAGAAAATTTTTGCAACCTACTCATCTGACAAAGGGCGAATATCCAGAATCTACAAAGAACTCAAACAAATTTACAAGAAAAAAACAAACAAAACCATCAAAAAGTAGGCAAAGGATATGAACAGACACTTCTCAAAAGAAGACATTAATGCAGCCAACAGACACATGAAAAAATGCTCATCATCACTGGCCATCAGAGAAATGCAAATCAAAACCACAATGAGATACCATCTCACACCAGTTAGAATGGCAATCATTCAAAAGTCAGGAAACAACAGGTGCTGGAGAGGATGTGGAGAAATAGGAACAATTTTACACTGTTGGTGGGACTGGAAACTAGTTCAACCATTGTGGAAGTCAGTGTGGCGATTCCTCAGGGATCTAGAACTAGAAATACCATTTGACCCAGCCATCCCATTACTGGGTATATACCCAAAGGATTATAAATCATGCTGCTATAAAGACACATGCACACGTATGTTTACTGTGGCACTATTCACAATAGCAAAGACTTGGAACCAACCCAAATGTTCAACAACGATAGACTGGATTAAGAAAATGTGGCACATGTACACCATGGAATACTATGCAGCCATAAGAAAGGATGAGTTCATGTCCTTTGTAGGGACATGGATGAAGCTAGAAACCATCATTCTCAGCAAACTATCGCAAGGACAAAGAACCAAACACCGCATGTTCTCACTCATAGGTGGGAATTGAACAATGAGAACACATGGACACAGGAAGGGGAACATCACACTCCGGGGTCTGTTGTGGGGTGGGGGGAGGGGGGACGGATAGCATTAGGAGATATACCTAATGTTAAATGATGAGTTAATGGGTGCAGCACACCAGCATGGCACATGTATACATATGTAAGAGACCTGCACGTTGTGCACATGTACCCTAAAGCTTAAAGTATAATAATTAAAAAAGCACTCTTCCTAACACCATCCATTAAAAAAAAGAATAAAGAGAAAAAATTTTTTAAAATTTTTTTATTTCCATAGGTTATTGCATTTAGTTACATGAGTAAATTATTTAGTGGTGATTTGTGAGATTTTGGTGCACCCATCACCCGAGCAGTATACACAGCACCCAATTTGTAGTCTTTTATCCCTCACCCCCTTCCCACCATTTCCCTGAGTCCCCAGAGTCCCTTGTGTCATTCTTGTACCTTTGCATCCTCATAGCTTAGCTCACACTTAGGAGTGAGAACATACGATGTTTGGTTTTCCATTCCTGAGTCACTTCATTTAGAATAATAGTCTCCAATCTCATTCAGGTTGCTGTGAATGCCATTAATTCATTCCTTTTTATGGCTGATTAGTATTCCATTGTATATATATACCATTGTAGGAGAAAATAGTATTAATAAAAACAGATCTATTGATGAACAAGTGTTTGCAATGAGTCAACAAAAAAAATTAAAAGTAACTATTATGATTAAGTTAAATAATTTACAGGGAAAGATGAAGATTTTGGGTGTCTCAAGAAGTAAATTTAAATTAAAATACGATTCATTGGATATGCTAGCAAATGAAGTCAGAAAAAAGAGGAGAGTGAGAGAGAGAATAAAGAAGACAGATACAGAGAAATATTCAGGCATAAAAAATTAGAAGAAAAAATGGTCAATTAGTTTTCCAAATTTAGTAAACAATTTCAGCTCTATTGATCCAGAAAGTTTAATAAAATTAACTGAATAAATTAAAAATTGATAACGAGGTATACTATAGTTAAATTACTTAAAGCCACGGATAATATAAAAAAAAATAAGCTATAGGTAAAAGAAAACTTTAAGTACAGCGCAACAATGATAAGAATTATGGCTTAATTCTCATCAGATAAAATAAGAGCCAGAAGACAAAGAGAGAACATCTTCAAAGTGCTAAGACAGAAAACAGAAACAAAAATTTTCAAACTACAATTATATACGCAGCATAAGTATCCTTCAAGAATTAAAGCAAAGACATTTTCAATAAAAAAAAATTTATACTACAAGATCCATACTACAAGATATACAAAAGTAGTTCTTTGGGCTGAAGGAAAATTATACCACAGATAAACTTAGATCTATAGAAAAGAATACAAAGTACTAGATACAGCAAATATGTGGTGAAATATAAAAGTTTATGTTTTTAAAAAACAATTTAAGTTGTTTAAACTCTATTATTAAAACAAAAAATATTATAGTAGTGCCGATAACATATGTAGAATTAAAATATATTACAATATATGATATGAGTACTAAAATTGTTTCATCAAACCAAAAGAAAGAAGAAAAGGAAGAACCAAAAAACAAGTAAACAAACAATGGATGAAATAAAAAGAAAAAAATAGCAAGATCTTAGCCTTAAATTCAACCATATTAATTGTTATATTAAACGTTGATGGGCTTAAAAACTTCCATTCAAAGGCAAAAGTTTTATATCTGGATTAAAAAAACTATGTGCTCTTCACAAAGCTACATTAAATATTATAGATACGTTAAAAGCAAAAGAATGGAAAAGATACACCACACAAACACTAATCACAGGAAAGTTTGCATTGCTATATTAATATCAGACAAAGTAGATGTCAAGATAAGAAAAATTACCAGAGGAAAACATTTGATGTTTTTTAATAATAAAAGGGTCAATTCAAAAAATTATAAATATCTATGTGATAACAGAGATTCAACATATATGAAGGAAAAGTTGATATAACTAAAGCAGGAAATTTAAACAATACGTATTTATACGTATTTATGGCTAGATATTTCAACTTCTTTTTTTTTTTTTTTTTTTTTTTTTGAGATGGAGTCTCACTCTGTGGCCCAGGCTGGAGTGCAGTGGCGTGATCTCGGCTCACTGTAACCTCTGTCCCCTGGGTTCAAGTGATTGTCCTGCCTCAGCCTCCTGGATAGCTGGGACTACAGGCATGCACCACCACACCCGGCTAATATTTTTGTGTTTTTAGTAGGGAAGGGGTTTCACTGTGTTAGGCAGAATGGTCTCCATCCCTTGACCTGGTGATCCGCCTGCCTGGGCCTCCCAAACTGCTGGGATTACAAGTGTGAGTCAACTTCATTTTTATAAGTGATCAAAAAACCAGACCAAAAAAACTAGTAAGCGTAAGGAAGATTTGAACAATACCAAATACCCACTTGACACTTCTAGGACACTACTTCCAACAACTGTATAATATGCATTATTTTCAAGAGCACATGGAACATTCACTAATTCAGGCCAAATGCTGGACCGTGAAACGAATCTCATTAAGTTTAAGATGATTTAAGTCACACAGGGCATGTTCTCTGGTTATAATAGAATTAAATTAAAATTTAGTAATAGAAAATCTCAAATATATAAAAATTAAACATCATACTTCTAAATAGTCCACTGCCTTAATAAAGAAAACACAGGACAAGAAAACATCATAAAGCTGAATGATAGTGAAAACCTAACATATGTAAATATGTGGAATGCATATAAAACAGAGCTTCAAGGTAATTTATATGTACATGCTTATGTCAGATAAAATATGGCTTTAATGGTAATTTTTAAGTTTCCAATTTAAGAAGCTAGAAAAAGATCAAACTAAATCTAAAATAAGTAGAACCAAATAAAATAAGAGCAAAATAATTTTTTAAGAAATTAAAAATAGAGAAATAATGAAGTATTAAAAAGAGGAATGCCAGTTCTTTCAAAAGATAATAAAATGAATAAATTCTTAGCAATGTTGATCAACAAAAGCAACAAAAACCCAATTACCAATAATACAGTATCAGGATATGTGGGCCACATACACAACAAGATTATTCCATAATTTATCATAATGGCTAAGGGCTTTAACTTACCATAGAAAACATCTGTGGTCGGTCCTGTTTACTCTGTAAACGGCTCCTAGTTCTAGGTTAGCATTATTTATAACTATTGCCAAAGGGAAACTAATGCATAAATTGTGATATTGAACAGAAATAATATATAAGAAGAGTGCCTATGATTTCCTAATAAAAATATGGCATATGTTTTAATAATAATATTCAATGTTTTAGATATCTTAGAAAACTTTCAAAGCAAACTTGCCATAGCTAAGTGGGTTAAAACAGTAATTACAACTTAAATTCTTTAGTTACATTTCAAAATGCCTACAAACAGCAAATAAGATAATGTTGAGTAATATTCTGCAAAAACAAGTTTCATCCCCACTTCCGTGTCTTTATTAAATTGCTTTATATCCCACTTTGCTTAGGTTACTGCTGCTGTTCAAAATCTCTTCCTGAAGACAGGGAACACTTTAGCTGGCATAGCAATGTGAATAATTTTAAAAAATCCTTGATATATACATCTGCGCAAACATTCTCCCCAGCTACCTGAATTCAATGATATCAATCGTAAGGGGCTTCACTGAGTAAACATACATTTAGATTTTAAAATATATATAAGTATATGGTATACCTCACTAGTGCCATTGACTATAATTGTAAAATATAACTAAATTTATTCATTGAGTGTTTTGTATCAGAAGAGTCACTAAAAATATCTTTAAACATCTGCTGTGAAACTTGTTTTGATGTGCGTCACAAAAAAATAGAATATTTAGAATATAATACATTATGTTCTCTTGTAGAATATAAAGCACAATGAGATGTGGATATGATGGATTTCTGCCAAGCATTTGTACATATCTTCAGAAAATGTCACACATACATAATTCTCTGGTGTTAATACTATTGCTTGTTTTCTTCTTAATGGGGTCGGATTTTTAGTCTCAGTCCTCAATGACATTTTGTTGTACAAATGGTTCTTCTATTTAGGATATGTGTATCCTTTGTCTAATAGGATTTTGGACCAATTCTTTATTTTTTCTTAGGTCAATATTAGTTTACAATGCATTTTCCTTTCACACTGGGTCTAGGGCAGATAATGTGAATGTGAATACACAAATATGCAAAAATAAACTATGTTCTCACAGAAAAATAATTACCAAAAACAGATTTACTGTGAAATTATGCATGACTCTTATTTTAATTAGCACAGCTTTTACAACTCAAGCATGTATAGAAGCATCAGCATTATCTGTAATACATTTCAGTTGTGTATTGCCATTATTTGTCCAAACATTATAAACTATAACAATTTGACTGTTCTCTTCAGGAGGCATTTTTCAAGTTCCTGCTTTATAGGAGTTGAACATATATGAAGAAAGAAGAGAGGGAAGGGGGTCCTATGTTTTTCCTATACTGTCCCTTCAAATTTATTTCATTTAGAAGTATACAGAATGAGCTATTAAATTACTGATAATCATCCTCATGCACATCTCTTATTGTCTTCATCTTTTTATAATACTTCCCTTGCTCACCATGCTCAAGTGCATTGACTTTCCTCATGTTTCTTGAATATTTCTGCATTCTTCTGCTTAGCGTCTTTGAATTGATTGCTTCCTGTGCTTGGAATGTTTTCCCCTCTAGATCTACATGCTTGCTGTTATTCCCTTTTTACAACTTCGATTAAACTCCCCTTCTCATTGGATTTTACCCTGACCTCTTTATTTATGATTGCAGTTTCTCCCATCCAGCTGACTTTCTAAATTTAATTTAAGAGTTTTTATTATAAAGAGATGTTGGATTTTGTTTCATGCTTTTATTAGAAGTATTGAGGTGACCATACAATTTTTATCCTTCATTCTCTTAATGTGGTGTATTATATTTATTGATTTGTGTATCTTGAACCATCTTGCATCCTAAGGATAAATCCTATTTAATCATGCTGTATTATATTTATAATGTGCTGTTGAATTTAGTTTGCTAGTATTTTGTGAAGAATTTTTGTATCTGTGTTCATCAGGGATATTGGCCTATAATTTTTTTTTCTAGAAGTGTCTTTGGTCTGCCTTTAATATCAAAGTATTACTACTCTCATAAAATGAGATTGAAAGTATTCTCTCCTCTCTAATTTTTTGGAAGAGTTTGAGAAGGATTGGCCATCAGGTCCCAGGCATTTTTGTTGTTGTTGTTGGAAGATTTTTGTTACTGTTCCTACTATCTAATTTACTACTGGTCTACTTTAATTTTCTATTTTTTAATATATTCAGACTTGGTAAGTTGTATGTTTCTAAGAATTTATCTATTTATTGTGGTTATTTAATTTGTTGACTTATAACTGTTCCAAGTAGTTTCTTATAATCCTTTGTATTTCTGTAACAGTTATAATATCTCCTCTTTCATTTATAAGTTGAGTCTTTTTTTATTAGGCCATCTAAAGGTTTATATTTTCTATTGATTTTCTAATCTCTATTATATGTATTTCTGCTCTGATCTTTATTTTTTCCTTCTGTCTTCTAACTTTGGGCTTAGTATGTTTTCTGTTTTTCTTCTTTTTTTATTTCCTTGAAGTATAAACTTATGTTGTTTTTTCAGATCTTTTTCTTATGGTAGGTATTTATCATTAGAGAATTCCTTGTTAGAATTATTTTTGCTGCATCCCATAAGTTTTGGTATGTTGTGTTTCTATTTTTGTCTCAAGATATTTTTCCATTGTTGTATTTGATTATATTTCTGCCTTTCTTCAGTTCTGTTAATATTTGCTTTATTTAATTAAGTATTCCAGTGTTGGGGGTGCATATTTTAATAATTGCTATGTCCATTTGACATTTGATAAATTTACCACTTTTTATGATATAATGTCCTTCTTTGTCCCTTGTGGCAATTTTTTTTACTTAAATTCTATTTTTTTTCTGATGTGAGTATACTCACGAAAGATCTCTTTTGATTACCATCTGCATGGGATATCCTTTTCTATCCTTTCACTTTTAGTCATGTGTGTTCTGAAAGTTAAAGTGAGTCTCATATAGGCAGCATATACTTAGATCTTGTTTTTCCATTTAGCCACTCTGTATTTTCATGGAAAATTTAATCTATGTACATTTAAAGTAATTATTGATAAGTAAGGACTTACTATATTTACCTATCAATATCTTTGATATTGATATCTTTGACATCTTGTAAATGTCTTTGACATTTTAATATCTTTGCCAGTTTGTAAAATTGTTTTCTGAGTGTTTTGTAGTTCTTTTGTTCTTTCTGCTATTATTGTATTACTGTCTATTTAACTTTTCAGCTCTGTTGATACTTCCTTTATATATTTAGGTTCTACAATTTATTGGGCACATATATAGTTACAATTGTTATATCCACTTGATAAAATGGCTTCTTACTATATAATGACCTTATTTGTCTCTTATGACAGTTTTTGATGTAAAGTCCATCTGTCTGACTGGCAGACAGCAGGTGATCTAACAAAACAAGCCTATGGATATGACACAAATCCCTAATTTAGAAATTAGTGCTAAACACTAATTTCTAAGTCTAAAAACCTGTTGCTGGTAAGTACAATTCTGAGTATTCCATTTCCACGTGCATTTGTTTCTGTTTACCACTACTATAAGTTTATTTTAAAACAAAATGGAAAGATTTTACTTGCTAAATGCCCTCTCTTCTCACCTTGTATACATGACTAAAAAGTGTGATTTGCTACATTAAAAAAATGACATACTAAAGGATGTAGGAAGTTCAGAGACATAGACTTTGAAAAGAAACATGTAAAGAGTAAAATTATCCTACTGTATTATCGGACAGAAAGAAATATATTGGGCTGACACATTCTAAAGTGGCTGCTATGATTCCCACTTCTCACTTGGTGACGCCCTACCCGTGAGTGTGGGAAGTACTTGTAACTGCTTTCAACCAGTAGAATATGGCAAAGGTGATAAGATTTTACTTCTGTGATTGTGATACGTAAGACTGAAGCACTCTTTTTTCTACATTTCTCTCTCCCCTGTTCATTTTGAAGAAACAAGCTGGCATGTTGTAAGCCACCCTACGAAGAAGCTACTTTGCAGGGAAAAAAGAGAACAGCTTCTGAATAACAGCCAGCAAGAAACAGTTCCTCAATCCAACAGCTCACAAGAAGTGGAATCCTACTGATACAGGCAACAAATCTGTACGAATCTACAGCAACCTCCTTGCCTCCTCAGAAGAAAGAATTTGACCCAGGGGTTACAAGGCAGAGTGAGAGAACAAGGCAATTTTTAGAGCAGGATTGAGAGAGAACAAGGCAATTTTTAGAGCAGGATTGAGAGCTTATTAAAAAGTTTTAGGGAATGAATGAATGGAAGTAAAGTATACCTGAAAGAGGCCCAAGCAGGCAACTTGAGAGATCAAGTGCCCTGTTTGATCTTTGACTTGGAGTTTTATACAATGGCATACTTCCAGGGTCGTGCATCCCTTCTCCTGTGATTCTTCCCTTGGGATGGGCTGTCCACATGTGCAGTGTTCTGCTAGCACTTGGGAGGAAGCACAAGTGCAGTGGGCTTTCTAGAGTTGTACACATGCCCACTTGAAGCATTCTTCCCTTACCAGTCTAATGTTCCATATACCAGTTAAACTCCACCATTTTGCCTCTTAATGTGCATGCTTGAGCCCACTTGCCCCACTCCTGAGATCTTATTGGGAAGCTGCTGATCACCAGTTTCAAGTTTTTTCTATCTATTGGGAGACTGCCTTTCCCTGGTACTGGCTGCAACCAATTGTTTTAGACTATCACCTGATGATCACCTGATATTCTTGGCTGGGCGGGAGGAGCCCTCTTCTGTCCTGCTTATGTCTGCCTGACTACCTACTGTAACACTACCAACAACCATATGAGCATGGAAACAGATTCTTCATCAGTTGAGTTTTCAGATGAGAATTCAACTCTGACTACCATCTTGATTTCAGTCTTGATTTCACAGACAGGACCTGGCTAGTCTGTGCCCAGATTTATTACCTGCATAAAATATAAGGTGATAAATGTGTGTTGTTTTAAACTGCTAAGTCTGTGCTAAGTATTATTTGGCAATAGATAACTAATGTATACAACATTAATATTTTGTATTAAATATAGTTAATACCTGCTTAATTAGCCCCACATATGGTATTTGTTGTCTCCTTTTAATAAGTATTACATCTATGCATCTTAAAAATACACAAATAATATAGATTAAAATTTAAATACCCAATACAGAGTTGAAAAGTTAAAATTGAATTGCTGTATCAGAGGAAGCATTATAAAAATATTGTACTATTTTCTCACATTTTTTGTCTATTATTAGTTACTATTAGTTGTTACTGTTAATTAGTCCTTTTTTGTTTTGTTTGAATAGTAGAATTAATGTAATAGAAGAGTAAAGAATAGAAAATAATACACAATTTCAAATAGCACCTTTAATGTATTTCATGTTAATGTAATAACATATATATGCACAATTATTTTTTATATTTCTTATTTTTGTGAGTTTGGCAATTGGTCTCCAACCATTATCATGACTTTATTGATTTTTCCTGTAAGTGCTATCAACTTTTGCTTCATATATTTTATTTTTGTTTTTGTTTTTGAGACAGAGTCTTGCTCTGTCGCCCAGGCTGGAGTGCAGTGGAGTGATCTCAGCTCACTGCAACCTCCACCTCCCAGGTTCGAGCTATTCTTGTGCTTCAGCTTCCTGAGTAGCTGGGATTACAGGCATGCACCAACACACCTGGCTAATTTTTGTATTTTTAGTAAAGACAGGGTCTAGCCATGTTGTTCAAACTGTTCTCCAACTCCTGGCCTTCAGTGATCCCCCATCCTCAGCCTCCCAAAGTACTAGGATTATGGGTGTGAGCCACCATGCCCGGCCAGCTTTATATATTTTAAAGTCCTCATCTGAGGTGCATATATGTGTTCCTAATTGATGTAACTTGGTGAATATTGATACTTTACTCTGTAATAAATGTTCATCTCTTCTTGTGAGTTTTCTTTTTTCAAGTTTAATAATATTTTTCTTCTGTTTAAATTACTTAGCCCATTTATATTTAGTGTAATTATTGATATGGTTGGTTGTATTTATCTCTACCATTTGCTTTTTGGTGGAATAACTACTTCTGTATTTTTGTTTGGTTTTTTCTCTTTCCTTTTCATCCTTTGTGTTGATCAAATACCTTTAATTTGGGAAAATTTTTTAGAAACTTCCATAATTCTCATGAATTATAGAAAAAGATTTTGAGAAAATGTTCATAGCATAGTTAATTGAAAAAAGAAAAATTTAGAAAAGTGCATTTAATGTGTAACCAGATTTAGAAACTAATGGTTTGTATGTGTGTGTGTGTGTGTGTGTGTGTATCGTATGGCTATGGAAAAAATGATACATGGAAAAACACACAGAACATTTGAAAGAGGATAAGAGGATGAAGAAGAAAGAAGATGGGAATTAAAATACACCATTTAGGAGAATGTTTACTTTAAATTTTACCATTTTTATAATGTAATAATGATATAATATGCTCTAATATTACTACTCAGAACCTAAACTAGTATAAATATTTTCAAAATGTATTTCAATCAGTAAATGTATATCCTTGCTATTAAATACACAAACCTCCACATAAATCCAAGTGCATATGTGCACATACTCAAACACACACATTGTAATTACAGCAAATGTTATTTTATTAATATTTTTATTTGAAGAGATCCAGTTTTAAAATATAAAGGATTAGTTTCTTCATTTTGGTCTATTCTTTGTTGTTGCACATTTTAATTATTGTTGACATGATAATTCAACTCTTTTAAGAAAATTAAACAAACATTTAAACTAATTTAAAACTATTTATTGAGTACCAGTCACTCTTCTAAATGATTTGCATTGTTTTATGAACAGAAAACTTTAAGAATTAATAAATGTCAATTAAAGTAATTATTCAACTTTTTCTCTTTGTCTCGTATGTATATTTTACATTGTCAAAAGAATGAAAGAAATATAGTTATATTTCTCTTCAATTTATTGATTACTTCTCTATCAGATACCTAACATATTGTATAGATGTAGAATAGTATTGATCTCTCCAAATTAGCTAAAATCGTCATACTGTCCAGAAAATAAAAGTAGCCTATATTTTCCTAAGAGACTTGATAGTTTCCTCGACTAAATAAGTAACTCACACAATTTGAAGATGGTATTTTTGCTGAAAAATAAATCTTGTATAAAGTCCTTTACTATACATAGTTGTACTTAGTAATTTTGAGTTAGTTTTAATATATGTGTATATAATGTATACCCTTGAGCTGCAAAAACTAGATCAATTTTTTTCATGTCAAAATACATATGTCGACAATTTAAACATTATGCACACAGCTTACAGTTTTTTACTTCACATGAAAAAGCATCCTGATTCTTTCAAAACAAACTAAAGAAATTGGATTAAATAGCTTCTGAATTAATTTTAAGGCTCAAAGCAAAATTACTGCATCTCAAGGACATTATAACAACTGCAAATAATTTTAAATATATATATTTAGCATTTATGATTTTTGTATAATAATGAAAACTAGCATATAATCTTTATTTTGATGAGTGTAAATGTTAATATTTTGTCTGATTTGTAAATTCAACTCAGTAGAATTAAATAAATATGCCTAAAACATATTTAATGTATAAAACTGGACTAAGTACTGAAACTTTATACAGAGATGAGCAATAACAGTGATGAATACTAAAAATAATTTAAAAATTACATAAAGTTGAATAGATCCGGAAATTCCTCAATGTGATAAAGGTGACAAAGGGAGAGCAGTAACCATTGGAAATCAGTCTGACATGAATCAAAGTATTTGAGAAATAGTGTACTGACTTGAAAACAAGAATGTACTTTGAGAAAATGTTCTGTTTTTATGCATACTATCTGAAAGACACTTATAATTTAGATTTTAGAGTCCCAGACAATATCCTAAAAATATAAAATATTTAAAATAAGAATATTACAAAGGTCTGGTGTAGTTCCCCCTTTGTATCAAGCATGTGCTTTTTTTCCTTTGCAGATAAGTTAATATGTTATTAGGATTATATATTAACACTTTAGCTTAATACAAAATTTGATGAATTTTGTATAGTGGTACATTTTATACTGAATAGAATATATGATAATTTCATATATGGAGGAGACATAAGACTGCAGGCTTGGCTTTGAAAAGGAATATGATTATAAACATGTTAATGTATTCAGTCATTGCTTTAACATCAAGTTTATCTTTTAATTACTCTGTGTCCTGAGTATTTTGCAAGACACATCAAGGTCTTTTTTGCCTTCCATTTAAAGACAGCAAAGGTTACTCTGCACCCTCTTTTACTGAGTCCAATTCTCCAAGATGAGAAAATGAAAAATAGGAAAAAATCTTTTATAAAAATGAAAACACTCAACAAAATTCAATATGCAGTAAGGTTGCCAATAGCAGAAACCATTACACCAGAGCAAAAAAGGAAGGCAAGAGAGAAAATGGTCTCTGCATAACTAAATCAGAATAAGAGGAACACAGAGAATTACGTTTCCTGAAGGGCCATTTCAAGGTATTGTTGATTGAAATTACAGTATTTGAGTGAACATACAAGTGAAGAGATGTCCTTAAACTATATGTATCATAGAAGTGTGTCAGGGGAAAATAGACTGGGAAGGAACCCACCCAAAAATATCATCCTGGCAAGAAACTTCCAGGATGATGGAGAAACTTCGGGGAGTGTGCAGCTCTTCAGTTAAAGGCTTGGCTGCCAAAAGAAGAAAATGCCACGTTATCACACCATGAGCCTAAGAAAGAAGACTGAGAACTATGGGGACTAATTATTACTTCAAGGGCAGAGAAATTCTGGAACCGCTGAAATAATGTTTAATCTGGGCTCTTACGCTCATTAACTTTTCCCGTCTCTAAAAACACTTTCACAAATAACTGATCCATGGAGAACAGCCTCCATTCAGGGGAGAGTGAAACTGAGAAAGAACTAAGCAAAGCATCTAGGCCAAGACATCCCCAAAACAAAAGGCCAGCAGCAGAAAAACAAAATTGTATCACACAGTAGATCACATTTTGTAGATAAACAGTGGAAACAAAGAACAATAAAAATTACAGCCTCTGTGAAATAGCTGATCAAAAAACCAATGATAGGCAGTGAAAACTGAGCAAACCGATTTCAAGAACAAAACTGAAAGAGAAAAAGAAGACATGTAATGAGAATTCAATTAGTATTAGCCTAAATAGGGGTGATGGGTCAAAGGTCTGAAAATATACAAAATCCAATTAGAAATGAACAGAGTACAAAGAAATAGAAATAAAATTAGAGCTATAGAAAGTAGCATGTAACAAACCAGTGTTTTAGATAAGAGAATAAACCTAGAAAAAATTTACATATATAATCAGAGAAAAAACGTTAAAATGAAGGAAGACCTGTATTAACACCTTAAAGAGACTTGTCTCAATGGGTGGCAGGGAGGGGGAATTATTAATTCAGGCTAATCAGGATCACTGAGTTACTGAGCTTCAATGACAAAGAATTCTAAGGGAATTTAAGTAAAAGATTAAGTCACCTATAAAAAGGATTTAAAATTTTAGTTCAACTCAGACTTAGCAATAACAGCATTCCAGGCAAAAAACTGAGGAGCAATCTTTATAATGTCCTTGAGACTGTATCAGAAAACATGGCAAATATTTGACGCCCTGTATATGCCAACCTGGCATTCAGAGTACACAAGTAAACAGATATCTATTATCAAATAAGCAAAACTCAGTAAGTAAAGTACACAATACTCCTTCCAGAGAATAAACTGTAACCAACTAAGGTATGCATTGAGCATTTTTTGGTTAAAATTAATGACGAGCAATGACTCCAGAAACTACAGTGCCTGAGTTTAACTATGGTTGTTGCTGAAAACAACACAAATGTTAAAAATTAGAAACAAATATAAACTATAGTAAAATTTAAAAAATTTAGGAGATAACCTAAATGAGGTGAAATGAAAGTAAAGAGGTTTTCTCAACGTGTACGTGTATAACGTAATGTAAGTAGATTTATGATTTAAGTTATAAATACTTAAGTATACCACTTAACAGCTAAAATAACTAAAATGATAATAAAACCAGAAAATTTGTAAGTAGAGGAAGAGCAGGCTGGAGAAGGTTTGTGTGTGCCAATTATTGTCTCTTTCTTACTCAGAAGTCAAGTTAAACTGGTTGTATTAGGCCGTTCTTGTGTTGTTATAAAGGAATACCTGCGACTGGGTAATTTATAAGAAAAGCTATTTGATTGGCTCATGGTTCTGCAGACTGTACAGACATGGTGCCGGCATCTGCTCAGCTTCTGGGGAGGAGTTTTACTGAAGCAGAAGGCAAAGTCGGGGGAGGGATGTCACATGGAGAGAGCAGGAGCAAGAGAAAGAAGAGAAGGAAGAGGCACCAGACTTTTAAAGAACCAGATCTTACGTGACCTAAGTGAGCGAGAACTTACTTATCAACAAGGGGATGGCGCTAAACCATTCATAAGGGATCCACCTCCATGATCCAATCACCTCCTTCCAGGTCCCACCTCCAACACTGGCGATTACATTTTCAAGGTGACATTTGTCCGGGACAAATATCCCAACTATATCATGGGTTAAATTTTAAAACTCAAAAAATACAGCTTTAAGTATAAAATATAGACTTTTAAATATAACCACTAGAAAAGTAAAAATACATTATATAGAAACAACATTAGAAATGAAAAAAATCAGATATATAATGAAAACTAAAAGAGATAGAAATATTAAAAATTGAAAGCCTATGTATGTAAATGGCAAATATATACGTAGCAGGGGCTACAATATTATTGTCAAAATAGGTTCTAAAGGAATGATTGATAGAAAAAAAGTGCTAAGCAGATTCACTGTGCACTGGTTACCACCTCAGTTCACTGCATCTTGGGCTGACATTTCTACTACTTGCACTAGTCCTTTGAGAATACTTATACAAATTAAGTGAAGCACCTTTATTATTCACAAATGGGCAGCAAGGGACAGTAGAAACCTGGGATTCAGGTGAGCCAGACTTCCACGGCTCAGGAAGGTACACAGGGCAGATGGACTCTCATCTGTGCGGCCCAATGTGCACTTCAGCTCAGGGAATTCAGAAAGCAATCTTCCCTGGGCTTTGTACTCTAGGGAAAACATGACATGCTGGGCCAATGCATTGAAGGACATCCTGTTACTGGAAAGAACTAGAACAGAGCCTGAGCTTTCTTGGCTAGTCTCTCCTTATCTCAAGATGTTGCATTCTCAGCACATTTTACAATTATTATTGAAAACTACAAGCAATAAAAAGGGAAAAACTGGATTGGACCAAGGCTACCCAGAGAACTTCCCTGCAAAAAGTAATTTATAATGTACAATCTTTAATGAAAATGGAAGGATCATAGTATTTTTTTAATGGAGGTAAATTCGCATTACATAATTTTCATGTATTTAAAGTGTATAGTTCAGTAACATTGAGTACATTCTCAGTGTTGTACAACTATCACCTCTATCTAGTTCCAAAACATTTTCATCACACCCAAGGGCAACCTCATGCCAATCATGCAGTCACTTTCTAGTCCCAACTAGCCTGATTTCTCTAGCATTTACATATTTGGGATATTCTAAATAGGTGGAATCAAATAATACATGTCCTTTTGTGGTGAGCTTCTTTCACTCAGCATAATGTGTTCAAGGTTCATTCATGTTGCAGCTCATGTCAGCACATCATTCCTTTTTTATGGCTGAATAATATTTCATTAGATAGATATACCACATTTTATTTATACTTTAATATATTGGGGTACATTTGGGTTGTTTCCACCTTTGGCTATTGTGAATAGTGCTGCTATATACATTTGTGTCACACATTTGAATATTTGTTCTTAGTTTTTTGGGCTATATATCTAGAAGTAGAATTGACCATTCATACGGTAATTTTCTGTTCAGAGTTTAAGGACCCGCCAAACTGTTATCCACAGTGGTTTCACTATTTAAAATTCCCACCACCAAAATAGGCTTCAAATCTCCACATCCTCACCGATGCTTGTAATTTTCTCTTTTTTTTTTTGATGATGACCATCTTAATGGATTTGATGTTGTATCTCATTATGGTTTCTTATTTTCATTTTCCAAATGATTACTGATGTTGAGCATCTTTTCATGTGTGTTTTTTATATCTACTTTGGAGTATTGTGTACCTCAGAAAGTTGCCCATTTTTAAAATTAGACTATTTGTCTTTTTGTGCTCAATTATAAGAGTATTACACATATTAAAAGTACTTGACCCTTATCATATATATGATTTGCAAATATTTCCACCAACTCTATAAGTTGTCTATGATAGTGTTATTTGATGCACAAAAGTTTTTAATTTTGATTAACTCCATATTATCTATTTTTCTGTTTTGTTGAAATGCTTTTGATTTTATATTAATTGTAAAATCCAAGGTAATGAAGATTTTCCCCTATATTATCTTCTAAGAGTTTTACATTTTTACCTCTGATATTTAAACCTTTGGTCTGTTTGAGTTAATTTTTGTATACAGTGTGAAATAGGGGCCTAAACTTATTCCTTTGCATGTGGTTATCTAGTTGTCCCACCACCATTTGTTGAATAGACTATTATTTTTTGATGAATGACGTTGGCATCCTTGTTGAATATCAATTGAACATAGAAGTATGGATCTAATTGTTTGAATTTCAATTATGTTCCATTGCTTTGTCTTTTTTATCCTATGTTAGTACCACATCGTCTTCATTATTGTATATTTTGTAGCAAGTTTTAAAATTAGAGAGTGTGAATCTTCCAACTTTGGTCTTTTTTGTCAAGATTGTTTTGGCTGTTGGTGGTATCTTGGAATTACATATGAAATTTAGGCTCAGGTTTTCCATTCTCCAAAAAAAAAAAAAACTGTTATAATTTTAAGACAGATTGCATTGAATATGTTGATAGTTTTAAGACATACTGCCATTTTAAAAACCCAAAGTCTTTCAATTCATAAACACACATGTCTTCATTTATTTAGGTCTTCTTTAATTTCTTTTAGTAATCATTACCAGTTTCAGGGTGCAAGCCTTGCATCTTATTGAATAAATTTATTCCTAAATATTTTTGATGCTATTGTAAATAGATTTTTAAATTTCATTTTCAGGTTGTTCACTGCTAGGGTACAGGAATAAAACTGATTTTGTGTGTTAATCTTGTACCTTGAAATTCTGCTAAATTTGTTTATTACTTCTGTATTTTGAAGCTCTTTTATAGCTTCATTGGATGGTTCAGAGAAGATAGCTAAATTCAAATTCTAGCTCCATCAATTACTAGCTATGTGATCTTGGGCCAGCCACGTAAGTTCTGAGTATCTCAATTTCCTCAAATTTAAAATGCACCTAATAGCACCTATTGAATAACCATTGAATATTAGCACTTACTTCAATGATTACTACAAGAATTAAATACTATTTATAAAGAACTTAGAATTAAGTCAAGCACATAGTGAGCATTATACATGTGTTAAATAATTGAAGAGCATTAAAATTAATAAAGAACACTCTAGAAATAATAGAGGTAATTAACACACCAGGGAATTATATTTACCTATTAGCCAACAATAGATGAAATAGCTCCAATGCAATTAGGTATATAGAGGAGCTGAATAATATTTGCATAGCAGGATACAAATATGCAGATATATGTTATGTATTTCTAATACTTAAACTGTACACAGAATAACTTTTGCAAGTGCTCAAGAAGTATTTTTATTTGTGTATGTATTTTGCCAGGATTACCTAAAAGTTTTTACTAATGAAATAATAAAAACCACTTTTAACAAAAATAGAAATTGGAAACAGACCAAAAAATAGATAAAACAGCAACTAGATGTTTAAAACCTATCTGTTGGCCAAGTGTGGTGGCTCAAGCCTGTAATCCCAGCACTTTGGGAGGCCGAGGCAGCCAAACCACCTGAGGTCGGGAGTTTGAGACCAGCCTGACCAACATGGAGAAACCCCGTCTCTACCAAAATACAAAATTAGCTGGGCATGGTGGCGCATGCCTGTAATCCCAGCTACTCAGGAGGCTGAGGCAGGAGAATCGCTTGAACCTAGAATGTGGAGGTTGCAGTGAGCCAAGATTGTGCCATTGCACTCTGGCCTGGGCAATAAGAGTGAAACTCTGTCTCAAAATAAAATAAAATAAAAATAAAAAAATTAAAACCTATATGTTAAAAAATTCTAGCTCATTAAAAAAACATGAATATAAAAGAAATAACAAGAGTGAAATTCTACTAGTCAGATCTTTTTTTAACACTGATAAAAATGTTCAGACAAAAAATTAATAAAATTATACACCCAAGTTACAAGAAAAAATATATAAACTAAGATGTTCATTGAGCTTATGAAATCATTATAAGAATAGAAAAATAAAGAAATGGAGAAGAAAATAATTGACAAATAAAAGTAAAAAATTTATAAAATGGAAATCAGGGAAAAGGACAAAATTTAAGCACAAATGTTATTAGAAAAGTAAATGGCAAAATATAAAAACTTATTTTTTATTATTTTACTTTTAAAAACAATTTTATTGAGATATAATTGACATTAAGAAAACTGTACATACTCAATATGTACATCTTGATGAGCCTGGGAATAAATATACCCATGAAACCATCACCATCATCAAAATTATAATCAAATCTATCACTTTCTAGAGTTTCCTCATGCCTCTTTTATTATTACAATCGTTTTTTTGAACACCAAACATAAGATCTACCTTCCTAGTAAGTTTAAATATACAATACAGTATTGTTAGCTATAGGCATTATGTTGTATAGCAGAGCTCCAGAACTTATGTATCTTGCATAGCTGAAACTTTGTATACTTTATCCATTTTCTTCCCATTTCCTCTTCTCTCAGGCCCTGGCAACCACCATTTTTCTACTCTTTGCTTCTCTGAGTTTGAATATTTTAACTTCTACATAGGAAAGACATTATACAGTATTTATCTTTCTGTGTCTGTTTTATTTCACTTAATATAATGCCCTCCAGTTCATCTGTGGTATCACAAATGGCAGAATTTTACCATAATTTAGTATATGCCGTGATTACTTCATTCATTCATCTATGGATAAACATTTAGATTGTTTCTACATCTTGGATATTGTGAATAATACTTCAATAAACATGGGAGTTCAGCAAACTATTCAGTATCCTGATTTCAATGACTTTGGATTTGTACCCAGAAATGGGATTGCTGGGTCATATGGTAGTCCTATTTTTAACTTTTCGAGGAATCTTCATATTGCTTTTTATAACAGTTATACTCATTTACATTCCCACCAACACTGGACAAGTGTTCTTCTTTGTTTGCATCCTTTGCTTTTCTTAATAACAGTCATTCCAACAGGTGTGAGGTCATAGCTTATCATGGTCTTGATTTGCATTTTCCTTATGATTAGTGATTTTGAGGATTTTTTAATATATCTATTGGCCACTTGTATATGTTCTTTTGAAAAACGTCTCTTCAGGTCCTTTGCTCATTTTTATATGGGTTATTTGGATTTTTTGCCATTCAGTTATATGAGCTCCTTCTGTATTTTGGATGTTAACCCCTTAGCAGAATTACAGTTTGCAAAGGAGAAAATTATATAACTTAGTAAGTGCTAAAAAAAGAGAGTTGTTGTTATAAATCCATTAATTAAAGCAAACGCACACGTACAGACACTCTACCTAAAATCAGGGTGAATGTTGCAATAGTTTGTGACATTTTTAAGGAACAACTTGCTGGTAAATAAAAACTTTAAAAACATAATCTTGACAATATCAGCATCATGAAAACACAAATTATTTTTAAAGTATTTAAAATATTCTGGCATTAACAAGTAGTCTAATTATGCATGCAGTATATAAATAAGAATATATTTGGCAGATGATGTTATTGTATTTCCACAAAATTCTGAGGAATCAACCAGAATATAATCAGAAACTGTAAGAAACTCTATGAACACATATAGCTATACAATCAATAAGAATGTCAATTATTTGTATGTAGAACAAACAAATCTAATGAGAAATGACTTCATTCATAACAGAAAGAAGAAAAATGAGAGGAATAAAGAAGAAAGAAAGAAAGAAAAAGAAAGAGAGAAAGAAAGAGAGATAATGGAAAAAGAGCTGACATATTATGATTGCAATGTATTTAAGATATCTGCAGAATTATACAGTAGTCCCCTCTTTATCTGTATTATTGCCTTCTGTGATTTTAATTGCCCATAGTACAGTACAATAAGATTTTAAGATAGAGAAAGAACACATTCATATAACTTTATCACAGTACATTGTTATAAATGTTCTATTTTATTACTATTGCTGTTAATTTCTCACTGTGCCTAATTTATAAATTAAACTTCATTATAGGCATGTATATATAGCAAAAAGCGTAGTATGTTTAGGGTTTGGTACTATCTGTGGTTTCAGGCATCCCCTTGGGGTCTTGGAACGTAACCCCTGAGAAAAAGTGGGCACTACTATATAAAGGAAATTTGAAAATTTTTTGTAGGACATAAAGTAAAACTTAAATAGATCCATGAAACTTGTTTATTTTATTAGAAGTCCTTAATATTTAAATATGTCATTTCTCCCCTAAATTATTTTGAGGTTTAATAGTATCAAATAGTTTTTGACACTCAACAGTTCTAATATTAAAGTTCTTCACAAAAAAATTCAAAATGATTTAAAAGGCCAGAGTATTCTGAAAAAAATTATTTAAGGAGATATAGTTTTACCACATAAAGAAAAATATTATAAAACTTTAATAGTTAAAATATATTTATATTGGCACATAAATTGGTAGCCACATTAATGACACCATTAGAAAACTGAGAAATACACATGAACAGAGAAATATAATATCTGATAAATTAAGATTCTGAATTAATGAAGAAAATGTGAGTGCTGCACCAATGTTGCAATATAGACTAAGAAATGTTAAACATTAATTGCAAATGAATCAAATACTTAAATATTAAAATTTGCATCTATAATAGTGCTAGAAGAAAACAATATTTTAAAATAATTTCTAATTGAGGAAATCCTGTAAAAGCAAAATAATCATTTTAGATGGAAAAATGTCACTTATAAAGTCAAACAGAGAAGTAATATTTAATCATGTAATTGCAGATAGTAATAGTACATTCTTTTTTACTGCTGTATAGTATACAATAGCTTGAATATAACACTTATTTTACATTTGGTTGCTTCCAGTTGTTGGCTTTTATGAGTAAACATGTTATGGACATTCTTATATCTGTCTTTTGGTGAACATGTACACTCATTGATAACAATCCTTGTTACCAGTCCAGTATTGGTAAACTTTTTATTTACTCATTGATGTTTCTGTGTTGATATCTCTATGTGGTTTACTTTGCATGTTTATGATTACTAATGATGTTGACAATCTTTTATATAATTATTGTCTGTTTTGATGTATTGTTTTGTGATGTATCTCAAGTATTCTGACTATTTAGTATTTGGATTTTCTGTCTTTTACTATTCGTTTTGTATTAATATGTTTTCACAGTGCTGATAAAGACATACCTGAGACTAGGCAATTTAAAAAAGAAAGTCGTTTAATGGACTTACACTTCCACGTGGCTGGGGAGGCCTCACAATCATGGAAAAAGGTGAAAGGCAAGGAGGAGCAAGCCATATCTTATATGGATGGCAGCAGGCAAAGAAAGAGAGCTTGTACAGGGAAACTCCCATTTTTACAACCGTCAGATCTTGTGAGACTCACTCACTATCATGAGAACAGTACAAAAAAGACCTGCCCCCATAATTCAATCACCTACCACAGGATTCCTCCCATGACACATGGGAATTATGGGAGTTACAATTTAAGCTGAGATTTGGGTGGGGACACAGCCAAAGAGTTCATTATATAATCTCATTATAAGTCCTTTTCCAGTTGTATGCATTGTAAATGTCTTCTTCCAATCCTTGGCTTCCTTTCTATTTTTTAAATGATGTCTTTTAATAAACAAAAAGTCTTATATTTAATAAAGCTTATTTCAGTTATCTATTGCTGTGTAACTACTTACCACAAAAAATGAATAATTAAAACATTGCATTATTTACTCATAATTTTGCATTTTGGAGAGAGCATGGTAGTCTTTGATAGTTGAACTTCTTATGTGGCAGTTTGCTTCCCATAGCACAAAACAGGCACAATGTCATATCCTCTGCATACTATTGATTTAAGCATACCATATTGTGATAATTGTGCAAAGACAGGTACAAAAATTTTCATTGTAGCATTGTTTGTTCATTAATACAGCACTCAATAAATGGATGTTCATTAATATTAAATGTTCGTTAATATAGCACTCAATAAATGTATTCTAATACATTTGTTTAATGTAATATGATCTTATTTAGTGTAATATGATCTTATTTGTGTAATGTAATATGATCTTATTTAATGATGTGGAATGAGTCAAAATTTATGCTGTCTTACTAACTGAAAATAGAGCTCAGCATAAGTTAAAATTTATATATAACATGATCTATTTTTTGTTAAAAATATAAATGTGTTTGTGCATATTCATACGATAATTCTGGGAGCATGCATAAGCTAATAGTGATGATGTTTCCATATCAAAAAGGGCCCTGTAGAATCTTGTACAGAAAAGAAACTTACATTTAATTGTCTTTTAATTTTTTCTTCATATGCATATATTAATTTTCTACTGGAATATTAGAATTTAAAATATACATATGTAACATTTTAACATATGAACATTAGCAAATTGTCTTAGCTCAAGCCATCAGAACACAAAACATAGACTGGGTGGCTTACACCACAGACATTTATTTTTCACAGTTTTGGTGACTAAACTCTGATATCAGAGTACCAGCATCGTTGGGTTTTAGTGAGGGCTCTCTTCCTGGCTTGCAGATGGCTGCCTTCTAACCGTGTGCTCGTATAATGCTATGAAAGAAATCTAGTGTCTTTTCCTTGTCTTATAAGGGCATTAATTCCATCATGAGTCCCCTACCTTCATGATATTACCTAAAGCAAATTACTTCCCAAAAACATCACCTTCAAATACCATAACATTGGGGGTTAGGGCTTTACCATATGAATTTTGGGGAGAACACAAACATTCAGTTCATAAGATAAATGGTGCTACATGTTTGCATGTGTGTGTATATGCACATATATGTTTATAAACATATATAACAGTGTATATAACAACATATATGTAACAAAATGTTGCCATTTTTTGTTTTAATTTTACAATGTAAAGTTATGCCTATATACTTCTGAATACACAAAGGAAGAAAAAAAATGGATGGTGATAATGAAAACAAGATGAGAATCCCAGAAGATTTTCAGAATAATCAGAAATACCCTCAAGCAAAAAATGAATTGCTCTGACATTTTTTAATGGCTTTAAGAAGTTATAGAGCTCTTTGAAATTAGCCTATGGATACACTGGAATTTATATTGAGTTGCATGTGAAAACATCCACAAAATAGTGCATACACTTCATGATGCCACAGAATATGAGATAGGCGTGATATAGGTGCATCACTGTATCTCCTAAGACAGTATTCTTTAAGGAGTGTAGTTTGGTTACTGATACGGTTTGGCTGTGTTCCCACCCAAATCTCATCTCGAATTATGGCTCCTATAATCCCCACATATTGTGGGAGGGACCCAGTGGAAGTTAATTGAATCATGGGGGCAGGTTTTTCCCATACTGTTCTCATGATAGTGAATATGTCTAAAAAATCTGATAGTTTTATAGAGGCAGTTCCCCTGCACATGCTCTCTTGCCTGCTCCATGTAAGACGTGACTTTGCTCCTCATTCACCTCCCACCATGATTGTGAGGCCTCCTCAGACATGTGGAACTGTGAGTCAATTAAACTTCTTTCATTTATAAATTACTCAGTCTCAGGCATGTCTTTACTAGCAGTGTGAGAACAAACTAATATGCTTACTTTTCTTCACTGTGGAAATTTAACCTTGATTTAACCCCAAAGAAACCGCACAGTCTTGTGTTCTATATGCCACATTATATCACATGGGAATTAATGAAGATGTGAACAGATATTTTTAAGACACTTATGAGATTTATTTACTTGTTATATAAAAATATAATCATTAAAATACAGTAGTCTTTGAGGTTCTCATGTTAACTTCCAGTTTCTCTACAAGAATCTGGCATAAACACTGGCCAGTCTTCAATATTTTCTTGTTGTATTTTCCATTCTTATCTTCCTAGTATATAATTATGTTAATCCAGTTTATCATTTTATTCATCTTTATCAAAATGTCAGGTCATTTCTTACTGCATAACACACAACAAAGCTTTATGCTCCATCATAGAGGCTTTATTACTTTACACCTAATTTTTGAGTCAGTCTCAAAATCAGCTCTAAAAATTATAAAACACTTGTTTTTCTCCACGCTGCCTAGAATTTCCCAATAAGTAGACATTAATATTTATGAGCTCTGTACAGTATAGTACCACTGTATCAATATAGGTTGCTCCAATAGATTGGTTTTTAATCATTTAAGAATTTGGCGGGTTGGGGAAAAGGGAAGAGCAGGACATGTTAGTGATTTTTTTTAAACACAGAAAACTTGTAATATGACTTAGTATTCAGATAAAATTGTTGAAAATGCAGATTTGAAAAGTAAATAAAAGCCGTAAGTTTAGCCTGAAGCAGAGCTGTGAGACACGCTAGGAAAGAAATGCTTTCTGTGGACATTTGCTTCTGGGCAAAATCTTTTGTTACAGCTGCTGCAGGAGCAGCTGAGTCACCAACTAGCATCTATGAGCAATTGCAAAATGCTAAGGTTTGACTTCTTATCCCTCTTTCTGTGTAACCTCTCTCTAGAGTTCAGTGGGAAAAATAAAGTTATAGCCTTGGGAAAGAAAATTGTTCACATTCTACAGCTTTCAACTTTAGAAATTTTGAGCCAGCACCTACATGTTGCAGAGGTTTTGATTAGAAATTAAGAGAATAAAATCAATCATTTTGGTTCCTGTGATCCTTTGTGCTTACAGTAACATTATGTTTACTTGCTATATGATAAATAAAGTCACTGCAGCTGAGTGAAACAGAAAAGTCTAGACTCAAAAACTAGACCAAAATTATGATGTAAAGTCAGATGTCAAAATGAACTTTCACTTTTTTCATTGCTTCACATATTTTATTTACTGTAGTGAACATATATAATATGAATACATAAATGTCATATCTTGTCTCTTCATTGAAAAGAATATGCTCTAGCTCTAGGCTGCTGAAAAGAAAATTAGTAAAATGGTAACATAGTTACTTTAGTTTAAACAAAGAAGCTGAGTGTTTTGATGCTGTTTTTGTTATTTAACGAGGAAAAAGATCTATTTTATGCTTTGGTTACTCTGCATTGCAAATGTGATAATTGATATTGAGAGCCAACTGAACTGGTAAATTATAAATAAAATAATTGTGACACAACTTCAAACAAAAAGTACCAAGTCAAATCAGGTAAGAGCAGCTTCAGGAAGTATGTAGGGTGCTATGAAGGCACTTATGGAATTAATTGTCTCATTCTGAATTATATAACTGTGCGTAAGCACATTGCTTACATAGCTAAGAAAGGTGATTCTCAAGACAATGGTGTAAATGTTTAAATCATATATTCAGTCCATAAAGTAAAGCAAGTATAATACTCATGAAAAAATGTCTTTCACCTTTGACATGAAAATGTATGTCCTTTTAGCATCTTATTTATTTTATTACTATTTTATGACAGACCTATTAAATAAGAATTAAAAATAAAGAATTACAAAACCAATCTATCTCAGCAGTAAGTTGAATATCACATTGTATTGACAAACAGTCCTGTATACGCTACTTTTCTAGCTATATGGTTTTGACAGCTACATTTTTTCATAATAAATTAAGAATGAAGCTAGAATAAATAAATAGCCTTTGTAAAGTCATAGTAGTATTTAACTTTAATGTAAAAAATTTCTTTTCTTTAATTCAAATCTCACATTGTAAAGAATAGGTGACAGAACTAGCTGTATCTACAGGGGTTTTTGAGATTAATGGAGCTTAATGGAAAAATAATTAAATGATATTAGAGGACAAATAATCCATAGAAGCTTCATAACAGTGGTTCTCAATCTGGACTGTTTGATGAAAATCACCTGTTGTAGCCAGGGCTGCCATCACAAATCATGATGTACTGGGTGGCTTAAACAATAGAAATTTATTTCTCATAATTCTGGAGGCTGGGAAGTTGAACGTCAAGGTACTGACAAGGTAGATTTCATTTTGAGGCCTATTTTCCCAGTTTTTAGGTTGGTGTCATCTCTCTGCATGCTCACATGACCACTCTACTCATGGGTGGGAGAGAGAGAATACACTACCTTATTATAAAGGCACTAACCACGTCATGAAGGCTATATCCTCATGATCCCATCAAACCCTAATTACCTCCCGAAGACCCCATCTTTAAATAGCCTCACATTAGCTATCATGATCCCATCAAACCCTAATTACCTCACGAAGACCCCATCTTTAAATAGCCTCACATTAGCTATTATGGCTTCAATATATGAATTTTGAAGGGATACAACCATTCAGTCCATAACATTACCTGAGGAGCTTTTAAAAAAGTACTAATACTTGAGTAGCACCCTCAGAAATACTGATTTAATTGGTCTGGGAGTAGATTGGACAAAAGGATTTTTGAAAATTCCACAGGTAAGTCTAATATCCGCGAAATTTGAGAACAACTCACCTATAACAGAAAGACCACATTTTTTTTATACATTATCAATGTGACTTCTTTCAACTGAGACATGTCTTTCTTATTTTTTTACATTTTTGACATTGTTTCAAACTTACAGAAATGTTGCAAGAACAGTAACAAAATGTCCTATATACATTTCCACAGATTCTCCAAGTGTTAATATATCACCACATTTCCTCTATCCTTCTCTCTGTGTGTCTGTGTCTCTCGCTCCAGAGAGAGAGAGAGAGAGAGAGCGCAAGAGAGAACTAAGATGTTGCCATGATATTCCTTTACCTACTTTAAATACTTCAAGAACATCATTTTATATGATCATAGTAAAATTATCCAAAATAAAAAAAAAATTTATGTTGATACCGAAGGAGTTTGCTACACAAAGTATACCACTTTTGCATAAGAAACATTTGGAACTAAAGGCATTTAAAAAGAAGGTGTGAGAAAATCATTGACCTTCGTTCTGTTACTTAAAAGCAAGAAATGAAATTCTCATGTGACAGATATCCTCCATATACTAGAATATATCATTCTTATTATCAAGACAAGAATTTGAAGCAGAGAGAAATCTGTAAAAACCACCCTTTCTAGTCATTTCTTTACCCAGTTAACTCACAAATCACTTTGCCTTGTCACATTTTCACAATTTACTACACTTTTTCCAATGCAGTATTTAAGTTCAATACCAACTGTGACTTTGGGTCCACATCTCCTTGTAAAGGTTCCTGTGCCACATACAATTTGTATCAGATAAATTTGGGTGTTTTTCTCTTATTGATCTCTCTATGGCCACTTTCATTTTCAGGCCCAGCCAAAAATCCTAAGAAGATAGAAATAAAATCTTGCCTCTTCTACATGACAATGCTATTACTGATCAACAAATAGTGTTAAATTTTGCCAGTTGTTTAAAAAATGACATATACGGTAATTTACCATTTTGGGAGATAATCATGAGTCTTCTCTTTACAATTAGTGGAATTTCCTAATGCATTGTTTTCTTGCTATGATTCAGTTCACAAATGTTATGTTTTGAAATTTTGTATTATTTATAAGTGAGGTGGGTTTGTAATTTTGTTTTCTTTGTATTGACTTTGTAAGGCTTGAGTATCAATGTTATACTTTTGAAAATAAATAGGATATTTTCTTTAATGTCATTTCTTGAAAAGTATATAAGCTATTACAACATCTTCTTTAGATGTTTTTATAATTCCCACATGAAATCATCTTGGCTTCTGGGTTTTTTGTGTGTAGTTTTTTGATAACTTTCTCTAAATTTCTTTAAGGCACATTGGTCTGTTTAAGCTTTCTGTCCCTCTTGATGTCTGTTTGGGTAATTTTATTTCCTTAGAAAATAATCCATTGTATCTAAAGTTTTATATGTCTCTATATAGATATTTGTAAAATGTTATAAGTTTTTAAAAAGCCTTATTTTCCCCCTTGGAATTTCTTATTTTATATTTTTGTGCTGTCTCCATTTTTCTAGATTAAATTAGTTCATCTAATTCATTATTTTTAAAATATGTACTGGAATGTTAGTTTATTAATTTGACCAAATCTGTTTATATTCTCTACCACTTTAATTTTTGCTTTAATTTTTATTATTTTCTTCCTTCTACCTTCTTCTATTTCCTTTTTCTAGGTTTTTAAGTGGTTATTTAATTAATTAATTTTTATTCTTTTTATTGTAAGAAGTATATTAAGTTATACAGTTTTCTCTGATCATTGCTTTAATGGAATTCCACAGGTTTAGGTATGTGTTCAGGTAGGTGTTTTGTTATCTTTTCAAAAAACTATGTAATGTACATTTTATTATTTCCTTTGGCCTGAGAACTGTTTTGTAATTCTTTTAAAGTTTCCAGTTGAAAGGATCTTGTTTTTTCTAAATATTTTGTGCATTATGTTCAGAATATTATTTGTAATATTTATAGCTTAAACTATCAAATAATTTGTCTTACCTCAGTACAATTAATCTCAAGAAGTCATATATATTTCTTTTGAATTTCAGCTATGACTAAAGAGACTCCTTTCCAACCAGAAAGCAGTATATATACTATTCCGTGGGTTAATTATGCTACTATATTCTCTCTAAATTATTTATAAATTTAAACTTTCCAACGTAAGTTTAAATATAAACTTAAACTTCTGTAAGCCAGTTTTTTCCATGAGACAGAAAAAGTGACAGTTCACCTGAAAGTGATTTTCTAAAGAAACATTAATCCCCCATCTTAATTTTGTAATTCACGATGACATAGAAATAATAATTTCTAGTAGATGCCAACTTCTGGGAAAGTAGCCAGTAAAAATTATATTTTTAAATGAATCTGTAAAATCTGAGTTTAATTTACTTCATTAATATCAATGAATTTTTAAATGAGATTCCTATATTTTATTCAATAAAGTACAGCCAGATAACTCTTGGTTCCCATTTTATAAGCAAGGGAAATAAAGGAATTTTCTAAATCTGAAACAAATGTCTACCACTGTATTGACAAATAGTGTTGTAATTGTCAGAGGACTTTTTATCCAGTGCTTAGCATTTAGGAAAAAAATACTTACTCTTACTCCTGACTTAAGGTGGATAGGGTAAGTAATAGGATGAGAAGTGAATAATTTATGTGTTTAAGTTAAACTGTCTCTTTCCAAATACGCAATTAAAATTAAAGGTCAACATTTTTAGACATAAATACATATGTCTTAATTTGTTAAAGTTGCACATCAAGCCAACCGTGGCTGGATTCCCAGTGGGGCCAGCTTCATGGGCATGCAGACTGTGTTGGTGCACAGGATCCTGCAATTACAAAGGCCTCACTCTAGGTCGAATACTCTACTGTCATCATCTTCAGTCTCTTCATGATTTTTCAACAAGGGTCAACATTTGCATTTTTTTTAGTGGTCTTTACAAATCATATATCCCATCTTGGTTCAAGGAGGAGCCTATCATGAGAGAGGCAAGCACAGACCATGTAACCTTTTCTGAACTAATCATGGAATTCATGTAGCATCACTTTCACTATCTCCTATGCATTCAGGCAGTAATAAAATCCCACCCAGTGCAAGGGGAGAAGAAATAGAGTCTATTCTTTGAGAGTCGAAGCATTGTTGTAGATTTTGAAAAACTGTACCTGCCACATACAAAAACAAGTACTTAGTATATTGGCATTCACTTATATGGCCTTTCTTGACATCTCAAAGCAATACTAAGAAAAATGCATATTCCTGAGAAATAGTTGAGAGTACAAGTTTGGAGTCAGACTTTTGGGATTTGAATTCCAGCTTTTGCTGGGATTTTGGCATGGTACTTAATTGCTTAGTGTTAAGGTTTCTCATCTATAAAATGAGAATAATTTTAGAAATTACTTTTTATGATTATTCATGTAAGAATTAAATGAGTTAATACATGTAAAACCATTAGCCATCAGTTTTTTTTGTTATTTGGTTAGACTAATGAAATTCTTAGAAAACATAATTTTAAAATTAGACAGATATTATTTCCCACCCCCAATGGCATAAATGTCCATCTCATATTTATGATGATTACTACATTCGAATTAAAAAGAGAGCACATTAGTTTCCTAGAGCTGCCATAACAAAATACCACAGATTCATTGGCTTAAACAATAAAAATTTATTTGTTTACAGTACTGAAGACTAAAAGTACAAGATCAAGGTGTTGGCAGTGTTGGCTCCTTCTGAGGTCTGTTAGGGAAGAATCTATTCCAGGCTACTCTCCTTAGCTTGTAAATGGCCATCTTCTCCCTGTGTCCTCACATTATCTTCCCTCTGTATACATTTGTGTCCGGGTCTCCTCTTCTTATAAGGACACCAGCCATATCATAAGAAGGTCGACCCTCATGACCTAATTTTGGCTTAAATGCCTCTTTAAAGACCCTATCTTCAAATCAGGTCACATTCTGAGGAACTGAGGATTTAGAACTTCAAGTTGAATTTTTGAGGGAGTACAATTCAGCCCACAACAGAGAGACAGCCTGTTTGATGGATATGATTTTTGAGGAACTGTATCTCATCACTCAGCATTTGTTTCAAAATGTTCTTACAGGTTTGTCATTTTCCTATAAATCACTAGAATATCATAAAAGCTATATATATATGATTACTACTTTTATAAGCCTAGATAATATTACTGGATTATTATCTTCAAAATTGTTTAAAAATATGCACCCTACTCCAGCATAGGTTTATTCTCTAATTGATCACTTTAGCCAACATGCCTACACTCCTTGAAAGAGGACATCATGTGTCATTTATGTTGTTCCTGCAGGGCCTTCATATAGAACAGAAGCTCAAGCTTCTGCTGAATAGAATGTAATTGAAAGCCACTTAAAGAAATTTGAAAACTTTAATCCTCATTTATGTCTGTGCTCTAATTCAGACTGAATAAATTAAATATGTTGCACTTGTGGCACTTGAATTTATGCATTTCGTCAATACTTGGCACCACAATATACTACTTCATTCATTAATGTTTTCCTGCCTCTGTATCTTCTCCCCAACTAGATAGAAAGGTCTTTTCTATAAGAACCCTTGCTGTGCAGATTCTCCATGTATCACTCTGTCATCTAACAAAGTAACCTTTCATTGTATCTGTACCATTTTAACCAGATACGCAGAATGCTTTAACACTTCTTCACAATTCAACTGTTGAACAAATACATTTCTGAAAAACTAAAAAACTTGTTAAATGGAAAAGTTACCAAAGTCTCCATCAGAGGTCTAGGAAATTATTACAGTGAAGAACTCCTCTTTTCTTTCTCAGAAGCTCAATATCAAAACAGGGAGTAGAGGAAAAAGTGGTCCACACATTCCAGGAGAGCCATGGAACTCTCACATCCATCTGGGTAGTGACGTGTAACAAATCCAAGGAATCATGGAAGCGAGGCCTTAGCAGCAGTTTGATTATTAAGATAAGTTATCACATATGAAGGGACTAGGAATAGAGATAGCCAACGTAGCTCTACCTGCCATTCAACAATAGCAAATGAGATCATTGGAATAACTTTCATAAGTAAGCTCTTCTTCACAATCCAAGTTTTGGTACACCAGGTGTCACCATACAAATACCTATAGCCAACCAATTATTATCTTCAATAGATTCTCCTTTAAAACATCTCAAAGACCCAGTTATACAATCAGGATCCAATATCCTACTATAATACAAAGTAACAAGTCATGATATTTTTCTATAACACTTCAGCTTCTTTTACACGAATACTTTTTTAAAATACAATAATTATTGCAATTATAAAAATTTGTTTTGTTCTCCTGAACAAATTGTTCTATTAAGCAATTTGCTTAATAGAAAACTCTCTTTCTATGATTTCAAAGTTTTTTTTTTTTTTTTTTTTTTAAAGACGGAGTCTCGCTGTCGCCCAGGCTGGAGTGCAGTGGCGCGATCTCAGCTCACTGCAGGCTCCGCCCCCTGGGTTCACGCCATTCTCCTGCCTCAGCCTCCCGAGTAGCTGGAACTCCAGGGGCCCACCACCTCGCCCAGCTAAATTTTTTTGTATTTTTAGTAGAAACGGGGTTTCACTGTGTTAGCCAGGATGGTCTCGATCTCCTGACCTCGTGATCCGCCCGCCTCGGCCTCCCAAAGTGCTGGGATTACAGGCGTGAGCCACCGCGCACGGCTGATTTCAAAGTATTTTTAAAGTGAAGTCCTTAACACATGGAGTTTTAAGGACACATAAAAAATTAACATGCTGGGGAAATGTAGTTAATAAATTTATTACATTTTACATCTTTTTTCTTGATAATATAAACCTTTTGAGATAAATTTATAACAAAATGTTACTGCTTTTCTTATTTTTAAATCCATGATTGCAATTGAGGCATAAAAACACTAGTATATTTTGTAAAGGAATTGTCAATATTTAGCCCTATTTATTGGTGGAATCTTACTCCTTAACTTTCCATATTTTAAAAATTAAAATTAACTTGCTTTTTGTTATGGTTTTAATATTCTAAAAAGTTACTTATAAAATTTCACAACCAGTCTGTGCTTGTTGTCTTGAAATTTTATATTGTTGCATTACAATTTGGGCATATTAAAATCCTCTGTATTTAGTATAAACAGAAGAAATAAGGCTTCTTTCTTCTATTAAAAAGCAGAGGCTCTGAATGTCTGGACAAGAAATAATTATCCTATACAAGCAAAAATACAAAATAAAATTAATTACTAGCTTTATCAAATCTTTATAGGTGAGGAAAGCTTTTTCTTATAATAAAAATATTTAAGAAGATAGGATAGAGGGGAAAGAATTGGATGAGGGTAGGGTAGAAAGGAAGGAGGAAGGGCACCAAAACAAACAAACAAACAAAAAACTGCTTTCAATTTTCCCTTCACCAAAGCTGATTTTACTCTCTTGGTCCTTCATTTTAGAAAATGGAATTTGAAAGAGAGAACAAGAATAATCCATTAGAATTAATAGTATCCTCTGTCACAAACCACTGGAATTAGTGGAAACAGGAATGGGAATTTCATATTTAGTCATGAGGATTTAAATGTTAAGACCTCAAATCAGGAAATGTTAAATATTAGGATATAAGAGTTTGGACTCACAGAAGGAAAGCAAAAACCATAGAAGAAATTTTATAGTACGGGACAATGTAACGGTGGGATAACCTGGACAGGATATCATGGTGGGGTTGTAAACTGCTAAGAAACAATAAGATAAAAATGACTGAGGACTTGAGGATAGACTTGAGATATAGAAATGACAAATGATTCTTATAACTACTTTGCCTATAATCCACCTATTTTGGAGCACTGTATCTTTTCTGAAGTCTTATCATAGGTTTTCTTTCTTTTTAATAACACTTATATTTTAATTGTGAAATGTTTCTAACATAGAGCACATACAGTGACCTATGCCAGACCTTTGGGGACCAACTACATTATAAAGGTCACTGAACCAGCAGAATCCATGTGAAAGATACATGAGAAAAGAATCAACATGATTGGAAGCAGCTCCTCCATTTCCCCCAAATCCTCACAAGGGTGCACATAAATTTCAGTGGTCAGGGTAGCCTATGTGGCGAGAACAATCAGCTAGTTCTGAAGAGCACAGAGTCTGGGGCTGGCAAACTATTTCTACTTTTTCTCCAATCTTTCACTCTTATTTCTTCTAAGTTCCTCTACATTTGACACTGTCCTCCACAAATCATTACAGATCAATAAAGATAAAGTGGACAACCAAATGCACTGCTCAAAATTATGCCTGCAGACAGAATTTCTCTTCCCACCAACTGCCTACATGAGGTTTTAATGCCATAGACTTCCATTTAAGTTTGGTGGTATTAAAAAGAGCCAATTAGTTGCCAAGCACATTTTTTGTTCTTAGTTACCTAGTCATAGGCACTCTCCATGAGGCCATAAATGAGGGTTGAGATGACACAGCAATAAAACAGGGGCAGGTGCATGCACAAGGAATCAGGCGAACTGCTCATGTGGCCTGTTTGTGCCTTCAGCATCTGCTTGGGCCCACCTCCTCTTCTGGACATAGGGATCCATTGGTGATTTACCAGCTTACCTACCTTCTAGGAGATGTAGACTGACAAAATATGAAAGATGCATTTTGTGTACAATTGTAATGAGTGTTAATGAGAAAGCAGGTATGAGAAATGAATAGTTCTTATGGGTTGTAATTTTACAATTACAGACTCACAGAGACTCACAGAGAAGGTGATATTTAAGTAAAGTGAAAGAAAAAATAAGTGAAGGAAGAAGTCATGTGGATATCTGTGGGAAGAAGGTTCCATGGCGAGAGAAAACCTGCATGAGGTAGGAACACGCCTAGAATTTCAGAAGATGCCAGTGCTCACTGGAGTATAAATGGTGAGTATAATGGTGAGTGGAAAATTAATGACTTATTAAATCATTCATAATCTGGCCACCACCGCCACTGGCTCTCTATGTTTTCAGAGAGCCAGAGGCAGCCAGATTATGAATGATTTTATAAGCCATTGTAAGGACTTTTTCACTTCTCTGGGGAGTTAGGAAGCCATTAGAGAGCTTTGGCAAAGATGTGACATCACCTGACTTACATTTAAGTAGGATTTTACAGACTTCAGCATTCAGAATAGACTAAAGGGAATCAGGACAGAAGCAGGGCATTAAGTGAGGAAGCTACTGCAATAATCCAGGAGAATAATAATGGTAGCTTGGACTACGGTTGCTTAGTGGGGTAGATGGTCAGCAGTGATTAGACCTTTTAGCCAAAGTGATTTTTTTGGATGAGTTAGTTGTGGTGTATGAGATAAAGAAAATAAACGGTTGAAGAAACTAGAAGAAACTAAGAAGAGCAACACTGTGAGAGGACAGACTTGGGTACTGGGAAATCAGGTCCATTCTGGACATATTAATTTGCGGTAATACTTGGACAATTGTATATAAGTTATATGTATATATAGGATACGAATTGGGAATTCTTAGTGCGGAGAGGATATTTAAAGCTAGAGGCTGTATGAGATAATTGAGTGAGTGACTCACCCGGAGAGGAGAGATATAATCCACAGACTGAGCGCTGTGTGGTCCGGTGTTAAGAAATCAGAAAAATGAGGAAGAACAACCATGAGAGATGGAGATGTGGCAGCCAGTGAAGAAGCTAGAAATGCAGGAATGTGTGCATCTCAAGAGAGGGTCAAGGAAGAAATGGTGATTGCGGAGGTATATTAGACTTTTTAGTTTCATCCTCCACATCTCCTAATCTTTTTGTATTGTCCCTCTATTTATTATTCCATGATGAATTCTATATAATTTCTTCAAAGGCAATAGAGCAGAGTGTTTGAGAGCAAAGATTACAGAGACAGTCAATTTATCACTAACAAACTCCAGGCAGCCAGGACATATGAATGAACACAATAATAATAACAACAAGCAATAATTTAAAATAATGGTATCACAAGTATTATATAACACTTAGTTGTATACTTAGTAAGCACTCAATAAACTATAGCTATTATCTGTCTTCCAGGTCACCAGTTTCCTATTCACCAGTTTCTAATCAGCTTACTTGTCAATCAAGTTTGTAATGTCAATGGCCATTTTTTATTTCTAAGATGTATATTTAGTTCTTTTTCAAATATTCCTAATCCCTTGTAGTTATGTATTTAATTTATTTGCCTCTTTTTTTCTTATAGGTTCAATTTTATATTATGTTTGTAGTAATTTTAAATAGAAATCTTCATAATGTTTACCAGTTTGCTTTATTACTTAAAGTTTTGAAGTTCTATTAATCTTACTTGACTGTCTCTTATAGGACATATTCTTTTGAGCATTTTGCAAACTTAGATTGTGAGCTTGCTTTCCAAGGGCTTTATCAATAAGGATCCTGTGTGGCCAGAGAGATTTTGCATTTGCTTCTTCCTAGTATCCTGCACCTACCACTGCCTTCTGGGCCAACACCTCTTTTAATTTCTCAGTCTAGGGTTTTCAGAACCATTTGATTGATGCAAACTGAACCAGAAACCCAGCAGATGCAGAACCATTGTTCTGACTTCTCAAGATATGTTTACCTACTCCAGATCCAGGAGGACATACTGGCTTCCATGTGCAATTTAGGCAGACTTTCTCTGTGCATGCTGTTAATATGAATGCAGTCTCTGAGACTTTCAGCTCTACATGGAAGTTCCAGTACTAAATCCTTGCTCAGGTCATAAAGAACAATAATTAAGACCTCCATGCAGCCCTGATGACAACTCATCTTCTTACAAGCTGCATTTAAGTTCCAGTGTTATTTCTTTTGCTTGGGGATTTCCTTTTCTTCCTTGTGAGAATGTTTCTGAAACTTTATCCCACATTTCTTACAAAGACAATGTACATTTTTGGAGACTGGTTCAAGGGATAGAGTCACTCTTCTTTATTCCACTGTGTTACCAAAGCCAGAAATACTCTGAATAGATTTTCGAGCCTGAGATTCCATGTCAAGATTAGATAAGAAGACGGGTCATAACTGTACCAGAGGTACACATATACGCATGTCACTTGATCCACTTAATTGGAGAACAACTTATAGTTTATATGTACTTTTAGGCCAAGGTAAAAATGTCCAGGAAAGTCAAAGACATAATGCCATAATAATATTGTCATTTGACTATTGAATCCTTTTTGTTTTATTCTTGCAAGAAAGCATTTCTGTATTCTAGCACATAGCTTTTCATTATGCTAAAAGACTACGATAGATAAAACAGAAACATATTCACAGCAAAATAGCTAAAGTAGTCCGACAGTTTTAGTTTCTAGATAATAGTCCTGACTCTGACCTGTATTCTTATTTCAAAGTAGTCCGTGACATATTATGACTCTGCAAAGTTATAAAGTTTCACAAATTTGATTAAGCTGCAAAAAAGGAGCTGAAACAACTCTAATTGAATTTGGCCTTATCAATTATTTTTGGAACTCTATGCTTACTTATGTTGAGTTCTCAATTCAAATAGCAGAGATAATTTTGCACCAAAGAGAAATTGTCTTGGACTTAGCATTAAGAAGACCCATGTAATTTGCTGTGCTACTTGCCTATTGACGAAAGCAAAAATGTGCTAGCTGAACAACAAAAATTGTTACAGCACCGTCAGTTTCATTTTAATATGGTTAATGTTTAAGTACAAACATACAGAAATCAGGACAAGAATATGATTTACCTTGCTCTAAATGAAATATTTGTTTTGAGCATCCATATTGTGTTTGATGAGATGATATCTATTTAGCTCTATTGAATAGTGGCAACTTTGATGTTATGAATGTGTTCAATGTAATTCAAATTATCATGCAGGCAAATACATTTGAAAGAATAGCATTAATTCTGTATGACACTAAATTATTGTTACACTTGTTTGCAATATGTACCTTTGCTGAATTCACAGGACTATAAGTAACAAAACTATTTCATCAACAAAGTGTGAAGGAACAAGTTTAAAGATATGAATGTGGAAAATTTTATATTACACCACCAAATTACTTTGAGAAGAGAAATAAAAAGAAATATAATTTGTGACAGTCATACTTGAATGCTGTTTATATTGAATGCTGTTTATATATTCAAGCATACTTGAATGCTGTTTATATTGTTCTGTGTGTAATAAGTTTGTTTTTTTCAGCTCTAACTAAGAAAAATATATTGTTTTCTTGGCTCAGTTTTCTGACAAACCTGTAATGACTTTGAAGGTTTATCTAAACATTCCTAAATAATTTTCAAGTCATTTATATTCTTGTGCTACTAAAGATAGTCCCATTAGTATAGTGACTTTATCACAATGGTGGCAACCCAGTGACAGCTTGGAAATAGCAATTATACATACTTGATTTCCAGGCTCTAGATCATCTCACTGAGTCATGTGGCTTTACCAACAATACCTAATGGATAGATCATATCCTCTCATGTCATATGTTTTGCACATGTATATTTTTGTGATACTTTCAGTATTTTGCTCAGGTTCTATTCATTTCTTTGAATAAGTTAGAGGAAAAACTGTAATTTAAAACAGATGAAAACGTCAATCAAAAATATTGCTCAATTAAAAGCAGATAAATAACATTCTTCAGGGGGTAGGGCTTTTGTGTGTGGGGGGGGTGGATATTTATAACATATACAAACATTAAGCTAACTTTCCTGTTCATATTTTGTTCTTACTATGCTATATAACTTCTTGCTTAAAAAAAGGCCTAACTTAAAAATAAAATAGGAAAAGTATTTAATTAAATGCTTTGATTTCTTGGTAAGGAAATAATTATTTGCATTTGCAGGTAGTACAACTTCTCTATTCATCCATTACTTTTCAAATGATTCTTTAAAGATGAACAGCACTGATTTTTCTTTTGCATTGCTTTTCAATATTGTCAGAAACATTTCTATAATGAAGAGAAAATTACTTCAGTAAAATTTATATCTTTATTACATTTAATATACAGTTCACTTTAATAACTATTTAACTATTAGTTTCAAAGACTTTTAGCTCAACAACAGTTCTTTTCTCATTATAGCTTCTATATAACTGCATCATTGTAGCTCATGCTTTTTGCTTCACCATTATTCCTCTTTAAAAACTATTTTTCTTTCAGATAAACTCTAACAATTGCTGCAATAAATTCTAACCCAAGAAAACAGTCATTCACAGGTGGAGATAGTATTTCATCTACATTGTAAATGTCATATGCTATAGTATCTAAGGTCAAGCATTCTATGGACACTGAAATAACAGCTATGTTTGCTTTCATCTGCTCATACCAAATTCAAATTCAACAATACATAAAATCAGACTTTTTTATAAAATAGAAACTTTGGATGAATAACTAGTTTGAATAATGAAAAATTGCAAAATTAATTTCTGCTATGCTATTTGTGAGAGCTACAGGTCTTCAGAACTCTGGAATGCATTTATTTGATCTGACACTATTAGTTTGAAGACTCTGGCATCAGGCCAGAATCCTCTGTGTGATCCAGAGACAATCACAGGACTGTGCCCCGTAGGCCTCTGGGGAAAACTGCCTTGTCCACACCAGACTTGGTGCACAGCCAGTCATTACCGTTTTCTGTAGAGAGTTGCAGTCAAGAATTCAAGGTACCTCAGGCTGAGCATTCCCATGAGTATCCCTAGCCCAGGCGCTGCCATTTGGAGGCCTCTTTATTAGAGGGACTCAGCTGAGATACTCTTCAGGAGACTCTGCCAAGACTTTCTTAGTGGAAGATTCCAACTAAGCCACTTTTCTCCACTCTGACTCAGTACTTTTTACACTTAGTTCTCTCCCTTTCTTGCTCTGGAGACCCCTGGAGTTTATAAAAAGGCAGGAGCCTCTTTTTTGTGGCTCCTGGGCAGTTAGACAGTTCCCTTTGCCTGCCCTGCATGTCATTAGACCTTCACCTGCATATGAAAAAAAAAAAAAAATGGAACCCTGGTGGGCTGGTGCCTCACTCTTATTACAGTAAGTGAATAAAGGCTTGATTGTTACTTTCAGTTTGGCTTCATGGACTACCTTGACACCCAAGGCCTTGGCATGTTCATAAATCTGCACTTTTCACGTGATAGTTTCCCTTGAACAACTTTTTTTTTTTTTTTGGAAAGCTAATGACCAAGTGTCAATAGATATTTTTGCATACTGAGAGTTTTCTAATGGAGAAAATGTCCTTTTACTTCAAAGAATACAGAAATTCTGGCCACGTATACCCATACTTATAGACAAAGAAAACAACAATGATAAATGTCAATTGGTCTATTTAAAAATGATAACATATAAAGTCACGGAAACCACCTCCATGATGTCACATGATGCTGTCAATGCAGTACTTCCTGTTTTCAAAATTATTGGGATTTTTGGTTTTCATTATTGTATTTAAAAATATGTGGCTTTGTGGGAAATATGTGGCTTTGTGTAGTAAGAATGTCATATCCACACACTAACAATTAATAAAATGTAAATGTTGAATCTTCCTTCTTGACATTTTAGGCATCAAATTAATCTCTAATGAGAAAGAAGTTGTTATTATTCAAGTTACATTTGTAAAGAGACAAATATTATGTGGAGAAAAACAAAGTTTCATTGTGTAACAGATGCCTAATTAAGGAGTGGAGGGCTTGAATCAAGTGAGGCATGGAAATGGGTTATATGGCTTTTACATGCAGAGCACATTATTTATCAATAAGGGTAAGAAATGCTGCTTTAAAGGGAAGCTCACCAAAGCTTACTTGAACTTTGAGCTGTTAACTTTTTGTCTTCTTTTTCAATTATTTAAATGACAGAACATATCAACTTTGCCATTATAGTTTCTGTTAAGCTAAACAATTGATTATTTTTCCCAGTGACAAAAACTCAATGACGATACAACTTGATTCCTGTAAAGTTATATTTTTAGAAACACACCATGAATTTAGCTAAATTTAACAAAGAATCTGTGAAACACTGATGAAATAAAGCAAGTTTTCAGGCACTGCTAAAATACACAGATGAACTGAATTAAGAAGATAGCATTGGTAGAAATGAAATGTTCTGTGAAAAAACAGCTGCTTCGTATAATGCATATGTCTAGCAAATAATGGATTGTTATATTCTTTTTCCATATTTTTCAAAAACATATTTTAGCTTCTTTAGATTTTTACCATATGCATACTGGGCTGAATATTTTCAACACTACTTCTGAGATTTGAACACATGGAATCGTATGCTACAATTATATAATTATAATTACTGTGTATAAAATGTGCTCATAAGATCGAGCAGAAAATACTCTGGAAGCAGAAGCAGTTGGTTTGCCATTTGGGGGGTGATAAGTACATTTTAATCTGACATTAGTGGAAGGCTAGGGACTCCTCGTATTCACAATAGAAGTTAAGGCATAAAGAAACTTGTAATTTTAGAGACAGTCACAACTATGGATACCGTAAATATGGATGTCAAATTTGTTGACTGGAATTTCGTCCTGATAAACCAAAATAAATAAGTAAATATGTAGACTATCTGAAAACTCAATTGTTTTCACTTAAATCCGTACATCTATCAATTTATTCTCAATTCTCTCATTTTTCCCTCTTCGCAACTCCACTTTTCAGTCTCTTCCTCTGTTTCATCTTTTGCAATGCAGCCTAACCCCTTGTTAGGTTTTGCATATGTGTGTTTATGTGTGATTTTATGAAAATAATCCTTTGATAAATTTCTTTAGGGTCAGGGGCTTAACATAAATTATATTGCCTATATAAATATAAAACTATATTTTAGGAAAATGCCCAACTTTTGGTAACAGCAGCTTAAAATATAGTATTTCTTTTGACATCTCAGTTTCAGGAAACAATTTGAACCACTGAACTTATCTTTATCAATTTGTGTCTAGAGAAACGACCAACAGTATATCATTAAATGCTAGTGCCCTGTATTGGAATATAGCCCACAGTTTATGAAGTACTTCATTAAATTATGATTATTTTACTTACTAAGAGTGAGAACAGTTTAAATTGAAGTGCATCCTTCCCCTTCCCTACTTTGCTACCTCTGGAAAGTACCATCCAGACTTGCACAAGCCAGTGTGTTCTGCTATTTACTCTTATTTCCACTCTGGCACTCAGAGCAGAGGAGTTTGATGCCTGGGCTGGTCCTACAATAATTCTTCCACTCATTGATGTAGTAAAATAGGAGGAAAATAGGGCAGAAATGGCAACTTTCTCAACTCAGCTGCCCTTTGATAGACCCTTCTATTGATTGTCACTGTCTTGGCTAATACTGTCTGGGTATCAATCACTTCCATGTAACAGGTATATAATGCTGGCTATATCATGAGGCATTCCTATGCCTCTTTTGCAACATCCTGATGTGCTGCCTATACATTAGAGTTCTACTTCTAAGGCAGTTGTGAGTGTGGCTGCCTGTGGTTGAGCCAGTTCTGCCCTTTCATTAAGCCTTGATGGTTGTCTGGTCTCAAATGTTTGAAGGATTTTTTTTTTTGTTTTTTTAATTATGCTTTAAGTTCTAGGGCACATGTGTACAACGTGCAGGTTTGTTACATATGTATACATGTGCCATGTTGTTGTGCTGCACCCATTAACTTGTCATTTAGGTATATCTTCTAATGCCATCCCTCCCCCCTCGCCCCACCCCATGACAGGCCCCGGTGTGTGATGTTCCGCTTCCTGTGACCAAGTGTTCTCATTGTTCAATTCCCACCTATGAGTGAGAACAAGCAGTGTTTGGTTTTTTGTCCTTGCGATAGTTTGCTGAGAATGATGGTTTCCAGTTTCATCCATGTCCTACAAAGGACATGAACTCATGTTTTTTTATGGCTGCATAGTATTCCATGATGTATATGTGCCACATTTTCTTAATCCAGTCTATCGTTGTTGAACATTTGGGTTGGTTCCAAGTCTTTGCTATTGTGAATAGTGCCACAATAAACATACGTGTGCATGTGTCTTTATAGCAGCATGATTTATAATCCTTTGGGTATATACCCAGTAATGGGATGACTGGGTCAAATAGTATTTCTAGTTCTAGATCCCTGAGGAATCACTACACTGACTTCCACAAGGGTTGAACTAGTTTACAGTCCCACCAACAGTGTAAAATTGTTCCTATTTCTCCACATCCTCTCCAGCACCTATCGTTTCCTGACTTTTGAATGATTGCCATTCTAACTGGTGTGAGATGGTATGTCATTGTGGTTTTGATTTGCATTTCTCTGATGGCCAGTGATGATGAGCATTTTTTCATGTGTCTGTTGGCTGCATTAATGTCTTCTTTTGAGAAGTGTCTGTTCATATCCTTTGCCCACTTTTTGATGGTTGTGTTTGTTTTTTTCTTGTAAATTTGTTTGAGTTCTTTGTAGATTCTGGATATTCGCCCTTTGTCAGATGAGTAGATTGCAAAAATTTCCTCCCATTCTGTAGGCTGCCTGTTCACTCTGATGGTAGTTTCTTTTGCTGTGAAGAAGCTCTTTAGTTTAATTAGATCCCATTTGTCAATTTTGGCTTTTGTTGCCATTGCTTTTGATGTTTTAGACATGAAGTCCTTGCCCATGCCTATGTCCTGAATGATATTGCCTAGGTTTTCTTCTAGGGTTTTTATGGTTTTAGGTCTAACGTTTAAATCTTTAATCCATCTTGAATTAATTTTTGTGTGAGGTGTAAGGAAGGGATCCAGTTTCAGCTTTCTACATATGGCTAGCCAGTATTCCCAGCACCATTTATTAAATAGGAAATCCTTTCCCCATTTCTTGTTTTTGTCAGGTCTGTCAAAGATCAGATGGTTGTAGATGTATGGTATTATTTCTGAGGGCTCTGTTCTGTTCCATTGGTCTATATCTCTGTTTTGGTACCAGTACCATGCTGTTTTGGTTACTGTAGCCTTGTAGTACAGTTTGAAGTCAGGTAGCATGATGCCTCCAGCTTTGTTCTTTTGGCTTAGGATTTACTTGGCAATGCGGGCTCTTTTTTGGTTCCATATGGACTTTAAAGTAGTTTTTTCCAATTCTGTGAAGAAAGTCATTGGTAGCTTGATGGGGATGGCATTGAATCTATAAATTACCTTGGGCAGTATGGCCATTTTCACGATACTGATTCTTCCTATCCATGAGCATGGAATGTTCTTCCATTTGTTTGTGTCCTCTTTTATTTCATTGAGCAGTGGTTTGTAGTTCTCCTTGAAGAGGTCCTTCACATCCCTTGTAAAGTGGATTCCTAGGTGTTTTATTCTCTTTGAAGCAATTGTGAATGGGAGTTCACTTATGATTTGGCTCTCTGTTAGTCTGTTATTGGTGTATCAGAATGCTTGTGATATTTGCACATTGATTTTGTATCCTGAGACTTTGCTGAAGTTGCTTATCAGCTTAAGGAGATTTGGGGCTGAGACAAAGGGGTTTTCTAAATATACATTCACATCATCTGCAAACAGGGACAATTTGACTTCCTCTTTTCCTAATTGAATACCCTTTATTCCTTTCTCCCGCCTGATTTCCCTGGCCAGAACTTCCAACACTATATTGAATAGGGATGGTGAGAGAGGGCATCCTTGTCTTGTGCCAGTTTTCAAAGGGAATGCTTCCAGTTTTTGCCCATTCAGTATGATATTGGCTGTGGGTTTGTCATAAAAAGCTCTTATTATTTTGAGATACATCCCATCAATACCTAATTTATTGAGAGTTTTTAGCATGAAGGGCTGTTGAATTTTGCCAAAGGCCTTTTCTGCATCTATTGAGATAATCATGTGGTTTTTGTCTTTGATTCTGTTTATATGATGGATTACGTTTATTGATTTGCATATGTTGAACCAGCCTTGCATCCCAGGGAAGAAGCCCACTTGATCATGGTGGATAAGCTTTTTGATGTGCTGCTGGATTCGGTTTGCCAGTATTTTATTGTGGAGTTTTGCATCGATGTTCATCAGGGATATTGGTCTAAAATTCTCTTTTTTTGTTGTGTCTCTGCCAGGCTTTGGTATCAGGATGATGCTGGCCTCATAAAATGAGTTAGGGAGGATTCCCTCTTTTTCTATTGATTGGAATAGTTTTAGAAGGAATGGTACCAGCTCCTCCTTGTACCTCCGGTAGAATTTGGCTGTGAATCCGTCTGGTCCTGGACTTTTGGTTTACCTGAAAGTGACAGGGAGAATGGAACCAAGTTGGAAAACACTCTGCAGGATACTATCCAGGAGAACTTCCCCAATCTAGCAAGGCAGGCCAATATTCAAATTCAGGAAATACAGAGAATGCCACAAAGATACTCCTTGAGAAGAGCAACTCCAAGACACATAATTGTCAAATTCACCAAAGTTGAAATGAAGGAAAAAATGTTAAGAGCAGCCAGAAAGAAAGGTTGGGTTACCCACAAAGGGAAGTCCATCAGACTAATAGCGGATCTCTCGGCAGAAACTCTATAAGCCAGAAGAGAGTGGGGGCCAATATTCAACATTCTTAAAGAAAAGAATTTCCAACCCAGAGTTTCATATCCAGCCAAACTAAGCTTCATAAGTGAAGGAGAAATAAAATCCTTTACAGACAAGCAAATGCTGAGAGATTTTGTCACCACCAGGCCTGCCCCACAAGAGCTCTTGAAGGAAGCACTAAATATGGAAAGGAACGAACAGTACCAGCCACTGCAAAAACATGCCAAATTGTAAAGACCATCAATGCTAGGAAAAAACTGCATCAACTAACGAGCAAAATAACCAGCTAACATCATAATGACAGGATCAAATTCACACATAACAATACTAACCTTAAATGTAAATGGGCTAAATGCTCCAATTAAAAGACACACACTGGAAAATTGGATAAAGAGTCAAGACCCACCAGTGTGCTGTGTTCAGGAGACCCATCTCACGTGTAGAGACACACATAGGCTTAAAATAAAGGGATGGAGGAAGATCTACCAAGCAAATGGAAAACAAAAAAAGCAGGGGTTGCAATCCTAGTCTCTGACAAAACAGACTCTAAGCCAACAAAGATCAGAAGAGACAAAGAAGGCCATTACATAATGGTAAAGGGATCAATTCAACAAGAAGAGCTAACTGTCCTAAATATATACGCACCCAATACAGGAGCACCCAGATTCATAAAGCAAGTCCTTAGAGACCTACAAATAGACTTAGACTCCCACACAATAACAATGGGAGACTTTAATACCCCACTGTCAACATTAGACAGATCAATGAGACAGAAAGTTAACAAGGATATCCAGGAATTGAACTCAGCTCTGCACCAAGCAGACCTAATAGACATCTACAGAACTCTCCACCCCAAATCAACAGAATATACATTCTTCTCAGCACCACATCACACTTATTCCAAAACTGACCACATAGTTGGAAGTAAAGCACTCCTCAGCAAATGTAAAAGAACAGAAATTATAACAAACTGTCTTGGCTGGGCACAGTGGCTCACGCCTGTAATCCCAGCACTTTAGGAGGCCGAGGCAGGTGGATCACAAGGTCAGCAGACTGAGACCATCTGGCTAACATAGTTAAACCCCATCTCTACTAAAAATACAAAAAATTAGCCAGGCATGGTGGTGGGCACCTGTAGTCCCAGCTATTCAGGAGGCTGAGGCAGGAGAATGGTGTGAAGCCGGGAGGCAGAGCTTGCAGTTAGCTGAGATAGCGCCACTGCAGTCCAGCCTGGGCGAAAGAGCGAGACTCCATCTCAAAAACAAAACAAAACAAAACAAAACAAAACTGTCTCTCAGACCACAGTGCACTCAAACTAGAACTCAGGATTAAGAAACTCACTCAAAACCACTCAACTACATGGAAACTGAACAACCTGCTCCTGAATGACTACTGGGTACATAATGAAATGAAGGCAGAAATAAAGATGTTCTTTAAAACCAATGAGAACAAAGACACAACATACCAGAATCTCTGGGACACATTTAAAGCAATGTGTAGAAGGAAATTTATAGCACTAAATGCCCATAAGAGAAAGCAGGAAAGATCTAAAATTGACACCTTAACATCACAATTAAAAGAACCAGAGAAGCAAAAGCAAACACATTCAAAAGCTAGCAGAAGGCAAGAAATAACTAAGATCAGAGCAGAACTGAAGGAGATAGAGACACAAAAAACCCTTCAAAAAATCAATGAATCCAGGAGGTGGTTTTTTTAAAAGATCAACAAAATTGATAGACCGCTAGCAAGACTAATAAAGAAGAAAAGAGAGAAGAATCAAATAGATGCAATAAAAAATGATAAAGGGGATATCACCACTGATCCCACAGAAAAACAAACTACCATCAGAGAGTACTACAAACACCTCTACACAAATAAACTAGAAAATCTAGAAGAAATGGGTAAATCCCTGGACACATACACCCTCCCAAGACTAAACCAGGAAGAAGTTGAATCCCTGAATAGACCAATAACAGGCTCTGAAATTGAGGTAATAATTAATAGCCTACCAACCAAAAAAGTGAAGGCGTTTTTAAAACTGAGGCACCTGAGGCTTCTTGGTCCTCAGGGGTCAGGACTTGATGTCAATTTAGAAACACCTTCAAAGTCCCACTGAATGTTTTGTTTCACACATATGCTTCTTTAAAAGTACTCTGATGTGATGAAACCCACAGGCAGCTGTGACTTTGTTGAAAACATTAGAAGATGGCTGTGCAGTGTTAAATGCAGAGGTATGAGTACTACATGGAGGTTCCAATGATCTGTTCAATTTTCAAGTCAAGTTTAAAAAACACTTTAGAAAATTGAAAGGTCTATTAAGTTAAAGAATTATATCACTTAGGAAAATGTGGGGTTTTTTTTGTTTGTGTGTGTGTGTGTGTGTGTTGTGTGTGTGTGTGTGTGTGTGTGAAGAGAAAGACCTAGAGTGAGGGAGCCAGAAAATGACAAAGTGAGAGAAGAATCGAGGTAAGTGTTTCATTGCCAACGTCACAGTTATCTTGAGAATCAGTATTTGGGGAACATAATAGGGCTTATTTCAAAGTCAAGTTATAGTGGAGTTCTCACTGAATTATAATGTAAATGTGGCATGTCAATTTCTGAGATACTGTTAAATGCTTCAAAGAAACTAAAATGGGAAGGAATGGATTTTAAAATGGATAGATTTCTTTTCTAATATACCTGAGTAGGAAATAAAACACCTATTAAAATGACAGTTATTATTCTATCTTAATGGAAGACCTTGTGGAGATGTGAACAAAATGTTCTAAGTTTTTATCAAATAATGCATGCACATTAGTTGTTTTAAAAAATGGGACATTTATTTGACATAAAAATCAACTGTCTCTTTGCTATTTATTTTTATATTTTGTACCGCTCCTTGCAGGATAAAAAACAGTCTGAACATTCTTAAATCCTTTTCCTGAAACCTAATTTTATCTAAAAATGTATTCTCTTACAGATAATTCTTACTCAATTTATAGCATTTTCTATAGACTTTTTAATCTAAAAAATGAGTATATAGCTCAACTATAAACTTCTTTATCTTCTCTTTCCCTCTTCTCCTCCCCTATTCTTTCAAAATAGTTATTTCATTGTTTATAATTCCTTTCTTGAAAATCTTTAAGTAAATTTATTTGATAGATATAATGTATTTCCTCATCTAATTCATATTCTATCAATGATGCAGACACTATTGGCTGTCTGTATGGCAGCTGTTTTTCCCTTTCTTGCTCGGTTTACAGAATTCTGATATTATCATTACCTGGAAAATTGGGGAAATAATAGTCATGACATCACAGAGTTGATGATGATTAAATGAGTAAGTACACATGCAGTGCTCATAATAGAGCCTACTAGAGTAGATGCTCAATAACAGTTATTATTATTATTATTCAGACAACAATTTGTGCAGATAATGTGAGGGTTTTTTCAGCTTGAGAGAGAGAGAGTGCAATTTTGCTGGCCAACCATGGGAATGACATTCCCCTTTGTCAACAGTTGGTTGAAGATCACATGTATAACTCTAGACAATGAAATCTCATGGGAAGTCTTCTTTGGGGGAAGGGTGGAATCTGGGAATACTTGATTCCCTGATAAAAACATGAGTGCACATACACACACAAGAAACCCCAATATTTTTTATTGATCTGTCTTCCACCCTTGCACTCTGCTTAGGATTACTGTGTCATAATTATGCTTAAAGCTATGGCTAACGTTGTTGGAGAAGCGACTAATGCACTAAGGATGGCAGAGAAGAAAGGTAGAGCCTGGTCCTTGATAAGTTGAATGAGTGCACAAAAAGCTCAGGGAAAGCTTAATTTCAGTTAAAGAAAAAAATAAATAATCCTGTGACTTATGTCAATTTTATTTGGCTAGTGTCTTACTAAAGCTGAAAATCCTCCTAACACATATTGTCACTTTATGCCCTCATTCTCTTCTGCTCTTCTTGCCTTGTACTTTCCAGATTTATTTATCTACTCTTTGATTTGACTTTCTCAAGACAAAATAACAAAGACACTGCTTCACTTTCCAGGGCAAAGAATAAAGAATATGAGATATATTTGATTGAGAGGTGATTTTCAGAGAGATTAGAGAATACCCCAAGTTAGCCAGAGATTTAACAACTGCAAAGCAAATGAAGAAAAAGAAAACCAATGGGGGACTCAGCCAGAGAAAGGGTTAAGGGATAGTGTAAGAAATGCGATGTTAGTGTATTATCCCATTTGGATCAGCAGTTAAATAACATTTACATAGTTATTTAAAAATAAAAATAATATAATGAATTCATTTAAAAATGTGGCATTCTATATAGGGAATGTAAAGAGAATGGAAATGAACATGAGAAGCTAAGGATTTGCACAGGAGAGGGACAGACAAAAAAACAACAGAAAAGGATAAGGAATTAAAAATGGACCCAGCAGGGACAGAGCTGTAGATTTATGATAGGAAGGATTTTACAAATCTTTGAAAAAATATTGAGTTACTTGAGAATTTGTACTGGAAAAATTTATTAATATTTTAAAATAAAATAAAATTTGACATATACACGACACACACACAAATACACACTTGCATATGCAAAAAAATTGCAATAAAATTCTACAAAAATAATTATTGCAAAATATTCACACTGTAGAAAATATAGTAGAAAATCTTCCCGAATATAAGGCAGGGAAAAACTTCTTAGGCAAGAATCAAAAAGGATAAGCCATAACATTTAATACACTTGTTAAATCAAGTTTAGCCTTAAGCTGATGTGAGTTCAGCCTAAGTGTTTCTCTGGACATTGTGAACTAGCGCATAAATGTAGTGTAAACAGACTGCAGCCTATTCTTGTGCTAATCACCAATTTTTGGCCAATCAAATGTGGCCAACTGTTCAAACATGTTTAAATAAGGCAAATGCCAAACTATAACCATTCTGACTATTTCTATACCTTACTTCCATTTTCTTTCATTGCTTTCCTTTTCCTGCCCATAAATCTTCTACCAGGTAGCTGTGCTGGAGTCTCTGACCCTACTCTTGCTCAGGAGGCTGCCTGATTCACAAATCGTTCTTTGCTCAATTAAACTCTTTTAATTTAATTCGGTTAAAGTTTGTCTTTTAACAGATGGTGTCAGAAGTGGGATCCAAGGTAGGGCTTCTAACAACCCCCATGAGTGCTGAGTGCCCAACTGAGGTACCTGTGGGGCTCACTGTGCCCATTACAGTCTCAGACCAAATGGGTATCACTCTAAGTTCTCTCTTGGATTCTGAAGCTCCACAGATTTTTGTTTTGAGCTTTCCGAGATTCTTTGAGGAAAGTTCTGATCCAAACTGGATTTGGAAGTCATAACAGTAGAAGGACTGGGTCCAGGATCAGATTGGATCTGATAATTAACTGGCTCGGATCCAGTTAGAGACCTCTTACATATGACTGGCTCAGAAAGAAACTGGTAGTAAATGGCAATATGGCAGGAGGAGTAAAATTTGACTTTTGGAAATTCGCAGTTATTTTTGTGTTCTACCCCTTTGTTTTTGTTGCACACTTAGGTAGGGACCAAGACTTCTCTACTGTCATGATACTCTTATCTTTCCATTTTTTTCCCTTGCTTATGCCTCTATGAACAACAGAGGTGAAAAGCAGGTCTGTTGTGTGCACTCATGAGATATACTTTTATTTGTGAAGGATTTTTTTTTTTGAGACTGTGTCTCGCTCTGTCACCCAGGCTAGAGTGTGTTGGCACAGTCTCAGCTCACTGCATGCTCCGCCTCCTGGGTTCACGCCATTCTCCTGCCGCAGCCTCCCAAGTAGCTGAGACTACAGGTGCCCGCCACCATGCCCCACTAATTTTGTATTTTTTTAGTAGAGACAGGGTTTCACTGTGTTAGCCAGGATGGTCTTGATCTCCTGACCTCATGATCCACCTGTCTTGGCCTCCCAAAGTGCTGGGATTACAGGTGTGAGCCACTGTGCCTGGCAGGATTTTTTTTTTTTTTTTTTTTTTTTTTTGAGACAGTCTTACCCTGTTGCCCAGGCTGGAGTGCAGTGGTGTGATCTCGGCTCACCACAACTTCTGCCCTCTGGGTTGGAGCAATTCTCCTGCCTCAGCCTCCTAAGTAATTGGGACTACAGGCATGCACCACCATGCCTGGCTAATTTTTGTATTTTTAGTAGAGACTTAGTTTCACTATGTTGGTCAGGCTGGTCTCAAACTCCTGACCTCGTGATCCACCTGCCTCAGCCTCCCAAAGTGCTGGGATTACAGGCATGAGCCACTGCACCTGGCCTATTTGTGAAGGATTTTGCAGACAGCCTTATACATGGATAACCTTACACTTTGATAGATGAAAGATGAAAGCCCAAAGTGCATGAGAAATTTTAATGATATATACATTGCCTCCTAATCAGTCAGGAACAGAACATTGGTCCACTCCTCTTAACCCACACCTTGGGTTAAAAAGAACATTGCCAGGAGGTCTTCACTCTTCTAAAAGGGTATCATTTATTAGGTCATTTTTCCCATTGTTTGGAGTAAATGAGGCAATGATTAGAAATGTATTCCCCATGATATGCTATATAATAGATTCTACTGTAAAGCTATGGTTGCACAACAGACTAAATTCTCTTGTAAAAATTATGCTAAATAATTGAATTGCCCTAGATTACTTACTGGCCAAACAGGAAATTATCTGTGCAGCTGCTGGCACTTCTTGTTGCTCATGGAGGAATTTATCATGTATTTTAGAGATTCAGTTGTAGGGAATTAACCAAGAGACTGCTTGGTTAAAGTGAGTAGACTGTTTATCTAGCTCATTCTTTGATCTATTTGATTTTACATGGTTTGGTGTATGGGTACCCTGGCTAAGGAACATACTCCAAACTCTTGGTATTATCCTCCTGATAGTCATAACAGTAGTCTCTCCAGTGCACCGTATTCTCTCAAAAGTTTTAAATGTTCACATGCAGCTGTCTCTAGAATATCAAATGATCAAATGGTCTCTCTTCAACTGGAATGACATGAGCTGAAAGAAATGTGTGACCGTGATGGCACCATAACCAATGAATGATGTACTGAGACCAGAAACCCAAAATGATGGTAACTGAGACTAAAGGCCATAAGTTTTGGTCATACCCTCACCTAAGTGAGAACCTGACTAAAAGGGGAAAAATTTAAAACAAACTTATGGGTGCCCATTGTTTTGGACTGAGCTCATGTACTAGGCCCCCATAGACCAGACCAAACCAAAATGGAATCAGTTATGCTAAATGTGACATAATCAAACTAAAACTTTACAGAAACACACAGATACTAGAACAGGGTTGTTTTTTCTCTGATAAACAGGACATTCCAGCATAGAGAGGTACCCTCTACTCTAATCTTTACCAAAAAAATCCTGAAGTCCTTGTTCCCGCCTTACAAAACCCACTGTTCTGCTATTTGTCAGTGGCTTTCAAAACCATATAAGTACATTTAAGATGATGATAGCGACATCAATGACTAAAGTCTTGGTCAGTCTCTAAAAATTAAGAGGATGACCAAAAGGGCAGAATTGTTAAATCAGGTTTAGCCTAAACGGCCTCTTTACATATTTTAAGTTCAGCCTAAAGGTTTCTCTGCACATCATGAATTATAACCCAAAAGGAGTTGTAAACAGACCGTGACCTACTTTTGTGCCAATCACCAAGTTTTGGCCAATCAAAGGTGACCAAATGTTCAAACTGTGTACAAATAAGGCATATGCAAAGCTGTAACCAATATGGCAGTTTCTGTACCCCACTTCCATTTTCTGTATGGCACTTTCCTTTTTCTGCCCATAAATCCACTACAGGGCTGCACTGGAGTTTCTGAGCCTACTCTGACTCAGGAGGCTGCCCAATTCATGAATCGTTCTTTCCTCAATTATCTCTTTTAAGTTTAATTCAGCTAAGTTTTTTCTTCTAACACATTGACTATTTTAAAGTTAAAATTAAAATGCTCTGAACAACCAAGTCAGCGTAAGCAAGTAGAGAGTCAATCCATGCACAGGGAGAAGATATTTACCACATCTGTAAACGGGCATAGAAATACCATCTAAAGGACTCTAAAAATCAAATCGAAAATATGAACAGATAGATAGCTTTGAAATATATCAAAAGAAAAGAAACAAATTTTAAATGTGTTTACAAAAGAATGGCCTGTCTTACAGGAATCAGGAAGAGCTTTCCTCCATTACTCTTTCCTTCAAAGGCTGGGCTTTTCTCCCATGCTCCCTGCCATACTCTGTTAATAGGTAAATCTACAGACTAAATTACTCCCCTGTGTTTTCATTCTTCCTTACAGTGACTTCACAGTTATTCTTCATCTTCTGAATTAAGCCTTAAGTCCTGTCTGTGTAATTGACCTCAGCAGTTTACCATACCACTTGATCACTGGAATTCATATTGCTCAGTTATGTTCATCAAGTCTAATTTTGACAGCTAGTTGCTTTTATAGAATTGCTGGCCTTCTTTTCAGTGAGCAGAACTTATCCTGTTATCCAGCTCTTCTCTTCCTACTCACTCTGTAACATCTCTGAGTCCTGCATCTTCAGCCACAAACACCAGGGTTTATTCTTATGTGACTAATTAGTTCAACATATATTTAAGATAACTGAATACAGTCCACAAAATAGGAGCTTTTTAATATGTATTGTTATTATTTCTATGTGAATAAATTATTAAATCACATATATATGTGTCTCCTGATTTGGGACTTGGTACAAAGTTCAATACATAAGACAACTGCAATAATGTTTTAAAATATAATAAACATGAGCTTTTGTTAACTTGATTATATTCAGAAGAGAGTGTTTTCAATAGTGTTTCCTTCCTTGTAACTTTCCTATTACTCTAACACAGAAAATATAGGAGAGATACATTAATAGCTAAAAAGAAAATTAGGATAATTTTTTGAAATATTTCTTCCTCCCGTGTAGGCAGAGATAATCTTATATCCAAAAATTAGTTGTAAAAGAGATCATATTTTTTAATTCTGAGAAAATCTTAAATTTATTTCTTGGAGAGTACAATTCTAATTATTATAAAACTGAGACAGATGGCTTTTCATTACTCTATGTAAAGGACAGTCTCTTGGATATAATATCTAGAGCAGATGCTTCAGGAGCTTTTCAAATTAGAAATAAAACATGAAGAATGTTCAGAAAAGGCTCATTATCTTATTAAAGGGGAATTAAGCCATACAAAGCAGTCATGAAATTATATATCAAAGTATGTATTTACAGCATTAGGTATCTTAAAATATGCAATTATTTAAATGTTTTAGTCACTATGACGTGCCCTACCTATCAGATTAAAATATCCTATAAACACTAAGGTTAAGTAATAATAGAAGAATCAACAAATCTTGTAGCTAAAGTTGAATGCAAAGTGGATTTCTTGATGCCTCTAAAATATCTACTAGCTGTTCAATTTTCCTCGCTGAGATTGAAGAAATGAGATATGTAATTGAAAGCTGGAAAATCTACATTTTTGCCAACCTACAGTATGATAATTCCACTTCAACAAGTGATAACTAACATCTCAACTAAACTTAACCACATTGCCCAACATTGAAGTAAGTCTAAAGAAAGGAGGAAGTTTTATTCCTAAATAACAAATTGTAAAATTAGCCACATATTTAGAAATCGGGTCAGTTGTAAAATTTTTAAAAGGCCAAGAATGAAATCCTATGTGCAATTTTTTTCTGACACGGATGAGCTAAAGAGTGCATTTCCACAGTTAGCTACATATTATAGTGTTGTACTACTAAAGGCTGGTATTTAAAGGCTCACATTCATTACACTTTTTGAGAAAGAGAGTTCACATTGATTTCCATCTCTCTGTCTTGGTTTGTTAACATGTTCCATATTTTTGGATTTTAAAGACTTTCTCCTGTGGATAGCAGTCTTCTAATAAACCAATTCTTAAAATGTGGGTCTTAATAATTGTGTCAATCAGAATCATTTGATGCCTTAAGAATCTCTGTTTATCCTGAGTGATTATCATAGACACACTATGGTGTGGTAATTATTGCTGTAATACTCATTGTTATTTAGCAGTCAATATATAGGTGATGCTGAACCTTAATTGCTCAAGTTATTTTTATATTCAAAAGGTCTTATTTCCCATAGCTTTATAAATTCCCAATTATTCCTAGGCACTTTTCACATTTGAAGTGCCACACTCCCACATTACAGTTAAAGCTAGATGAGCTTCTTTATATCCAATAAGATTTTTAACTTGTTCAAAATCATCCAGGCATAGAAAGCTCATTAATGGAGACAGGAAGAAAGATGAGCTGAAGAAATGGCTGCCTGAGAGGAAATACATATATATTTGCCACTACTCATTTTCTAGAGCTTACAGAAAATGAAGGTTAGGTATCTCTGATTTCTTCTAAAGTTCAGGAATTCAGGACTTTCAGCGTATCTAGGATTCAAATCAATGCACTACATTAGCAGGGCTAATACACAGAATGCATAAGCCCATAGATGTTGGACTACTAGGGTAACACTAAAAAAACTCTGTAAGAAGTAACATATAAACCTTAACACTGATCAAGTTGAAACCATTGCTGCTCCAAAATGGGAACCTGTAGCAATTTAAATGTAATAAATTTCTAGTAATAAGAGAACGTAAAGAAAATATAAAAAGCTGTTCCACACATTATAGTAATCTATTTATAACTACATGTGCCTTATATTCTGAAACAATTCTTGCACTAAATATACCAACCATTATCTTCTGAAACTATTCGCTTCCAGTGTTAACGCTGTGGTGTTTGTGTTCTCACTCATAGGTGGGAATTGAACAATGAGAACACATGGACACAGGAAGGGGAACATCACACACCGGGGACTGTTGTGGGGTGGGGGGAGGGGGGAGGGATAGCATCAGGAGATATACCTAATGCTAAATGATGAGTTAATGGGTGCAGCACACCAACATGGCACATGTATACATATGTAACAAACCTGCACGTTGTGCACGTGTACCCTAAAACTTAAAGTATAATAATAATAAAATTAAAAAAAAATTCTTTCCCTCCCAGTTTATTGGGTGAGGTATATGTACCTGAAAATATAACATCAGTTACATCAACAAAATTTATGGCTCACAGGATGAATAAAATCATATTTAAATTTGCAACACCATCAAGCATTTTAGGAAACCTACATTCTTGGACGAAGTCTGATATTTGATTGGAGAAGTCAAATTATAAGTATGACTATAAGTAGGCTATGGAATAATAATCTAATTTGGACACCAAAAGTATAAACCCAGAGAGATAATTTAGTGGATGTGAGTATATATGTGCTATGTATTGGCCTTTGCATGTTATTGGTCTTTCAGTTGTGTGTCAAGGAAATATTTACACTATATAATTTAAAGATTCATTGAAATCAAACCTCATATATATTTATTGGAATGGATGTAGTATGTGATTCAATTTATAATACTTGAATGTCAAAATAATAATGCAATATTCTATTAGATTAATATTCTAGCATTGCAATAGTCTAGCAATATCTCTATATCTGTCTATATTTATATCTATTAATCACCCATGATTGTATATGTATATCTGTGTATGTGTGTGTATGTATATATGTATACACATGCATACATGTTTTTCAGAACTAAAGAGTTAGGTTTAAAACATGCCTCAAATTTACTAGCTATGTGATCTGGGTTAATTTTTCTGTGCTTACATTTCTTCACTGCTAAAATAGACATAATTATGGCAAAATACATCTATGATTGCTATGTGGAATAAATGAATTAGCATATGTAAAACACCTCTGGTAATTATACACTCAACAAATGTTGGTTGTCACTTTTATTGTTACCTTGTAGAAGTTATTTGCCTGGAACATCCCCTGCACCTCTATGCTAAGAAACTTGGTAGAGCAAGTTGTTCAAATGAGATTTAGAGTTTCGGATTCTGGATCTCTGTTCTCTTAGGAATACGAACAACAATAAAAGATAGAAAAATTACTAAGAATATTTTATTTGCTAAAGCTTTTGAAGACAATGAGCCATCTTTAATATTCTTATGTTTCTAATACTTAGCATAGTACTTGAAAATTAATTTTTGCTTACTAAAGGTCTGCAAAGTTACGATCATTCTATGGGCATTTACGTAACAAAAAAAAACTACCCTGCATAATTTAGGAGGGAAGGTCTTATGGCGTTAATCTCAGGAGCTCTATATCCAAATACAAGACAGGGCATCTGAAAGTAGAGCCAGATCCCACATAGAGGAAGGGAAAACCAAGGTGACCACAGGGGCAGGTTCATTGTCACAACAGGCAATGAAGAGGTGTCTCTCTTATAAACTGTCTTCACAGTCCTATGATGGAAAGCAGGTAAGATGTGGAATTGGCAGCAACAGCACCTGGAAGAATGTCAATCTTGAAATAAAATTGGCAGGAAATAGGATTTGGATAGGCAGCCGGATAGGGCAAAGGCCAAAAAGCTACTCTATGGGAGGTAGATATTTTCAAGCTAGATTTCTTGGACCTGAAAGGAAATAAGCAATACTATTTTGTATTCCCACAGTTGATTTTTGGCTTGAATACTCTTGTTTTGGGACTGCTATGTTGTTCACCTGGCTTTGTACTTTGTAGGCAGTGTGGCTGTTTTAGGTGAATGTGTTGTGTGGGCCAATTCTCTGGGAGAAGATTATTGAACATTTGATATATCTCAGGCACAGAGTTGAGTGATTTCTCATTGCATCATTTAGTTTAATTGGAATTACATCACTTTTTAAATTTTAAGGATAATATTATCACTACTCTATTTTTTAAAAAATAAGGAAACAAAAGATTACATAATTAATCACACATCAACTTTCTCTGATAATTAATATTCTCCATAAATAGTTTCAGATCAGTGGATGAATAAATGAATTAGCACTGAAGCTTATGGTTTTATTTTTTCTTTTGGGGGGGTTTACTTTTAGAGGAAGCCAATGTGCAATATTCTAGTAAAGTTTTTTTTGTCTAATATGATTAAGCTAGATTAATTTTAGCTTAGTGTCTATTTCACTTGGTTTTCCTGAAATTTTAAAAACATGGAAGAACTTACAGGTGACATACAGGAGAAATAAAGTATTAATTATTTGGGAAGAAAACTATGACACATATAGAAAGTTGGGATTTAAAAATGTAAATTAATAAATTAAGTGATTAAGTTAGAATAGGTTGAATAAAGGCATTGCTTTAGAAAGATATGTTAGGCTCACAACAATGTCTGTAAATCTACATTTCACAGAAATGTTGCAAGTAGGGAACATTAACAAAAGATTGTAAGGAGAGATTTCTTTTTCTTTCAGAGTTACAGTAAGATTTTCAACAACCACTAAACAAGATGGAAGATTTTACTGGTTATTTATACAAAAAAAAAAGGAACTTTTGCTTCTTCTAATAACTCATTGAATGATAATGATGATGAAGAGAAAGATGATATGTTGACATAAAGAGAGAATGGCTAGACAGCATTTTTGAGCAAATACAAAGTATGAGACACTATTCCCAGCACTTTGCATATACCACTCAATCTCAACACCATTTGAGGTTAATGAGGTAGGTATGGTCCTTATCTTCACATTTTATAGATAAAATCTAAGGTACTAAAATAGCCATCTATTGTGTGGTGAAGCCAGGATTCAAACCCAGGAATTCTGGTTGTAGAGCTCACAATATTTATTATCTGCTGACACCATAATTTTAAAAAACTTGAACAGAAGTAGAGCAGATGCCTAATGATCAGAAAGGAGAGCCAAGAAGTTGAATGGGGAATGGACTTCAGTGATGAACATGGAAAAAATGAGAAGAGTTGGTGAGCCCCTGTGCTGATGATCCCATCTAGATCAGCTAACTTTCCAGTTTTATTAGTTGCAAGGCACTGAGACAGAAGAAAACTAAAGGTAGAGATTACCAAAGTCATTTTGTCATTGTTGTGCTCAAATGCAGACATGTGAAAGGAGAGACAATAGATACAATCCAAATACATCTATTTATTGCCATGTCTCAAGTGTTCTTCCCCTATAAATTTACTATAAAATCATGCATTTTCATTGTGAAAAATCCAAATAACACCAATATAATTATGTTTCAAGCGAATTACTTCAGATCTGCTAATCCTACACCCCAGAGGAAGCCACTGTTAAAATATTTTGGTTGTTTTTGTTTTGTTTTGGCCTATTTGGAGTCATTCAAAGGACATCATACAGTTCTGCAATCTGTTAACCATAAATCTTTGACAATTTTTCTATTGCTGCAGATACCTTTTCCAAAGTCTATAGATTCTATATTTATTTACAAATCACCCTGTTAATCTACTTTAGAATTTTATTTTTAAAAATTAAATTTTATTTAAATTTGTATGTATTTGTGTAATTTTCTTTGTTACCTGGGCTGAATTACATTTTTTCTGAAGTGTATTATTCATCTGAATTGTTTGTTGTGTTGATTATTCTTCCCTTTTCTATAGTATCTGTTTACATCCTCAGTGTTGAAAATTTTTTGCTTCCAATTCGTCTTTGAACAAGATACATCTATCTGGTACAGCTATTTGCTCAGAAATGGTTAAGGCAAGGAGATAGGCATTGATGTAAGATCACCACAACTTCAGCAAGAAAGTGCAGAGAAATCAGATTTTGACCTTCCCCTTTCAGGACAAGCAGTCACCCAGACAGAAGGTGTTGATTCTCAGTGAAGTTTGTAGCCCTTAGTTACTTTGTTGTGTTGATTTCTGCTTAGTCAGTTTGGACCCAGGTTGTCAAATTGGATGCCACTCATATTCAGTCCTCCATTATGATTCACCACCACCATGCTTTTCCTGGGTAAAAACAGAGACTGGAGAACATAGAGATAGGTATCAACAACATCCTTTCTTTATCCAATATGATTTTCTTTTTGAGACAGAATCTCACTCTGTCGCCAGGCTGGAGTGCAGTGGTGCAATCTCAGCTCACTGCAACCTCTGCCTCCTGGGTTCAAGTGATTCTCCTGCCTCAGCCTCCTGAGTAGCTGGGACTACAGGCACATGCCACCACGCCCAGATAATTTTTGTATTTTTAGTAGAGACGGGGTTTCACCATGTGGGCCAGGATGGTCTTGATCTCTTGACCTTGTCATCCTCCAACGTTGGCCTCCCAAAGTGCTGGGATTACAGGCGTGAGCCACTGCACCGGGACCAAGATAAATTTTTTAATGGATTTCAGAGCTATTACTTTACTATCAGTTTTTTTTCTCATTTTAACAATTGACTATATCTGTTCTGAATTTCACTTTATGAATTGAATCTAGCTCACTTGATTCTGCATATCAGGTTTAATTAGTATTTTCATGAAACTAGCAGTGAATTCCTTGTCTTTTCTTGTTTTTAGACTTTAACATGAAGTATCAATTAACCAAACAATGGAGAAAAGTCTGTGTTGCTGTCACTGCAATGATTTTACACAATATTCTAAATGCAGTTGTGATTCAAATACCAAAATGCAAAGTTCTGAAAAGTCCTCAAAATAGAATTCTAATTTTTTACACTTGATCTTAGCCAAAAAGCCAAGAAGTAATGAACTCCAAATTTTTTAAAGCAAGAAAAGTATTTATTTTTAAACATCTTAAGAGCAATATTCACATAGTTTTACTGAGTTACTCTGTAATTAAATAAATCAGCAGCTATTTACTGTTTTATGTCTTTCACAGGAAAAGAAGGGCATATTAAAATTAAAATATATAATAATTTCCAAATATTATTTTCACCAATGATGTCAAATTTACTGTCAGATTCCTGAAAGACTTTCTTGCATCATTTGAAAGAGGCAAGAGGTACAAAACTATTCCCTCAGTATGTGACTTTTATGAATCAATGTTTAATTTTTCAGCTTTGCCAAAGTAGTGTTTTGCTTTTTGGATTATCCAATCATTTTATTTGATTTTTGCATGAGCACATCTGCCTTTCAATTGTAAATCTTCAGTAATAAATCTTTAAACTCTGTGCTTTCATTTAGTGCATGATAATACTGATTTTATTCTTCGTATTCTAAGAAATTTTTGATGGCCATAAAAAACTTTGGATTCACCTTTAATACCCAGTTTCTTATGTGTCTGCAGTTGTTTCAAACCTCTATACAAATGTATGATTTAACTCATGAAAACATACAAATCTTTCAATATGAAAAATGAGCTATTTGTATTTTAAGATTATCTGACTTGACTCGAGTGTTTAGAAGAAATAAGAATGCTAAGCAAGCAAATATTTTGACTATAAAGTAAAAATTACACATCCTAACAATTATTGATTTCGATAAAGATATGCCAATTGCTTCTAAATGCATCCTCATCTAGTGTAATTTTCTCTTCCATGTTTCAGGTTTCTTGCTGTCATTACATTATACTCCAGCAAGTGATGGCAAAGGAGAATCTGCAGGCCAAATTGACCAACTGCTTGTTTTTGTATGACCCATGAGCAAAGAATGATTTTTACATTTTCAAATCGTTGGTGTATTAGTCTTTTCATACTGTTATTAATATAAAGAACCGCCCAAGACTGGGTAGTTTATAAAGGAAAAAAGTTTGACTCACACTTCCGCATGGCAGGGAAGGCTTCAAGAAACTTACAATCATGTTGGAAGGCACCTCTTTACAGGGCGGCAGGAGAATGAGTGACAGCAGGGGAAATGTCAGATGCTTATAAAACCATCATCAGATCTCATAATAACTCACTCACTATCACGAGAGCAGCATGGGGGAAACCACCCCCATGATTCAATTACATCCCACCAGGTCCCTCGCAGGACACATGGAGATTATGGGGATTATAATTCAAGATGAGATTTTGAGTGGGGACACAGCCAAACCATATGAGTTGGGTAAAAAAATCAAACAAAAATAACATTCTGTGACATGTAAAAATTATATAAAATTTAGACTTCAGTGACCATAAAGTTTTATTGGAACACAACCATGCCAATTCATTTTTGTATTTTCCATGACTGTTTTCATGTTACAACCATGGTGTTGAATAGTTGTTACAGGGACCATATAACCCACAAAGCCTAAAATATTTACTATCAGCCTCTTCAGAAGGAAAAAAAATGTTCTGATGCCTGTACTATAGGAAAAGTTTTCCAAACCTAGCTTTTATTATTAAGAGACTATACAGCTGCTAAGAGCACAGTCTCAAGTTTGAAACCAAGTTCCTCCATTTACCAAATATGTGTCCTTGGAAATTTTACAGATTGTCTCTGTGCATTAATATTCAACCTATATTCATAATTCTACCCGCTTCAGAGAGTTGTTGTAAGAATACTGTGATCTAAAAGCCCTTAGGACGTTGCATAACATATTGGAATAAAATTAGCATTTTTTCTTTTTGAATTTCATTTAAATTGTGTAAGATTATTAAAAATGTGTTAATATATTTTCAAATTGAATTCAAAAAAACAAAGTTAACCCTTAATAATTCATACATTTGTCTGTATTACATTTTAATGAATAAAATTAGCATTTTTCTTTTTGAATTTCGTTTAAATTGTGTAAGATTATTAAAAATCTGTTAATATATTTTCAAATTGAGTTCAAAAAAATAAAATTAACCCTTAAAATTTAGAGATGTTATATAATAACAATCTAGTAATGTAAATTAATTCATACATTTGTCTGTATTACACTTTAATGAAGGATTGAGGCAATGGTAGAAATATTTCTTAATCCTGAGAATATTACTTAAAGCATAGAAAATGATGAAAAACATTTTCTATGGGCAGGAGTTAAAAATAATAGATAATAGAAAAGGATATCTTCTAAATGTAATGGAGAAGTTAAGATTGCATAAAAATATGATCTATATAGTCTGTATTCCTTAACCCATTTGACTTAACTCTTAAAACTCACTTAACAAAAGATAATAAACCCTTGATGCTAGAACACAGAGAAAAATTACGACATATTTAACTTTTTTCTTCTTGCATATATTAAGAATTTAATGCTTTTAATAATAAAATAATTTTCCTCTGATATATTAAATTAGCTGAACACAAGAATTAACAAATGTAGTTAAGTAAAGGTCTCTTGTAAAGTCTTTATATACTTGCTCTCTACGTTTTTATAAGCTTTCTGCAGATAAGTGTTTAGACAGTTAATAAAAAATAGAATCAATAAACATCAACTTCTATGTTTACTAGGAAATTTCACAGTTAGTTATGAATCTGACTTCTTTAGCACAAATTTGCTCAAACTCATAAATACATTTGCATATTTATATTTCACTTTTACCTCTGCTTTTAAATGTGCTCTCAAGTTATGTGATAATATTCATGAAATTTTCTGTTTCAGTTGCATAATTCTAGGTATTCAAGATAAGGTTTTACAGGTAATCATAAATTCAGTTTCTGTTTTATTTCTTAAGCACAACATCTGTTGTGTTATTATAATGATAACTTTTAACAAGTGTATGGCCTTTTTGATGTATGGAGCTAAAGTTTATACTCCTGCTAGAAAGTATATAACATTATATTCCATCCAGCACATTAAAGTAAGGCTGATTTTAGTTTTATTTGTTCTTGTCCTTCTCCATCACATCCCATCAAAGTATAAAGGTTATGGTTTTATACAGTTAAGAATTTTCTTAAAACGCTGTGTGTACCATTTATATAAAATTCAAGACCAGACAAAACTAACTGGTGGTAATAAAAGTCAGAAGAGTGGCTATGTCTGATGGTGAGTAAACATAGGTATTGCCTGGAAAAGGACAAAAAGGAATCTGGTGGAGAAATAAAATTAGTATATCTTGATCTGAGTGGTAATTACAAAGGTATGCATATATATATAATGTATACAGGTGTGTACTTACTTGCCTATTTTAATAAATTGCACCTCAGTGTTTAGAAAGAGAGCATGAGAAATGGTGATACCACACTTCTGCTACAACAAAGTTTTTGAATTGTAGCTCATCGATAAAACTTAAAACAATGTTTACTGAGTGAATGAAAAGGGGCCAAGTAATGAAGTAAGATTCCATGGATGTGGGGAACTAGAAATCACCCCCAAGGGCCACTGGAAAATGGTGAAAATATTTGTAAAACACTCCAAGTCTAGCTCTCTGTTGTTCATTTATCAATCCCCCGAAATCACCACAGCTTTTTCTTCCTCCTGTTGCCATCCTAAATATAAAAAAAACATCTGGGAAAGCAGGCAGCAAACAGCAGCAGCTGTGATTATTGGCACAGAAGAGAAGAGGAAAGCACAGAGGTGGCAGCGTGTAGCAGAATAGCTATAAAACTGGGCCAAGTAGCAGCAGCATGCCCACAGATGGCAGAGAACTGAGTATGGGAAGGGCCACCTAGCAGCGTTTCCACTTTCCAAAGCTCCTAAGAAAATTTCAGCACAAATAATTATTCTTAGTCAGATCAAGAGTACATAGCCAATCATTTTATAAACATGCCCAAGTTCTCAGCACCCTGAGCCAGTTATACATTCTAACCTGGATCATTTAATAGCAGCATTCAGCTTGCTAGGAACTTAGATTTTGACAAGTAAATTGGGGTAAGATGAAATACGCTACTCGTCTGATGACGTTTGATGCCTTCTTTTTATATCAGCAATTTCAGGTAGCCTGGGTAAGTAAGCACCAAGCTTTGCATTTATATGACAAGTAAGGATACGGAGAACAAAAGACAAAGCCTAGAACCGTACACCAGGGGATTTAGAAAATCTTGCCTAAAGCCCAAAGGAAGATGGTAAAATAAATCCAAATGTATCAGTTATCATTAAAAATAGAAATATGCTGAAACCCCAATGCTACAAACAGAAGTTGTCATACCGCAATTAAAAAAAAACATATATCACATAAATTCTATCCAAAAGAAGGAATTTATTGCTTCATGAGTATAGAAAGCTAAACTTTAAGTAAAAAGCAATATTAAAAATAAAAGGAATCATATATTCATAAATGATTTGATTTTTTTCAGTAAGAAAAACTAATTATAAACTTCTATACACCAAACAATGGAGCCTTTTATAAAGTGAAAACCAACTGATAGAATTAAAAGAGAAATCTAAAATTTACCACAATGCTATCATTTCAACATACCTTGTTTGGATGGATTCATTAACCAATGCCAGAAAGTATTATAAAATTAATAAGCTTAACATGATAGGCATATGAAGAATATACTCCTTAAAAATTATTTTAAGCACACATCATTTATGAAAATTTACACAAATTTCTATAAATTGAAAATGATTATTATCATAAAACAACTAGCTCTAAATTAACTTAAAAAGTTTAAAAGATAACCACAATTTTCCATTCAGCTCAAATTTTAAGAATGCAAATCTGAGTAAATCCTGGATCAAAGAGAAATCATACTGAGAATAAACAAATTGTAGATGTAAATTGTAAAGAAATAATTCTAGGATTAGCTTATGAGATATTTTGAGAAAAAATACTTAAAATTTAAACATATGTTATATGCTAATTTTAGAATATAGAAATGTATATGAGCTAAACAGCAATGAGCTAACTATTACAAGAAGGAAGAAAAATCAGAATATATCAAAATAATATAAAGAAAAAATAATTTTTCATAGGGCAAAAAGACATGACATAGAAACCAAAAGTAAAATTAATAAAGAAAAATAAATTTGCCTTTTAAAAACATTAATATCATTTAAAAACCTATGACAAGAGTAATAAAAAAATGAAGACACAAGCAAAATTGTTATAATCACAGATGCTAGAAACATACTCTCCTGCTACAATTGTGGAGTGCAAACCACTTATATTTTAGTATGAAGAGTAAAAGACAAAACTATCAAAACAGTAATAATAACAATAATTTATTAAGAGATAGGCAATATTAAAAGATGTAAACTGAGACATCAAAAAGTCACAATGTGGAATGGGATAGGAATAGGATTTCTAAAGTGTAGAAATTTTATTTTTTTTTTTTAGTTTTTTTGTTGGTTTGTTTTCTTTACAATCAAAGCTAGGTTGTCATCAGTTTAAAATAACTCATTATAACTATAAAGCATTTTGTAAACTTCATAGTGACCACAAAGCAAAAATCTGTAATACATACATCAATCCCTCAAAATCACCACAGCTTAAAAAGCAAAGAAACAGAACATATTATTAGGAAAAAAAATCATTTAACCACAAATGAAAACAGTAGAAAAGAAAGGATCAGAGGAGTTTTGAAACAACCAGAAAACAAGTAACAAAATGGTAATAGTAAGTCTTTGCCTATCAATAATAACTTTAAATGTAAATGGACTAAATTCTCTAAATAAAAGACAGAGTGGCTGAATAGATTAAAAAAAAGACTCAATTATATGCTGCCTATAAGAAACTCACTTCATGTATAAAGACATGCATAGACTGAGGATGGAAAATATATTCCATGCAAGTGGAAACCAATGAACACAAAAAAGCAGGAGTAGCTATACTTATATTAAACAAAATAAACTTTAAGTCAAAATTATTTTTTAAAAATAGAAAAAAAAGGCCATTATATAATGAAAAAGTGTTCAGGAGAGGAAGAGGATGTAACAATTGTAAATATATATGTATATACCCAACACTGGACCAATTAAATATACAAAGCAAATATTAACATTTCTAAAGGAAGAGATCAACTGCAATGTAATCATAGTAGGAGACTTCAACAACACACTTCAGCAATGAACACATACATGTTCAGTGAGAAAATTAATACACACTGGAGTTAAACTACACTCTAGACGAAATGGACGTAACATATATTTACAAAACATTTTACCCTATAGCTGCAGAATACAGATTCTTCTCAACAGCACATGAAGCATTTTCCAGATTAGACAACTTGTTAAGCCATAAACAAGTCTTAAATCTAAAAAATTAAAATCATATCAAGTATCTTTTCTGACCATAATAAAATAAAACTAGAAATAAATAACAGGAAGAATTCTAGAATTATAGAAATGCATGGAAATTAACATGCTCATGAACAATCCATGGGTCAATAAAGAAATTAAAGAGGAAAATTTAAAATGTCTTGAGATAAATGAAAAAACACAACATAACGAAACCTATGGGATATAGCAAAAGCAGTTTTAAGAGGGAAGTTTAGAGCAATAAAAACCTTCATCAAAAAAAGTAGAAAGATCTCAAATAAACAACCTAACATTATACCTCAATGAACATGAAAAATGAGAACAAGCCAAACCCTAAATAAGCAGAAAAAAAGTAATAAACCTAAAAATGGAAATAATCAAACTAGAGACTAAGAAAACAATATAAAAGATCAACAAAACCAAGAGCTGGTTATTTAAAAAGATAAGCTAAATCAACAAACATTTAGCAAGACTAAGAAAAGAGAGAAAACTCAAATAAATAAAATTAGAGATGAAAATGGAGACTTACTCTGATAGCACGGAAATACAATGGATCATAAGAAAATATTATGAAAAGCTGTATGTCAACAAATTGGAAAACCTGGAAGAAATGTATAAATTCCTGTACACATACAACTTACTAAGACTGAATTATGAAGAAATAGAAAACCTGAACAGACCATCAGTAACAAGATCAAAGCAGTAATAAATGTTTCCCACCAAAGATAAGCTTAGGACCTAATGGCTTCATTATTGAATTATACCAAGCACTACCAAGCATTTAAAGAACTAATACCAATTCTACTCAAACTATTTCAAAAAAGTGAAGAGGAAGGAATGCTTCCCAACACATTCTACGATGCCAGTATTACCTTGATATCAAAATCAGACAAGGCTGCCACAAAAAGATAACTATAGACCAATATCCCTGATAAACATACAAGCAAAATTCTCAACAAAACACTAGCCAATTGATTTTGACAACGCATTTAAAAGATGAATTACCATGATCAAGTGGAATTCATCCCAGGGAAGGAATGATGGTTCAATATACACAAATCAATGAATGTGATATATTGGCCAGGCACGTTGGCTCACGCCTGTAATCTCAGCACTTTGGGAGGCCAAGGCGGACAGATCACGAGGTCAGGAGATTGAGACCATCCTGGCCAACACGGTGAAACCCCGTCTCTACTAAAAATACAAAAAAAAATTAGCTGGGCATCGTGGCAGGCGCCTGTAGTCCCAGCTACTCGGGAGGCTGAGGCAGGAGAATGGTGTGAACCCAGGAGGCGGAGCTTGCAGTGAGCCGCGATTTCGCCACTGCACTCCAGCTTGTGTGACAGAGTGAGACTTTATCTCAAATAAATAAATAAATAAATAATAAATAAAAATGTGATATATCACATGAACAGAATCAAGGACAAAAACCATGTGCTGAAAAAGAATTTGACAAAATTCAACATCCCTTAATGATAACTCTTAACAAATTGGGTGTAGAAGGAACATATCTCAGCATGATAAAGGCCATATATGACTAACTCACAGCTAAACAAAGTACCAAAAAGGGAAAAGTTGAAAGCTTTTCCTCTGAGATGTAGAAAAAGACAAAAATGCCCACTTTAACCACTTTTATTCAACATGGTACTAGAAGCTCTAGCCAGAGCTTATAGGCAAGAAGAAGAAATAAAGGACATCCAAATTGGACAAAAAAAGTCAAATTGTCCCTGTTTGCAGATAAATATTATGCGTATATTTTTATTTATTATATATAAATACAAATAATTCATATTTATATATAACTTATAATTCTATATTTATATATATGTAGCCTTAAATGCTCCATTAAAAACTGTTAGAATTAACAGGTAAATTTAGTAAAGTTGCAGGATATTAAATCAATATCCAAAAATCAGTAGCATTTCTACGTGGCAGAAGCAAACTATCTGTAAAATGAATCAAAAAAGCAATTCTATTTACAATTGCTACCAAAAAAATAGGTAGGAACAAGTTTAACCAAGGAAGTAAAAGAGCTCTATAATTACATTATTTATAAAATTAATTATTACATTAATCATAAAACATTGATGAAAGAAATTGAAGAGAACACAAATAAATGGAAAGATATCCTATGTTTATGTATTGAAAGAATTAATATTGTTAAAATGTGCATATTACTTAAAGCAATTTATAGATTTAATGCAATCTCTATACAAATTACCCATGACACCTGATGACATTCTTCATAGACACAGAAAAAAGCTTAGAATTCGTATGAGAAAACAAAAGACTCTGAATAGCCAAAGCAATCTTGAGCAAAAATAACAAACTGAAGGCTGACTACCTGATTGCAAAATATACTACAAAGCTATAGTAATCACAACAGCATGGTACTGGCATAAAACAGACACAAAGCCCAATGGAACAAAATAGAGTACCCAGAAATAAATCCATGCATTTACAAACAATTGATTTTTGACAAAGACACCAAGAACAGACACTTGGAGAAGGGACAGTCTCTTTGATAAATGGTGCTATGAAAACTGGGTATTCACATATAGAAGAATGAAACTAGAACCCTACATTTCACCATTTACAAAAATCAACTCTAAATGGATTAAAGACTTAAATGTAAGACCTTGAACTATGAAACTACCAGATGAAAATATAGAGGAAATGCCTCATGAAATAGGACTAGTCAAAAAAATTTTTTAATGAGACCTCAAAAGCACAGGCAACAAAAGCAAAATAAGCAAATGAGATTATCTCAAACTAAAAAGCTTCTTCAAAGCAAGTAGAGACAACATACAAAATGGGAGAAAATATTTGCAAAGTATGCATCTGACAGAGGGCTAATATACAAAATATATTAAAAATCTCAATAGTAGAAAAATTGAAATAATTTCATTAAAAAGTAGGCAAAAGACCTGCATAGACATTTCTCAATAAAAGGCATAGAAATGGCCAACAGATATATTTTTTAAATGCGTAACATAACTAATTATTAGGGAAATGCAAATCAAAGCTTCAATTAGATACCACTTCATGACAACTAAAACAGCTATTATCAAAAAGAAAAAAAAATGCTGGTAAGAATGTGGAGAAAGGATAACTCTTATGCACTATTGGTGAGAATGTAAATTAGCATAGTCATTATGAGAATAGTATGGAGGTTCCTCAGAAAGCTAAAAAAAAAAAAACTACTATTTTACCTGGCAATCCATTACTGGGTATACATACAAAGGAAATGAAATCGGTATTTTGCAGAAATATCTGCATTCTCATATTTATTGTAGCAGTATTCCAAATAGCCAAGATATGGAATCAATGGAATCAACCTAAATATCCTTATATAGAAAAATGGATAAAAAATATGGCACTCATGTGTGCATGCATGTGTGTGCATGTGTGTGTGCATGTGTGTGTGTGTGCGTGTGTGTGTGTGTGTTTTATGGCTGGACTACTATTCAGCCATAAAACAGAATGAAATTTTCATTGAACCTAAGCATAAAATTTTTCCCTGGTCTTTGGGTCTTAATTTTGAAGGTTCCCATGTCATGTAAAACTGTGATTGCATAAATGTGTTATGTTCTGTCTTGTTAATGTGTCTTCTGTTATGGGAGTGTCAGCTGTGACCGTTAAAATGGGGAGGAAAGAGATCACATCTTTTCCAGCCCTACATCCACCATGCCATAGAAATTAACCCAATTTATTAAATGTTATTAGCATAGAGCTAGACAAATAAACTAATGCAATAGAATAGATAATCCTCCCCCAAAGGCTAATGTGTGTATGGAAACATAATCAATGGTGTCCAAGCAAGTAATTACCCTTAATGAAAAATAAAGCTGAATCTCTACTTCATAACATACAAAAATCAATCTGAGTGGATTAAAAACAATGTAAAAATAGAAAGCCATACAATTACTAAAGATAATATAATAGAATGTGTGTATCTGATATTGGGGGAAGAAAATATTTATTAAATAAATGTAAAAACATGTAAAACAAAAATTTACAAGTCCCATTACATTACAAATTAGGACCAATGTTCAGGAAAGACAAGCCAAACGTGGGGAAGACACTTGTGTGACATGAAGCTGAAAAGGATTGTGATACAGAAAGTGTAATTGTTAAAACTCTATAAATAGAGCAGGGGGCGCTCGCGTGGGGAAAAACAACTATAAATAAATAAGAAAAAACAGATAACTCCCCAGAAAGATGCAAAAGGATAGATACTTCAGACAATAGAAAACACAAATGACCAATAAATATATCAAACATGTCTTATATTATGAGCTTTCAAAGACCTTCAAGTTAAAACCATAATGTGATCATTACACAGTAACTAAGATAGATTTCAGGTTTTCACAAGATGAAATAATGGCAAAGATGTAGAGCACCTGGAACTCTTAAATAAAGCTAATAAAATGTAAAATGGTACAACTACTTGAAAATCAAATAGGCATTTATCTATTAAGGTGATGTTATACATGCCTTACAAGCCAGGAATTAAATTTTTTGATATATACCCAAGAGCTACAAGATACATACATAAATGTTAATCATGGCAATATTTGTAATAACAAACCAAAAATTACCAAATATATATCCAAAACAAAATACAATATATTGTATTATAAAATTATACTACTTAAAAATGACAAAAAAAAAATACATAGTAGCATGAATGAAATTTAGAAACAACATTAAGTGAAAAAGCAAATCTAGAGTAGTGCATTATAGTGATTTAATTAATATAAAATTTTAAATAAACAAAACAATATATTGTCAATATTGTTTCTAAATGTCATCATTTATGAAGCAAATGTCACAAGTTCATCACTCTAAAGAGCATTTCCCAGAGGTGAGGTCTGAAGAGGCTAGTCTTCATAGTGGAGCTTACTGAGGTGCATGCTTCTGTTGGGTACATTAACTCAAACACATTACCTACCTGCTGGAAAACTGAGTCCTTAAAATAGCCTAGACAGATATAGATGAGCTTTTCTAGTGGTTTGTACCCTTAGGTATACATGAGAAATATTTGGGGAGTTTTAAAAAATTTTAATGATCAGGCCACACATCAGCCAATTAAGCCAGGATCCTTGGGGATGAGACCCAGAAAGCCCTATGTTTTAAAACTTTACCATGATTTTCCCAGATGCAGCCAAGGTTGAGAACCATTATGTTACAGCAAGTCCTTATCACTTTCTCCTGAAAAACTGAATGCTTCGTGTGAATGCAATTTTACTTAATTCTGAATAAACTGGTCTGCCTAAAATTGATGGTCTGCACTCTCTTAAGTTTTATATGTATACATATACATATATGTACCTCTCTCTATATATATACCTGTATATAGCTATATATATATATATATATATACAGGTTAAGGTAAAACCTTTGTTGTATATGTATAAAGACTAGAGCAAGAATAAACCACTGTGGAACCTATGGTTTAACATGAGGTTAAAATCCTCTATGTCGATTCACACAACTGAGGAAGGTATCAGTCAAAAGTATTATGTCATTAAGCACTTTCCTAATTAATTTAAAGAGAACTTCATGATCACTTTATATGCATCAAATTACTTATAATTTACAGTGATATTTAAAGGTACCATTTACTCCATATCTATGAGAAGTACACCTAATGGATAGAAAATGAGTTGTTTTTATTTCATTTCATAAGTGAGAAAATCCATATAGACTATTAAATTAAAAACAAAAGCAATTCACAGAGAAGAATTTCTTACTGAAATGTTTTATTTTCCTTACTGATATTATATAAGTACTAGAACATAAGTTCCTAATTAGGCTATAGAGTAATAATCAAAAGTCTCTAAGCACCAACTATAAATATATGAATTCTTAGATCTCTACATTTTAAAAACAAGTTCATTTCCTTTACTTAAATTGTAAAAAGTTGGCTATGATTTTCCTCAGGACATTCATGTTCTTATTTTATAGCACTTTCAAAAAGGTTGATTAAATTCTTACTTTTAACTATAGATTCACAAAGTTTTAGACATTTTTATTATTTAGCGCATTTTCTGAAATTGAACTATTTTTCAAGCCTCATTCTTTATATAAATGTGTAAGCCTAACTCAAATATTTGTATTTATCATTCACGTTCGGGATTTTTTTTCTCTGCTGTGTTCTATTATTTAATCCTCATCTTTATATCTTCTATATGTTAATGAGAGGCAAAAATGATCAATTACTGTTAGTTTTATGGTGAAAAACTTGTCTTAGTCTATCAGTGTAGTGATTTTGAGAATTATTAATAAATATATCTATTTTATAAAGAAAATAAGTACTAGAATGTTTAGAGACACAAAGAAGACAGATCTTAACTATATTAAGAAATGGAAAAAATAAAGAATTGGAAAAGAAGAATTATGAAAGCATACAAGTTTCAAGAGATAGTTCCCAATATAATTGGTAGATGGGATTTTCCATTTACTCAAAGGCACATGGACCCAAACTCTATATAAAATCTACATAAGTTATTGGCAGGAATATTAATATATTTGGGTGAATTAAGGTAGAACTAGGCTAGATTGGGTCAAATATTGTAGATAATTAACAGGATTGATTTAAAACTGATCCTGCAAAACCCATAATAAAATATATGCATCATATTAATAAAGCAACTGAAGAGATAGTTTATACATGCTGTGAATGTACACTCAGGTGCCCTTTACCTGGCTAATGTACCCATATCCAGCTGTGGATATGGTGTGCTAATTTCTGATGGCTGTCCCCTTCCCTAGAGAATTGGCTTGCGCCAAAGGGAGATGCCTTGGAATATAAATTAGGCTCCAGCATCTCCTTATTGGTAATTCAACTAATACGAGATTTTTTTTTAAAGACTGCCCCCCACCTCCCTCACTCCTTTCCCCTCACTAGCCTCAAAGTTGGACTAACTCTGTGGTATAATTTACCTTTGGGGATTCCCTTGGGGATCAGGATAAAGGTACATTCTTACTTAAATTTTTACCCTGCCCTATCTCACTTTTCTACTCTTCTTCTACTGAAGGCAGTCTCCCATGAGTAAATGATGAGAAATCTTCCATGATGAGTAAGAACTCAGGCTCTTTATCTGCAGAGCCTAAACTTAAGACAGATGATCTCTTCCCATTTCCTCCCTAGTTCCTCAGTGAGGTGCTCTTGAAGTTCTGTAGTCTTAGCAACCTGCATGGAGTGAGGGATGTGCCAGTTAAAAGGAAGTCTAAATTAATGGTTCATTGGGTTTCTTGTAAGTAACTATGAACAAGGTCATGTCAGCACTCCAGGATCTATTTTTTCACCATATAAGAAAACATAAATTACACATTTCTACATTCAATATTTCTCTCACATCATAAGTCTCAGAGTAGTTTTGGTGAAGAGGGCCTGGTCATATTCTTGCAAGATCCTACCCTTGATTGTGAGCATGGGTGTTGGCCCTTGTATTCAATCAACCTCTAACTCCTCATGGCAGCAATACATTTCCATTGTACATTATGGGACTCTTTTGGCTTGTAAGACTATTGAAGTGACTGACTGTTTTACCTCACAGTCCTCAATTATAAAGTTGTAAATATCTGGCCTGCTCTCACCAGACAGTTTCCCGAGTTTTATTTTTCAACCTTTACTCTGTAGGACTCACTGACAAGATTATGTTCTTATGGTTCCACATCCCATGAAGAGGGCATAGCCAGTCTCAGGTTGGTGATGGCTTATGACCAGCAAGATTTTCAACAGAAAAGTAGACTCAATATGTTCAACCACACAGTTGAAAATACCAGGCCCAGTGGGGCAATATCTAATAGAGAAAGTTTCTCAGCAAATGTACTCCTCTTGCAGCTAGTTTAACCTACAAATGCAACTTATCTCTCTCTTTTCGTCTCTTGGAATTCATTCAATGCACCTACCTGTCTGGCCTGGTTTCAGCCTAGGAGTATAAACAATGGCCATGCTAACTTAAACCTTCACTTCTCAAGGCTAGTGTTTCTGGCATGCTCCCTTCTCTTGGAATTTCTGAGTATAACAAACTGTCTTTTCAATAGCAATTATTTCCTGACCTATTGGTCTTGCCTAAATAATAAAAACTTTGAAAGAGTAGCCTGGCCTTTACTACCGCTAGTAAAATGAACATGATGGCTTATTTAATTCATAAAAATTAGCTGTGCCACATCTTCCTTGCTTTTGTTTTTTGTGTGTTAGTTTTGTTTTTTTTTTCTTACCAGATTTTATTTTAGGTTCAGGGTACACGTGCAGGTTTGTTATATGGGTAAATTGCATGTTGTGGGGGATGGGTGTACAGATAATTTTGTCATTCGGGTAATAAGCATAGTACCCAATAGGTCATTTTGTAATCCTCACCCTCCTCCCACCCTCCACCCTTAAGTAGGCTCCACTGTCTATTGTTTTCTTCTTTATGCCTATGTGTACTCAATGTTTACCTCCCACTTTTAAGTAAAGCATGCAGTATTTGGTTTTCTGTTCCTCTGTTAATGGATTTAGGATAATGACTTCCAGCTTCATCCATATTGTGACAAAGCTCTTCTTTATATGTCTGGCAGAATTTAGCTGTACATCCGTCTCTTACAGGGCTTTTCTAGTCAGTAGGCTTTTCATTAATGATTCAATTTCAGAACTCGTTATTGGTTGGTTCGGGCTTTCAGTTTCTTCCTGTTTCAATCTTGGGAGGCTGTATACTTCTAGGAATGTATTCATTTCTTCTAGGTTTTCTAGTTTGTGTTCATAGAAGTGTTCATAATAGTCTCAGGTTTTTTGTTTTGTTTTGTTGTAATTCTGTGGGGTTGGTGGTGATGTCCTCGTTGTCATTTCTGATTGTGTTTATTTGGGTCTTCTCTGCTTTTTTCTTTATTGGTCTGGCTTGCATTATCCTGTCATCATGTCTTATTTATTCTTTCAAATAATCATGTTTTGGTTTTGTATATCTTTTTTATGTTTTTTATGTATCTCAATTTCATTCAGTTCAGCTCAGATTTTGGTTTTCTTTTCTTCTGCTAGCTTTCAGGTTGGTTTATTCTTGTTTTCCTAGTCCCTCTAGGTGTGATGTGAGATTGTTAATTTGAGATCTTTCTAACTTTTTGATGTGGGTGTTTAGCACTATAAACTTTCCTCTTAATACTGCTTTAGCTAAGTCTCAGGGATTCTGGTATGTTTTATCTTTGTTTTCATTAGTTTAAAATAATTTCTTGTTTTCTGTCTTAACTTTATTGTTTACCTAAAAGTCATTGAGAAGAAGATTTTTTAATGTAATTATATGATTTTGAGAGATCTTCTTAGTACTGATTTTTATTTTTATTGCACTGTGGTCCAAGAGTGTGGTTGACATAATTTCAGGGTTTTTTAAAAATTCATTGAGAATTGTTTTATGGCTGATTGTGTGATCAATTTTAGAATATGTGTCAAGTGCTGATGAGAAAAATGTATATTCTGTTGTTTTTGGGTGGAGAGTTCTGTAGATATCTGTTAGGTTCATTTGCTCAAACGTCAGAGTTCAGTTCCTGAATATCTTTGTAAGTTTTCTAACTCAATGATCTCTCTAATACTGTCAGTGGGGTGTTAAAGTTTTCCACTATTATTGCATGCTTATCTAATTCTCTTAGTACTTCTCTAAGAGCTTGTTTTAGTGAATCTGGGTGCTCCAGTGTTGGGTGCATATATATTTAGGATAGTTAAGTCTTCTTGTGAATCAAACCCTTTATCATTACATAATGCCTTTCTTTGTCTTTTTTGGTCATTGTTGGTTTAAAGTCTGTTTTGTCTGAAATTTGAATAGCAACCCCTGTTCTTTGTTTTTCATTTGTTGGGTAGATTTTTCTCCATCTTTTTACTTTGAGCATATGGGTGTCATTGCATGTTATATGGGTCTCTTGAAGACAATATACAGTTGGGTCTTTCTTCTTTATTCAACTTACCACTCTGTGCCTTTTAAGTGGGGCATTTAGCTAATTTACATTCAAGGTTAATATTGATATGTGCATATTTGATCCTGTCATCATGTTAACTGGTCGTTATTCAGACTAGATTGTGTAGTTTTTTTATAGTGTCAATAGTTACATTTTGTGGTGGTCAGTGACAGTGATTTTTTTCCCATGTTTAGCATCCCTTTAAGGACCTATTGTAAAGCAGTTCTAGTGGTAACAAATTTCCTTGGCGTTTACTTATCAGGAAAGGATCTTTTTTCTCCTTTGCTTATGAAGCTTAGTTTGGCTGGATATGAAATTCTTGGTTGTCATTTCTTTTCCTTAGCACTGCTGAATACAGGCCCCCAATATCTTTTGGCTTGTAGGGTTTCTGCTGAAAAGTCTGCTGTTAGCCTTATGGGTGACCTGCCCCTTCTCTTTAGCTGCCTTTAATATTATTTCTTTCACATTGATCTTTGAGAATCTGATGACTATGTGTCTTAGGAATGGTTTTCTTGTGTAGTAACTCAGAGGGATTCTCTGCATTTCCTGAATTTTAATGTCAATATCTCTAGCAAGATTGGGGAAATTTTCATGGACAATGCTCTCAAATATGTTTTCCAAGTTGCTTGTTCTCTTTCCCTCTCTTTCAGGGATGCCAATGAGAACTAGGATTGGTTTCTTTACATAATTCCATATTTCTCAGAGGTTTTTTTCATTCTTTTCTTTTTTCTTTATTTTTGTCAGATTGAGTTGACTTGAAGAATCGGTCTTTGAGCTTCTTTCTTCAGCTTGGTTGATTCTGCTGTTAATACTTGTGAGTATATTCTAAGGTTCTTGAAGCAAGTTTTTCAGCTCTATCTGATCAGTTTGATTCTTCTTAAAATGTCTGTTTTATCTTTCAGCTCTTATATTGTTTCAGTGGATTCCTTAGATTCCTCAACTGGGTTTTGACTTTCTCCTGAATCTCGAAGATCTTCATTCCTATCCAGAATCTAAATTCTGTATCTGTCATTTCAGCCTGGTTAAGACCCATTGCTAGGGAACTAGTGTGGTCATTTGGAGGTAAGAAGACACTCTGGGTTGAGTAAGAAGACACTTTTGATTTGTCAGAGTTCTTGCACTTTTTCTTTCTCACCTGTGTGGGCTGACGTTCCTTTAATCTTCGAAGCTGCTGTCCTTTGGATAGGGCTTTTGCTTTTATATTCTTTGAAGTCCTTGAGGGTTTGTCTGTGGTATAAGGTCTATTCAGTGATTGGCTTCATTTCTGAAAATTTTTCAGAGTGGCAAGGATCAGCCCAGCACTCTTGGGATTCATGCTCTAATCCTGGGGGGCTGGTACAAGACCCAGGGCTTTGTTTCCTGACCCCTGTCAGTGCAGACCTATCTTTCTGGCCTGGTTTCAGCCTAGAAGTATGAACAATGGTCATGCTAACTTAAACCTTCATTTCTCAAGGCTAGTGTTTCTAGCAGGCCCCCTTCTCTTAGAATCTCTGAGTTTAACAAACTGTCTTTTCAATAGCAATTATTTCCTGAACTACTTGTCTTGCCTAAATAATAAAAACATCAACACAGACCTTAAGTATGATAAAGAAACATTTACAATCTATTTTTCTCTAAAGGCTGCTATCTGGAGGCTTCATCTGCACTATAAAACTTTGGTCTCTGTGTACCCTTATCATAAGCCATACATTCCTTTCTATTGCTTCCAGATCTTTATATAATATCTTGACTCTTTCAACCAACTGCCAATCAGAAAATCTTTAAATCTACCTATGACCTGGAAGCTTCTGCTTCAAGTGGTTCTGCCTTTTCAGATCGAACCAATGTACATCTTACATGTATTGATTGATGTATTATGTCTCCCTAAAGTGTATAAAAGTAAGCTCTACCCAGACCACCTTGAATACACGTTGTCAGGACCACCTGAGGCTGTGTCACAGTTGTGTCTTTAACCTTGGAAAAATAAACTTTCTAAATTGATTGAGACCTGTCTCAGATACTTTGGGGTTCACATTACATATTTGCTATTATATATATTTGCCATGTTACATATTGTGAAATGAAAATAGTAATTTCAGAAAAATACTCGTGTGGTTCTATTAATGTAAAAATAAATAAAACTGAAATATACTTAGTAAGCAAAATAAGATTCACAAAAATAATGACCAACTAATAATAATATTTGAATAAAAGAGTGAGATTTAGGGAGGGGAAAAAAGAAATGTTCTGGCTGGGCATGGTGGCTAATGCCACTAATTCCAGCACTTTGGGAGGCTAAGTCAGGTGGATCACTTGAATTCAAGAGTTTGAACTCAACATGAGACAGGGTAGAGACAGGGCAACACGGAGAGACCCTGTCTCTACTAAAAATACCAAAAAAACCTGGGTGTGGTGGTGCACACCTGTGGCCCCAGCTACTTGGGAGGATCATTAGAGCCTGGGACCGAGGTTGCAGTGAGCCAAGATCACACCACTGCACCCCAGCCTGGGTGACAGAAAAAGACCCCTGTCAAAAAAAAAAAGAGAAAGAAAGAAGAAAGAAAGAAAAAGAAAGAAAGAGAGAGAGAAAGAGAAAGAAGGAAAGAAAGAAAGAAAGAAAGAAAGAAAGAAAGAAAGAAAGAAAGAAAGAAAGAAAGAAAGAAAGAAAGAAAAAAGAAAAGTTCTACTGTTACTTTCTATCTTTGAAATTTTAAGTTCTTAGGTAATTATAAATGCACACATGCATCCATGTATATAGTGAAATAAAAATGGCCACAAATTTTTTGACAGCCCTCCCTTTGACAGATGGCATTTGTATACCTTCCCATTGAATCAGGGTGGGCTTTGTCTATTGGGCTGCACTGACCAATAGAACATGTGGCTCTGATTCTGAAACATTTTCCAGGCTCAGGTTTTAATATACTGTCCTCTTCCACTTCTGCTGACTTGAACACTCTCATGATGTTGCCTTTAGGAACCCAGCCAGCATGCTGTGAGAAGCATGCCTGAGTCCTAGAGAGTCAATAGTCCCTGATGAATGCCACCCAACAGTCAATATCAACTGAAAGCCATCTGCTTGAGCCATCTCAGTCCAGTCAAGCCATCAACATGACTGCAGCAGCACCAGAGACTGCAAGAAAGAATTGCCCAGCTTAGGCCAGTCAACACACAGGATTACAAAAGGTAATTATAAATTATTGCTTTAAGTCACTGAGTTTTTGGATAACAACAAATAAAATGAGCAATGTAAGTTGGATAACCTTTATCCAAAACTCTTGGGACCAGTGTTGTTTCAGATTTCGGATTTGTTTTTTTGGATTTTAGAATATTTGCACAGACACAATAAGGTATCTTGGGGATGAGACCAAAGTCTAAAAACAAAATTTGCTTAGTTTCATATATACTTTACACACATAAGCTGAGATAATTTTATACAATACTTTAAATAATTTTGTACATGAAGCAAAGTTTGTACTAAGTACTTATGTATCGAATTTTCTACTTTTAACTTCATGTTGGTACTCAAAAATTTTAGATTTTGGAGCATTTCTGATTTCAGATTATTGTATTATGGATGCTCAACATGTACATGCAATATGCCTTAAAACATGCAGAAGTATACATACAACTTAAAATAATAAGGAATTCAAAATGTCAAATCTGTACATCTGGAGACATTTAATAAACATATGTCAACATTTTAAAATAGTAATTAATCTTCATTTATTAGCACAATTCTTGACATGTAGAAGGTGTTTTATAAATATGTTAAAACATAGACACAGGCAAGCTGTAGGGTCAAGGAAAGCTTAAAAGAGGGGAGAACATTGAATCTAGGTGAAAATGATAGATATATTTTCTCCAGAACTCTTCAAGATCCCTTCAACAACTCAGAATTTGCACATTTTATTACTTTTATTTCACAGGAGTTTTGTTGCAAACGCCCATTTCTTATGGTTAATATTTTACTTAACCAAAGAAAGGGAGATAGAAACAAACATATTATGCTCCTTTACCTTCAATAAGCCCAGAAACTACACGAGTAGATGTACATAAACATAAAAATGTTTTGTATAAAATGACGAAAATGTTTTTAAGACAAAACCTGGAGACACAAATGGAAAATGTGAACCTAAGGTAGAATTCTTCTTTGTTAAAGGCCATATAATAATCTTGATATTGTGAGACTGAATAATAGTATAAATTTTAGTCAAATGGCAGAAGGTTACCTCCTATAGAGTCAAGAGGCTCATCTAAAATAGGAGTTTTGAGCATTAGAATCTTTTCTTAGCTGCCTAAGTAATTGCAAATATATAATTGTATTTCCAGATTGTTATGATTCAAAATGACCTATTTTTTAAATATTGAAATTGGGAGAATTCTATATGAGAAATATTGGGGAAGATGAAGAATGGTGCAGAGTACAGAAGAGGAGCATGACCCTGAGGTCCCTGGAATGGCTTTCTGTTTAGGGCATGCAATCTAATGGCCACCAATGAAACAGTAAATAAGGGCAATCCATAATATCAATACTGAGGTAAATTACTGTCAGTCTACAAAGAGAGGGCCACACATATGTGAAAGAAAACCTAAACACTTCTGCACCTAGATATACAAAGCAGCTTGTCTCAGTCCAACTCTTCTATCAAAAACAACCATAATCATTGAGTAAAATAGAAATAAAACAAAGTAGAAAACAAACAATGAAAAACACAGATTTTAGATGACATTACAAAGCAATCAAGGTAGCAGAATTTGAGGATCAAAATCTTATAGAAAAGACAAATTAACTGAAGTGAACCTTCCATTTTCCTTTCCATGCATCAACAGAAGAAGAATCTAAAAAGAAAGTGGCATCTAAGAAACAAAAAGTTAGGCAGAACCTTCAGCAGTCTCACAGTACTTGGAAAGAATTATGCCAATTTGGGCTACAGAGCAGCCAGGATTTGTGACCCTAGGCAAAAGGGGCAAGAACAGAGAAGGGAGAGAAGACAATATTCTGAGCTTTATTTCCACTTGAGATTTGCTTAATCTAAAGCTTCATGGGAAGCTGAGAAAAGTAAAACCTAGGCAAAACTTCTAGTGATCTCACACTGCTAGGAAGAAAAAGATCAAAGTCAGGGTTTTTAGACAGAAAGTTGGGATTATGATGGCATGCTTTCAGTTGAGACTCAAGAGGGAAAACTCACATGCATTACTAGTGGGGGTGTCAATTTTTTCAATGACCTTGCAAACATTTTTGTGTTGCTTCAGAGAGATTTTGCTCTAAAATTTCACTCAGGGACCCAGGTTGTCAGTGGCCCCATCATCTTCAAAATGTGGCTTTCAAGTGTAATACATCTCTTATTCCATTGCACATTGAGTAAAACAGATTGCAAAGAGAAAATAAAAGTTTTATGGCCCAGGTCTCAGAAGTGGTCGTCACTTGCAACTACATTCCATTGTCCAGAAATTAGTCATATGACCACATTTTACTACAAGGGGAATTTACTCTAGCTCTGAACCTGGGAGACAGGTACATAATTTGATAACCTAGAAAGTCTCTTTCACACCCCATTTCTCATCATTTACACACATATAAAATAGCATACCTTGAATACCTTGAACAACGCAGACATAGAAATTGCTTAATAGATACTTTGCATTTTAATTTTATTTGACTTTGTACAAGTAAAATTACTCTATGAACACCAATCTCTTAGAGCAGGCAGTTGCAATATACCGAAATAACAACTTTCTAGGCTTAAAATATTTTCCTCAGTTTTTTGCTGATTTATCAAGAAACTTTAATAGGAACTCCTTTGGTTCTCACACTATGTACACCAATGATAAATTTGTTACCAAAGAAAGGAAACTCTACAAGTTGAGAAACTAATCATATAAGAAGCTATTAAAGATTGTAAGCTGCTGTGTACGATAGATATTCACAGCTGGTAATGGAAGTTTTAAAATAGAAGTCCTCATGTCATTCTTGTTGGTAACCCTTTGCAAAGCCTCAACAAATTGCTTTGTGATTTATATCTAATTTGAATATGCCGTAAACTCCCCAAGCAGTTACTTTTGAGAGAAATTTCCATTTTCCTTGAATTTTTCTTACTATGCTTTTGAAATTTACTCACTAGTGTTTAAGGATAAACTTAAACCTGAGGATGCATTTCTAATCACAGTGTCTAATACGATTTTCCAGGAAGATTAGAATGTGCTCTCTGCACAGGCATTAACTTATCAGGGTTTATTTTGGCAATCAGGGAACTGCTAATAAGCTCAAGAAGAGGTCATGATTAAGCAAGAAATTTATTGATTCCTGTTGTCCTCCATTTATCATGAAATTTACATTATAAATTTCATGATTGTACATAGAAACACGTTTTGCAATATTTACCTTGCCTTTGGCAGAGTTTAAACAAGATTCGAGAATTGCTCATTTATTTTATCAGCCCTTGACTCAATTCTTAACTCTCTAACTTACGTTGTTTGTTCAATTAATGTTGAGAGGTCAGCAAAATAAGGAAATAAAACACTCAGCTAACATTTGTTAACTTAGCCAATATGTGTTAAGCACTCTTTTCTTTACATATATTGTCTTAATTAATTTTAATTCTTACATTCATCTCACCTCACATGTAAAGTAGGTGTTACATGGACTGATATTCAGGTGCTTTGCCCAATGTGATTGACAGATTTTCTTATGACTGGTTCATGTCTTCATAGCCATTAAATGTTTAAGTATTATCTCCGAAGATTACTATTTCATCTTACAGAAAAGAATACTAGATTTTTGGTATCACCACTGATAAGTGAACATCTGGTAAAAGATAAAGTAGAGATACAAAATCCAAGGAGCTTAATCTTTATCACATGGTATATTGAATATTATTTTAAAATTAAACCATAATCTGTATTTATTCAAAGACTTACTTTTCCATGACCCTTAAGTTTTATCAGAAAATTTGAATAACATATAACAGAAACATTCCTGTGCAATAAAACATGTAGGTAATTATCCAAATGCAAAATCACAAATTGTCAGAGACACAGGAAGTGCAGTATTTCTGTTGTTATAACTGTATATGCCTTCACTCTTTCTCACCTGTCAGCAGACTATCACAACGTAAATCCAAACTGAATAATAGTCTTGGAAATATCAAGGTAATCATTTCGACTTTGCTGTGTGTGTGTGTGTGTGTGTGTGTGTATATGCATGTACATAAGGATACAAAAATGTATCAAACCATTAATATACCAACTGGGAGTTCTTTTATTTACTTATTTTCTGTCATTTTACTAATACACATACCCACAGAAATATTTTTAACATAAAAGAATATCTTTTGGCCACCACACAATTATGAGATACTTTTAAATAAAGCAATCATATTTTATTTTGTTTTGTTTTCCTTGGACTAATAAAGAAAGAAAATTTGAATATTTCCTTATTATTATGTATAATAAAATATTTGAAAATCAATACAAATGATTCATTTTTACAAAAACATATGGCGTCTGTCTCTATCTGGAGAAAATCTATACCCTAGTTCAATCTCTATTCCCTACAACACATCCGTAAGTCCCCACACAGCTAATCATGAAAATATTAATGAAACAAACACATGCTTTATTCATAAGCCTTGGCTTACTAGACTCTTATTATATTGCCAGAGAAAGGAAATATTAAAATAAATGATATCTGTGGTCAGTACTGAAAATAAATCAAAACAGCCACAATGTCAGTTATAATAGTTTCCAGTCAAATGTCATTTTATCACATTAAACTGAATTGACATTTTCAACAATTCTAGAATAATTTTAGTTAGATATAATTGGTTGAGTGGAATAATTAAAAATCCTAAATATATAAGGTGTTTCAAGGCAGTATGTAATGTATGTCATATAATGCAAAGCAATATCCTTATTATGTTTTAGAGTTTCAGAATTATATATTAGGTATTTATGCATTGAACCATAAATTTCTAATTCACTAAACTATGCATTCAGTATTTATGAAATTAATCAGTATAATTTATGGTATTGCTTTATATGAAGAAAGTTTATGTTTTTGTATCTTATTTGTTGAGGTAAAATGTTTGGCCAAAGAAAAAAAATAATTGTTTGCTGGCAGCAGAATTATTCACAAAATCAAAAAGGAATCGGCAACTATTCATTGCACACCTCCAGGAGGCACCATTCACAATGAATACTTCTGCAGTTAACAGCCTACAGAACTAAATGTGGTGTGTTGGATAGAATCATTTCAAGAAACTGTATTATCTCTCATTTCTAGCCTATTATGCTTTCTTACCCTTTGCAAAAATCATTGAGGACATTTTAAATAGTTTTGGCCTCTCTTTTATCAGCTGAGTAGCGGACCTTTTTTTAGAACTTCTTTTTCCTCTATTAATTTTGCATTGGCTGTTATGCAGGAACCCCTTAGAGATATCTTTTCATCAGAGACATTTTAAACCACCATCTCTCCAGAAACTTGTGCCTTTGAGCAGATTTAATGCATCAAATCTGTACATTCATCCAGCTGCTTAGATTTTGCTAATTCGTACATATGGCAGCAGTCAAAATTTAACAGAAAGAGCATTTAGAATTTTATTCAAAGGATGGCCTGAAACAGGAACATCAAGTTAAATCTGCCATGCATTTACTGTTTCTCACAAATGACCCACAACAGAGTTACACTCTCATCAAGAATGATCAGTTAATTAACCTTCGTATAATTCAAAGTCATTCACTCATTACTGCAAGCAAGCAAAGTCATCACAAGGATAGCATACTCATTCTTTCACTGTAAGGAAATTGTTGCCTTTATTTTTCAGAATTTCTGTCTTTGCATTTCAAAACTAAAACTCGTCTTGTCTGGGAGGGATGCAATAGATGTTTTAATAATGAATTTGGATCTCCACCTTTATAAAAATCATTTATAAAAAGCCTATTGCAACATTTATAATTTTGTAAATACATTCTGTATTTTAGCCAATTATAATAATTGGCTGAAATTCTATATGTTTTTGTACCCTTTTAAAAGTTGAAATTTTGCAGCTCTCTCTAAAAAAAGGCGGGGGAGGTAACTTCTCTTAAAGTTCTCCCTACTAATACCTAGTATAAACTTATGACTTCAAAATGTCCATTCCCAGCTTAAACTTTTGTCATGTAACCTGTATTATGTATTGACATGTCCATTTAGTTTTCCTTTAAGCACTTCAAACTCAATACTCCAAAAATGACCTTGTCATCCTCTTGCTCTACTGTGATGTTCTTTGAATTAGTAAGTAGCACCACCATTATCCCAGTCATTGAGTCTAGAAATCTAAGAGTTAACCTGAACTACTTCCTCTCTTTCATCTTTTACATGTACTTGGCCACAAATAGGAGAGTTCACCTCCTAAATATTTCTATCACCTGTCTCCTTCTCTCCTCAGCCACTGAAAACTTCCTGGTCTAGGTCACCAGCATCTGTTGCCTGGGCATTTGGAATAGCCTTATAACTTTATTTATCTGCCTCCAGTCTTGCTCCATTACAGTCCATCCTCTATTCTTCAAGCCAAGCAATCTTACAAAACACAAATCTGACACTTTACCATTTTACTTAAAATGTCTTGATGACATCCCATTTCCATTAGAATAATTGCCCACCCTTATCACAGCCCCACATGAATTTTTCCCATACTTTTTTCCAGCCTTGAGTAATAGTATGCTCACCATCAATTCTCAGGCACTGAGAATCTGTTTTCAGTTTCTCCATTAGATTATTGTCTCTTACCATCATACCTGCAGACTTTCTACATTGTCACACTGAAATTCATCCCCATGAGTTCCTAGATAGCACCTAACATTCACTTATCAGTTTAAGCATTATAGAATCAAAGGGACCTAATCTGGCTTATTGAATTAACTCATGTCATCTGATTGGAATCCCATAAATCTTGTATGTTCCCTATATTAACATGCGCTCCTGTATTCTCTCATCCCTCCTAAGCTTTTAAATTAGTGTGGGAGTGGATCTATCCACCTTGTTCACTAGTGTAAGAGCAGTCCCTATCATGTCTGTCATTTAAAAGCAGAAACTTCAAAAAAGTACCTTCTAGCTTGACATTCAGCCTTTACATATAATGTATCAGGATATAAAATATTTTAAAATAAAGCAGACATAGATTTAGGGGAGGAGATTATTTAGCAGCCTGGGCTTTGAGCCAGACTCCCAGTTTCAAAATTTAGGTCTGTCCCTCATTAGCTGTGTGAAGCTGTGTGACCTTGGACAGATTATGTGTCTCTGTGTGTTGATTTTCTCCTCTGTAATATGAAGATCATATTTATTCCAACCTTATAGTTCTGATGTGAAGGTTAAAGGACAAAATATTTATACAGTGTGTACAATAGTGCCTTGCACATAGAAAAACTTGCTGTGTCCCTGTTAACTATTATTACTACTAGTGTTTTAGGCAGTAAGGTTTGGGGTCAGATTGTGTTCAAAGTCTTGCTTTAATACCCTCCAACATTGTCACCTTGGTCAACTGATTCAAGTTTTAAAGGCTCAGATTTTTCTTCTAAAATAAGGGGGACAGGAAGTGTTTAGTAAAAGTATACCAACTAGTGTTAATGTTAAGCTGTAACAGACAATTGAATTGGAATAATGTCTTGCTTAAGTTGAAATCTTGTTCACTTAAAGCTATTGTATTAGTAAATTTGACATTTAAACTTTAGTTCCTCTGACCTCAGTTGAAAATCTATCATTTACTATAATTAAAAATAGATTAACCTGCAATTCACATTAGGTATAAATGTTCAAGTTAAACAAATTAAAATAAATAGTAACTTAAATGTAAAGGATCTTCCTGTGAACTACTTCAATCTGGAAAAAAAAAATGCTATTTCTCTTTTTCTGTGAAATAAAGGTAAAAAATTTACTCTCTTGCTATTTTTAGCTTGCTTCTCAGGACTTTTGAAAACTATGGCTCTGTACATAATGTCATAGGTTCTTTCCTTATATATATTCTTTTAAATGTAAATTATGTTAACTAATAACAGAAGGATTGAATTTTTAGTTATTTCAATTATTTTCCCCTTTGCTCTTTATTTTAATATCACATTTCTCTGGCATCCTCATTGCAACTCGTAGCATTTACCATGATAGGACATGTCATCTGGCACTTATTTCTCCCATGCTTCATAATGCTGACTCAAACAAAGGTTTTAAACAAAGCCAACTCATTATTACTAGCAATCTTATCATGCCATTATGTTTAAGCCATTTTCCTTTACTCCATACCAAATGAAATCAATATTCTAAGTGTGAAATACTAATATATATATATATATAAGCCAAAGTTATGACAGCATGTTCAAAAATGTAGTTTAGAAGCTAACAATATCAGCTGTGATGTTGCCTTTGCATAAGGTTTCAGTGTTTTATTGGTTGATGCAAAGGGAGTGTATTCTAATACACTGTGAGTCAAGCAGTCAAAACATTTGGAGCTGAATCAGATACAAACCACCATAAATCAAGCAGACTCTTCACTTATGAACAAGGCACACTAACATGACTGTTTCTTTAACAGCGGTTGCTCAAAGCAGAAAAAAATTTCCGCCTGCACTGATTTACAATGGACAATTTTCTGTTCCTCCAACTTTTGAACATCCTTATTTTGAAGAATTTCCACCTTTATGATTTGAGCTTCTCCAAGATAGAATCCACAAGACTTAATTTCTTCATCTTTGGTGCTCAGACTCAATGAATGAGATCACTAACACAAGACCTCGATTCAAAATTGAGCAACAGGAAGGAGAATCTATCTGCACAGAACCCATTTTGCTTGAGGGCAGTGGCAGAAGCAGCTGGATTTCTGAATGGCAGAGGTTGCAAAATTGCATTTCTGGGTCTGAAATGATTCCAGTAGGGGTGATAGTAAATTGGAGTTCCTGGCAGGAGGGTGTGGAGGGTGGGAGTAGTGCCAGTTTAGTCAGCAAGCCAGCTCTTAGCATAGTTCTGGGCAATGTTCCTGGAAGCTGAATCTTGAGCCTGGTTCTTTAGGCACCCTAGCATTCCATGAGTTACCCATTTTTGTTATTGTTAATAAACGCCTTTTCTGCTTCATTAGTCAGAGTCAGTTTCTGCTATCTGCAACAAGAATCTCTATAAATATCATAACACAGCAGTCTATGTACAGCTCCGAATGTTATCAAGCCTAGTTGGAATTGTATCCAGAGTGGAAGAAAAAGAATACAGAAATTAAATTATAAAACTATTATTTTCAAGTACAAATGATTACCAGGAGTGGTCTTAAGTGCTTACCATACATTATCTCATTTAATTTTCACAAGTGATTGATGAGGAATGTAGTATCCCCATGAAGCCAATTAGAAAACTGAGGCAGAGATTAACTAACTTGCCAAAGATCTTAGTGTTATCGATCACCAGAGCCCTATGATAGAAGTAGATCTAGTTTACCAGTATTCTTGCTTAAGGGTCATTGAAATTATTTCACATTTCTGGTAAGTTTCAAGTCATAAAGTAATGGAATTATCTTGCTATTGTTATCCATATGACTCTATTTCCGGGTGGCTGGAATAAAAATAAGAGCACCGGCAAGCCCTTTGCCCTTTTCTGGCACTTTATCCCATGCTTATCTTCAGGTCTAGGGTTCTCTCCAGTGTAAACCCTATATCTGTACTTGACCACATTAAGCGTCGACTTTCAACCATGACTGGATAAATAGGTTCCTCTTCCCTTAGAAGTCAACATGAAGTCAGAGTAATCCTGGTTCTTTTCTTTTCAGTTACTGAGAACACTTACATAATATAAACATTTTTATATGGGCCCTTGTTAGAAGGAATAAAGCAACTTGAAATAGGAAAGCTGCTCAAAATCTATAAGGAAAAAATATTGGAAAATTCTATCGAAATTGACAAAGTAGTTCCCAAAGGTATAATAAATGGTAGTAACTGTTTATCATCTCTGAGAATACATGGCTACAAAATCAAAAGTTCTATGAGATATTTTAAAAACAAAATAAACTTTAAAAGTGTATACAAATTTTTTTAAAGTCAAATCATTCACAGAACATCAATATTTCCAGAAAAGTCTCTTCAAAGAAACCTGAACAATGTGTTTCTTCCCCAAGGAAAAGTCCACAATATTGTTGAAAGGAATTACTGAAGAAGACACTTTAAAAATCCAAGCAAAGCATTAAGTGAACAAAAGGGAATGCATGTGTGAAAAATATTTGATTTAATAGACATATAGCCTACACCCATTACCAAGTGGGATTTCTCTTGTGAGTCACTTAGCAGACCTCAGTCCCATCACAAACAGTTTATGTCATATGGACAATATCTCTAAATAAAAATTAGATGTTCAAACACGAAGTTTTCCTTTGGTGCTAAGTCTCCCTTGCTGTGACTTAATTTTATCCCAGTTAAAAAAAATTTGCATAAGTGACAAAAACAAATACTTGCCTTAGTGGTTCTCTTTGTATCAAATTAAATCCCAATAGCTCATTACTCTACTTACATAGAATTATCCTGTTAGAATTATCCTGCTTTGCTCATCTCTCCCTATAAATTCTCATTATGTTGAAGTTATAGATTTAAAGATGAATGCCACCTGTAAAACATCCATTGTTTTCAAGTTACAGATTTAAAGATGTTTCATTTCAAAATGCTGTTGTGTCCAAATATCTCATGTTTTCTTGTGTGTCTTTTATGTCATTCAGTAGCTCTATAATTTTCTTTATTTAACTCTCCCACATAACCATTATTAATTGCATTCCCGAGTATTTCTTTCCCTTCCTTCTGTTCTCCCGTTTCTCTCTCCTATGACCTCAAAGACTGTCAATTTTCACTTGTCCCATTCCTTTGTTCAGTCATTAATTCGTACAGGGCTGAACTGAGTGTTAAGTTCTTTACTTCTGTTTTTGTTTTCTACATTGCATCGATGTGTTTGGTACCATTCCCATATCTGTTTTAAATGCTAATGGTTTTATTTTCCACTGTTTTTGCCTCTCTGTATATTTTGATCAGTTCCTGGGAAGATGGAAGGTGTAAGTCTGCTCTTACCATCATTTCTAAACCTCAAAGGAGCAGAGACTTCTGTCATTTTCACTCATTGCCATATTTCCAGTGACAAGAAGAGTGACTTTATTATCCCAGGTAAACTGGTTCTTTCTACTTGACAGAGGATGGTTTTGCTGTAATCTGCACTCATAGAACTTGGAATCAAACAACATAACTAGCAGGAGTTCTAATTCCTCAACTTATAAAACGAGAACAAAAGTATCCTGCTACTTCACTTGGTAGCTTAAAGGAACAATCTACATGTATACGTGATAATGCTTTTTAAACTGTGAATTTTTTTATCATTATTCTTTTACTCATGAGGCTCTTTTCATTAGTTTATATTTCTTCTGCCTTGGTATACAAACTCATTTTCATTTCTTTTTGTCAACTGTTTTTTCTTTTTCTTCTCTCACATTACCATAAGCTTTCATCTGCTGAAATAGTATTCTGGAAATTAAAATTGATAGATTTTTAAAAAGGTTTTTATTTGCCAATAAAAATGTGTCTCTTGGGATATCTATTTCCTGCTGATCAAAACCCACTACTCCCTTCATTGCCATACCAAGGATTGTCTTCAAAGATAGACCTCTGGTGTTTTATACACTATTGATCTTGGTTAATCCACGCTTTTAAAATATGTGATTTAGGAAAATGGTATTCAAATTTGAACCAAGTAAAATTTTATTAATATATAGGAAACGTATTTTCTTCTCATTCAATTTCTAATTAAATAAAACTTCACATTTGAAGAAAGACAAATCACATTTGGTTCTTGCTGCTTAAATTCCTGCAAAAATAATCCCTGCACTAGCTTTTCAGAGATACAAGTCTGTACCTGATCTTATTCTTATGAATATTGTCTTTCCTTTATTATGTCAAGGGAAGACAAGATTGTACCATTTACTCATTTTAATATTTTAATTTTAATTTTAGTATTCACAGATGATTCTTTTATATTGTACAAAAGAAAATGAAAACTAAATTGGAATCATTCTCATTTTTGTCAGTCTCAAAATGAAAAATGTCCTTGAAATAAAATATGTTGTAAAAGTAAACCAATTTTTAACAGCAGAATATTTTAAAATACTAAGTTAAAGTAGGGGACTGTTATGGGCTATCAAAAAACTTGAGAGATGTAATTAAATTAAATTATGGTGGACCCTAAACCTTGACCTGTGATCCTAATCCTGATTTACCTGGGGTAGCTCAAGGCAGAACCAGCTCTTTGGTGCAAATTGTGCTCCAAATCTTCCATGGGACAAGTCTGAAGCTTTCCTCCAGCAGAGACCACATCCCTGCTTGGCCTTTTTCCCTGCCCTGGCTTCTCACATATGCTGTTTTTCCTGACAGCATGACCTCAATAACTTCACTGGTGCAAAACTTCAGACTCTGCTCTGCTCAGGTTCTGCTCCTGGGGAAACTGGCCTCTAGCATTTGATAACAAAAGTGATCAGAGGAAGCCAACTCTAATGGTGGGAGCCTCAAGTTCCATCATCACTCATCAGTCAAATGGCATTGCAAACTCATTGGGTGGTAGATAGAGAATTGATGGTCTCTAGCATAGAGCAGATCTGAGATTTGCTGGTGCCCCCCTTCACGATCTTCACTCCTTTTCATTGGGTGAACTGTGACAGGATATAAGTAAAAGGGAACACGTGAGTTGGTGCAATGATATAAGAGAAATACTAACCATAAGTACTGTGAAATTAGGTGGCTACTAAATTTACATTACTTACGGTTACTGTTCCCCAAACTGCCCTGTTATATTGAGAGAAATAAGAGCATTCTATTTAAAAACAGAAACAAAACGTTTTAAGCAAAGTATGTGTCAGAGAACCTACTTGGCAGCATTTAAAAAGTCGACCACTCAACTGCCAATTAAGGGCATTCAGCAATAAAATCCAGGAATAGCTCCTAATTGTAAAAGAGTGAGAAAACCAGAAGTTCAAAGAAGGTTGAATTCTTACTCTAGCCAAGTATTATATGCCAAAGTCACAGCCCTAATAGGCAAAATGTAGGAACCCTGAGACTTTGGATGGGCCTATCTGGGACAGGTGCCCTGAGTGTTTGAATTTTCAGATTTCCCTGAACCATATATGACTACAAAAGTAGCCCACTTCCCTTTGTTTGAAGATGGAGAGCTCCCTTTACTCAAAGACCATGCAGAGCTTCCAATTGTGGCAGATATTCTACAAGTACCCTATATAACAATGCTTGCTCCTCTTAGGATCTGCTTCCACCTCTATTCCTGGCCACCAGACCCATGATCCAGGATGCTGGATCAAGAGAGAGAGAATATAAAACTAGATAAGAGAGACTGTGTCAATATGGGCGCACTTACCCATGGTACAAGATTTAACATCCTGATGAAGACTTGAGAACATGAGCCTAACACACTGCTGAGTATGGCTTTTAGAAGTTTAAGAAAACTGATTGCCCAGATTAAATGAAGTAGAGATGCCAGAATTGTCAATGCAGACTATAAAAGAAACAGTTTAAAAACTCAGAGCACTGGGCATTCTAGAATGGTTCTACTCTGTAAAAATGAACAAAGCAATAACTGACTACGTTTTTTGGAAGGATCTGGATCACACTCTATTTAACATGGAGTATGAAGGGGCTCTAGCATTGGTTGAGAAGCTCAGCAATGGCTGTCCTCTGCAAGCTGGGACTGATGGTAGGAGATGCTGTTAAAGAACAGAGATCCCAAGTAGAGATGGGATGGTAGTATCCCCAAAACAGCAGTAATTGTAATTGTTGTGATGAGCAGTAAGGTCAGAATAGCTACTAGGAAAGATTGATCTGCAGAACTCTATTGTCATGGCTAGTAGAACATGACTTTCTTAGGGGAATATTAGATGGGAGGTCAACAAAAGTATTTCTTAATATATGTAATCAAAAGAAATCAAGTGTAAATCAAAGAAAATGACCAAGGTTAGCCTCAATTGTTTTAAGAGGCTTATTGGCCAGTGTTAAGAAACATCTGAGGAAAAGAACACGGAACCACAGGAAAAATCTGTGGCCCATCTTTTCTCCTAAGAGGGTCTGGAGACCTCAATACTTAAAGGGAAAAGAGCCAGTACTGGGGGAAAGAAGAAAGGAAAAAAAAAGGGAGGGTAGACACAAGAGGCAAGCAGTTGCAGTTGCATTCTTTTGAGTCTTTGATCAGTGTTTGCAGCATATACATTTTACATGTGCAGGGGTGGAGGAATACTCATGTATGCATTCATCTAGTGCTCAGCGAATCTGCATTTTAAAATAAGATAAAAATAAACAGAGCAGAGGAAGCGGTCAGACTTGGATTTGCCTCAGGTGAGCAAAGGAATGACTCTTTAGTTCTGTCTTTTGTCCTACACTTGTGAAAATAAGCTATCAATTTACATTTTAGGGTGAATTCAACAGAACTCTTTTAGAGTAAAGATCTGGGGACCCACAAGGAATTTCCTTGTGGGAAAATTGTGAGGGAGGTATGTAGCATTTTTAAATATCGGTAGTTATTTTATTTAGGAACAAAATGATAGGCCGGTTTGCATGACCCAGTTCCCAGCTTAACTTTTCCCTTTGACTTACTGAGTTTGGAGTGCCAATATTTATTTTCTTTTCACACAAGAATAGATGAGAAAGTTGAGGTAACTTACACAAATGGAAAGTCATAACCCTCTCCTCAGTGAGGATTACACAAATGGAAAGTCATAACCCTCTCCTCAGTCTTGAGTTAGTTCTCAAATCCATAACCCATTGACTGAAGGAAAGACCAGACTCCTGTGAAAAACTACTTTGTATTTACCATGCTAACTACATACTGTGATAATTTCCCCAGTCTTTTCCCACAAAGGACCTATAGCCATTTACTTAGGTAACTCTAATTGAGAAAGGGAAGTGTCCAGATCTTTCTAGGGCTGTTGGATAGAGTCTTGTAACGGCCCAGTGGGTTTATTTTGCCCACTTCCCAGATAGAGCCAGTTTTCAACACAGAGGAATTGCAATTGAGAAAGAGTTTAATTCATACAGAGCTGGCTGAACTGGAGAAGTTTTATTATTACTCGAATCAGTCTCCCCCAAAATTTGGGGATTGGGGTTTTTAAGGATAATTTGGTGGGTAGGGGATTAGGAAGTAGAGAGTGCTGATTGGTCAGGTTGGAGATGACATCATAGGAAGTCGAAGCTGTCCTCTTGTGCTGAGTCAGTTCCTGGGTGGTGAGGGCAAAGACCAGATGAGTCAGTTTATCCGTCTGGTTGGAGCCAGCTTATCCATTGGGTTCAGGGTGTGTAAAATATCTCAAGAACCAATCTTAGATTTTACAATAGTGAGATTATCCCTAGGAGTGACTGGGAAGGTTTAGAATCTCGTGGCCTCTAGATGACTCCTAAACCATAATTTCTAATCTTGTGGCTAATTTGTTGGTCTTACAAAGGCAATCCAGTGCACAGGCAGAGAAGGGGATTTGTTTCAGGAAAGGTCTATTATCATCATTGTTTCAAAGTTAAACTATAAACTAAGCTCCTCCTAAAGTTAGTTCAGCTTACGCCCAGGAATGAACAAGCAGGTTAGAAGCAAGATGGAGTCAGTTAGGTCAGATCTCTTTCACTGTCATAGTTTTCTCTCTGTTATAATTTTTTTTGCAAAGGCAGTTTCAGTCTGATCTAACACAATGACCTACAAAGCCAATGTGCCACCATGGTATCCCTGTTGAAGTGTGTCAAGTATTAAGCAGAGTGCTCATTCGGTTTAGATCCATCTTATAGTGAGTGCACTGGGTGCGCAGACTCATCCAGCAGCGTTTCTCAGGTTCTAGGATGTAAGGTTGAAATGAACATGCTTAGAAGGTAAAAGAATCCCTACATCAGTTCCTTTACCTATAAAGTAAGGGCTGTTACAACTGGAGAGGCTAAGTGGAAATTCTGTGCATTTGTTTTTTACACTGCAAAAAATATTGCCATAGTGACCTAAAAACAACAGAGTTCTGTAGGTTAGAAGCCCGGGTGGGCTCAAGTGGGTTCTCTGTTTAGGGGCTCACAAGGCTGAACTGTGATTTTATCAGGAGGCTCAGGTGAAGAATCCACTTCCATGCACAATAACATTTTTGGAAGAATTTAATATCTTGCAGCTGTAGGATCGAGGTTTTTGTTTACCTGCTGGATGTTAGCTCCTGGAAGCTGCTCTCTTGTTCTTACCTGTGACCCCCTCTATCTCAGCAATGGAAAGCCTCCTTCATGTTGAATCACTCTCGCACAAATCTCTCTGACATTATCTTTTGCCACAAGTTGAAGGAAACACTGTGATTTAAAAGGTTCATTTTAAACAGAGATTATCACCTAGATAACCTCCATTTTGCCATATAATGTAAGCAAATCATGGGAGTAATGCCAGGCGGCAGAGATCATGGGGGCTGGATCAGTTTCCTATTGCTATGCAAACAATAACCACAAACTTACCGGCTTAAACAATACAAATTTATTATCTTAGAGTTCTGGAGGTCAGAAATCTAAAATGGGTCTTACTGGGATAAAAACAAAGTGTTGGTGGTGGTATGTAACTTCTGGAGGCTCTAAGAGAGAATCTGTTTCCTCATCTTATTTGGCTTCTAGAGACTGCCCCTACTCCTTGGCTTAAGGCCCCTGCAAAACCATTAAAGCCTAGCCCCATCCTTCGCACGGTGCCCCCTTTGATTTCTCCTAAGAACCCTTATGATAACATTGGGCCCACCTGGGTAATTCATGTTAATCTCTCTATTTTAAGGTCAGCCGATTGGTAATTTTAATTCCATATACAACATTAATTTCTCTTTGCTACATAACCTAAAATATTCATATTTTATGGGGATTAGGATAGGGATATTTTTAGGAGGCCATTTATCCTGCCTACAACTGGTGCCTCTTTAAAATCCTGCTTACCACATTCTGAAACATCACCCACCAGCCAAGAAAGAAAATAGAAAACAATTGCAATTGGCAGGAAATGGCAGAAATAAGTACCATTCCCAAAGATGTAAAGGATCCAGGTATGGAATCTTCATCACATCTCTTTTTAAGTCATCAATTTGGCCATGGGGAAAAAAAAAGAGATTCTGGTGGATGAAAATAGACTACTGCAAACCTAACAAAGATTAATTCCAATTGCCACTGCTGTTTCAGATGTGATCATTTTACTAGAGTAGACACTGGTACAAGGTATACAGTTATTTGATGAGATGACCAGAGCAGTCGATGTCAGTTAGCATTTGTCCTCAGTGCCTGTGCCATGGGCTCATGGATAACGTAGCCATGTTATACAGGTGGAGGCTAGGCATGAACTCAATCACATAGAATTCTTGGCATAGCTGACACATCTATGGTACTGCCACTCATGAATATTTGACTATCCAATAATAATAAGGTAAACACCCAATGCAGTACTATCCTTTGAAGAGACTAGCCAGTCATTCAGTGGCAAGATCACAGTACTGGACTCCTTTCACCTTGGAAGTGGCAACATTTTATCTAACTGGAACTGGCAAATATGCTGGGTATGAGAGTTTGTCTTTCCTGCTCACAAAGCCCCAAGCAGCATCGGTATCAGAGGATTTGTGGAAAGCCTGGCCTATATAATGGAATTCCATATTATATTTCCTTAGAGCCGGAAACCCACGTTATAGCCTAGGAGGAGTGTCAACGGGAATATATGTTCATGCTACCAAATGTTTCTACCACACACTGAACCATCCAAAAGCTGATGGCTTGACAGAGTTCAGTCTCTTGAATCCACTTTGGGAGAGCTAACTTGGAAATGACACCCTGGGAGAATGCGAGTTAGCCTTCAGGATAGGATTTATACCTTAAGCCAACAAACATTATATGACTCTATGTTATCAATAGGTAGATGTCAGGAAAGAAAAGCCTGGGAAATGGTAGTGGTTACATGCAATACCAATTGTTCCTAGTTACCAACTTGGGGAATTTGTGTTTTTTGCCCCTACAACTTTAGGTTCTTGGAGGAACTGAGTGCCAGAGGGGAATGTGTCTACCAGTGGAAACAGTGTGAGTTTTACTAAAGATAAAACTAGACCTATTTCCTGGCCATTGGCCATTTTGAGCTTCTTGTGCCAGTAGACCAGCAAACACAGAAAGTTGTTATCATTCTGGGAAAGCAGGTTTACCTTAACTTTCATGAGGGTGATAAAACTACTACTACAAACTGGATGTAGGAACAAGAATTTTTGCTACTTGGATGGTCTACTGGGCTCTAGTTTTAACTGTAAATAAACCAGTATAGCAGCCATGGCCTGATAAGGGCTTGGTAACCAGTGGCCCATCAGAAGGTCACCCTGCAGGGTAAGCCATCTAGACAAGCAGAAATCCTAGTCAAGGGGATGGGGGATATAGAGTAAGCAGTGGAAGAGAGAGAATGAGTAATCAATTAATTCCTTAGGAACAAATGTAGTTGCCAGGGCTGTGGTCTACTCCACAAACTCTCTTCTTATATATGTTTTCTAGAAATTGGGAATCACCAGAATTCTAAATAAGCTATTCCTGAGTGTAGTGAACTAAATGTGAGAAGCAAGAGGATCTGAATGGTACAAGTGGTGGACTAGTGTAGATGCTCGTGGTATACCCACAGATTCCCTTAGCCAAACCAATTAATCCAACTAGTTGCTATGAGTATTGCCTACAAACATTCCAGCTGCTTCATTCTGTGGAGCACTATCCTTGCCAAAAAGCAGTTCTCTCTCTCAGCAAGTTACCCCATCACAACCACCAGCAACTACTGGTCAATGACTGACTGTTGGGGGATGAGGCCTCAAGATAAGGCCAACTTTGGCATATAAGTTGTTCTCCAGTGATCCTATAGGACCAGGCTGAATCTAGTTTCCAGCAGAGACCACTTTGTTGTTGAGATTTCTTCCTCCTGCCCCATCTATTCTGCTTGCCTCGTCTTGCTTCCCCAGAGAGCATTCCCTTAACAAGTTACTTTCATAAAAATCCCCATCTCAGCCTCTGTTTCTAGGAAATGACTTAAAATACGCCCCCCCAACCCCCGATCATATTACTTCCCTACGTCTCCCAGAGGTAAATACTCTTACAAACATATTGTTATTGTTTGTATGTTAGTGCATTTACTATGTATGCATGTATATCTGAATAATACACAAAATAGTTTGAATATTCATGAAATTTACATAAATTGTATCATTCTATTTGTATATTTCTGTAATTTGCTGTTTTTCACTCTCTAAGTTTCTGAGATGTATACAAACTGACTGTGTGTATGTGTGTGTGTTGCTCTAATTTAGTCATTTAACTCTTCCATTTTATTGCATTTATTAATTTGAATTACTTTAAGGATTTTTTTAAATTTTTCTACTACAAAAAATGTAGCTATGAGCATTCTTAAACCGAAAAACATTTGTCTAAATTTGACTTTCCAGGAAAGAACTTGCTAAGTAAAAGTGTGATGTCTCTTGAAACTATTTGCTAATATTTAAGAAAAAAAAAAAGTGGTTGAAGCAATCTATACTATCACAAAGAAAGTTAGTGTGTTCAAATATTCTACATTTACACCAGTAGTGGTATTCTCTAGTATTTAATGTTTTCTAATTTCTTGAGTATGTAATGGTATCATTGTAGCTTCAAGTTGCATTTCTCCAGTTACTAGGGAAGCACAGTATCTTTTCATTTTTTTGTTTCATTCAGGTTTCCTCTTTCAAGAAATATTTGTATGTATATTGAGTATTCTTCTGTATAATTTTTTTTTACTGATTTGCAGAAATACTTTATAAATTCTAAATATTCATATTTGTGAATATCCTCTTCCAGTCTATAGTTTGTCTTTCCATCTTGTATTGTTTTTGATGTGCAAAATATTCAAATTTTAGTTTAAATTTATCATTCTACATTTTTTTAATTTTTTTAATGTGATTAGCAAATATTTTCCTACCCCAAGGTCATGAAGACATTTTTCTAAATGTTCTTCTGTGGTTTAGAATTCTGCCTTTCAAATTTATATCTTTAGGAGAAATTTTTGTTTTGGGATTACCAATTGTCCCAATACCATTTACTGAAGTGTTCATTCTTTCATCTTGATAAGCAATGCTAGCCTGGTCATTTATTAAGACTCCATAGTTGTGGTGACCTATTTCTTTGTTTTCTACTTTGTTCTGTAAACTTTTTTCCATTGCTGTAAGCTAACCACACTAATTTGTTATGTATTTAATTTTTACTGATATTTGGTAGAACAGATCCCACCATTTGTTCTTTTTGCCAAAATTATGCCCTTCTATGATACTTCAAAAGTGGATTTGTCAAGACCCATTTATTAAACTTTATTATATTTTGAATGAGTATATAGAATATGTAGTGAATTGACATTTTTTCATTCTTATGTCAATTTTTGTTTTTTTCTTATATAATTGGCCAGGATTTTAAATTTTTTTTTAAATCATTGGCTTTTGTGAACACTAACAATATTCTTTTAAATACTAATAAGATAGAACATCTTTTTCATGTTCCTATCTTAAAGAAAATTAATGCAATATTTTATTTAGTTTTGGGATATAAAACTTTTACAAATTAAGTAAGTTTCTTCCTTGCCCTAATATGCTAAGGATTTTACTTTTAATAAAAAACATTTAACATTATCAAAAGCTTTTTCCACATTGATTAAAATAATTATATCACTTTTCTCATTTGGTCTATTAATTTCATTAAATACATTAATCAATTTTATGATATTTTAAAAATCTTAAATTTTGTGATAAAACTTGTATTTTAAAAATGTTTGATGTATTATTAAATTTATTTAGCTAATTATTTATTATTTTGCATCAAATTTCATTGATATAAAAAAGAAAATAGCTGTTTTTAAAAAAATTTGGTAACACTCGCACGTAAAACCTTCTTAGGCTGTGTAGCCATTTGACAGAGGAAAACTTCAACGACAATTTCAGTTTCTTTATTGCTTATTGATCTGTTCAAGTTCTTTTTTCTCATAATCATAGAGAAAAGTAACATCCAATTTTCTTTGGGCATTTACCGACAGAGATGAAAACTTAGCTCAAGACTCATTGGTTTCATTGCTAATACTCAACCACTGTGATAACTATCACACAACCATGTCTTTTTTCTTATTTCTAACTTTTAAGTTCAAGGGTATGTATATAGGATGTGCAGGTTTGTTACACAGATAAATGTGTGCCATGGTGGTTTGCTGCACAGATCATCCCATCACCTAGGTATTAAGCCCAGCTTCCATTAGTTATTCTTTCTGATTCTCTTCCTTCCTTCCACGCCCCACCCTGACAGGCCCCATTGTGTGTTGTTTCCCCACCATGTTTCCATGTGTTCTCATCATTCAGCTCCCACTTATAAGTGAGAACATGAGGTATTTGATTTTCTGTTCCTGCGTTAGTTTGCTGAGGATAATAACTTCCATCTCCATCCATGTCCCTGCAAAGGACATGATCTCCTTCCTTTTTACGGATGCACAGTATTCCATGGTGTATATATAGCACATTTGCTTTATCCAGTCTATCACTGATGGGCATTTGGGTGAATTCCATGTCTCTGTTATTGTGACTAGTGCTGCAATGAACATACGTGTGCATGTATCTTTATAATAGAATGATCTATATTCCTTTGGGTATATACCCAGTAGTGGGATTGCTGGGTCAAATGGTATTGCTACCTCTAGGTCTTTGAGGAATTGCTACACTGTCTTCCACAATGATACAACCATATCTTGTTTTTGAAGATATCCCCACTAAATTTGGGGTATGGAGGAGGAACTAAATAGATAACATAGGGAAAATTACGTATTTAGAAGATGACTCTTTTGCTCTCCTGAAACACAGATTGAAGGCAGTTATAATGAAGGGAGAAAAATAAATGAGAAAACTTATTACAATAACTCAAGCATAAATTGAAGAGAATAAAGTGTATTGTTGCCGATTGTAAATAAAAGAAAAATGGTACATTGCCAAAACAATAGAATGTGAAGTGAAATGTGAAAACAAATAGAAACTTTTAAAAATGTGAACTTGAGTTACACCGTTTTGACAGAAAACAAAACAAAACATCTTACAAGGTAAAAGAAAAAGACTGAAAGGAAGAACTGGTAGTGAATCAATTCAGTTATGTATCTTGTTGATGTAAGTATCTTTTCTTTCTTCCTCTTATGTTTCTGCCCTTGTGAAGGAAGGGTCGTTAATATAGCACTCCTGGCTTCTCTCTCCACTCTTACTTGCACCTCCCAAAAAAATGGAGGGATGACTTAAAAAGTTTCTTGGCATGAACTTCTTCTCTCTTTTATTTCTCCCCCTTCACCCATCTTTCCTTTGGGGTGAGCTGTCTCTAGAGAGTACTTTGCTCTATCCTACTATCCTACCTCTAAACCACTAGTTCTAGAAGATCAAACTCTAACCCCTGAATGAGGCCTCTGCCCAGGCCCAAAGCTCTCAGAAATGAGGTGACTAAAAAGGTCTGATTCTGCATCTCAGTATTAGGATAGGGTATTAGTATTAGGAGAAGCCACATTTTCCAAAATCACTTTACCATTAATAACGGTTATATTTAACTTCTCAATCTGCCTATTCTTTTGTCTTACTTGTCAATGAGTTCAGAACTCAGGGAAAGAAAATGAGTGATATTTTTTGGCTTCCTCAAACACTGGCCATGCATTGTGACTCATATAAGACAAAATGCATGAATGTTTATAGATTTAAAACAAGGTTGATTGATTTGTTTAAGACTGAAAGAAGAATTTGTGAAACATTCACATAGAAGTGAAAGTTAAAATCCTGGAAAATTGAGTTTGAGCTCCAGCTTTGAGAGTGCCTTATATAGAAAGAAATAAAGAAATATCGTGTATACTCCAGGACACAGAGATTTACTTGGAATAATAAGGGATAAATCAGAAACCAAGGAAAAAGTAACTCTTAAGAAATAAAAAATTCTTGACAATATCAGACATCCCAGAGGGTTTGGAAAGAAGGACACAGGATGCAAATGATAAATTTCAGAAGCTACACCTATATGTGGTGGGAGCTGGGTGTCGTGGTGGTTGTCCTAGGATTTTATGAGAGAGAAATTGAGACAAAACAAATCACAAATCATGAGACTCACAGGTCAAGAGTTTTTAGCACCTAAAACATCCAATATTTCTGGATTTCCTGGGATCTTTACAGCTCTAGCATAGTCCACAAGTATGCTTATCATGGATTGTTTTTCCTAAAGTAACTTGCAACATAAGAATAATAGAACATTGATGGAGGGATTTATGGCATGTGTAGGTAAGTGTGTAAGTGTTGAAGATTGTGAGCAAATTAAATTTGTCAGAAACTGTGATAAAATTTGGCTTTTGTGGTTGACTGAGTTTCAACTTTCAGTTCTTCACTCTTGTGAAGTAAAAACAAAACACCCCCCAAAACCCAAACAAACAAATAAAATCTCCTACCATCTTCTATTCTCTTCCTTCAACTTTACTTTCCATTTCTTGGTTTTTCTATACCAATTTTTTTCTTTTTTCTTTATTTCTTTTTTTTGTATGCTGTTAAATACTTAAATAGTATTTAACGTCAGAGAAAAGCCTTGCTAAGGTTGGATTGGATTTGAGAGAGAAAGATTTGATTTTATTTGTTGTTTACCTCTTGGTTTGTCTTCATCTCAAAGGTCTAAGTTATAATAAATTCATTCTAATTCTAAAGAGAACCATGAATCCAGTCTCAATGGAGAAAAAATATTGATTTATATTTTCACCCTTGCCACTATTCAAAGTTAGAAATTCCCAGTACTATCAACCCATATTCAATTCTGCAGATATTGATCCTAAAATGATATATAAATGCACTGTCATTGTTTTTCATTTTTTTCCTCTGGGGAAATAGAGACTAGCTGCTCTAAATTTTTCACATTGTTTATAAATATTCACTATAGAACAAGAAAATAGACTAGACAGGCACCAAATATCTTCATCACAACTCTAGTCTCCTTGCTAGTGCATAGAAGTCAATAGAATCCTCCATCAAAACTTTCTTATTTCTTGTTACGTTTTTCAGTCTTCTAAAAAGTTTTATCACACTTGCTGGCAATTCAGAAAATTAAGTAGAAAGTTATGTTTCATGATGACTCTCTGGCAGGAAGCAAGATCAGAAGTGTAACTGAAAGACTTCCACAGTTTTTTGACAACCTTACCCTCAAAATAGCAAGCTTCTAAATTTATTGTTTACTGTAAACTAAAAGTAAAAACAAAGATATTTGGGTGAATGCTTTAACACTTAAAAATCTAGCTAAACTGCTATTTCTAATTTTTTAATGTAGAGTTCTGGAGATAAGTAAAACATTGTCTCCTTCCTATCCAAATTATATGGTCTTTGGTTTCAACCTACCCAAAGATTGTACCCATGACCAAACAAAGCCACTTACATGGATGAAATTCATGCAAGACTTGATGAATATAAATGGCTGGAAGTGCATGACAGTTATTTGCAGTACTGACAGTTTAGAAGAGATGTGTTTTTTCTTGTCTTTAAGAGTCACAGCATGAAATCAAACATACTCATTAAAATTTTATTATTTCATTTTATTCCTGGATTGTGTCCTGATCTATAAAACAACTATCCTGAGAAATATTTTTAAAATAAGTGCACAAATGCATGCATGCTCTTTCTTTCTTTGTGATATTCCTGAACCTAAAGGCATTTGAGGATTTTGCTTATATGCTCACCTTTGATCAGACCACCTCAGCTCACACAATCATCATCTATCATGCAAAGCCCTTCTTTGTTTAATTCCACATTTAGTCTCTATTCCATCTCATTCCACTACTCAACCCCGCTCTGTGACTTACCATGATCACCCACCAGAACCTTTTGACAAGTATATTTTGATATTGTATATTTTTTAAAAATACAGTGTTGGTCCATGTACATAAGTGCTGTAAACTTACGTAAATGATATTTTTCTATATATCTCATCCTGTTTCTTACTTTTTTACTAAAAATCTTTAAAAAATCTATCAACATTGTACATACCTTTATTTATTTATTTTTGAGATGAAGTCTCGCTCTGTCACACAGGCTGGAGCACAGTGGCGTAATCTCGGCTCACTGCAACCTCCACCTCCTGGATCCAAGCAATTCTTCCTGCCTCAGCCTCCCAAGTAGTTGGGATTACAGGCACCTGCCACCATGCCTGGCTAATTTTTGTGGGTTTGTTGTTGTTGTTGTTGTTTTTAGTAGAGACGGGGTTTCTCCATGTTGGCCAGGCTGGTCTAGAACTCCTGACCTCAGGTGATTCCGTACATGTAGGCCTCCCAAAGTGCTGGGATTACAGGCATGAGCCACCATGCCTGGCCATACCTATATTTAATTGCTTCTGGTTGCTATATAATACATCATGTCAGGATTGATTACATTTTTGGAGAGCTTTATTGTCTTTTAATTTTTTTAATTAAAAATGTTTTTAATTTTTAATTAAAACATTTAATTAAAATTTAATTAAAAACATTTTTAATTAAAAATATATTTTTATTTTTTAAATTGACAGTTAAAATTATATGAATTTATTTGGTACAACATGACATTTTGAAGTATATATACATTGTGGAATGGTTAAATCTAGCTAATTAACAAATGCATTACCTCATATTATCATTTTTGTGGTGAGAACAATTCAGATCCACTCTATTTTTTCAAGAATACAATATATCTTTATTAACTATAGTCACCACGCTATAGAATAGACCTCTTGTACTTATTTTTCCTAAGGAGTGATTACATTTTGTTTATTCAACTATTTCTAGATTGCCTCTAAAATCCTACTTCTACAAATAATGCTACATTGAAGATATTTAACCATGGTTCTAAAAGTTTTCTTATGCACTTATCCTACAAAGGAATGACTGTCTCACATAGTATATATTTTCTTGATCAAAAGGTCATGCCTAATCTAGGCATTTATTAGTGTGCAAGTCTATCTACACCTCTGCCTTGCAGTGAATAAGGATTATTATTTGCCTACACCCCAACATTATTTACTTTTATCCAACCTTCTAATTGTCAGTCCAGCTGGTGTAAAATTATATTGTTGTGATTTTCATTTTCTGATTATTAATGAATCTGAGTAAGTAACTAATTGGCATGTTTATGAGCTATTCCAGATTTCTTTTTGGGAAATTACCTATTTCTCTCTTGTTCTGGTAATGGATGATTCAACTATTTTTTCCCCTGTTGTTGATTTTAAGACCTCCTTGATCTCTGCTTTTTCCTCCCCGATCTCATATTATTTTAAACACAAAGTAGCGTTCCTCCATAAATGCTAGGTGAGTTATGCCCTCTTTGCTCTTTTTATGTAACTGTTGATCCTCTTTTTCTGTCAAACAATATTGGAAAAATATTTCTTACCTGCCATATTCAATACCTACAAATGTTATGCTATTTTATGAGTAACTCCAGAACCATGAATTTGAAAGAACGTAGGGAGGCAAGAAAGTAGACACTCAGTATTCTGGGAAGCATAATTCATTATGCATTAATTCCTTATGTTACTTACATTATGAGCAAGGATTTTACAAGATAGCTAGTCTTTTCTCTTTCCTAAGCAGTTTCAAAACTCAAATCTTTCTCATGTTTTGAAAAACTGTCCATTTCTGATGTCACAAGGCTACTTCCTCAAGTCTTTATGACACTGAGTTGCAGCAACCTTCTGTTTCCAGAATGTAGGGCAAGATGTAGAGAAGCATTTTCCTGGGTCATTTTAAGAAGAATGGATGTGTAGGGTGATTAGCTCCACTGTGACCATGCTGAGCACTGAATCTGAAGTGTCAGAAATGCCTGTGTTACTTAATAAATTGTGTGTGTGTGTGTGTGTGTGTGTGTGTGCATGTATATGAGGGAGAGAGAGAGAAAAAAAAAATTTGTGCTATATGGGAATCTTTATAGTGAGATTGAAGGCAGGACTCCCTCAGGGCATTTTCTAAGAACAGCACAGTTCGTATACATTATATTTAGGGGCTCCGGATTGAATTCACAATTTTTCACTATGAACTAGTCTGGATTTGGTTAACGCTATGCACTCTGCGCTAAATTCATGAGGGACAGATAACTAATGGCCATAACAGAGGTGGGTAAAGATAATAGTGGGATTTGCGTTAAGTCAAGAAAGAACTGTTTGCAAGATGCAATACTAAGAGTAAGAACAGGGAATTTCTTAAGGATAACAGCCTACATTTACTAAGTATTTTAACTTCACAATAAAACGAGTTAATGCATATATAGGTTACATTTTAGAAAATTCTGGAAAACTGAAGGTAAATAACTTGTTTAATATCCCATCATAAGTGACAGCTGGGATTTGCACCCAGGCAGTCAGGGTCCAGAGTCAGTGATAGTGACAAGAATATATATTCTTGACAGCACGTTTCAGTGAAATAGTTGTTCAAGTCATGAATCTTATTTTCAAGGCTACACAGCTCATTGAAAGAAGCTAACATGAAGTATGTATTATGATAAGACAGCGTTGCCTAACTTCAGAAAAATTTAAGGATATGAATAAACATGTATTCATAATGCATGGGTCCAGAAACCTGGCCATTATTGCTTCCCCAGACCCATTCTTACACTATACTTAGACTCCAGTGACTACCGTTGACTGACTTCTAATTTTCCCAAATCCCTATTCCCTCTGTGGAGAAATATTGCCCAATTTTGCTTTTGTTTAATCAGGGCGTAAATCTTAGATATCTAATCAGTTATAGATTTTCTTAGATCAGAGTCAATCAACTCTGATCGGTGATGAAGGTGAAAGGAAGGGGTCATTACATGTCAATGATTTGACACAAGCAAATAGGAGAGACGTAGATTAGGCAGGAATTATGAATAATACATTCAGTACCATGATCACTGATATTTTTCTAATATTATCCACATTAATATTATCACCCTGTATGTGATTTAAAACACTCACTCTATCCTCAAAGAGATATTTGGCCAATGCATTCTGTACTAACAATACAGTTCCATAGAATAAGCTGTTCCCAGTGTGAAAATTCAGTTCTGGTGTTGATGCCCTTCTGTATCCTTTGAAATTTTTAGACACTGTCAATCTATCCTATATAGAATAATAGGGGAAAGCAAGCAGAATATTCAATAATCACAGCTAATCATAATTTCTGCTTAATGTTAACAAAACAAGAAATTACTGTACACTTCATTATTGAGTCCTAATCATTGCAGCTAGTCAGAAGCCATTCCTTTACTCACTTTCACGTTCTTCAGGCATGAAGCCAGTATATCTATCAATATTTTTTTCAGATATAATGAGATCTTTATTACAGATGAATCAAAGTCCATTTTGACCTTGTCCTATAAGCTTCAGTTAATCTTTACAAAGGGAAAAGCAGTATAACACCTAAGGGCTGCTCTGGATTCTACTCTTAACTATATGGTTCCTATTACATACTGGAAATATGATTTACTATATTGAAAATTAGTCATGTATTCATCCAAAATGTAACACATCTACCGTTTAAGAAAACAAACAAAATTTTGTTCTCATGTATAATAAGGAGCCAAGATTTCCAAGATTTTCTTTCTAACTTACTGAAACCATTATCATCTTTCCTGGTAGAAATGTCATTCTAGTCAGTGGTGAACCTCTAGATCACAGAAACCAGTATAGAGTTAAAGAAAGATTTGAGATAGTTTAGTATGAGCAATGTTTTGGAAAATTCTTAGCCACTTTCCTCCTTAAATATCACTTCTGCCTCATCTTTTCTGTCTCCTTTATGGAAACTGATTGTATGAATATTAGAAGCACTCTATCTTCTGTGCATTTTGTTTTCTGTGTTTTTCAGCCATTTGTCTCTTGGTACTACATCCTGGATAATTTCTGCTCCTCTGTTTTGAAGTTCACTTATTATCTCTTCTGGGTATGTCTACCCCACTTAATTTCCATTCTTTATTTTATTATTTTGATTTTAGTTATGGTGTTTTTTAATTGTACATTCACATTTGTTTTTTGGGGTTTTTTTGGTTGTTGTTTGTTTTTTGAGGTGGAGTCTTGCTGTGTCGCCCAGGCTGGAGTGCAGTGACATGATATTGGCTCACTACAACCTCCGCCTCCCAGGTTCAAGCAATTCTCCTGCCTCAGCCTCCCAAGTAGCTGGGACTACAGGTGCATGTCACCATGCCCAGCTAATTTACGTATTTTTATTAGAGACGGAGTTTCACCATATTGGCCAGGCTGGTCTCAAACTCCTGACCTCATGATCCGCCCACCTTGGCCTCCCAAAGTGCTGGGATTACAGGCATGAGCCACCATGCCCGGTCCACATTTAGTTATTTTTATAGTTCCAAATTTCTGCCAAATTTTTCATGATTACTTAATTCTGCTGATTAAGAAAAAGCTTTTGGTTGGTGGCAAATCTTATAGATGAGGTCATCAGTGACCAACTGTTTATTTATTATCGTAAATTTAATTATCTGAATTAGAGCTCCTATAGGTTTAGTTCAATTTTTGGTTGTTTATCTTGGCTTTTGTTTAGATTAACATGTATGAAGAACTGTCTCTTGATCAGAGGTACAACTTTCCTTTCACAATAAAAGTCTTTGGGGTTTATCACTGCTTAGAAAATTTTGATTTAGACAGTACCCATCAGGATATTGGGTAAAATATTACTCTTGAAAGTCTTAACTTTCTATCGGAGAAATTGTTTATCTCTACTAGGTCCTAGTAACAGATTCACACTTACCGCAGATCAGTGGAAGAAAGATCAGTACTCCAAAACTTAAAGTACATTTATTATTGCCCAAGATTCCAATTAGTTGTGAAATTTTTGTGTACAAACACCAAAAATTTGTGGTCACAAACATCTGTAATTTTATAGATTCTGAAGAAAATATGTGGTTCGGGAAAAGACTGTTTCATTGCCCTCAAGACTGATTCTAAACTTTCTTGTCAAAAGGCCGTCACTCAAATTTGTTTAGTGAATTGCTGTAGATGATCTAGTAAAATGTCCAGCTCTGGAGTGCACTGTTTTCAAAATGTAGAAGCCCAATCAAGGATCAGGCCTCTTTCTTTATAGTTAGTGGCTACAGAGATAGCATTCTTGTTTGCTTGTTTGTTTGTTTATTACGAGACTGTGGAATGTCCCTCTGGGCTCAAGGCCAGATAAGTCAAAGGCAATCACTGGAATGCAGAGCCTTAGATATTAACCCCAGGTTAGATAAGACTCAGGTTCTGAGTCTTACCAGCTCAAGAAAAAAAGAAGAAACTGGCACCTGAAATGCTCAACATATTTATAAGGATTAGGTACAGGAATGTGTCTATGTAACAATAGAAGGCCCCTGGTGGACAAAGTGGTCTCAACAGCTACCAATCCCCTTTTCTTCTAATGGGTCAACTCTCTGTTAAATTGCCAGAGATGGGTGAAAATGAGCCATATTTGTGTCTTTGCCTAAAGCTATCTTGGTCTGGATTTAGAAATGGAATTCTCTTTTTTTTTTCTATATAGTATCTTCCATGAATTTTATTTTATTTTAATTTTTATTTCTTCTTTTTTTATTATTATTATACTTTAAGTTTTAGGGTACATGTGCACAATGTGCAGGTTAGTTACATATGTATACATGTGCCATGCTGGTGTGCTGCACCCATTAACTCGTCATTTAGCATTAGGTATATCTCCTAATGCTATCCCTCCCCCCTCCCCCCACCCCACAACAGTCCCCAGAGTGTGATGTTCCCCTTCCTGTGTCCATGTGTTCTCATTGTTCAATTCCCACCTATGAGTGAGAATATGCAGTGCTTGGTTTTTTGTCCTTGTGATAGTTTACTGAGAATGATGATTTCCAATTTCATCCATGTCCCTACAAAGGACATGAACTCATCATTTTTGATGGCTGCATAGTATTCCATGGTGTATATGTGCCACATTTTCTTAACCCAGTCTATCATTGTTGGACATTTGGGTTGGTTCCAAGTCTTTGCTATTGTGAATAATGCCGCAATAAACATACGTGTGCATGTGTCTTTATAGCAGCATGGTTTATAGTCCTTTGGGTATATACCCAGTAATGGGATTGCTGGGTCAAATGGTATTTCTAGTTCCAGATCCCTGAGGAATCACCACACTGACTTCCACAATGGTTGAATTAGTTTACAGTCCCACCAACGGTGTAAAAGTGTTCCTATTTCTCCACATCCTCTCCAGCACTTGTTGTTTCCTGACTTTTGAATGATTGCCATTCTAACTGGTGTGAGATGGTATCTCATTGTGGTTTTGATTTGCATTTCTCTGATGGCCAGAGATGGTGAGCATTTTTTCATGTGTTTTTTGGCTGCATAAATGTCTTCTTTTGAGAAGTGTCTGTTCATGTCCTTCGCCCACTTTTTATACACCAATAACAGACAAACAGAGAACCAAATCATGAGTGAACTCCCATTCACAGTTGCTTCAAAAGAATAAAATACCTAGGAATCCAACTTACAAGGGATGTGAAGGACCTCTTCAAGGAGAACTACAAACTGCTGCTCAATGAAATAAAAGAGGATGCAAACAAATGAAAGAACATTCCATGCTCATGGGTAGGAAGAATCAATGTCGTGAAAATGGCCATACTGCCCAAGGTAATTGATAGATTCAATGCCATCCTCATCAAGCTACCAATGACTTTCTTCACAGAATTGGAAAAATCTACTTTAAAGTTCATATGAAACCAATAAAGAGCCTGCAACACCAAGTCAATCCTAAGCCAAAAGAACAAAGCTGGAGGCATCACGCTACCTGACTTCAAACTATACTACAAGGCTACAGTAACCAAAACAGCATGGTACTGGTACCAAAACAGAGATATAGATCAATGGAACAGAACAGCGCCCTCAGACATAACACCACATATCTACAACTATCTGATCTTTGACAAACCTGAGAAAAACAAGCAATGGGGAAAGGATTCCCTATTTAATAAATGGTGCTGGGAAAACTGGCTAGCCATATGTAGAAAGCTGAAACTGGATCCCTTCCTTACACCTTATACAAAAGTTAATTCAAGATGGATTAAAGACTTAAACGTTAGACCTAAAACCATGAAAATCCTAGAAGAAAACCTAGGCATTACCATTCAGGACATAGACATGGGCAAGGACTTCATGTCTAAAACACCAAAAGCAATGGCAACAAAAGCCAAAATTGACAAATGGGATCTAATTAAACTAAAGAGCTTCTGCACAGCAAAAGAAACTACCATCAGAGTGAACAGGCAACCTACAATATGGGAGAAAATTTTCGCAACCTACTCATCTGACAAAGGGCTAATATCCAGAATTTACAATGAACTCAAACAAATTTACAAGAAAAAAACAAACAACCCCATCAAAAAGTGGGCAAAGGACATGAACAGACACTTCTCAAAAGAAGACATTTATGCAGCCAAAGACCCATGAAAAAATGCTCATCATCACTGGCCATCAGAAAAATGCAAATCAAAACCACAATGAGATATCATCTCACACCAGTTAGAATGGCAATCATTCAAAAGTCAGGAAACAACAGGTGCTGGAGAGGATGTGGAGAAATAGGAACACTTTGACACTGTTGGTGGGACTGTAAACTAGTTCAACCATTGTGGAAGTCAGTGTGGCGATTCCTCAGGGATCTAGAACTAGAAATTCCATTCGACCCAGCCATCCCATTAGTGGGTATATACCCAAAGAACTATAAACCATGCTGCTATAAAGACACATGCACACGTATGTTTATTGCGGCACTATTCACAATAGCAAAGACTTGGAACCAACCCAAATGTCCAACAATGATAGACTGGATTAAGAAAATGTGGCACATATACACCATGGAATACTATGCAGCCATAAAGAATGATGAGTTCATGTCGTTTGTAGGGACATGGATGAAATTGGAAATCATCATTCTCAGTAAACTATCAGAAGGACAAAAAAGCAAACACCGCATGTTCTCACTCATAGATGGGAATTGAACAATGAGAACACATGGACACAGGAAGGAGAACATCACACTCTGGGGACTGTTGTGGGGTGGGGGGAGAGGGGAGAGATAGCATTAGGAGATATACCTAATGCTAAATGACGAGTTAATGGGTGTAGCACACCAGCATGGCACATGTATACATATGTAACTAACCTGCACATGTGCACATGTACCCTAAAACTTAAAGTATAATAATAATAATAATAATAATTAAAAAAAAGAAAATTTATTTGAAGAGAGTTTCTTCCTGGTGAGTCTCACCATTCCCAAAGAAAAATCTGTTTTCCTACCTCCTAAACTTAGGCCTTGTGAAAGGGCTTCAAAGAGATTCAGTAGAATGCTTGGCATATATGCCTCCTGCTGTTTGTGAAATGATCACTAAACTAGTGTGTGAGTCATTCTTTAGAAATCTAAATGGCTAGATGGGTTGGCTGAGGACCTGTGTCAGAGAAGAACATGAGCCACGGTTTTTGGAAAATTTCATTTCCACAATTTGTCACAAGAGAGAATGAATGTTTCCTTAAACCAGATATGGGTCCTAATTGGGAGAAAGAGTGGCTTAGGATTATGTTGGATGCTGCCGAGGTGACCACCTGGAGTAAAGAAAAAACTCAGCAAAAAGAAGCTGAAGTTGACACCATATGCACAGGCGTCGAGGAAAAAAGAACCAGGAGAAAGAGAGAAATGCATTTGCCTTTTCTATAAAACAATAGTTGACCAGTCTACTGAGATTGGGGAGTTGGGGAAGGAAACATTTTCAAGAGAAAAATGAGAGCACCTGATGAGAAAGGTTATTAGGTTTAGAAACGAGTTACGCCAGAACAGTGCCAGATAGGTGCTCCTGTCCCTGCCCTTTCTTCTACTTCTTTCTACAACCTCAAGGATCAGAAGTCATGACTAAATGAATAGAGAGGTTGGGACTGGCAAAGCAAAGTGAGAAGAGCCTGACTTTGCTGCTCCATCTCGCTACAGCTTGACTTATCTCAAAGAGTAGAGACCCAAATGGAATTTAAATTTGTATTACTATTGCACTGAATCGGGCTTACAAAGTCACCAAAAAAGTCTGTGTTCTATGAATCTTAGTGACCATAGAACTTTTAGCACCTAATATTCACAAGAAAAGACAATGTACACTGTACTTTTTTTTATACAGTTAGGGGAGGAACTGGCACTACAACATTTAAAGTGATAATGGAAAAATAATAATAAAGTGCTTTATATTCACATCTCATGAATTATGTTTATTCAATTCACTGATTGTACTAGCAAAACTTTTTAAAAAGAAGTTTAGTTAGGACAAAAAGTTAGGACAAAAAGCTAAACTTCTTTTTAAAAAGTTTTCGTAGTACAATCAGTGAATTGAATAAATATGATTCATGAGATGTGAATATAAGCACTTTATTATTATTTTTCCATTATCACTTTAAATGTTGCAGTGCCAGTTCTTCCCCTAACTGGATAAAAAAAAAAAAAAAAAAAACACCGCATGTTCTCACTCATAGGTGGGAATTGAACAATGAGAACATATGGACACAGGAAGGGGAACATCACACATCGGGGCCTGTTATGGAGTTAAAGCTCTCCCCTTTAACATTTCATTTCATTCTATTTTTCATCCTAGATGAGAGAAATGTGGATCTGAAGGGAGAGATTGAATTTCTAAAAAAAAATTTACATTTCTGAAAAAAGTTGCTGTGTAATATAACTGTCAAGATTTAAATCACCCACATGAAACTGACTGTATTCAGATTCCAGAAATGTTTCAATTGATAAATACAGAAAATGAAAAAGGAAAAAAGAAAGTAATAATCCATGGTTATGCAAGACAGCTGTACTCTTTTCTCTGGGCTTTTCTATTGTCAGTTTGATTAATGGGATGTCTTTAAATCTATCTCCTTTTGGATATCTTATATCTCAACAAGTCTATTTCATGTTTTTGCCACCAACATTTCCAGTAGATTTCTTCTAACATGTCAGAATGACAGATAAGTTTCCATAGTCAGCCTTACAGAGAGCTCATTATTGTTTCAAACCAGTGCAACTGCCCTTAAGGTTCCCTAACCAGAGGGCCTTTGGAGGGCCATGTCATTTCCAAACTCACGATGAGTAAAGGTGGCATTTCTGGGCTTAAAATAAGGGTATAAGTCACCAGTTAAAGTCAAGTACTAATGTTTGCAAGATAATCTCCTGAGTTAATAGACAATAAAAATATTAAATATTTTAAATGCATTGTATGGGCTGCCAAATTTTTTAATGTAAGCTATCTGTAATTTCTTTTTGTATTACTTAGCTAGTAATAGTAGAATAGTCAAACTTTTTAAATTTATTTAGTTCTCTTCCTTAGGGGGAAATTTTGAATAAAGCAGCATTTCTACAATATATAATGGCAATAAATGATCATCAGTTTTTATTCTAGAAAATATATAAACTATATACACACCTATGTCATTTACTCCCTAAAACACGTCTAGATCACAGGGTTTAACTATCTTCCCTAAAATTATTTCTTTCTGTCAAATATTTGTTTAAAAAAATTGAATGTGGGCCAAGTGTGGTGACCCACGCCTATAATCCCAGCACTTTGGGAGGCCCAGCAGGCAGGTCACCTGAGGTAGGGAGTTCGAGACCAGCCTGGCCAACATGGTGAAACCCTGTCTCTACTAAAAATAGAAAAATTAGCCAGGCATGGTGGCGCACACTTGTAATCCCAGCTACTTGGGAAGCTGAGACAGGAGAATTGCTTGAAGGCAGAGGTTGCAGTGAGCCGAGATCATGCCACTGCACTCTAGCCTGGGCAACATAGTGAGACTCTGTCTCAAAAAAAAAAAAAAAAAAAAAAGAATCTTTGTGTTTATAAAGCACAGTTCAATCTGTCAGTAGAAGGACCAAACAAATTGTAACGTGTCAGGCAAAACCATGTAAAAATATTCACAACTCAATTGCAAAATCTTTTAAATGTCCTGAGAAGTTAAATGATTCTAAAAATGTGGAAGAGCTTAAGATTATATTTAGTTTTAGACTTTTTAGACTCAGAGAAGATATTTACATCTTTTAAGAAGAGACACAATGTGTAATTCAATAAAGTGAGCAACATGGGTGAGAACTGCAGACTAAAGACAAAGAGAGTTAGGTAATATGAGCAATTTAAGATTTTGGACTGCTTTGTGTCCATTTTAATGTGTAGGCATCTTTCAACTCTGGAAAGAAAACTAACTACAGCAAGGTTTAAAAGAGTCAAAGCACTATTATTAATACTTTTGTGTTAAGAAGGAACCACTTCTCTTTTTTTGATGGTTTATATAGTTGCATATATTTGAGATAACTTAGCCTAATGGAATCTTAAAGTATAATTTTCAAAACAGTAAAATCATGAATTTCATAAAAATAGAAAATGAACACTACCAAAGATTTTGTTTATTTACTGATTGTTGAAGAAACAAGTAAAATTTTAAAACTGGTTCAAATGAGAATATGGCTTTCAGAGACTTATATTCTCTTTCAGACCAAATTTATTTGTGTTGTCATCTTTAGGGATCATTTTTAAGATTAATCATTTTATGATAAATCATTTTTATAATTAACCATTTTATTTTTATGATCAGCAAACCTGCATCATTTTCAATTTTTACAATTTAACTTCTATATCTACAAAATTGTAAACTGGTCAATTAACAGTGCACCTTGACTACAGAATCAGAAAATACACAAAAGACTAGTAAACATTACCTAGAACCCCACCATACCCAATAATTTCTTACATCCCTTCCAAAAATTTGACATTTTTTTCCTGAGAAGAGTTAGAGTTCTGTAATTTTAAATTACAATGTGTAATAAAGTAATTAATTTAGATTTGTGATTATAAACAAAAATATTTATAATGTTAAAACATTAAAGACTTTTACTTCTATTTAATTTTAGTATGTTAGATTTCTTATTTAATTAAGTATGCAGGAAGATGTTATTAATTTAAAAAACATCTGTTTAAAATGAATACTAAATTTATAAATGCAGTTAAAAATATTGGAAAATGTTTAAATAAATTTTTTAAAGAGACCAGACACATTCGATGTCCAAAAATAATTATTAAAATCTGTCGGAGTTGTAAGGTAGAATAATATTGCCATGCTGAGCTCAAAATTATAATAATAACTAAGTTTTGAACTGCAGTTTTAATATAATATCTGTATAAAGAAGATAAACCTAGAAGAGGTCTTTTCTGCATATAAACTCAACCAAAAATTTAACACATATGTAAAACTAGTATATTATGCCTCCCTTTAGCACATTTTTTGCTATTGTTTCTTTTTCATGTCAATGTATAAATATATGCCATACATCGAATAAGTCAAATTTCAACAATATACCAAAATTTTAACATCTACTACTAAATTATTCTCCTGATCATTATATGGCAAAATCTTTCCTCTAAGTAATTAATTTTTCACACCTATCATATTTCCCTTAGTCTATATATCTCAATTCAGTATAAAGACATTTAAGTTTTCCTGCTGGATTTTTAACTTCTTTTTAACATTCCAAATGGCTTAATAAATACAGTACTGAAAACAAATATGTTATAAACAAATGCCCTCTGGTTGTGTCCAGTTGGTAAGTTCATGAGAAATTTCTGCCTCAACTACTGAGCCAATGCATGCAATCTGTTTCTGCATTAGCAAGGGGCATTCAACATAAAGATCTCAACAGTAATTTCTGATTAACTTTAAATTCTGTGTTACTAGAATAATAGATCTTTCTCTCATCAACTTGGGCCTTTTGGGTTTTCTATAGTACCAAAACATCACTAACAGATTTATTTTTGGTAATAGTATTTTATAAGGTAAGTTTTTGATTACCAATCTTAACTTACATACAAAAGAAATTACTGTAATTTAAAAGATATTTGGTCTGTCTCATAGTCAACTGAGAATCAAGAGTAGGTGGATGAGTAGTCTCCTAAACAAGTTTTATTTCCATTACAATTTATCATATACTTAAGTATTTTATCAGAAAAGTTAATTTCTTCTCAGGAGAAAATTGTGAACCACATTGTACAAAAGGTTCTATCCCAAAGTTTAAAAATTGTCTTTATTGACGAGACCTAACATTTATAGAACGTTTCACCTAACAGCTGCAGAATATTCTTTTCATCAGCATATGAAACATTCTCCAGGATTGAGCATACGTTAGGGAACAAAACAAGTCTCAAACAACTTTTAAAAATCAAAATTATATCAAGTGTCTTTTTGGACCACAATGGAATAAAACAAGACATCAGTAACAAGAGGAACATTTGAAGCTATACAAATACATGGAAATTAAACAACATGCTCCTGAATGACCAATGGGTGAAGTAAAAAAATAAGAATGAAATTTAAAAATTTCTTAAAACAAATGAAGGTAGAAACACAACATACAGAAACCTAGGAGAGACAGCAAAAGCAGTATTACAAGGCAAGTTTGTAGCAATAAATGCCTACATCAAAAAATTAGAAAGATTTCAAATAAAGAACCTAACATTGCACCTCAAGGAACTAGAAAAGCAAGAGAAAAAAAAACCCAAAATTAATAAAAGGAAAGAAATAATAAAAATCAGTGTAGAATTAAATAAAACTGAGGCTGAAAAATGCAAAAGATCAACAAAACAAAAATTCCTTAGACCCAAATAAATAAAATCAGAACTGAAAAAGGAAATGTCACAATGAATACCACAGACACAAAAAGGATCTTAGGAGACTACTATGAACAACTGTACACCAATAGATTAAAAAACCTAGAGGAAATGGATGAATTCCTGGACAATCTATCAAGATTGAACTAAGAAAAAAATAGAAAACCTTAACAGACTAATAACAGGTAATGAGACTGAACCACTAGTTACTATTAAGACTTTTTATTTAAGCAATAAAATACTTAAATTAAAAGTCTTCCAAAAAGTAAAATTCAACACTGGATGGCTTCACTACTAAATTTTTCAAACCTTTAAAAAAGATTTAATACCAATTCTCCTCCAATTATTCCAAAAACTTGAAGCAGAGGGAATTATTTCTAATTCATTCTACGAGACCAGCATAACCCTGATAGCAAAACCAGACAAGGACCCAATTTTTTTAAAAAAGAAAGCTAAAGGCCAATATCCTTAATGAACCTAGATATAAAAATTCTCAAAAAACAAAACAAAACAAAACAAAAACTAGCAAACTGAATCCAACAACACATCAAAAAGATAATATACTATGATCAAGTGGGATTTATCCCAGGATTGCAAGGATGTTTAAACATACACAAATCAATACATGTCATATATCACATCAACAGAATGAAGAACAAAAACCATAGAATCATCTCACTAAGTGCAGCAAAAGCATTTCATAAAATTCAACATCCCTTCATGACAAAAACTCTCAATAAATTAGGTATAGGGAGAAAGTACTTCAACATAATAAAGGCCATATATGACAAACTCACAGCTAACATTTTACTGAATGGGGAAAAAGCTGAAAGATGTTCCTTTAAGAATTAGAACAAGACAAGAATGCTTACTCTCACCACTCTTATACAACATAGTACTGGAGGTCCTAGGCAGAGCAATTAGACAAGAGAAAGAAATAAATGGCATCCAAATTGGAAAGGAGAAATTCAAATTCTCCCTGTTTGCAGACAACATGATCAATATATAGAAAAAGCTAGACAGCCGGGTGCGGTGGCTCACGCCTGTAATCCCAGCACTTTGGGAGGCCAAGGTGGGCAGATCACGAGGTCGGGACATCGAGACCATCCTGGCTAACACAGTGAAACCCCGTCTCTACTAAAAACACAAAAAAATTAGCCAGGAGTGGTGGTGGGCGCCTGTAGTCCCAGCTACTCTGGAGGCTGAGGCAGGAGAATGGCATGAACCCGGGAGGCGGAGCTTGCAGTGAGCCGAGATGCGCCACTGCACTCCAGCCTGGGAGACAAAGCGAGACTCCATCTCAAAAAAAAAGAAAAAAGAAAAGAAAAACCTAAAGACTCTGCCAGAACAAATCTGAGAGCTGATAAATGAATTCAGTAAAGTTTCAGGATACAAAATTAATATACAAAAATAAGTAGCATTTCTATACATGAACAGTGACCTAGCTCCGGTAAAAGACCTGACCTAGACCTGAAAAAGAAATCAGGAAAGCAATTTGACTTACAATAGCTACCAAAAACAGAATAAATAAATAAAATACCTAGGAATAAATTTAACCAAGGAGGTGAAAGACCTCTACAAAGAAAACCACAAAATACAGTTAAAAGAAATGGAAGAGGACACAAACAAATGGAAAGGCATCCCATCCTCATGCACATACACACACGCGCGCATACACACACACACAGAGAGAGAGAGAGAGAGAGAGAGAGACAGAGAGAGAGAGATCAATGGAACAGAATAGAGAACTAAGAAATTAATGCACATATTTATGGCCAACTGATTTTTGACAAAGGTGCTGAGAACACTCACTGGAGAAAGGATGGTCTGTTCGATAAATGGTCTTAGGAAAACTGAATATCCATATGCAGAAGAATGAAACTATACTCCCACCTCTCACCAATGTAAAAATCAATTCAAAATACATCAAAGGCCTAAATGTAAGATGTGAAATGATAAAGGTACCAGAAGAAAACATAAGGGAAATGCTCAAGAGGTCTGGAAAAGATTTTATGAAGACCTCAAAAGCACAGGCAACAAAAGGGATTATATCAAATAAATAAATGGGACTATATCAAACTAAAAAGCATATGCACAGCAAAAGAAACAACAAAGTAAAAAGACAACATACAGAATGGGAGAAAATATTTGCAAAGTACTAATTTGACAAGAAATTTATGTCCAGAATGTACAAATAATGACAACACCTCAACAGCAAAAAAAACACCAAGTGATCTGATTAAAAAATAGGCAAATGATCTAAACAGACACTCAATATATGAAAAAAAAAGCTCAACATCACTAATCATCAGGGAAATGCAAATCAAAACCACAGTGAGGTATCATCTTACCGCAATTAGGATGACTATAATAAAAAAAAAAAAGACAAAAAATAACAAATGCCGGTAAGCATGCAGAGACATGGGAATGCTTATACACTGTTGGTGGGGGTGTAAGTAAGTACAGCCACTATGGAGAACAGCATGGAAGGTCCTCAAAAAATTACATATAAAACTACCGTAGGACCCAGCAAATCCACTACTTGAAACTTACCCAAAGGAAAAGAAATCATTATATCACAGAGACATATGCACACCTTCATGTTTATCACAGCATCATTCACAATAGCCAAGATACGGAAGCAACTGAAGAGTACAACAGATGAATGGATTTTTTAAAAGGTGATATGTATACACAACAAAATACTATTTAGCTATAAAAAAAGAATGAAATCCCATCATTCACAACCACATGGAGACATTATGTTAACACTGGTAGACATTATGTTAAGCAAAACAAGCTAGAAACAGAAAGTTAAATACTTTATTTTCTCATTCATATATGGAAGGCAAAAAATAGTTGATCTCATCGAAGTAAAAAGTAGAACAGAGGATACTGAAAGCTAGGAAGTGTGGGGATAGTAAGAGATTTGGTAAGTAATATCTAGATAGGAGAAATAAGTTCTAGTGTTCTATACCACTGTAGGAAGACTATTGATAACAGTAATAGGCAGTTTCCAATAGCTAGAAAAGGGATATAGAATGTTCTCAAAACAATGATAAATGTTTGAAATGATGGATATGCTAATTATGTGTACTGAAATATCACTCTGTAACCCATGAATATGTACAATTATTATTTGTCAATTAAAAAATAAAATTTTTTAAACAACTTTATTTTCCACTGGGTTATTGTGAAAAGACATGTCTTATCGTAAATGACATAGATGTGTGTTACTTGAACTCAAGTCTCCAATATGTCTTTACTGTCTACTACAGCATATGAAATTTATCAGAAAAATTATTTTGGAGAATCTTTTTTAGAAAGTTTTATTGCTACTACTACAAAAAACAAAGATTATTAATTAACTCCTTTTTTTTTTTTTTTTTTTGAGGAGTCTCACTCTGTCACCCAGGCTGGAGTGCAGTGGCTCAATCTTGACTCACTGCAACCTCTGCCTCCTGGGTTCAAACAATTCTCCTGTCTCAGCATCCCTAGTAGCTGGGATTACAGGCTCACACCACCATTCCCAGCTAGTTTTTGTATTTTTAGCAGAGACGAGGTTTCACCACATTTGTCAGACTGGTCTCAAACTCCTGACCTCAGGTGATCCACCCGCCTCGGCCTCCCAAACTGCTGGGATTACAGGTGTGAGCCACTGTGCCCAGTCTATTATTTAATTCTTAAACAAAATATTGCTTTCTATGAAAAATAACCAAAAGGATATATTGTCTCACCCTAATAATTAAGAATTTATTAAATATCAGTTTTGCTGCTTGGTTAAATATTTAAACTAATTTGTATTATGCATTTTTGTGATTCTTTTATTACTAAATTTTAAGTATGTGTACTAGAAACAGCAACAAGAAGAGACATTTAGTAGATATGTTCAAATATGAAAATTCAGTCTCAGAATTTTAGGACACCTTGCTATTCTTTTCTATGGATAAACAGATACTTCATTATTGATAGCATTTTCCATTGTAATATCTCATCCAGATTTCCCAATGAAAAGTGGTCACTTTTATGAAATAAGAAGAATGGACTAAAACATATTTTGGTTTTAAACTTAAGCATATTACTCCAGTAAAAATATACACAAAAGTGATGTGATTACAACCATGTGTGTGTTTCTTACCACTACACAAAGAGGCATAACGTGTTGAGAGCAGTGTCTGTGTTTAACATTGTATTAGTCTGAAAATGTAGTAGGCTAGTTTTCAATAAAAAATAAATGCTGTAGATAATATATTTGAAGCCAAGCAATCATTTTATATTTGCAAGATTTTCATATAAGAGCATTTACATAGAATATTCTAAGTATAGGACACATACATATATCCACTTTAGATGGTGCTTACTATATGTTTATTTAATTCATGATAATTTGATCTCACATTCATTGAACTTTCGAGCAGTACTGACTGGTTTCCCAAAATATACTGTAGGGTAGGACAAATGTTCAGTATAATTCAAGATACACAATGTAACAAATCAGAAGCCACTGTTGTATCAGTTTGGTGAAATAATAAATTAACCATTATATAATCAATAATGAACTGTAGTGACTGTTTTGCTCCCAGAGGAATATCTGTCACCATATTTTGATAATCTTACATAACTAAATAACAACGCTTGTAATTAAAATATTATAATTTGATAGCTTAGGCCTGGCACAATGGCTCATGCCTGTAATCCCGGCATTTTGGGAGGCCGAAGCAGGCAGATTGCTTGGGCCCAGGAGTTGAAGACCAGCCTGGGCAACGTGGAGAAACCCTACCTCTACAAAAAAAAAAAAAAAAAAAATTAGCCAAGTTTGGTGATGTGCACCTATAGTCCTAGCTACTTGAGAAGCTGAGACAAGAAAACCTCTTAAACCCAGGAGGCAGAGGTTGCAGTGAGCCAAGATCACGCCATTGCACTCCAGCCTGAGCAACTGGAGTGAAACCCTGTCTCAAAAAAAAAAAAAATTTTGACAATTTAAATGTGTCAAAGTACAGAGAAACATTACGTTTATTGATCTGTAGTAGAACAAAATGTCATCAGATCAATTTCTTTATCCCCACTCAAATAGCCTGATATTAAGAGATCTCCAAATTGTATTATAAACAATTTTATATCATGGACAATATAACAAAAATAGATAATTTTAATACTTCATTCCTAATCTATAGAAAGTGTTTAGGGTACTTCTAATATGTCAGACAATGATGTGAAATTTAGAAATAGATACAAATGCAAAAACAATCAGCTCCTCAAGGCTGACTTTGTCCAGGGTCAGGGCATACGTCTGGGCAGGCAGGACTGACAGTTAACCCACCTGTTCTGCAAATCCTTGTTTAGTTATTTCTTTCTCTGAAAAATCTATGACAATTATTGTTGGATGAAGGAACTATCTTATTGTACATAAGGCAAACATATAACCTTGTCTTTCTCCACTATGAAATTATAGGGTTTCCAGTGTCAGCGATTATAAAGAGTAGAAACTGTTAAATGATAAATGCTCTGTCGTTTTCTACTTACTGTGCATCCTTTTTAAAACTTAAGAAATAATTGCTTTTATTTGTAGCACTTCACAGTTCACCTAGGATCTTATATTCATTATTATAAGTAATCCTGCAAGGATTCTGTGACATAAATACATTAGATGTGATTATTGTACTTTTAAAAGGTCACACAACTGGTAAACACAAGAACCAGTGATATATGCCAAGAGTTTTTGAGTGTTAGACTACTGTAATTCCCTTTATAGCAACTTGCCATAAAAGAGCTGCTACCATTAAAACAATGTGATATATTAAAGGATATTATTAAATAGTGGTTTTGCATAGACAATATATTAAATGTGAGTTCAGAGGCAGTTCTGCATTCAAGAGACAAAGTATTCTTTTTTTAATATTTAAATTCCCCCTTCCTAAAGAAAATAATTGTAAAAGATGTCTAATGATTCCAATAAAAAGTAATTTACCTCCTAATTTTAAATGGAGAAATACTAATCTCTAAGAGGTATTTTCTTGAGGCAGCATTTTTGTAGTTACATATGCTTGAGAATTTCCTACAATTAAACAGTGAAAAAAATATTGACCTTAAATACAGCAGGCAAGCTCTAATTTATATTCGTATATGAGGCCTACTCTCTCTCCTAGAATGGAATGTAAAAATGTCCTTTTCTCTCAGATGCAGGCATCTGAAACCAGGGTTCTCTTCCTATTTATCATTGATCTATCACTAAAGCAGTAACTAGAATATTTTTAAAAACTAAATAAAAATTTGGTTAATCTAACTGAATTTTTAAACTAAACCATTTGTTTATTTTAATCCAGTTTCAACCACATTTTAACCTTTAATTCTTATTCATAGACTAAAATGGCTTCATTGACATTTATTTTTATTTTTATGCTGAGTCTTTTAATAAAATTGAGAAGTATATGTAGAATAATCAACTAAATAACTAGGAGAAAGAAAAGATAAAAGCACCTTTTTATTAATACATATAGATGTGGCAATTGAAACCTTAATTTCTGTAACTTGTTCCAACCAAATATACTTAAATTTACACTTTATTTAACCTTCATAAGCACTACCTCAATTCACTAATGAAATACATTCTTGATCTAGCCATCTGTGAGGGTTTCAAGAGCTGGTTGACTCAAAATATTTCTTAAGTACCAATGTAACCTGCCTTCTCGCATGGTCACTGTGGAGGCTAAAGGAACTCTATCTTTTATGCTAATCTAACATGTTGACTACTGATTGACCCCAGTACCAGAAATATCTCTAAGATTTCTACTTTGTCTACTAATAACAGCACCTACTTACTGGTAAACTCTACCCTTAGGTCAAAACCACCTTAATCTTATGATAAACACATCCTTGCCATAAATCCTGCTCTTGAGCAAATTGTAGTCTATGACACACATAGTCAATGACACATATCCCCGAAGGGGATAAAATGACTTCAATTTTCTTACATATCTCTTCTGAAGCATGCATACCCTTTGCCTATTGTATATAAGCCAGTGGTCTGGCATAACCATGCAGGAAGTACCATCTTGTGGCTGCCCCAGGCAGGGCTTCATTCCATAACTCCCTATTAAATGTTTCTTTCTGAGAAACTGGATTTGTCAGCCTCTTTCTTCAGCCTCTTAGCTCCTTTGGCCTTTGGGGTTATGTTGGCACAGACCTGCTCACCATGGAATAGTCATCAATCATGGCAACAACACCAGGCAGCAACTGAAGACCTATTAAAAGAAAGGACCCAAAAAGTAGGGTAGAAAAAATTCAATAAAACAGAGTTAATATATGAACATGTGTGTATGTATCATTCATATGCATATTTATTCAGGAACCTGTTGACATTTGATTGTGTAAACATTTATAAACCACAAATATTATTTATCACCAGCCTTTGGCAATGAATACTATTTGGTGATGTTAGATAAATTAACAAGAGTAATATATGTAAGGAAACTATAGTGAGATTCAAAAGAAATACTGAAAATTAATTCTCCAGAAATGGGCATTTCCCCTTTATAATGCATTCCTGATTCCATGACATTGGCAATGTTGCTTATGTGACCTGGAATTTCCACCCTTCTTACCCCTGCCTTTTTAAGTTTTACTCATCCATCAAGTTTCAACATATGTATTTCTCTTCCATGGATCTTCTAGGGAAACAAAAACCCACAGTCACCCTTTATTTTGCTTATAGATATTGTTATATGACTATCATTTAACTTCCTAAATTTTGGGGTACATTTTGGTTTTTACCTATACATCAGTTATAGTTTCTGACTTTAAGTGTAATTGCCTGATTGGTTCTTCTTTCCCACTGCACAGACAAAATCAATTCACAGAGACCATGACATTGCAGTAAAGAAAGAGTTTAACTTTATGGGAGGCCAGTAACACAGGAGATGGAGTTATCACTCAAATCAGTCCCCCCAAAGGCTTGGAGGTTAGGGTTTTTAAAGAACAGTTTGTTGGGCAGGGGACTAGGAAATGGGTGCTGCTGATTGGTTGGGGAAGCAATTATAGGGATGTGGAAAACGGTCCTCATCCACTGAGTCCACTTCTGGGTGGGGGCCACAGTACCAGTTGAGTCATGAATCACAAATCCAGGTGGGGTCAGTCTAAAAACTATCTCAAAAGATAAATTTTAGGTTTTACAACAGTGATGTTATGTATAACAGCAATTGGAGAAGTGACAAATCTTGTGACCTCTGGCCACATGACTCCTGAGCAGTAAGGGATTATAGAAACTATGCCTACATTTTAGCAGAATTGGGGTCTTGCTCATAATCCTAATCCCGTGGCTTTTCATTAGTCTTACAAAGATGGAGAGGGAATCAGTTTTAGGGAGGGGCTATTGTCATCCTTACTTCAAAGTTAAACTACAAATCAAATTCTACCCATGGTAGATCAGCCTGGCTGATGCCCAGAAATGAGCAAAGACAGCCAGCCTGTGAGGTTAGATGCAAGATGGGGTCAGCCATGTTGGATTTCTCTCCCTCATAATCTTTGCAAAGGCAATTTCATTAGCAACTGTACCAAGACTAGATAACTTCAGCTGAAAAGAATTCAGAGAATCAATGAAGCTTAAAGAAGCATGCTTGTGGTATGAACAGAATCCAAGGGAGACTAGCAAAGTAGACCAGGCTGGTTCTAGAACAGTCTGACTAGGATGCTCCATCTCCACTGCCACAGTGCCTCAAGTTCTCAATGCCATAAATAATGTTTTAACCTCCTTATGCATTTGCTTTCAATCCTCAAGATGTAAGTCTCAGCAAGTTGTGTCCCTTCTCCCCAGCAACTGGAAGAAGGAAAAACTATCTAACTTTCACAGCTTCAATTTGTTGAGCAGTGAAGCCTTGACTCTCAATACTCCTTAGTCCATGAGGGGTCCTCCTAACCAGCGCAAATATTTAAATTTGAGGAACCTAAAATGCCTAAAAGTGTCTACCATATTTTTCAATTTATAACATAAAATAATTTGGATCTATTTGTATATTATCTTTGCATTAAAACTGCTTAAAACAAAATTGGCTATATAATATGCATTTCAATATTTGTTAACAGGCTGGTGCTTAGAGGTAAAACAGAAAAGTTCTCTTTCTTTTTTTTTTTTTTTATTTTTTGGAGACAGAGTCTCACTCTTTCCCCTAGGCTGGAGTACAGTGGTGCAATGTTGGCTTGCTGTCACCTCTGCCTCCCAGGTTCAAGCTATTTTCATGCTTCAGACTCCCAAGTAGCTGGTACTACAGGCACACACCACCACACCCAGCTAATTTTTGTATTTTTAGTAGAGATGAGGTTTTGCCAGGTTGGCCAGGCTGATCTCGAACTCCTGACCTCAGGTGATCCACCCGCCTCGGCCTCCCAAAGTGCTGGGATTACAGGTGTGAGCTACCAGGCCCGGCCCTGGAAAGGTCTTTTTCAAGACTAAAGCTCTATGTTTTTAAAGCTTGTTTCAAATAACTATTCTTATGTTCATAGAACTTCTATAATCAGACAATTTAGCATAAGCTACACAATAGCTGTATTCATTGAACTCTATCCACAAACATTTGTAATGGGTACATAACTCTATAATATGAACTTTAGAAACCCTTAAAGAAGCATACAGTACAGTCCATGAACCAAAAACAATCATAATCCTGATATAGAGATGAAATTTTTCTTATAGGAATCAAAAAGTTGAAGGCAGCAATAAACAAATGCATATGATGTATAGAGGCTCTTGCATAGGTGTTAGGAAAAAAACAAGTAACCAAAAGATTAATGTGGGCTGTGTTTACTGCAAGATCACAAGTATAATTGATTTATACAGCCCAAACTCAGAGACAGATACCATTCTCAAAATAAAAATCTGACAGATAATAATACTGTGAAGCAAATTGGTTTATACATAAATAAAAAGTCCCTACGATGCATTGTTAAAATAGATTTTATAATATCAATCATCAGTGTTTCAATATAATGTATTATTTTTAGGAAACAATTTTAGGCAGTAGAACTAATTTCATTTCCTTAAAATATTCAGAGTTTAGCATTTTGAAATTGAGAGATTTTTTTCCATTAATTTACATGTCTGTGAGAATTTCCCATGGAAAGATTTTACTTCATAATTCATGTTCATTGCATTCTTTCTGATAAATCCACTTGTAGAAAAGAGACAGAGAGGCAAAAACAAACCTGCAGTGAATGAGTGGTTCGTCTCTTCATCATTCCTTTGGGCAAAAAATGCTTTACAGACATTTAAACAAAAATGTAAAGGTGTTTTTATTATTTTCCTAGATGCTTTCTAAAAATTATCTATCATGTTTGAGTCTTTTTCAGAAAGGTGATGCTTTAGTGCTGTAGTCAAGAGCATAAAAGTAAGAAAGAGGCACTCTCTTATTTCAATTATGATCCAAGTGATGTCATTGTTACTGCCAAAGAAGGCTCAGAATAAGCAAAGAAGTTTGCTTAGAATAATGGAGGAGAAACCATTGGTACCTCTTTGAGCGTGTTGAAAATGATATTTCATTGAAAGATATTACAATTAATAGTTTATAAAATGTCTACCTTAAATATTAAGACCAATTAAAATTTTGTGAAATATTGATTTTAGCAATTAAGTTCTTTATGTTTTCCTAGTTAGCAATTTTGTTGTCTTCATCAGTACTTAGTTTCAATTAAAGTCAGTAATTATATTTTTCTTTCTTCTATACCTTCACAAATGAAACCTAGGATAAGCAAGGGTATTCAGAGAAGATTAATCAATATTCTAAAAAATCTGAAGTGATAATAAACATTGTCTACATTGAATAAGGCAGATTATGCATTCTTATATGTTCAAGTTTTCATAAGTACCACTCAAAACCTTCTTCTCATGGGGGCCCAATACAAAACAGATTTAATATTCAAATCATTATTATTCTCAAAGGATTTAACAAAGTTTTTATAAACAAGTCTATAGGGTGTACTGTAGAAAAACCTTAGGGATAAGGTAGAACCCCAGGGCTGTCCCCATCCCCCCATGGCTAGGCCAGAGGAGGGGAGGATGCTACAGTTTCAAAGAAGAGCTGCCTTGAGAGGAGTTGTAATCTTCTCTCAAAGGACACAGCATCCATCCCCCCACTCCCCGCTTCTTATAGTATGCTGCTTGCATTCTCCATTGGCAAAAGCCTATCAGAAACCAGTAATGCTGTTCGCCTCACTTAACCTTCTAGGGTTAGAGAACAGGGCAAAAAACAGTAGAGAACTGACATGTAAGGGCAAATGGGATTAATCTAACATGTTGAAACTCATTGTGTTCCCTCCTAGATTCTTAGCCTGTTACCTGGCAGCCTGTCACCTGCTTCTAGCATTTACAAAATCCCACATTACAAAAATCCCACATTACAAAGATCCATAGCAACCTCTAATAGATTTTACTGAGTAGCAAGAAAGCAGTAAGGTTAGTAGACATTAAGAGATTAGTAATGAACCAAAGAATGATTTTTAAAGCACTAGTCAATTGCCTATTTTAAATCAATACATAAAAAGAAGAGTTTATTTACCTGTATACATTTTCAAAGTTTCACAAAGGCTTAAAAAATTTTCAAAAACCTCTTTGATAGAAAACCTTTTGAAAGGAAGGGAAAACCATGGTTCTTATTCTAAATTAACAACATTTTGTATGCACTCATTTAATCACTCCAGCTATGTATTGAGTATCACGAGCTCTTCGGCATTTGGGAGTTTAGTGAGGTCGGTAGGCTATAACTGAAAGCAAACTTCTAAAACAAATTAAAGTCATTTAAAACATTGATTTGATGAAACATTGTATGTAAAAATTTTTTCAAGTCATTTACCACTTACAGAAAAATATACCATTTCCTTTCTATTTTTATTGCAGCTTTCTTTTTATTGTGCTGAATAAAAAAAAAATCAGCATTACAAGAATCAGCTATGTTTATGACTTTCCTTTTTTAAAAAATATGTTGAGTGATTGGTCTGCATAACATCAGAAGATTGGAATATCCATCAGATTGCAAATTTCCCGAGGTCAGAAATTATGTTCTCTATACCACTGGAAATTTTATGCATCTTTATTAAGGACTTACAAACAAAGCAGTTGCTGAGCTCATGTAGTTTCAAGGTCTTAAATTCAAGTTCAGTACTTAATTTAATCTCTGTGTTGGAGTAATCAAGTAGAGTTATAACTTATTTTTTCTACACATATTAAAATATCAAGCACATGTTGCCAAATGCTTCATTATGATTACACCTACCCACTTGAAATGGTATTCAGTGTTCTACTAGAATACCATTGCTGTTTAATTTGTTGAGCACACATTTTTTACATATTTTGATGGCCACAAATTTTCCCAGTAGAACAGCTTTGAAACAACATGGCTAAATTGTCTGCAGATTTCAGACCTTATTTGATACTAAGTTTAGAACAGAGATCACAATGAGCATTCTACTCTCACAACTTGGATCTAAGACAAAAGGCTGCAGTAAAATTCTGGGAATGTATCTCAAAACAAGTGAGGAAAACCTAGATCATAGATTTTTAAGCTTAAATGTCATCTGCTTTACCTCTTTCAGATTCCTAAAATGTTTTAAATGACATAGAAACGTGAAGCCTTAAAACCCTTAAAAACTCAGACAACTTATTACAGAATTTTGAGAGAATATTTACTTGTAACTAAAAAACTAGCACTGGTTGTAGCAAATCCGAACTTTGCTTCAGTAATACACAATCTAATGACACACAGATTCACAAATTGGCAAGTTACCTCCTGCTTTAGATCTAGAATGTATACCAACCAGAAAAACAAGGCAATTGTCTTCTTAATGAATTATTTTTGAGTCAGAGCATCTTTCTCCATCCCCTTTCTGCATTAGTTCTTAAATAGCTAGTCTTCAAAGCCAACAAACCTAGAACAAACTGGGCAGGATGAGAAAATGGGTGCTGGAGAGGATGGGTGATGGAGAAGTGCTGATAATATTACCCTGCTTTTTGGGATAAATAGTCACAAAAAGTCAAGTGTGATAATTTTGAGAAAAGAACCCTAATGACCCTGAGTTTGGAGAACTGAAGATTTTGACTGTTTTTTGTCATAGTGTCTTTTCAGAGTGATTAAGAGGAAGGAAAAGATTTCAAAGGAGTGTATTTTCCAGAAATAATTGAGTATTATTAGAGTGACAGTTGAATATGTCAACCTAAACTCTCTAGCTATGGGTCCGGGAAAAAATGCAACCAATCAATTTTCTCACCAGTCTTGCCATCCAGACAACAGAGAACCGAGGCAAGTATATTCCAACCCCTTACCTCTTTACCAAAACTGAATCTTGTGGGAGCTCATCTCATTTAGTGTAATTAAAGCAATAAAAGATTCCTCAAGGTGGATGAATAATACACAAAAGTGGGGAGGGGTGTCATATAACCATCTGAATGTTTATAAAAAGTAAACACCTCTAAAAATATTCTACTGCTGTAACCAGAAAAGAAGTTTCAGGAAGCCATTTTCCATTCCGAAAAGAAAATACAAGGAAGTGTGGCATGTATGAAATAAGAATGAAAATCCATGAGCTGATATTACACTGAAATGAAGATAAGTTGATATAAAATAAATCGCAAATAACTTAAAAATTATAATTTTCTGGGAAGATTCTTCAAGGTAGAATTGATAACAAATATATATTGGATAGCTACAAAGGCAGAGATGATACAAACAGCCATTCAATGGAAAATTACAATTAAGGGCGATTTTAATTGTGTACCGTATATTTGTATTAAATACATAAAATATTATACCCGTCACTCATTGTAATAGGAAATACGCCTTGTCACAAATTTTCTGAGCACACAACTTCACAATGCTCCATTTTCTTCTGTTTATCTCCTAAACATGACATTAATGTTTTTATAAGTAATTAGATCAAGTTTTAGATTAGTATAAAAATGCTAAACTCTTTTGTAGGTGGATTGTTCGATTCTAAGTCCTATCATCATTGTGTGGGAATGTCTTCTTCACATTAATCTCATTTTAATTTGCATTTCATTGATGTTTAGAATTATTTCTTAAATGCGTATATATACAGGTTTTTTTCTTCTCAGTATATATCATACTCTTTCTCCATTTTCTTGCTGATTTGTAAGATTGTTTTAGGTACTACACTCTTATCTGCTGTGTACTTTGCACACTTTTATTTGCTTTTAATTGTATTTATGATTTAAATTCTATGAACATTAGTTTTATCAAAGAAAAATGAAGGCAGGTTATAAAAACAATTGAAAAATGCTTGATTATATTACTTAGATCAAAAGAAGGGCTTATAAAGTAAAATATTAGAACAAAGATCTCCCAAGAAATGGTTTTAGGAAAGTAATTATGGTACAGTAACTCAATTATATAACATATATAAACAGAAATATCGAAAACTTATTTGAAAATTATTAGAAATGTCAAAATTTAAAAGACAATAATAATAATAATTTCTAGAAAAAGGAAAGACAAAACACTTAATTTTAATATTACAAATTTAATATCCCAAATTACATCACCACTGAGGAAGTTTTAGAATTTTAAAAAACTGAAATCAGTTGAAGCTTTGATAAGCCATCAAATAGAATAGAGTAGTGAATTTTTTAACATCTTTGAGACTAATTGGCATATAATCAACTGCATATATTTAAAGCATACATTCTATAAGTTTTGACATATGTATACACTTACAATCTCAATCAGGGTAGTGAACATATCTATTACTCTCAAAAGTATCCTCCAACCCCTTGGTAATCTCCCCTTCCCTCCCCTCAACTCCTGTCCACAGGCTACATCTGCACTATGGATTTATTGTATTTACTACAATTTTATATAAACAGAATCACACAATATGTACCTTTTCTTGCCTGGCTTTCTTCACTTCGTGTACTTATGTTGATATGTATCCATGTTGTTGTATGTATTAATAGTTAGTATTAATAGTTACTGTTTTTTAGGGCTTAATAGTATTTCATTGCCTGGATACACCACAATTTGTTTATTCATTCATCTATTAATGGGTATTATTTACAGTTTTAGACAATTTCAAATAAAGCTTCTATAAACATTTGTGTCATAGCATTTATATCGACACATGTTTTTATTCCTCTGAGTTAATAACCTTGAGTAAAATGACTTACCATAGGGCAGATGAACATTTAACTCTAAGAAGTAGCCCAACTTTTTCAAAGTGGTTGCACCCTTTTACCTGGCACCAGCACTATAGGCGAGTTCAAATTCCACCATATCTTTGCCAACACCTGATACAATCAATCTTTTTCATTTTAAACATTCTAATAAGTACAAAATGGTAAATCTCATTGTGGTTTGAATGTGCATTTTACTAATAACTAATATAAAGAAGCTTTTATGTATTCATTTACTATTTATATATTTTCTTTATTAAAGTGTTCGTTGCTGTCTTTTACCTATTTTTTAATTTGGTTGTTTTATTATTTACTTATAGGAGATTTTTATGTAATCTTTATTTTGAAATTATTTTCAAATTATATATCTGATAAGGGATATATAATTTGAAGACATTTTCTTTCAGTCTCTGTGGCTTCTTTTATTTTCATTTTCTAAACATAGTCTTTAAAATAGTAGAGTTTTTAATTTTAATGAAGACAAATTCATCAATGTTTATTTTATGAATATTACTTTTGGTGTTATATCTAACACATTTTTGCCAAAATAAAGGTCACAAAGATAGTCTCTTATTATTTCTTTTAGAATTTTTGTACTTTTAGGACAACAGTTCATTTTGAATTAATTTTTGTGTGTGATGCAATACATAGATCAAAATTCACTTTTTGCATATTAATATCCAATTATTCCTCTGCCATTTGTTGAAAAGCCTATTCTTTCACCAATTAATTGCTTTTAAACTTTTGAAAGTCAATTGTTCATGTGTATGTTAATCTCTTTCTGGACCTTCTATTCTGGTTCATTAATCTATTTCTCTCTCTCTCTCTTTCTCTTTTTCTCTCTCTCCCTCCCTCCCTTTCTTTTATAGAGACAGGGTCTTGTTCTGTCAGCTAGGCTGAAGTGCAGTGGTGCAATTATAGCTCACTGCAACCTCGAACTCCTGGGCTCAAGTGATCATCCCACCTGGGCCTCCCAAAGCACTGGGATTACAGGTGTGAGCCACAATGCCCAGCGTCTATTTGTCTGTCTTTAAGACAATGCAAAACATTCTTAATGACTATAGCCCTTTATAAGTCTTGCAATTAGAGAGGCTTAGTCCTCCAACAGTTTCGTGTTTGTTTATTTGTTTTTCAGATACTTTGACTAGGCTAGGTTCTTTATATTTCCATGTGAATATTAGACTAGGCTTTCCAATTTCTACAAAATGTCTGCTTCATTGTAATTTTGGATTGTATTGAATCTATGAATCTTTTTGTGGGAAATTAATATTTTATCACTTTTGGGGGATATTTACAATTTGCTTATCTGTTTAGGTATGGCCCATTCACTTATTTATTCAACATTTACTTGATAAGCAACTTTGCTTTTGTTAGGCACCGCTCAAGGAAACCAGCATGTACTTGCGAATGAAAAAGACAGAAATCCTATCTTTGTGGACTTCCGTTCTAGCTGGGAAAGTAGGAGTGAAGGTAGGGATAAGAACTAATGGTAAACATTATAAATAAGGAAGTATATAGTATATTAGAAAAATGATAAATGCTGTGGTGAAAAGGTGAACATGTAAGGGAGATAGATGATTGAGGTCACTGGTGGGTGAAGACTGTAATGCATGGTTAGGAAGACTTTATTTTAAAAAGTGTCATTTGGGTAAAAACCTTGAAAGAGGTGACACAGTCATGGAAGTATCTGGGAAAAGAGTTTTCCAGGTAGAAAGGAAAGCCAGTACTTAGTGGGAGTGTGCAAGTGTGTTTGAGTGAAAGCAAAGCTTTTATTCAAAAAGTGTCCAACGCGGTAAGGTCAGAGAGAAGAGAGCATCTCTCCAGACCATATGAGTCATTTAAGGACTTCAGCTTTTACTGAGTGAAACTGGGAGTTGTTGAAGGGGTGAAATGCAGTAAGCTAAAAATAAGAGTAATTTGAGAAGCAAAATAAGTAAAAACAAGACAGGGTAGGGATGTGTAGTTAAGAATAAAAAAGGGGTAAGTATGGCTCCCAAATTCACATCCACACTCGGGTGATGATCAGCAATGATTCTGACAAACTCAGATGGAGAAAAACAAAAACGTTTTAGGTGTCATGATTATATATAGATATAAATAGATGATATAGATACACATATGCATGTACGTAGATATATCAATAAGGGATGTATCCCAGATGAAGCCAAGCTTTAAAAAACCAAGGTACAAATTCCAAAAAAAGGAAAATTAATGGAATATTAATATTAATGGAAAATTAATGTGTCTGAAATTGTGTTCAGAATCTAGCTAATTTTACTAATGCCTCGTACATACTGTTACTATGATTGAATGGAAGGATTAAAAAACAAACAGCAAAAGTGTTGCAGAGTAACAGTTCATCAGCACTGATGTTCTGCTCATTTGAATTCAGATTTGCTAGGCTGGTTGTGTGAAAAAAATCAATGAGGAACAGAGATGTGCCACCCAGTGAACTGATGGGAGGCAAGTGCCTTGAAAGATAAGTCAGTGACTTACTGGGGCATGATCTGGAGCAATGCATTGTGCTTTGGAAAAACAGGAGTTGCAGTTGAGAGAATATGGATTTGGGAGGCAATCAACCACAGAGTTAATTTATTTTAGCAAAATCTTTGTGTTTTATGAAGAGTCCAAAAAAATGGCATTATGCTCAAAAATAGGCCATGTAACTGGAAACCCAAGACTGTAATCATAGAAAATAATCTCTCAGCATAGCATTCTGGAAGTGACTCTGGGTTAATGACAGTAGCAACACTATTAGCCCATCTGCATACATAAGCAGAAGTGTTTCACAGAAAAAAGATCTCAAATTCTGATGTTATATTCATACAGTTAGTTTTCCATACTATGAACAAATTTGCCATTCAATAAGTAAATATGTATCATTTTCAATGTGGGAAACTTTAAGGTGAATAAAAATGGTACGGATATGGTGTTTCCTGCTGGCGCATAAAATACAAAATTGAGGTGATTTTCCTTCCATGTGAAATGTAATTAGTATAATTTTAAATATTTTGGCATTTACATTTATGTTGTTCAAATTTACTACTGGTGTATCCTGATTGACACTAAGCTATCAAACTTCTTCAGTTAAAGATTTTACTGCTATGTGTGAGAAGTCTCAAAATAGGTAATGTAATTCTCCAAATCTAGCCAAGGAAATTATTCTTTGGATAAAATGTGTATCATAAATGCATTTTAAAAGATGCTTTCTAGTTATGTAGAAAGAAGGAAATTCAGAAATTAGATATGGAGAATAGTTTATAGTTCAGTTTTTTTTTAGTTTGTGTACAAATGAAACTACAGGGCTCAGAAAAAACATGTAAACAATAGTCCCACATATCATTCAGTGTGGCTCTAATAATTCAAAGGCTACATAATTGCAAAAATACAACTATAAATTTGTATTACGATCCTAACTTTAAAAAAATTCCTGAAACTAAGAGCTTATATACCCAAGAATACCAGCAGAATTTACTGTACAAACAACCCATTTGTACTTGACCAACACTGAATTGAAAAGGAGTTCACTTTCCTGGACAATTTTTAAGTTGTGTCAAGTCTGAGAAAAACAGCAGCACATAAAAGGATCATATCTAACAGTTGATGTGTGGATCTGTTTGATTTTACACCAGTGGAAACTAATCAGAATGCTTACACTAGTGAAATAGACCAAAATAAAAAGCAGAGGAAAGCTAGATGAACATACAGATACTGAAATTTTAGGAAAATATTTCTAGTCATCTCAGACATGTTATTCTGTTTGTAAATGAAAGGAAGAGCTATTTGATAGGTGGATGATATTTAAACTTTTCTAATAAACTTTTTATTGTATTGAAAAGTGCAAAAGTTATTTTCTCTCAAATTAATAATCTTAGAGAGTTAAAAATATAGATCTATGTATTTTTAAAATCTAGTATTTCTGGACTTCAGAAATGCTGATTCTTCAGGAATATAAGTGGGAAAGTTTAGACTTGACTCTTCTGAGGGGAGTAAATCATAATTATTAGGCTGAAAAAGGATCTAACATAGTGTTATTCCAAGTGTGTTTCACAGACCAATGGTGGTATGCACAACCACACAATTGAAACCCACCTGCAAGCTGAATTCAGAAATTAAGAGTACATACTTCACATACTTTAACAATTTGACATTGTTGTGGCATCAAGGTATGTTTTAAATTTCAGTCAACATGGTTTGAAGTTTAAGTTTTGAACAGAAGTAACTTCTAATGACAGAAAAACATTTCAGAGTAGAAACTCAGATTGAAAAGACTCTAGCAGATGGAAACCAACCCATTACTTCTTTCATCAAGAAAGTCTGATGAATGACAGCTCTACTAAACGGTATGTTTCATAGCACAGTAAAACCTGGAATTTACGTGAGGCCTAATACATTAAACTAAAAATTATCCTCTTTATTATACGATAATATATAAGCTGCTTATAAATAACTGTCATGGCATGCTCAAGAAAAAAGTTTGGTGGAGGATGTTTGAATCATGAAACAAATTTAGCATATCTAAATATGAGTTTCAATTTTGTTCAAATTGTTAAATATGTGAATTGTTCTGGAACACTTGTTTATTTGTCTGATGTCTTAGGAATTTTAAAAATTATTTTAATATACCTACCCAAAGAACGAATGCATCAAAATTATTATTAATGGTAGAAAGGACTGAAGAACTAAAACCAAAGTTAGATTTTTGGATGAACAGAGATTCTGTATAATTATCAGTGAAGTAGGTGATGGACATGGAATGGATGATATTGCAGCTTATAAAAGATATCACAGACAACTTGCAAATTTAAAAATATATTATTTTATCAAAAGAAGATCCAAACATGAAATTATAGATCCAAAATTCGTTTCATTCAACTAAAGGTAATTTAAATTTAAATAAGGTTTTAAAGGATAAATTGTTGGAAACAACTAGTGATAGAGGATTTAAGATGCATTTGGAAAATACAGCATCACTTGCCTTATTGGATAAAAAACAATAAATATCCTGAGATTTCTGAGGTTGCCTTAAAATCTCTTTTTTCATTCCCATTGATACACCATTGCAAGATGATTGCTCTACTATGAATGCTATTAAAACAACACATAAAAAAAGTTTAGATTATATAAGTTAACAAGTAAGAAGAGACTATTTGGTCACATTTAAAACTTTACATATTCATATAGGAATTTAATGGGGGAATTATTCATATAGGAATTTAATGGGGGAATTGCTATTTCCTTTATAAATTTTTCTTTAGTTACAATTGTGGAAAAACAAAGAGTTACAAGTGTGTAAAAGTGATTATGTGTGTTAATCATTTCTAAGAATACTTTCAATTAAAAATCTGTAGTTTCTATAGTCCTCTTTTTCCTATATTTTAACTGTATGAATTATGTTTACTAAATTGTTATTGAAACTTTTTTTTTTTTTTTTTTTGTGAGATAGAGTCTTGCTTTGATGCCCAGGATGGAATGAAGTGGTGTGATCTCAGCTCACTGCAACCTCACCTCCCAGGTTCAAGCGATTCTCCTGCCTCAGTCTCCTGAGTAGCTGAGACCACAGGCATGTACCACAACGTCTGGCTAATTTTTTTGTATTTTTAGTAGAGACAGGATTTCACTATGTTGGCCAGGCTGGTCCCGAACTCCTGGCCTTAAGTGATCCGCCCACCTCGGCCTCTCAAAGTGCTGGGATTACAGGTGTGAGTCACCACATCCAGCCTATATGTGTGTTGAATCTAATAGTAAATACATGTGGATAGTGTAGGAGGGTGTGCTAATAAAAGAACAATAATGGTGATGTTTGTGGTAACAGAACTTTCCTGTATCTTAACTGTGGTGAAATAAATGAACCTACACATGTGATAAATTTACACTGAACTGAATACAACACACACATACAAACACAAGAACATGTAAGTTTCATGTAATCTGAAAAAGGTTGGCAGACAGTATCAATGTAAATTTCCTGGTTTTGATTTCATACTCTACTATACTATTACCAGATGTTACCACTGGGGAAAACTGAGTGAAGGGTAATCTCTAAATTGTTTCTCTAGTTGTATGTAAATCTACTACGACTAGATTTATGTATGTAAATAACTTTATTTAAAAGTCATTTAAATCTCAAAATAAGAAGTCATTTTAAACAATAGTTTAAGGATAAAAGCAATTCAGGAAACTACCACAAGGGGTATCAAGAGGTTTGGGAGGTGGTAGAATCAGTGGTGATGAACAGGAATGCAATCATAGCCACAGATTCCCATTGTGCCACCTACTTCTAGCAAAGACTCCTTGTAATTCAGCAAGAGCATGAGAACCCAGTCTAGAGCTGTTAGAAATTGTGGAAAAACATTCTTTCTGGACAAACTCTTCTGGTTAAAAGTAATTTACATGTTAAAAATAACACAACCATTGCAAATCAGAGCATTAGTATTAAAAATGTTCTAGCCAGTTTATTTTTTATAAGCCTCTGTCTTGATTTATAAGTTGTAGAATACTTGATTTGTATTGTTACTTTCCTGATTTGATGTATCTTATGCTCAAGCAATCTCTTACTTTCTTGATGAGAGAAGTGCCTTTGATAAATTCTATTTGTGACATCTGTAACAAGGCCCTTAAAGTTGTATTGATCAATTAAAGAATGTCTTATTTCTAGTAGTAAGAAAATATTTTGTTAAAATAATGCCATAAAATAAAAGTGCTCTTACATGTAAAAGCATTATAAGAGTGAATCAAAATGAATTTCCTATCTTTCATTGCAAATAACAGTTTACCACTTCAATTAGAACTACCAATTTAACTTATGGTGCACAAAATTATGTAATAAATTTAATGACTGAAACAGTTCACATGCACACAAAAGAAAAAGTTGTCTTGAACTTTGGCTTAAATGAAAAAGGCCATATAACAAGATAATAATTTTAGGATTGGATAAGTCACAATATGGGTGGGCAATTTAAGTTACTTCAATTTGTCCGTAAATGTGTGTGAAATTTTATTTTAAATGACAACAATGCCTTTGACATTTCTCTTATCTAGAGGGGGAGACAATGCCTTCCTCTTGAATCTGTGTGGACTGTGACTATTTCAACCAAGAGCTCACAGAGGAAAATAAAATTATACAACTTCCTAGGCTATGTCATAAAAGAAATGCAGCTTCCAGCCTACCTGCTGGACCACTCACACTGGAGCCACCATACAAAAAATTCAACTAATCTAACGCTGCCTTCCTGTGAACCACCATATGAAAAGGCCATATGTAGGCTCTCTAGTGGATCACTCCTGCTGAAGGCCCAGCCAACAATCAGCATCACCTGCCAATCATGTGAGTGAGCTGCGCTGGACCCCCAACCTGGTCAGGTCTGAAAATAACTGCAGGTTCAGCCAACAGCTGGACCCTTTTCAAATCCCTGGCTCACAAAACTTTAGGGAAATAATGGTTATAATCATTAACTGGTTATGTTACTAATTTCAAGAGTAATTTGTTACACAGGATTAGTAATTTAGTCCAGTAAGTATAAAATGATAATTTTATAGCAGAAAAAGAAGTTTTATTACTTCTTTTATTACTTCTGTCTAGCTGATTATCATTTTATACTTACTGGACTAAATTACTAATCCTGTGTAACAAATTATGGAGTACAAATTTTATAAATTGCAATCTGACTGCAAGGAAATGTATGGTGCAAGTAGTTGTAGGGTGCAGAATTCCATCTTCCAAATAAAGTTGTAAGATCAAAAAAGGTTAAAATGAAAATACGAGGAGGGCGAGTCTTTAAAGTTATCCAGGGAACATTTCATTCACTGGATCAAAAATTTAACTACAGGCCAGGTGTGGTGGCTCACGCCTGTAATCACAGCACTTTGGGAGGCCAAGGCAGATGGATCACAAGGTCAGGAGATCGAGACCATCCTGGCTAACACGGTGAAACCCCGTCTGTACTAAAAATACAAAAAAATTAGCCAGGCACGGTGGCAGGCGCCTGTAGTCCCAGCTACTCGGGAGGCTGAGGCAGGACAATGGCTGAACCTGGGAGGTGGAGCTTGCAGTGAGCCGAGATTGCACCACTGCACTCCAGCCTGGGAGACAAAGCGAGACTCCATCTCAAAAAAATAATAATAATAATAATTTAACTACAAAATCCAAGCTAAAGAGCATGACTTTTAAATTTTCACTTTCCCTGGTTTCCTTCAATACAGATATAATTATTTCCCAAAACAGCCATTATTTTTGTTTATTTACATTATAATTTTATATATTTACAGGGTACATGTAAAAATTTTGTTATATGCATAGAAAGTATAATGATCAGGTCAGAGTATTTAAGGTATCCATGACCTGAGTATTTAGCATTTCTATGTGTTGGGTACATTTCAGGTCCTCTCCTTCAGCTAGTTTGAAAACTACGTTGTGGTTAACTGTAGTCATCCCATGCTGCTAACAAACATTTGAATGAATTCCTTTTACATAAATGAGTGTTTGTACCCGTTAACCATTTTAACCTCTAGCTCCAGTGGAATCACCCGATAATCAAACCCAGATCCCATATGCCTGTCCACAATCTTGGGCCATTACCCAAATTTGAATTGTCTTGGAACTAAGTTTGAGACCAAAAAACTTCAGCCAGTTTTAGATCTTAATTCCAATCCTTTTATTTGTATGAGGGGACTTCAGAAAGTTCATGGAAATTTTTAATTTAAAGATAAAAATAAAAAATATAAATTTTATCTCTCAATATAAGCTCCATCGAGTTTAAGACACTTTTACAGGCAGTTGATACCAGTTCATACTTGCAACTGAGAGTCCTGCAATTTAACCATGTCAGTGCAGTCTTTTCTACATTATTAACTGAAGAAAAATGGGTGCCCTTCAAAGTTTTTTTCAGATTAGGAAACAAAAAGAAGGCAGAAGGAAACAAGTCAGGACCATAAGGTGAATGCCTAATGATTTCCCATCGAAACTCTCACAAAAATGCCCTTGTTTAATGACAGGAATGAGCAGGATCATTGTCATGCTAGAGAAAGACTCTCTGGTGAAGCTTTCCCAGGTATTTTCTGCTAAAGCTTTGGCTAACTTTCTCAAAACACTCTCATAATAAGCAGATGCTATTGTTTTTTGGCCCTGCAGATAGTCAACAAGCAAAATGCCTTGAGTATCTCAAAAAACTGTTGTCATGATCTTTCTTCCCGGCTGGTCTGCTTTTACTTTGACTGGACCACTTCCACCTCTTAGTAGCTATTGCTTTGATTGTCTCTTGTCATTAGGATTGTACCAGCAAAGCCATGTTTTATGCCCTGTTACAATTCTCTGAAGAAATGTTTTAGGTTCTTGATCCCACTTGTTTAAAATTTCCCTTGAAAGCTCAGTTCTTCTCTGCAACTGATCTGAGTGCAATGGTTTTGGCACCCATCAAGTGGAAAGCTGGTTCAATTTTTTTTTTTTTTTTTTTTTTTTGAGACAGAGTCTTGCTCTGTCGCCCAGGCTATAGTGCAGTGTCATGATCTCAGCTCCACTGCAAGCTCCGCCTCCTGGGTTCACGCCATTCTCCTGCCCCAGTCTCCCAAGTACCTGGACTACAGGCGCCCACCACCACACCCAGCTAATTTTTTTGTATTTTTAGTAGAGACGGGGTTTCACGATGTTAGCTAGGATGGTCTCGACCTCCTGACCTTGTGACCCGCCCACCTCGGCCTCCCAAAGTGCTGGGATTACAGGCGTGAGCCACTGCACAGCCAAGTTGGTTCAATTTTTCAGTCAGAACTGTGTAAACTGAACCAATTGAGATGTCTATGGTGTTGACTCTTGTTTCTGCTAATCGTCAGTGCTCTTCAATTAGGACGCAAACAGGATGAATTTTTTTCCTCGTAAATTGATGTGTATGGTCTGCCATTGCAGGCTTCATATTCATCATTGTCTCATCCCTCTGAAAATGTGCTATCCATTTGTAAACTACTGATTTCTTTGAGGGACTTGTCCCCACAAACTTTTTATCAATAATATCACCATCCTTTGACCCAAGCTTCACTGTAATTTGTTGTTTGTTCTTGCTTCAATTTTAACAGAATTCATGTTGCTTTGATATGGGCTTTTTTCAAACTGATGACATACCCTTCTTAGTGCCTCAAACTCAATCCTGTTCAGACATGTTATCACAGTTAGTATCAGTTTATTTTGGTGCAAGATCATTTATAAGTTCATGCCTAGTTTTTTCATAATATGCATTTTCCATGAACTTTTTGAAGACCCCGTGTATGACTGATTGGTTTGTAATAATTTGAAGACATAGAAATAAATACAAAAACATGAAGCAAATCAGAAAATTAATACTGTGCTTATGTTAAGCTTAAAGGTCAGTTTTCTATATATGGTGATAATTTTTGTGTTTGCATTTAAGTATTTGAAATACTTAAAATGTCTGATGTATTTAAGGGCCAATCATATTAGGCCTCTGACAATTTTAACTGTATAAGACAATTATCTTGAGTTTTCAAACTGTGCTTGGGTTTACACATAATATGAATTATTGTATCTAAAAATATTTATATTTATTAATTTGTAAGTAGAGTTTAAGTGCATGGGTAGATTTTGTTATATTTGTGAATCTGTCTTCTTGATATTTAAAATCCTAAGAGATTTAGTTATATAAAATTTGTGACTGTAGTTTAAAATGTAAATATAATCAATCATGTAAGTGGTGTCATATATTTAAAATTTTAATCTTTCAGTATAATTGAGTTAATTTAACAGTGATCCAAAAATAAAAGAAAAATTTTTAATATTTTTGCAAAAGTTAGCAGATTTGTAAATTAAAAACAAATCACATGTTATAGTTAAACTTGAGAAAAGTAGTTATTAAAGTCTATAGCTTTACTAAGCTGACTATTAATTTAAACACATATGATGCAAATAATCATTTAACACGCAAACTTTCTACTTAGACATTAGAAACGTAATTGAAAGGATTTCTTTGGTTGTAGTACATACCCAGTAAAAACACAAATATGGATATTATTTTTACAAATAATTTGAAATCAAATTATCAACTATGTTTTAAATCCAATTTTATGAGGCTCAGAAGCTGGCTTATTGACTGAAGCCATCAATAAAAGCATCCTAATGTGAAGAAATCAAACCCAGACATAGTAAATACTTTATATATCAGAGATCACCTATAAATAAACAGCAAGCTAAATGTATTTTGGACCAAAAAGGCCATATGAACTTGGGTTACAAATTCACATGAGGACTGCCTTGTAAATTTTTCGTGCAATTATTTCATGGGAAATAATTTTCCTCCACTTGAAAAAGAGAGGCCAGGTTCTCTCCTGCCTCTGTTTGAGGAGTGGGCCCCCTTGTAATTCGCTCTTTCACTGAGGATGTAACACTTTGGGCCTTACTGCATGTCTTCTGGCTGACTCTCTTGTTGTATGGGGCTAGGTTTTTGCCTCATGTAACTCACACCCCATGTGGCTATCAAAATAGAAGTAAAAGGTAACAGGGGATTGTAGATTCTCTCATTTTTAACTGCTTATCTTCCTAGATTCCCACGTTCAATTTTATTTTTTAGCATTAAAGGAGATTTCCTACTTTTATAAAAGGTTGGAAATGCAATTAAAATACAGTTCTAAAAAAAATAGAGTTTAAAAGTACTGTTCCACCATTCTTCCACATTATTTTTAAGATAAGCAATTTAGTTATCACCACATTCCAACTATAAAATTATAATCATACTAACCTAAAAATTGAAAGTAGATAACACCAGTCACCCAACCAAAAAATATAAATAAATGAATTTCCATAAATTTTTCAAAAATATTTTTTCATAATCAGAAATTTAAAAGTTGATGAATTTTTGTTACTTGCTATTATTTTTTCATTACAGCAAATTTGACTCAACATTATTACAATGACAGCTTTCATAGGTCAAATAAGAAAGGGAGTAAAAAGAGAATTACAAATTTCAAAATGTGCTTTGGATATTTTGACAAATTTTAAGAAAAAAGACAAAAGTCACTTTATTAAGTTTTTTTTCTAGTAAGTAATTACTGAGAACACAAGGATAGTTGATTTTTACTGATGATGCTTTTATGTATAGGAAAACACAACTCTATATCTATATAGATATTGCTATTAGAAGCCAGCTTATCTAAATTATTCAGACTCAATCTATATTTGTAAAGCAATTATGAATATATCTAACTCGGCAAAAAACATTTTACTCTTTTCTGAAATTACAAGGGCAATATGTTATAATGGGAAACTTCAGCAGGAGGAAATGGTTGATATTTGTCATTACTTCTCCAGTGTCTTAGCTATGAGACCTTGGCAAGTCTTTCAAACTTCTCAGGACTCAGTCATCCCGTTTAACATATAGGATTAATTGATTGCCACCTTGAGGCCAGGAAGTAAGAGAGAGGATTAATGGAAATTTCTTGAAAATTTTAGGCTAATAATGTGGCACAGTCGTTTTTCTTTTCTTTTCTTTCTCTCTCTCTCTGTCTTTTTTACTGCCCTCCCCCACCTGCCACATGTTTCAGATTCTCTCAGCTGTATAGTAGTGTCTTAATCTGACTGCACTGTCTTCAGGACACATTTTAGTCTACAACGAAATAATCACACACTTACAAACACTGACTTTGCAAAATAACAACTCAGCTAAAGCAAATGTGGAGATGAGCTTAAAATGAATTTCAGTTACTTAAGTTGACGTCAATCATCCTCTAATGTAGAAAGAAAAAAAAATTAACCAACAGTTACTACAGACTTCAAATATCAAGAAAAATTATGGCCAGTGGTCTAAGGGCCTTCTTGGACTCCAGAGAGAAACAAAAAATGCAGTTAGGAGACTGAATGAAGACATTTGGAGACGAGATAATGCAGCCATATTATTCTGTGTTCTAAGAATATATTTTATACTGAATTCTTCCGTATTATGGAGTCTTATTCTTGGACTTCTTACAGCTAACATTCCAAATAGAAAACCCTGGATATCGTTAGCTTTCTTGAGTAGTTGAGTTTACATTTCATTGCCTTCTCAATTCATTACACAGAGTATTTTTACTTAGCCAAAAATTATTTTTACAGTGTTTTTGTAAAAAAGTCTAACTACTAGGGAATATGCAATGACCGCTTATAGCTACAGTCCTGGCTCATGATTTATTTTACAAGTCTTTCCTCACAGTTCTTTGCTAAATGGACATTCTTTGTGTTTTATTACAAGTTTCTTCCATTGCATCATGCTCTCAGTGGGATGGTGTGCCTATATTTTATTTTACTCCTGCCATTAATTACCTGTGGGTCTATATCATGTCTCCCTAAGACCCATTTATTATAATTGTGCCTGCTGGTGTCCCTGCAGCTAGCAGTGTGTCAGCATTTCCATTAGAAACCCCATTTCACAGGGGCTTAAAATTCAGCTGTAAAATTGTGCTTTAGGCTGTACATGTTTAAAGTACATGGTATGAGCTATGAAACTCCTTATTTTTAGCTCCAACAAGACAAATTTGGATAAAAAGCTGTTTCAAAATTGATGTGCACGTAGGCTCTAATTTTTGTGGAAAAAAGTAAAGTGTTTTTTTTTCTATGAACAATCTTATAAAATATGTATGTTTACATTTTATTTTTCTCAAAATGGACACATATTTCTGCATGGTTTATAGGAAAATTAGTACAGTCTAGGTGATAGGTATGCTTTCATGTTTCTTTGTTTCTTTAATTTTATTAAAATACATATGACTGCTAACATTTTAAAGAATTTTGAAATGTGTATTTATTCATGGAGAAAACAGAAAATATTGTATTGACAATATAAAGCTGAATTTTAAAATTTTTTTGAGAGTTATCTATGGAGTTGTTCATTGCCCAGTATTCAAAGATGAATGTTGTTTACCATAGGAAATAATTTGGAATTAAGAAATCATAAGTGTCTAAAGAGTTATCATCCCAAGAAATCCTAAAATTACCCCTCTCTTGGGTATGACATGGGTATGGGATACAGATAAAATACAGGAAGCCCAGTTAAATATTAATTTCAAATAAAAAATATTTTTAGTATAACTATATCCCAAATATTGCAGGAGATATATTGATACTAAATATGTTTATATTTTGTGTTTATCTGAGATTCTTACTTAACAGAGTATCCTGTATTTTTATTAGCTAAATCTGGCAACCATAGATATCAGCAACTATTTTCACATTCTTCATGCTAAAATTAGAATTCAGTGTTATAGAACATCTGAGTAATAAATGAATAGGAAATAATGTTTGCTCTCTTAAAATATTGCATAGGCTATAAAAACACTTCCTCAAGAGTAAGTTTTCCATTAAAAAATATTCTTATATATATAAATCAAAGGGAAATAATATGACCAAGGGAAAAACAGAGAGGCATCTTTAATAGAAAGAGGTTCCCTAAGAATGAAAATGGAGACATTTGGACCCAAAGACACTAAGGGAAGGAAAGATATTGACAAAAAAAATAAAATGTCATATCTAAATCAGCAGTGCCCCTTATGAACTCTATCCTAAATCTTTGACTTAATTCTGAAGTACACAATTACTAAATACATTTAAGTACTTCAATTCATAAAATTAACTTGGGAAAAAAAGACCACATTTAAAAATAAATTTCAAAATATTTGGCTCATTCATGCAACCAATAAAAGTTTTTAAACAACTTCAAGAGACTGGATGAAAATGAATGGAACTAGTATCTGGGTGAATTGCTAAGAAATTAATTGGGAATAGGGGATTGAACGAGTTGTGTTGTCGCAGCAGTTACTAGGAATGAAGGTAGTCATAAAACAATGTCTTCACTAAGAATTAATCATACAGCTAAAACAAGAATATTCACATAGGACAGCATAATACAAGAGGAGGATGAATGACTTATGAAAAAGAACTTGGTTTTTAGCTAGTTAGATGGGCTATAATTGAACAAAACATAAACGTTTCAAAACATGGGTGAATTCATGAGAAGGGGATTTTCTGAATGTGTATGTGTAGGGAAAAAAGAAAATAAAATCATATATATAAAAGAAACTATAATAATAAATATTAAGTGAACATGAATGTATGAGCCAAATGTATATGATAAGAAATAGTTCAGGCTTTTCAGAACTTAAAGCATAGTTGAAGCTACAAGACATGAAATAATTCAAAAGTATATCTCACCATGTACTTTATGTCACAAGGTGAACTTGTTTTTCAAATTGCTTTTTAAATTGTTCTCTTTGCTTGTAAATACTATTGAACTTCTTCAGCTATCACTGAATATCTTCACTTGTAACAAATTCTCACATTTTAACAGTGGATTTGATTTTTTTGATTGTGATAAAATATGCATAATATAAAATTTACCATTTTATATGTTACAACTAAGTGACATTAAATATATTCACAATGTTTGTATAATCATTGCCACTATCTATTTCCAGAACTTCATCATCCCAAACAGAAACTCTTTACCCATTAAACATTGATTCCCCATTCTCCTCTCCTTCTGGCCCCGTTAACCTCTATCTACTTTCTGTCTCTGAATTGACTTATTGTTGCTACCTCACATATGTGGAATTATACAAAATTTGTTATTTTATGTCTAGTTTATTTCACTTAGCACAATGTTTTAAAGTTTCATCATGTTGTTGTAACATGTGTCAGAACTGCACTGCTTTTTATGAGTGAATGATATTCCAAATTGTTCATATTCTACATTTTGTTTATTCATTCATCTGCTGATGGACATTTGTGTTGTTTCCATCTATTGGCTATTGTGAATAATGCTAGTGTAAGCATTAGTGTGCAAGTATCTGTGTCCCTGCTTTTCATTCATTTGGGTGTATACTTAGGATGAAATTACTGGATTATATGGTAAAGCTATGTTTAATTCTTAAAGAACTATCAATTTTTGTCCATACTGGTTGCATCGTTGCACATCCTGACCAACACTAAATGAGAGTTAATTTCCCCTTACACTAACCAAAATTTATTCTCTGATTATTTATCACACTCATCCTAGCAAGTCTGAAATGATATCTCATTGTAATGAAAGTGTGCCTTGATACACAGAGCAAAGCATGGAAGACTTATTTCTTCAAGGCGTTTAAGAAAATATCTGCCCAATCATTAGGTGAAAACTAAACTGAGCAGAGAATTCGGTGATGGCATACAACCAAAAATTCAGTCTTTACAATATTCCTGTAAAGTCAGAAAAAAAAAAAAACCAGCAAAATAACAAGAACAAAATAGCAACAAACACAAACCTGAGGGAAGGGCATCTGAGCTCCAGAGCTGTCACTATTATCTTATTTGTCTAGTTTGTACCAGAAAAATATAAGCCATGAGAGAAAAACACATACAAAAAACCCAGGAAGGTATAGCACATAGAATGTTGTGCTTTTGTAAGTATAACAACAGAACTTTATCTAAATTGACTGAAAAAAATAAAATCAGTAAAATCAGTAATGAAAGACATTTCCAATGACCTTATTAAGTGTATACATATATCAAAACATCACATTGTGCCCCATAAATATGTAAAATTATTATTTGTCACTTGGGCCAGATGGCATAGTTGTGAATTCTACTAAACCTTTAAAGAAGAATTAATATCAATATGATATTTACTTTGGCTATCAAAATACAGAAAGAGAGGAATCATAAGAAAAAAAACTAAACTACAGAAAAATATCCCTTATGAAGACAAATATAAACATCCTCACAAAATTTTAACAGAATCCAACACAGTCAAAAAAGATTGAACACAATCTGCTTTTTATGCCAGGAATACAAGGTTGCTTTAACATCTGAAAATTAATGTACCGCACCATATTAACAGAATAGGTGACAAAAACCACATGATCATCTCAGTAAATGTGGAAGAATTTGAAAAGTCCAACACCTCTTCTTGAAAACATCTATGAAATTCCACAGATAATCATATTTAATGGTGAAAAACAAATGAATGTTTCTCTGCCAAGATCAGAAACAGCTCAAGATGTATGGTCTCATCACTTACATTAAATTTTTTTTTCTTATTATTTTCTTTTTTTTTTTTGAATTTTACAATTTTTTTTCTTTTTATTATTATTATTATTATTATTATTATTATTATTATTATTATACTTTAGGCTCTATGGTACATGTGCGCAACGTGCAGGTAAGTTACATACGTATACATGTGCCATGCTGGTGCACTGCACCCACCAACTCGTCATCTAGCATTAGGTATATCTCCATTGGGAGATATACTTACATTAAATTTTATACTGGAGGTTCTGGTGATAGAGGCAGGAGGCAGAGAACTCTCCTAGGCAGACATGGGAGGGTCCCCAGAGAGTCTTCAACCCACCCAGGTCATTGTACAATGGGGGCTTGCCTAAACACTCCCATGGTGAAAAATTCCATCCCTTAACACCTGCACAGTAAGGGAAATAAATCAATGTGGAGTGGCTCAAACAACGGGCCCACATGTGCATTGGAAGGACAGGGTGGTGCCACCCGAAATTCGCACCCTATGCAAGGGAGGAGCCTGGTCTTTTCAGCTCACGTGTGGAAATCCTGTATTGCATTGTGAAGGGGAAACCTGCTTGGAGAACCCCTCTCTTAGCTGAGAGTTTTCCTTTTGCTTAATAAATTGTCCTTCTCACCCTTCAATGTGTCTGTGTGCCTAATTTTTCCTGGTTATGAGACAAAAATCCAGGTTCAGTTGAACTAAAGAGCAAAAATGCCGCATCACTAGGAAGGAAAATTAAACAAGAAAATAAAATAAGAGGCATCCGTATTGAAAAGAAAGAAATAAAATTAACTCTATCTGTACAGAATGTTATCTTGTATACAGGAAATCCAAAGGCATGAACAAAAGAACTATCAAAACACATTAGCAAATTCATCCATATCGTGGGATAAAAGAACAGTATACCAACAAAATCCATTATATTTGAATACAGAGCAATGGACAATCCAAAACGAAATTTAAAACATGTTTATTTATCAAAAAGAAACTAACGTTAGAAATAAATTTAACAAAACATGAGCAAGACTTGTACATTGAAAATGACAAAACATTATTGAAAGAAATTAAAGACATCAATAGAAACACTTCTCATGTTTACAGATACCAAGCATTCAGGCCAGGCGCGGTGGCTCACGCCTGTAATCCCAGCACTTTGGGAGGCCGAGGCGGGCGGATCACGAGGTCAGGATATCGAGACCATCCTGGCTAACACAGTGAAACTCCATCTCTACTAAAAATACAAAAAATTAGCCAGGCCAGGTGGCGGGCGCCTGTAGTCCCAGCTACTCGGAAGGCTGAGGCAGGAGAATGGCGTGAACCCCAGGGGCCGGAGCCTGCAGTGAGCCAAGATCGTGCCACAGCCTGGGCGACAGCGAGACTCCGTCTCAAAATAAAAAAAGCATTCATATTATTAAGATGGCTGTTCTCAAATGCAATTTCTGGTGCAATGCAATTCCTATCGTAATCCTAACTGCCTTTTTCTTTAAGAAATTGACAAGCTGTTCCTAAAATTCATATGGAAATAAAAGGAACCAGAATAACCAAAATAATCATAAAAAAGAAAAACAAAGTTGGAGACATTATATATTTTTTTCACTTCAAATTTACTACAAAGCTACACTAATCAAAGCAGTGTTATACGGGCATAAGGATAGGCACATAGATAAATGGAATAGAATTGAAAGTCCAGAAATACACCCTTGCATTTAGTATCAATTGATTTTCAACAAGGGTGCCAAGACGATTCAATGGGAGAAAGAATAGCCTTTTCAACAAATCATTTTAGGAAAACTAGATATCCACATAAAGTAGAATAAAGCTGTGCCCTCCTTTCACACCATATACAAAAATTAGTTCAAAATGGAGTATAAACTAATGGTATGAGATAAAACAATACAACTCAGAATAAAATATAGGAGTGAAACTTCATACACTTGAGTTGTCCAAAGTCTTATAAATAACAGCAAAACCATGTGACAAAATTTAAAAAGATCAATTGAACTTTGTCAAAATTATTAAATTTCGTGTCTTGAAAAACGCTACTGAGATACTAAAAAATAATTCTTTGGCCACGTCTTATAAACAGAATGGCCTCCCACCCAAAATTTGGTTACTGATGTCAAGACTGATGTTTCATACACATGCACCAACAGGTTATGAAATACATTCCCTCATAGGATGACGCTTTCTAGGTGAGCAAGCTGGCTCCAAAGAAGGTGTAAAAATGTCTTGAGAGCCAGGAAAGGACAATTGTTTGGGGGTTTTATGGGGGTTATAAGATGAGGCTGGGCTGAAGGTCCCCCTGCGTGGTTTGAACTTCCCTTCAGTGCCAAAGGTGGGAAAACCCAGACTTTCTTATCATCATGGTCCACTGCAGGACAGAAGGGGAAGACATTAGGATGGGGTTTTAAAAGCTGCCAAGAGTCACACATCAATAATGGAGTCAGACTCTTTATTATAACAATCCAGTAAAAGGGGAAAAAAATGCAAAACATGTAACTGATACAGGTCTTGTATTTGGCATAAAGAAACTACTCTTACAATTCAGTAGTGAAAAAACAAATAACCCATTCAAAAATAAGGAAAAATATCTTAATAGACTGTTTTCAAGGAAAAATACACAAATGGCTAAGAAACACATGAAAAGATACTCAGCATCATTAGCCAGAAGGGAAATGCAAATCAAAACTATAATGAGATACCACTTTATACTCACTAGGACGGCTAAGATAAAAAAGACAGATGATAACAAATGTTGGTGAGGATATGGAGAAATTGTAATTATCATATATTGCTGTGGGATTTTAAAGTGGTGAAGTCACATTGGAAAGCAGTTCGGCAGTTCCTCAAAATGTATTATAAAACAGAGACAATATGACCAGCAATTTACACTCCTGGGTATATATCCAAGAGAAATGAAAACATATGTCCACAAAAAATTGCACATAGATGTTCATAGCAGTGTTACACATAATACCTCAGAAATGGAAATAATACAGATGTCCAGCAACTGATGAGTGGATAACAAAATGTAGTATGTCCATACAATTCAATATCATTCAGAAATAAAAAGGAATGATGTACTGATACATGTTACGTGAATGAACCTTGAAATTATTATACTGTAAAAAGAATTCAGCCATTGTATGATTGTATGAAACATTGTATGATTTCATTTATATGAAATGTCCAGAACAGGCAAAACCACAGAGACAGAAAGTAGATTTGTGTTTGCCTGGGAATGGGGAGAAGGAAGAATTAAGAGTGATTGTTAAATGGTATGGAGTTTGTGTTTGAGGTGTTGAAATTCTTCTATAATTAGATAGTGGTGATGGTTGCAGAACTCTGCTAATATATTAAACTGTTCAGTTGTATGGTTTTTGAATTATATCACAATAAAACACACTCCCCTACACACACACCAACTGACCCCAAATCTCTTAAAAGTAATGATTACGATCCTCTTTGCATTTATGTGCAAATCTTGGAAGACATTTATTTTCATCAGTATGTTGTGCTAATGTATTTAACATGGTTATATAGAGTGGTAGTGAAAATTATTTGAAGAATATAACTGTTTACAGCTCAAGTTGGATGAGTGCTATATTCTGCAATTTTTCATCTCTGATGTGTTGAGTTGGGCCTACATTATTTTGCCCTTGGGGATGCTCTGTTTTTTCATTTTTCTGCTGTCATTTCATATGCAATTGTCCATTGAAAAAGAGGTGTAAGGCTGTGAGGATAATGTCCACTCATAGACAATATCTCTTCGAAGGAGGGTGGGTGATCTTGCAGGATTGTCTGGTTCAATCCTGTCTACTGCCTGTGGCTCCAGTTTGGATAATAAACTATATTGTCCACGATCAGGATTCTATTTAATTAGGTTAAATTATTTAATAAAGCAGTTTGGAGTTGGGAACATCTTTTATTTGCTTGAGAAATTAACTATTAAACCTGTAGCTTTTAAAAATTACCAAGTAGGCTGGGCACGGTGGCTCACGCCTGTAATCTCAGCATTTTGGGAGGCTGAAGTGGGTGGATTAAGAGGTCAGGAGTTCTAGACCAGCCTGGCCAACATGGTGAAACCCCATCTTTACCAAAAATACAAAAATTAGCCGGGCTTGGTGGCGCACACCTGTAATCCCAGCTACTCGGGAGGCTGAGGCAGGAGAACTGCTTGAACCCAAGAGGTGGAGGTTGCAGTGAGCCAAGATTGGCCATTACACTCCAGCTCTGGGCAACAGAGAAAGACTCTGTCTCAAAAAAAAAAAAAAAAAAAAAAATTACCAAATAATTTGTAACAAATTACCAAGTGATATGTAAAATCTACATTCTTAGTCCATCCCAGAGTCTTACCCCTTCCCTGCCTAAGTGAAATGGGAGAGTTCCCTGATTCCCCTCTCAGGACTTGCAACAGGGGAGTGGCTCGGCTATTTGGTCACCACTGCTGCTCAAACCCCTTGAGGGAGAGGGATCATGCAGACAGGTGGGTGCAGAGGCTGGAGCAAGCACTGTGGGCTCTGGTCACACGGCAATGTCTAGGGGTGGGTGCCTGCAGCCACCGTGTTAACTAATGCTCTCTTAGCCTTGCTGTCTGCAGATGATTTTAAGTGTTAACCAGCTCAATGGACCCTCTGCCTTTTCACAAGCGCAGAAGCCAGTGTGACAGCTTTCAGTATCCTGAGCTCTTGCCCACTGTGCTGGAAGAATCAGGTCACACATGGGTTTGAAGGATGAATGCATGGTTTTTATTGAGTGGTGGAGGTGGCTCTCAGTGGGCTGGATGAGGAGCCAGAAGGAGGGGATAGACAGGAAGGTGATCTTCCCCTGGAAACTGGCCATTCAGTCTCCAACCCTCTCTCCAACTGCCCCCAGCTGAACTCCTCTTGGTATTCAGACATTCCTCTTCTTTCTCTGCTGTGTCATTCTACTATCCATCTGTTTGACACCTCATTTCCTCACCTGCTCATCTGCTTCTGGAGCCTGGGGTTTGGGATTTATATGGGTACAGTATATGGGGCATAGCAGGCCAAAAGGCAACTTTTTGGGTATGGCAACAGGAATGCCTGTCCTCATTTAGGGCCATGGTTTTTCAGGCTTGAGGGTGGGGCCTTTGCTGGGGAACTGCCCTTTTCTACCCAGTATTTCCCTGTCTCCTGTCCATATCATTTGCATGTTAGGCATACAATTAAGAAAAATTTGGTAAGGGTAACAGTGAATATGAGGACTAAGTTAAGGTTAAGGCTTGAATACAGGTTATGTTTTCTGTGATAAAATTACATTTAAGGACTTAAATCATGAAGCTAATGAAGACTTCTTCCTGATGCACATGGAAACTGCCATCAACTGCCATCTTACCCAGGGTAAATGTAAGATCCAGTGTAAATGGTTCCTGGTTTAGAACTTTTATTTTTAAAATTGATTGGATCAATAGCTGGCACATGATATGGGATAAGTGAAAGAGAAAATGAACATTCTATAAGACATGGAGTCACTATGTCTCTAGCAATATGAAGAGTAGCAAGAAAGTGATAACTGCTGACTACTGATCCCTCTCAAAAATGCCTAATGGGTAAATTCATTCATGAGCAAAAAATTCACCTCTCCGTGTTTCCTAATTCCTACTTATAGAAAGGGGAGCATATCCTAAGATATGAATTATCATATACCAGATATAAAATTCAATGCTTCCCCAAAAGTAAGCATTCAAAATAGTTTGCTTTTGGTATTCCCTTATGTTTCTTATTAATTACAAAAACTTCATTAAAACTTTTTTCTTTTGATTTTCAGTTATACAAACTATAGTTTAAAAGACCTCATCACCTCAGAGGATTAAGAGTGGTGAAAGTGGCCTGGCACGGTGGCTCACGCCTGTAATCCCAGCACTTTGGGAGGTTGCAGCGGGTGGATAACGAGGTCAGGAGATCAAGACCATCCTGGCTAACAGGGTGAAACCCCGTCTCTACTAAAAAATACAAAAATATTAGCCGGGCATGGTGGCAGGCGCCTGTAGTCCCAGCTGCTCAGGAGGCTGAGGCAGGAGAATGGCGTGCACCCAGGAGGCGGAGCTGGCAGTGAGCCGAGATCTCACCACTGCACTCTAGCCTGGGCGACAGAGCCAGACTCCGTCTCAAAAAAAAAGTGGTGAAAGCAGATTTTTAAAGCTGCTTGTCTATTGGAAAAAGTATTCAATAATTCATAATGTTTGTATTAATTAACAAATGAAGATTATAATATATATTTAAATGTATATTTACTTATTTACCTGTTAATGGTGAAACAAAATTGTACTATCTGTTGCAGAAAATTATATTCACTATAAGGAACTTTTAATATTAATTGCTAAGTACAGAATTGGAATCACAATTCTTTTCTAAAGTATTATCTATGCATATCCTTGCCTTCAAAATATCTTATTCATAGTACAGGAAGTTGTTTAAATTTTACACAAGACATTTCAAGATAATATAAAGATAAAAGAAACCTCTAAGAATGGCATAGCAAGCCAAAATTCTTACTTTTTTACATAGTTGCTCTCCTTTCTGAATTTTGCTCCAGATAACCAATAAGACACTGGAGTAAAAAAAAAAAAAAAATGTGTGTAAGACTTCAATTTCATTGTCACAGAAATTATTAAAAGAAATAAAATCATGTGGGTTTTATTGTTTTCAAGTTTTGAAACTTCCATCCAGTGAGTATTGTCCTACTTTTAAATTAGTTCAAAATAGAATCATCAAGGTATCTAGATATCTATGGCAAAGAATCAGTTCTTTTCTAATCAATGTAAGTCAATCATTGAGTAATTCATTGAAATAGTTCACAGTTAATTTTATTCATTCACTATTAGGACAGCTGGAGAAAACAAATCAATTCCTTTATTTAAGTCTCTATCCTATCAGGACCATCTTCCACAAAGAAAGGGAAAATGATGGCCAACTTCTTGGTCGGACCACATAATAGCTTTTTTCTTTCTCTCTCTGGAAAGTGTTGTGAGTTGATATAAATAAGCTACTCTTTTCATAGTCTGTAATTTCTCCTGCTAAATGATATTAGTCATATTTATCCCCTTTTGTTTAATAGACAAATAGAAATTTAGAGATATGCTTGTATTTTTCCTGTACATAATTTCAAATAAAATTAGCAATTTTCAAGAAACATTTTGGTTAGAAATTTTGTTAGTATAAACTATCTGTGAAAAGTAAGTCCAATATACCTAGCAGATAAAACACTACTTGGTATATTGTAATTAAGTGGTAATTGTTGTTAGGAAGGAATCTTGTCCATCTCCTGACTCTTGTATTCCCAAATGCTGAGAGCATGTTACTGCTCTGTAATGATATTCAGAATTAAATAATTAATATTTTTGGATAGAAGACCCTTGGTTGTTCATAGTTTGAAAACACTTAGTATGAATCAAGTTTGTCAAAATGTACTTGACATGTATGGCTGATCTGATAGAGCTTGATCTTATCATGACAGAATATTGAATTTTCCTAGCCAGTTTTTCCAGGGAGAAGTAAAGAGTATGAAGACTTAGTGAGGATTTTAATTCACTGAATTTCAGACATTTCTTCCTGGAAACAAACCTGTCCCTTCTGGAATGAGCACTGGTTCTCAGGAACTCACACAGGTCTTTTCTGTTTAGTATAGATGCTCAGATGGGAATATCCAAGGTTTAACCTACAAATCTTAGGACAATGACATAGGAACTGTGAATTCATATGCTTGGACACATGAGAAGTCTGAAACTATGCCATTAACTTTAGACAAATGATACGTTTTAATATTTTGTGTTTTAGTCTCCTCTCATCTTAAAGTGAAGAGAAAAATGGTTGTCATTGTGGTGGGTGGTAGTCATGGAAAAAATGAGAAAATTCTCTTTCCTGGAATAGAAAAATGTACGGTTCAATGTAACATTTGTATGGGACTTAATAGTATACCAGTTACATTATAGCATAGAATAAATTTATGTGAAAGCAAAGAGAGTAGAATATATAAGGAACTTTGGAATAGGGAATGAAAGTTTACTTTAAGCATGTAAATTTCCTAATGTTTTGTTGACAAATAACAGACTTTTTTTTCTTTTTTTATTGGTTTGTTTTGCTTTTAGTCAATTCTATTTTCTTATTTATTTCCACCACAAAAGTAAATATTTCGTCATAGCAGTAATACTTGTTCATACTGAGAAATTAAATAGACTGTCACAAATTTTAACACAGTATCAATATCCACAATATTAACCAAACATTTTGCTATACTAAAAATAAATCACAAAATAGAAATATTAAGTTAAAATGTAACATTGCTGAAGGAGGACAATGTATTAGTCCATTTTCATACTTCTATGAATAAATACCTGAGACTGGGTAACCTACAAAGAAAAAAAAAAAAATGTAACATTGCAATAGAATCTACCAGAATAAACATCTGCTTCATTCTACTTTAACTATGTTTTATTGAGGGATAACTAAAGTTACAGTTTTAATCCTTCCCCATTTTTGCCAGCCTTTATGTATTTATCATACCTTTTTTTACAACCATGACAACTCTGTTATTTGAGGACTTTATGTTTTGGAGCGATTTTGTGGTCTGTTTCCAAACAGTTATCCAGCAGCACCTGTACATCAACTAATAAGTGCTTAGAATGCAGAATGGAAATATCAAATAATCATTTGATAATGAAAATCACTCATCCTTTTCTGAAGTACTCATGTAGCTAATACCCATTATAGCAGACTACATTTATATTTCTTGGAGACTCTCCATCCCTACTTGAGTCAAGCAAGGACGAAAGGTCCTTCATTATTTGTTAAACCTCTTACATCATATATAGTATCTTAACAGGTGGTCTAAAGTTAGGTTCGTCAGATTCTGTAATGAGCAGCTGGTTGAATTCTGTAGACAAATCATTATTAAATTAGACAACATATATATTACTTCATCTGTGGTACAAACCTAGTAATTAATTGCAATCCATAAATTTAGTTACATCAATCATTTATTGTAAACTTACAGGGGTAAATTACATATGACAACAACAAAAATCCTGGAAATTAATAAATTACCACTTTGCCTGGTGTTCACTCTTTTGCATGTAGTGATTTTTTTTTACTTGTGTTTAATATGAGTTTTGCTGGTGGTTAAGTATATATTTCAATGGTCCGTATAAAGGAAACAACAGTAGACAAAGAAAATTGCATTTCTCAGCTGACTGTATTGTCTTTCCTGAGGACCCTCATCATAATGACTTTTTCTCTGGTGGTAAGAATTAAAAATCAGTGAATGTCTGATCAGTGAATGGAAACCAGTCTCGGTTGTAAAATCTTCTAAGTCTAGCTGACACCAGTTTCTTCTTCCTCTTATTTTTCTAAAATTATAGCTATTACTCCAAAGCTATCCAATGAAACATGGTCTTGTAGGTCTCTTCCTCCCACTCTGCTTTCGATTGTAAATCTGTTGAGGACCAAAATAGTTCTTTATTTTTGTTATATCCCCAATAACACTATACATGGCATAAATGATCAATGTTTGTAAAACCCCTTCATATCAAGGCAAATTTGGCAGAAAGTATACAAATATGATCGCTGTTATAATGTCAGAAACGGAAGAGATAATGATTCACCAAAAATGTGAAAAAGTTGTTAATATACAAAATTATTTGCCTGCAACAAGCTTGTAATTATACACAAAGGAGCAGTAGCTTGCTTCCCTTCTAATTATTAAATCAAAGATGTATGATTTTGCTAGAATGCAAAATGGCAAGTTTAAGGACTCCAATTATTCTCAATTTGGTCCTTTCAATTCTTTGGCAAACATTAATCATCTTTTCCCTAAGATTTCAAGGAAGCAAGCTATTCATTTTAGCCTCCATAGTTTCAGGCACAATGGATTGTATGTTTTAATATGACAACAATCTCCTAATTATTTCCATTTCCTACTATAATGTCAGCTCCAAGAGAGCAGAGATTTTTTTTTAATTCCATTACTTGCTGGTTCTGTGGGGTCTGTAACAGAGTAAGAGCTCAATGCACTTTTCTTAGAATCATGAATCAAAATAAAGATGCAAATTATCATATGGCTAAGATTGCAAGTTTTGAAGTCAGATATCCTGGATTGACCTATCCACAGCAAATGTGGTCATGTTACTAGTCACCAACCTTGCCTCAGTATCTTCCTCAGTAAACTTTGGATGATAATAGTATGATCTTCATGGGGTTGTTATGAAGATTAAATAATTAATTCCAAATAAAGTGCCCAGAAGAGTTATCTGCACATAATATGCATTCAATAAGTGTAAGAGCTTAATATATTAAATATAAATAATTTAAAATTCAAATACTTTTTATAATCAAAATTAGAATTCTTTCTGATTTGAGAGCCTGTGCTCATTCTACTAAACCTTTCTGACCACCAGAACATTACGCTTTATGCAGAATACAGCTTTCTCGAAGACAAGTAATACATGAGCAAAAAAAGAAAAGCAATTGCTTTCTTTAAGCAGCACATACATTCATACTATTAATTTAGTACAACTCAGGCTTAAACCTCAATTTTGAGAAAATCATTGAGTGTAAGAATTGCCTTTAAGTTATGAATTGGTTAGTTGTAATTGTTAGAATATTAACAATTCTATGATTGTTAGAACAATAGAAATGTAACATGACCCTTGAGGTGGGTGGCTCTGTCTGCAGAGCACAACCACCGCTGGATTTCTCAGCAATGCTGCTGGCCTTCTATCCAGTGCTTTCCTAATGCCCTTGGTGATTAGATTGTCCTCTGGGTCCTCCCTGGAACATAATTCTCTCATAAGTGTTATGGCCTCACCTAATACATACATTTCAGGATGTCCACATCTAAGTCTTTTTTTTACTTTCTTTACCATCTGCCAGGTCAACACAGGTATTTTCACTGCCCTGATTTTGGGTTATCAATTTATTTAGGCTTCTAAGAAGCTACCTTAGCAGCAAGGTTGCCTCATCCTCAGGCCCTTGCCAGAGTGTTAAATTCATGTTCTGAAAAAGTGCCTCAAGCCAATAAATTTTTCTTTAGCTTAAAAATTTTATTAAAAGTTCTGGTTAATGTTTTAATTCTCAAGACAGATTTCCAATGAATCACCTTGAAGTGGAACCTGCAATGACATTGCACACACTATTCTCTGCCATCAGCTGTGCGAAGACAGCTCACTGCTACTCCTCTTCGTCACTAAAGGGTGAGTTTGACACTAATACATTTTTAAGAACTGTTGTATAAGGCTGTTAAAGTTTGACTATATTTTCCAAATCCCAACCAAAGTATTCATGTCTCTGCATTCTTACTCGCTCTGGGAATAATGAAAATAGTTTTTCTCTGCACCAAAAATATATTTGATGAAAACGGTTGTGACCAATTATCCTTCAGTTGCTTTTCCCATTGCTCCTCTAGTTACCCTAGATGATTGTGTTTAAAGTTGAGCTTTTTGTTGTTTTATTGATTTTGCTTCCTTTTTAAATAATTTATTGTGGGTGAGACATAACCATAGATATGTTATGATATATCTGATTTCATATATTATACCCCATTAGACAGAAATTCATCAATCTTGTGCGTGAAAAGGAAAAATCCAATACCAAACTTGAGGCAATATCTTTTTCCTTACTCTGAATTATATGACTCATCACCGTCAGATTAATCTTTCTAAACTGTTATGCAAACATGCTTTCTATTTTTATATGTTTTGGGGTGTATAGTATAAATATGCTCATATATACATTCATATATGTAAGTAAATGAAGCCTCTGTTCATACCTGTATGTAAGTGCAAAGGGTAACTTTGTGATAAAATTTATTAAAATTAATTATGTTTCTTGCAAAGTGTAAAATTTTGGTGGGTTTTTTTTTCGTTTAGTATCACTTTTTAAAATTACCCATGCATTATTTCAACCAATCCTCAGGTAACCATATAATTCATCATTCAAAGCAAGACTTCATTGAGAGTAAAAGAGGGCACTTTTAATATATTTGCTGGGAAAATGGCATGAAGGTAGACCACCCTGGATAAAAAAGGATGTACCTTTGGCCTATTTAATCCTCATGAGGGATTCTCATTCAGAGAAACAAGTAAAGGCAGTTGACCAGCTGTGGGTCACACAACTTCTAATTGTTAGGTTTCAAATTCATTTCCTGTGTTTTCAATTACTTCTTCTTGCGTAACATCTTGCCTGGTTCTAATCAATATGGTCAGGAATTCGCTTTGCTCACTCTTTCAACGAGTTGACATAGACTTTCTGTGAATTTCTCTTGTGACGTTTATCTTACTTTACTTGTGTTATCGATATCTGCATACTTTTCTTATCTCCATTTCTAAATTGTGTGTAAAACACCTATTTCAAATATAACATTTAACCTTTCATTGTGTCTTAATTATCTACTGCTTAAATTATCCCCCAAATTTCACGACACTAAGCAACAAATATTTAGCCCCTTTTTTTCAAGAAAGCTAGCACATGTTTGCAGTTGAATCATTTTCTAAGCCTGTTTTCTGGGAGTTCAATGACCCCCTTTCATTTTGTACTGTCTTTCTCACTTACAGTGCAAGCTGGTGGCTGATAGTGTTTCTGCTGATATAATTCTCCCAGAAAAACTCTCTGGCCTTTTGTGAATCTGAGTTTTATTCTGTCAGTCAAAAGCTACACCCACAAATCCTTGAAGGGTACTAGCTTTCTATTTAATTTAACAATCCTATATCAATATTATGTCTTTCAGGGACTATAAATACTTCTGTCTTATCTATAATTTTATGAATCAGTTTTACAATCCTATTGTTTTCATCATTAATTAGTTAAATAAATTTTTGACTCATCCTCTCTCAACTTGTAAGAGAATCAAGTTTTTAAATGTTTTGAAAAGTATATTTTGAGGATAGATTAAGTCTGAGAAAACAATAAGATTTCTATCATCAACATAATTTTGTTGGTGATGATGATGGCATATCTTTTTATTTTGAAATTATGTTTCAATAAAGTTTATAAATGATGAATAGAAATGAATGTCAGTAGAAGACAATAGGATAAATAATCTGCCTTAGAAAATAGGACCTCTAGGATAAATAATCTGCCTTAAGTAAGCAGGTAATTGGCTGGCTAAGCAGGTTTTTCTTTCTCTTCACAAAATATCATAAAATTCCTCAGTTAAAAAAAAGTTGATAGACTTTGTTATTAGAAACAGTACAGCTGGGTGGAACTTTTTGCTGGAACCTTTAAATATTTAAACATTCCATTTATTGGACTGTATAGTGAAAAATTCAAGTCTCCATGGGAGGTATTAAAGATTAATACAATTTTTTTTTTTTTTGCTCTGTGTAATTTAAATTTCACATTAAGGAGAAACCTTGTCATCTTCTTATTTAATCAAGAAGGCCATTCATTGAGGAACAAGTAGATGAAACAGCTAACTTACTTATCTGGAGAGAGAGACCATAGTAAGACATGAGAAATCAAATATCACCACTTCCAGACTGACTGAAGTCCCTCTTGTATTTCAGATATGCAGAGCATACAACAACTAGAATAAACTTTGATTTTCTACAAGTGTAGGTAATATCCACACAAAAAAAAAACCCACGATAGGCTCAATTTTATGGCATTTTCTGTGCATTGGAACAATTTCAGCAAAAACTCAGGCTCTCAAGCTCAATGACAATTAATGATATTGAAAAAAGTCACATATTATGAAATTCACTTTGGCAAATGGTAATCTGATAAAACAGAAATCTCTAAAAGAGAAAGCTTTCTGCAGAACTAATTCTTACCTTAATTCTATTATATAGGGATAAAGTTGCCATCATCTACAGTTTAAGTAACTTATACAACCATTTTATCTTCTGACCACTTTCTAAAAAGTTTACTTGAGAAATTCAGAAAAATTTAAACACACCAGCTGTTTCTGATATCCTTTATGCTTGCTTGCTCTTCAGTCATGTTCCAACTCCAGAGTGTGCATAGCCTTTAATCCAGTGTAATAAATCATGAAATGATTTTTTCTCAGCAAGACAAAAGGGACATTACTTGAAATGTTAGCATGGTGTTGGAATAGTGGGGAAGGCTGATGCAATTATCAAGAAGGTCTGTTTATTTCTTCTTCATTCCTCTGTACCTGAGGAAAAAAATTATTATTCAGCGCAGTTAGCTCTAGCATTGCATCAAGAGTGAGATTAGAAAATACTAATTTATAAGGAGAATTGTAGCTGGAATAAGAAATTCAGATAAGCAAAATGACTTAAAGCAAAATGACTTTTAAATTTTTTGTCTTGCTACTCTAGCCTGTTTCTTGCCATCTATGTTTAAGTTATATAATAATTAATATTAAGAGTTTTGCTATTTATATCTATATCAACTCCCACCCCAAATATATAACTTTATATTCAGTTGCTGTTTCATCTTTGAAGCAAGAGAATTCTAATATGTAGACATATAAATCATGCTGTCGCATGACAAATGTGCCATAGAACATTAGGCCCCATGTCCTGGGAGGGAAATAAATAGCCTTTGAAGAGTATAGTGTTCTTATAGTCTAAAGCAAATACTGAGAGGTAGAGGTCCTTATCTAGATTTTTACCTTTCTTTTTGTTTTGTTGTTGTTGTTGTTGTTGTTGTTGTTTTTGAGACAGAGTCTCGCTCCGTCGCCCAGGCTGGAGTGCAGTGACACAATCTCGGCTCACTGCAACCTCCACCTCCCAGGTTCAAGCGATTCTCCTGCCTCAGCCACCTGAGTAGCTGGGATTACTGGCACGTGCCACCACACCCGGCTAATTTTTGTATTTTTAGTAGACAGGGTTTCACCATGTTGATCAGGCTGGTCTCAAACTCCTGACCTCATGATCCACCCACCTCACCCTCCCAAAGTGCTGGGATTACAGACTTTAGCCACTGCGCCCTGCCTACCTTTTCAATATAAGTAAAGTTTACTGGGCTTCCTTGAAATAGATAAATTCAAATTTCTTGATTTCATTTATTTTGTAAAAGTATACCAGTCAAATAAAATACTACAGATTGGAATCCATGTGAGCAGAATGCCATACAAATCTTGCTGCTACAAGGGTGCACTCCTTTTCACGCGTGCTCTTGGACCTTTCCTGTCTTTCAGGCCACATGTTTTGAGATGCAGAATAATTTATTAGTTAGCAGAGAAATGCCATATTACCAATATGACTGATTTGAATCGAAAAATTGAAGTATTTTGTATTGCCCTTAAAGTAATCTGTTGAAAGAGACAGATGGTAAAACAGGTGTAGGGGCTCATACAATAGACATATGCAGACTTTCTCTGCACACTAATTACAACACAAAATGCCAATGAGCGAAAAAAAAAAATGAACAAGGATTTAAAATACCTGAGGAGCATTTTAGAAATTATAGTATTTAATCCTGGTAAGCAGGAAGCTGTAATCAGTCTATTTTACTATATACTTAAACAAGGTAATAACCATTGTGAGCCATTTGATTCTCCAGACAAATCATAATTCCTCCAGTACATCTTCCAATCCCTTTTGATAAGATTATCCCCAAGTTCTTTAAAGCATATTTTCTTTTCATAAAGGAGATCTGGATTAGAGTCACGGATTCCTAACTTCAACTAGGCCAACTTTCCTCCCACAGAGGGAGGGACAAATTTAAAACATTCTTTTAAAGGTGTATTATAACTAGTTGACTTAACATTATTCAGAAATGTTCAGAATTATATAGAGAATGGTGATATTTTTAATAAAAATAGCGTATGTTACAATTTTAAAGTTCATCTGTGAAATCGATAGTTATGAAATGTTTTTCATCACATTTCAAATTTTGACCATTAAACTTTCCTATCAATAACTATGTATAAAGCTCTTTTATATTTAAGCTGTTTTTAAAAGTAAACATTGGGCCAGGCATGGTGGCTCATGCCTGTGATCCCAGCACTTTGGGAGGCTGAGGTGGGCAGATCACGAGGTCAGAAGATCAAGACCATCCTGACTAACACGGTGAAATCCTGTCTCTACTAAAAATACAAAAAATTAGTTGGGCGTGGTGGCACGTGCCTGTAGTCTCAGCTACTAGGGAGGCTGAGGCAGGAGAATCGCTTGAACCTAGGAGGCAGAGGTTGCGGTGACCTGAGATAGCACCACTGCACTCCAGCCTGGGTGACAGAGCAAGACGCCACCTCAAAAAAAAAAAAAAAGTACACATTGATAAACCAGGAGTTAAAAAAACAAATTTCCTTGCAATAAAAGTATGATAAAATGTCACTAAAATACCATAAATTAAATTTGTATATTATTAATTGTAGTTTTCAAGCTAGAATTAATAAGAACCCTGGTACCTATTTTTGAATCTTAATGAGATACCCAGCAAGGTGCCAAGGTTATTCTTTGGTAAATATGAACAAGACATGAAATATGAAAGCACCTGAATTTAAGATAAATAAACCTTAGAGGTCATTGGGTCGAACCTCTTTAATTTGCACAGGAAGTTTAAACTGGGAAAGACATAGAATATTTAAATATCCAGGCATTTTCCCAGCACTGGTAATAAAGGCCAAACCCCTCAATGATGAATATATGTTGCAAGTCGTTTTGATCTGATAGCAAACATGCTGATTCATATTTTCTATTGACTAATCGACATGACACTGCATTACATACTAATCTAAAGGAAAGGCATTCTGAATCACCTCCTTTGTACAGGAGCAAGTCTGGACTTGCAAAGAGATTTGCAAATATGAGCTAGTGCTAACATTGCTAAATCTAGTACCTAGGAAGTTAGGAATGAAGAGGAGACAGATCTTGTCCCTGCCTTGTTAACGCTGAAATATCAAAGCAAGTCCTCAAGGATCTTATTTGCATTAAGGGCGTTTTGGTCTTGTGATGGGGAGGAAACTGAGACAGAGCCTTCTGAACTGGAAATGGGAACTCAAAGTATGATGATTAGGGTCCCATGATAAAAGAGGGTTAAAACATTTTTAGTTCTTCAGAAATATGCTCTAGGGCTATAGGAAATGTTCCCACAGTTAGATGGAAGTGAGAGGGCACTACAAGGATCTAGAAGAAGGTAAAGTAAATAGCATTTATTTAGAACTTACTACGTGTCAGACACTAAGCTAGATTTCTTGCATTAAAATATTTTCTCAACTCCTCGAAATTCTATGAAGTAGATATTTTTCTCTGAATGCATGAGTTTAAGTTCCTTTGAGAAGGCCACACATAGAATACATATATTTATTAGTGGGTAGGAAAGATTTCTACTCCAACCCTAATAGAGCCCAAATCAGCTATGGTTATAGAATAGTGATAAAATGCACACTTTCCAGAGCCAGACTAGCTGGGTCCAATGCTGGCAGGCCAGCTGAATGATAGAGAGAAGTCACTTCCTGTAAGCATTAGTTTTCTCTGCTGTAAGACAGAACTGATAGAGTGTTTGTGGAAGTGAAACCAGGTAATGTGGGTGCAGATCTTAGCCCAGTGCCAGGCACCCAGTGAAATAGCCCCCAGCTCTTGCTTGTATTATACGTCTTTCCAGCAGATGGAGCAATAAACCTATAAAAGCAGGCAGGGTTCTTGAGGGACCCAAAGGCCCAATCTCCTCAGAGGGACAATGGGAAATGTTACAACTTAGGGAAATACTGTTTCCTCTTGGAGAAAGCATTATGATGGCTCATAGCAAACAGTTTGGTTTGGAGCCAACTTCAGAAGCCCCAGAAAACCAGTACAAGATCTGGGGACCTCAGAAATCTGTAAGAGGAACACTGATACATGGAAGGCCAGCAACCCTGACAGTGGGGACCAAAACAGCCAGTGTTGAGTCAGCTGAGCAGGGCTGCCTGCAGCATTTCCTCAGCTCATCACAAACTTCCCAATGTGGAGGGAACTGAACTCCTGAGGCAAGGTGGGGGAATAATAATGATAATAGCTAGCACAAATGTTATCATCTCAGAATAGTGTCCTAAGTTAGAAGGAAAATGAGTGGTTAAGTAGCCTTCCAAGGTCTCAAAGTTAAAAGTGATGAAGCTGAGAGTCTTACTCATTATGGGTTTCTACGGAGGTCCAGAGACACCATCTTAGCTCCCTGGTGCTCTCCTATGTCCCAGTGAAAGAGTGTCTTAGTCTCCCCAGTGGTCATGGCTTTGAAAAGGAGAGTGTGACATGGAAGAGGAATCTTGTTTTTATAATTTTCAGTCTCAAGTTTCTTCAGGGTCCTTCTACAATAAAGATACAGAAGGTTATTCTCTATATACCCCAACCTCTTTGTCTTTCTCCAGCCTCACCCCAAAAGTGTTTTTGTTTGTTGTTTTTGTATAATTACGCTTCAGTTATGTTTAGAAAGTTCTTCAATGGAAACAAAAATCAAAAAAGATTTGAAGTTTGTATCATTCAGTTTCAGTGAAAGAAGCGGAAGCACTAAGAGATATATACATACATAATAATTTTTAATAGATAGTTGACGTCTCAGAATTGTGAGGCGGGCTTAGTAGTGTCTGTAAACGGTAGCCTTTGTGTCTTGTCAGAGATGTTGGAACCAGAGCAATTCCATCTTGAATAGGTGCTAGGTAAAATAAGGCAGAGACCTACTGCGCTGCATTCCCAGGAGGTTAGGTATTCTTAGTTACAGGATGAGATAGGAGGTTGGCACAAGATACAGGTCCTAAAGACCTTGCTGATGAAACAGTTTGCAGTAAAGAAGCTGGCCGAAACCCACCAAAACCAAGATGGTGATGAAAGTGACCTCTGGTTGTCCTCACTGCTCATTATACTCTAATTATAATTCATTTGCATACCAAAAGGCACTCCCACCAGTGCCATGACAGTTTACAAATGCCATGGCAATATCAGGAAGTTATCATATATAGTCTAAAAACTAGAGAGACCTTCAGTTTCGGGGTAAAAGGGTAAAGATTTTACCCCTTTCCTGGGAAAGCTCATCAATAATTCATCCCTCGTCTAGCATATAATCAAGAAATAACTATAATTTTACCAATCCAGCAGCCCATACCACTGCTCTGACTATGGAGTAACCATTCTTTTATTCCTTTACTTTCTTAATAAACTTGCTTTCACTTTACACTGTGAAATCGCCCTGAATTCTTTCTTGCACGAGATCCGAGAACCTTCTCTGGGGGTCTGGATCAGGACCCCTTTCCTGTAACAGTCTGATGCTGGAGCTCAAATTCTATAGATCAGACAATCAGGATGGGAAAATGGATGTGAAGTAAGACACAGAAAGAAAACACTGGAACCCACAAATACAAGCCTTTGAACTTGGTAGAACGGGTGTCTAAAAAAAGCTGGGACATTTATTCAACACACACACCTGCCTGGAAGTCAGAAAAACTGAATGCTTTCAAAGAAATGTGGAACAGTTGCAGGCCTGGCTGCTGCCTCACAACAATAAAGTGAACCAGCAAATAAGCAACAGTGTGTGAGAGTAAAAATGGCTGTTGCTATACTTCTGCCCTCCAAATAATCCCAGAAGAATCTCTCATGTGGCCATCCTAACCAGAAACATACCAGAATGAGAATTCTGGGAAAGGTAGTTCAGTCGAGCCAAAGTGACACAAGGCAAAGTGACCACAATCAGCCTCTTTTCTATTTGGCATACATCCACATTTCATTAAACCATACTTAACCTCCAAATAAAGGTAATAACAAAGTCAGGCCTCTGCCTACCAAACATACAATATCTTGACGACAATCAAAAGGCAAGCTCACCTGGAAATACATGTCCAGAAAAGTAGTGTGAGGAGGTTTGTGGATCAACTTCCCAGTCAAACAGCCATATTTGGTAAAAATTACTTTTTAAAAAATTAAGTCTTGAGATATTGTCCAAAGTACATACATTAAACATGAAGAAACATTTATTCAAGAAAATCTATTAAACTGTGGCAAGAACAGCAATAGTCTCTGGCATTTGAGCCATGACCTGCCTATTCCTGTCCTCTCCATACTGGAGGTGATAAGAGAGCCACTTCAGGTGAGTGTGGCCAAAAACACAGAGATCCCCCACACCTCAGCTCAAGGGTTGTGTTATCTCTCCCCAGGACGGACAAGCCAGCAGCATTTATCATTTCCCATAGCTCTGCGTTGGCCAAGGTAAATTCCAGATGAGTGCAAACAAAGGGTCAAGGATCTCTAAGCAGCTCCCACTCTCAGGACATAGGCTCTAGCCCAGGAACGGCAAGCTGAGAATACTGAGGTTACAATCATTTTCACCCCAGCTCACTTATTGGATGGAGGCCGCAGACCAGGAGAGGCAAGCCGAAAAGACCAGGAATGACCAACCCTAACTGGCACACTGCTCAAAATGTAAGGCACGGGTTCCCAGGGACCGGCACCAGTCTATGGTCTTTTAGGAACCGGGCTGCACAGCAGGAAGTGAGCAGTGGGTGAGGGAACATTACTGTCTGAGCCCCACCTCCTGTCAGATCCGTAGTAGCATGAGATTCTCATAGGAGCTTGAACCCTATTGTAAACTGCGCATGAGAGGGATCTAGGTTGCACACTCCTTATGAGAGTCTAACTAATGCATTATTCTGTGAGGAGAAACAGTTTCATTCCCAAACCTCCCCATGCCATCAGTGGCAAAATTGTTTTCCACAAAACGGATCCCTCGTGCCACAAAGGTTGGGGACCAATGATGTAAGGGATTCCTCCAGGAAAAATGACCCACTGCCCCAACTCCATACTCTGGAGCAGTGGCTCAGAGTTTTGTACAGAGAAGAGGTGAGGCATAAGAACAGAATGCTCTGAAGGTCACTCCAAAGGAACTGACTTTATATACAACAGAATATGGAAAGGTTCATGACTAAGAAAGCTCTCAAAAACAAAGAAGATTTTGGTTGTAAGCTATTATTAGGAGGGTGATTGCTCCATCAGAGCGAGAAGCTATAGGAAAGCTAGTGTACCAAAAAAAAAAAAAAAAAAGAAAAAGAAAATAGTGACAAGGTAGTCTATAAATTCATAGACGGTAGTTTTGACAGAGACACTAAGGAAATCTAAGGCAAATTCATACCCAGTGTGTCTATTCCAGTAAAATGAATGTCTTCCTTAATCAAAGCAGCCCATTGCCATCAACCTGCCCCCATGTAGCTTCCGGATACCCCTGGGGAATGGTGACATATCAGTGTGATCACACTGGATAACTGATGGGGCACTCATTAGTGGCTATGGTCATATTGGCCTCAGTAAGTGGAAACACCTCCATCCTACCACGACGACCACTTCATTCATCAACTGATTACATGAGGCCTGAGGCTGACTGACATTCACCAAAGGAATCCTTCTCTTTCTTGATTGTTATAATCCTTCTATAGCGAAGTCACTCTTTGGTGAGCATCCACACACAAATATCTCCAAAGCTTATGCCCATTTGACCATCCAGCAAATGCACCCATCAGACTGCATTAGCTGCAGTCTGAGTTGCTATACACCCATCTTTTTGGTCATTTCTCCTTTCAAACTAAATGGACAGCCAGGTATGAACCCTGAATTTGTGCCCACTGGAGGAATTTTCTTTCCTCGCTCCCCTTCAGGGCCTTCTCAGAGGAGGGCTGTAGTGCAGCAGTCATACCTCTTGGACTAGCTCCTGAATTTTCCTTCCTCAGGAAACTGAGCATAGGGATCTCCCCATGAATCCTCAAAAACAGGTTGAGAAAGAAAAGACACTGTTCCTGAAGTAGGAGCCATGGGCGGTCCTGGCAACTTTTTCACACAACTTACTTGTGCCATCAGGGCCCAGTTCCATCTGATGATGGGGTGCTGGTGTACATGCTTGACTTTATGGTATGATGTATAGGATTCCACCCAGATCACGAAGGGCAGTTCAGTTTACATGGTAACTAGGCAGGTCATGGTCAGATGTTCAGTTTCTACTGAGATTCAGTAGCAAACCAAAAGCTGTTCTCAGAAGGAGACTATAGTTTTTCTGCAGAGAATAGCCTGCCTTTGCTCCAAGATCCTAAGTGCTTTGTTGTGTGTCACCTTTAGGGGCCTGATGTAAGCTCCAAATAGAGAAGTTCTCTATCTGCCATTGACACTTTGAGCATCAGTGGATTTGCTATGTCGTATGGTCCAAGTGGCAGAGCAGCTTGCACAGCAGCTGGACCTGTTGCAAAGCATTCCTTTGTTCTGAGCTTCACTCAAAGTTATTGACCATCAATAAATGTGTCAGTGTACCACACACAAATTCTGAAGATACCTATCAGGGTATTGTTCATTTTTCTTAGTGATTGGATGGGTCATATACAGTAACTGGTTCTTCACATTGAAAAGGATATCTCAGCATGGCCCATACCACTGAATAACTGGAAATTTTGCCAAGCTAGCATACTAATTTTTTGTGAGATTTATTTCTCATCATCTGGCATGTAAGTGTCCTATCGATGTGCTCCTTCATACCTGACCCAATCAGAATTATATAATCAATATAATGGATGAGTATGTTCTCTTGTGGAAGGGAACTGTGATCAGGATTCCTGGGCTAGAGATTATAACTTTTTGCTGGGGAGCTGCTATATCCCTGAAGTAGGACAAAGTGTACTATTGGCCTTGCCAGATGAAAATATACTGTTTTTTATAGTCTTTATGCAGGTCAGTAGCTATATACCAGAGAGCAGGGGATGTGTTGCTTTGCTCCAGAAATGAAACAGAAGCTGCAATTTGAGTTTCCATTCAATTAAGTTTACTTAATTCACTGTCATTCTCTGAGATCCATCTGTCTTCTGCATAGGCCAAATAAGCCGGTCAACTGGTGATGTGGTGGGAATCATAACCGCTACATCTTTCAAGTCCTTGTTCATGCCACTAATGTCTGTAGAGCTTCCAGGAATGTAGTATTTCACTTAGTTTACACCCAATTCATGAAGAGGCAGTTCTAGTGACTTACCTCACTTCACAGGTCAGGAAACAAGTTTTTGGGTATGTCTCTTCCAATTATGCATTTCAGAAATGGGTAAATGATGACAGAGGATGTTTGAGGACCAACTGGGTCCACTGTGTGAGAACCTAAGCCAAAATCCATTGATCACCTGACCCCCAAAAGCCCCTTTGTGACTGGTGGACCACAGTGACATCTTGGATTTCCCGGATTTAATGAGATTTCAGAGCCAGTGTCCAGTAATTCCCTTAAAATACGCAAAAACCCTGGTCAATGGATGCAAGTCCCATGGAGCAATGCTGGGCAGTTATTAGCATGATATATTTGTGGCAGTGTAGCAAGATCTTTCCTCAAGAGGACCCAGATTTCCTTCCATTCAAGGGGATCTGAGTATGTAAAGTGGCTCAAGTTTGGGAAATGATTAAGAAGCTGTAGCTCTGTTTTCATAAATCAAGTTCACTGGACTTAGAGCTTTTCTGCTTACAAAATCAAGACTTCAGTACCACCTACAGTTGATTCTTGTTATTCACAGTAGTTACGTTCTATAAAGTCATCATGAATATTGAATTAGCAAATACTGGACCATTGTTCTTAGGAGAAATATAGCATTAGGTTCCTGCAAACCTCTGGTCACAACTTTTTATCAATTGATCAATATATAACCTTATTTTATGTGCATTTCTGTTTAAAGATACTTGGCCTATTGGCCAAGAGCATTACAACTCATTCCTGAGCAGAGCTTATCTAACATATGTATTTTTTCTGTAAGGCACAGCACAGCCTTCCTGCACTAAGGAACACTACACAGCACTTTAGTACTATGATGGGGGCCATTTAAAGAGCAAAATTAATCATTAACAAAAAGCATAAAAATGCAGAAAATGTGCCGCTACATAGACCATGAAAAGATCACTTGTTTACAGTATGAGAGCTGAGACAAGAAAGCATAGCTAGGCCTTCTTTGACCTCCACTGGGAATACATGTGTCTGTGAATCAATTTTTTTGTCACTCTGCACACATTTATGTCCACGAATGACCTCAAAAGCAGTGCTAGTGTTAATTTTGATGTTACATAAACTTTAGCAAGTAGGTGAATTTGCAAATACAGAATTAATGAATAATGAGAATTCACTCTATTTTAGTTTATGGAACACCAAAGTTAATTAGTCAATGCAAAAGAGCTTTGAGCTATACTCTTCTGATTATGACTTTGGCTCTGCTGTCTATTAGGATAAGCATGCCCACTTTGTCTTTGTCAATTAAGTGCTTCCATTTGTCCCCTGCCACCATGAAACCTCATCATCCTCATTACTTCTAGGAATCCCAGTCTGATGGCAGCAGTCCCATGGTAAGATCTGGTCTGCAGAGAAGAACCATCACAGAACTCTCCAAGAATATATTTATCAAAGCCATGTGGAAGAGAGTATCCTCTGGACCATCCCAGGATGGTAAGCAGATCTTACATGATAAATTCATTCTAGCATTTCAGTTTTCATAAGCCTTTGAATTCCTTGTTCTTCTATGTATGAAAAAGATTTGGGTATTTTAATGTTACTTAGTGTAGGCTGCATTTATATCTATGTATCAGTCAAGCAGCCAACCAAGGGGTTAGAACAATTTCCAGCTGCTCTCAAGCTAAGACATTAAATTTGGAATTTTTGCTAAGTGGGTTCATATCATTAAGTTCCCTGACCCAATTTAATATTTCTTCCTTAAAGTTCCTTTCCCACAGATATTCTCCAGATTTTTGTCACTATAAATTGGAAAAAACGTGCATTTCTTTCTGTCTGTATTATACCTCTTCAAAGGTTATGCTTTTACCATACCCACTGGTGTCTACTGGGACTTGAGTTTGATTCTAAGTCTAGAAGCAAGGAGAGGATGTGGAGGTATATCCTGAGAAGGATCAGCAGTGCCTTCCAAGTCAACCCACCCAGGGGAAGTACTTACAGGTTCTTCAGACAAGGAGAGGCTAACCACCTCAAGCAAGAATAGAAGGGCTGCTTCAACTGACAAACAAGGCTTGGGGAAATATAGGGGATCAAGCACTCCAGCATCTTCAAATCTGCTCATATGTCCCTACCCCTATTTTCACAAACCCACTCCTTCCCTAATCAATGCCTTAACTTTAACAGGAGACCTTATGTGGTTGGGGAATCATTTGCATTGCAATTCAGTCACACTCAAGATTAAAATTTGATTTTGATTTTCACAAATCTCAGCTCTATAACTACAAAACATAGAGGAATCATAGAAGCTTTCCAGTCCCTTGTGCAGACTTTGAGCTGGAAATGTAAAGTTCTGCACCTGTCATGTATATTCCCCCCAAGGTCTCCAGCATAGTTATAAGCAACCAACCAATGCCATTATACTCAGTTTTTTAGTAAAAGCTTTTATGACAGCAAATACGTGGTCACCAGAGCCTGGCCATCTGTAAGTACTTGATTACAAGTATCTAAAAGTGATAATTTATGTAACTGCTTTTCCATTGCATGACATAGTCTAGCCCTCTATACCACTGGAAACATATAATGACCTTCATATGTAATCAGATCAAAGAACTAATTTCAGAAAACCCAGAACAAAATCAGATTAATCACTCTTAAGATTCTGTTCTTCTAGAATTATTTCTGCCACCAAACTAGTATCAGACGTTCATTAGAGAAGTAGTATAGATATGGATATAGATACAGATAGATACTAAGCAATTTAATATGGAGATTTGACCTTATGAAATCTGGGGAGCTAATTAAGCAATTGTCTTTGCATTTAATTATAAACCTTGAAGTCCACTACACAAGCAATTGGGAAGGAAAGATGGCCCCAATGTGGTAGAGAGAAAGAACCACCTGGAACTCACAATCATGAGCTGGAGCCCACAAGGACAAACTGAGACCTGTCAGTCCTTTTTGTGTGTATGACCTTGGTGAAAAAGGTGTCCTGCAGAGGCAAGGGCCCACCTTCATGGAGCTAAGCACATACACCCAGGAGTCAGAGGAACTAAAGAAGAATCTGGCAGAGGACAGAGCAATTGCTAGTCTCACTAATGCCTCACACCAATATATGAGACATGTCAGTAACTTGTCAGTAACATATATGAGCTACAGAGTGGTTAATGCTTCATCCCCAGTCTCTAAATCTCTCACAAGAATATATCATGATCTTATCATAACCAGAAACATGCAGGAAAGGAAATTTTAGAAAATTAGTTCACTCTTACAAAGTCGACACATTACAAACCACCACAGTGTCATTAAAACTCCACTCTGAAGAGTGTAACATTCAGAGCCAAATGAGATTGCTGATGCCCATTCCTGGGATGACAACAACAACAAAAAAAATGAGACAAGCTGGTTTAATTACAAAGGGAATGGGCAGGATGAAACAGGCCCCTCAGGAAGGGAGACATAAAAAAGGAACAAAGAAGGAGTCAAAAAAGATACTTCTAGCACTACTTCAAAGTAGTCTCTACACTGACTAAATGTGATCTGAAAGGAAGAGTAAAGAAATGTTTACACTCTGGGCTCCAAATATATTTCTAGGCAGCTTGAGTAAGCCTGGATTCTTTCAAGTGAAGAGCTGAAACTATATGCCTTTTCCAGCCTTGGCAAATTCTAATAGCAAATTTATAATCCATGATGCAGGATTTTTCTCTCCTTAGTTCAGCTAAAATCCGGGTTCTTTTCTCACAACCAGAAAGAATTAGGCACACGGACACATTGAAAGGTGACGGGGATGCAATTTATTAAGTGAAAAGGAAAACTCTCAACAAAAAGAGGAGTCCTGCACGCAGGTTTTCCACCTCACAAGACTTGAACACCAGGCCACCACACAGGAGCCGAAGAGGCCCAGCTCCTGCCCTGCATAAAGTGTGAATTCCTGGTGGCTCCACCCCATTCTCCCAGTGCACATGTGGGCCCTTAGCCTGAGCCACTCTACATTGATTTATTTCCCTTACTGAGCATGTGTTAAGGGACAGAATTTTTCACCATGTGCATGTTTAGTCAAGCTGCCTGTGCACAATGACTTGGGCAACATTTGGCTGTCTCCTGCCTCTATCATTAGGACACAAAATATGCTCTTCTCTCATATAAAATGCTTCCACTCGCATGCCTTCAGAAACTTTTTTTTAGCCAGAGCACTAGCTTTGTGCAAAACCTTCAACACTATCCAGGCAATCTTAGACCCATACTAGTAATTTTACCAGGACAAAGATCCCTGCTGTAGTGAGGAAACCGAGTTAAAGCAATTGATCCATAGAGTCATTAGCACTCAGCTAAAATTGCCCAGATCATTATAGGACTCAGACTACAAAGGGAGTGGCCAGTGGGTGAAGAGGTGTGGAGTTCCCAAAATGGCAATTATCAGCATAGTGCTCTGACCCATTTTCAATATCTCGTTACCAACTTGATAGCAAGAGAGCCTGTGTGATCAGCATGGAATGTGAAGACATTAAGAAGCAAATGTTATTATCTACAAAGTTATAGAAGCAGAAGTAATTTAGGCACACTACTTAGAAAATGTAAAGTCCATAGGTCCAAAAATTTTAAAACATAAGTCTGGTTCAAAGACTGAAAATATTGACATTCTAAAAAATAAATAAATTTGACATTCAAAATAAAACAAACAAGTAAGAAACTATATAGTATTGTTTGTCAGATCATTTCAATTAACTAACACTTGATCACGGAAATAACATTTTTAGTTACGTATTGTTATGTAGCCTCATGTGTAGATGTAGAAAAAACAATAATTTGGTTGGATACTTTTAAGACCAATTAAGGAATGAGTTAAATTCATTACTTTCATTCTGAATTTAACGTGCAAATAAAAAAGTAGGCACTACCAAACTTACAACCATTTCAACTATTCAGCCACATCACTTTGATCAATACCTATAGAATATTCTTTATACTCCTCAAAGTGATTTGCAAAGCAAAGACACTTTTTCGGAGAGGAGGGGTCAATATCCTTCTTGAAACTCATAAAAGTGATTTAAAGGAGTGTTTCAAGTCCAAGTTGTCTTTCCCTTTCATCACACTGGAGCACCTTGTTAAACAGCAAGTAATGGTAAAAGAGCATTTAACAATCTGCTTCACGTACACCTCTTTTCCAGCCAAATTGCACCTATAAAGCTAAAACAGAACCTCTCTGGATTCTCAACAAACATGAACTGAATATTTTATGGTTTGCGCAGTAGCTACAGTGTGTTGCCATTTCTTAATTAGCATGCATATGGATGCCTTTCTTTCATCTCACGTTATTATTGTTGCAGTAATTCAATAGAAGTATCCTAAGCATTTACATTGTGGAGCATTTTTATGATTCATACCAACAGAATGGCATACACAGTGTTGTACATCTGCTTTAAAAGTCATCACTTTATTTCATATTCTCATATCCCTTTTAAGAACAAGAAATATTGTAGTTTTCAGGACATGCTTTTACTTTTTATCATTTCTGTCTATCTGTGAATTTCATTCTTTCACATATTCCTTAACAATCCTCAAATCGATTCTGCTGAATGGTGGCAATGTTTTTCTGAAATCTCTCATGAGAGAGTAATGAATTGTCCTCTTAATTCACTCCATTAGATTTTTATTTTAAAAAATAAGCAACATTTTCCCCTGTCTGGTCACTAACTAGATTTACACTCAGCCTCTTCAAAATGACTCATGAATAGTCAAAAACACAAGTCTTCTATAGAGAAATAAAATATATGTGTAAAGGAAAATTATTATAATATCTTTTTAGTGTTGATACAGGAGTGGGGCAGGGAAGTGCTGAGAAGGGAAGAATGTGGTCCCTGGCTAGGCTCCACCCCAGGCCTGTGCCCACGGACCTAGGTGAGGACAAGCACTCCTGCTTTGGCGTGGAAATGTTGCGTTTCCCAAGACCACTCTGGCCTGCCATGCCCCCATCCTGTGCCTATGAAAACCCCGAGACCCTAGCAGACAGAGACACAGCGGCTGGACATTGAGAGGAATGGGTCGGCAGAAGAAGACACAAGCAGCTGGGCGTCGTCCTGCTTCAGTATGACATTCTTCTAAACCATTTCTAACTTTAAGGGTCAAGGAAACAGGGTTCGGTTGAACAAAATCATCATGTAAAACATGGCCTTAGACCTTCAAGTTGTTTCCCTTTACACTGTTCTACCTATTTGTAACACAATAGAGTCCTAATGATTTGCTTTGGCTTTGAGACTTCTTCATTTGCATAGCCCTGCTATACCCACTTGTCTGTCTTTGCCTTTATCCTGCAACCTCTCTACTTGGCCTCCTGTAAACATGTAATAGAAGCAGCAAGTAGCAACTTTAGAGAAATGATAAAGAGATTTTTTTGAAGTACTATTTGGTGTCTATAGCATCAAAATTAGAAATATCAAATAAGAGATTTGGGGATGATATTCAGTTAACTTTAAGGTGTCGTTTCAGTGATCAGCAAAGACGCCAGAAGTAGGAGACAGAGGCTGAGCTCTGGTTGGGGCCACTGGATGACTACTAGCAGAGTGAGAGGCATTTTAGAGTATAGCATTCTAAGCACCCACATTTATTGTTTCCCAACTAGTTCCTAGAAAAATCTCTTGTGAATACAAGAGAAAGGGAAGGACTATAAGTATTGTTTTAATATCAAGAAACAGAGAAAGCCAGACTTACCTTAAGAATGGAGAGGAACATCCTTTCTTTCCCTCTACTAGAAATTTCAGAGAGGAAGAATGACAAGGACCACACAGGGAAAGGGAAAACAATATCAGGGTTAGAACACAAGAGAACAGCGGTGTGGTTCAGGTCAGCATGACTGTCAGAGTAACACAGCAGATAACCCCAATGATCAGAGATATAAATGCAGAACATCAGTTATAGAAAAGCAAGTTTTAAAGGCTACAAAAGAAAATGGACAAAACATTCAAGATTCCATAGAAGGAATAATTATTATAATAATGATTGCTGATACTTCAAATTTGCCAAAAACTGTCTTAAATATTTTGCATATATTATTTCATTGATATCCAAGCCATTCCTATGGGATACGGACAATTATTATGCACTTTATACGGATGAGGAAATTGAAGGATAGTGAGCTTCAGTTTCTTACCTATAGGTGTAAGAAAAAAAAGTAATATGCTGAACTTTGAAAGGTGGAATTTTAGATGCAGTCTGTGCTCTCAATCACTGCAGATTCCTGGCCACAGCAAAGAGGAGGCTTGGGTTTGCATGTCCAGGACCTCCACCCTAAGTATTCAGGCACTCTTTTTGACATCATTGCTGTTGTTACTTAGATGTATCTCCTTGGTTGTGTTTCCCTATTCTGCTATAAAAACTGAGAAAACGCAGGTGGGTAACAGAAAATACAACTTAAACATGGTGGTCAATAATAGTACTGGCTATTTTTAATTTTGTTATTCATTCACTTATCTATTTATTCATATATTGAACAAGATACCCCACCCTTTACTTCATTTACCCAGCATGTGTCCTAAGTGGTGAGTAAATAATCCATTAGCACTTTCAGGCCTATATGCCCACCTCCTTTCTCAGAGGAAGCCATGTACAGCCTGTAATACTACATGTCTTTATTATTTGCTTCCCAATCACTAATTCAGTAATACAGAAAGAAGGTCACAGTCCAGAATTCCTCTGCTACTACAATATAACTATGAATATATTTTTAGTAGTTCTTTGTGTTCACAGTGAAAATATTTCAATATCAAAATAAAAGGCACAGTTCTGTTGGAACTAATATGCTGATAATTAATATTTGATAAAATGGTTTTTCTGTAACATTACTGAAATACCAAGTTGAGTCACACAAGCACACATACTCAAAAAGGTTTCGAATTATCCAATATTTCCAATAAAGTGCAAGTGAATGAACATCAGCATGCAAAGAGGGAAAAGCATAATTCTCTAAGACAACTGAAAATTCTGCAAATGTTAAATGCCATTCAGACTTCGTTACATATGAAAAACATTCACGAAGAGATAAATACGCTTTTCAATCAGTTCATACATATTCCCACACAGGTACACCACCTAAAATGTACTGATCAGTGACCAAAATCAATATAGTTATATAAGTTCTATATATAAGCATGCAAAATTGTTATGCTGTTTTACCAGCAAGTGACTTAGTTGATCTGAAATGGAAATAAATCATCTACAATCTACTGCCTCATTTTTCTTCACACCGCCTGATTTTGAAGATGCAGAGTAAATTAAAGGTCACTCAGTGACTCATATCTAAACACCGCATGGTTAATCCTGAACATCTACTTCCTGAGAGATTCAACCAATTATGCGCTGAGCTCCACAATCAATAAAATGTACTGGAGTCTTGAATCCATTGAAGTGTTTTAAAATTCAGCCAGTATAACCCTTCCTGCAAGTGTTCCACTGCTGTTTCCCAGTGTGTGAGCTCTCCCAGGAGCTGACACAAAGTAGCTGTTCCACACTTTAAAAAGGGAGCACCAGTTGCCAGACTTGAAATTGCGGTGGGGATTACAACAAATTCCCAAACCACCCCACAGCAGAAACAAGCAGCTAGACTCATATGTTAGAATAGCAAAATAAGATGGAGGAGACCGAAACTTTTACACCATAGAATCTTTCGTAGCAACTATTAGGTAACATTGATAAGACTTGAAATTAAGGATATTTGGCTGTAATAGCAGCTGGGAAGAAAAGTAAACACTTGTAAGTAGGACAATGAATGTGCGCGCATGCGCGCACACACACACATACACATTCAGCCTTAAAGACCGACACACTGGTCATTTGCCACAACATGAATAGACCTAGAAGACATTAGGCTAAGTAAAATACGCCAGATACAGACAGAAAAATATTACATGATCTCACATGTGGAATCTAAAAAAAAAAAAAAAAATCAAACGTATTGAGCTAGATAATAAAACAGTGTTACCAGGATCAAAGGAAAGAGGAAATGAGGAGATGAAGGTCAAAGGATGCAAAGTAGCAAATATGTAGCAGGAAGAAATCAAAAGATCCAGTGAGTACTGCAGTTAATAATAGCGAATTGTATTCAGGATTTTTGCTCAATGACTGCTCTTATCACAGTAAGGAGAAAGTGGGTAACTACGTGAGATGATAGATATGCAAATTTGTTCCAGTATAGTGACCATTTTAAATATACATGTAAATTTACACATACATATTTACGTATATAATGGTCACTACATATGTAAAGTTGTGTGTGTGTGCACACACACATATATATATTTGTCTTATAAAATAATGCAGTATACCAGCAGTCCTCAATCTCTTTGGCACCAGGAACCAGTTTCCTGGAAGACAGTTTTTCCGCATACCTGGGGTGGGGTCAGGAGTATAGTTTTGGGATGAAACTGTTCCACCTCAGAGCACCAGGCATTAGAAAATTTCTCAAAAGGAGCACACACACAACCTAGATCCCTCACTTGGGCAGTTCACAATAGGGTTTGTCTCCTGTGAGAATCTAATGCTGCTGCTGATCTGACAGGAGGTGGAGCTCAGGCAGTAATGCTCACTTGCTGCTCACCTCCTGCTGTGTGGCCCTGTTACTAACAGGCCACATATAGCTACTTGTCCACAGCTCAGGGGTTGGGGACCCCTGTTGTATACCTTAAATATACAGAATAAAATTTACATAAAAAAAGAAAGAGATGATTGATAATTTTAGTAAGTTTTGTAAAAAGATTTAATTAGTACATTATATACAGCATGTATTGCCTTGTGGTTTAGTTATTTATGCAGTATTGTGTTCAAAGTAGGCTGTAATCCACATTTTATTCATGTAACATACATGTTTTGTCATTTTTGTATCCTTACAGATCTTAATGATGCTGTGAACTTGATAAGCATTTAATTGAATTCTCCAAATATAAAATTTTAAGTGGTCATCTTAAACATAGCAAGGCTTGAACTTCAAATCAAACAGTGGCCAGATGGCGATTTTAAAAATTACAAACTCATATATTTCTTCCATTCTACAGAGACTAATCAGTCATTGAATATTATGGATGAGTTTTTGAAAGGCATTTTGCCCCATCTTCTGCCCAAGTAAGTGTTTAGCTGTACCATTCCAAACAAATGAAAATCTATTTGGCTACAGAACTGCAGGGAAATAAGGCACAGTTTTCCTCAGTAAACCCTGCCACTGATATTATTATCATGTATGAAACTATGAATGAATTTATTGACTAGTTGACAATATGTCAATGGGAGACTTTAATCTTGAGTGTACCGTTTTCACAATGCAGCAAACTTTGAAGTTACCATCAAAAGTTACTATCAAAAGTTTAGGGGGGGGTATGTTAAAAATTCAGTCAAAATTTTAAAAATTTAGTAGGAATAGTACAAGCCTTGCTCTACAGATTGTTCAAAGGTTGCGATTACAACGCTTGAAAATCAAATATAGTGTAGAAAAATTAAAGTCTGGTTAAGGTCCATTAATTATAATGCAATGCTTCAGCCAAACAACAGCTTGGCTTTAAATCAATACCCAATTAAATACTTCCTGCAGTTCTAGTCATTAATTGCTCTGTAGCTTAAAAAATAACATTCTAACTACTTATAGAAAGGTAATCAAACTTGGCATGTGAAACTTAAATTTGGTCCTTCTGTGATTATCTTTCTTCAAAAAGGAAAATTAACTTTTTCAGTGACCTATGGTTCATACATTTCAAATCCACTCAAACCTGTTGAAAATGGAATAAAATCACAACTAATAAGTGTTTGGTTATAGGATAATAGTGTGTCCAGAATTGGTGGGTTCTTGGTCTCACTGACTTCAAGAATGAAGCCGTGGACCCTCGCGGTGAGTGTTACAGTTCTTAAAAGTGGTGTGTCTGGAGTTTGTTCCTTCTGATGTTCGGATGTGTTCATAGTTTCTTCCTTCTGGTTGGTTCGTGGTCTCGTTGGTTTTGGAGTGAAGCTGCAGACCTTCGTGGTGAGTGTTACAGCTCTTAAGGTGGCGTGTCTGGAGTTGTTCATTCCCCCCGGTGGGTTTGTGGTCTCACTGGCTTCAGGAGTGAAACTGCAGACCTTCACGGCAAGTATTACAACTCATAAAAGCAGCGTGGACCCAAAGAATGAGCAGCAGCAGGATTTATTGCAAAGAGCTAAAGAACAAAGCTTACACAGTGTGGAAGGGGACCCAGGCAGGTTGCCACTGCTGGCTCAGGCAGCCTGCTTTTATTCTCTTATCTGGCCCCACCCACATCCTGCTGGTTGGTCCATTTTACAGAGAACCGATTGGTCCATTTTACAGAGAACTGATTGGTCTGTTTTGACAGGGTGCTGATTGGTGCCTTTACAATCCCTGAGCTAGACACAAAAGTTCTCCAAGTCCCCACTAGATTAGCTAGATACAGAGTGTCCACACAAAGGTTCTCCAAGTCCCCACCAAGTAGCTAGATACAGAATGTCAATTGGTGCATTCACAAACCCTGAGCTAGACACAGGTTGCCAATTGGTGTGTTTACAAACCTTGAGCTAGACACAGAGTGCCGATTGGTGTATTTACAATCCCTTAGCTAGACATAAAGGTTTTCCAAGTCCCCACCAGACTCAGAAGCCCAGCTGGCTTCACCCGGTGGATGCCGCACGGGGCTGCAGGTGGAGCTGCCTGCCAGTCCCTTGCCGTGCGCCTGCACTCCTCAGCCCTTGGGTGGTTGATGGCACTGGGCGCCGTGGAGCAGGGGGCGGCACTCCTCGGGGAGGCTCGAGCAGCACAGGATCCCACAGCAAGGGGGAGGCACGGGCATGGCGAGCTGCAGGTCCTGAGCCCTGCCCCGCGGGGAAACAGCTAAGGCCCTGCCAGAAGTCGAGCACAGCAGCTGCTGGCCCAGGTGCTAAGCCCCTCACTGCCTGGGGCCAGCGGGCTGGCTGGCTGCTCCCAGTGTGGGGCCTGCCAAGCCCACACCCACCCGGAACTCACACTGGCCCGCAAGCCCTGCGGGCAGCCCCAGTTCCCACCCGCGCCTCTCCCTCCATGCCTCCGTGCAAGCTGAGGGAGCCGGCTCCAGCCTTGGCCAGCCCAGAAAGCGGCTCGCACAGTGCAGCGGCAGACTGAAGGTCTCCTCAAGCGTGGCTAGAATGAGCACCAAGGCTGAGGAGGCGCCCAGAGCCAGCAAGGGCTGTGAGGGCTGCCAGCACGCTGTCACCTCTCAATAGTACACAAGAAAATGTCATTTCAATCTTCATGAAAGTATCATCATTGAAAAAAATAATTATTTCTTTAATATGTCCTTAGTTGGGGACATACAGAATTCTTGCTGCCTATACAATATTATTATAGATGGGAAATGTTTAAAAAGTAACATGTTCTAGCTGTTGCTGGCAAGGGAACATTTATGGTTAAAAACGAAATGCTGCCTTGCTCTGGAATGAGGAATCGCTCTTCAGCTCAACTCTAAGCACAAAGTGACTCATCCTGCCAGAGGTGATTTACAATGACCCTCCTACTGATGCATCACCCAGAATGCTGATTGCGCAGCAGGACAAATACAGAAGCAGAGGAGAAAAATGTTAAATTAAGGATGCCTACATGATAAAGAGAGATGCAGAACCTATGAGAATCACAGAAATCATCAGCATATCTAAAAAGCAAGGATAAGAGAACATAATTGAGATCAACAGCACAAATAGAAACATCATGCAGGCAGGAAGGCAGCACTGAGTTGCAAATGTGATAACTAGGAATTTAGAATGTTTTTGAAGTGAAGTTGTGTTTCATCCTTACACAGCTTGTGGAAAAAAACTGTGGAAACAAGAAGAGAAACTGCATAGCAGAGACAATGCATATGAAAGAGGAGAAGCACCCCAGAAGAGGACCCCTTTCCTTTTCTGTCCTTCACATATACAAGTGTTAGTGTAGACGGCTAAGAAGTATGTGTTGTGCAATGTTTGTAAAACTTTTATTTATAGAAGGTTTGAAATTATCCATTATGAGTCAGATGTGCAAATACGCAATTTTCCATATTTCTCCCTACTGCATTCAACTTATTCTCTGAGCCTTCTTTTAAAAATGTAATGCAGGCTTCTCCAGGTAACTCAGCCACATCTGACTGGAAAAGATCTCAAGGTAATTATTTTTTTAATAGAGATACAAAACTCAGACAAGTCCTTTTTCAAACTCTGTAGCAGCAATACATACATTTCTTATATGCTTGCCTCTTGCCTTTCTCCTCCATGAGAAAGCTTTTGAGAGTAAAAAATTGCTAGCAGAGTATCACAACAGAGGTCACGCGGAATGTATTTTACAAGGGCTCTCCTCAGGTTCCAATGGACTGTATTACTCTTCCCATGAGTCTTTTTATGGCCACCTTTGTTCTTTCTGTATCTACATCTAACGTAAAGTGGTCCCATCTTGCCTTTGCACACCTACAAGCATCCTTGCTGGTACCCAAAACCCGTAGCATAGCCTTGATATCTACACGTTGTATTTGCTCATCTCAACCCTAGGTCTCCTATGATTTACCAACCTTCTTTGCAAATCCACATGTTCCATTAAGGCATGAAGCAATTTCTTGATTTTCTTTACACCAGGTCTTTCATAATTCTGAGATGTAGTGAAAGACACTATCTCAAGCCCTCTTTCTGCCTGAAAAATCCAAAACCTTTGGATGAAACATTTTGGGCATCCCATTTGGAGAGCATAATGAAGCTTTGCCTCCTGGAAGGGAACAGAGAACATGCCCCTTCTCCTTGAAATTACCAAAGATGTGGGAGTGAGCTTCTCACTGAAGCCTGAATGTGTTTCTTTCTTTCTTGTTCCAACGCTTTCCTCTAGCCGAGGAAAGCTTTTATCTAATCCCTGTTTGGCAGGAAATTGTCCCGAAGCTATCCTTCCTATTTTATAGTTTATAGTAAAAATGTCATGTTCAATTCTCTATACTTTTGTTCTTGATGTTTAAAGGGAAAAATCTGGAATTTAGAAAACTGTTTTCAAGTGTTTGTCCTTTGCTACTGAAAGCCCATATTTTAGTAATATAATCTCAGAAATGGACTTCAAGAGCCTATTTTAAAGGGTGAGGGGTTGACTTTGACTCTTTTGTTCTCTTTGCATTTCAGCTATAACAATCCTAATATGGTAATGTGCTGCTTGGAAATAGTCTGCAACTGATGTAGACATCTTACTAAGTAGTTGTATGTATTATTCGTTTTATACTCACAACACTGAACAAATGAGGATACTGAGGTACAGAGAGATTAAGTAACTCATGCAGGACCACACAGTTAGTGATGAAACCAGGCAATGAAGCCAGGCAGCTTGCATCCAGAGCCTACACTCTGCTATGCTACACCACTTAAGGCAATCTGCGCTGATCCAGAAGGGGAGGAGTCACATATAAAGAAGCAAAAAACAGAAATTCCATTTCAAAATATCCAATTATGTATGTGTATATATATTTATTAGTGCCTAATTTAATGTGTAGTAAGATATTTAGTTCCAATTCTGATTAGAATCTCAACCTTTCACAACAAATCTTTTAGTCATACTTGGAAAATTCTGGATTAAAGACCTTTCTGATACCATCGTCTATCATTTCTGGGTGTGGGGAACTTAGCTACAAGAGCGCACGGAAATGCACGAAATTAGGGAGGCACATTCTCTTCCATAATGCTGTGTCCACCCAGTATATTTCTCTCTCGGTGTATTCCATTCTTTCACTGGAGCTAATATTCATAGAAGTTAAGCTTTTCTCCTATGCCTAAAATTGTGTTTTTATTTTCACGTGGATGGTTTCTCTTTGTAATTGTGTGAACAACTCATAAGCATGCTTAATGAACCACATCTTGGTTCCTTTCAACTCATTGGAGAAGTATGTTGTCATAGTTCAAACATAATCAGGAAATGTCATACCTATTAATGGGTTCATTGTGACAAGTCATGAAAATATTACAATGTGTAACTTGGAATCCAGTAAACAATATTAGAAGAGATTTTCTAAAGTATAATTACAATTTTTTCTCTATATGTGCCGAAAAAAGAGTTGTCAGGAGAAAGAAAATGTACTGGCTTATCACGTTATTCTTATCTTGATTTAAGTCATGTTATTACTTATACACCATCCATTAATTCCGAAGAAGACTTAGTGTACTTTAATATATCAAACTATGAAATACAAATTTATATTTCTTTCTTGATTTATATTCTTATTTTGATTTAAGATATCTTTTATCATGCAATTTTTTTGCATTTTATATCATGTATGAAATCAATGAGAGAAAGTATTCTACATATATGATATCAAAAATAAATAATACTAAATTATATTACATATGAGTCAGTGTGGAAACAAAGATAAAAGGAAAACTAGTTTGGTTTCTGAAGTACTGCCCTTCCATCATTTATCATTGTTTAGTTAAGGTAACAGAAACTTGAACTGGTGTTTCAATCGGAGGAAATTTAATACACGGTATAGTTACAAAAGGGTCAGAAAGCCTGGAATAGCCAAAAGAGAAAAGTAAACTTCCTTGATTGGTATCTGCAGGAAGCAACGACCATCCTAGGCTAGAGGAGCAAAAGGGATATAGTGTCACCTACAGCCACGGTCCCTGCCCACCTGGAGCTGCTGGAGCCCCACTGCTGCTACTCCTATTTGGAACCACTGCTGAAGCTGCCTTGCAGAAAACTCTGGCCCATTTTCCTGATAGTGTGGGAACCTTGGGGCCCAAAGCTACCTGCAGATGTCACAGAAGATGCATAGCTGGGACAGCTGGGACAGATAGAGGCAGGACACTGTGCTGCCAGGACTGCTGCTACTGCTGCTTTGCTATGACCCACAAAACCTGTGCTGCTGCTGGAAACATGCTGCAGGAACCAAGTGCTCCACATCACTTTTTGTGACTGCTGCTAAAGGAGTCACAGTATTAGCACCCCTACCCCCCACCACCTAAAACTTTAAAAGGGTGCGAGTGATATGGTTTGGCTGTGTCCCCACCCAAATCTCATATTGAATTGTAGCTCCCATAATTTCCACGTGTTGTGGGAGGGACCCGGTTGAAGATAATTGAATCATGAGGGCAGTTTCCCCCATTCTGTTCTGGTAGTGAGTAAGTCTCACGAGATTTGATGATTTTATAAGGGGTTTCCCCTTTCACTTGGCTCTCATTCTTTCCTGCCTGCCACCGTGTAAGATGTCCCGTGCTCTTCCGCCATGATTGTGAGGTCTCTCCAGCCACGTGGAACTGTGTGTCCATTTAACCTCTTTTTCTTTATAAATTACCCAGTCTTGGGTATGTCTTTATCAGCAGCATAAAAAACTGATGAATGCAAAGGGATTTTAGCTTTTTCCTTCCTTCTACCTTCCAATCACTTGCCAATGCCTCTCACTGTGAGAGTCTAACAGAAGCTAGCTGGCAAAGACATTTCTAGGCAAAACAGTTTTCAGATGTCCAGCCCCTCTGTTACACACAGTAAGGTACAGAAGATCAGATGAGGCCCTCACGAGACCCTGTCTCACTTCCTAAGTCAGCTAACTTGTAGTCTCCTTTTCCTCTCATCAGCCTTTGGTAATCTCCAGAGATTTTATTCTTCTTTTTTTTTTTTCTTTTTTCTTTTTTTTTTTTTTTTTGACACGGAGTCTCGCTCTGTCACCAGGCTGGAGTGCAGTGGTGCGATCTCAGCTCACTGCAACCTCCACCTGCCGGATTCAAGCAATTCTCCTGCCTCAGCCTCCTGAGTAGCTGGGACTACAGGTGCACACCACCACACCCAGCTAATTTTTGTATTTTTAGTAGAGATGGGATTTTGCTGTGTTGGCCAGGATGGTCTCAGTCTATCAACCTCGTGATCCGCCTGCCTCAGCCTCCCAAAGCGCCGGGATTACAGCCAGAGATTTTTTTAAATGTTGTTTTCTGTTCTTCTTTCTCTTCTGCTCATTTTGAAACTAGACAATATATTTCTGTTCTTTTAGTAATTAACTGTAAAATTTGAACAAACATTCTTATATAAATATTTTCCGGCAATGCCAAAATTTGTTTAATATCCCTATCCTCCCTGAATAAGGAGCAAAACATTCTCACTGTTCAGTGTACTCTCTCCTCCTCCTTCCTCATTACTGCTGTCTTGAACTTTAGTTCCACATTTTAACTATCTTTTTACTATGGTAAAATATACATGAAATAAAATTTGCCATTTTAGCAATTTTTAGATACACAATTCAGTGATGTTATTGTATTCACAATGCTGTGCAATCATTACTTCTATCTATTTTCAAAACTTATTTATCACTCCAAGCAGAAACTCTACCCATTAAGAAATAACTCCCCATTATACCTATCCTCAGCCCCTGGTCACTTCTTATCTATTTTCTCTATGAATTTGACCATTTTAGATATTTCATACATGGAATCATAGAATATTTGTCCTTTTGTGTCTGGCTTATTTTGCTTAGAAAAATGTTATCAAAGTTTATCTATGTTGTAGCCTGTAGAACTTCATTGCTCTTTATGGCTAATTACATTTCATTCCACATACATGCCACATTTGATTTATGCATTCATCTGTGGATGGCTATTTGGGTTGCTTGTGCCTTTGGGCTATTGTGAAGTGCTGCAATGAATACTGGTATTCATGGAGGTATAAAATGGTTCACATTTTGGTTTTGATTTGCATTTTTCTAGTAACTAATGATGTTGGGCATCTTTCATGGGATTATTGGACATTGATGTATCTTCTTTGGAGAAATGTCTATTCAACCCTGTTTTTAATTGGATTGTTTGCCTTTTTGTTGTAGAGTTGTAGTATTCTGGAATTTAAACACATATCAGATACATGATTTCTGTATTCTGGAATTTAGACATATCAGACATATGATTTGCAAACACTTTCTTCTATTTTGTAGGTTATCTTTTCCCTTTTTTTAACTTTTATTTTAGGTTTAGGGGTACATGTACAGTTTGTTATATGGGTAAACGGGATGTCACAGGGGTTTGGTGTACGGATTATTTCATCACCCAGTTAATAAGCATTGTGCTGGATAAGCAGTTTTTGATCTTCACTCTTGTCCCACCCTCAACCCTCAAGTAGGCCCCAGTGTCTGTTGTTCCCTTCTTTGTGTCCATATGTACTCAATGTTGAGTGCCCACTTATAAGTGAGAACATGTGGTATTTGGTTTAGTGCTCTTGTGTTAGTTTGCTTTGAATAATGGCCTCCAGCTCCATCCATGTTGCTGCAAAGGAAATGATCTCATTCTTTTTGCATAGTATCCTATGGGTATATGTACCACATTTTCTTGTCTAGTCTACTATTGATGGGAATTTAGGTTGAGTCCATGTCTTTGTTATTGTGGATAGTGTTGTGATGAGCATGTGCATGAACGTGAATTTTTTGTTGTTGTTTTTTTGAGACGAAGTCTCACTCTGTCACCCAGGCTGGAGTGCAGTGGCTCGATCACTGCAACCTCTGCCTCCCAGGTTCAAGCACTTATCCTGCCTCAGCCTCCCGAGAGTAGCTGGGACTACAGGCGCAAGCCGCCATGCCCAGCTAATTTTTTTTTTTTTTGTATTTTAGTAGTGACAGGGTTTCCCCATATTGCCCAGGCTGGTCTCAAACTCCTAAGCCTGGGCAATCCACCCACGTCGGCCCCCTAAAGTGCTGAGATTACAAGCCTGAGCCACTGCCCTCAGCCCATGCATGTCAATTTATCGTAAAAGAATTTATATTCCTTTGGGTATATATCCAGTAATAGAATTTCTGGGTTAAATGGTGATTCTGTTTTAAGTTCTTTTTTTTTTTTTTTGAGACAGAGTCTCTGTTGCCCAGGCTGGAGTGTAGTGGCATGATCTCGGCTCACTGCAAGCTCCGCCTCCCAGGTTCATGCCATTCTCCTGCCTCAGCCTCCCGAGTAGCTGGGACTACAGGAGCTCACCATGCTTGGCTAATTTTTTGCATTTTTAGTAGAGACGGGGTTTTACCATATTAATCAGGATGGTCTTGATCTCCTGACCTCGTGATCCGCCCGCCTGGGCCTCCCAAAGTGCTGGGATTACAGGCATGAGCCACCGCGCCCGCCCTTGATTTGCATTTCTATAATGGTAAGTGATGTTGAGCATTTTTTCACATACTTATTAGCCGCGTGTATGTCTTCTTTTGAAAAATGTCTGTTCATGTTTTTGTCCATTTTTTAATGTGGTTGTTTGTTTTTCGCTTGTAAATCTGTTTAAGTTCCTTATAGATTTTTGATAGTTAGACCTTAGTCAGATGCATAGTTTGCATTTTTTTCTCATTCTGTGGATTGTATTTTTATTCTGTTGATAGTTTGTTTTGCTATGCAGAAGCTCTTTAGTTTAATTAGGTCCCTTTTTTATTTTTATTTTTGTTGCAAGTACTTTTGGCATATTTATCAAGAAATCCTTGCTAGGTCCTCTGTCCAGAATGACCAGAATATTTTTTAGGTGACCTTCAATGGTTTTTATGCTTTTAAGTTTTACATTTAAGTCTTTAATCCATCTTGAGTTGATTTTTGTATATGGTGTGAGGAAGTGGTCCAGTTTCAATCTTCTGCATATGGCTAGCCAGTTATGCCAGCACCATTAACTGAATAGGAAGTCCTTTCCCCATTGCTTGTTTTTCTCAGCTTTGTGAAAGATCAGATGGTTGTAGGTGTGCAGCATTATTTCCAGGCTCTCTATTCTGTTCCATTGCTGTGATATATTCTGAATGAATTATTCAAAACAAGTATCCAACATCACTAATTATCTCTATGACTCTGTCCAGTCTAGAACTCTCATTTAGTAGATTTTTAAATTTCAATGACTACTTCTTCATTTCCAGTATTTCTCTTTGTAGCTCATATCTGTCTATTAATACATTGGTTGTTTCTTTTTAAATGTAATTTTTTGGCTGGGCACAGTGGCTCACACTTGTAATCCCAGCACTTTGGGAGGCCAAGGTGGGCGGATCACTTGAAGTCAGGAGTTCGAGACCAGCCTGGCCAACATGGTGAAACCCCATCTCTACTAAAAATACAAAAAATCAGCTGGGTAGCAAACCACCATGGCACATGTATACCTATGTAACAAACCTGCACGTTCTGCACATGTAACCCAGAACTTAAAGTAAAATAAAAGAAAAAAAAATTAGCTGGGCATGGTGATGCACTCCTATAGTCCCAGCTACTCAGAGGGCTGAGGCAGGAGAATCGCTTGAACCCAGGAGGTGTAGGTTGCAGCAATCCGAGATTGTGCCACTGCACTCCAACCTCGGCAACTGAGCGAGGCTTTGTCCCAAATAATAATAATAATAAATAAATGTTTTTTTTATTTCTTCATGAGTATAAAAAGTATTTTGTGACTACTTATATTAGTTTCTTAGGTCTCCCATAATAAAATGTCACAAACTAGATAGCTGAAACAACAGAAACTTATTTTCTTAAACTTTGGAGGCTAGAAGTCCAAAACTAAAGTGTTGGCGAGTTTATTTTCTTCTGAGGCTGATGCCTCTCTTCTCAGCTTGAAAATGGCCGCTTTTCTCCTGTGTCACCCTGGGAACACAGTTATAGCAGTAATTTAGCAGGGCTCTCTTTGACCCTTTCCATGGTATCTCTGGTAAGGTGGCTGCTTCATTTGGTATTAGACCCTACCCATAATGCTTCCCTAATGACCAGCTCTACTAGTTTTGACAATGTCCTGAAACACAAATTGCTCAGCAGTCTGATCTTATTAAATTTGGTGTCTTATGCAGGATTATTTTGAAGGCTGTCTTTGAGTTTTTTTCAAAAACCCTAGCAGAGCTCTTCTTAGGTGTCCCTTTTCCTGGTTTTCTTTGTTGAACTAGCTGGCCTATGATTTATAGTGTTGCTGTCAATTAAGAGGAGCTACTATTTATAGGGATGCCCTCATCCTTAAACTTCCCCATACTCTGTTTCAAATAAAATCAGTTATTTGGGGAGAGCACCAGAGCTCTCTTTTTTTTTTGTCACTGCCTCTCCCTGTGGAAAAACTTTCTGAGCCACTATTCTGGGCACAGCATACCACAGTAGCCTCTACTCTTCTCGGTTTGCCTCTCATCATGGAACCTCTTTCTATGAGCAAGTTAAAATTAGAGCAATCTTGGTTCAAGTATTCCCAGCTTTCCCTGTGTGGGATACAGTTGCCATTCTACAAATAGGAGTGGGATGAAAGCAGGTAGTCCCTGAACTCCCATCCGTACTCACCAGGAATTTCACTTCATCTTGTAGTTGGAGGAAATGAGAAGTGCAGGAAGCTTTCTCTCATGGTGCAATAAGGTGAGCTTTTATTGAGAGCTGAGGGAAGAAGCAGCTTTATCTATTGGCCTCCTGCATCCTAAATGAAAATTCTGTCAAACTGAGCTGGAGTGGGCAAGAGAGACGAAACGGACTGTGATTCAAATGCGACATATTCATATCTTATTCTGTTGTAGTATATTTTATTGAATAAGTGTTTCCTCCTTTGCTATATACTTGTAGAACTATTCTCAGAGATTTTAGGTGGTTGGTTGTTTTCTTTTCCTCTTTTCAATAGTTTTCATCAGCTTTTCATGTTTCACTGGGGAGTGCATCCTGAGGTCGTCACACTGTCATCTTGGAAGTGGATCTCTTAAATTTCAGTTTTAAAGGTAAGATAATTTAGTGATGGAAGGAGGGGCTTCAAGATGGCTGACTAGAGGCATCTGATACTTGCCTCCTCTATGAAAAGGAAGCAAAAGAGTGAATAGATATTCACACTTCAAATAGATTCCCTAAGAGAAAACACAGGAATTCAACAGAGAAGTGACAGGAAACACGTAACACAAGGAAGGAGAGAGAAGTGAGTCAGCTTGCTCAGCTGGAACTGGCTAGAATCTCAGGGAGGCTGCCTAATGTGAGGAAAGGGTAAGTGAGCGACTCCTAGTGGTCCACATTCCCACTGCAGGCTGTTGTAATCCTAGCCATGAGAGAGCCCCTTCATCCACACAGGCCCTGAAACTAATATAGGGAGCTACCTGGAGATCTTGCAAGAGCATTGCTCCACAAAAGAACTCACACTGAGTCCTACACACTCTTCAAGTCCTAAGAAGCTACAGAAAGGCACCATTTTGAGAGTCCAACCACCAACAGACTGAATCTTGTCTTAAGGCTCAACACCCCTTTATCTTCTTATCCCTGGAGCCCTATTGACATCCCCCACTTGCAACCAGGTTCTACAGCTGGCTGCTACTGCCAGGTCCAAAGTGTGAGCCATTGGCAGCAATCCCACCATCTTCAGGAATGAAGTCACTTCATATTTGTAAGTCCCTTGTGCACAAGCTGCCCCGCCTACAGCCACCAACTGGAACCAAAGCAGATGCTCCCCAGTTAACTGTTTATGGCTGATATGACTGAAAGCAACCTTGCCTTCACCAGAAGAAAGTCCACAGCACAGCTGGTGCTACCCCCACACAAGCATTCTACCAAAGGCCTGGGAACCTTTGCCTACTACAGCCAGTGCCCAGACACACCACTAGGGATGCCTGAGGACAGGCACACCCAGCATGGCTCCTCCCAACATCCAGTGCCCAACCACACCATCTGAGAGCCTGGGTGGGGATGGCTCAGCCCCATCCACCACCACTAGCAACTGAGCATTCCTCCCGGGAATCTGACAGCAAGCCCACTCAACCTGCCGCTCTCACCAGAGCTGGCACTCACCTGCACATACTACCTGTGGGCCTGAGGACTGGCCTGCCCAGCCTATTGCAGCCACCACCAACATTAGCATGGATCTTTTGGGAGTAAAAATGTTGTTCCACCACTGCTACTGTCATTGTCCATGCCACATCTGCTGCCCAGGGACCGACCCAAAGACCCACTCACCTGTCAGCCCACTGCTCTCACTGCCAGCACCTAAGCAAACTGTATGGAGGCCCAAGAATTGACCCACATGGACCTGCTAACAATGGTGCTGGCTTATGCTGCCCTGGCGCCCAAAGACAGGCATGGTCAGTCTGCCACTGCCACCACTGGGACCTCATTGTCAGGCCCACCTGACATTCTGCAGAAAAACTTCACCACAGTCTCCACTAACAACTGCACCCTAGGCCACTGAGGAAATCACAGAAATTACTGATGCTATTTATAGCCAAATAACTCATATAGTTACTCCACTACTGCACACACCCAGAATCAAAGCCATAGCACCCTATCCAACCAACACCGTGAATGTATCTTAGGGAAATTCTTCCCCTAGGAAGGCAAATTCAAAAAATTGGAAGAAGTGACTGTTACACCAGATGCACAGATATCAACATAAAGATATGAGAAACATGAAAAGTCAGGGAAAGATACCTCCAGGGGAACACAATTCACCAGCAGCAGATTCAAATCAAAGAGAAATGTATAAAACCCTAGGAAAATAATTCAAAATATTGTTATTTTAAAAGCTCAGTTAGGGCTGGGCGCAGTGGCGTACACCTGTAATCTCAGCACTTTGGGAGGCAGAGGTGGGCAGATCACGAGATCAGGAGTTCAAGGTCAGCCTGGTCAACATGGTGAAACTCCGTCTCTACTAAAAATACAAAAAATTAGCCGGGCATGGTGGTGCACGCCTGTAGTCTCAGCTACTCAGGAGGCTGAGGCAGCAGAATTGCTTGAACCCAGGAGGCAGAGGTTGCAGTGAGCCAAGATTGTGCCACTGTACACAGACTCCAGAGAGGATGTGGAGAAATAGGAACACTTTTACACAGTTGGTGGGACTGTAAACTAGTTCAACCATTGTGGAAGACAGTGTGGCGATTCCTCAAGGATCTAGAACTAGAAATACCATTTTACCCAGCCATCCCATTACTGGGTATATACCCAAAGGAGTATAAATCATGCTGCTATAAAGACACATGCACACGTATGTTTACTGCAGCACTATTCACAATAGCAAAGACTTGGAACCAACCCAAATGTCCATCAATGATAGACTGGATTAAGAAAATGTGGCACATATACACCATGGAATACTATGCAGCCATAAAAAATGATGAGTTCATGTCCTTTGTAGGGACATGGATAAAGCTGGAAGCCATCATTCTCAGTAAACTATCGCAAGGAGAAAAAAACAAACACCACGTGTTCTCACTCATAGGTGGGAATTGAACAATGAGAACACTTGGACACAGGAAGGGGAACATCACACACTGGGGCCTGTCATGGGGTGGGGGGTGGGCGGACAGCATTAGGAGATATACCTAATGTAAATGACGAGTTAATGGATGCAGCACACCAACATGGTGCATATATACATATGTAACAAACCTGCACGTTGTGCACATGTACCCTAGAACTTAAAGTATAATTAAAAAAAAAAAAGCTCAGTTAGATACAAGAAGTATTGAAAGAAAACACAAAGAAATAACAAAAGCAATTTAGAATATGAATGATAAATTTACCAAAGAGATAAATATCATAAAAAAGAACCAACAGAAATTCTGGAACTGAAGAATTCATTGAATAAAATACAAAATACATTCAAAATTTCAATAATAAATTATAATTTTTCCCAAGCAGAAGAAAAATTTCATAACTTGAAAAAAAGTCATTTGAAAAAACCCAATCAGACACAAATAATTTAAAAAGAATTTAAAAGAATGAACAAAAACTACATGACATATGAGACTATACAGTGACCAAATATTTGAATTTTCAGTGTCTCAGAAGGGAAATAAAATATAACAGGGATAGAAAACCTACTTAACTAAGTAATACATGAAAACATCCCAAGCTTAGCAAGAAATATAGACATCCAGATACAGGAAGCTGAGTGATTCTCAAATAGATACAATTCAAAAAGGTCTTCTCCCCAGCACATTATGATTAACTTGTCAAAGGTCAAAGAAAAAGAACGATTTCTAAACAAAGCAAAAGAAAAGTGTCTAGTCACTTACAGGGTAACGAATACCCAATCAGACTACTAGCAGATTTCTCAGCAGAACTCTTACAGGCCAGGAGAGAATGGAATAACATATTCAAATTCCTGAAAGAAAAAAAATGCTACCCAAGGATATTAGACTCAGCAAAGATATTCTTCATAAATGAAGGAAACATAAAGTCTTTCTCAGATAAGCAAAAGCAGAGGGAATTCATCATCATTAAAGTAGCCCTATAAGAAATGTTTAAGGCCCCCACATGAGGATGCAAAAGGACAATACGTACCTTCATGGAAATACATGAAAATATAAAATTCACTGGTGGAGCAAACACACAATGAGAAAGAGAATAGATGAATAGACTTATATGTTACCACTATAAACCACCACCAAATCACAATGATAAACAATAAAAAGAAAGGAACCGCAGATATACAAAAGAACCAGAAATCCAATAATAAAATGACAAAAATAAGCCCTCACATATCAATAATAACCAAGAATGTAATGAACTAAACATTCTAGTTAAAAGATATAAACTGGCTTAATAATAATAATTATAAACATGGCCCAACTATATGCTGCCTACAGGAACGCATCTCATCTGTAAAGACACATATAGACTGAAAATAAAGGGATAGAAAAATATATTCCATGCAAACGAAAATCTAAAGGAAGTACAAGTAGCTATATATATATATCAGATAAAACAGACTTGGTCAGAAAAAGTAAAATATGACAAAGAAGTTTATTATATAATGATAAAGAAATTAATGCAGCAAGAGCATTTAATAATTATAAACATACGCACCCAACATTGGAGCAACCAGAAATTTGGGGCAAATATTATTAGATCTAAAGGAAAAGATAGACTCTAGTACAGTAATAGTAGGGGACTTTAGCACCTCATTCCCAGTATTAGGTAGATCATCTGGACGGAAAATTACCACAGAAACTTTGAATTTAAGTTACTTATTAGAACAAATGAACCTAACAGACATTTACAGAACATTTCATCCGATAGCTACAGAATGCACATTATTCTCATAATCACATGGAACATTTTCCAGGACAGATCATAAGTTAGAATGCAAAACAAGTCTCAAATTTTTAAAAATATAAATCTGTTAAGTATTTTCTCATACAACAATGAAAAATAACTAGAATCAGTAACAGGAGGAATGTTGGAAACTGTGCAAATAAATGGAAATTAGACAATGTGCTTCCTAAATGACCATTGGGTCAAGGAAGAAATTAAGAAGGAAATTAAAAAGTTTATTGAAAAAAATGAAAATTGAAACACAACATATCAAAATCTGTGGTATATAACAAAAGCAATTTTAAGAGGGAAGTTTATACCAAAATGTGCCTACAACAAGAAGTAGAACATTTTCAGATAAACAATCTACAAATGCACCTCAGAGAACTACAAAAGCAGGATAAGGCCAGACCAAAACTAGTAGAAAAATTAATAAAAATTAGAGCAGAACTAAAGGATGTAGATATTTTTAAAAATTTTAAATATCAATGAAACAAAAATTTGGTTTTTTGAAAAGATAAGCAAAATCAATGAACTACTAGATAGTCTAACCAAAAAAAAAAAAGAAGATTCAATTAAACAACATCAGTAGTGAAAAAAGTCGTAACAACTGACAGCACAGAAATACAAAAGATTATCAGAGATTATTATTGACAACTGTACACTAACAAACTGGAAATGGATAAATATCTGGACATATACAATCTACCAAGAGATTGAATCAAAAAGAAATAGAAAACATGAACAGACAATAACAAGTAATAAGACTGAATCAGTAATAAAAAGCCTCTTAACAAAGAAAAGTCTAAGACTAGATGGCTTTACTGCCAATTCTAACAAACTTTCAAAGAAGAACTTTCATCAATCCTCCTAAACTATGCCATAAAATTGAAGAGGAAAGATTTCTCTCTAACTCATATTATGAGGTCAGCATTACTCTGATACCAACAGACAAGGATGCAACAAAAAAGAAAACTAGAGGCCAATATCCCTGATGAAGATAGATACAAATATCCTCAACCAAATACAACAGCAATCCAAAGATAATGTACCATGACCAAGTCGGATTTATGTCAGTAATGCAAAGACAGTTCAACATATGCAAATAAATAAATGCTGTACATCACATCAACAGAATGAAGGACAAAAACCATATGATTATCAATAGATGCAGAAAAAGTATTTTATGAAATTCAGCATCCTTTAATGGAAAAAAATTCTCAAAAAAGTAGGCATAGAACAAATATACTCAACATAATAAAGGCATATACGACTATCCCACAGCTAAAATCACGCTGAATTTGGAAAGCTGAAAGCCTTTCCTCTAAGAATTGGAACAAGACAGGGAGGCCTACTTTCACCACTCATATTCAACATAGTATTGGAAATTCTAGCCAGAGAAATCAGGCAAGAGAAAGAAATAAAAGACATCCAAATTAGAAAAGAGGAAGTCAATTTGTCCCTTTTTGCAGACAATATGATCTTATATGTAGAAAAACCTGAAGACTCTACCAAAAGAACTATTAGAACTGATAAACAAATTCAGTGAAGTTGCAGGAAACAAAATCAACATGCAAAAATCAGTAGTGTTTCTATACACCACTAATGAACTAGCAGAGAAAGAAATTAAGAAGACAATCCCATTTACAATAGCTATTTAAAAAAACTAGAAAGAAATTAAGAATTCAATCCTATTTACAATAGCTATTTAAAAATCTAGAAATAAATATTGAACCAAAGTAGTGAAAAACCTCTACAAGGAAAACTACAAAACACTGATGAAAGAAATTGAGGAGGACACAAACAAATGGAAAGGCATTCCATGTCCATGGATCAGAAGAATTAATATAATTAAAATTACCCTACTACCCAAACAACTATATGAATTCAATGCAATATTTATTAAGATATTAATATTATTTTACACAGAAATAGAAGAAATAACCCTAAAATTTGTATGGAAGAAAACAGTGCACAAATAGTCAATCCAATACCGAGCAAAAAGAGCAAAGCTGGGGGAATCACACTACCTGATTTCAAAATATAGTATAGTAACAAAAACAGCATGATATTGGTATAAAAACAAACAGATAAACCAATGGAACAGAATAGAGAATCCAGAAGCTCACCCACATATTTAGACAACTGATTTTTGACAAAGAAAACAAGAATATATGCTGGGGAAAGGACATCCTTTTAAACAAAGGGTGCTGAGAAAATGAAAACTCCACAGCCAGGTGCGGTGGCTTATGCATGTAATCCCAACACTTTGGGAGGCCGAGGCAGGCAGATCATGAGGTAGAGAGATTGAGACCATCCTGGCCAACATGGTGAAACCCCATCTCTACTAAAAATACAAAAATTTGCTGGGCGTGGTGGTGTGCACCTGTAGTCCCAGCTACTGGGGAGGCTGAGGCAGGAGAATCTCTTGAACCTGGGAGGTGGAGGTTGCAGTAAGCCAATATCGTGCCACTGCACTCCAGCCTGGAGACAGAGCCAGACTCTGTCTCAAAAAAAAATTAAAAATAAAAAATAAACTCCACATGCAGAAGAATAAAACTGGATTCCTATCTCTTACCATATATAGAAATCAACACAAGATGGATTTAAAATTTAAATGTAAGATCTGAAACTGTAAAACTACTAGAAGAAAACATAGAGGCCAGGTACATTGGCTCATGCCTGTAATCCCAGCACTTTGGGAGGCTGAGGTGGGCAGATCACTTGAGGTCTGGGGTTTGAGACTAGCCTAATCAACATGGTGAAACCCCATCTCTACTAAAAATACAAAATTAGCCGGACATGGTGTCACATGCCTGTAATCTCACCTACTTGGGAGGCTGAGGCAGGAGAATCGCTTGAATCCAGGAGACAGAGGTTGCGGTGAGCCGAGATTGTGCCATTGCACTCCAGGCTGGGCAACAAAAGCAAAACTCCATCACAAAAAAAAAAAAGAAAAGAAAAGAAAACATAGAAGAAATACCTCAGGACATTAGTCTAAGCAAAGATTTTATGGTTAAGACCTCAAAAACACAGTCAACAAAACCAAAAATAAACAGGACTAGATTAATCTACAAAGCTTCTCCACAGCCAAGGAAACAATCAACAGAATGTAGAGACAACATGTTGAATGGGAGAAAATATTTGCAAACTCTTTATCAGACAAGGTACTAACATCCACAATATACAAGGAACTCAAACAACTCAGCAGTAAAGAAACAAATAATCTCATTAAAAAGTGGGCAAAGGACATGAATAGCTATTTCTCAAGAAAAGGCCCACAAAATGCCGACAGGTGTATAAAAAATCCTCAACATTAGTGATCACCAGGAAAATGCAAATCAGAACCACAAAGGCAAAAAGCAACAAACGTTGGCAAGGATGCAGAGCAAGGGGAACACTTATACAGCGTTGGAGGGAGTGTAAATTAGTACAGCCACTCTAAAAACAGCATAGTGATTTCTCAAAAAACTAAAAATAGAACTACCATATGATTCAACAATACCGCTATTGGGTACTTATCCAATGTAAATAAATCATTACATAAAAGCAATACCTGTAGTCCCATGTTTATTGCAGCACTATTCACAATAGCAAAGATATGGAAACAAATGGAAACAACCTAAGTGTCTATCAATAGACAAATGGATAAAGAAAATGTGATATATGCACACATTGGAATGCTACTTGGCCATAAAAACAAGAATACAATCATGCAATTTGCAGCAACATGGATGGAACTGGAGGTCATCAGGTTAAGTAAAATAAATCAGGCACAGCAAGACCAATATTGCATGTTCTTACTCATATGTGGAAGTTAAAGTATTTGATCTCATGGAGTTAGGAGTAGAATGATAGCTACTAGAGGCTGGGAAGGGTGTGTGGGTTGGGGGAAGGAGGATGAAGAGAAGTTGGTTAATGAGTTACAAACACACAGATAGAAGGAGTAAGTTCTAGTGTTTGATAGCAGAGTAGGGTGATTATAGTTAACAATGTATTATATATTTCAAAATAGCTAAAAGAGTGGACTTGAAATGTTCTCAACACATAGAAAATGATAAATGATACTACCCTAAATACTCTGACTTGATTATTATACATTCTATGCTTGTAACTAAATATCACATGAACCCCATAAATATGTCCAAATATTATGTAATAATTTAAGAAAAGATAATGTAATGATTATCCAAAACTAAAGTCCTTATATCAGTGACTTTAGTTTTTGTATCCCATTGATTTATTGTCATATTCCTATTATTTAAGGCATTATGATTAAGGGTATTGATTTATCTGCTACCCATTCCATTTAAAGAAAAGAAAAATTCCACAATATCTTTTTGCATCAGATCTAACCAAATATCTTTATTCCCACTTAGTCCTCTACCATTACATTTCCAACACAGGGCAGAATAGATTGGTATCTGAAATGAAAGAAAAAATTTATATTTCCATAAATGACCTATTAAAAGGTACATTTGTGCTAATAAGCAGCTGTGTGATCTCAGGTTTATGATAGGGATTACATGAGTCTAAAAAATAAGTTTAGATCTCCAAGACCAACTAATCATTTCCATTAATTACAATAATCCAGAAGAATCTTTAGACAGGCCAGGATCATATAATTCTACAGTTAGAAATGATCTTATTGGACATTTGGTTCAGCCATTTCATTTGCAGCAGCAAATACAGGGGGTCACTTTGTGTCACATGTGAGACCAAATTCACATCTTCTTGATCAAAGATTACCGTAATTTTCTCTACTATTCTGCTTGTTTTAACTATCTGTTGTACTCAATTTATGGCTATGCTAATACAATGTGGTGGAAAAGTTCATTTTTATCTGGTTCTGTTGAATGAACGAGGATACATCTGGGAAGTTCCCAGATATAACTTATTTTTAATGTATAATCTTAAAAGTCCAATTTTGTATCTGTGACTTCTAGCTTGATATCGCTTCCATTTCTTCATTGCTATTTTCTAAGACTATAATTTGCATGCTATATGTTATGACTCTTTTTCATATTGACTTTTATTTTGTAGTTTTACCATCTTTAATTAATTGTTATTATTGGTTTATCTTGAACAGTATTTGCAATGACAATTTGTTAAACTCCTCCAAATTTGTTGGCATGATTTTTCTATCCTTTTCCAACTAAATATTATTGAATAAGACACCTAATAACCTTTTCCCTGATTATATTTTTCTCAGTTGGTTATATAGCCCTCTATCATTACCTTTCAGTTTATAGCAATTCAGTCACATCCAAACTAAAGGACTGCCAAGTAAAATTATACAAATAAAATTTCACATAAAAATAAACTTAGTTGCATTTTATACATGTAAATAATATGTGTCTGTTACTAATATATTTTTCTATTTTTAAAGTAATTCCAGATTGTATGAGATCAGAGCATGGTGGCATCAATTAAAATGTTTTAATTCATTGCCTACTTAATCACTTTACAGTGTATGCATATATCAAAACATCACATTGTACTTCTTAAATATACCATTTTTATTTGTCAAGTATACTTCAATAAAGCTGGAGTAGCAGAATTTCAACCCATCCCTCCAAAACCCTTTTTCCTGCTATATATTTGTTCATGAATGTATCACCTTCTAAGATAGTATATTTGTTCTTATTTTTTTGTGACTGGCTTACTGATCTTCTTTCTTTTAATTTTTTGGCTTAAATGTAAGCTCCATAGGGGCAGGGCTCTTTATCTAAATTGTTGACTAATGTATTTTATGTGGCTAGGATAGGGATCGGCTTTGCTAAATGATTTGATTATGTTTATTGACCACTATGTTTAAGGGACTGGGCTTAGCTGATAAATGAAAAAGAAGGTGGAAGCCTGAATATATATAGTTTTAAAATGCATTTGATAAGCTTAGCCTCTATAGTAGCACTTCAGGAAAACATCAGCAACAGAATCAGGTGTGGATCCCTTTGTTTTCAAATGTGTTGAAGAGGATTTGTAATATAATCCGCATCAAGTAAAGAATCAACATTTCTTGATAATGAGAATAAAATTAACAGAGAAATAGGATTATCTTACAGAGAAAACAAACCCACAGTGTACAATATTAAATTTTTTTAATGCCCCTGTGGGGAAGAAGTGGTCTTCTCCAGTTGGATCACCTGGATGTCCCTTCCCTCTCCCCAGATAGGATCACTCCTCTCCCCAGATAGGTGCCAAAATCTGTCAGAGCTGGAAGCATTTTTAATCCATGGCTTATTCTGGAGCATGAATTCATTCATTCATCTATTCATTCATTTAACCAATTTTTATTAATTCTTATCTATGTGTTGGGAAATATTCTAGGCTTTGGAGATATAATAGTGAAGAAAACATACTAAAATTACTACTCTATAATATACAAGACACAAGAGCAAATATGTGACTTAATAATTTGCAAAACTGGGGAAAATTATTTTGGAAAGAGGGAGATGGGACTAGAGAAGACTGAAAAGCCCTGAAAAAAAAAGAAAATTTAGATAAAGAGAGAAGAGATAAAGTTAGGAAAGAGAAATTATCCCATGGTAAATCCCTGGAAGCTTAGGTGTCATTCATATGGGACTCCCTTTAAAGGTTTAGGCAGGAATATTAATATATGAGTTATCAAGTCAATAACTCATCTCCATTTTGCATAGTTCAAATTTATCCCTGGAAATCAAAACAGCTTTCAGAGATTGCAAAAGCCAATCCATTAAGTAGAAAATGAAACACAACATAGTCTGGAAAGCTTGTGGTAAACCCTTTTGTTCACCGTGATTATACCTTTAAAAGCATTAAAATTCAAGAAAGTCTAGGAACAGTATTAGCCACATTTAAAGCACGCTATGTTAATGCAAATGTGCATACTTCAAACTCTGTTTTAGTATTCTCAGATGTGAGCAAGCTTATGTTTCTGTATAATTAGCTGCCTACCTAATACTTAAAACAACAAAGTATAATAGAGCCTCCCTCATCCTATACCAATAGGCAATATCAGACACACTTTCATCTGGGATAGGAAAAAACAGCATAGGGAACTACTTTGTTATAAAAACAAAGCTAAACGAATAGTATAGTCATCAGATACTCATCCCGTAACTACCACTACCTTGTCACTTTATTTCATAAAATACCCAGAAATACCATCCTGCAGAACAAAAGAAAAGACTCTATCAAATTAGTTTAACTTAAATCTATCAAATTAGAACATCTTAACAGGCAAGTTGGTCAAGCTCCTAACCAAAGCAGGAAACTGTCTGTGATTATCCTTTACAGGTAGTTATGTGACAATTCACAACTTTGGGCCTCACAAGTCAGACAAATCTAGCTTGAAAATTTTATATTGCTAACATCTTTCTCAGGTCGAGCTCCAATTTCTCAACCTGAAGCTTCCACACTTTGCTCCAAAATTCTTTCAGTTCCTTTGAAACTAAATCAAATAAATCTAACCTATCTCCTATAAGAAAGAGCTTCAAATAGGTCACATGTTATACTCTTTCTCCTAATCCCTTCCACATCTACAAGAATCATCTTCCCTAACTCAAATATTCTTCATTCTGTGGATGCTTACTCATCTGATTTTAACCTGTAAGTGTCCAATGTTCAACAAACAGATTTGGATTTGTTAGTTTCAGCTTCTGATCCCATATTATAGATTTGAGTTTCATTTTTTACATCTAAGTGCTAGATTTATTTATTCATATTGATTTTATTACATTTAGAATTAGAAATCCTCCCACATTTTTTAGTATTTCATTTTAAATACTGCTTTTATCATCAAGTAATTTAGCTACAGCAGCAGTTTTTGCAGCACCCATAGATTTTCATCTGTCTTTTTTGTATTTTTAAGCTGTTGATAACATGCTGAATAAGAAAAGGCAATAACTGAGGAAACAGACAAATCATACCACTAGAAATCTTTCATTCTGATTAGCAAAGACACATTGCTTTTTCTAAGTAAGCTGTTAAAACTTGGAAAGACAAAATCTCGTATTTATGTATTAGTCGATTCAACAAATATTTACTAAATGCTTTCTATGTTCTAGGTACTCTTCTAAGAATAAGGATGCTAAGATGAATAAGATACAAATAATAAGACAAGTTTTGTTTATGTTTTGTTTGTGTTGTTTGTTTGTTTTGAGATGGAGTCTTGCTCTGTCTCCCAGGCTGGAGTGCAGTGGTGTGATCTCGGCTCACTGCACCCTCCGCCCCGCAGGTGCCAGCAATTCTCCTGTCTCAGTCTCCCGAGTAGCTGGGACTACAGGCACCCACCACCATGCCTGGCTAATTTTTGTATTTTTAGCAGAGACAAGGTTTCACCATATTGGTCAGGCTAGTCTTGAACTCCTCACCTTGGCCTCCCAAAGTGCTGGGATGACAGATGTGAGCCATTGCACCTGGCCAAGCTTTGCAATATGAAGGAGTTCATTCATGCTGCCATTGGTTAAGCAGAAAATTAAATAAATAACTGCCTCTGTCACAGTCAGTGCTATCATCTAGAAATATATAAGACTGCATTTCATTTAGAATCTTATTAGGCCTCACATAATAAAAATTCAACTATAATGGTTAAGATTAGTTTTTGTTCTGTTTTGTTTTACATACAGTAAGTATAGTGGAAGTCAGTTGCTAGATTCGTTCATCATATTAATGATAACAGAGACCAAATATTTATGATTAACTTGTAATTTCCATTATGCTCACAAGGCTACTCGAGCAGCCCTAGCCATTATGTCTGTGTTCAATGGTGGGAGAATGGATGAGAAAATGGAAGATTTCTGTTTCAAGACAACAAACGTTTTCCCCATATCAAAATTTGGTTTATGTCTCATTGGTGAGAACCCTGTCTTGTGGTCACGACTGCATAGAGGTATTAAGAAACAAAGGGGTTGAAGTAGGGGATGGCTGAGTTTGATAATAGTGCCTGCCAAATTATAGGAATATGAGGTGTGGGACCCAACTCCACCTGAATGACAAGTAGGGGTTAGAGAATACCTCATAGAGTTGCTGAACTGAAACATGAAAAAATAAATGGAAAATTTGCAGGTGCATTTTAGACAAGGATGAGATCAGTACCATTATTATAGCAGAAAAAGTAACAATATTTACCAATGCAGAAATATCTGAGAGGCAATGCTGTGTTCATATAAGCAAATATGACAGAGTGCAGGGTGGAAGCCTATGTTTTCCTCCTTTCTAATTTTGCATATGACATGTTTTTTTCAGATTTAATGTGAGTCATGGAGACTGAATTGCCTTTGGTCCCAGCCCTAGCACATCCTGTGTTATGGCTACATTCTCTGTCAGATCTTTTTCCAACTTCTGTCCAATGTTCATAATTTCCCATTCCTGGCATGCTCTCTTTTAATTACTGTATTAAAGCAGAATCTTTCTCAACCCCAATTGTATTATTGCCCAGAGCCCAAAATGATCCATTGAAATGGTCAGTTCTATGAGTAAGTAAAATAACTTGTTCATTTAAGATGGTTTGAATTGGTCTCTTATCACTTGCATTCTGTTGCTTGAAAAAGATTCTTGGCTGGGCGTGGTGGCTCATGCTCATAATCCCAGCATTTTGGGAGTCCGATCCGGGTAGATCACCTGAGGTCAGAAGTTCAAGACCAGCCTGTCCAACATGGTGAAACCCTCTCTCTGCTAAAAATACAAAAAAAAATTAGCCCGGCATGGTGGTGGATGCCTGTAATCCCTGAGGGTGAGGCAGAAGAACTGCTTGAACCCAGGAGGCAGAGGTTGCAGTGAGTCAAGATCACACCATTGCACTCCAGCCTGGGCAACAAGAGTGAAACTCCGTCTCAAAAAAAAAACAAAACAAAACAAAAAATAAATAAAAATAAGATTCTTGATGAAGACAGCTTTACTAACAAACCTATGAAAGTAATCTTCAATGAGACACACTTTGCCAAATATTGATTATGGTAGTCAGAATTCTAAGATGATCCTTATGATCTCCATCATTTAGTGCTACACTCTGCATAATCTCCTCCCCTTGAGTGTGGGAAGAACCTGTGACTTGCTTCTAGCTACTTGAATATAGCAAATATAATAATAGAATAATATCTATCCCTTAGTTAGGTTTTATTATAAAGTTAGTGAGATGTCACTTTCATGATCACATTATGTCATATAAAATTATTTTTAGCAGATTGGTAGGAAAGACTGATCTGCTGCCCTTGAAGAAGCAAACAGCAATATTGGAGTTACCAAGGGAGAGGACCATGTAGCAGAGAATTACAGACAGCCTCCAGGAGTTGACAGCAGCCTCCAACTGACAGTTGACAGAAAGCCAGGGCCCTTAATCATACAGCTACATGAAAATAAATTCTACCAATAACCTAAATGAGCACAGTAACGGATTTTTTTCCCCAGACAAGCCTCCAGATGAAAACACAGCCCGGTGATCCCTTGAGTACAATCTTGTGAATACAGATTATGAAGCCAAAGAATTATTCACATATATGAAAGTTAAAACATACATTTGGATTGTAGCTTCCTGGAAGGTAATGTAAGAAGAAAAAAAATGTTTATTTACCTCATTCTTATTGTATAAACACACTATTTCTTATTCACATAAATAACAGCAGCAAAATGTGATACGAAGTACCTCAGTACTCAATGCTGTGCAAGTTCCTGACCCTTATGTTCAGAACTCTTGTAAAGTTTGAGCTAAAGTACACAGTCTAAATGCTCCAAAAAGAGACACCTAATTCCATGAATCTGAAGTCTTGAGAACAGCACATTAATGCATGCCTGAGAAAGAATGACGAGGAGAGGGACAAAGAAAGAGAAGCAGAGCAGAACAAAGTACCATGTCCCAAGAAAACCCTTCACTCACTTGACCCATCCAGCTGCATGGATCCAAGAAGTGAAAGAGAGATAAGAAGCCTGCATAGATGTGCACAGTTTTATTGAACAGTAACTCCACCCACAAGTCAGTGTGGCCTTGTTAGCTGCTCTGCACACTGACTAATCAAAACTGGTACCTCTTGCTTCCTTGGAAGGGCTAAGAATCGTATTGGCAGAGGGAAGCATGGCCTGAAGGCAGCCTAACATTTTCTTCTCTCCCTTGTGCCTGCTCATTTCTTATTCTATTTTAATCTACATCCAGTGATAGGTAATTTAAGGTTCAGCCAGTGAACTGGTGTCTCTCTTAGGAGAAAATCTCTTTTTGTAGTCTCCTAAGCCCAGTGAGGTAGAAAATTAAGTTTTTGCCCACTAAGTCTCTGAAATAGGTCAGAACAGACATCCACCATTAAAACACATTTAATACGAGATTACGTTCTCTCCCTGTTCTACTTTGACTCTCCATTTATGCCCAGCTACATGATCCAACATGATTCACAAGAGAGGGGTATAGAGTGAGCACCACATGTTAGTCAGACTCTTTCTGTTATAAGTAACAGAACACCATCCCAAACTAGGTTTATGCAAAGAAAGGAATTTATTGTTTCACATAAATTAAAAAATCCAGATGTGGCAGCAGCTTCAGACATGTGCTTCAAAGTATGATATCAGGAGTTGGTTGTGTTCCATCTCTTCGTTCTGCTACCCTTTGTGTTGGCTTAATTCTCAGGCAGACTTTCCCATGCCAGTAAAAAGAGAATCAACATTGTTGTGATTTGTACTTCCTTCTATCTTACTAATCCCATCAGAGGGACGACCTGGAGGCTTATATCACATGCCTATCCCAGAAACAATAATCCCTGTGACCCTATAGGCTGGGTATCCTCTCAGCCCTGGAGTTACGAGGTAGAGTCAACTCCTCCCTATCACATGAGAATTGGAGAAAGATGTCTCAATAAAGCAAAACAGGAGTATTTTTATTAGTGAATGGATATCCAGCAGGCCAAAAATCACAGATGCCTTAGGCACACAAGAGGCCATCATATTCCAAATACTAGGATGGAACATTTTTCTCAAATTTGAACATAATGAACATTCTTCCATTATCATTTTACCACACAGAAATTAAAATACCAAATAAAAATACTGTCTCCTTGTAAAGTAGTAAAAATATTAAAGTCCAATATTCTCTGTCTCTCTCTCTCTCTCTATATATATATATACACATACACATATACACACACACATGTATTTTAAGCTTAGTTCAGCTCCACAGATTTCATTCGGAACTCAGGGAAAATCAGTGCCTTTTATCTGTCATTACGAGGACTATAAATATACACAATATACTGAAATAAATGTTAACTCTTTAAACACTTCGAAAGTTGAATGAATCCAGTGCAAGTTTCTTGTATGTCAAGAGACATATTAGTATACAATAGTCCCTGATCCTTAATAATGTTTTGAAAACACAAATAATTCCTACCTTGCTAGGCAAATTGCTTCATTAAATAAAGTTTAAATTCTATTACTAAAGAGAAAAGAAGATTGCATATTGTTAGACAGTCACAATCTCTGCCACAGACCATCATATTTATTTTCTTACATAGTCAGTAGACAAAAAGAAAAACAAACCTAAGTTCTGAGTATTTTTCTGACTAGCAAGAAAATTCACACTTTTTATATTGGTAGAGTAAAAAATACAAAACTATGAGGTCATAGCCCATGAGTTAATTATCACAAGGTTACTGAAAAAATTCAATTACCAGTGACAAATATACTCTATAAATTTGTGACCAAATACAATTTTCTAACACATCTGTTTTATAAGTCTTGCAATCATTGCTTCTAGTTAAAAGGTTGTATTTTAGGAGGGAAAACCAGAATCACTGTGGCTTACAGCTGAACATGGGAGAAGAGTGTCTGCTCTTCTTGGTAAAAGCGATAAGAACACAAATCTATAAGGATAAATTTCAGAATCCATAGGAATTAAATCTGAAAGAAGGCCTTTGCTTTTTCTGGGAAATTCTCTAACAGATTTGTGGTCATTGACAATATTTACAAACCTACTTTTACTGTCCTTAAAATTTTTATCATCAACCATTATAGCATATATTTTGGTTTTAACCAGGCAGGAATTAAAGTTTCCTTAAATGTATGATTTTTATTTGTACTAGAGGTTAGCTGTGCTGCCGTTTGTTTTTTCATAAACCTTGAGAAAGCTTTATCTATGTGCTGTTCCCCTTGCATGTCCCAAACTGGGCTGGTAGGGGTCCAGTGAAAGGCAGCGACCCCAGCCGGATGCTCCACCCTGATCTTGCCTTTTCTCGGCATTAAATTCCCCATAGCTTGGATAGCTTTCACTATCCTGGTGTCAACATAAACATTTTCCTTCCCACCTTTTATGTTGTTGCTCCAGCGGGACCTGACTGTACCAGTCCCCCAGCCGAGGCTAAGAAACAGGATAAAATGTAAAAGACTAATGAGATAAAGATGCATAGAATCTTTAGCAGTTAATCTGGTGCTGTCTATCAAGGTTGAGTACTGATAATAAGCCAAAAGTCCAAATTTTCCCACAATAGAGATCTGTCGATATTTAGCCTGACCTTTGTGGTCTGCAGTGACAATTGAAAATAAAACTTGCTTTGTGATGAAATTGCTCTGATCTAGCTAGAGCTTGTCCTTGTCCATATGGAACTCTAGCTCTAGGAGCTGGCTTTGTAGTCACAGTCTACAAGGGTGCTGACTCTGACCCTCAAAGAGGGACTGTCCATCTTGGGCCTCATTATTCAGTTTGAAGTTATTGCTTGTCCTGTTCAACACAAGCTTCAGATGATTCTCTTGAGTAACACCACAGTTCAGGTATGGAAGAAGAAAAAGAAAACTAGCCACATAACCAAGTCTGTTAAATCCACGAGGGCAGCAACCATCTCCCTTCTTAGAACGTTGTCCCAAATGATTGTCTTTCTTCTTAGGCCCTCACAACACCCTCACATGGAGTACTCATGTCTTAGGGATGATTTGCATGTCTCTGTATTGCTTCCTTAAACTGAACTGTGAGACGCTATCATTACCTGGTAACATAAAACAGAAAATGAAAGACAGAGTCATCCCTTTGGGCTGAATAATTCCAACAATTAAATATACCTCTATAATAATGTTTCTATATTATTTACCTATAATGTTGATATTAATATATAATTGATATAAGTATATATAAGTACTGCTATATTCTGAATGTTTGTGTCCCTTCAAAATTCATATATTGAAACCCAATGTGATAGGATTAAGATGTGGGACCTCCAGGAGGTGATTAGGTCACAAGGGCAGATCTCTCATGAATGGGATTAGTGCTTTTACAAAAGAGACCCCAGAGAGTTTGTTCTCCTCTTCCACATATGAGGCAGAAGAGACCACACTGGTACCCAACCAAACTGGACCTTTGATCTTAGACTTCCCAGCCTCCAGAACTATAAGGAATAAATATCCGTTGCTTATAAATCACTCAATGTATGATACCTTTGTCATAATGCTGTAGGAAAATCCGGGCTCCTGTCACATGACCAGGAAAGATTAGGCTCACAGACACTTTGAAGGGTGAGGAGGGGGATTTACTGGGCAAAAAGGAAAAAAGAAAAACAACACAGCAAAGTGAGACAGGGGTTTCTGTTACAGGCCCTCATCTCACAGATTGAATCCCCAGTAACCATCCAGGAACAGGAGGGGCCAGGCTCCTTCCCTGCTGCAAATGGCATGAACTTCCCGAGGCCGCACCCTCCTCCCCATGCTCAGACCACCTGGAGATTCTCTGAGAAGCTCCTTTTACTTGGCTGTCTCAATAAGAGCCCAAATGGACTAAGATGAGCTCTTAACATAATTATACATTTACATTTGTTTATTACGTGACTATATACCTGTCTCCCCTACTAGACTCTATGTTCTTTGAAAGCAAGTAAAATGCCTAGTTTGCTCACATCTAAGTAACCAGGGCCTAGTTTTCCTGAAGGAAATGTAGTATTTGGGCTTGATATTAATATTTTTATAGCGTCTCTAAATAAAAGGGAACAATTTATAATTTTCTCAATTAAATGATTCTGTCAGAAGCCAAGGCACTATGATTTACATAATCAGATATTTAATAATCTGATTCAGTCTAAGCCAAAAACAAATGAGCAAATCAAGTCTAAAGCAAAACCTGGAATACCTAGAAGACATCTAAAAGATATAATAATGTCTTCCATGTAAACTTTTGACAGAAGTAGGATTCCAAGTTTATATTCTCTAGCAAGGCGCTGGATTATCTACGGGATAAGAAATGGCAGATTAAATTACTAAATGATGATGTGGCCATCCTTTTGTAAAAACCCACAAGCCTAACCAAAATTCCATCCTGAATAGAGAAATATTTCACTTCAACAAAAGATTTCCTTCAGTGAGAAATGAATCTTTCTTAAATAAATTTTAACTTTGCTATAATATAAGAACAATCTGTTAATCAATTCTCCGAAGTTCTACCAGAGACAATAACCTCCATCAAAGCAATTCAAAATGTGGCCCGTGGACTGGTGGTGGTCTGCAAACTGCTACCAATCCACAGCAAGATACGTACAGAAATTGAGAATAAGCACCAAGAAATTTGTATGACAATTTGATATTGTCATGCCATCCAAGCACATGATAAATGCATTTTACAAAAATGTTGGTCTGTGACTGTGTGAAACTTAAGCAAATAATAATAATAAGACACAGTCCTTCATCACAGATAGTTTGAGAAGCTTTGTTCTAGTTTGTTTAGCTTGAAAATTTTCAAGAAAGGTTTACTATTGCTTAAAATAACCATGGAAAATTCTCATTCATGAAATTATATAAAACAAGAGGCTTACTGGAGTATCTGCTAGGATTAATTATCTACATAATGTGTCCCAAAGTAACCAAATGAGTTGACCTATTTTAGAGAACAGTATCAAATACAATAATGTTAATTCTTGATTGACTCACCTTAAGGCATTACTGCTGACAGTAGCTGAAGAGCATTAGGAATTGTCCATTCAAGTCAAATGAAACTGCAAATTAGCATAATATGATACATAAAATTTATTTGCAGTTGGAAAAACAATTATTTTTTCTTCTCACACAAAAGCTGCCTTCTCAAAAGGATGAGGGATATTTTGAGAAATAGAGGAAATAATTTGGAGAAAAAGGTCTAAGCACAATTTTATGAATAAAATTTGGGAACTTAATAAAACCTCCATTTTAGTTAAATCTATACCTCTCACTAGTGACTTACAGAGTGAAAAGAAAAGGATAGTAGTAGTTGGGAGTGAAAGTAACACTGAATCTTGCCTAGAGGTTAACCAATGCCAAAAAACACACAATAACAGAAAAAAGAAATTGTGGAAATGTAGCCAGTTACACCAAATTTTATACAAGGGGTGGTCTGTCAGTCTTCTCTCAAAAATGTGAGGAAGACCAAATGTGGTGGCTCACAACTGTAATCCCAGCACTTTGGGAGGCTGAGGCTGAGGTCAAGAGATCGAGACCATCCTGGCCAACATGGTGAAATCCCGTCTCTACCAAAAATACAAAAATTAGCTGGGCGTAGTGACACATGCTTGTAGCCTCAGCTACTCAGGAGGCTGAAGCAGAAGAATCTCTTGAACCCCGGGGGGCGGAGGTTGCAGTGACCCAAGATCGTGCCACTGCACTCCAGCCTGGCAACAGAGTGAGACTCCATCTCAAAAAACACACACACAAAAAAACCAACAAAAAAATGAGGTCAGAAGATCGATGTCTTAAATATAATTTAAAACAAAGTGAAGTCAAAAATCTCAAAAACGTTATCCAATTAGTCCTGAGAGAATTTCCACTGACCTAACTTTTTTAGTGATTCTTGTTAATGTGTAACCAGGAGTTCATATAGCGTTCTTGGGAAATAACCAACAAAACATTCTGACCCACAGAGTCCACTGCAAGCCAAATGGGGTCATAAAGTGTTCTTGTCTTAAGTTGATAAATAGAGTAATGCGAGTCGATATTGGAGCAGATTTGGTAGACTAAAACTAATACAATTAACATGCAGCATAACTGAGATGCCCATACTTATAATTTGTCAAAGAGAAAACACACAACACTTAGATGAAATGCTTGAAAATTTGAGTTCAGATTCAGAGATACTTGTATAAACCTGGGATAAAATATACTCTTTCTGAGGAGAGAAAAGAGGCTGATGAGGGGTTTATCTATCTTTATAAATCTCCAGTAAACAGATAACTAAAGGTCCAAGTCCTTCAGTTATTTAATTAATTACAAATTTAAATCAACTGCTCTACATGAAGCAGTTGAAATGTTCCAACCAATGATAGGCTTAATATCTACAAAATTTTGATAATTTTTCTGTCATTATTGAGATGAAAAATTAACTGTCAGTTTAAAAATAGCCTCACTGTGGTTTGAAACTTCAAACCCAATATGTATTGCCTAAGCTTATCATAGTTTAATTATGTAGAAGCAATAAGCAATGCACAAAAGGTTAAACAGGGTGATATCCTGAGTAGCCCCTTTCATGATTCTATGTCTCTAGCTTCACTGATTTTGTCCCTTTTTATTTTCTCCTTTCCACACAGCTCTTGTCAACCCAGGAACTTTAAGTACAAGACACATATCACTCCAAACATGAAATAGATCACATTGTACCAATTACCTGTTGTTAAGAGAAAAATCCTCATTTCCACCTTCAATACAGCCAAAGCAGTTTTGAAATATTCTTAAAAAAAAGAAACCAAAAACAACTTGAACATAACAGAATAAAAATATTCCTTACACTTTCTTACCCTTTTCAAAATTGTCATCTCATTAGTCTACTTAAAGATATAAGTAGGCCCAAGAACACCTTCATCCATGTTAGATAAATCGAGATATTTAGTGTAAATCTGAAATGGTAAATAATGATCTAACTATAATATCATCAGTAACACTGTCTCAGGGGTTATAATATAAATGAATCTTTTTCTAAGGAAAAGTGATTTATTTCCCCAAGTTTTCCCCATCGGCTGCCATTTAATGATATGAAATTTTACTTATAAATACATCGGGAAATAAGTTTTCCATTAAATCAACACATCTTTATCAAGACATGTACCATGTTAAAACAGTTTTCCCCAGGAAAACTTTTTCTTGTACAGGCTTCCACAAAAGTCTCTACAATTATCTCCACCATATATTTAATAAATCAAGTTTAAAAGTTATTGCAATTTAAATAACTGGACAGACATCATATGTCTTTGTGGAAGAAACAGATGCATAAAATAAATCAGAAAAATCATAAAAATATTTATCGAAGTAAATCATAAAATAAATATGGAAAACCAAATTAGAAAGAAAAAGCAACTTTTTAGGGGAATATGGGTCAGACAGATTAATAGCTTTATCTTTGCGATTTTTTCCCATTTATAGTTGAAGAGACTATGGACATAAAACTTGGAACTTGGAGAAAGCTGTTTTTTTGCCTCTATAGTATTAAAATTGAAGTGAAACACACCCTATGTGTGAAGATTGTACATTAGTTTTCTTGCCAAGGCACAATTTCGGAGACAAATCTTTGAATTTGGAAGGCAATCTCCATAGTATCTGCCAGATATCAAAAAGCACATCATTTTCTTTACGAAGTTTCAAGTTAAATCTGTTGGTGCCAGTTGGACGATGTGATTCGCTCAAAACAAGGACTAAGGAATCTAGCAGGCATTCTGAGGAAAGAGGGTTTCCTGTCTTTCTATAGAAAGGGCTGTGTACACAGGTCCTGAGCTAGCTGGAATGGAAGCCAAACAAGTGTATCTCCAGCTATTACTGGGAATAGTAGAACAGAACGTTGACTGGGAACAGCCAGAGGGTTCAATTACCTATCATTCATTCTCATACTAATTAATTGGTGTTGTTCGGTTTGGTCTCAAGAAAAAAAAATTGTAAACTCCTAGAAGAATTTTAATTTATGCTCATTTTATTTTTTTAAATTGAATACTCTGCCTAGCATGGTACTGTTTATAGAATTCTCCCTGTTGAACTGTAGTTAAACTGAATTGTACACATGCTAATCCCTGAGAGAAAGATGAGGTATTTTTAATTAAAAACATCAATCATGTTAAAGACTATTAAATCTAGTAGATCACTTTACCTAATAGGAGTTTTAAATCAAACTTCTATTTTTGGAACTTTAAAAAATATTTTTCTACGGTCCCACTTCTACAAAGACATTCTTCAGTTTACACTGGAGACCAGTTTATGTAGTTTATATTGGAGCCTAGTCAAATTCTTCCACACTCTTCCTGCATTTCTTTGTATAATGACCCCCCTTTCCCCAAACTCTATTTCTGTTGTTAATTTCCTGAGGATTGTATAGAACGCTGCTTAAATGAGAAACATCAGTACTGAGGATGTAGGCAATGCCTTAATTGATCAGATAAACATGGTCCATTTAGTTTTGCTTTAACTCAAACTTCAAAGTACCAAGCTGTAGGTTTGCTTCATTTTGGCAGAAGCAAAAAGCCTGAAACTCTTCAGGAGGTAAGGAAGCTATGGAAATTAGGCATCTGCCCAAAATCTAGGATAAAGAATAAACACTTAAAACTCATTTTAACATCTACTTTCAACTGAAAAGAAAAGGGCTCATGAGAACATTTGAATATAGGAAAAGGACAATTTTCAAGACTGTGAACTTGAACCCATTTGACAGCAGAGAATGTGATCTCAGGGCCATGTGATACTGTTCTCTCTTCATTAAAGTCCCATCAGCCCTACCAAGATGAAACAAACTTTCTAAATTTTCCTTTACTTTTCCAACTGCCATATGTGAGCTCTAGGTATGGACTTGCCTCGGGAGGATTTATATAGGCCTTTTGAACTTCTAACAGAGTCTCTCTTTTGAGTAACCATTTAAAAGAAGATTAAATTTAATTAGACTGTATTTTTTCCTGTGACATGTGCCTTCAAAGTCCACTTTATTACATTCTTTTATCCTAGCAGCACACTAATGCCGTCGGGTGTAGGGCACCTTCAGATGCAGGAACACAGGAGGGAGATATTTATATACTCACTTAATCCCCTGGGAGTATTTTAGGACTGGCCAACAGCTGACATCCATGCCTGCCCAGCAACACTGCCTGAGCAAATGTTGCTCAGGAATCAACTCAGACACATGACAATTTGGATGAGTAATCTGAGCCCTCCATACACCTGTCCTAGATAGGGGTTCAAGGTGCCCTTGGGTTGTATCATCTATTTATACCCTAATTATTTCTCTTTTGATGTTTTTCTTATTCTCTGAATTTATTGATAATAACTACACTTCGATAGTGTGTCCGGAATTGGTGGGTTCTTGGTCTCACTGACTTCAAGAATGAAGCTGCAGACCCTCATAGTGAGTGTTAAAAGTTCTTAAAGGTGGCGTGTCCTGAGTTTGTTCCTTCTGATGTTCGGATGTGTTCGGAGTTTCTTCCTTCTGGTGGGTTCATGGGCTCGCTGCCTCAGGAGTGAAGCTTCAGACCTTTGCAGTCAGTGTTACAGCTCCTAAGGCGGCACTCTGGAGTTGTTCGTTCCTCCCCGATGGGTTCGTGGTCTGGCTGGCTTCAGGAGTGAAGCTGCAGACCTTCAAGTGAGTATTACAGCTCATAAAGGCAGTGTGGACCCAAAGAGTGAGCAGTAGCAAGATTTATTGCAAAGAGTGAAAGAACAAAGTTCCCACAGCATGGAAGGTGACCCAGTGGGGTTGCCACAGCTGGCTGGGGCAGCCTGCTTTTATTCATCCTGCTGATTGGTCCATTTTGCAGAGAGCCAATTGGTCTGTTTTACAGAGAGCTGATTGGTCCGTTTTGATAGGGTGCTGATTGGTGCGTTTACAATCCCTGAGCTAGGCACAAAAGTTTTCCACATCCACACTAGATTAGCTAGATACGGAGTCTCCACTGGTGTATTTACAAACCCTGAGCTAGACACAGAGTGCTGATTGGTGCATTTACAAACCTTGAGCTAGACACAGAGTGCTGATTGATGCATTCACAATCCCTTAGCTGGACATAAAGGCTCTCCAAGTCCCCACCAGATTCAGGAGCCCAGCTGGCTTCACGCAGTGGATCTCGCACAGGCCGCAGGTGGAGCTGCCTGCCAGTCCCGCGCCATTTGCCCCCACTCCGCAGCCCTTGGGTGGTCGTTGGGACCGGGCGCTGGGAGCAGGGGGTGGCGCTCCTTGGGGAGACTCAGGCGGCGCAGGAGCCCACGGCGGGGGAGCGGGGGAGCGGGGGAGCGTGGGGGAGACTCAAGCATGGCGGGCTGCAGGTCCCGAGCCCTGCCCCGCAGGGAGGCAGCTAAGGCCCTGCGAGAAATCGAGCACAGCAGCTGCTGGCTCAGTTGCTAAGCCCCTCACTGCCCGGGGCTTGCGAGCTGGCCGGCCGGCCGCTCCGAGTGCGGGGCCCGCCAAGCCCACGCCCACCCGGAACTCGTGCTGGCCTGCAAGCGCCGCGGGCAACCCCGCAAGCGCCGCGCGCAGCCCCATTCCCGCCCGCGCCGCGCCCACGCCCACCCGGAACTCATTCTGGCCCGCAGGCGCCGCGCGCAGCCCTGGTTGCCGCCCGCGTGTCTCCCTCCACACCTCCCCGCAAGCTGAGGGAGCCGGCTCTGGCCTTGGCCAGCCCAGAAAGGGGCTCCCACAGTGCACCGGTGGGCTAAAGTGCTCCTCAAGCGCGGCCAGAGTGGGCGCCAAGGCCGAGGAGGCGCCCAGAGCCAGCGAGGGCTGCCAGCAAGCTGTCACCTCTCAATAGGAATTGGTACCAACCTACTTATGAAGAAATATTTGTTTTAACCTGAACCTGGGGTAAGGTTTACTTAAAGATTATTTCAGAGTCTAACCTACTCTTAAAACCATGTTTATGTATTTACTAGAAATATAAATCGGTGTCAATGGCATTACAGGGATTGATGGAAAGCAAGTACCTCAATCCCTGTTCAACAATTAGGTCATGCAGAAAATCACTAGATGTAAGATTCAGTAATTTTTACTTTTATTGGTAGAATTTGGAGAGAAGGAGAAGAAATATGACAAAGAGTAGCAGACATTTAAAGAAAAGGTAAAAGTCAACATTTGCAGCCGGGTACTAAAGACTCATTCCTGTTAAAGGAGAGCAGATGTAACTGCTCAACTGCTTCACAATGCCTTTGGTAATAGCTCTTGCTGGGACATGTGGATGAATGCGGTTTTCTCTCTTCACAATTGCGTTGTTGCTTTAGCCAGAACGCTGTGGCATTTTACCAGCCTTTCCCTTCTTGATCACGTTTTTTACAAATATAAAGAAAAAAGAAAATGAACACATTGCAAGTAATTTTTCTTCATTTTGGTATGCTATTAAACAACACCGGTATGCCCCTGTGGCCCTGGCTGCCGGCTTGCTGCTAACTTCCCCGGGCCTCTAAGGCTTGGGCATAGGGAGGCAGAAGATTGTTTGCGGTTTTTCGCTTTTTGCTTTTTCATTGGCATGACAGTGCCCAGCAGTCTAGTCTATTCTTTCCTTTTTCATTTTTTCACTAGTGTGAAGGAGCAGTCACTTAGCGAAAGAACGATCTGCGGCTAAAAGGAGCGAAGAAGAAAGGAGCACGCCAGCCTGGCCTTCTCTGTGGCCTGAAACTGCCTAAAGTTAATTGCTCACATAAGAAGAATAACTGGTGGTGCTGTAATTGAATTTTTATGGAAATAAACAGGTGGCAGATTTACTATAGCTGTGGGGATAGTAGGGGGTGAAATGCTGTAGCCACATTAACCTGTTTAATTTAATAGCTTCGGTACTCATAGGGAAAAAAAAAAAAAAAGCAGTGTTGCTCTTTGAGTCAGTTGGATGCCAAATGTAAATAACTACAGTTACCCTAGCATGCCCAAGTGGTTGAGCAAAAAAGGGCTTTGTGCCAGCTTCAACTTGGTTTTCATGTTTATTAATTAAGCTCCTGGAAGTTTCAAAAACAGAAGTTTTAACTCACAAAGAACTCTGGGAAAAAAAGGAATAGGAAAGAATTTGGCAAAGGGAAAATAGATAGACAGACGGACGGACAGACGGACGCACGCTCTTCTTCCATTAATGGCACAGCACGAGTCTGTGATAGATACTAGGAGCACTCTATACTGGACACAGGAAGGAAAAACTAAAGGCTAGCTTTGCACGATGCTGCCCCCCAGTGGTAAGATTTTGGAAATGCATTTTTATATTAAGTAGAATAATCAGTGACTGGTGAGATATGCAGAGAACACCATTAGCTTCTTGACGTACCTGACGTTTACTTTTAAGCCAAATACCAGGAATAAAAGTTTGTGTTGAAATTTTTGTCTATTTGACTGCAGGGAAAAACAACATGAACTATTCGTCTGTCTATATCGTCATTATTTTTTATCTCATGGATTGAAACAAATTTTAAAGGAAAAAAGAATGTCAATAAGAAAGAGCAGCACTTACTATCAGGGAGGCACCTCACGAGCATTGTGAACACTCAGGTGAATAAAACACGTGCATCCTCTGCCAGCTTTTCCAGGCTTGAGTGGTGGGCAGATTCCTAGATGAAGAATTTAAGATAAAATAGAGTTTGCTAAGTATTAAAAAGCACACAAAGAAAAATTAGTGTGAGCGTGAAGTAGAGAGTATCCCAAAATTAATTTTATCAATAAGAAACACTTTATACACTATTTGAATTACCTCATCAAATACCTAATACCCAAGATTATCAGAACCAGAGAAATCCAGCCAAACGTTGCAATGGAGCTAAAGAGTAAAAACAAACCCAAGACTAAGCTGGCAAGAAGTCAGAGAGCCTGAAGGGTGCTCTTTCCTCATACCAGTTTTGTTTTTAGTCCTATAAACCTTTAGTAAGTCCTTGCTGAGTGCATCACAGTTTACTGACTGCACTTTAGGGTGTCAACTGAAGAGTGAGTAACTTCATAAATCTGAAAGGAGAGCTTAAAGGTTCTTCTCATGAAGGGTTGGAGCCTGTCGGCGACCATTCTCACAGACTGAGAAGTGTAGCCTCTGGCCAGAAGCTGGAAACAGGCATGTAGAGGGTAGGATAGGAAAAATAAGATGGATTTATGGCTAACAGGGTAGCTAAGTATACATATTCAGCAGGTCATAGAAGGAGATATGAATATTCACAAAGGGGAGGCACAGCATGTGTAACATGCATCCCATGTTCACTCTGGGATGAAGACTTAACATTTAAATATATTACAATTAGACCTTATACATCAAAAGGTGAACCAGGGGACACAAAGAACCTCTATGTGGCAGCCTCCAAAGACGGGCCTCAGGAGCACTTCATGGTCAATGGTCTCTTATCAGGAAGGAATGCTGGTCAGTTGCTGTGTCAAAACTGTGAAAAGGGCCAGGTGCAGTGGCTTACGCCTGTAATCCCAGCACTTTGGGAGGCCAAGGCAGGTGGATCACCTGAGGTCAGGAGTTCGAGACCAGCCTGAGGTCAGGCGTTCGAGACCAGCCTGAGCAACATGGCAAAACCCTGTCTCTACTAAAAATAAAAAATTAGCCAGGTATGGTAGCAGGCACCTGTAATACCAGCTACTCGGGAAGCTGAGGCAGAAGAATCACTTGAACCTGGGAGGTGGAGGTTGCAGTGAGCCGAGATCGTGCCATTGCTCTCCAGCCTGGTCAACGAGAGTGAAACTCCATCTCAAAAAATGAAAATAAAAAATAAATTTAAAGAAAAAACTGAAAGGGAGGGGCAGCATCAGGCAGTTGGTTCCTATCAGTGGCAGAAGGAATCTTTCAAAAGGGCTGGTTTCTGTTAAACACCTAGGGAAGAGAGCCTAGTGGCGGTTAGCAAGGGAGGAGGTATACAAGGCACATCTGACCTCCCATCGTGTCATGGCTGTGAACTCCATTTTTAAGGTTTCTCTGAGGTCCCCTTGGCCAAGAAGGGGTCTATTCAGTTGGTTTAGGGACTTAGGATTTTATTTTTGTTTCTCAAAGGGCACTTTTACCCCATGTGCTGATGTCTGTCCGTGCACAGCCTCGGGCTCTTCTCTCCTCCGTCTGCACTTTCTCCACATAATGGGCCTCATTTCCCATCTATGGACCAACGACTTCTGTATTTATTGCATCACCAAACCAGTTCCTTTTATTTATCCTCATATCTAATTTCTCACTCAACATCTTCATATAAATGTGTGTCAGGCCCCTCAAATATTATAGGTCTAAGATCATTGGCCCCAATCTTATTCTCATTCAGTATATACACGATGAATATATATACATATTTATGTATATCCTGCTATGCAAACCAGAAATATAAGAACAGTTTTACATTTTCTACTGTCTCACACCCAGTATTCAATCCATCACCAACAGTCAATCATGAGTCCTATTAATATTAATTCCTAAATATCTCATAACTCTACCTATTTCTACATCCATACAACAAACTCTCACTGCAACAATTCAATAACATACCTTGCCACTCTCTGTTCATACCCATACTGCACCCAGAGAATTCTTTTACATGTCTAATCATGATATTATATCGTCCCTGCTTAAAGCTACACATTTGATTTCTCATTGCTATTCAGATCAGAGAAAATCCTGCAAGTTCAGGTCCCTGTCTACTTTTCAGGCTCCTCTTGGTCACTCTGAACCTCGTATTCCTCACTCCGGGTGTACTGTCTTCCATTCACTTCTCAAGCACACTTTTCTCTCCTGCTGTGGAATCACTGCACGGACGCCTTTGTCTGTGCTCTTTGACACCTACCTCTGCCTTAGAGCTCATCTGAAATATCACTTGCTGAAGTAAGACTTTTCCCGCCTTTCCCATTTTCTCCTCCAAAACTCCCTGCACACACAGACACACAGATACACACACACCCCAGGACAACAGAGGGTTCCCCTGTAACACAAGCTTATAGAATTATCTTGAGCAGTGACTGTCCAGTTTGTACCATTAAATTATTAGTGCTATAAAAGCAAAGAACATGTCAAGATTTGCTCATCATTGTACCCCTGACACATAGCACAAAGCATGAATCTTGGTTGCTACTGAATAAATGTTTGTTAAATGACCATCCAGGGGTACAATTTGTGATTGCTCAGTATCACTACATCTTCTAAGCACAGGACAAAATAGAGACACAAAAAGAATCATCAACCCAACATCTTTCAGGTTTTTAATGATATTTTTAATTTCTGTAATTCATCTATGAATGCAATACTGCTTTGGATTTTAGTGCTTTAGGAGGTAAGGGCAATTCCAGAAGCTTGGCATTTTCTATCACAATGGCCCTACTCCATGGTGCAGAGACCCAGTTGGGGATTCTGCCAATTGCTTAAGAAACCTATTCCAGTCATATCCTCAGAAAAATAACCACAAGACTGGACTACCTAGAGGCCAACTGAGATCAAAACTCAATTTATAACCTGAAGTACAATTTGTCATTCTCATCAGTAGAGACAGTGTTATTCTCAGTCTCCGGGAATCAGGATAGCTCCGAGTTGGTGTTTAACAGTATCCCAAAGCTCTGGTTATTTCTGTTTTCCAGGGCATGTTTACTGTATGTATTTTTACTATATGGAATTTTATAGCTCCTTTGCATTCTATTCACATTCCATTGCATTCTATTCACATATAAATAATACCTGGCATGAAATGTCTGTGTAGCCAGATTCTAGGAAATATTTTATCAGCATGACCTAAAATGCAAGCAGTCTATTTTTGTCACAAAGTTAAAACAGTAACATTTGCTACCTGAAAATGTTTATGTGAATGTTGACCCCTAAAAGCACACATTACCCTTAGAATGTAATATCACTATTCATGCTGTTTGCTAGATCATTGGTGTAAAAGAGCAGTAGCTCTTTGGAATTTTTTTCTCCAAAAGGACAGCATTTTCTAGCCGTTCTGAATAAACCCCTGAACAAAGAATAGGCAAACCAGATTAAAAGCTATTTATCTGCAATATCTGCAATAGCCAAAGATCCTTTGCTGAAGGCTGGGGAGATTTATTGCACAAACAAGTGATATTATTGCTGAGTCCATCTTCAAAGAATTCTTGATTATGGCATTAACTCGGGTCTGAGAATTGGGAGAGAATGACCAACTTCCCATAATGATGACCCAGGTCAGACCTATACTTCCCAGGTGTGGGGTGCTTTCCATAACACAAATCAAGAAGGACTAAAGTACTATCATCTATTTCAGTCAAGAGACCCAGTGACTGGTGAACCACTACCAAAGATTTCTGTAATACATAACACTCTGCTGGTGAGCTTGCCCTGCTGCCTTTTATGACAACCACAATGATTTTGCATCCTTCCTTTGAATGCTGCTACTTGGCCTCTGCTGCCCTAGAATAGTTTCCTTCTCATTTCAATCAGGGAAACCATGTCAACTAAGCATCTGCCATCAACATCCTCAGCTTAGGAAGAACAGTAGAACAAACTCTCCTCAAAACTCCCTTCACCAATACATTCCTCAAGATATTGGTAAAGAAATTATCTTCTAGACATCTTGAGTAATAAATTAGGATGAAGGTGATTTATGTATAATTCCAACCCAGAGTACTTGCTACCCTTCCCTGCATTATGTAAGAGATTTCTAGAATCTCAACTTCACTATCCCAAGCCTCCATGAAACCCAGATTATAACCAAGCAAATGAGCCAAGAATCAGACCCACTGTAGCCACTCTGGGTAACTCTTCCAATATAGAAGCTCTGAGTGATACATTTATTCTTTTGAAAAATTACACGTTACCTGTCCAAGGTCAATTATTAGTGCACATAGTCCCAAGTTTTGTTGTCATAAGATAAAAGAAAGAAATCTTTTCACCCAGATTTTACAATGCATTTTACTTCTCTGGGACATGTTGGGATTTAACTACTAGTTCAAGTCTAGAGATAAATGGGGGTGGGGGTGGTGTTCACTGTTCTAAGTGGTAAATGGATTCTCTCTTGCAAAGTCAGCCTCTGAAAAAGAAAGGGAATACAGTCTCCAAGCAAGAATAACCGCCTCCATCTAAGAAGGGAGGATGCACTTCTGTGATGCCATTAACAGTACTGCACTGGCAAATGTTTAACAATCCATTCCCCAGCAAGGGGGTTAGGGACAGCCCTGATTGTGGCATTTCAAATACTTGTAACTGACTTCAAATTGCCAACATATCATGGACACAGAGTAGAGATGAGATAAATGCAGTTAATCTCAGGAGCTGGCAAGAGCTGGCTCCAGCACACAGCTACAGAGGGGGAAAAGGCTATGAGTTCAAGGCTTTGGAATCACCCCACATTGTCTAATTCTTATGCTTAGGATCCTCCAGTCCTATAGTTTTCTGAGCATTGCTGTCTCTCACTTTCTCATACAAGGACTGGCAAGACTCTAAAATCAACTGATAGTACAATTTGGCGATCATAATATCAAACTTGGAGTTTGATTTTCACCTACATGAAAGTTGAAAGAATTAGAGAGAATTGAGACTCTGTTAGGATTGTGAGAGTTCCAGGAACTCAGTCTTTGCCATAATCAATAATTTAAGAAGATTAACTTATCATTTATCTTTTATTATGATTATGATTATTATTATTATTTTTTTTTTTTTGAGACGGAGTCTCACTTTGTCACCCAGGCTGGAGTGCAGTGGCGCATCTCGGCTCATTGCAAGGTCCGCCTCTTGGGTTCACGCCATTCTCCTGCCTCAGCCTCCTGAGTAGCTGGGACTACAGGCGCCCGCCACCACGCCCAGCTAATTTTGTGTATTTTTAGTAGAGACAGGGTTTCACCGTGTTAGCCAGGATGGTCTCCATCTCCTGACCTCGTGATCTGCCTGCCTCGGCCTCCCAAAGTGCTGGGATTACAGGAGTGAGCTACCGCGCCCAGCCTATCTTTTTTTTTTTTTTTTTTTAGCTTTTAGGTGCCCTGCAAACATCAGCTGCATCCCTACAGTCTTTCATCTTTTCAATGACAGTGTCAACTTGGTTTCCGCAAAACCTCGCCTTGAATAGGCATTTCATTCTAAGAGAGCCTTTCATTACAGGGACCAAAGGCACTGTTTAGTTAGCTCTTTCACCGTGGCATAGGATGGGCTACCAGGATCGTGTCTGTGATGACAAATGGAATTTTGCCCCTTTTGGCCCCAGTCTGAAAATCAATTCCACTTGCTGACTTTTCACTCCACTTTCCCTAAAACTCTATTACATTAAACTGATTCCAAAGTATGACTTTCTGTACTAATGAGGTCTTTAGTTCAAAGGAAGATAAACCAAATATGTTTCAATTAAGGCAAGCAAGTAATTTATGGCAAAGATATTAGTTAGCTCACAGAATTATATGAAACTTAGCCAGGAAGGCTCAGAAAGTCAGTGGAAACCAAGGGAGATTTGTCAACAAGAAACACTGCATAGGAAAAGGCTAGATTGGGACACCACAGAGTCTCCAGCTAGCACTATCACCTCTGTTCCAGTCTCTGCTGCTGCTGCTACTGTGGCACTGTGGATCATTTTTCCTCTGTCCCCAGATGGGACCATCTGACTTGTCAAACCAAGGCTATGTGCCTTTGTCCTCTCTGCCTGAGTATAGAAAGACAAAGCATATTACCTCTTCATCCTTGGACATGAAGCCCTGCCTTCTGCCAAGACTTGAAAACTCAATGTAGAAAGAGTGTTCATATGCCTAATATTCTGAAGTGATTACGACTGATTGATAGATTAGGAATTAGATGCTATGATAGAATAGTTTCAAGTGACTGGGGAGCAGAAAGTGAGACTGCAATAAAGAGAGGAGCAAATTAGGTAAAGAAGAACAATTACAGGAACTAATGATGACAGACTAATCTTTTAAGAAATTTCATAGAAATAGAGGAGATAGTAGCTTGAAGGGCAATGCAGATTTGGAAGTAATGCTTTGTTTCTTTTCTTTATAAGAGGTAAATTCATCAAGTCAGAGAATGCACTTAAGAGAAAAAGACTGAATATTTCAGTAATCACGGGGATAATTGAAGAATGAATGGAAATGGGTAAAATTAAGAGCATATGTATGGATTAACTTTTTAAAAGAAGAGGATAATATTTTCCCTAAAATAGGAGAGAGAAAAAGGACTAATGATGACAATGATATTGTAAATCAAAGAGGGGCAGGTTACAGTTGTTTGTTAAAGGAGATCAGGCAGCCTTGATCTTTTCACTTCAACAGGACATAAGAGCAGCGTCCAAACCTGAAGGAGTGAGGCAGACTTAGAAATCCAGGATAAGTGAAAAACATTTAGAAAAGCTACTGTGAACAGTGGTAATGAACGGAGCATGAATCTACTAGTGGAATTGGGGATCACTTCCTATCTGACTGACTAAAAGCAGTTTAATAATAGCCACTGAAGTGGGGCTGATAGATTTTTCCATTAGGAATAACATATACTAAATCCAGCTTCCACAGCCCTAGTAACAGCCTTCAGTGTGGTTATACAAACAACAGAGGCAGAAGATTTTAGCCTCATACCCCTCAACACACATCAAATGCACAACTACTCACCTTCTTGTAGAAGTAGTAAGTAGAAAAAAATATTGCAAGAGGATGAAATGCTTATGACAAATGATAAATGAGTACCAAATATAGCTGTCTATGGCAGCTTTATCTGTGGTTTTGTGGTGTCTTTGATGCTTATTTAAAGGAACTAGAATTTAACCACCCATTAAGAGTCCAGATCAGGCCTTGGATTCACCTTGGTCTTCTGAGGTTTGTCTCTTTTCCACAGAATCTTCCAGGTGCATTTTTATAATGACACTCTATCAAACCACTGAGATCAACTGCCAGAGCTCAATCTGCTACAGGAATCTTGCTAGAAGAAAAGAATGTTTCATCAGAGACAGTTATTCATCCTGGCCCACACGTCTCCTGCTCTGATCTTCCACTGTTAAAAGCATAACACACTGGAGGAAGATTGTGCTATATTTCATGCGTGCTGTGCGCCACCACCAAGGGACAGTCCCATCTGTTATTTGCTCTCAGCTTTCCTTACTGATAAAACGGGAAGGACAGCTTGCTGATGGGCTCTTTGAAGCAAATGGATCCTCTCTTTCCTGCAATTAATGTTTATAAATTATTTCTACAGTAGACAGCATGTATGGTACCATGATTTCAAAATTAGTTTCAATAAATTAAGGGCCTGCATTCATTACAAGAGGAGCTTGATTACAATGCAACTCATGGAGTTTACTGTTGTGCTCTACCTTTTGTGAAAATTGCTGCATGAAATTAAACACTCTCATTAATTCTGTTGATTATCATCCCTTCATAAGATCTTACGATCATATGTTCAGTTATTGAAATTTCACTTTATGTATATAATCGAGTTTTAGTTGTTCACAGAAAACAGGATTCAGGACACTTCAAAATTTCAGAGACTAGGTTAATAGTCCTCTGGCTTCAGCAAATTGAAATGGCTTATAAGAACAAAGCACAAATATAACTGAAGTGATTTGGGTTTTTTTCCCCCCAGAATATTACGTTGTTTCAATCATGTACTATTTTTAGAGTAGAGAAATAATTATATACTTTATGGCTTCTGCACTATTTTCAAAAGGATTTTAGAAGATGAATCTCTTTTTCTAAATTGGAAAACATCCTTTTAACTCAGCTTTTCATGGTTCCTTTTTATTTCCTTGCCTCAATATCTTTGACCAAATTTGTCTATGTTTTCTTTGTAAACTAATTCTTCTTCCATGTTAGGTAATGGTATGTTTTCTTAAAAAAAAAAAAAAAAAGTCACCTTGAAATTTGTATTAGGCTAGCCACTTTTAAAGCTTTAGACTAGGAATTTTAATTTCCAAGCAACACATATCAGTTCCAAGTACAGTTGTCCCTCAATATCCATGGGCTTTGGGGCATTGATTCCAGAAGCTCTTGCAGATCCCAAAATCCACAGATGCTCAAGTCTCTGATATAAAATGGTGTGGTATTTGCATATAACCTACTCACATACTACCATACACTTTAAATTGTATCTAGATTACTTATAATACATAACAATATGAATGCTGTGTAAATAGTTGTTATACTGTTTTGCTTAAGGAATGAGAAGAAAAAGTCTGAACGTTTGGTACAGATGCAAATTTTTTCCCAAATATTTTCAATCTGATCTGTTGACTCTACAGATGTGGAACCCCCAAAGACAAAGGGCTGATTGTACAAACAAGAAAAAAATTGAGTCACAGTTTCGAAAGACTCTAGATAGGAGAGAAAAGCCTCTAAACAATTTAGGATTCATTCAAAGACTCTTAAAAGCTCAAGGAGGCCACCACCTCTTTATCCTTGTATGAGGTAGTTGAGAAACAGCAGACATACAAGGAGAGAGGATCAAGGGGAGAACAGGAGATAGCAAGATTTCTAGCTGAAAAAAAAAACCACTCTATTTGAAAGAGCTACTCCTTAGTACACATTAATAATAGTACAATGAAAGAAAAAAAATACTGAAGCACAGAGAAAGAAAAATTGGTATGAAGCATCCTCATGCTATTAACAGGATGTATTTAGGAGAAGTAATTTTATAAAAATGCAGTCCAGCACTGTGGTTTATGCCTGTAATCCCAACACTTTGGGAGGCCGAGGTGGGCAGGGCACCTTAGGTCAGGAGTTCGAGACCAGCCTGACCAACATGGCAAAACCTCGTCTCTATTAAAAATACAAAATTAGCCCGGCATGTGGCAGGCACTGGTAATCCCAGCTACTTGAGAGGGTGAAGCAGAGAGAATTGCTTGAACCCGGGAGGCGGAGGTTGCAGTGAGCCAAGATCATGCCATTGCACTTCAGCCTGGGTGACAAGAGCAAGACTCCATCTTAAAAAAAAAAATGCATCCCAGTGGTATTGTATACTCTCTGGCCATTTCATGTATTTTATAATAACCCATAGTAGGCATGATCTATATTGCTTGTGCTGATTACACTATGAGAATAAGCTAGAAAGTATGGCAGAGATTTAGACTACAGTTAATTGTGCAATATACAATACTTTAATTGTTTTAAGATTAACTTTAGCAGAATTTGAATTACAACTTTCTTTATCAACTCCATCTTTCTATGAGAGATAAAACAAGACCCCTTTGAGATCACACCCACTAATAAAGAGTATAAAAAAAATTCAGTGAGGTTTTAGTTATGATTAAATTTGTTTTATTTATTTATTTTTTAATCTTTCAAGTACCCAGGCATTCTTAGTAGAATAAGAATAGAAAAGGTATTCAAAACAGCCCTGATTAAATGGAGAAGTGCTCAGAAACTAATAGAACACAGTTATGAAGAGATGGGTAGAGTATAATTCATTTTTTAAAATGCCTTCAGTGAAATTAACAGAAGTAATTACCAACAAAGTAATGCTATTATTAAAAAGAGAAAGAATATTACTGTCTTATGTGTGATGCATAAGACCAATGAAATAATTTTCCTACTGAATTTAGTCATTTCTCTGGGGAAATTTGGATAAGTCAGGTGCCATTAGAATGATTAGACATTCAGCAAAATGTCCATTCAGCAAAACTGGAATATAAGTCCAGTTTATATTCCTTAAGTCATTAAGGTGATAGAAATACAAATGTCAGAGGAGAAAATGGATTAAGACATAATATATTTTAAAAAGAAAAGAAAAATATCTTGGCATGAGCTCAGAGAATGTCTGCCATGTAACTTACTTCAGCCAGAAATGTTGACTGTCTAGTTTCTGAATTGCTAAGAACATACAATTTTTTAAAAATAAAAAATGTAATATGAGAGGTTGAAGTTAAATCCAGGGAAACATGCACAGAACCTGAAAGACACCAGCCTTTCTACTAGTCTTTCTAAACACACGCACCATCATTTGTTTAAAATATTTTCATGCCATCCTTCTTACAGGCCTACTTATGATTATCAGTCCTATTATTACCCCATGATACAGTTTAGAAAACAAATTCGTGCACTAAGTAAATGGACCAAATCGTAAGTCACTGCCTTTTGCTCCAGAGTTGGCTGCTTTGATTACTCCTACACTTAACTAGTCAACTTTAAAGAAAAAATTTTTTTTTCTATGAAGGAAATTAAGTGCCTGTTTTCAGAGAGCTAAAAGCAATCAAGGCATCTACTGTGTTATTTTCCTATCCATGTCGACTCATGTTTAAGGTTGACTAGGAAGACATAATCACTGGCTGCTAATAACAAATAGTTTTCTTTTGATAAAAAATTTAAGAGTTTCTAATGCTTTATTTTATAATTTTCCGTTTTCTATTGGAGTGACATAGTGAAAGTGAGTAGCATAGGGCTAGTATTCAGGAAAAGACCAAGTTCTTAAATAAAACAACATGGTGTGTGACTATAAAGGAATAAAATTGTTTATGCATTAAAACTACCTGCCATTCTAATGGATATTTTCCTTAAAAGGAGCCTCCCCAATAAGCTATTATTTCATTGATAGCTTTGTTCTAAGTATTTTGAAAACACCACTTTTGGAATTGACTTTGCATTTCTAGCCATACGATAAATCAGGCAGTTTAGCTTTGCTGTACCCTGTATAATAGCTCAAAGTCTGCTACCTCCCCTAATATGTCAAAATTAATATCTTTTTTTTTCTTTTAGGCAGAATATTACTCTGTTGCCCAGGCTGGATTACAGTGGCATGATTTCAGCTCACTGCAACCTCCTCCTCCCTGGTGCAAGCAATACTCATGCCTCAACCTCCTGAATAGCTGGAATTACAGGCACACACCACCACACCTGGCTAATTTTTGTATTTTTAATAGAGACAAAGTTTCACCATGTTGGCCAGTCTGGTCTCCAACTCCTGACATCAGGTGATCTGCCTGCCTCGGCCTCCCAAAGAGCTGGGATTACAGGTGTGAGCCATGGTCCCCAGCCCTAAAATTAATATTTTTAACTCAATTTTTACCCCTTCCCCATTTCATTGACAGAACCATATAATTAAACTAAAGAATTTAAAAAGAAAAAAAATTATGGTTAGAAGTACAAATGTATTTTTGTTGTTGTTATTATGAGACAGGGTCTCACTCTGTCATCCAGCCTCGAGTACAGTGGCACAGTCCTAGGATCCTAATTCACTGCAGCCCTAAACTCCTGGGCTCAGGTGATCCTTCTGCCTGTACCTCCCAAAGTGTTGGGATTACAGGTGTGAGCTGCCATGCCTGGGCTAGAACTACCAATTTAAATACAGAAAATTTTAAATACTTAAAATTTTGCATCTTGGCTGGGTGCAGTGGCATACACCTGTAATCCCAGTGCTTTGGGAGGCTGAAGTGGGAGGATCACTTGAGCCCAGGAGTTCAAGACCAAACTGAGTAACATAGTGACATCCCCTCTCTACAAGAAATTTTAAAATCAGTCGGACATGGTGGCACATGCCTGTGGTTCCAGCTACTCAGGAGGTTGAGGTGGGAGGATCACTTGAGCCCAGGACGTCAAGGCTGCAGTGAGCCATGATCATGCCACTGCACTCCAGTCTGGGTGACAGAACAAGACCTTGTCTAAAACACAAACAACAACAACAAATATATATATATATATATGGCATCTTACTGTGCTAAATAAACGATGTGAATAGTCATGAAGCAACCCACTAATCCACTCCTATTTTATTATTGATTTGATTATATGAGGATACATGATATCACCAGATAAATGTTTAGAAAGGAACGTTATCCACATAGTCCAGCTGAAATGCCACAAAGCTAGTTAACACATTTTGGTCCTCAACTGTCACATGAAGCCATCTCAATACTACTGCAAATTCCACAGCCAGCTTGGGACTATTCCTCATTCCTGGTGTAATTGTTTACAATTCAAAGAATGATAATGTTTCTTCGTTTAGGAAGACAAAAATTTGAAGATCAAAACTTGTTAAATTATAATCTCCAAGATAAAAATGCCTTTCATTTCTTAATATTATACATAAAGTTCTGTTATTTAAAAATTGTTAAAATATTGCTTGATAGTGTGGTATGTCAGTTTTTTAGAGCAAAACATAGCAAGTACCTACAATATGCAGTGAAGTATAAACACACAATTCCTTTCTTTTAAACATTTATAAAGTAAAATGGCAATGTTTGGTAAAATAATATCCCTCCAAAGGTATCATTGCATTACTGTAATTATTGTTTTTAATAAGATCTATTACCTTGGAAGGATTAGTGGCAAATATGAATAAAACAAATTTACAGGCTTATTGCATATTTTACATATCTACTGTGTTCTCTGTTTATTGCATAAAAATTGTCACCATTTATAAAGAATTTACTAAGATCCAGACACTATACTTAGAGGTTATATAATCGTTATTTCAGGCCTATAAAGGGAGCACTGTTGACCTTGTTTTAAAGATAAGTAGAGCAAAGTTCAGAGAGGTTAATAATTTGCTCTTGGCTTCATCTCTAAGAAGTGGTAGAGTCAAAATTTAAACCCAAGTCTAACTTCAAAGTTTGCATTCTTATTGACTATTTCTGAAAGCTTAGATTTCACTTATGCTAGCTGTTGAATTTTTAGTAGGAAAATTCTCAGTCTCTGGAAGTTGAAATGCATAAACTGTTGTATATGACAATATCTATCAGCAAAATAAACACAACTTAAACAATGTTTAAGCTGAAGTTAAACTGCATGTCCTATTTCTTATTTCAAAAATGATTAAATACATTTCTTTCCCTGCTGGATTATCACCAGAATGGCATATGATATGTCTGGAATCTACCATCCAGTCCCAAATGACCAGGGGACAAAAGCTGCTTTTATGTCATTTCTAAGCAAAAGCCGAAGGGCCAAACATCACTGGGGAAATTTGCTGGGGTGAGATTTTCAGTTCAATTTTATTCTCCCTTGAGGTTCAAACAAACTTCAGATAATCATCTTGAACTCGGTGATGAACCAAACACAGACTACGGTTTCTCGGAGGGTCAGCCCTTCCATTTAGAAAAAGGCACAGCTTAAAGTGATGAGCCAAATGGGGTCAGATGTTCAATACTTGGCAAAAGCCTCAGCTGTCGTATTGAAACAATGTTGACAACATGGCAGGCTTTAAAATAAATCCCCTTGGAGGCTATTGATATCATTCTCGCTTTCCCTTCTGTCTCCTATCCAGGCTCGCTGCTTTCTGAAGGACATGCCAATCATGCACAGCACTTACTAGAAACTGCAAGACTGCACAACATGATGGTATTTATTCCAGGAACAGGAGCCAGTCCTGGGCACACACATAAGGGGACTTCCTTCACTCCGCAGAAGAAGAGAAAGCATGCTGACGCACATCTGCCCAAGCAATCAGAAGGCAGCTAAAGCCACCACAGTCTTCACTCACCAACAGTTAGAACTTTTCAATTGATTTTATTGAAGAAAGTGAGTGCTGAGCACCATGAGTTCTCATAAACAATCCATTTTGGCAAATGCTTTAAGAATGTTGGTTAATTGCAGTTAGGCAGCATCGACGTATTTTATTTTTTTGGAAAGCAAGAAGCTGGCTTACCAACATTCAGTTAAACACCATGTAAGGGTTAGAAATATGAATCAACAAACTATTAGGGTGGTACCATCTCTTTATAATAAACCAATGTAGATTGATTAAGTATAGCCTAAAAGTTTACCACAAATCATAACTACATTTAAGCTTTGAATTTCATGACTAGTGATTAATTTTGCATGTCAACTTGACTGAGCTTATAGGATGCCCAGATATCTGATTAAACGTTATTTCTGGAGGTGTCTGTGAGGGTGTTTCTATAGGAGATTAGCATCTGAAAGCCGGGTGTGGTGGCTCATGCCTGTAATCCTAGCACTTTGGGAGGCCGAGGTGGGCAGATTGCCTGAGCTCAGGAGTCTGAGACCAGCCTGGGCAACATGGCGAAACACCGTCTGTATTAAAAAATACAAAGCTTAGCCGGATGTGGTGGCCCACACCTGTAGTCCCAGCTACTAGGGAGGCTGAGGCGTGAGAATTGCCTGAACCTGGGAGGCAGAGGTTGCAGTAAGCCAAGATCGTACTCCAGCCTGGGCAATAAAGTAAGACCCTATCTCATAAAAAACAAAAAAACAAAAAACAAAAAAAAAAGAAGAAGAAGAAAGAGAGATAGATTAGCATTTGAATGGGTGGACTGAGTAAAGCAGATGGCCCCTCGTCAGTGTGGGTGGGAATTGTCCTATCCATTGAGGGCTTAAATGAAACAAAGACTGAGGAAGGTTGAATTCAATCTCTGCCTGACTGCTGGGGCTGAGACATCAATCTTCTCCTGCTCTCAGTGCTCTTCCAGACTCAGACTGGAATGTACACTATCAGCTCTCCAGTTCTCAGGCCTTCAAATTATACCTCTGGCTTTCCTGAGTCTCCAGCTTGCAGATGGCAGATCGTGGGACTTCATGGGACTTCTCAGACTCCATAACCAAGTAAGCCAATTTATTATAATAAATCTCACATATATATAATTATATATGTATATATAAATCTCATATATATGTGTGAATGTGTGTGTGTGTATAAGGTTGATGCAAATGTAATTGAGGTTTTTCCATTGAAAGTAATGTCCAAAACCCTTACTGCCAGTGAAAGTAATGTCCATAACAATTACTTTTGCACCAACCTAGGTATTTATATATATACTTACATATATAATAGGAAATAATATATATATCTCCTATTGACTCTGTTTCTCTGGAGAACCCTAACACACTAACACAATAACCTTTCACTGTGCATGTGACATAATGAAATATAGAGAACTATCTATGCTGTGAGGAAAATTAGCTTTTTGATACATTGCTCTCTGTTATAAAATAATTTATTTTCCTGTGCATATATTATAGGAGAATAATATAATGGCAATAAGCATAGTTTGATATTAAGTTGAGACTTTTAAACAGCTCGCATTGTATTTGCCTTTGAGGTTTATATAATATGTAACTGCCAACCCATGTATCTTTCAGTTATAAGATTCTGAGGTTGGTATATAAGTTTCTCAGTAAGGTTTTTGGGGTTCCTAGACCACCATGATGCCCAAGGAAATAGCTTTTTTATAATCCAAAGTTGAAATACTACTGAAATGATCAAAGAAGACATTGAGAAATGCTTTTTAGAATAATCTCATCCTTTGACTAATCACCTTTTCAGTGCTCTCAGAATACTAAAGCCATGGACAATTTTAAAAACTAGAGGCCGGGCACAGTGGCTCATGTCTGTAATTCCAGCACTTTGGGAGGCCGAGGTGGGCAGATCGCGAGGTCAGGAGTTCGAGACCAGCTTGGCCAACATAGTGAAACCTCGTATCTACTAAAAATACAAAAGAAAAAATAAAAAACTAGCCAGGTGTGGTGGCGTGTGCCTGTAGTCCCAGCTACTCAGGAGGCTGAGGCAGAAGAACCACTTGAACCCGGGAGGCAGAGGTTGCAGTGAGCCAAGATCGCACCACTGCACTCCAGCCTGGTGACATGAGACTCTGTCTCAAAACAAAAACAAAAACAAAAAAAACCTAGAACTTGAATGGGCCATAAGATGGTCCAATTCCCTCATTTACTGGATTATGGTGCTTCATTCAGAGGCCATCTCAAAAGGCAGTGAGAAAAGAGGGCGGCTGGTTGCCCATACCTGCTCCAGCCAGAGCAGCTCCTACCACTGTTCTATCTACTGGTCTTTTAAGCACAGTTTACCTGAGAAAAATAAAATTGCACTTCTAAAAGAAAAATTTGAAACCACTGATCTTGTCATTTTATAGGTAATCAAGCTGAAATTGAGAAAGGTGAGATGATCAGGCCGCTATCACACCCCTAGTTTATGATCAGGTCAGAACTGCAGACTCTTCCCATTCCCTGGGGCTAGAACAAGCCACACCCTTTCAGGAGACTAGAGTTGTGCTCCTGCTATTCCTTCTGTCAACGTCATCCAGTCTCCTTTTATTTCCTGAATGTCCTGCTCCTTTTCCCAACATAAATTCATGAAGCTTTTTTTGGAATTCTGGCCAGTTTTATCCATTTAACCACACAGTTATGGAACATTCTGAAGAAAAAGCACGGGGAGGAACAGGCTTAAGCACAAAGGAAAACACAGAGCTAGGGTGAAATGTTCCCTTTGTCACAAGATTATCATTATGTTTGCATCGTCATTATTGTCTTCATCAGCATTCCTTCTATTCATACCATACTCCATGATGGTTTATTATTATATGTGTTACCTCATTTGATTACCACTCAATGAGCCCTGTAATGTATCTTAACAAACTAAGTGCTATGAAAATCATAAATTTGTTTGTACTATTTTGCATTTTTAGGTATACTGAGTTCTAACTGTCCATAAGCTCTTTAGCTGATGCAATTTTTCTCACAAAATAGATTTAAAAATTTTTAAAGTCATCTGTTATATCTGTTACCTTTTTCATTATCCAAGTGCCTAACAAAGAAACACATTGATAGCAAAGAATCTGCAAATCACTGGTTAGCAAAACTAGAAACAAAACCAACACCTTTAACCACAGTGTCCAATGGCAAAAAGTCAAGAGCAGAAAGTGGAGATCAACTGCAGATAAGCTGCAGATAAACGGCGGGAGTGCTGCAGCCTTAAGTGACCTCCTGGCAGCTTTTGATGCTAATGATCATGCCCTCCTTCCTGGAGCTTTCCACTTCCTTTGTTTTATATATCACTGCTCTCTTTTTCGCTCTTTGAAGCTTCCTTCCAAGTGTCTTTTTATGGTTTTTCTGACCCTCCACATATTTTCATATTTCTGAGTATTTCCTCATGCCATTCATTTCTCTTTCCTCTATGCTTGAACTGCTCGTCTTCCAAAATTCAGCTCAACTAACACTTCCTTTCTAAAGGCTTTCCTGACTGCCAAAATTGGAAGTATTTATTCCCTCCTCTTTTTCTTTTTTAAAAAAAAATTTCATTTTTTCAAATAGTGAAGCCACCTTTGAAAAATTGTGACAGTGAGAGAAATCTGACATAGTTGACTCCATCTTGCTTCTAACCTCCAAGCTGTACTTGGTCATTCCTGGGCATAGGCCAAGCTAACTTTGGGAAGAATTTATTTTATAGTTTAACCTTAAAGCAAGGATGATAATTGCCCTTCCCCAAAACTAAACTGCCTTTGTAAAACTAATGAAAGGCCATAAGGCTAGCATTATGAAGGGAGCCTAAATCTGCTAAAATATAACCAGCCATTGTTCAGGAGGTCACATAATTTATAATTTCCCCAGTTACTCCTGTAGATGACATCACTGTTATAGAACCTAAGATTGGTCTTTTGAGATGTTTTTTCAGATTTTTGCATTTCTGATGGCTGGCTGATTTCACCCAGATCTGTGATTCTTGATTCAACCAGTCATGTGGCTCCCACCCAGAGGCAGACTCAGCACAAGAGAACCATTTTCCACACCCTTATGATTTCATCCCCAACCAATCAGTAGCACCCATTCCCTAGCCCCATGCCCACCAAACTATACTTGAAACACCCTAACCTCCAAGCCTTTGGGGAGATTGGTTTGAGTAATAACCCCATCTTCAGCATAGCTCCTCTTGCATCAATGAAACTCTTTCTTTAGTGCAATACTGTGGTCTCAGTGAATTGATTTTGTGTGTGCAGTTGGCAGAAAAAATCCTATCAGGCAATTAAAAAGATATTGCATTCACATAGTCCAAAATCCAAACATATTTAGAGGCAGGTGGTGAAAAGTCTCCTTTGCACTATTGTTTCATGCTGTTGCCTTTCACTTCTCATTGGCTGACTTTGTGTTTCCAAAAATATTTATGCATAAATTAGCAAAGACAAGTTTGCTCTGGTTTTACACAAATAGTACGGTGCTATGCAGTGTGTTCTGAACACTGCTTTTTTCCACTAAATGATTGTGTTTTGGAGAGAGGTGTTTTCATATTAGTATAGAGAGTATAGCATCATTCCCATACAGCTGTATAGTATTTTATGTCAGGGTTATAGCATAGTATATTTAATCACTCTCCTATTTATGAAACTCTAAATGATTTTTAACTTCTGTTATTATGAGCAATGATGGAATTAATAGTCCTGTACATATGTCAGAGGCATTTGAACCAGAGCGACTCCATTTTGAATGAGGGCTAGGAAAATGAGTCTGGGACTTGCTGGGCTGCATTTCCAGAAAATGAGGCATCCTTAGCCTCTAGAGGTTTATGGTTAAGGGAACAAATTAATAATGCTTACGAAACAGACCCAGACTTGGGAGTGTCCAGATATCCTGCTATCTGGAGAACAAAGGCATTCGTAATTTTGCTTTAAAGATAATAATATCAATTATTGCAAAATATAGTAATTGATAAACTCTTGTAGCAGAGCACATCTCCCCAAGATCTATTTTTATCATATATATATATATACACACAAGCATTATACCTAGGGTGGAGGTGGACACGTTCCTCCTCTTACTTTCAGGAACGTCCTATTCTGTCTATGGAGTAGCTGTCCTTTCACCACTTTACTTTCATTTATTTAACTTAATTTTGTTTTGTTTTGTTTGTTTGTTTGTTTGTTTGTTTGAGACAGAGTCTAGCTCTGTTGCCCAGGCTGGAGTGCAGTGGCATGATCTCGGCTCACTGTAACCTTCGCCTCCTTGTTCAAGCAATTCTCCTGCCTCAGCCTTCTGAGTAGCTGAGATTACAGGTGCACACCACCATGCCTGGCTAATTTTTGTTTTTTTAGTAGACATGGGGTTTTCCATGCCAGGCTAGTTTCGAACTCCTGACTTCAAGTGATCTGTCACCTTGGCCTCCCAAAGTGCTAGGATTACAGGCGTGAGCCACCATGTCCAGCCAACTTTACTTTCTTAATAAACTTGCTTTTGCTTTGCACTGTGGACTTGTCCTGAATTCTTTCTTGCATGAGATCCAAGAACCTGCTCTTGGGGTCTGGACTGGGACCCCTTTCCTGTAACACATATGTCATTTTGCAAAAACATACTAGTATACTCACAGAATAAATTGGAATTGTTCCATCAGACAGTATAAAATTATGGTAAATATTTTCGGTTATTCTCCATATGTGTTGTACAAATTTATACTTTCTCAAGCAATATGTGAAGTTCACATTTCTCCCACATTCTTGATAAGACTGTGTATCAAACTTACATATCTTTATCCATCTTTATAGGTAAGAGATGTTATTGCAGTGTAATTTTATGTTTTATTTCTTTCATTATGATTCAAGTTCAGCACCTTTTCATATTTTAAGGGTTATGTGTATCTCTTTTTAATGAATTATCTGCTTATATAATTTTCACATTTTTCTAGTAGGTAATTAGTCTTATTTATGGAAACCTTTTACATATTAAGAAAATTAGATCTGTTTTGTTTTTATATGAGTCACAATTTTTTCTAGTGTATGCTTTCTTCTTTTTGACTCTGCTACTAATAACCCTCCTTACTTTCTAGTTGCTGTAGGGGAGAAAAAATAATTTTCCCTACCATTCGTATTTCTCATGTGGGACTCTCTCTAACAAAAGATACATTAATAGCAGGAAAATAAACAAGTTTATTAACATGTATATTTTTATATGAGACAGCTAGGAAATGAGTAATTCTCTAGAGTAGATCTCAAAGAAAAGCATTTAAACTTCAGGCTTACATACCATTGTTCTCTGAAACAAAGAAAGAAGGATGTGGGGAAAGGCCTGGTTATGATATGACCTGGAAAAGCACCTTAAACAAAGATAAGGTTTGTTATGCAGATTTAAGTCAATATCTTCTCCAATTACTCATCTCTCTCTTCAGGGTGCAGAGAGGGAGACACCCTTACAAATAGAGATTTTCATTATAGATGTCAATTTCTCTTACAAAGGATCAACTTTTCAGAGCTGCTTCTATGTCTGCAGTTTCTCAAAATGATATGCCAAAGAGGCATATTTTAGGATTGTATATACTGGTCTCCTACAATCATATTTTGGGATGATGTGAGCCCCATCACTGCCTGTGAACTATTCATTTTGTAACCACCCAACTGGTTCTTCTTGCCTGCTGCCCAGATAAAGCTGATTTATCAAGAGAAGGGAAATACAAGACAGAGTTTAATACACATAGAGCCAGCTAAACAAGAGACAAGAGTTTTATTATTACTCAAAGCAGCCTCCCGAAAATTTGGAGGCTAGGGTTTTTTAAAGCTAATTTATGAGGGTTGAAGCTGTTCTCTTGCACTGAGTAAGTTCTTGGGTGGGGACAAGACCAGATGAGCCAGTTCACCAGTCTAGGTGGCGCCAGCTGATCCGTCAGAATGTACTTCCTAAGAAATACCACAAACACCAAGCTTAGGTTTTACAATAGTAATGTTGTCTGTAGGAGCAACTGGGGAGGTTGGTGATCTTGTGGCCTCTGGCTGCATGACTCCTGAGCCGTAATTTCTAATCTTGTGGCTAATTTGTTAGTTTTTCAAAGGCAGTCTGGTTCCCAGGCCAGGAGGGATTTTGTGTCAGGAGAAACTGTTGTCATCTTTGTTTCAAAGTTAAAGTATAAATGAAATTCCTCCAAAAGTTAGCTTGGCCTACTCCCAGGAATGAACAAGGGCAGCTTAGAAGCTAAAAGCAAGATGAAGTTGGGTAGGTCAGATCTCTTTCACTGTCATAATTTTCTCACTGTTATAATTTTTGCAAAGGCAGGTGTAATTTATTATAGAACTCACCATACTACGTCATAATTCTTTCTACATTTGCTATCAGACTTTGAGGATCTCAAGAGCAGATATCTTATTCAACTTTTCATGCCTCTTGTACATTAGCTTACCAGGTACTGAACATCAATCACAAATTTTTTTAATGAATTATTGTGTGCTTATTTTTTCTTTTGGGCTTAAATGCATGTTAAATTTTAATAATTACGTTGGTATTAGCTACATTTAACAGCATTTACAGCATTGTTTTGTTGTGGCCCTACTTCTTTTTCCTATTCTACTGATATTTAGTTGAACAATTACGTAGGAGACCAGAATATGCCACCCTGAAATATGGCTGCCTAGCATAAGGATTATTTTGAGCTGGTTATTTGAAGGTACTACAGATACATGAGAAGCCCTAAAAATAGAATAGAGGTTACCCTTTTGTAAAGGGAAATGTACAGTTATAAAGAAAATCTCCAGTGGTAAGGTTGTCTTCCTCTCTGTACCAGGAGCGAGTGACTTTAAATCATTAGAGATTCTTATCAATAGACAAGGCACTGACTTAAATCTGCATAACAAACCTTACCCTTGTTTTCCTTGTTTTCCATGTTTTCCCTGGTTACCGCCACATTACTGGTCCTCCAACTCTCTTTTTTCTTTTTTTCAGTAGAGGACGATATTTAAGCCTGAACTAAGCCCACATCTTTGAGATTGACTAATTTCTCTGAATATCTAGAATGAATGTCTATCTAAGGAATAAATGTTAATAAACTTCTATTTGTTTTTCTCCTCTTAATCTATCTTTTGTTACTGGAGGGACTAGTTAAGAACTCAGAAAAAGTAGAGAAAAAATTATTTTCTACCTTTACAACAAGCAGAATTTATTCAGCAGATTGGTGTTACGTGCGTACGGGTGAAGAGACCACCAAACAGGCTTTGTGTGTGCAATAAAGCTTTTTAATCACCTGGGTGCAGGCGGGCTGTGTCCAAAAAAAGGAGTCAGCAAAGGCAGATAGGGGTGGGGCAGTTTTATAGGATGTGGGTAGGTAGTGAAAAATTACAGTTAAAGAAGGTTGTTCACTTGCGGGCAGGGGCGGGAGTCACAAGGTGCTTGGTGGGGAGCTTCTGAGACTCATTTTCCAGGAGAAGGAATGTCACAAGGTCAATTGATCAGTTAGGGTGGGGCAGGAACAAATCACAATGGTGGAATGTCATCAGTTAAGGCAGGAACTGACTATTTTTACTTCTTCTGTGGTTCTTCAGTTGTTTCAGGCCATCTGGCTGTATACGTGCAGGCTTGGGCTCAGAGGCCTGACAATTGGTTTTTATTTGGCATACAATTTAAAAATATCAGCAGGAAAAGATTGTGTGTGTGTGTGTGTGTGTGTGTGTGTGTGCCTGTGTGTGTGTGTTCATGTATATGGGGTGGAGGTGGAAGAGGCAAGATTACATAACCAACCATTTAAGGCTCTAAGTTTCTTTTTAATCTATAAGATAAATAAGTGCCAGAATAAAGTATCCTAGAACATACTGAAGATTTCATGCCAAGATCCCTAGTCCCAGAAAGCTATTTAGAAATGATACTTTGAAGTAAATCAATGGAAAATTCAAGGAAATGAAAGGCCTGCCCTTCAAAAAATCCAACATCAATCAGTACTACTGCTAGGTATTCTTTATTTTCCTCCTTACATATTGTACATACAGGAAAAGAGTAAAAATTATTTAATTTTCTATAACTTCAGCCACTTATTCTCATGCTATTGCTTTTCAAATGTTTACATATTTGAATGAAAACACAGTAACTCCTCCACCTGTCTTTAAAACAAAGGTGGTTATACACCTGGTCTGCAGGGGCAGAGGGAAAGTGTGGAACTTAATATTAAATGTTCATCCATAATTTTCACTTTGCTTCAGACCTTGATGAGGATTCAAGATGGCCTCTTGCTTTGTTTGGTTTTGAGGTCTTCATGCTAGCGTGCAATTGTGTAAGAGCAATTTACCGTGACTCACCTTTCTTTTTTTTTTTGGCACAAAAAATAAACAGTTTTTCTGTGGTGCTCAATAGCACTCAAATGTGCCAGGGAAAAGACCTCTTTTTTAAAAAAATGAAATAAAACATATGGAAGGAAACTAAGAACTCTTGTCAAAATTATTCCACTGTGAAATTAGTTACATTCCACAAGAAAATATAATCATGCCAAGGGTTCTTTTCTTCAGTGACTCTCACATAAACTACAGCAGGAAAAAAAAATCTGGTGTTCAGCTTCATAAGCTGTCGGTGCCATTGGCTACCTAAACCCATTCATATTTGATTATTTTCAGTCCACTGCCATTTCTATACAGCCCTGGTGGATATTTCCTTGGTTCATTAAATAAAACATTCCTATCAGCCTATTATTGTGTTGCTACTGTCCTTGCTATAATTAACACAGCAACAGATTTAAAAAATAATACTTAAAATAACTGGTGTAGAATTCACTTCTAAACAAAATACACATAAAAAAGATCATCCAACAGGGAGCTGCCAAATGTACTGTAAACTGGAAGAGTTTCAGCATCCTTTAAACACTCGGCAAGAAGCTAACTGAACCACATCTCTGCTGTCAGCAGAGCATGAAACTCTGAGATTTGTTTCAGTTTCCATCTAGTCTCTGCCAGTTAAAACTAAAGACTTCCACAGGGTAAATACCTATTCCATTTTTACTGGCATTGCCTACTTTCTCTTTGATAATCTTTATGTTTCCCTCTCAGGAATGCTTGAGCCCTTTATGAATGTGACATTTTGCAAAGCACTGTGGTCTAATAAACTTTCCCAAATTTCCTCATCATCCTCATCTCCACAAAGCCTTTCTTATATGCACACAGTTGTGAGTGGCTCTATGCAAAGAAAATCTAATAGACCCTATTCTTTTTCCTATAAGAATATATCATGGAGAACACACACACTCATACACATACCCAGTACTTAGAGAGAGAGAGAGAGCTAAATGCAAACAGTAAGCTCTGCTCAAAATCCTCCATTGGATTCTCGTTTCTTATCAAATCAAATACAATTTTCTCAGCTTGTCACTCAAAGACTTCTACAATATGAGCCTAATATGAGACTTCTACAATATGAGATAATATGGAAATTATCTTTCCAGCCGACAATTTACCAATCTCCTGAGTGTATCTCCTGTTCCTAGTAAACTAGATTACTCACAGTTCCTGTGTTATATGGTGCTTTCCTATTATCTTATCCTGACCCCAGACAGGCAGAAAATCAGGGCTCTGGGGTCAACTAGTCTGGAGTGTGGGATGTTATATGCCTGGTTCAGGGGGAAAGGAGGGAGAGGAATAGAGAAGAGGTATCCCTTGTAATATTATCAATAGGCAGCTGCTGGGGCACTAGGAAGTGATTTGAGTCAGAGCAACTCTCAGAGTTGCTGATGAGAAAAGTCATGCAGACCATCCAAATAAGTTGTCAATTTAATGAGTGCTACAAAAATGAGGATTCCTTAATGAAGCCAGGAACACCGAGAGAGGACAGGACACATGCTTCAAACTGGAGAGTGTGAGATGCAGGCTAAAGCTCTGTAAATAAGAGTAGAAATGAAATGACTTTTCCTATTGTGACTGCTTCTTTGGGGTCTGGGGACAGAGAGTTATGGATGTGAACAGAACTGAATGCCACCTGGGCTCTTAGAATGATGGCATTCTTTCTGCATGGAACACCTTTATCCTCTGGTTCAAATCATATCAATTCTTTCAGACCCATTTCAAATATCACCTCTTCCATGAAACCTTTTTTTCTGTCCCTCAAAAGAAGCCATCCTTCCCTCATCTGCACTGTATCAGACATTGTTGATACTTCTTGACAGCCTTCCTTACTAGATTGTGTATTACATTCTTAAGTTTGTCTTATACCTTTACTGTATTATATGCACCTTAAGTTATGGATTTACTCTTTCTTAATATCAACTGTAGCAACTACATACTGTGACACATAACTGTTACTCAATAAATATTGTTAACATTTTTTAACTAACATCTGAGAACAGAGAATATTTGCATGACTTATGGAAAAAGAAAAGGGGCATCAGTATCCAAATATACCTCTGGATGTTCTCCCAATTGGCCAGTATCATTGGCATTACCATATGTTTTATAGAGATAACTAGATACATTCAGCTTATATTGAATATTTACTTATAATTCGTCATGAACCTAGTCAATCAATCTGAAAAATTTATCGTAATAAAAGTATTTACTATAATCTCAGGGCATACGAGGGATGCTGAATAAATATTACCACAAAAATATACAAATGTCCACTTTAATATTCTCTTCATTTGTTCTTCATACAACCAGGAGACATATCATACCACCTAAAAGTTGGACCCCAAAACTAATTTAGGTTATGCTTTGATTAAAATTTAGTTTGCTTTCATACTTGATTTAACAATCTTTTCTCACTATTCTGTTCTTTTGTTAAATATACCATGTTGGAAATATATATTTCTTATAAGCTCATAGTAAGATGTGTAGGAAAAATCTTACAGTATAAGGAATAAAATCCTTCTTAAATGTTTTCTGTATTAACAGGAAAATTGAGGTCAGATTCTCAATCAAGTATATTGGATATTATGTGATGCATTTTATGTTTTAATATTTATCTCAGTTTTCCTACTTATTTTCTTTTAATTTCTTGCTTAAAAAAATGGTATCTTAATCTTATAAGTCAGCCCCTTTATACATTTTTAATAATGCAGAATATAAATAATAACACATAAAATTAAAGTTATCTAATCTTATTTATACTTTAGTATCCTAAAGTCAAAATGTTACATAGAAGTATAGTATATTATTAAATGAAAAGGAAATGACTATTATAGTTGCATTTTTTTTGAAAATACAAAGATTTCAAAAGTAGATGGAGGTTTTAGGAAAAATCTGTCTAATTTGCTCCTAACACTAAGACAAATCTCCTAATTTGTTCCTAACACTAAGACAAGCCATTTATTCATTTTTCTCATTATTTAGAATTGTAAATTCACAATTTATAATTGTAGAAAATTTTGGAGTACAATATGATGTTATGATTCATGAATATAATGTGGAATAATTAAATCAAACTAGTTAAATCATCCATTTCCTCAAATACTTAACATTTTTTGGTAGTGAGAATGTTTGACATTTACTCTCAGCAATTTTGAAATGTAGAATACTCCATTATCAACTATTAATATATCCACCACACTGTGCAATAGATATTTAAAAAAACCCATATTGATCATCATTTCCCCATCCCTCAACCTCCATAACCACTTTCTAGTCTCTTCTATGTGTTCAACTCTTTTAAGATACCATATATAGTCGAGAACACGCAGTATTTGTCTTTCTGGGCCTGTCATATTTCAATTAGCGTAATGTTCTCCAATTGCATACATGCACATAACAACATTTCCTTCTTTCATAAGGCTGAAGAATATTCCATTGTGTATATAAACCACATTTTCCTTATCCATTTATCTGTTGATGGACAATTAGATTGATTCTATGACTTGGCTGCTTCAGTGAACATAGAAGTGCACACACCTCCTCAACAAACTTATTTCAAATCTTTGGGTAAATACCTAGAAATATGATTTTTGCCTCATATAATTCTCTTTTTAGTTTTTTTAAGGAATTTCCATATAGTTTTTCAAAATGGTTATACCAGTTTACGTTCCCAACAACAGTGTACAAGGGTTTCCTTTTCTCCACATTCTTACTTACCCTTGTTATTATTTATCTTTTTGATAATAGCCATTCTGACAGATGTGAGATGATATTTCATTCTGATTTTAATTTGCGCTTCCCTGATGATTAGTGATGTTGAGTATTTTTTCATATATCTGTTGGCCATTTGTATGTCTTCCTTTAAGAAGTGCTTATTTAGGCCCCTTGCCCATTTTTAAATTGGGCTTTTTGTCTTCTTGCTATTGAGTTGTTTGATCTCCTTATATATTTTGAATATTGACATTTTATCAGATATGGCTTGCAATTATTTTCTTCCAGTCCATAGGTTGTTTCCCTATATTGTTTCCTTTGCTGTGCAGAAGCTTCTTAGTTTGATATAACTCCATTTGTCTATTTTGCTTTTGTTGCATGTTCTTTTGGTGTCAAATCCAAAAAATCATTGCTAAGACAAATGTTGTATAGTTTTCCCCCTGTGTTTTGTCTAGTAGTTTTACAGTTTCTGGTCTTCAGTTTAAGTTTTTAATCCATTTTTAGTTCATTTATGCTGTGAGATAAGGGTCCAATATTGTTCATGTGGATATCTAGTTTTTTCACCACCATATGTTGAAGAGACTATCCTTTTTCCACCATGTATTATTGGCAGGTTTGTTGAAAATCAATCAACTGTGCATGCATTGGTTTATTTCTGGGCTCTCTTCAACCAGTCTGCTGGTTGATACGTCTTTTTTTTTCCTAGCATCATGCTGTTTTAATTACTAGAGAACTCCCTAGTATTGTTTAAAATCAGCTAGTGTGACACCTCCAGCTTTGTTCTTTTTGCTCATGATTGCCTTTGCTATTCAAGGTTTGTTGTCATTCTGTATGAATTTTAGCATTGTTTTTTTCTATTTCTATGAAAAATAAAATAGAAATTTTTACAGTAATTACATTGAATCTGTAAATCACTTTGGGTAGAATGAATATTTTAACAATATTAATTACTTCAATCCACAAACGTAGGATATCTTTCCATCTATTTGGGTCTTCTTCAATTTCTTTCATCAATGTTTTAAACTTTTCAGTGTACACATCTTTTACTTCCTTGATTAAATTTATTCCTAAGTATATTAATTTTTGTCACTATTATAAATGGGATTGTTTTCTTTCTTTTTCAGATAGTTTGTTATTAGCATTCAAAAATTTGACTAGTTTTTGCATGTTGATTTTTATATTTTACCACTTTAATGTATTTGTTCATTAATTCCAACAGGTTTTTTTTTTTTAATTTAGTCTGTAGGGTTTCCTATATATACGATTATGTCATCAGCAAACAGTGACTATTTTACTTCTTACTTTCCTAATTATATGTATTTTATTTTCGTCTCTTGTCTAATTGCTCTGGCAAGGACTTCCAATACTATGTTGAACGTAGTGCCAAGAATGAGCATCCTTGTCTTGTTCCAGATCTTAGAGGCAAGACTTTCACTTTTTCTCCATTAAGTATGATGTTAACTGTGGGCTTCTCCTACATGGCCTTTATTGTGTTGCGGTACTTTCCTTTTGTACCTAATTTGATGAGTGTTTTTATCATAAAAAAGATGTTGAATTTTATCAGATGCCTTTTCTATATCTAATGAGATGATTACATGGTGTTTTGGCCTTCATTCTGTTAATGTAATATATCATATTCATTGGCTTGAGTGTGTTGAGCCATTCTTGTATATCAGGGTTAAATCCCATTTGATCATAATGGATGGTCCTTTAAATATATTGTTCAATTTGGTTTGCTAACATTTTATTGAGGGTTTTTGCAATGATGTTCATCAAGGATACTGGCCTGCAATTTTCTTTTCTTGTAATGTCCTTGTCTGGCTCTGGTATCAGGGTAATGCTGACTTCATGAAGAGCTTGGAAATGTTCCCTCCTCTTCAGTTTTTTGGAAGAGTTTCAGAAGGATTGGTATTAGTTCTTCATTAAACATTTGGTAGAATTCAGCCATGTGGCCATCAGATCTTGTGATTTTCTTTGATGGAAGACTTTCTTATTACTGATACAATCTCCATACTTGTTATTTTCTGCTCAGATTTTCTATTTCTTTATGAATCAGTCTTGGTAGGTTATATGTGTCTAGGGATTTGTTTGTTTCTTCTAAATTATCAAATTTGTTGCATATAATTGTTTGTAATAGTCTCTGTTGATCCTTTGTATTTCTGTGGTATCAGCTGTAGTGTTTTCTTTTTCATATCTGATTTAATTTATTTGAGGCTTCTCTCATTTTTTTCTTAGTCTAGCCAAAGTTTTATCAATTTCGTTTATTTAAAAGAAAAAACAATTCTGGCTGGGCGCGGTGGCTCATGCCTGTAATCCCAGCACTTTGGGAGGCCAAGGTGGGAGGATCATGAGGTCGGGAGATTGAGACCATCCTGGCCAACATGGTGAAACCCCGTCTCTACTAAAAATACAAAGATTAGCTAGGCATGGTGGCTACTCGGGAGGCTGAGGCAGGAGAATTTCTTGAACCCGGGAAGCAGAGGTTGCAGTGAGCTGAGATCATGCCACTGCATTCCAGCCTGGTGAGATAGCAAGACTCTGTCAAAAAAAAAAAAACTTAGAAAAACTGGGTCAAAATTCATATGGAACCAAAAAGAGCCCAAATAGCCAAGGCAATCCTAAGCAAAAAGAACAAAGCTGGAGACATCATGTTAACTGACTTCAAACTGTATGACAAGGCAACAGTAACCAAAACAGCATGGTACTGGTACAAAAACAGGCACATAGACCAGAAGAACATATTAGAGATTCTAGAAAGAATGCCACACACATGCATCCATCCACAAAGCTGACCAAAACAAGCAGTGGAGAAAGGACTCCCTATTCAATAAATGCTGCTGGGATAACTGGCTAGTTATATGTGGAAGATTGAAAATGGACACCTTCCTTACACTATATACAAAAATCAACTCAAGATGGATTAAAGACTTAAATGTAATACTAAAACTATAAAACTTCTAGAAGATAACCTAGAAAATTTCATTCTGGGGCAAGGACCTGGCAATGATTTAATGATAAGGACACCAAAAGAAGTTGCAACAAAAATAAAAATTTGACAAATGAGACCTAATCAAATTAAAGAGCTTCTGCATAACAAAAGAAACTTATCAACAGAATAATTAGACAACCTATAAAATGGGAAAAAAATTTTGCAAACTATATTTCTGACACGGGTTTGATATCTAGAATCTATAAGGAACTTAAAGAAATTTACAAGCAGAAAAGAAACAACCTCATTAAAAAGTAGTCAAAAGACATAAACGGACACTTTTCAAAAGAAGACATACACGTGGCCAACAAGCATGTTAAAAAATTCTCAACATCAAAATTAGAGAAATGCAAATCCAAATCACAATGAGATACCATCTCACATCTGTCAGAATGTCTATTATAAAAAAGAAAAAAAATGACTGGGCATGGTGGCTCATGCCTGTAATCCCAGCACTTTGGGAGGCCGAGGTGGGCGGATCACGAGGTCAGGAGATCGAGACTGTCCTGGCTAATACTGTGAAACCCCGTCTCTACTAAAAATACAAAAAATTAGCTGGGCATGGTGGTGGGCACCTGTAGCCCCAGCTACCAGGAGGCTGAGGAAGGAGAATGGTGTGAACCCAGGAGGCAGAGCTTGCAGTGAGCCGAGATCGCACCACTGCCCTCTAGCCTGGGTGACAGAGCAAGACTCCATCTCAAAAAAAAAAGAAAAAATATAAGAGATGGTGGCGAGGGCGAGGTTGTGGAGAAAAGTGAACACTTATACACTGCTAGTAGGAGTGTAAACTAGCTCAGTCATTGTGGAAAGCAGTGTGGCCATTTCTCAAAGAACTTAAACCAGATTTACCATTTGACCCAGGAATCTCATTATTGGTTATATACCCAAAGGAATATAATTACTTCTGCTATAAAGGCACATGCATGCATATGTTCATCAGGGCAGTATTTACAATAGCAAAGACATGGAATCAATCTAAATTCCCATCAATGGTAGATTGGATAAAGAAAATCTCACACATATAAACTGTGGAATACTATGCAGCCATATAAAAGAAGGAGATCATTTTCTTTGCAGCAACATGGATGGAGCTGGACACCATTATTCTGAACAAACTAACACAGGAACAGAAAACCAAATACCGTATGTTCTAACTTATCAAGTGGGAACTAAAAAATTAGGACACACAGGTACAAATAGGGAAACAGCAGACACTGGGGCCTACTTGAGGTTGGAGGATAGGAAGAAAGAGAGGATTTTAAAAATACCTATCAGGTACTATACTTATTACCTGTGTGACTAAATAATCTGCACACTAAACTCCTGCGACATGCAGTTTACCTGTATAACAATCTACACATGTACTCCTAAACCTAAAAGTTAAAAAAGTTTAGTTTCATGGATGTATTGTTTTACTAGTCTCCATGTTATTTATTTCTTCTCTCCATGTTATTTATTTATTACAGCCTTCCTCATGCTAATTTTGAGCTTTGTTCTTCTTTTTCTAGTTTCTTGAGGTATAATATTCGGTTGTTTATTTGAGATCTTTCTGTTTTGCTTTAGTTTGTTTTGTTTTTTATCTAGATATTTATTGCTATAAACTTTCCTCTTATAACTGCTTTTCCTGTATCCCATAAATTTGGTTTTGTTTCCATTTTTGTTTATCTCAAGATATTTAAAATTTTTCTTTTAATTTTTTTGTTGACCCATTGATTGTTCTGGAGTATTTTGTTTAACTTCCACGTATTTTTAGTTTTTCCAAAATTCCTCTTACTGATTTTTAGTTTTAGGCTATTGTGGTCAAAAACGATACTCAATATAATTTCAGTCTTCTTGAATTTGTTGAGGCTGTTTTTGTGCCCTCACATGTGTTCTTTTCTGGAGAATGTTTTGTTTGTTCTTGAGAATAATACCTATTCTGTTGTTACCGCATGGACTGTTTCATATAGGTCTATTACATCCATTTAATTTAAAGTTTAATAATTTAACTAATATTTAGTTAACATTTTTCTGTTCAGATCGTCTTTTCATTGTTGAAAAAGAGGTATTGAAGTCTCTTTCTATTATTGTATTGCAATCTGTCTCTTTATTCAGATTTTTTACTATTTGTTTTATATATTTATGTGTGCTAATGTTGAATGAAGGTATTTTTACAATTGCTATATTCTCTAAGGATTTGGCTTATTTATCATTATATAATGCCCTTCTTTTGATGGTTTTTGACGTAAAGTCTGTTTTATTTGGTTGCTACCCTTGCTTTCTTGTGGTTTCTATTTACATGGAATATCTTTTGCCATCCCTTCACTTTTACTCTATGTGTGTCCTTAAAATTGAGGTGAGTCTCTTGTAGTCAGCATATAACTGGGTCCTGTTTCTTATTCATTCTGTCTCTCTTTCTTTGTATTGGAGAATTTAACTTATTTACATTTAAGATAATTATTGATAGGTAAGAACTTATTACTGCCATTTTCTTGTTTTCTGGTTGTTTTATTAAGAATTTGTTTCTTCCCAGCACTTTGGGAGGCCGGGGCAGGCGGATCACGAGGTCAGGAGATCAAGACCATCCTGGCTAACACAGTGAAACCCTGTCTCTACTAAAAATACAAAAAATTAGCCCGGTGTAGTGGCGGGCGCCTCTAGTCCCAGCTACTCGGGAGGCTGAGGCAGGAGAATGGCGTGAACCCGGGAGGCGGAGCTTGCAGTGAGCCGAGATTGTGCCGCTGCACTCCAGCCTGGGCGACAGAGCCAGACTCCATCTCAAAAAAAAAGAATTTGTTTCTTTCTCTCTTTCTGTCTTTCTTTGTGATTTGATGGTTTTCAATAGTAGTATGCTTTGAATATTTTCTAGTTTTGTTTTGTGCTTCTATTGAAGATTTTTGCTTTGTAATTACCATGAGGCCTACATGGAACATCTCATATGTATGACAGCCTATCTCAAGCTGGTAACAACTTAACTTTGATGGCTTAACTAACTTTGATACAACAATAGTACATTTTACTCCCTGTTTTCATTTAAACTCTTTGAATTTCTTTAATAACTCATTGGTAGCTACTGTTTTCAGCAGCCACCAGAGGCCCATACAGGAGAGCACCAGCAGGGGATCCACCTGCATGAGTCTCCTCTAGGTGGTCTCACTGTTAGGGATTGGATTGCAGGTGCAGTTTAATGACACAATCAGAATGCAATAGTTTAAAAGTTTTTCATACTCACATATCCTGGGGGGTACATAGCATGCTGTCTCTACTTAAACACACACAGGTCAGGGGCTGCAAGAAGAGAGGGACAGAAGGGACTTTTGGGTCAATTCCTTTATTGGACCTACAGAATTATCCAAATTTCCTGTGGAGAGCTTTAATCAGTAGGTTTAAAACAAATAGGCACTAATTTCAGGAGGTCATATTGTGAATAAGAGGTGATCACTTTAAGTTCCTGAGCAAATGTCTAAATGGTCCATTTAAAGGAAGTGGGAGAAAAGCAGGGAGCCTAGCCTGCTAGATGGGAGAGATGCTTCTATGTTTTTATATCTTGTCATTGACTAGAGCCATTCAAGTGGGATACAGTATTGGAAACAGGGTCAAGGTGGCCTAAACCCTGCTTCTAGTATTAATAAATTTATATTTTAAAAGCAATACTGAAGCAATATAAAATTATTAACATTCAATGCAATTTATCTCATGATGTCTTAGAATCATACTCAAAAGTAAGGCAATTGGAGTTGAGTGGTGGAGATCTATTGACTGTAAGGGAAGAGAGTAGTTGTGGTGGTTGTGTGTGGAGACACAAGGCAAGAGATTAGAGTGAAAAGTTGGAGATAGGTGGTAGAAAAAGACATCAGAGAGTGGGTAAGTCCTCTCCTCAGGGAGTTAAAGGGTTTAATGACATAGAATTGGTGCCTCTTGGGGAAAGCAATAATCTCCATTAATTTTAGTAACCTGTACCAGAATTCTCTTTAGGTATATAAGTGTGAGGGTATATATTTCACCAGAGAAGAAGTAGTATACCAGGATCACAGGATAAGCAGATAGTGAATTTAGAAGGATATGTAAAAATGTGCTGGGTCCATTTTCTGCCTTAGGAAAGGCAGTCTGTGAGCATCCCTTGGTGGAGGTTTAGTGTAAAGAGTGAAGTCATCTACAACATCGAGGTTTTGGGTTAGGATGATGTCATCTGAGGTAATGTCATCTCAGTGCAGAGATTTTGGGTCAGGTCAATGACATCTGGAATGTTTGACTGGGTATCCTTTTCAAGTGGGTACCCATTTGTGTTAATGTAGGACATAGTATTTAGCATAATTGGTTGAAACAATCATTTGCTGAAGGATTTGGATGTCTGATTGTAAACCAATAAAAGTACCCAAACCAGTAATAGTAATAAGACCAATAATCAATAGAATAATGTGCAGCTGCCCCTGACATGGTTTTGTTCAGGGTGAAAGTTTAGGTTTAAATGGGTTCCTGGTTATATGAATAGATACCTGGTCTGTGGGACAATCTATTGTAATGAATTCTAGGAGAATATGAGTCCTTCATCTGGCTTCCAGTGTTAGTGGGATGGGGGCAAGATTAAAAATGTATATAAAAGTAGTTAAGGCCTGGGACAAACTGGAGAACCTTAGTTTATTTGTTGTCTTGGAATTTGAAAAGTTTTTTGAGGGCATCATTGTGTCTCTCAATTAAAGCAGTTATTTGGGAGCTATCAAGGATGTGAAAGTTCTATTGAATGTCTTTTTCAAGAACCTAGCAAGATATATTTTAATAAGTGAAATTTGTGCTTTTTTTAAGTAGTAGTAATGCTTGTAACTTTGAAGGGAATAAGAAATATCCCAGCAAAGCCTTAGACTGTGGCCTCAGAACATACGGAGATTCGTAATTTTGATTTATTCTTTGGGTGTCTATAAATCAAGAAATTCCCAGAGGTTTTGTTTGGTTTGTCTTTGTTTTTTGCCTTAAAGGGTACAATTTTTAAGCAATGGCCTAACAGCTTATAATAAATATAAAGATGAAACCATTTGTTGACCAGGGCATGTAGTGCAAACACAATGGCCTGAAGTTTGGCTAAGTGCGTTGTTTCTTGGTCTCCATCATTTATTAGGGACTGATATGGTTTGAATGCTTGTCCCCTCCAAATCTCATGTTGAAATGTGATTCCCAATGTTGGAGGTGGGGCCTGGTGGAAGATGATTGTATCATGGGAGCAGATCCCTCATGAATAGCTTAGCATAATCCCCTTGGTAATGACTGAGTTCTCCCCCTAGTTAGTTCACATGAAATCTGGTTGTTTAAAAGAGTTTGGGACCTCCCCCTTGTCTCTCTTGCTCCTGCTCTCTCCATGTGACATTTTGGCTCCCCATCACCTCTGCCATTATTGTAAGCTTCCTGATGCCTCACCAGAGTAGATGCCAGCACCATGCTTAATGTACAGCCTCCAAAACCATGAACTAAAATAAAACCTCCTTTCTTTGTAAATTACCTAGCATCAGGTATTCCTTTATAGCAATGCAAAAATAGCCTAACACGGAAAATTGGTACCAGAAGCGGGATGTTACTATAAAGACAAGGAAAGATGTGTAAGTGGCTTTGGAATTGGGTAAGAGGCAGAGGTTACAAGAGTTTGGAGGGCTCAGAAGAAGACAGAAAGACGAATTAAAATGTGGAACTTTGGTTGTGACCAAAATGCTGATAGAAATATGGACAGTGAAGACCAGGCTGACAAGGTCTCAGATGGAAATGAGGAATTTATTGGGCATGTTATGCCCAACCCATGTTATGCCCTAGCAAAGAGCTTGGCTACATTGTGTTCACATCCTAGGGATCTGTGGAAGGCTGAACTTAAGAGTGATAACCTAGCATATCTGGTGGAAGAAATGTGTAAGCAACAAAGTGTTTAAGATGTGGCCTAGCTGTTTCTAACAGCCTACAATCAGATATAGTAATAAAGAAATGACTTAAAGTTGAAACATATTTAAAAGGGAAGCAGAGTGTAAAAGTCTGAAAAATTTGCAGCCTGGTCCTATGGTAACAAAAGAATGCAAGCAGGCTGTGGAGCAACCACTGGCTAGAGAGATTACCATGAGTAAAAAGGAGCCAAGTGCTAATATTCAAGATAATGGTAAAAAGGCCTCAAAGGCATTTCAGAAGCCTTCAGGATGGCTTCTGCCACCACAGATTCAGATGCCTAGGAGAATAACGGTTTCAGGGGCTAGGGCCAGGGCACTGCTGCCCTGCTTAGCCCCAGGACACAGCTCGCCTCATCCTGGCCACTCCAGCTCCAGCCTTGGCTCAAGGGAGCCCAAGTGTAGCTCAGAATGAAGCTCCAGAGGGTGCAAGCCATAAGCCTTGGCTGTTTCCACATGGTATTAAGTCTGCGGGTGCTCAGAATGCCCATGTGAAAGAGGTGCAGCAACTTCCCTCTAGGTTTCAAAGGATGTTTTGGAATGCCTGGGTGTCCAGGCAGAAGCATGCTGCAGGGGCATTCTCCACAGAGAATCCCTACTGTGGCAGTTCCCAGAGGGAAATGTGAGGTTAGAGTCCCCGCACAGAGTCCCCACCAGGCCACTGCTTAGTGGACCTGTGGTAAGAGGGCCACCAACCTGCAGACCTCAGAATAATAGAGCCACTTGCAGCTTGCATCCTGAGCCTGGAAAAACTATAGGTCATTAATTCCAACCTGTGAGAGCAGCCACAGAGGCTGCACCCTGCAACACAGAGTTGCCCAAGGATTTGCGAGCCCACCCGTTGTACCAGTGTGCCCTGGATGTGGGACATGGAGTCCAAGTTGATTATTTTGAAACTGTAAGATTCAATGACTGCCCTGCTGGGTTTTGGAATTACTTGGAGCCTGCTGCCACCCGTTCCTTTTTTTTTTGGCTGGTTTTTCCCTTTCGAAACAGGTATGTATAACCAACACCTGTACCACAATTGCATTTGGGAAGTAAATAACTTATTTTTTGATTTAATAGGCTCAGAGGTGGAAAGAGCTTGGCCTTGAGTCTTAGATAAAACTTTGGACCTTTGATTGAGTTAATGTTGGAATAAGTAAGGCCTTGGGAGACTGTTGAAAAGGGATGATTGTATTTTGCAGTGTAAGAAGGGCATGAGATCTGGGGGGCCAGGGTCATAATGACTTGGCTTGGATGCATGTCCCCTCCAAATTTCATGTTGAAATGTGGTTTCCAATGTTGGAGGTGGGATCTGGTGGAAGGTGGCTGGATCATGGGAGTGGATCCCTCATGAGTAGCTTAGCATCATCCCATTGGTGATAACTGAGTTCTCCCTCAGTTAGTTCATGCAAGATCTGGTTCTTAAAAGAGTCTGGGACCTCCCCCTTCTCTCTCTTGCCATGTGACATGCTTGTTCCCCATTGCTTTCTGCCATGAGTGTAAGCTTCCTGAGCTTCAGCAGAAGCAGGTGCTAACACCATGCTTCGTGTACAGCCTGCAGAACTATAGGCCAAAATAAAATCTCTTTTCTTTATAAATTACCCAGTCTTTATAGCAATTAAAAAAAATGGCCTAACACAGGGACATTGTGGCTAAGGGATGGAAAGAAGCAACATTCCACTAAGTACCATGATGTATGATGGTTAGCAGTGCTGTCTACATAGTTTGCCAACTCATTATCATTTACTCAGTTATTCCCAAAGGGCTTCCCAGGCCTAGAGAAGGGGTATAGGGTAAGGATGACCTCCTCCAGCACCCTGGCATCTTTTAAGGGACTGAGGACCAGGGAAGCCACCCCTCCTTCAGGTAGCATACACCAGAAGGCCCAGGTTTGGCTTTTCTTAGAGAGGCCTTTGTAGCTATGCCAAGCTTGTAGGGTGCCGTTTCTATTACTTAAAGCATAGTGAGTGGTTGGGTATTGAGAATCACAGATTTAGGGTTTGTGAAAGTCTTTATTTTCAAGAGATCCCTGTTGGTAGCCAGGCACTTGTTGTTTTAATGGTGTATAGCATAAAGCCAAGAGGGGCAATATCTTGCATAAGAAGCCCTGGGGCAACCAATGTTAGTTATCAGTGGTCCAAGGACTCCTGGAAGCAGGTTTTCATTTTTTTTTCTTTTTCTTTTTTGAGACGGATTTTCGCCCTGTCACCCAGGCTGGAGTGCAGTGGCGTGATCTTGGCTCACTGCAGCCTCTGTCTCCCAGGTTCAAGCAATTCTCCTGCCTCAGCCTCCCAAGTAGCTGGGACTACTGGTGCATGCCACCACACCTGGCTAATTTTTGTGCTTTTCGTAGAGATCGGGTTTCGCCATGTTGGCCAGGCTGGTCTCAAACTCCTGACCTCAAATGATCCCCCCACCTCAGCTTCCCCAAGTGCTGGGGTTACAGACATGAGCCACTGTGCCAGGCCAAAAGGTTTTCAAAGCCTCTACAGTGAAGGAGTTTTCTGAGAGCACTCACAGGAGTGCCTATTGATTTTAATTTAGAAGTAAAATTTGTAAATGAGGAATATGTTGCCACCAGAACTCAGAAGCACTAAGAAATATTGGACTTAACTGACCTTAATGGTTGTAAACACTGAATCTCCTTGGAAGAGGATATTAATGTAGTATCATACCTGTGTTCCTGGAGAAAGTGGATGCCATTAAGATCTTGTTTGCGAATATTGTATGTGATGACAAAGCCGTTGGGAAGTATCCCATGGGTAACCCAGAAAGGTATATTGTGCTTCTTCAGAGGTGGAGGCAAACTACAGCTGTGAAAGGATGTAGAAATAGAAACTGAATGGAACAGGTTAGCCAAATCTATAAGAGCAAACTATGTACCAGATGTTAATTGGGTTGAATCAACAATGTTAATAATATTAGTTATTGAGTATAGGGGTCCTGATGAATAGGATCACAGTATTAAGGTTGTAGTAGTCTGTAGTATGGCACCTTTTATATGTGTACATATATATATATTTTTTTTCTTTTTTTTCAGATTTTGGAACAGAGAAAGATTGGCTGCTAAATGGAAAAGCAGGAGGGAGAATTATCCCTTTAATAATTGGGTTTTATATACTTAGTTTTAATCCTTGAGGAGCCCGTTTCAACTTATATTGGGCCATATTAACTATTAACTGGGGGGGTTATGGGGTCCCATTTTATCAATCCAATTTGTAAGTACCAAAAACTTACTTTAATTTAAATTTATTACTTACTGTGTCAGAGAATCTAAGTCCAACATAGAATATTTTATAGCAATGGGGTATATGATTACGGGAAGTGTAGGCATGGCCATAGTTAAATTGAGGAATACTCATTTTTGTATTTTATACAGGCAAAATATAGAAGTAGAATATTTAAATTTAGTGGGACCCCAGATGTAACTATAGTTTGAGTCCCGGTATTAATTAAGCCCATGCATTTTGGTCAATTAGTGCATTTTAGCAAATGTTAAAAGTTAAGTTAGAATCTCTGTTGTGGAGATGCAAAAGCCAATCAGTGCCCTTTATCGTTTTTGTTATTAACAAAAATTCTTTAGTATATGAATTTTGACTTTCCAATGAAATCAAATTATGGAAAATATATATACAATTTATTATATATTTATATTGAAATATTGTGTTTGCATATATATGTATTAATGTTCTATATATAAAGGTAATTAAATTAATTACCTTTTATTTTCCTCACCTCTTCTTCACCAACACAGTGAAGCTCAGTGTCATATCACACTTTCCAACTATTACTGAGGGGTCATTGCTGCTTTCCTGAAACCTGGTGGCCCCTGTCTATAACCTGTGAAATGGTGGTAGAGCTCCGCCATCCTGGCCAGCTCACTCTAGCAAGATACTAGGACTTCACCATTTATAATCAATACAGTACTGACCACTACAGAGATCCCAGGGCATTGGAACAGTATACCTGCCACAAGGAGCAACACACATTCAAATAGTGGCCTGCTGCACAGGGTCCTTTGAGATCCCAAGAAAAGCTGATGATGTCACAAAGGAAAACACACCCTGATTATATTGAGACTTGCTCTCTGACAGCTTCAAAAGAACTTTAAGGGCTCATCAATCTGTCTACAGCCACCACAATTTCAAGCAAATCCCCAAGGCAACACCTGAGAGCAGAAGTAGGCACCAGTGCAAAATAGCTTGATTGACTACTGGCAAGTAGTAGTGCCATCAGATACCAACTGGACCATCTGATATGGAAAATAAGTCATCCATTCCCAGTGGGCAGACAATGATATTGTATCCAAGCTTTGGCTATAATCATACCTTCTACATCAATTGTTTTGGATAAAACTCTTTGAGTTGATGGCTATTGTTTTCAGCAGCTACCAGATGTCCAGACAGAAGAGCATCACTCAGGGATTCACCTGCATGAGTCTCCTTTCGGTGGCTTCACAGTCAGGGGTCAGATTGCAAGTGTGGCTTCAGTGACACAACCACCATATAATAGTTTAAGAGATTTTAGTACCCACATAGAGGTCAGGGGGTTCTGGTAGAGAGAAAGAGAAGGGACCCATGTGTCAATGCCTTTATTGGGTCCAGGGCATTATCCAAACAGTTTTCCTGTAGGGAAACCACCAGCTATAACTGGTGGTTTTAAAGCAAGCAGTCATTATTTCCAGGAGGTTACGCTGTGACTGGAAGGTAGACACTTAGAATTCACAGGCAAATGTCTGAATGGTCTATTCAAAATAAGTGAGAGAGAAGCTGGGAGCCCAGCCTACTACATGGGAGAGATGCCTCTAAGTTTTTATCTCTGGTCACTGGCTGGAACCATTTAGGTGAGTATAGCATAGGAAACTGTGCCAAGTGTGACTGGGCCCTATTTCTGGTAATAAAAAGTTAAACTTACATTTAAAAATGGATGCTAAGGCAACAGAAATTTATACGCACTCTACACTCTCCACCCTCCACACACATATTTTATGTTTTTGATGTCAAAATTTACATCATTTTATAATGTATATCTCTTGGCAATTTATCTTACCTACAATTTTTATTAATAGTTTTACACACCATCATTACAGAACTATAGTATTTTGAATATGGCTCTGCTCTACGTATACCATTGAGTTTTGTGATTTACTATGCTTCATGTTATTAATTAGCAGCCTTTTGCTTCAGTTTAAAGAACTCCATTTAGCAATTCCTATAAGGCAAGTATAGTGATGATGAACTCTCTAAGGTTGGGTGTTTGTGTAAGAAAATTTTTATTACTGTCTGAATATGGAAAAATAGTTTTACTGGATAAAGTATTTTTGGTTAGCAGTTTCCCCCACCCCCTTCAGAACTTTGGCTATATCATTCCATCCTCTCCTGACCTTCAGGATTTCTGCTGAGAAATCCACCGATCTACTGATAGTCATATTGACACTTTTATATTTGATGCATCTCTTACATCTTGCTGCTCCCACAATTCTTATATGTGTTTAATTTTTGATAGTTTGATTATTATGTGTTTTAATATACTCAATTTGAGATGAATTTAATTGGAGCTCCCTCTGCTTCCTGTACCTGGGTGTTGGCATCTATCCCCATATTAGGAAAGTCATTATTTATTTAAATATGATTTCTGGCCTTTTTTCTCTTTCTTCTCCTCCTTATGCAAAGGTTTGGTCTCTTGATCGTCCAATAATTCCTGTAGGCTTTCTCCATTCTTTTTTATTCTTTTGTCTGTTTGCTCTTCTAAATGAATAATTTCAGATGTTCTTTCTTTCAGCTGATTTTTTTCTTCTGCTTGTTTGAATCTGCTATTGAAGTTTTCTCTTAATTTTTTTGTTGTTGTTCAGTCATTGCATTCTTCATCTCTACAATTTCTATCTGGTTCTTTTTTATTGTCTCTATTTCTTTGTCAATCTTATTGCTGTTTCCATGAAATGTTTTCTAAATTTCGTTAAATTTCCTCTTCATATATTCTTGTAGTTCACTGAACTTATTTATGAGTATTGTTCTGAATTATTTGCAAATCATTTCATAGATCTCCATTTTATTGCAGTCCTTTATTTATTTATTTATAGACGGAGTCTTGCTCTGTCGCCCAGGCAGGAGTGCAGTGGTGCGATCTCGACTCACTGCAACCTCTGCCTCCCAGATTCAAGCAATTCTCCTGCCTCAGTCTCCCAAGTAGCTAGGACTACAGGATCCCACCACCACACCTGGCTAATTTTTGTATTTTTAGTAGAGACAGGGTTTCACCATGTTGGCCAGGCTGGTCTCAATCTCCCAACCTCAAGTGATCCATCTGCCTCAGCCTCCCAAGTGCTGGGATTACAGGCACGAGCCACCGTGCTCGGCCATTACTGAAGCTTTACTAGTTTCTTTTGAAAGTGTCATGATTACATGATTCTTGGTAATTCTTGCATTCTTGTGCTGTTGTCCGTGCATTTGAGGAGACAGCTTCCCCTCTGGCCCTTTCAGGTGTTCTTTGGCAGGAATAGACCTTCACTATTTAGTCTAGTCTCTGATTCTGGAAGGACCAACTGTAACAATCCCAGGCAGGCAGAGCTTGTTTTGAGTTCTTTAGTTGACTAGGATGCTGCCTTCACTCTAATGTTGGATGGGGCTGCTGCTATCTGGTGAGACCACTACCTGGGCTCTGCTATGAGGCAAAGCTACTGGCTGGGTACTACAATGGCTTTTGGTCAGGTAAGTTACAAGATATATTCCCTGGACAGGCAATTCAGTTATTTGGGATCTATATTTGAGTGGGTCTGTAGGATGGGCTTCAAGGTTAGGTGTCAGTGCTACTCAGGACAGGTAGGACCAGAGGCTACCCTCCTTACAGATGTGTGACTAAGGATTGCCTCCTTGTCTGGGTGGAGCCATGGGGTGGGCTTTTCTATGAGCTGAGTAGCTGACCACTCCCAAGTCAAGCCCATTTAGCTCCTTTGCTTTTCTTAAATCCATGGAGGTGGGAGTCTCCCTGCTTGGGAAAGGTCATTGTGTAGATTTCTTTTTGGTTAAATGGAGCTCTGCTTAACTTCCTAGGCCAAGCAGAACTAGTCTCTGTGTTTCTCTAAAATACGTGAAAATGGGAGTCTTCCTGCCTGGGTAAGGTCATTGAGTGAAATTGCTGCTGAGTGGAGTTGATGCTTGACTTCCAAGGTCAAGCCAGTCTAGCCCCTTCACTTCTCTGAAATCCACTGAGGCCGAAGTCTTTTTCCCTATGCAGGGTCGCTGGGTGGTTTTTATGGCTAGATGGAGCTGCTGCTTGACTTTCTGGATCAAGACAGTCTAGTCTCTTTGCTTCTCTAAAATGGGAGGAGGCAAGCATCTCCCTGACTGGGTGGGACCACTGGAGTAGGCTCTGAGGCAGGCAAGGAGAATAAAAGTCTAGAAACTCAGACTAGCTTGAACTTCCCACCATGCTTCTCAAGGCAACCAGCTCAGCTTTGTGGATGGGCTATAAGGTTGACTGATGTCTCTGATCAGGCTCCATAGCTGGCAACAGCACAGAGGCATTACCAAGATCCATGTGCTGATAACTATGACTTATGCCTCCTTTCTTTATTTCTACCTGACACCAGGCATTCTAGCCATGTCATTTTCCCCAGTGTTCCCTGTGAGACTAGAGTGGGCTTGTAGGAAACAACTCAGAATGCTAGGAAAGCTGGATAACTACCTCTAGTTCTCTTTTCCCCCTGTAAAAACTGTGAGCCCAGGGAAATCCTCTCCCTCTGGCATTGTGCTAACTTGGGGGAGGAAAAGGGGCAGCACAGTCAGAGTGAGACCATTCTTCTTATCCTTCTAATTCAGATTTCATTCAGTTCTATGGACCACATAGGTGTCAAAGGCTTGTTTCTAAGTGTTGGGGTTTTCAAAAGGATGTTCTAATCTGTGAATAGTTGTTTGCTGAACTTTCTGTGATGGGGGATTGAAGCCCAAGACTTTCACCATCTTGCTGACGTCTCCTGCCTTTTGTTTATTTTTATCTCTTACTTTCTACTCTAAATGGTAAAGTAAATAAAACTCTTACCTGTCCACCTGCCTCACTTTTATAATTCTATCATAAAGTATAAAGGTGAGAAATCTTGGCTTTCAAAATACCTTCTAATATTTACAGAGCTGGAAGACTGTAAAAAATTCAGAGTGGCCATATTCATTAAGAACTTTGCTCTCCAAGGCTACAGGAATGCATCAAGAAAATAAACCATAAATATGATACATTGTTGATCATTCAGCACTCAAAAGACTGTCTTCGAGGACTATACTTTAAAAATATACAGTTTTTCTACTAAAATAAAATGAACTTAGAATTTGAAGCTGATGAACAGCAAAATCAATGTCAATTAATGAAATTTTGTCATATTATTTCTTTCCTGGTTCCACAGCTTTAATACTCTTAGTTATTTATATATATTATATATATTAATATATAACATATATGTTAACATATATATAACATATATATTTACTTTTAATCGTATATTTTATTTTTGTATTGTCATTTCCAATGAGAATGTTCCAGAAATTAATATTTTAACTAAAAACAAGTATTGAAAGCCTTGTACTAAAAGTGAAGTTTTACAAACACAAACTCCATTTTCTTTTGTATAATGTGTGTAAACAAACGCTCTATGATGCTTTTTATGAACTGGTTATTTAAATATGTGGAAGTGAGCAAATGTTATTGCTGATTCAAAAGAAGGCAAAGGCACTTGCTGTGTGAGCAGAAAATGTTGAAGATATTTGTGAAGGAAAGAGTATGTCACCTAAATTAATGTGGTACACTCGCCTCATAAGTCATCTCCACCACTCTGCTCTACCACACTGCTGGAAAGAGTAGAGGTCAATATTCTACTCATTTAGAACACACAGGGCCTATTTATCCACTGTGGGACTCATATTTCTTCATGTAGCCAGGACACAATAAGACTCAGGTTAAAAACTTCTTTAAGAAATCAATTATTCAAGATACTATATCAGCCATTAAACTTAAACAAATATTTCAAAATCCTGCTTGCTGTCGTCAGTTAGGGAATGCCATGACTAGACTACATATACATCTACAGACTTAAGTTTCAGCACTGTCACGTAGGCTCCTCACTCCCACTCAATAAATTGTTTCCTTCCTCGTGTTTATTGAATCCTGCTTTCTTTTCTTTTATTTTTTTCCAAAATCCTTTTAAAAGGTACATGACATTTCTCTGCTCAATTAGACTTAATAACTAAAATTTTTTTACTCAGAAGGGGTGCCATATTAAGCATGGTGGCCATGCTCACAAAAAGAAAAAAAAAGTGAGGGCAGTAAGTGAAGAATATCAGACGTAAGGAGGCACTGACAGTGTCTAAAGCAAACTTCAAGTGGTCGACATTTTGTTTCTGATTCTCTTTTTGTGGAAGGTAATAAAATACTACATGTGCTTATGGTAATGTTTAAAGAGCTAGTTCTGAAGATTTAGATTAATGATTGCTACTTATAGAAATTATGATTGGTCATAACAATTAAATGAATATTGAACAAATGGACTTTTCCTATCCTTGTGGGCCAATTTCCAACAGTATACATATTCTTGGTACTGTTTTGTTCCCACAGTTGCACAGAGTTATACTTTGGTTTTGTTGTTCAGGAAATAAGCTCATTCAGTGTACCCATATGGTGCCCTAGATTCTATTGAAAAGTCAACGAATTATGTTGGTGAATGACAGTGGACCACTTGATGCCCTCATTTTCTTTTCTATTATTTGGTTTGAGTTCATTTTGATTGCTGAATATTAAGTATCTGTATCTGCTTAGAATGGATGAGAATTATAGGAGCTGAGAATATGGTGGAAAAAGGCAGGAAGCTGACTCAAACCGCACAGCTGGCGTGACGAGATTTGACCACCTGGGTTGCCCATTTTCTAATGCTCCACAGAGATCTATGTACATTCGACCTTTTCTGCCAGTCTTTGTTTCAAATCAAACTACTTCTGTAACAACTTTCTTTCAGATTAATTTTTTTAAATACTCATTGAGTACCAGTTATCTATGAAGCACTCTGATAGGTTTTTTTAATAAAAAATATTGAAAGAATGTAATTAATGTTTTCAAGGAGTTAGGATCCTTGGGAAAATCACCATTAAATCAATACACTTAAATAAAAGCTACTGTAACTGGTGGCATGTTATATGTGGAAAAGATAAACGTGTCTAAGGAGGTTTGGGACAGAAGGGTTAAATAGCAAGAAAAACAAAATACTTTCTAAAAGAAGTGACATGGGAGGGGAGCCTTAAAAATTGTGATTGTACCCTCTTCTTAGTATGTATCTAAAGGAATAGATATTGGTATGCAAAAGAGATACCTGCACTCCCATGTTCATTATTCAAAATAGCCAAGGTATAGAAGCAACCCAAGAGTCCATCAACAGATTAATGGATAAAGAAAAACGTGATATATATATACACACACAGACAAAATAAAAGGAAATTCTGTCATTTACAACAACACAGATGAAATTGGAGAGCATTCTGCTAAGTAAAATAAACCAGGTACATAACGACAGATATTATACCATCTCACTTACACTGGAGTGTAAGAAAGTCAACCTTTGAGAAACAAGGTAAAAAGGTGGTTACCATAGGTAGAGAAGGGATAGGTACAGGGGAGATGTTGATCAACAAGTGCAAAATTTTAGTTAGACTGGAGGAATAAGTTTTAGTGATCTATTACACTCCATGGTGACCACAGTTAATAAAAATTTGTTGTATATTTCAAAATTGCTAGAAGAGTAGATTTTTCATCTTTTCACCACAAACAAAAAACAGTTGATGAAGAGATGGACATGTTAATCAACTTGACTTAATCTTCCTGAAATGTTTATGTACATCAAAGTATCACATTGTATCTTTCAAATATACATAATTGCCATTTGTCAATTAAAATATAATTTCAAAAAATTGTGATTGCAAAATATAATGTGAATTTGACAGGTGAGATCTAGCAGTCACTGCCTTTGCCTCACCAACTAAAGGTACAATAATAAGGGTCAGAGTTTATCCTTCCATCCCATGCACTTTCAGTTGATATATGTTTCCATTCCATGCATTGCTAGCAGGCTGGTTAGAATTTTTGTTGCCATGAATCCATCATCCCTGCTCTTCTTTCATTTCTTTGTGACAAAAGACTCAATTTCTATAAACATCTTTTCACATATGTCTCTTTTTCTATCATTTTGTCATATTTTAGTCCCTTCCTTGACAATTTGTAAGTTCTCTAAATTCAGTGAAATGGTGCTCTCCAAAGCAAAACAACAAAGATATCAGACCTGGAGCAAATCAAAATTGGTTTCTCTTTTCCTCTATGATATAACATTAAAAAAAAAAAAAATCCAGCAGGGCACGGTGGCTCATGCCTGTAATCCCAGCACTTTGGGAGGCCGAAGCGGGGAGATCAGAAGGTCAGGAGTTCGAGACCAGCCTGGCCAATATGGTGAAACCCTGTGTCTACTAAAAATACAAAAATTAGCCAGGCATGGTGGCGTGTACCTGTAGTCTCAGCTACTTGGGAGGTTGAGGTGGAAGAATCGCTTAAACCCGGGATGTTGAGGTTACAGTCAGCTGAGATCCTGCCACTGCACTCCAGCCTGGTTGACAGAGCGAGATTCTGTCTCAAAAAACAAAACAAAACAAAACAAAAACAAAACTATGAGACAAGTCAACAAAAGGAGACCTCACAAAACCGCCTAAAATGACTTGAAGTGTAGGCCCTGTTTCTTCAGATTGTTGAGGGAATACTATCATAGAAGAAAAAGCAGGAACTCTGAATACTGGGCATCTCTCCCACTATTTGTCCCTTGTGTTTTCATGTTCTATAATGTGGCCAAACCTTTGGCATCACCTGTATTCAAGTTACATTCATGCACTTGACAATGTCCTCCCTTCAGGTAGAACAAAGGAGGCTAATTTAGTTGTCATGTGGAAACAAGGATGTGTAGAAGTGGAGGTACAGAATAGACAAGGAAGCATGAGTGTTTATGGAGAGCTTTCAGCAAACAGGAAGCAGAAGGAATCTAGCAGAGCACAAATGTGACAATCTGGAAGAGAATTGCCTCTGTATGTTCAGCAAACATTCATCACCCTCTCCCTCTCAGCTCACTCATTCTTCAATAACCACACCCTAGAAATTGACACTGTATCACTTTCATTAGTTATACTTTCATTTGTCTAATTGTTCTCAACCCTCTCTTGGCATAAGAAACAGGATTGTAGAATGACTAGTATCCCCAGGAAAAGTAGATTCCATCTTCAGTAGCTTATGGAAAGGCTGATAATAATTTATTCTTACTGATCTCTTCCAGAAAGTCATAGAAGGAACAGCCCACCACCTAGAAGAAGAAAGAGAGGCAATTTTTCTGTGATTTTAAATGTATAAAAAGAAAAAAATATCAATTGCAGCATTAACTGTAAGCTGCACAGACAATAAATTGAAGATTGATTAAGCTCCCAAGTGTTGCTATGATTATTAACCAATAGCATCAGCAACTTACTACTCTACTTTACATGTCATAAACAGAGTAATAGTGAAAGATCAACAGGCACAACTACATGTGGTTATAATTTGTTCGGGTGATCTTAGAAATCTCATGAAAATGGAAGACAAAGCAGGTATTAGATAGTACAGAAATCTAGGTATTCCCATTTTAATTGTTCCTGTACCATCAGAGTTTAATTTCAGATTGTAACATTGTAGGATAGAGTTTGGTTCATTGTGTGTTCCAGTTTTAAAAGACAGAATTTTCTTATGTGGAAACCTGCCTGCAATTGCTGTAATATTTTTCTATCTTTTATTGTAACTTTGAAAAAAAACACTTAATTTCACCACTTTTCACACCCTTTATTTTTCTGTCTACTAGGATAAATTTGAGCTGAATATTTAATCTACCCACTTTACCAAGCATTTTCAATCATCAAAAAGCTGATGTGAAGGTAGCTGAATGTGATATGGAAAAACAGAATGAATCAGTAGAATTACCTAAAATTTATGTCATTCTAAAGCAGAGAGGTCAGTTCCTATCTTTTTTACACTTCTTCTTATTGCCTAATTCAGTACATGGAATATAACAGGTTCTCAGAATTTCTTGGTAAAATTGGATAAATATGAATATTCTTGTGTTATACAGAAACAGTAAATTATATTTGTCACCCACTTCTTACAACATAGTCTCTAGGGAAGCAAGAGGCCATCCAGCCTCTCAGAATTAAGGCTTGAAAAGTAGATTTGCTAAGGTAAGTGTCAATAAGGCCAGTTACAGGATCAAAGTGTTTTAGAGTATGAGACCTGGCCAGCAGTTTAAGTGAAATTGTCTCTTCAAAGGGGAACAAAGCATAGTAGAAAAAACACTACAGTGGGAGTTGACTAACAAGAATTCTGTCTTCTGTCACACAGTGTCACGTAATTGTACACTGGATAAATCTCTTAAGCTTACTAGATCTCAATTTACTCATCTGTAAAGTAAAGCAAATTGAACCTAGAAATCTTCTATGTATGTCAAGGTGAATTTCCTTTTTACTAGCCTATTGCCTTTTATTTTGTAAACCAACATATATGAGAAATATAACAGAAGTCTTTAAAATGAACCTTTAATAATTATTTAATAATAATAATTGAAATAAAATCATGGCAGAAATGGGTCATCATATTTGGCTCCTTGACTAGGGCCTTGTCTTTCTTCATTATTCTTTTTTCTCTGCTTTGATGCTGTTAGAACGTGTGTGTATGTGCACGCCTGTGTGTGGTCCCACTTCGGCTGACAGGCGTGCTTGGCTTCTTGGATTTCTTCACAAGATCCAATGTGTTTGCTTGCACTAGTGCTTTTGTTATTTCTTAGTGACGATTTCTTCTAATCTTCCAACGTCTTCCTTCCAGAGCTTGATTTCCCCAGTAAGCTCCTACATGTATCTGTAGTGTAATTTCTTTCATAAATTCTGAAAAATCCCTTACTCCATGGCTCTCTTCTCTTTGCTGAAAACTGGAGGATACAATGGCAATAGGTAACATGTTAACCAGCAGTTACAGTCTTTAACTTTTTTTGCATTGTCTTTAGTCTCTAACTTCAATCTCTTTATTGCTATTTGACTTTGAACTTCCTTGATATACTGAATAAATGCAGAATAAATGCAGGATGACTGCAGATCCATATACCTATTCTTTACCAGGCAGAACACAGAGTCTTGACAACTGCTTCCTGCTGAAAAGAGTTCTTTGTCCATTCTACAAATAAGAAAATAGAATTAGGGGAGAAATAGAAATGTTTCTGGGCTGATCTCATTCTAAGACCATTTCCAAAACTGTCCCTAAGGAGAGGAAAGAGGCAGAAAAAAAAATGGCTATGAGGTGCAACTCCAGCAATTGTCTTTGAGATCTCTACACATTTTTACATTGATCCTTTCTTTTCTAAGGAAAATTAAGATGAAATGCAGAAAATAATTTAAAAAAAACTAAAAAGTAGGCATGAAGGGAATATTTTGCTACTGAAAATCAGTACAAATATATATAAAACACATTTAAGAATAAAACTAAATCTATATTTTGATTTTTGATTGAAAATAGATTTCAAATTGTTGAATGACACAGAAGACATAATCACTGGTAACTGTGAGGGACGATCTGACTGTTAACTGCTTTGAAAGGCACTCTTTGACCCCTGTGTCCTACTGGTTTTTTTTAGCCCATTTCTAAATGGCAATGCCCTATCAAATGCTCGGATGCAAAATCTAGAGTTCAAATAATTGTCAGCACTCATCCGGACTCTTTTTTATTCCATCTTACATTTCTAAATCACATTTATTTCATAACGTTAAACTCAAGCCAGATGAAATCCCTTGACAAAGGAATCGAACAAGTCCAAATTGATCTCTTAAGTGGATCAATAGAAACTTAACTGAAATGGATTGGGGATTTTATCAAACTTGATGTAGTAGTACACTAATAAGATCACTTCCAATTCACACATATAGAACTAAATTTTCAGCACAAATTGACCTGATTACTAAGGATGAATGGTCACCTTTAATAATGGATTAAGGAGGTAAAGAATTCTTTTTTTTAATACAAAAGTGCTTTTTTTTTTAAACTCTTGGAGATGGCTTTAACTTTTATTCTTATACCGAATTGTATTTGCTTCTTACATGGTTTGACTTACAGGCTTGACTTTAGAAACGTTTTAATTTTTGTAATTTTATCTTCTTTTTTAAGTCAGAAATATCTTCTGAAGTGTTTCCAAAAGAACAGTTTGTTAATAGCCAGAAAAGCCATTATAATACAATGTACTGCTCCAATAAACCATAACATCTCTAAAAGCTGTTTGTAAAATAATGCAAATAATAGTTAGTAAATCTGTCAATGTGACAGAGAATTGCCTGTTTGAAATGTTTGCTTTGTCCATTCTGTGACTATTAATTTGATAATTTAGATACATGATACTTAGGAGATCTGTCACATGTTAGAATTTATTAAAATTCCTCATAAAATTTATGCATAAAAGTTTGCTGATAAATCTTCCACTGGATTGGTTTAGAAACTTAACACAGTGATGAATAAAGACTGAAGATTATATTTCTCTAAGAAACAAAAGCCCTTATCTACCTTCCAATCCACTTGAACTATTAGAAGACTCGTTTATCCTAACATCCATCTCTTCATTTCAACATGGAGTGACTAGCTTCTGCATTTCTCTCCAGTGTTGGCTACAGAATGCTCAGAACAAGTTTCACTTTTCTCCAACAAAGAGATTGTTTCTATAAAATGTTTTGATCCTAGGATATCTTATTAACATTTTGCTAGTGAATGCATACTTTTTCTGGACCTTTCCTTCCTAAGATCATGCAATCTCTCTCTCTATGTGTGTCTCTCTCTCTTTCTCTATCCTGTATCTCCCTCTTGAAGTCCTTTACTCTGCTGAGTCAATCTCTCTCTTCGTTTTCCTTCCGTTAGATAAACAGACCCAAAAGCAAATATCTTCTCTGTGCCTAAGAAAATGTTCAAAATAAGCAGCCAAGGCTTGGAGAAAAGGCGTCTTGTTTTGCTCTCTCCTTTCGTAACTGGTTGGTGTACTCTCAATTAGAAATCCTCAAACATATTCATACTTCAGTAAGGGAATAACAACGTAGGACACATAGGCAGACTTGTTTGCTTCCAGTTTCTTAGGTGTGCTGAGTCCAGATTTCTGGACTCCATCTAAAATGGTCTCCATCTTTATGTTTCAGGATAACTCATAAGAGTTATGCATTGGAGTATTCCTAAAGACCTAGAAATTCCTGTAGTATCTTTTCCCTTGTGTTACCTTTTCTGTTCATTTTTACCAAGAACTACAAAAATAGCTGATTTGTCTGGTGTAGATTTTGGATTTTTGTGGATCACTGGGACCATACCATTTTGGATATTTGTGGATCACTAGGACCATACCACCATAAGGTCAAATTAACATCTTTCAACATGAGAACTATGCTAAATATATAAGTAAACAAGGTATTATATAGACACTCAAAGGACTTGGAATTATCCCTGTCTTCCCTGATGTCATTCTCCCATAGTTTTTCTCTTTACTCTTTACTTTTTCTTATGTTGTTTTCCAAAATAATTTTATTCTATTATTATTACTATAAAAGTAATTATGTTGTTATTGTGAAATAAATATTTGGAAGATCTGAAAAACTACAAAAATAAAATTTAAAACTCATGTATAATCTCATAAGCCAAAAACAATCATTATTTATGTTTTAGAAAGAACCTACTGTATATTCAAGTCCAAAAGTTCAGGAACTAAATAGTTAAATAGGAAATCTCTTTCTACTTCTAGACCAAAGGCCAAATAATAGTCACATGTTCTGTCTATTCAAACCAAGATAAGGCCACCTTTTCCAAAAGGAGCAGACAAAAGATTCAAGAGATTTAACAGAATAGTTATCTCCAATTTTATTAAGCTATAACTGATCTTACCCTCCTTTCATTCACCTATCCTACCTGGCTATGTGGGAAGGAATCCAAAAGGGAGAGAGAAAGTAAATATAAATGGCCCTAGCATCTCTAAGAAAGAGCATGATCCAGGCCATCAATAGTACCAGAACACTCTAGCTCAGCACAGAGAAAGCCCTGCCCATTTACAGGTGGATGACAATGCGTTTTTGCCTTTGAATAATATACATCTCCTACAGTCTCATTTAAGTGAAATATTTCCATCACTCCTTGAGTAAGGATTCAAGAGGTTGTGTGAGGAGACAGAATTTCAACTCTCTTAAGGGGCTAACACCATAATATATAAGATATGACATGAGTATAGATGGTTCAAATGGAGTAGTGGTGGAAATTACTTAATCTGAGATAGCTGAGGGAATGAGAGATGAGTGTTGTTATTTACTGTAAGGTCTTGTAATGTCCCTCTGAGAGTGATGTTTCCACATCCTCACGCTGTTGAACTTGGGAGTAGGTATGCTACCTGTTTGGGCCCATGAAATGTTCATGAAGTGATGTGAATTGATGAGAGGCAAAAGTTTTAAGAGCCTATGTGTGGTCTTTCATGTCTCTTTTCTCTCTTCAGTGACACAGTTCCAGAGAGAGAAGGCTCCATTACCCTGAGTTCTACAGGGAAAGCAACAAGGAGTAGAGTCAGAGCTGATAAGTGAGGACATTAGCATGAGAGAAATAAATAGTTATCATTATAAATCAATAGAATTTTTGAGTCATTTGTTGTTGTAGTGTGACATAGCCTATTCTGATGGATATAAGCCAGATGCCAAAGCTTTCACAAACTGATGGAGGACATAACAGATGACACCAGCAAGTAGTGGCGAGCATACTTCAGCTATAAAGACTGAGCCACAAAAGAGATTTGTTTTTATGAAAGGGTGAAAGGTAAACTTCTTAAAGCTGCATAAATTCAGATTTTTTTTACTATGTGTATGATTTTGATTTATACATTCTTTATTTTTACTTAACATAATACTGTGAACATTTTTCATGTTTTAAATATTTTTGGAAAGTATCATTTTCAGTGTCTATATGCTATCCCGTTTATTTACTTATCGTATCATTGGCAGTTAGCTTGTCTCCTATTTGTCATTGTCAATGAAACTGTAAAAATTATCTTCATTCTAATATTCAAATTTTGAGTACAAAATTTTACAATCTTAGTTGGCTATTCATGTTTTTAAAATCTTTTTTGTATTCTCCTTTGCATTACTATATAGCTCCTTTTATGCACATATCATGTTTATTATTTCCCCTTAATATCCCTTGATATTTACTCCAGTAAATTACACAAAGCTAATACATAATAATTATAACTAGTCAACAAACCAAAGTGTGCTATGAACAAACTTTAACTCTTATAAAGAAAACTGAAAGAATTGTGGAATGATTTCTGGACTGTACTTGCAGCACAGGTGATCTAACTATCAGCATTACTTTGTATTTAGAGGAGGGCTAATTCTAGCATGCGAACTGAGTTTTATGGTACATTTGATATAGATGGCTAGGCTGTCATCAGAGTTTAGAAGACAATTTAAGGAAAAGGGCAAAAGTCAATATTTTAATATATCCAGATTCCTATTTTCTTCCTTATTGAAGAAGTAAAAGCTATTAAATACAATAGGATTTTGTAAAATCAAAATTGTGACTGATTTAGTTATAAAACAGGACATTACTGGGAATGAAAGAAAAACTAAAGTCTTTCTAATTAGTCATCCATAGATGATACACAATCTAGATAATTCTGAAAGGAGGTGAAGAGAGAGAACTCAGTTTCACTCAAATTATCTTGTATGCAATACAGTTAGAAAATTTATCAAATATAATGGATGTACAGGATATAGTGGGGGGAGTTGAAACTGATAACCACATCTCTGACTTGAGCCATAAGTAAAATGGTAATGCCAATCCCTCAGACAGAGAAAACCAAGGTAGGTACTGAGTCAAGAGGAAAGCCTCTTGTAGACATGGACATGTGAAAAAAATGTGAGGCCGGAGTATTTAGAGTGTTTAATATGTGTTTCTCCATTTGCTAATGTGGTGGTAACTTGCTACACTTAACAGCCTGGTTGGTGCAGTATCTAATCCTACTCATTAGCTAGTTATATCCTGTGACATAAACTTACAAAAGAACAGAAAAGCAGTGGAGAAGTAGGAAAATGTTTATCAAGGCAGTAAAGTAGTCAAAATAAATGCTTACACAATAACATGCTTTAACTCATTTGGAGTAAGTGCTGGCTATTAAATATAGTCAAAACAGATACCATGCTGTGAATTACAGGGTCTTAAACATCTCCTTCACTGATATTTGACTTGTTAGAGTGTAATGGTGGGCGGAGAGAGGAGTATCACAATAAATAATAGAAGATAAATTCTAGGCCTGTCAGCAATGATTTCTTATGTGTTATTTTCACTTAAACACTGAAGGAAATGACAAAGGCATAAATAGAATGAAAGCCAACTTAATGAAGTCTTTTTTATACAGTTCAGCAACACTGAATCTAAACCAGACAAGAAAATTTCAGCACTTAAGTCAGACCCCAGGACTAGTTTGCCAGAATCAAAACTGAGAGGCGCTTCTGGAATTGTTGTAGAGTGAGTTAAAAAGGTTAATGTGTTCATGTCATCTAATTTTTGCATTTTTTCAACTTGGTGGTGCCTGCAAAATCTCTGTAGAATTATAAGGTTTACTCTGTAATTGAAGATGTACTGTAGATTAGTGACTACTTAGTCACTGCAGAGTATTGAGCACAGCAATAAATCTAAAATTAAAAAAAAAACTATGAACCTTCAAAGGTTAAGAGGCCTCCAGTACAAGCTAGTCTACCTTTTAGCTTCTAAAGATACTTATATCTGAACTGCAGTTGACCAAAATTTACATTGTCATTGCAAAATCAAAACAAGTCAAAGATTGTGCTGTGTTAATCTTCCACACACTGATAGCTGTCTGTGAACAAAAGTTGCTTCAAGAAAGCCAATTGGTATTGGATTAATCCATTCATTTAACCATTTTATTGACAATATATTTCATGTCAGACACCACATCATGTACTACTATAATCCAAATATGAAGTGCATCTTCCTTCCCTCTCTGTCTTAGGGACCTAGGTACATGGCTTGAATCATAAATTCTAAAATAGTAGAAAAGCCAAAGCCTTCTTGTATAGCCTTACTTTTTCTTGGTGCCATCTACTTCCAGACCTATTAATAAAGAAAGTTTAGTTCCTTTAATAGTAACACACACACATACACACATACTCCTGCCTGTTCTCAAGTTCAGTAATGCCATTAAAAATGTAGTACTCACAAATATAGAATTATATGGCAAAATGCATAACCTTCTCCCATTTCTCTAGGTCTCCGCTTATACCTCTTTCCTCTTCTCCAATCTCTCTCATGTCTCAAAGCCAAAACAAATTTTTTCCTACTTTTATACCAAATTATTTCCTACTTTTAGACATCTGTGTAATATTTCATTGGAATGTTCTAACTCAAAACTAAGTCCTCTTTCTGGTTCATGGTACCCAATAATATCTGCAGTTGCTAGAAAAGGATTGTTCAACAGAATTTTCTGTAATAACGGAAGCATTCTATATTCATATTGTCCATAGACTAGCCACTGATCATTTGTGGCTACTGAGCATTTGAAATGTGGCTAGTGTACCTGAGGACTGACTTTTTAAGTTTCTAAAATTTTAATTAATTTAAATTTAAACAGCTGCATGTGGCCAGTGGTTACTATTTAGGACAACACCACTTCATACAAAGTAATTTCTACTAGACCTACAAGTACTTCCTTAATAATCAGAGCTTATTTGCAATCATGTCACCAAGCGTATCTTCATAGACCTCATTTTCTTCATATTAAATATTTCAATCTTTTAACAAATACCACAAAGAACTGAATTATCAAACCAAACTCACGTGAATCAGAGATTTTACCCAGCATCAGGCTTTCCTAATAATTTTGAGTTTAAAGTAATCCATGGCACAGGCAAAGCAAAGAGAAGTCCAGATCCCCTAGTTTAGCTGTCCTGGTGTCTTCTTACCAGATCAGAATACTTCCTGGCCCTGATTAACTTAGGTAATCTCTAATAACATAGGCAACAACACTACTTACATAGAAGACATATCTTTTATCATGCATTGTCTCCATTTTATACTGAAATAGCTTTCATAAAATTTCCTAGAAAGTCTTGGCCACACATCCATAGATTTCATTCCTAACAGTTGACAGTTTGCCGTAAGCAATCGTTGACAGACCAGGTGCATCTGCTCAAAGCATTCCCTAAATAAAGACTTTCCCATTACTAAATAGAGTTAGTATGTTTTTCAATAGATCTGTAATTTGAATGTGTATAAGAAGACTCAACTTGGTGGCTTTTGTTCTTTCTTGGGGTCATTTTCCAGGCAAAGAAAGAAAATAGATTATACTGCTGCTTAACCATTTTTTTCCTGCTCAAGAAAGTGTGTGTTCATTTATGCTAAGTTATATATCTAATAGTTAGGCAGCTGTGGTGAGAATGTATTCCTGGTTAAGTGTCATTCAAAATGCAACTCCATGTTTGTGCTAAGGTCATCAATTCCAGAGAAACACTAAAAATAAAATATTAATATTAAATGCAGGTTACCTACATTATGCGCATCTAGATTTTTGATGTTGCAGAGCAAGGCCTCTGATGGCCTTACAACCCAGCTCTTCCTCCCTTTCTCACTTTAGAATAACTATAGAATGTCCTGGGAATATAACATCTTGGAATAAGGAGGAATTGACTAGAATAGCTTGGACTCTGTTCTCACCCTCCTAGAACAGGATGGATGCTTGCAATGCTTTAGCTCAGCTAGTCAAATTACCCCTGGGTGTAAAACCCAGGGTAGAGTGCTTTACAGGATCCCTCAGCTGTGGTGTGACATAGGGCCCATGCATATGAGGCTCCGTCCACCCTAGGCAGTGTTCCTGAGCCTTAGGAGACTGGCTCACCATGGATTTTAGGCTGCTATTGTCCCTTGCTGCCCATCTCTGAGTAATAAAATTCACTTGTGTGAGTGTTTCACTGGAATCATGTGGATTGATACCAGTTCATGTTATTAACAAAGTGTTTAGAGCCCTCCCCTAAGATTGATGCCAGTACACAGTGAACCTGCTTCACAGGTGTCCAGTATGGTAGCCAGTAGCCACATGTGTCTATTAAGCACCCGAAATGTGGCTAATTCAAAATAAGATGTGCTGTAACTATAAAATGTAAACCAGTACAACAAAAGAAAAGTAGAATATTTTGTTAATAATTTCTATGTTGATTACTAAGAAAACAGTATTTTGGATATATTGTGTTAAATAAAATATGCTATCAAAATAATTTTACCTATTTATTTTTACTTCTTGAGACCAAGTTTCACTCTTGTTACCCAGGCTAGAGTGCAATGGCATGATCTCTGCTCACTGCAACCTCTGCCTCCTGGGTTCATGTGATTCTCCAGCCTCAGCCTCCCTAGTAGCTGGGATTATAGGCATGCCACCACCACTCCTGGCTCATTTTTTTTTTTTTTTTTTTTGGTAGAGCTGGGTTTCACCATGTTGGCCAGGAGCTCTCGAACTCCTGACCTCAGGTGATCTGCCTGCCTCAGCCTCCCAAAGTGCTGGGATTACAGGTGTGAGCCACTGCACCCAGCCTACTTTACTTTTTAAATGTGACATGTAGAAGTTGAGGTGCTTGTGGAAGCTCAAGCCAACAGGATATATCTAGCAGGTATGCTGCTATTGGAACCTGAAGCCCACGTGAGAATGCTGTTGGCAGTTTAAATTTGGATGAACGTAGCCTTTAAGGAGCAGAGTTGAAACCACGTTGGATAAAAACACACAAGGAAGATTGAGAGGGAGGAGAGCAACAGGAAACCAGCATTTTAGAGATATTTGGAAGTTGAGAAGCCTTCTACATTCACTGAAGAGGACTTATCAGAAATGAAAAATTGGGAGAGTTAGAGGAGTGTCTCAAGGGCCAGGAAAACAGAACAATGTTTTTTACACTATGCTCCCCAAAGTCCCACTGGGGGTTACTACGATTTGTTACAGCAGAGAGGAGTGAATAGGTGAATAGATGTGGCTCCACATCTCTTACCAAAATCAGAGTAAGGGTGCTTTTATTGATCAGTTTCCACTTTTCCATAGAATTTTATTTAAATAAGCAGTTTTGTGATAAAATTACATTTAAATTTTGAGTAGAAAATTGGATGTAGAGTGAATGATGAATGTCACCTGGTCACTTGGCTGGAGCATACTGTGAATGTAGCCAAGAAGATGCAGCTACTAGGCTGGGCACGGCGGCTCACGCCTGTAATCTCAGCACTTTGGGAGGCCAAGGCAAGCAGATTGCTTGAGGTCAGGAGCTCGGGACCAGCCTGGCCAAAATAGTGAAACCCCATCTCTACAAAAAATATTAAAAATTAGCCAGGTATGATGGCATGCACCTGTAATCCCAGCTATTCAGGAGGCTGAGGCAGGATAATCGCTTGAACCTGGGAGGCGGAGGTTGCAGAGAGCCGAGATTGCACCACTGCACTCCAGCCTGGGCGACAGAGTGAGAATCTGTCTCAAAAAAAAAAAAAAAAAAAAAAGATTCAGCTACTAATTACGTTCATCAATTCACATAATTAATGATATGCATTTTTGTTCTCTGTGGTCCCATAGCCTCTATACATTGCTATGTGGTGGTGCTTCGCATATCTATCTTCATTTTTATTTACCTTCCCTGTATCCCCCTCTAGACTGTGAATACACAAAAAATCTCTCCAGTGACTTTCATCTTTGTATTGCAAGTGTAAAAAGGTGAAGAAAATTTTATTCACTAGACCTGATCTTAAGGAGAAAACTGCCTGATTTCAGGAAGAGAGACAAATCTCAAAAGCATGCTCAAACAGAATAAGACGCTTACTGAACTACTTAGCAGGAGAAAAAGAGATAGTTTGCTTTGTTTCTCAGAAGAAAGAAGAAAAGGAAGAATGAATAAAGAATTAAGGGAGAAAATGGGTGGTGAAAGAGAAGGCAGGGCTTATGATGTGATTCTGTGACTCATACATTGTCAATAATGTTTCTACACATACAAATCCTTTTCTTTAAATAACTGATAAAGCTTCTAAATTTTATATTGTGCTAATGTAGAGCAAAACACAGACAATGTGTATAGGGCAGATATTTGGAGGAAGTCCCATGAAAATGGACTATCTGGGAATTCGAAGAGATCATGAAGAGGCTTTGAACTTTCGTAGGCCAAAGGTATTTGGAATAGGACTTTTTAGACTACCACTGGCTAGTAAAAAACTAATGTGAACCACAAAATGCAAGCCACATATGTAATTTTAAATGTTGTAGTTGTCACATATAGTTGTCTACATGACTCAGCGTTATAGTCTTCACACTTGAATGAGTTTCTTTCTAATATGCTTTGTCTTAGTGGATAAACACCACTATTTTTTTTCTTGTTTGTTTACTTTTTTATTTTTATTTTATTTTATTTTACTTTAAGTTCTGGGATACATGTGCTGAACATGCAGGTTTGTTACATAGGTATACATGTGCCATGGTGGTTTGCTGCACCTATCAACCCGTCATCTAGGTTTTAAGCCCTGCATGCATTAGGTATTTTTCCTAATGCTCTCCCTCCCTTTGCCCCCTACCCCCCGACAGGCCGCAGCATGTGACGTTCCCCTCCCTGTGTCTATGGAACACCTCTATTCTTAAAATTAAGTAAATTAAATACCTGGGAATATTTTACTGTCTCCCTCCCTCATCCCACACCATCTTCATAAATTAATAAATTCTCCCAAATACTTTTTGCATTTACTCCCTGTGATAGACACAATAATGGCCCACCAAAGATGTCCACATCCTAATCCCTCAAGCCTGTGAAAGTGTTTTCTTAGGTGACAAAAAACACTTTGCAGATGTGATTAAATTGAAGCTCTTGGGATAAGAAGATTATTCTGGATTATCTCAATGAGCCAAACCCAATATAATCACAAGGATCTTCGTAAAAGGAAGGTAGAAGGATTACAGTCAGAGAAGGGGATGTGACAACAGAGAAAGAAGCCAGAGGGACTCAAGGAAGAGGCCTTAAGCCAAGGAATGCAGGAAAACCAGAAAAGGCAAAGAAACAATTCCCTTCCCCAGAGTAATAAGAAGAAACACAGCTCTGCTGATCCTTGATTTTAGCCCCATAGATCCATTTCAGACTTCTGACTTCCAGAACTGTAAGATATAAGTTTATGCTGTTTAAAGCCACTAAGTGTGTGGTAATTTATTTTAGTAGCTATAGGCAACCAGTATGTCCCCTCATTACAGTCTCTGTGTCCACAGACTGGGTTTGGTGCTTATCATGTTGTAACCACCCAATGGGTTCACCTTGCCCACTGCCTATGGAGAACCGATTTATCAAGACAGTAGAATTACAATACAGAAAGAGTAATTCACTCAGAGCTGGCTGTACAGGAGACTGGAGTTTCATTATTATTACTCAAATTAGTTTATCTGAGCATTAGGGGATCAGAGTTTTTAAAAATAATTTGGTGGGTAGAGGAAGGCCAGTGAGTTGAGGGTGCTGATTGTTTGGGTAGGAGATGAAATCATAGGGAATTGAAGCTGTCCTCTTGCACTGATTCAGTTCCTGAGTGGGGGCCACAGATCAGATGAGCCAGTTTATCAATCTGGGTGGTGCCACCTTATCCATGAAGTGCAGAGTCTGCAAAATATCTCAAACGCTGATTTCAGGAGCAGTTTAGGGAGAGTCAGAGTCTTGTAGCCTCTAGCTGCATGACTTCTAAACTATAATTTTTAATCTTGTGGCTAATTTGTTAGTACTACAAAGGCAGTCTAGTCTGCAGGCAAGAAGGAGGTTTTGGGTAAGGCCTGTTATTTTCTTTGTTTTAAACTATAAACTAAGTTCCTCCCAAAGTTAGTTCAACCTACACCCAGGAATGAACAAGGACAGTTTGGATGTTAGAAGCAAGATGGAGTAGGTTAGGTCCGCTCTCTTTCACTGTCTTGGTTATAATTTTGCAATGCTAGTTTCAATGTCTTGCCTAGAACAATTGCCACAAACCTCTTTATTGTCGCCCTTCTTATGTGTTGATTCTCTATAATCTACTCTGTTCAAATACTCAGGGTTTTTGTAGAGATTTTCCTTGCTTGTCACCCAAAGGAATCATACACAGCTTCCTCACCAAGTCCTATATGGCGCCATCTGACCTGGTCTTCGCCTACGTCTGCAGCATGTGTCTCTCTCCTCTGCCTCAAACACTGCTTAAGATCCCTGTGCACTTTGTATGATATTTTCATTCTAAATTTGCACGTGTTGTGCCCAGCACGTACAACAGCTGGAATACTTTTCACAATCCCAACCCTCCTATACCCCTTTGCCTGGTTAGCTTTTAATGCCTTGTTTATAAATCATCCCTCTAGAATCTCATCTCTGTGCTCCCTAGGTAGGATTAGGTATTACTATCATGCTGCCGCAATGCCCCATTCATGCCGCTATCAGGCCCTTAAAGCACTGTCATATCTGTTTACTGGTCTCTTTCATCAGGCTGTTAATTACTTGAGAAAAACTGCTTTATGTTTGAATGCGTAACACTCAATCTGGGACACAGTAGTTGTTTTTTGTTTGTTGAACGAGTTAAATTATTGAATTAAAGTATGTAATATAGTACATCTATAAAAAAGTTCAGTTTCTAGGAAAAAGAAGGAAATTCTTTAACAGTAAATTATAATGTTAAGAAACAGTGAGAAAAACATGTCATCAGTAAAAGAAAAGTTAATGCATGTTATAAAACATCACAACTTATTTAGCTATTGATAATCTGGAAAATCCATTTATAACAGGAAATGTTGTATAAAGCAAATCAGGGTTTCAATGGTAAATTTCCAGTTTAAAAATACAAATTATCGTTGCGTTTGTATAATGCAGATAAGAATCAGTTTTGATAAATGAGGGAAAACAATTTTATAGGATAAACCAATGATTTAAAATCTATATTCATATTGAGATTAAATGAACATCCCTGGAAGGATCTTTCATTGCCACATTCGTTTTGTTATATAGCTAAAAAGCTAATAGGCTCATCTCAAGGCTTCTTGTTGTAGCTCTATTTACTAAAGGGTTAAAGGTGGCCGGGCGCAGTGGCTCATGCCTGTAATAAAGGTGGCCAGGCGCAGTGGCTCATGCCTGTAATAAAGGTGGCCGGGCGCAGTGGCTCACGCTTGTAATCCCAGCAGTTTGGGAGGCCGAGGCAGGCGGATCAGGAAGTCAAGAGATGGAGATCGGCCTGACCAACATGGTGAAACCCCATCTCTACTAAAAATACAAAAATTAGCTGGGCGTGGTGGCATGTGCCTGTAGTCCCAGCTACTCAGGAGGCTGAGGCAGGAAAATCACTTGAACCTGGGAGGCGGAGGTTGCAGTGAGCCGAGATCACACCACTCCACTCAAGTCTGGACGACAGAGTGAGACTCTGTCTCCAAAAAAAGAAAAAAAAAAAAAAAAGAGTTAAAGGTAAATTGTGGAGAGTATCTTATTTGAAAATTACACTGCCTGGACACTGCAGATTATTAGGTTATAGATTCTGCTAGAAAAGCTCAGAAGTGAGAGAATCTGTTTTATACTTGTTTTTTCTCAGACCTAAAAAATAGTAGTAAATTCTCTGGACAGTGAAGCAGGGAATTGCAGTACTGTATAGGCGAGACAGATTTTTCTTGCTAACATGGAAAACTAACCATCCTTCTTCTTTTTCTTCATTTTTTCCTCTCTCTCGTTTAAACCTCAGATGTATAAATAACTGAAGAAGCTGTGCTATTTTAAAACATCCACTGATGATTTTTCATTGGTACGTACATTTCTATCACAGCCATTTAGTATCATTGTAATTTGCTGTTTAATAACTCCCCTTTCTAAAAACTGATATTAATGGAATACATTATTGCATTTAATTTGTTCAAAATTATTATTTTTTAATACTATTAAGCATTTCCTCAGTTCATGATCCTTCTTCTTGCTGAACCTGTGCAGCCCCTCGCCTGATTTTGTTGCTGCTTTGTTTTTGTCGTCGTTATTTTCCTTCCTGTGACCACAGCTCCATTCCACCTGCCTTCTAAATGTCCCTCTAAGAACTGCGTTAGCTAGAAGCTAAAAACGCTGGCTTGCTGTTTTTTCATTATCATCCTCTTCTAAGTATTTTGAAACTATTTTTTCCTAACCTAAAGTTTTAACCTTTTTTTTTTTTTTTTGACGGTGTCTTGCTCTGTCGCCAGGCTGGAGTGCAGTGGTGCGATCTCGGCTCACTACAACCTCTGTCCCCTGGGTTCAAGCAATTATCTTGGCTCAGCCTCCCTAGTAGCTGGGATTACAGGCGTGTGCTACCTAGCCGGGTATGTAACACCCAGCTAATTTTTTTTTTTTTTTGGAAACAGAGTCTTGCTCTGTCGTCCAGGCTGGAGTGCAGCGGCGCGATCTCGGCTCACTGCAACCTCCACCTCCCAGGTTCAAGCAATTCTCTGCCCTCAGCCTCCCAAGTAGCTGGGATTACAGGCACCAGCCACCATGCCTGGCTAATTTTTTAGTATTTTTAGTAGAGATGGGATGTCACCATCTTGGCCACACTGGTCTTGAACTCCTGACCTTGTTATCCACCTGCCTTGGCCTCCCAATAATTTTTGTATTTTTAGTAGAGATGAGGTTTGGCCATGTTGGCCAGGCTGGTCTCAAACTTCTGACCTCAGGTGATCTGCCAGCTTCTGTCTTTCAAAGTGCTGGGATTACAGGCATGAGCCACCGCCCCCAGCGAACGATGTATTTTTAAGATGGCAGATATGTAGGATTTTAAGCTATCCTTTTGTTGTTGATTTGATTTTGCTGTATTATTGCTTCATTCTCTCAGATATTGAATTCTTGGAATTTAAGTAGTTTTCACTGAGTCCCAGGAGAAATTCAATTTTTGTGAATGGTCCATGGATATTCAAAAACTCTATTTGCTTATTAGGTATTAAATATATATACTAATATATTAGGTAAATATATATAAATATGTATATTAGTAAGCTTAATTTTAAATGTGTCTATACATGTTAAAAAATTCTGTACTTTCATGTTTTGTCAGTTTGATCTAAACCATTTTTGAGGAAGTGATAAAATCTCTAACTGAAATTGGAAATGCATCCACATCTCCCTATTGTTCTGCCCGCTGCTCATGCCACTCCTCTCCTGACAAAACAGAAACTTCTGAAACCAAGGGGAGAGGGGAATTGTTAATTAGAAGTAAATAGTAGCTAGTAATCATTTTTACTAGCTATGACCCTCATGGCAGGATTGTCGAAATGAAGCCTATTATATGACTTGAATTGCTTTACTATTTGCTGGATTTTCCCTTGGTGAGAAAACTTCCCAAATTGTAATTCACCCTTAACATCCCCCTACAGCTAGGTGAGGCAAATGCCAGTATGCCCTGTGGCCAATGGATAGCCTGAAGAACCAAATAATATTCATCATCAATTCTCCCATGACAGCAGTTTCTTCTGCTTTTGTCCGATAAGCAAAAAAATTTCCATATTTATGAATAGATGAACAATAAAACAATTGGTGATCAAAGAACATGGATAATTTTAAGAGGCTTTTATGTAAAGGTGTCTAAAATGTGCCAGACACTTACCATGTGCCTTTGGACAAACTACTTAACTCCACCTTGCTTCACAGTAGTGTCGACCTCACAAAGTGGCAAGAGGATTGAACAAGTTAGCATACTGTTAGCACTTAGAATGTACTAAAGTCGTATAATATGCATTTGATAGTCATTAGATATTATTGGCTGCATTTCACTTTTCATATTCTTTCCACTTTCTTGATTTATTCATACTTTGTGTAACTGTGTATGTGGTGTGTGTATATGTAGAGGAAACCTGTTATAGGCATTATATTCTCTGGGAATTTCACTTCTTCAAAATCATTCACCCATCTACTTGTGCAGGGACCTTAGAACAATTTTTATACTCTATTTGGGGTTAGAACTTAGTATCTGTTATTGTGACTAAAGATTTGAGTCTTTGAGTTGTTCTCTTGATTGGGGAAGATGTATAGCCTAAGGCATTGCAGAGAGAAAGCCAGTACATGGAGGAATAGAGCTATAATACAGTCGCCCAGAGACATAGAGATAAGAAATGGAGAGAGAATAATGCCTGGTTTCATATCACTTTCCATTTCCAGATTTTCAGCCCTGCTGAGGCCAGATGGCATTCCTGACAAAGGGTTTTTCAAGACATTACCATATTCTTATCATAACTCCTCTTTTGTTTCAATTACTTGAATTGGTTTCTGTTATTTGCATCTAAAAGAGTATCAAACAATATAATCTAATAGACCATAACAAGCTTGGTAAGGCTGAAAATTGTGTCCTTGACTGCTTCTGGGATCCGAAGATAATACAGCGATCATTGTTTGACATCTTTTCACTCACCACATATCTGAAACACAAAGCTCAGGATGTCTGCCATCCATCCAACTTGAACAAATTTGAGAAATAAAAGATGACATCAATGAAGGTATTCTGAAACTACAATAAATTGTTTCATCATCTAAAATAGACATTCATCTTAGATCCAAAGATTCTTAGTAGATGCCCACTGCTCCTTTCCCTTTTAGTTCTCCTGCCTCATTTCATTTCCTACCCAGCTCATGCAAGCTTATTCCATGGGGCTATGCGCTTCCATTTTTACATTCTCACTGATGGAAAGCCATCAGTTCACATCATCTTCAACTGGCAATTTCATTTCATCAAAAAGTGTATGTTGAGACTAATATTTTCCAGACAGCCTACTTGAGTTAGGTTGTAGCTACAAAGTGCAATAGACATGGTTTCTAAACCCAAAGTATCATCTCTCTCAGAGTATGCCTAGGTGTGATAAGGTGGGGAAGAGGAGATGGTTCTTTCGCATGCCTGTTGTTTTCGTTAAGAGCTACATTAAGGAAATACTCTTAGCCTCTTTCTAGAACAGTAGTATCTTAATCTTATAGGTGAGTTTGGTGGAAAAAAAAAAAAACAACAACTGATTATATGTATTTTCTTCTTGGGAAGCAGCCTGACCACAGAGGACATCAATTCTACTGGGCATTAATTCACACTATAAGTTTTATAGGGTCAAGGATCTGTGGGAAAAAAGCTTGAATGGTACAAGGCTGCCTACAGTTAGATGGGCACATTTTTTTAACCCTAGAGTTCAATGTTAGAAAATCCACTTGTCCATAGCTATGAGTCATATTCTCCTGTGTTAGCTGTATCTGCATGATGGTGATATTTTGTTCTTCTATCTGCCTTATAATTTAGATGTATGTCTTAACTGATTAATAGACCCAGTGGAAAAGAGTGTTACTAGCCTCCTCAAGAACATTAACAATGTGTATCTAGAATCCTGTCCTCTCACCTGGGCTTTTGCCCTGTAATCTAATAATCAGGGGAAATATCCAGATGGATTTTTTTTTTTTTTTTTGAGATGGAGTCTGTCTCTGTTGCCCAGGCTGGAGTGCAATGGCATGATCTCGGCTCACTGCAACTTTTGCCTCCTGGGTTCAAGCGATTCTCCTGCCTCAGCCTCCTGAGTAGCTGGGATTACAGGCACCCACCACCACGCCTGGCTAATTTTTCGTATTTTTAGTAGTGATGGGGTTTCACCATGTTGTTCAGGCTGGTCTCGAATTCCTGACCTCAAGTGATCCACCCATCTTGTCCTCCCAAAGTGCTGGGATTATAGGCATGAGCCACTGTGCCCGGCCCCCGATGGAATTTTCACCACCCCAAATTCAGGACTTCACAAATGGAAATGTGTGACAATCTCCAACCATTCCATAAAGGGAAATCAGAAGTTTATCACCAAGCATGCCTGTTTCAGTCACATACTTCCCTAATCATCAGCTCATTCAGCTGAAACCTCAGAGTCAGAATGACTCATCCTCCTCTTATTCTAGTAAGTTAAGCATAGAGTCCTGTTGGTTTTTTCTTCACAAGTGTTTTATTTATCTGCTTTCATCACTAATCTCAATCTAGACTTCTTCATGCCTGCTCATTGCAAAAGCTCATCAGCTATATTTTGCTGATTCTAGATTTTTTCCTTATAATCTCTCCAGCAGAGCTGACAACATAATCTTGTTTAGTTGCCACTTTGACCACATTATTCCTGCCCAAAATACCTTCAGTGACTTCCGTCTTCAGATCAAATTCTTTTTCATGTTTTAAAGGCTCTGTCATAAGTGAATATAATACAACCAACTTCTTCTTATTTGTTATTCTCTAGTCTACTTGGACTTAACTGTTTTATAAACCAAAAGCATGGTCCACTTTTACTATATGTCTTTACTGAAATTGTAAACCACACATATATCATCATCTGAAATCAACTTCTACCCCACTGTCAATCACCTCCAAATATTTAAGGACTAAAGCAGAGCCCGGCATCTTTTATCGGTTAACTTATTTACAATTATAACACACAGTTTCCAGTTAATCATACACTGTATTAAATTGTGTATTCCTGTGGTTTTATAGATTCATCTTTATCCAAGCTGAATTACTGTGAGTTCCTAGGGCTGAAGAATCATGGTACATTTCCCACATCATAAAATTCATTATTAATCATATAGTAGATAAAAAATATTTAATAACTGATTGCCTTATAAATAAAACGAAGTAATTGCCTTCACCTAAGAGATGGCTTGATTCAACAGTTTGAAACTTGAGTCATTTGATAATCAAAATCTACTCTGATCTCTGATTTTCTCTGTTGCTCTAGGCAAGCCATTTTACTTACTTTGGACTCATTTTCTTAATCCAAAAATGGAAGTAAGGCTTGTCATCTGTCTTATTCATAGTCACAGGTGAGGAGTATCCTAGTCAATACAAGGCACATAGCTAATACAAAGTTTAATAAAAATGATAAATAACATCTATTACAAAATTGAACCATTGTTCAATTTCTTCTGCCCTTTCAGTTCTTTGATTCAATATTCTTTCACTGAAATCCGAGAGCTTTAATTTTAAAAAGTGTTTTACTAATAGTTGTAGACTTTCTACATTAGCTTTTTCTTGTCATTAGGCACACCTGGATGATATCAAATTATTCTTTTAAGGAAATCAATATATCACGAAAAATGCATAGAAAAACATCTGGCAATAACATTTCAGGTAAGGGAAATTTGAGTATGAGAAAACTATATCATAGAATTCCCTGTTTTCCATGGAAACTTTCTTTAAATAATTTAAAATAATATTTTCTCTATTTTTTAATTCCTTAAGCAAAATTACTGTTCTTTTGCTACAAGAGCCACTTTTCTTTTATTGTGAATTATGAAGAGTAGAAAAAAATGAAAAAAAAATCATTCTCTGGGTCTCTAAAGAATCAGAAAAAGCTTCAAATAATTTTATTATATTGAAGATTTTCATAGTAAACCATTAAAATCAAATAAATGCCTTGACTTGAGAGACAATAACTTTGTTAATAACACATCATGTTAATTAGATTTTGTTTAGTGTTTTCATGTGGGCAAAATATACATTTTAGGCTGGGCATGGTGACTCATGCCTGTAATCCCAGCATTGTGGGAGGCTGAGACAGGTGGATCACTTGGGATCAGAAGTTCGAGACCAGCCTGACCAACATGGTGAAACCCTGTCTCTATTAAAAATTCAAAAATTAGCCAGGCATGGTGGCACACACGTGTAATCCCAGCTACTTAGAAAGCTGAGGCACGAGAATCCCTTGGACCTGGGAGGTAGAGGTTGCAGTGATCCAAGATTGTGACACTTAACTCTAGCCTGGCCAATAGAGTGAGACTGTGTCTCAATAAATAAATAAATTTTAGAAGTTAAAATCAGGTTAAAAAATCAAAACACCAGAAGAGTATTTATTTTTTAAAAATCACAAATGTTAGAGATAATAATCAGTGAGTATTTAACAATGTAGATCAGATATAATCTAACTTGGAAGAGAGGAGGGAAACATGCTAAGGAGAGACGATGGTAAAATTCCTAGAAATAAAATTTCCCACATTTCTTAATTATATAATTCCTCCAATTATTTTCTCTTTCCAAATATGTGTCTTAAGCCCATTGCAGTTTACAAAGGTAAACTATAAGATTTTTTAAAAAATAAACTCAAATCTTTTTTTTTTTACTATTTAAAAAAATTCTATGTACATGTGAGAAGGAAATATTTGAAATTTTGATAAAGTTCACTGTTTATATTATATGTGCATTTCACTTGCCTATGCTATCTCCATTATATTGGTAAATACTGAAATCTAGAATATTGCCTAATAAGTGCTCTACACTTGCTTCTCCTAGAGTGAATTCTTTACTTTGCTCCTATACTCTAGTTGTGCTGGTCTTTCATTTGTTTTCTTAAACAAGCCTTGCTTATTTTATTCTGGCTTAGAGCTATTGTCACATCATTCACTTGGCCTGTAACACTCCTCACCCTGCCTCCTCTTATCTCGTTAATGTACACTCATCCTTCAATAGCAACTCATACTACATCTTCAGGAAAGCCTTTGCCAACATCCCAGACCAGATCACATCCACCTGGCTGTACTGTCTTACAGCACCTGAGACTAATCCTAATTTGTGACTACACATTTGACTGATTAAGAAAAAGCATCTCTCCCCCCAACTAGACGGTAGGTTCATGAGGCAGAGGCACTATGTAAACTGTTAGTTGTTGCACTTACAATATTGATTTGTCATAGGGGAAGTGCTTAGTGAATTTTTGCTGAATTAATGAACGAAGAACTAAACTTTGACTGTAGATCATTGAGTAACAAATTATTAAAGGAACATGGCAATGTGAGAATTAAAAAGAGAACATTAAGTAAGCTGAAGGCAGCATTCAGAACATGAAATAAATTTTTATGGTGTCCTTAGATTTTAGGAAACAAAACATATGATCATGATATGTTATACAGTTACAATGTTAATTACACAACAAAAGTAAAATTAGTTTATCTTATTTTCAATAAAAATGAAAACTAGTGGAAAATAACTTTCCCATATGTCTCTTAGGGTTATCTTCATTTACACTTACTAAGTTATTTTATCGTAGCTGGAGAGTTATTTCAATGTTTGTAGTGTTTAGCCTGCATTAACACCTCCAAAATCCTGTTTTATGCCTTTCAGAGATTAATAAATGTTAGAAGCTAAAATTTGTAAAGAATTGAATCCTAATTATATTTTTACTTCTGAATTCTTTCAAACATCAAATGTTTTTTAGATCATAGTTTTAGCCACTGCCCACTGGTGACCAGGTGTTCTTAAGCTTAAGAACATTAAAAAAAAAAAAAAAAAACAAAACAAAAAAAAAAACAGGCCTGACTTTCAAAGTCAGATCTCTAGGGAGTCTGCAAATGTAATTGTTAGGGCATGTGGAGACAAAAGCAACAGTACACTTACCCACCCAAAGCCTGCTTGTCTCAGCATGCGTAATCATCTCAAATCCTTATAAATTAGACATTGCCAAAAAATTTAAGAAAAAATGTTTAGATGTATTCCAGTTACAAAAGTCTATCTGAACCTGAACCAGCATGTTTAAAAGCCTAATGACAATTTAAAAACAAATTACTAGACATTATATATTTTAATTCAATACATGTCATATTTATTAATTTTTAAATAAATATATCTACATATCTCATGGATTGCATTTATTTTCAAAACTGTATAAATTTAATAGGTGCCAAAGTTGTTGGTTTCTTTCTTCCTTGTTCTCCCAAAACATTTTACCCCGGGAAAAGTGCTATTTAATCTCCCATATCTATTTCCAAGTAAAATTTGGTCATCAAAAATTTAGATTTTTTTCTGCTCTTCATATCAGACCATTATTTTTTGTCAAGATATATGAAAAAGATACTGTATCAAGAATGTAGACACCTAAATAATTCATAATAGGCTATTTGTCTGAGTATTTCCCTCATCAGGACCTACCTACCTGTGGTAGTAGAGAAAAAGAGAGACTGACTCAAACTTCCCAGTCAGCTTGCTTTTGTTCGGCAGGTAGGTTTTACAGAAAATCTATTTCCATAGAAACTAATGGATTGCTTAAATTTCGGAGTAACAAAACCTGCTTCTATGCTAATCATAAAAAAGCTTACCCTGCAACCTAATGAATGTCATTTATTCATGCATGCACTTACTGAATTTATACATTTAATAAACATTAATTGAGCACCTACTATGCTTCAGTTGGCGAAAGACAAAATCAGCAAATTCAGGCAGAAAAGTGAGTCCAGTAAATCAATTACAGCAGTATTCAATGAGTTCTACAAAAAAGATGTGCTCCAGATGATGAATGAGTTCAGGTGTCAGGTCTTAAAGCAACTTGGGGAAGGCTTCTGGAAGAGGTTACTTTTGAACTTAAATGTTGGGTAGAAGTTATCTGTGTGTGGAATAAGGAGATGGGAGTTGGGGAGGAAAATATAATTCCTGTAAGAGTCTTCAGTGTGTAAAAAGAAATAATGGCATCATATTTTGTTGCTATTGAACCACTGAGAACACATTTAATATGGCTGCCGAGAATGTGGAAAGCTGGAGAAAGAAAGGTGACAGGTGATGGAAAGCCCTCTGTGTTATATGGAGGAGTTTGAATTTTATCCATCCACAAAATATATATATATATATAAATGTGAAACCATTGAAAATTTTGACCTCATTTGAGTTTCAGGAAGAACATTCTGGGGAAACAGCTGAGAGTGTAAAGAGATAAAAGACAAAATTCTTGTTAAAGGCATGAAGTGAAAAGATTTTGAACTTGTACAGGTGGAAATAGAACAGGAGCTAGATATTTCAGACCAGAGGACAGATGGATGTAGACCATTAGAAAGAAGAGTGTTTCCAGGAGACTGGGTCTGCCAACACTTCCAGTTTTTAATACAGGAAACTGGTGTGAAGTGGGATGCTCCAACAAATTTGTGGAATCAGTAATAGATAAATTCAATCATTAAAACTAAGGCCTTCAATTTAAATGAATATACACTGCTTAAAAAGAAAGCAAAACATGACATTTATTATGTAAACTATCAAATGTTTATTTAAATTTCCATTTAAAATATTTTCAAGTAAAATATGTACAAAAATGGTTATAAAATGGTTGAAGCAACTAGAAGCATGACAGGCATAATACATATAAATACAACCAAAATTCAATTCAATGCAAAGTTGAATGACATCATATTGCACCAAAATTTATTCCATACAAAAGCACATGCATCAAGAGTTTCCATAAGATGAAAACACACTTACTTCATAGCATCTTACCACTTACACAAATAGCCCATAAACACCATCTGGCATTGTGATTGCAGTACCAGAACTCTCCCCAGAGGGAAATCATTTAGCTATAGAAGAATCCATTTTATTTCACATATCACATGCTTGTGCAGGCATCAGTGCTAGGAACCCTAAGAAACAACGCAATCTACAGATGAAAGTCTCTCTGCACCATTTATATCTTCATAGATAAATATCTTAGTTCTCCTAATATGATTGGAATGTGGATGCAGAAATAAAATGCAGTTTTGCTCTTTAAGAATTTATCAATCAGTGTAAGACATTGTATTAAACTTGTATAAAATACACACAATCCTCTTTACTAAGTTTCATGATCACAGTGCCAGAGTGAAGAAACTCTGCTTGAGTTGAGGACTGGTTAGGATATTGAGGATCACTTTTTATCAGCTGGATCTCTCTGTTCTTGTGTTTTCAATCACTAGACCAAACTCACAATGCCCCTGAAATTCTGGGAATGGTACAAGGTCGTAACTAATGCATTCCAGATCCAAGTTAGGGATTTAGCTGGTCTATAAATTACAGTTTAAGCACAGATCAAAGAGATGGCTGCCAGCATATCCTTCAAGGGTAACCTGAGTTCCAAGACTTTCCCACTGGGCTAAATGGATTCCACTTGTTGCAGATTATAAATGCTTGTCAGAGAATATGAAAGATATTTAAATACATTCATAGATAGTACCTAATAATATGTTAACATAAACATAACACACATATTATTTTTCTACCCCTTGGCAACTGAAAATGAAGTTACCATTCCTAGGCCAAATTTTTAGACAAAGCTTTCTAAAACCATCTTTATAAAGTAAATTCAGATATGCTTACAATAAAAAGACATAAAAGATTCATCCTGAGATGAATTCTGAGTCAATAACTAAAAACCATTTCTACCAGTGCATCACTACCATGTAATCCATTCTATGCAAGCTCTACAAATATTGAGTCAAATCCTGTCAGAAAATTAAGACCCAATAAGTTTGCCGAAGTATTCAGTACAAGAGGCCATTTGTCTTGCCTTTTTCTGACATGTGCATACTATAAAATCACAGGTAGCCAACATTTAGTATCAGTAAAAAACAACTACATTTGTTCACCTGTTTGGCATAGGGAGAAAACAATGTATCTCATAGCATTAAATGATACAGTCTTAACACATATGATGCTTATATTTGCAAAGTTCACAAATGTTGAGAAGTTCTAGTGAAAAGTCATACTATTGTGCAAAGATGAAAATTTGGAGCCAATATCTGTATTCAAAATAACCAAAATATATTTTAAAGCAAAATATATCCTGATACTACTATAGATTCTAGGAATTGTCCTAAAAGAGTAAAGTGTTATTTCCTTTCTGAACATGAATAACATCAAAGGAAGAACCCAGTTCTTAAGACTTAAGTAGGAAATTTGTAGAAATTTGATTTATACCAGTAGTAATAACATTCATAAGGAAAAACTATTAGGTAACAATTTTCTCCAAGAAGAGGATCAGATTACTTAAAATTGTTGGAGAATTCTGGTTGTTTGTGTGATAATCATAGTGATTTACATTGCTTTTCTTCTTTCAGAGCAATAAGAAAGTTCTTTGGGGTAGTACTTGAAATAATTCATATACACAGTCATTTAACATAGATCGTTTCTAGTCGAGTATAAGCATACATTCATGGGAACAATCTGTTTCATTCTTCAAAGTATGTTTCTACTTTGGAGTGAAGGAGAAATTCTAGGGAAAAATTAATTCAGAAATCTTTTGAAATAAGACAGTTCAAACCTAGGACCAGGTAACCACATTGCATTGCCTCCCAGTGTGATATGATTGTGCTTCCAAGTATGCATCTAATAAAGTTAATTAGTAGGAGTATTTGATGTCTAAATTTTATAATACACATTTAAGTCAGATCATTCACAACCCAACAAATTATACAGCTTTAACATGCAAAGGCCTAATAGGTTTTCCCACAAGATGCTGTAATAATACCCTGTCACACAAGGTACTCAAAATACAGTCACCACTGCAAAAGAAGATACCTGTGCATTACTCTTTTTTCCCCCTCTGGCTTTCAGCACGGCCTTTTGAGGCTTCAACAAGAGGTAATAAGGACTTAGCAAGCAGTTCTCCTAACCAATACATTAATTCACTTGAAAGTCATACTTTTAAAAAAAATCAGTAGTATATATGTTGAGGAAAAAAAACATGTTCACTTTAGAACAAGTGTGGCCCTCTGTATGGCTCTCAGATGCCTAATGCTCTACAGTTTTGTGAGAGAATTGTTAACTGTAAAGCTGTAAAGGCGGTTATTGGTACTATAAATGTACACTTGATTCAAGTACGCTGAAACACACACATGTAACAGATAGCTATTAGGACACTGTAACAATCCTCTGTGTATTTTAAGGCCAATAGTAACAGAGAGGAGGGAAAAAAATAACTACCAAGAAAATAAAACTAATTGGTGGATTCACACTAAGAAAATCTAGGTAATTATATAAATTCATTGTTATGAGGTTGTAGAAAGGACAATTATCTCACAACATATGGAAAATTGGTGAATTTCCTGTGAGATTATGACTTATGCTTTTGTGAATGTATACCTGATCTAAAATTAGACAAAACATTTATTTTTAGACCAACTAATTGGAAAATACAAGGAAAGAAATAATTATCTCCCAAAATTGACTATTAAAAAATAATTTTTAAGTACAGTACTAATAAACTAAGGACGACCTAGAGATCATACTTTTAGCTATTATTTAAAAATCTTTTTTTCTTTTGAGACGAAGTCTCGCTCTTGTCCCCCAGGCTGGAGTGCAATGATGCGATCTTGGCTCATTGCAACTTCTGCCCCTCGGGTTCAAATGATTCTCCTGCCTTAGCCTCCCGAGTAGCTGGGATTACAGGCGCCCGCCACCACACCCAGCTAATTTTTGTATTTTTAGTAGAGACAGGGTTTCACCATGTTGGCCAGGCTGATCTCGAACTCCTGACCTCAGGTGATTCGCCTGCCTCAGCCTCCCAAAGTGCTGGGATTACAGGCATGAGCCACGGTGCCGGACCTATTTAAAAATCTTTTTAAAGTACAGTACTAATAAACTAAGGACTACCTAGAGATCACACTTTTAGATATTATCTATTTTAACATAGATTAAAAATACTGTTTATATGAAAATTAAGCTTAAATACATGTATAGGTAATAATTATTTTGCCCATATACAAGTAATGTAAACAGAAGCTATCAAGGTGACCCATTATCTACTCTAATTTATATCCACTATGAGCTTCTTCCCAGTTATACAATGCCATATTTTAATTCCTGACTTTGAATGGTTAGGAAAGCAAAATGTAACTCTGTAAACTTGATCAGCACTAATGTACAACATATTATGGAGGGTAAAATGAAGCAAGAATATATTCAAGTAAAATAAAATGTCTTTCATGGGCATTCAAATCCCACATCTCTCTATATTTCTTTCCAAACTAAGAAAAAGAGCTATAATTAAAATCCCATTTATTATTTTTCTATAGTTCAGAATCAACGTATAAAATATGAAAGTGAAACTATCTCCCTATATATCACATCATATATATAGTGAGAAAGCCACTTGTTATATATGGATATTTCAATTAACTCAAATTTTTAAAAATATATCCTCCATACTTATTTCTAATAGAAAAAAATAACAGGAATTATTTTACTTTACTCACATGGACAATGCAGATTTTGTGGGGGTAGAAGTATACACAACTTTGCTGGTCTTCTTCAACAAAATTAGTACAGAATTCCTAATGCAAAGTTAGGTTCAGGACCTCGAATGGAACATGTCTAAGTGAGAGGCACTGAAGCTTAGGTTTCATTAGCTTCCTGCGAGATCCACCTATGCACAGCAAACAACTAATTTTTAATATTTCTCTGACTATATCGCATAACATTAAAATATTGTTACCTTCAGTCACATACTATCTTTCATTTCCTGATTCTCTGGCCTTCAGTTTTTTATCTTTTCATACCTTATACCTCAATTACAAAAGATCAACTTTAACAAAGGTCAGAGTTGCTCCCTTTCTTAGCAGTATATTCATCTGCAAATCAAGATAAAATAATGATTTTCCTGTAGACTGATTACAGTTCATGAGGAATTCTGTTATGTAATTATACTCTTGTTAACCCTCTATTGATATGTCAAATTATAATTGGGGAAACAATTTTACCAGACACATAAGACGAACAGGAAATCTGTTTCAACGTGAATATCTTAGTGTTGGAGAAACTGCCATGCATTGCTAATGTAACCTAATAAGCTGTCCAAATTTTGTGTCCACAGGGCTGAGGAGCTACAGTCTAAATGCATATGCGTGTTTGGAACCGAAGTCAGCCATCTTCCCTAGGACAAATCTTTACTCTTCTAAAGAAGGATAAGAATAAGGTCTGCTTTCAGCTAACCATTTATAAAGTTCAGTTTTTCATTGGATCAAAGGAATATAATCTAATACTTTTTAAATGGGGTCACACAGTATTATGAGGAAAATATTTACTGCAAATATTTATAATTGTGTAAGGAGAATCATTCTTTTTAAAATCAAATTGTGCTTTAGCTTTAGAAGTCTTTACTGGATCTTTTAAAATCACAATTAAGTATTTGAGAATCCATCCCCACAAAAATTAAAAAATACTATATTAGTTATTTTAAACAGTATTCATTACTTTTACTTTTTATGTTATAAAAAACTTATGTATATAAACATTTGAATATGCATGGTACAAAGTACAAGTACAGCATATGTAGTAAGTAGTATGTGCGTGTGTGTGTGTCTGTGTATATCATATAAAAATATGAGAAAAATTTTACTTATATAAAAACATATATATAAATAAGTGTTCAGGAGAGTTTTTGAATGAGAATCTGCTGTACGTACTACAATTTTGAATGAAAATTATGGATATTAATTTCCTGATTAAAGGAACTCTGTGTCTTCTCATGATGAGTCCTAAAAATAAGCCAAAATACTACTTAATCTCCATCACTTTTTTTCTTAATTACCGGCTGACTTTTTTTCTGCTTAAAATGGCATTACAATGGCAGGGAAATTTAATAATGCAAAAATCACTTTTGAAAATGAGAAAGAATAATTCTAGTTACCTTTTAAATTGATACTTTTAAAGAGAAATTCAAATCAAAAATAAATAAATTCTGAGACCAATTTGCCACTGTGAATATAAGCACATTAACCCCAGGAAGAGCCAAGAACTACGCAAACCTCTCTGTGAGAATTTACCAGTCTTCTTTCATTCGGCAAGAGAAAGCTCAGGAAAATTTGCTTGTTTAAATTCTATGAGCCTAGTCTATGGGGAAAAAAAATAGGAATATAAAAGAAAATTTTACCTCCAGCAACATATGATAGGGAGAGATGTGGACAAATGAACAATATTTACTGGAAATAGGAATTATAAATCAAATTTTGAAAGCCCTATGCTAAGGAAGGAAGGAGTTTTTATAAATTCACTTAGAGACCCAAACATTAGGTTCAGCTAAAGAAATGTCACTCTTGGATATATATTAAATGTTTTCAAGAGCAAAATTGAAATTACTGAATTGGAAATGCTCCAAATTATAGGTCATCATTTCTATTTCTACTTTGGACAATTTTCTATGAACTCTATGTTTGCCTTTAATAATTTTAATTGGTATAATTCTTTCAAGAATCCTTATTTTCAAATGGACAAAAATTAAAGGATGAAACAACATACTCTGGCCATGACTAACCATTTTACCTTAGATGTTTATAAATAACAGTTCAAAATTTCATCATTATATTGCTCTCATTTGTAAGTTCTACTATATATATATATTTGTATATATACACACACACACACATATATATGTGTGTATATATATATATATATATATATTTTTTTTTTTTTTTTTTTTTAGAGATGGAGTCTCACTTTGTCACCCAGGCTAGAGTGCAGTGGTGCAATCTTGGCTCACTGCAACCTCCGCCTCGCGGGTTCAAGCAGTTCTCCTGCCTCAGCCTCCTGAATAGCTGAGATTACCAGCATGCGCCACCATGCCCAGCTAATTTTGTATTTTTAGTAGAGACAGGGTTTCTCCATGTTGGTCAGGCTGGTCTAGAACTCCCGACCTCAGGTGATCCACCCGCCTCGGCCTCCCAAAGTTCTGGGATTACAGATGTAAGCCACCATGCCCGGCCCACAATATTTTCTAATTCTGGCAAAACAACATCTTCTGAACACAAACACTTATCCACAGATTCTCATTCTTTCAATTTTCTTCTTATCAGTTATCTCTTTTGCAAGTTGAATGATAATTAAGGTGTGGAAATTACTGACAAAGCCTAGATATAGAAGTGGAAATTTTCTAGAAACATCAGTTGTAAATCTTATTTAGCAGTGACATTTCTTTTTCAATTTTTATGTTAATATATGCCTTTTCCTAATTAAGCTGGACAGTTTCATCTGAAGAGATATTTTAACAGAATATAAAATATATAAAGAAAATGCACAAACTGTAAAAATTCATCATCATGTAAAAATAGCCATAAATTTAAAAAACTGTTCAGAATTACTAACATTGCATGGAGATATGATTACAGATATGGGACTATTATTTTGAACATCTTCTTTGTCGGCGATTTCTTTCATGTTGATAATGTAATTTGAAGGCTTAAAATGCATATGTTTAGATATACTCGTCAGGGGTAAGTTATTAGTGAAACAGGTGGTTGCTCTAACGAGGATTTAATACCAAACTGACTCAGTGTATAAAGATGTGTTATACACTTTCCTGATCAAACTGATGTGAAAAAAAATGACAGATAACTAAAACTTCCTGATAATGAATGAAAAAACATCTGACATAATAAATTCCCAAGGATTTTTACTCAAACATAACTCCTGGATGTGTCTCATAAACAGTAGCTCCTAGAAACTCTTCTTTAATGTATTCAACAATCCCCACTGACCTTTGTTCAAAATGCTCTGGGTATAATCCACTAAAGCATGAGTGTTATCTAAATTGGTATCTAAGGGGAAGCAATGCAATGTCAATGTAAAATAAATTTCTTTCTCTCCTCTTGGCCATAATCATGATGTATGCTTTTTTTCAGAATTGAAAACACTTTTCACAGTATAGTCATCTATAGTGTGTAAAACCATCTTTACAAAACCCATATATACAGAAAAATCTCAGTCTTCAATTTGAAGGTTCTTTGCCATGCTAACATATGTTGTAGAGAATGACCACATAGTAATTGTCTAGTCTTTTCTCCTAACCCCAATAGGTAGGTATCAGAGACTCAAGAATTGTGCAACTCATAGAATAACTGCATATTCGCTTTCTATAACTACATAGAGTTATAACTAAATTTCTTAGAAATTAGTTTGAATATTCTAAAATATATGAATAAAAATAACTGACTCCTTTTGTTTATCACCAAAGTTGTAATTCTCTGGACTTTCAGAAAATGAAGTAACAATCCCTATTTTTTGTCTCCCCTTGGGCAGATTGTCAAGATCTCAAGTCCATTAGTTCATAACTTATCTTCTTCTGGTACAACTTCCAGTATTATTTGTAATGTTCTGGTTATTCTCTCTACAAAGAAATAAAAATAAATTAAAAATGCATGGAAATCAGAAATGCATAAAAACAGCAAAATATGAATTATTTTGGGTTGAATACCAAAAACACACAACTATCTACTTCATAGAGCACTTTCAAGAATTATTTACTTCATTAGAATTCTATCATGCTCAATTAATTTATTTGTCACTTCTGTAACTTCCCATGATGGCTTCTCAGCAAGAATACATTAATATTTTGCATTCAAATAAGGATTTTTATTCATGGACCAGAAGGGTGAAAATATTTTGAAACAGTAGGACCAATATATAAATAAATGTTTAAAAATACACTTCATATTCAGTTTAAAATTGGTTTATTCTTTTTGCACCTATGAGATTACAATCAGTTCCTCAGAAGAATCTGGAGGAGAATCAGAATATAATTTTCATTCTCTAACTGGTAACATGTTATTGAGAATATTGTCGTATCTCCTAGGGCCTAATTTGCCTAATCTGTAGAATGAGAGACTAAATCAGTGATTCTCAAAGTGCAGTCCCTGGACCAACAAAATTAGCATCAACTACCATATTAGAAATGCATCTTTTCAAGCTCAATCCTAGACCTACTAAATTAGAAACTGAAGATGGGGCCTAGCAGTCTGTAATTCTGATAGACACAAAAATGTAGGAACTGAGGGCATCCCGAGAAAGGCTGGCTCCAGTGTTCAGAAAGAGGTCTACCTTTTTTCCTTCAGAACCATTGAGCTAGATGATTCCCAAGGTCATTTTATCTCAGCAGTTCTAGAACTCTATGACCTTGGTTTCTGGTGACATTAGTTCTTGTTTGCCTCTTTTTTTCTTTTTTTTTTTTTTTTTTGAGGCAGAGTTTCACTCTTGTTGCCCAGGTTAGTGCACAATGGTACGATCTCGGCTCACTGAAACCTCCACCTCCCAGATTCAAGCGATTCTCCTGCCTCAGCCTCCCAAGTATCTGGGATTACAGGTATGCACCACCACACCCGGCTAATTTTGTATTTTTAGTAGAGACGGGGTTTCACCATGTTGGTCTGGGTGGTCTTGAACTCCTGGCCTCAAGTGATTTGCCTGCCTCGACCTCCCAAAGTGCTGGGATTACAGGTGTGAGCCACCATGCCCAGTCAGTTTGCTTCTTATCTTTGTAATGAATTCCTACAGAACCTTTTCAATGTCCTGCTAGTCCTGGAGCTGTTTAGAGCCTGACCTTTTGATGGTTTCAGACCCAGATAGTCTTTCAACTGGACATAGAATCTTTCTCCTCATTCATGGCTTGTTATCTGTAATAGCTCCTTTCAAGCCATATTTAATGACATTTTAAAAGGTATTTTTTTCAGGCCAGGTGCAGTGGCTCATGCCTGTAATCCCAGCACTTTGGGAGGCTGAGGTGGGTGGATCACCTGGGGTCGGGAGTTCGAGACCAGCCCCACTAACATGGAGAAACCTCGTCTCTACTAAAAATACAAAAGTAGCTGGGTGTGATGGTGCATGCCTGTACTCCCAGCTACTCAGGAGGCTGAGGCAGGAGAATCACTTGAACCCAGGAGGCAGAGGTTGCTGTAAGCCGAGATTGCGCCATTACACTCCAGCATGGGCAACAAGAACAAAACTCCATTTCAAAAAAAAAAAAAAAAAAAAGTATTTTTTCATCCTTTTCTTTCTGTGTTTGTCAAAGATACTGTCCTCAGCCCACTAATTTTACAGTCTACATTAATTGTAAAGGGCCCAGCACAGTCTCGGTAAATTATAAACTCTATGTGAATGTTTCCTAAATAAACTGTATTTTACACAGCCCACTCTTTACATTGAGATGTAAGTGCAGCTAAGGGAGCACTCAAGAGCAATTAAAGCCCATATTTTCAGAAAAGGGAAATGACAAACTTTTATTCTATAAAAATAGGCATTTGTGGGAAAAGGAAATATTAATAAATAGTAAAGAAAATGTAGCTTAGACAGAGAAGGGGCTAGGGATATGTGACAGTAGTTTAAAACAAACAGAAAAACAAGAGATCTCAGGCATCTGCAATGGCCAAATGAAAAGCAGTAATGTTAAAGAGACATCATCTACAGCCCTGTCTCCCTAAAGAGATCCTCCTGCCCATAGCCTCCTGAACTAATCTCCATGACTGCCCTACACACCCAACATGAAAGCCTTTTCCAAAAATGTTTCTCTATATTCAGGGACCTCCAGATGTCTGCTATCTTAGACATCTTGCTTCCCCATGTCATAACATTGCCTCCATTCAGACAAATGAGGAGCAACTTAGATCCTGCTGCTTCCCTAATGTGTCATTCTCCTTCCTAAAAGTTTGGTTTGGGTCCGTTATTCGGTAGCACATGGCCATAGAATCTCTCTTCCGGTTTTGCACACTTTCTGCTATCTTTCCTCTTCCTTTGTGTTTAATCAGCCCTGTTGACAATATCCAATGTGTCTTTCTTATGTGATCTCTCTTGGAATCTTAGGATTTGAATGACTTTCATCATAATGAAGGCTTCTGCAGAGTAATTGATTTTGACCATGAGTACCTGTTGGAGTCACAGCAACTTTTCCTTCTAGATTATCTTACAGCAGTGGACCAGACAGCAGTGCTCAAGAGAGGCAAGTATGTCTTTAAGGAAGTTTCTTGCTTGCCTGGGAAAGCTGCAGAGTATGTGGCATTCAACTGTCATGTCTACATCCATGTTCAAAAACAGTCTTTCAGCTTTAAGGATAATCAATCCGTGGTACTCTTTCTTTAAATAAAGGTGTGTTAATGAGTCTGCATTTGGTATTTTCAGTAACTGTAAGGTACAGGACCAAATAACAGTTGTAGTATTTTTAGCTTTACCTTTCATGTTCAGTAGTTATTCTTGAAATAATTTGAAACAACAACTGACCCTGCAAAATTTGATTTACCCAACCATACCTGGTACCAATAGGGGAACTACAGCAAAAATTGCCACGTTTGTGATGTAGCACAAGGCCATTTTTTCTTCTGGAAGTCTTCATAAGAATAATAGTATTTTTTTAAGGCTACAAATATTTTCACAAGCATGTTCTCATTTTATTCTTACAATGAAGATAGTTTGGACCCCTAAGAAATGTAGGCAAGCTTAATTAACTTATATATTGCACTGCAGTCTTTGTGAACAGTCTGTTAAATGCATTATTCAGCTGTCAGTGATTTAACATAAATGAAGTTCTTTTGACTCACTGTATGCAGCATATGCTTTTAGGACTCTGGAGTTGCAAACTCACTGTCCACAAAGATGCATTACAGTCATTCTGCTGGTGTTTCCCAGTCTGATTTTTTATAATCAAAGATTTTGTTTAAATAAGGCTGTCCTCTATCTCTCTCCCTGAGCAGGAGGGACCCCACTTCCAGTCACCCCACTCAACCCCATGACAAGGTTTGGCTGATCAATAGAGACAGCCAAGTAAAACGGCTGCTGTGAGTCCTGGCCCAGGTTTGCCAGGTCTTGCTATCTTTGTGTATTTGCATATGTCATTGGGGTATCTGCCCCTTTTTCCTCGCGTGAGAGGCTTGTGTTTCTATAAGTAAATAAATAATATAACTAACCCACCAGAAGAATAAACCACTCTGTCACAGATGGCAGAAAAAAGCTTTCCGTGTATGTCATCATTCCCTTAAGAGCATGTTTTCTTTTCTCCCTAGAAATGCTATCAAACAAAAAGTGGTTCAATACTGGCATCCTGTGGCTGGAGAGATTTATCAAATCTCTGAAAATCTCAGCTCCTTGGATTCTGAACATTCCCTGGCTGTCAGTTCTCAGCAGCCTTTCACTATTTTCCGAGTGCTATTTGGTTACCTCTCATTTTTCATGGAAACAACCTAGGTAAAATGTATTTTGATAGACTATCATTTTCACAGGGCTAATCTACTCATGCATTATCAGGGTAAAAATAAATGATAATATAAAGGTTATGGATTTTTACCTAATGAAAGAACATGATAGTAAATCATTGAACAAACTGCTCCAAGCAAAGGCTCTTCGTCTCTAAGTTCACATTGAGTTTCTCTCTAACAACAAGATCATAGAGTAGTTGGGAGAAGGGTCAGGGCGCTGCTTCAGGTTTCTGTTGTTTGTGTGTCTGTGTGTGAGTGTTTTGTTTTGGCCAAAGGCTAAGAAAATACTTCCTATTGCAGCAATAAGTATTATGAATTTTCTTTATTTTACTACAAGAATGCTGCCTCAGAGAAAAATCAAACAAAATTACAGAGGACTGTTGCTTTTTGCTACTCACTTTCAAGGCAGCTATAAAGATAAAGAGTTACAATGATTGCAGTTTAAAAGCAGAATTGCCATGCTCCCTGGTAAGACTTAATGGCATTTTTGAGAACCAAATAACCATTATGGGACTACTCCATTGCTGCTAGTTTCACAAATGGCTAACACTAAATTTGGAGGCCTTGGAAATGTTCAAAACATCATTAGAGAGAGAAAAATAGCAAAAAACTTTAAAATCACATGAACACCAAAAGACATCAATGAAGGATCAAGCATGAAAACTGCTTATTGGGATGAACTGACAAAGAAATAATACAAAGTACACACGTGTTTGTTAGCAAGAGGAAAGAACTATTAGAGTTGGCTGACTCCAAACAGGAGGAACAAAATGCCTGCTAAAGTGGGATGGAACAATGGCTTTGCTCTTTCATCATGCTCCCTCTCTTCTAGTCTAACTCTAGGACCACCAGCTCTTTCTAACTCAATTCTCTTAATTTTCTGTGCTGTTCAGGGGTTTTAACTGTCTCGGTTAGTATGGGAGACAGACATAGATTTCACGGCGATGAGTGCTAATCTATCCTAAATGTTAGCAATGAATAAAGCAACCCTAATGGTAAATGGTATTTAATAAGATCCCTTTTCCCTCAGAACAGGCTGTATATTTAGTGTCTAGAACACAGAAAACTTAAAAATATTCCACAGAAGGCTAGTGTGATCTGAGAAGAAATAGAGATTAAATACTCAGTTAAGGCAATCAGTGTGCCTGTGTCAGCCATAAAGCACCTCATTTGTATAGTAACATTTCTTTGGGGAAACAAAATCCAGATATAAATAGTAGTATAAGATCTAAAGATGCAAAATTCCAATTGAATGCTAATAAAAGTTATTAACAAAACTCTGCTTTAAAGGACTGACTTCTCAATGAGTCTGCACAGCACACTAGAGATTCAATATGCATATCAAGGTTTTTGGTTGTTTGTTTTTTAGTATGGCATTATTTATTAATAATTTAACCAGAAATCTCCCTAAACTTTTAACTGGAATTTAAAAAATTAATTATGGTAAACTAAGTAAATTAAAACAAAAAGTATGAAAGCTATGTTCTAAGCTCACCACATTGACCAGCGAGAATAGATCTGCCCTTCTGGCTATATTTGTTACCTACCTATCTCTCTCTCTCTCTATCTCTCTCTCTCTCTCCCCCACCTTCCACAAGGGATCCAGTCGAGAATGAGCATGAACTTAGAAGTCCAGCAGATGTGGGTTCAATTCCTAGTTATATGGTTTAAAATACGTACACTCAAAAATAAATTCTCCATTTTCCTGAGCCGTGGTTTTCTCATCTGGACTTGGGAATAACAGCACTTCACCCATCAACCTTGTTGAGGATTACTTGAGATGATCATGTAGGGGAAAGGACTCAGGAGAGCCTCTGACAGAGAGATATGCTTTTAACACAGACTGTTCATAAGCACCCTTCCTACCTAGTGATCTACTATGTTTTCTCCTTCCCCAATTTAACTGGTCACCAAGTCTTGCTGATTTTTCCTTTTAGTATGTGTCACTTTCTCTCAGACCCTGCTGATACTGCCTGTCTTCAGAATCCCCCTCAATTCTCATCAGGATTGCTGCAGTAACCACCAAAGTCAATATTCTGTCTTCAGCCCCAACCTATCTTAATCCATCCTCACAACCCCCAGGGTGATTCTCCTAAAATATAAAACTGCCTGAGTTTGACTTTCAGCTATTCTACTTTATATCTGTATGACTTGGAACAAGCGACCTGAGTTCTCTCATGCTATAATTCAAAGCCTATTAACTGGGGATAATAATTTTCCTACCTCAGTAGGATATTATATGAATTAAATAAAGTCTTGTTCCTCTCCCTGTGTCCATGTGTCCTCATTGTTCTACTCCCACTTATGAGTGAGGACATGTGCTGTTTGCTTTTCTGTTCCTGTGTTAGTTTACTGAGAATGATGATTTCTAATTTCATCCATGTCCCTACAAAGGACATGAACTCATCATTTTTTATGGCTGCATAGTATTCAATCATATATATGTGCCACATTTTCCTTATCCAGTCTATCAATCATTGATGGGCATTTGGGTTGGTTCTAAGTTTTTGCTATTGTAAATAGTGCTGTAGTAAACATACGTGTGCATGTTCTTTATAGTAGAATGATTTATAAACCTTTGGGTATATACCCAGTAATGGGATTACTGGGTCAAATGATATTTCTGGTTCTAGATTCTTGAAGAATTGCCGCACTGTTTTCCACAATGGTTGAACTAATTTACATTCCCACCATAGCACATGTATACCTATGTAACAAACCTGCACGTTCTGCACATTTACTCCAGAACTTAAAGTAAAATTAAAAAAAAATTAAATGAAGTCATACATGTGCACACATATGTGGAAGCTGCTATTGTTCTCTCCATTGTTCTTGTTATTATAATCCTTCATGAGTCACCCTTCCTTTTAAGGTAGCATAATGTTTAAGGCATTTGCAGGCCACTGCCTAACTCCCCAACAAATCTCATGTCACTCATCAAGTTACATGTTATGATACAGAATCACTAAACTGCATTCAAACTAGAAGGAAAATAATTAGGTTAGTAAGGGATTCAAAGAGAGATTAGGTCGTTTAGAGAACTACTGATAAAATTTCATTTAAAACAAAGCTGTTTCTCCTAAGAAGTGATTACAGCAGCCCAGACTAATATCCGAAAGGATTCAATGGCTATACCCTAAATGTCCTTCCTGCCAAAAAGCAGTTCCAATTAAAATGCCATAATGTTCTCAAATCATCAATTGTGCCACTTACATTTTTAACTGTTAAGTATATTATGTATGTATACCTTTACGGGTTTTCTACATGGTGTTGCACAATGTCCTGAAAGTATTTAAAATTCTTACCTGACATTATTCTAAACCACCTGGGTTTCTTGTCCCATATAATAAAGAGATAATATGCAGGAACTCCAGTCAGAGTGATGACGAAGCCAATCCCTGTACTAAATGGGTCCGAATAGAGGGAAAGGGCAACCATGAAGAGGCATGTGAAGGAAAACAAAGCTGGGATGAACAGTGGCACCTGGAACACAGAACACAAAAAAGTCACTTCAAACATCTTCAAGCAACAGAAGCTGGGTTTGAGATGAGCGTGTCAGTCATGACATATACTTTAGTGATATGCTGTAGTCATGCGATCAGGTGACAGGCACCAGCATGCCTTAGTAGCAAAATCTCTTTCATGGTGCACAGATAATATATTAAACGTACTCCCTTAAATGTAATTCAACTTAATTTAAATTGTTTTTAAATCTTTGGATAGAACAAACTCTAAGGACAAAAAAGGATACTTTATTAGAGATGTTCTGTTGGAATTATTTTACTAGTTAAATGCCACGATGATTTATGGTTTTGATTTTAAAAGACTGGCTCTTTGATAATTATGATTAGAACCCACTTTAATGTGGAGTCAAGAGCACCGGCTGCTTGTTACATGTTAAAGTCTTTCAGTGCATATTGATTTTTCTGTTGAGATCCACAATAATAACTGACAGGAATAAAACAAGCCAACTCCTATTCAACTGCTAATAAAGATGCCGGCAGCATTAGGCAATGAATATTACTAGAAACAAACCCTGACAACGTGACTGACAACCTTATCTATGCCATTTTTAAAAACAAATAAATGGTGAGGTCAAATCAATCCATGAGTCAAGTCTGAAGAAGATGACAAGCTTTTTCTCCAGTCCTCCAAAACGGAGATGCTTACTTATGGTAAATGGGTATTAAGTGGTAAATTCATAGAGCTTCTCTTTCCCTGTATGTTTTACATTTCTATTCCTTTTAGAGTGTATAATATGGAGAAAGAGCAATGTAACAAGTCACAACATTTAAGTACTTAAAATGCCTATTTTGTAAAGGCAAATTCCTTTTTGGAATTAGCATTAACAAACTATCTCCCTACAAAGTAACTCCCTTACTCTTTCTCACCATGGCTGTCTACAACTCCAGCATAAAGACAGACAGAAGTAGCCCATACTTTGAGTATATCAGGTCATTGAACACATTTATGAAAAAATCAACATACCAAACATTCATCCGTACAGTCATTTTTCAAAAATGTGACATACAAAGTTCAAGCCCATCACATAAAAAATTGGATGAACTGTTTTTTTTCTAACTTAAAATAAATCCAACAGGACAGCACTGCCTGCAAGAGTTAAACATTTTTATTCCACAGATGCTGCCCCCAGCCCAACCTCCCCATCAGCAAGTTATGACAAAGGGAGGACTAGGTATTAGGAGAAAGATTTATGTAAACCCATCAAGATTGCTGAGGTTACCTTGAAAGGACGATGCATATCTGGGCATTTGTATCGAAGATAAATCAGCCCAGCAACTGCCAGCCCAATAAAAAGCCACCTGGCAAAACTGAGGAAATTCAAAAGACTGTCGAGGTCTCCAGAGAAGAGCATTATCATTGTCAAAGGGTGCTGAGGGGGGAAAGGGAAGCAAGCTTGGTGAATTCAGTGAAAACACAGATGATTAACAACAAAAACCTCACTACGCATTATGACCTTTTTCAAATAATTATTTATACCGATAAATTATCATCATAGTTAAAACCTGGATTTGACTAATCTCTTTTCTGTATTCTGTTGTCATAATCCATTTACACACCAGTAACAGTATGAGAGTGATATGGCCATTATACTTTATTCAAGTGGAATTCTATATGAATGTTGTGTTTTGTTTTTAGTTCCTTTTGCATTTGAGAGAAGATAGTATGTTTTCAAAGAGTAAAAGAAAGGGTACTCAATGACTCAAAATTGAAAGACTCAAAGATTGAGATGATTAGTAAATAACCGATAATGAACAGTAAAAGAGACCCAACTGGAAGATTTACAGAAAGCTCTGCAAATGCTCTCTGGTGAGCTCTTGGCTATCCACACCCAGGAAACACAGACACTCATAGGTGATTCTGTTGGCTCTTGATTGCAAAACATTGACCTTTTTTCCTCCACATTTACTCTCCTGGTGTGCTTGCTGTGTGTGACCCTCAAGACCACACAGACACTCATAGGTGATTCTGTTGGCTCTTGATTGCAAACCATTGACCTTTTTTCCTCCACATTTACTCTCCTGGTGTGCTTGCTGTGTGTGACCCTCAAGACCACGGAGAAGAATGAAGCGCAGAGATCAGCTTAGCAAGTCTCTGCAGCTGCACATGCCAAGGACAGCATGACTGATAGCAGAGGCTTAAAATGAAAGCCCTCTTCACGGAATAATACATTCTGTTCCCACAAGTGACGTTAACGTCCAGATTCTGCACAGAGAGTACACATACTTTAAAAAGAAATTTCAAGGAAACGTTCTGAAACAAATTAAATGCATGAAAAAAATGTTCAGTGCATTCTATGGTGCTCCTGACAACAGATTCCAGTTCAGAGAAATGTTACAAAATCATCAGTAAAAATGAATATAACATTGCCAATGGGTATTTGAGGACTTTTACACCTCATACAGTCTTTTGTAGCTCACATTTCACAACACTTTGCTCTGCAGAAAGAATTTTACAACTCAAATTTACCTCATGGTGCTTTTATTTTTATCCTGCAGGATAAAAGAGACTTGCTCTCAAATGTCTCAAATGAATCATGGCACTGTCTAGGATTTTATCAATTCTTTCAATAATTTTGTGTGCATTTCATTATTAGGTGCCTAGATGATACATCTGGGTACTTTTTGGACTGTAGCTTTTTGCTCTACTTTCCTTAAGTCGTTGGGACTTAATACTGTACATTCTTTTCTGTGAGGTGCTATGTCGATGAGAGGAGCCAAGCTAATCATTTTCCTTAGACCTTACACATTTCTGCAAAGATGAAAGAGAGGTGATGTGATTTTTGCCCCAAAGCATCAAAAAAAATAGGCATCAGAAACATGGAGTAAAGGGAAGAGATGGAAGATATCCTGCCTCCCAAATTCCACCATGACATACATTAGCAATGAATGAGAAAGTAAAGTGCTATCTAATGTCTGGTTGGAATTCCTTTTTGCTAACCTATTATTCAAGGTTATATCTAGATATACTTGTTAATATGCATTACCAAAACAATAACAGCTGGCAGAGGAGTGTGCTTGCGGACATGAATCATGGAGAGGATTTCTGGAAGGTGACCCTCTCGAGACGCAACATAGAATAACCTGATGGGAGAGAAATGTGGGTGGAGTTGACTGTATGATTGATCATTTCAAAGGGAAAATCCAAAAATCCCAGAGAAAACGTGCATCTTTTCATACCAAATGGTGAGGCATTCCTTAGGTGATTGCCTAAGTTCACTTTTCAAATAAGGTGGAGAAATATCATAGGAAATCTAAATTTGAATTATGCAAAATCTGCCAACATTATATTATTCTTTGAAGAGAAAGAATAGCAATATCTGACTCGGCATAGCTCTCTCTACATATAAATAGCTGATGGGAAATCTAGTTCTAGATTCCTAGTATTATATGTGTGTTGTCAATCCAATTCAACAAACACACGCACATGCACATCCACAGGTACACACACATATATGTAGCATTCACATTTATCTGATTGGGTTTTAATCTTACACTAAAACAAAAAGATTATTGCATCAAACTAAAAGGAAATACTGATGGTAGGGGTGGTGATTTCTGATGTCTCTTACTTTACTTTTTTCTTGGCATCTTCAGAGAAACAGAAAATTATATCACCAGAAATGAAATGCCATTGTTAGACTGTGGAAATACTATTTTTAAAAAAGCCACATGTCCGTCTTCCAAATAAGCTATTAATAGGCAAGCAGTGCCCTCTAATGGACAGAATAAAACGTGCTGTTGATACTTGGACCAACATTTCAATCTTGCATGTCCCTTTAAAAACAACAGGTTTGGAGGCACTGTTTCTTTTCTTTTTAAAGTTATCCTTATCACATCCAATCTCAAAAACAGAAATGTGTTTCTGGAAATACATGAACTCACTCACCTGGAGACAGCAAACACACCACCATTCATGGAGCCAAAGCAGGAGAGGGCAACAAAGATCGGAACTGCTAATGAGAAATTTCCCAGTAGCCGCTCAGAAAAGGTCTAGTGAAAGAAAGAACGAAGCAAATTAATGCGTTGCCAGAAAGTGGAATAAAATGAAACAATTTAGACCAAACTTTCTCTATGACTTTCTATTAGCCTGGTGATACTTGTATGTTTTATAATTTCTCTCTTTGGTTAGGGTCAGACTAACTCCGTAGACAATAATCAAAAGCAAGGACCATGGCATTGCTTGTTGCAAAACTATAGTCAAAGGTCTAAACAAGCACCTTCTCTCTACTTTCAAAAAGCAATGATCCATTTATCGAATCTTTATCAACTATGATGTGTATTGTCTCTGACTCTGACAAGTGATAAAAGCTCAAATCAGAAGTTCTAATGGAGATAGAAATCTTTCTGTATAATACGTTCTCTTTAGCCTAGAAAACCATATTTTATATTGAAATACGCTGAGAAGTATTACAGATATGTGTTTCATATGCCAATCCCATTCTTAGGAGGTAAATAAAATAATTGATGACTTAATAATTTATAGCATATACATGAGTAGCTCTGAAAATCTTTTTCCCAGAAAATCACACTAGCTAAATCTCTGTTTATAAAGTCCCTCCCTCCCCCTCATGTATCTGTCAATTTCTTTTGTGGTTTCCTATAAAAAGGCTAGAACACAAATATAAGTCCAATAAGCCACAGAAACTTAAAAGATAAACACAACTCCTAAAATGTTCTTTTATGCCATGATATGTGCAATATTGCTAATTTCCATGAAGGCTGTATTTTCCAAAAAAAGAAAATGTGTTGGATTCATTAGTTGTCCTTGATGCAGCTGGTGCTATGCAATTAGTGGGCCACATTATGCCCAAAGAATAAGTGCTGCCCTTTGTCTCAAAGGATGAGATGACTGACCTAACTTCAATAAGCTTTGTATATTTGATTGTCTGGTGGGACTTAGAACAGTGGTCAAAGTCTTTTTCAATATAGTGAACTCATACACAGGTTCAAATGAAATGAGATAATTTATTCCCTGTAGATGCTGCTGATATGAGGTAATACTAACCATTTTAAAAGGAACTGACATCAAGTAATGGGAACTTAACTTTTCACCATTCATTGTTAGGAGGTCAAGAGTGAATGGTCTCTTACTAGCTAAGTTTTATGCAAAATAAAATATGTATCACAGAATAACAGTCTTATAACATGATCTTTGGGGACAAAGATGGTCCTGGTGTCAAATAAATTTTGGAAAATCTATAAAATTATGTGTATCCACTTCTTAGGGAGTTAAAATGCACGTTGGTATCTTTAATATTCTGAGAAGTATTATAACAACATCTGTTTGTTATAATACTTCTCAGTATTATACAACAACTTTGAATAACCCAGTATTTCCTAAATTTATTAATATCCCAGGACTAGTATTCAAAAGGATATACTAGGAAAATCAAATTTCTATGGTCCACATCGAAATTCTTAAGTGACACTTGGGGAAAGGATTTTGAGTTCGTATATGAAAAGTTTACAAACAGGAAAGTGTACAGAATAAATTGTAATTTGCATACAAAAAAATGCATTTATTTAGATTCAATAACTGTCCGCCTATCTTTAAAGACGTGCTGGGAGAATAAGCTTTGACACATTTTCAAGCATGTATGTGTGAAACTGTTTTATAAGAAACTAGAAATAATGGGAAATCATATAGGAATTTAGATATATCAGTTAAATGGAATATGCTAAGGTATGCTCTAAATTTTTTAAATATTCATTATTATTCAGGTCAAGAAAAGATTACTGAATTTCAAAACACTTTCTGCTAGAGGGAACTACTATAAAATTGCATCAACTCATTAACCTAAATTCCAATTGGCATTTTTCCAACTTGGACTTACCACTGCCACTGCATTTGAAAGCAGCAGCTCCTCAGCATTAATGGTCGTAAAGTAGGCCACATTTGTCAGCACATAGCCAATGGTGACAATGGCCATGGATATACATATTGCAAGGGGAATGGTTCTGAAATGCACAAAGGAATCACTTATTCATTATCTTTTGTTAGTCATTCTCTGATACCAAAGAAAATAACAGGCTAATTCAAATGAAGAATATAATGGTATCTACAATAATTATAGGCTCTGTTGGGTATGTATAAACATTTCATCAGGGCAAAGAACCACATATTCCTTTGTAACTTAATAAGGTCCATGGGGGCAGATACTTCGTCTGTCTTGTCTATTGCTATACCCCAGAACATATGGATTTATGTCATTCATGCACTCCGTAAATGCTACTGCAGTGTTTCTCAAACTTAAGATGCATCAGAATCACCTGCAGGGCTTGTTAAAACACAGACTGCTGAGCTCCACCCCACAGTTTCCAATTCAGTAGGATTTGCATTCCTTATATGTTCCTAGGTGATTCTGAGGCTGCTGATCAGGCCACACTTTGAGAACCACTGTCCTGTAAACATTTCTAACACTAATTCACTGCCTTGACACCTTTCTAACACTAGTCCTTAAAAACATTTTTCACATTCAATGTTTTTTCCATCAATAGCTTTCATTCCCACCAAATAAACGCACACTTCTGGAAGTATGATAGTGGGATATATCTACCTTTCTAAATGTGGCCATAATTTTGTATATAACACAAGAAAGCACAGAAGTGTTCACAATAATGACTTTGCACTGCCCTGCTGTGAGTTCAAAGGAAGCTCAAGATCGTGAGTATCTAATAATGCAACAGCGCAGATAATCCCATGAAATTAGAGGTGACATGCTGTGAAGTACAGACGACTGGACAGTGCTGACACTATGTGGCATCAAGAAGTACCCGACACAAATGCAATATTATGTCTTCATTTAATGCACTGGGAAAGCCAGGAAGTTACTGACCCTAATAATTTGATTCCATGTTACCAATACACATTACTTGCTTAACATAATCGCCTCTTCAGACTCTCTCCAGTTCAGGCAACTTAAACCTTCAACTGCCTGCACAAAGGCTGATCGTTTTTCAGCCATAGTGCTTATCAGCCCTCATGGAGCCTTCACCCTGCTGGGTGCCACTAATGAAGACCTCAATATAATTTCTTCCAAGATGAAAATGCAGTTCAGAATCAGGGGGGAAAAGGCACAGCCTGCCTCACTACCCAAGCTGGGTGTGTTTAGCACAGTAAGTCCCAGCACATTATACTGAACAGCAATATCCCCTGTTGAAAACATGCGCGCCTAGCCAGTCAGCAACTGTCATTCATTATGCTGCTTGGAGCCTGACACTTCCCCCAATTCCCAAAGCCTTCAGCCTTGATGAGGAAATACATTGACCTCTAAATCCTGACATCCTAATATGAAAGTAGCAGATGGTCCCCTTCCCCAGTGTGAAGAGGGTCCTGTGGAATTTTCTGTTAACACTATAACATGCACTGCTAGTTGTGATTGATAAATGCTAAATTTAAGTAAAGAAAATCACTGCGCCAATCAAATATAAAAGGATGAATGGCATAAAGCAAATTAAAGATGAATTCTGTTTCTCTGTAAGAAGGGCTATTGTAAATGCAAAAGGGTAAGAAGGAGAACATGAAGGTGTATACACAGCTTTTCAACCACTCAGTGTATTATTTTGACCTTGCATCCTTTCAGCTTTTATAACATCCCCATATGGGGAGTAAATTCTTTCTATGGAGGAGAGGGGAAGAGAGGAAAAGAAGAGAAAAAGACTCTCTGTTCCTTGCAAGCATATGATTAAGGTATATAAAGGTTCCATTAATAAAAAATGAAGTGACATTATTAATTGCAGTGAAGTAACCTGTCCAAAACAGAGAGTACTGTCACGTCACATGATGCTGCAAAATAGCAGAAAGAAATAAGTCTGAAATTTGGGACTGTGGCTCTCCCAGCATAGAATTTATCTTCCCAGTCCAGCTCCTCCAAGTCAGACCCTGCCTGTTTCCTGCCTAGACATTACAGTCTCTCTGAGGGCCGTTTCCTAAATTGATCTAAGCAGAAGGGATCCTAGAAAATCTAACCTTCTAGGTTGGTTTCCCTTCATTCTGTTTGTTAATAAAAAAAAACAACAGGAGCAGCTGCTAGCATTGGGCTGCTATGTGCCCAACATTTTATTAGGCACTTTACATATGTGTCTCCTTTTGTCCTTAGAAAATTCTGTGAGTTAGGAACATCAGCACATTTTATACATGAGAAAATAAAGTCTTCAAGTACTTAAATAACTATTTAAGGATACACAGTTGGTAAGTGGAAGCCCCAGAATTCAGGTGCATACACACCCTACCTTGAAATTCGGGCATTTGGACCACCAAAGTGTATTCACTTTCAAGCATGTGGGTCCCTCAATTCTATTACTTTTAAGGAAAATGATAGTTGTTTAATATAAAGTTTATTAGAGCTTTTATCAAACTAGTATTTCTCATGTATTCTTTGACACTACAGTTTTATCTATTATAAAGAAGGGGACAAACATTTCATGACTTTTATCACTTTTCTGTGTAACATGAATTGTAAGGTCAAATGAATGTTTTCAAATAGTTTCACTGTTTAGGAAATAGAATTTTAAAATTATATATTATTTAAAAGAAAACAGAAGCTCACAATAAATTTCCCTAAAAAAACTTTTTTATAGAGAACGACAGAAGGCAAGCATGCCTCAGATAAGCAGAAACAGACTAACAATCTTACTATCAGCCAAATATACTATACAGATATTAGTGAGAAAAATAACAGCTTAAAATATAAACAAAAGAGAAAGAGTCTAATCTTGCTGCAATGCACAGCATATCCAGTAATTTCTCTATAATTTTTCTTTTTGAAAAAAATTTTCTTTTTTTTTTTAAGATAGAGTCTCACTCTGTCGCCCAGACTTGAGTGCAGGGGCACAATCTCATCTCACTGCAACTGCTGCCTCCCAAGTTCAAGCAACTCTCCTGCCTCAGCCTTCCAGTAGCTGGGATTATAGGCACCCATCACTATATCCAGCTAATTTTTTCATCTTTATTAGAGACAGGGTTTCACCATGTTGGCCAGGCTGTTCTCAAACTCCTGACCTCAAGTGATCCTCCCGCCTCGGCCTCCCAAAGTGCTGGGATTACAGGTGTGAGCCATGACACCCAGCTGATAATTAGATGGAATTAAGCAATGGCAAGTTGGATGGGGTATGGCAAAATAGCCACTAGCTTCCATTCTTAGGTTCCATTTCACTTTAACAGAGGGAAGGGGGTGAGGAGGCTGTCTTGGCTGTTTTGGCATAAACAGCCATTATTGATAGAGGAGAGCAGTTGACTCCTTCAGAAGGACCTGGCCCTACACAGTTAACTCTAGGTTTCAAGTATCAAAGTGTAAAAGCCACTGGGTGAGCTGATAAAAGCTATTAGGCCATGCCAGAGCAATCTTTCTGGAGGCTTTAGATGCAGAGAGCAGATAGCATTGCTAGTAACCCAAGATTAAGGCAAATGGCACTTGATAATGAAGGGAATTAGAGGAAGGAACCGGTAGGCCACGGATATTTCAAAGCCTCTGTGTTCTTGTGAGGTATCCACCAATCCTAAATGCAACAAAAGCATTATTTTTAAGCTGAGTAAAAATGACTCACTCTTAACAAAATTAAGTTCTATTCTTTCTCAAATGTTAGTACATGTTTGTTATGACTAACAAAATACCATTTACAAGAGTTACTTAATCCTAACAGCTTTTTGTCATATATGCTCTTTTCAATTAACAGGCATTAAGTATGTGAGAGTTTGCTATTTTTATTAGTTGTAAATGGTCTTCAGTCAAAAAGGTCTTGGATAGTCTTCTTTTCTTATAGGCTTATTTTAAATTGGCACTTATAACCAGTCTATGTCACACATATTTGCTTTATTTGAAATTGTTAAATGGAAGTCTCCAAAACATGTGCTTAGAAGCATTTTTGTTCTGAGTGATAGGCTTCCCCAGAAATGAAAATGGCCCTATAATGATGGCAGGCGACTTATGTTTGTATAATCTACAAAGCACTGGCAAATACATCTTATTTTATCTTTAAATATATGCATGTCATTTTAAATCATTTGTGGAATGAGAAGGAGCATGTGCAAACATTATTTACAACAACCCATGGAAACAGGAAGTAATACCCACAATTTTTTAACAAGAAAAAAGTCTCAGAGAGGTTGAGTGACATAACCAAGGTCACAAAAGTAGTAAGTGGGAGGGCTGGAACAAGAACCCACATCTTCTGACCCTAAGTTCCACACACATGGTATATCTTGTCACAATGTCATGGCTGCTTTGTGCCTGCTTTAACTCTAGGTACAAGGCCCCAGGACCTTTACATGCTGACAAACATGTATTATATTTTATATAAATGAGGCAAATATTAGAAGACTAATTGTCATGGTGTGACACATTTGAAGCCAAGTATATTTTTCTTCACACCTAATGGTAGAAACAGTAGAAAAAACATTCACACCACAAATAAATTTGTAAATAATGCAGAATAAGGTGCGTTTTTTAAAGCATGCTTTGCAACTCTATCATGGAGCATCAGAAATGACTGTTGTTCCCATTGCATCATTTTTGCTAAAAGTGATCCTTGCTCTGAAAATGAAATGAGTAATGAGTAAACCTAGCTTGATTCTCCAGAGAAGTCAAGGAGACCTGAAGGTTAGAAGGATTTCTGACATTCAGCCCACATGAGTGGTCTGAATTACATGAGTAATTCTCTGATCACCTGAATTTAGGATATTTCAGATTATTTTATAACATGAATACAGTCTTCTGAGATTTGTGCAAGTCCAAATAGATCATACACACTCCCCTCTGCTGGACACATAGAATGGTGACTACAGAACTCATGGATCCTGGGGCATCTAAACTTGTCTTTGTGCTATGGGGCTGGGCATGAGGATAGGCAGTTCTGTCAAAACCTACATTTGTGTGTTCTGGAGAGAAATGGTTGATGCTTCACATTTCTATTTAAAAATTCTAAATATTTTAACATATGTACTTGGCATTCAGAAAAAAAGAAAGGAGGGAAAGAGAAAAAATTAAGAACAAAAAATGGCAAATACCTTAAAATGTAAGATTTAAAACAAAGGGAAACGGGACTATTTCTTTACATACAATTGAAATGGAGCTGTAATTTATCTCAACATAAAGTACTTATAATTATATTAAGTACCTTTTGATTCACAGCATTTATTTTTGAATCATACTTGTTTCACATTTTCTTTATAGTGACCCTGTAAAGACCTGGAAAGCTTTTCTGTAGGTCTGACCCAGAAATGACGCAAACATCTCTCACTTCTCTTTTCAACCCACCAATTTACTTTTTTGCAGAAGTACTCTATCTTATTACCACAGCTGTTCATTTTATTCTGCCCTTCAAACTTCAGTCATGTGTTGCAGACAGAAAAAGTAAATGAGTACATTTTAAAGAAAAGCTATCTGTATTTTTCATTCACATGAGTTTTCTTCCATACATTTTGACATACTTTCCCTGACTCTTGCTCACACTAAACTCTCCAGAGACCCCTTGACATGGAACTGTCCTATCTGCCTCTCTGATTTCTGACATTTCTAGCAGGGATTGAAGTACAAGTAAGCGTTCAAGAAAACAAATAGTTTTCCAGACATGAAAAAAAATGGACTACAGATGACTGAGAGCATCTGTAGAAGAACACACATTTCTTTGTGTGTTTTCAGTGATTTTGCCTCGTTGTCATTTAGTGCTATGGCGGTAACTCTAGTTTTCTACTGAGTGGGAATTTGGCTATTAAAAACATTATAAATGAAATGTATTTGAAGAGACATAGCACATAGTTGCAGGGAAGGCATAGGTGGTCACTGAAAAAAATATAGCAAGAGGAAGAAAACATTCAATAAGCCTATTTATGAACATTTTTTAAAGGTCTATGGTTCATGTTCATGCTTAATGATGATTCTGGGCCAAGGCTGAACAAAGTGATGGGCTGAGCATATTGTTACATAAATGTGCACAGTGATCTCACTGATTTCCAGCATCAAACACCTGCCCTCTGCTTCTTACTGAACCATGGCAAGGCTATGGGTGTTTTCACTGAGACATTTTAAATTTCAATACCACTGATGTCTAATCTAAATCTCACCATTCTCCATTGTCCACAGATGAAGAACTCCATAAAAGAAGAGAGGACAGAGAGACCTGTAGGGAGATGTAAGAAATGAACAGACAAAGATTAAAAGACTACAGGGCTAAAGGAAGCTCATGGAAAAATGTGCAGAGATGCATAAAGCAAGGAGAAAAGTGCAGCAAAGCCACATAGAAAAATGGCCAGAAGGGTCACTCTTAGCCACCACCACACAGAAAAATGAACTAAAATGAAAACTCACAACTCAGAAATATGGAATAATAAGCAATCAGAAACATAAATATAAGCAGTTTTATCTATTCATTATTTTTGTTCTATTATTAGAATAAATTCATGACTAAATAAAATTATTCAGCAAATTGTAGCTTGAGAGTAAATTTTCATTTGCTTGCATTTCATACACACAAAAAATTTGCATTGTCTGCATCTCATTTTTTCTCATTTTCTAAAGACTTAGAGTGTGTCTTCCAGATATATTACAGTTATCCATATTTATCATGGATAAACACAAACATATTTGTAGGGAAGTTCTAGTGTACAAAAACAAAATTGGTTTTAAATAAAATACTAGCAATTAAAAAACTAAGAAGACAAAATATTTTAATAGTAATAAATTCAATTTTATACTGATGTTCAATTCTTGTATCTCTTAGGTTGTTTTTAATTTTTTTAAAAAACTTATTATTTTCCTCAGGATTTGGTCTACACAACACTAAGATAATGCAACATTTTGGTAAATGATTTTTATAATAGTGTTTCTAAGATTCAGATTTACAGCTCAGACAACCAACTACTCACCAAAAGTCTGTTTTCTCTTTCCAAAGTATAAGTTATTTATGAGAAGCAGCTACCAAAAGAGACACCACATTTCCCAGCCCCTTTTATCTAGGAGGGGAAAGTGACTCATTCTTGCAAACAGAATGTGAGTAGATGTGTCATTGAAGACCAAGGTGGTTAAGTGTGTCACCCTGTGACATTCTTTTCCTGAGTGAGCTAGTTGCAAAGGACCTATAGCATGACAAAGCTACATGATGAAAGGAATATGGGTCACAGAATAAACATGTGAAAGCCTACTGGTGGCCAGGGACACCAACAATGGAGTGTTATATAATTTTTAAAAATGAACTTTTGATTGTTTAAAGCCATTGAAATTTTGTGGGTTGTCTGTTGTAACAGCTAGCATTATTCTAACTAACAAAAGAATGAAGGACCTCATTATATCAAGACTTTTTTGTAGCTTTTAGTTAATTAGTCTATACAAGACTTAAAATGGGTCCTCATTAAATTTTATTTTATAGTATATTATTTGTTTTATAAGAGACAAGTATATGATATAAAATTATTAAAATGATGTCCTAAATTACAATATCAAATAAAAACTGATTTTCATCTTTAAAAGCGAGGAGAGAGAAAAATTATTATTCTTACTTCCCCAAAACAGAGGAAAGATAGACCCCATTGTTCGCTATTCTGAAATTTAAAAATCTCTTGCACTTCTGAAAATTGCCACCCATCCAACAAAGAACAAACTACAGTTGCCCCTTGTTTTGCCCAAGGACTCATAATAAGACAAGAAACGTTAAGAAAATATACTCTTGTGCTAAAAACAAGGCAACATAAAATAGATATATATGCTTTGGCATGGTAAATGGGAATTAGGTTCAAAATTCCCTTAGACAGTAAACACATGTCTTAGAAGGAACTGACAATACTTATACTATACACACACAACCAGGTCCCATCACATTTCTGCTGCACAATAAGAAATGAAACAAGTAAACATGGAGACATTCAATCCCACCAAACGAACTACTGCTTCTACCACCCAAAATTGCCTCCAACATTTCTGACCAACAAAGGCAAGTGCAACTAATATTGATCATTTCACTTTGATATCTGGTGATCAACTAAACAACTGGCTTTCAAGTAGGGTGCTCTGGGAATTAGAATATAAGATAAGCAATAGGATTATAGACTATCCTGTTCTCACTCATTTCAACCAGAAATGACCAGTTTTCAACATAAAACTCTTACTAGTTTTACGTATTGACATTCTATCAAAGAAAGATGTGTTCCAGTAGTTGAGGTAGGTTTTAAAATCACTGTTCTAGATGCTCTAAGTCATGTCTTTACATCACTTTGTGGACCCAATGCTGGCTTCCTATAGTTTAAAATATACAGGAATTGGGCTTGGCGTGGTGGTTCATAACTGTAATCCCGGCACTTTGGGAGGCTGAGGCGGGTGGATCACCTGAGGTCAGGAGTTCGAGACCAGCTTGGCCAACATGGTGAAACCCCATCTCTACTAAAAATAGAAAAATTAGCCAGGCATGGTGGCGGGCACCTGTAATTCCAGCTACTTCAGAAGCTGAGGCAGGAGAATCGCTTGAACCCGGGAGGCAGAGGTTGCAGTGAGCCAAGACTGTGCCACTGCACTCCAGCCTGGGCAACAAGAGTGAGACTTCATCTTAAATAAATAAACAGAATATAGATGAGTTGGTTTTATAAAATGCCTAAATATGAATGATTATATAGGTATGTATGTACATATTTGACCCTAAAATTGAAACTAATTTTTCACTGCAATAAATCTCTATTCATACTCTTAGGGTAATTAAGGGAAACATAACCTTAGCAAATGAAGCTAATGTTAGTAGGAAAAGTATAAAGTTGATAGGGAAGCCAATAGAAATGGCCTGGCTTTAGTTAAAGTGGTAAATCCACATGCCAAGGCCACAGAGGACACGACATAGCAGCTGAATGGAGCAGAGGGAAAGGTGGGAAAGAGAAAAAAACAGAGTTGATGGGCTAAGCACCCTGCCAGTTCAGAGAGATAATATGTCACTGTCAAGAAAGTGGTGATGAAGACTCCTGGTTGGAACAGTTGACAGCTTCCTGAAAAGGTCACAAAGGCTCTCAGAATGGCAGAACCTCCTGTAAGCCCTCCCTCTCCTCTCCTCAGGCTGTCCATTTATAAAGATTCATATTCCCCGCAGAAATGGAAATGTTGTGATCTTTTATCTTTCAGCTCAAATGTTACAACTTTTGAAAAATAAGCTTTTGTGCATTCATTTTATATTTACTAATGCCTTTTCTTAGACTACAAAGATTCATGTCCCTCTCTTTAGGAACATTTTTCTCAAGTCAAGTGCCGCTATCTAATGGCTCAGGGACTCTCTGCCCAAGGGAAACAAAAGTGGTTCATACAATTGTCCATCTCCTAATTTCTCTTTGCTTCCATCATTTCCCTCAGCTTTATACTCTAAACTCCTACAACCAAGAAAAATGTCTATATATACCATCCGAAATGTAAACTGTCTTTTGGTGACATCTTTTCTCTGGAGTTCTGTCTCTGATATTTGTATTCACTTGATTTCACAGAATTATGGAAAAGTCTGAGTCTAGTCACTATCACTAGCAGATATCACTATCACTATCACTAGTCCCTATCACTAGCAGAAACACAGATCACCAAATCTCTCTGGACTTACACTTCCCCATGAGTTGACAAGGGTGTTGAATTAATGAAATCTAAAGTTTGTTTTCTTGAAAGTTCATTATTTAATAATTTTAGCACATAAAGCTAATCCGTAAAGATTGTTTAATAGAATTCTTTGAAAACTCAGTTAAGCCCACTTGCTCAAGTAACAGAGCATCCTAAGGAAGTTTCTGCATTTGTTTTGCTCTGTCATTCACAGGAGAGAATAGGATGCCAACTTTACAATCTCTTCTCCTGTCGTCTGAAGATGTGATTCTGTCCTCAAGCAGCAGCACAGCACATCAAAGTACCTTCCATCATTATAACTTCAAAGTGTCAGCCTGGCTGAAAAATAATGATCATTACAGAAGATCATTTAAAGGATAAGTGATCTGTTCACTCTTCTGCATTCTAAAAAGGCTGTCTGTGGGATCAGGTCAGACCTCTGGAAGGTCACATACATTGACTGTATTATCTCACGTAATGTCTTCATAAGTCACTGTATCTTACAACCTTAGCTTTTATCAAAACCTTATTGCAAGAAATGTTTTTAAAACCATCTGAATTTCAGGAGGATATTTCCCATTGCATTTATTAACATTCTTTATATCGAGTTCATTCATTTAATCAATGTTTGTTAAATATCTTCTATATGCTAGACATTATAATAAGCAAAGGGATAAAGACATCAGCTACACACAAAAATTCATCCTCTCATGGAATCTAAAATTCAAACAGGACAAGACATGGAGGACCCTCTCCCTGGCGTGCTGCTCCCCCTAGATCTTCACATGGTTGCCCTATTTTTCTCAGATCAAAGTCTCCCTCCTCAGAGGAACCTTACCTCCTTCTTCTAAGTTGGTCTCCCACCCCGGGACTCTCCATTACCTACTGCTTTTAATATGAGGATAAACTAAAACATCTTCTGACTCCTTATAGTCTCTTCAAATATCTTTATTTATGTATTCATACTCACCAATTCCATAAAAATATTAAGACTATTCAATGAGCATTATTAAGGGCCCTTGAAGTGTTTCCTCTAAATCTCTAGTGCAAACATTTTTGAGAAGGGTTGTCAGGACTGTTTGTCATCCTCAAGGATAACTCTGCTTTTTATGTGGCTTGTAACCACATGCAGAAAGGGTTTCTGGCTTCTTTGGCCTCTTTTGTTGTTGTTTTACTTATTTTTTATTATTTTTATTTTTGGCAAAGACTTAAAGAAGACTTAAAAAAATGGAAGCAGTGAAGAGAAAGGAGAAGATAGGAAGAAAGTTAAGAGGCAGCTTAACAGAGAAAGGAAATATTTATTCCACCAAATCCTCATGTGAATTCTAAATTATTAAGTCTCTGAGAACACCTGATTTATGAACAGGATAACACTGCCCCTAGCCAAAATTATTTGTAATAAAAAGCAGGAAATCTCCTGAAGTTCATCTCAGATTTAATATCAAACACAGCAGCCACACATGAACATTTCTCCATAAAACACGAAAACAGCATGGTGTGATCAGCCAGCAGCCACCAGTGGGGAGTTGGGTACAAACAAACAGGGTGTGAGTGCCATGGAAAGGACCGGGCCTCACTAATCTAGAGAAACCAGTCAATGAAAAATAGGCACAGACTGAAATGATGTCAACACTCGGAAGGGAAAGGAGCACAAGGAGGACTCACTTCTAAATATACAACGGCCAGCTCACATTCCTTGTCAAAATACTGAGCTCCCTCCGTGACTACTGAAGTTGAAAGAGCAACACAATTGTGTTTTGTGTATGCATATTTAGAATATACCAAGTGAGGATGAAGCACCATGGGGAAAAAAAGACTTGTTATGAAATAGGCTTACATTGATATTGCCTTTTTTAAATTTAATTTAATTTTATTTTTATTATTTTATTTTATTATTATTTTTTAGACAGAGCCTCGCTCTTGTCATCTGGGCGGGAGTGCAATGGCACAATCTCGGCTCACTGCAACCTTCACCTCCTGGGTTCAAGCGATTCTTCTGCCTCAGCCTCCCGAGTAGCTGGGATTACAGGCAACTGCCACCACACTCAGCTAATTTTTGTATTTTTAGTAGAGACAGGGTTTCACCATGTTGGCCAGGTTGGTCTCAAACTCTTGACCTCTGGTGATCCGCCCACCTTGGCCTCCCAAAGTGCTGGAATTACAGGCGTGAGCCACCATGCCTGGCAATATTGCCATTTTGTAAGAAAAGTAGCAAACCTCTAATAAGAATTCCATTAAAATTTGATTCAAATATTTTTCTACAGATACTTGGTTCTAAAAGAAGAAAGATGTCAAGAATGAAAAGGTATCTTATTATTTCTAGTGTAGACTTCTTAGGTAATGTGTTCATTACCATTTTTATAACATATGTAGTGAAGTATTCTTTCTCAGGATTATATATCCAACTATTTGAATACATATATAATAATTAAATTTATTCATGTTAAATCTAAGGCAATTTAAATAATTATCAGAATCATAAATATTTTTTGCATGTTTTCATTAATACTTCCATTAACATTTTGGCATTTGCTATGTTGTTAAGAAGTATTCTGAAAAATAGAAAATCATATTAAAAAGTTGCTGTATTAATAGGATTTAGGGCGTAAAAAGAACAAAAGACAAAAAGAGGAAGATTAATGTCATTGGTAGGTACTTGGGAAGTTACTTTAATTAGTTAACATTTTTTAAATCTGAAAGAAGAAAAATAAGACAAGTTAATAAACCATAGTACACAGAAAAATAAATTTTTGGACTATAAAAGACTCAGCCATATACATGGACTATATCTTTATATAGAGCAGATTTAATTATGAGAGATAACACTACCAAGATAATTTGAAACACCACGAGCTTTAAATTTAAAAGCACTATACAGATTCTCTTCATCCACGTGAACAGCTAAGAGTAAAAACTATCTCTATGCAAATATAAGTTATATTCAATGTCGACTTATTCAGAGAAAAATAATAATAATTGAGGCTACCTTTCCCTTCAGATTAAAAAAGAGTATTACAAACTTTTAATAAAATTATATAGTAATTGGTTGATATATCTATAAAAAGGCAAGCGGAATAGATTGCCTTGAAATACAACTTAGTATATAAGATAAAAATATATTAATATAATATAATGACAAGTATCAATGTAATATATTGTATCATAAATATAATATAATAAATAAAAAAGTATCATCAATATAATATAATGTAAGTATCATAAACTAAGGAGTAATAGGACTATTTGCTAATATTGGGATATTGAGAAAATTGGGGGAAAGTCAAGAGCCTATATTATATCAGGTTTAAAAAAAAGATCCATTCCAGATAAGGTAAAGAGTGGGCTGTAAAAAAGAAACCAGGAAAAACAAACAAACAGAAAATATAGGTGAGATGAAAATGATCTAGGGACATAAAGATTTGTGGATCATAATAGCAATACAGAAATAAAAAATGATTATTATATCTAACTACAAATTATAGAAACAAAACCACAAGTTTTGTAAGCTGGGATCATAAAGAAAATTGAGTAATGTGAAAAACTGGGACAAACTTTTTACAAATAATATAATAGATAAAGAATCAATAGCCATAACATATAAAGAATTCTGATGAATCACCAATATTCATGCTCCAAAATGGTAACCACATGTAGCTGCTAAAAATGCTGGAACTATTGAGCCTCACTGATGATCAAATGAATGCATTTTCAAACCATGAGGTGTAATTTTTGCCTTTCAATTAACCAGGATTTTTTAAAATAATGACACCCAACACTGTAAGTATTCTTAGCTATTGCTATTGGGAGAGGAAATTAATATACCCACTTTGGAAAGCAACTTGGTAATAGAAAAACTGTTTTAAAGTTTGTTGCCTTTGACACAGCAACTCTCTTCTAGCAATCTATTCTAAGAGAATAATTGGATATGTAAGGATTTATATATGAAATATATAATCCAGAATTATTATTATTTTTGCACCAACCTAATACATTAAGAAACATTAGGAATGTTTGCAATGTCCAACAAGAAAATGAGCACAAGGATACTGGCACATCCCCGCAAAGAAATATCATACTAGCATTAAAAATGTTCTTAACTAAGATCTAGGTGATATAGGAAAATATAATAAAATGACATGAAATGAAGACGGTGAGACAGATCTATAGCACATAAGTAGAAAGAGCTGGAGTTGAGCTTGAGATGCAGCAAATCTAAATGGCAGGGCACACTTGGAAGAACCTTCCAGCTGTCAGGGATACAGCAGTAATGATACAGACAAAGCCCTGGCCTTGGGAATCAGACAATAAACAAACAAGTAAATACATTATATAACACCAAAGTTAGGAAGAAAAATACACATTTACATTTATCTCAAGCAACATAATGCACTACATATATGCACACGCACACACAAATGGTGGGGGAAAACGAAATATCAAAATAATAACAGTGAGTACTTTTATTTGATGTGATTAAGATATTACAGGTGATTTTTAATTTCATCATAATTTTTTGGCATTTTAAATTTGTTTATCTATTATTATTAAAAGAAAGGAGGAAATGCTATATACTGTTACTGAAAATACTTACCACAATCATAAAGTTTTACTTTGACTTCCAATAAGGTACAGAATACATATAAATTTTCCTTTCTTCATTTGACTAAATGGATCATCGACCACAACTACTGGGTAGAGATTTGTGTTCCCGTCATGCAAAAATAGAATAAACAATATGTGTCCATTATGAGAAATACTGGAACAGGATAATTAGGATATCCTGTGTTTCTAAGTGTGCATAGATCAGAGGCAGGGAGTGGAGGAGGCAGGGTTAAGCAGGGAGGGAATTCCACCCAGGTATTGCTATAGAAATGGCAACAATAGAGCAGAACTAGCACTGTCTTTTAGAGAACAGGAAATACCTGCTCTGCCTAGTCACAGACTTGCATCATAAACTCAATGGTTTGAAAAGCACCTGTGTATTCAAACTGAAGCTTTCTCCCTTGCTGCAGTTCAGAGTCCACCTTGTGACTTGGCATAAAGACAAACAATTCCGCGGCTCAGAGAAAGACATCATTGAGTTCAATTTCTAGTGGCTTTCCCCCAACATTTGCCACTTGATCACTTCTCCTTGGCAAGAGGACACTGCACTATGAGGATTAAATAGCTAAACACTTACATACATTTAAAACACATTTAACCTTTTTCCACAAGACCCAGAGCAGCTAGAGAATAGTACCTTAAAATCATGACCTCTACTTGCTGTCTATCTCCCTCATTTCTTTTTGTCATTTTCTGGCTGAAAACAAAGTTAATCTTGTTTTCTATTTCAAATTCTCTTTTACTTGCCTCAGGCCAGAATATAGAAAGTGAGACTTTGTTTGACAATATCAATAACAGAAAAATTAAATATTGCCTCCACAAATGAGATTTAACCTATTTTAAGAGCCAGTGTATCTGTAAAGATGTTAAAGACAATAAAAAGCAGCTATTTCCTTATAATATTCTAACATTTCAGCATTTCCTAATCATAAACTTTCTATTTTAATCTTCTAACCAAATGACCTTCAGTAAACGACCTGAAATGGATTAACTTACTTCAACCAGCCTAGCACCCTCTTTCATTATCTATTTGACTAACAGCTTTAGAAAGTCGAACGCAGGCAAATTTTAATGCTCTTACACATTTTTAAAAGCAGTTTTGTTCTATTCTCAAATGACATAGAGGTCACTTCTAATGATTACATTTCCCTCAGCTAATTTCAAGGCTAAAATCTTGCCATAGCCATCTTTCTTAGATTTCTATTCAACAACACTAAGCATTTGGAAAGATTACTAGAAAAGGATCAGGATTTTAACTTATAAATATAGACAAATTAATCCATCTCTGTGGCTTCTATTTCATTAGCTTCACAATAAAAGGGTTGTGAATTTTGATGGTTCCTCTCCTTCTAACTCTAACATCACAGGCTTTGATAATTTATTTTCTCAAGGTCAAATTAATTGTGGTTTTAATTATGACAATGAGTCCAATACACTAAGCCAAGTCAATGTGTGAATAGAAGAAGGTAACCAAGTAGAGAACTATTTGTACACACAGGTAATATGATAATTGAAACCATTTTGAAATTTAGAGACATTACTACAATAAATCCTTTGCTATCTATCTCTTAGAGAACAGCCATGACCATAGAATATCAGGGAGGAAGAAGAAATAGCATCATGAAAAGCCAATAGAAGAGATTCTTCGGAAGAGGTGGGACTTGGGATGCCAAGAAAAGCATTGTGCGAGGGGCAGTCTCCCAGGACCTAGAAATGACTTTGCTCATAAAATCATACATTCTATTCTTCAATATCTCATTTTGTGTTATATGGCTATGTATTATAAGCTCTAGTTTTTACATATTATGGCCTATTTTAGTGCTATGCCATGAACTTGATATCATGAACTATTTTTCATACAGTATTGTACAGCTTGATATATAAAACAGTGGCCTTTGTATTTGATCACTGCATTCTCAATAATATGTATCAGTACGGGTTATTGTTTAAGCTTTTGTCACAGAAAGATGTACTTCTTCCACTTCTATAATTTTAAGAGAAAGCATATAAGAAAGGGAAAGAAAGATAATATGGTACAGCACTAAATAGCCAGGAAAACCATGTGATTTAAAAAACTATGAGCCTGTCTCCTTAGAAAACCAATTATAAAAATATTATATGTTCTTGAAAAACAACCTCCAGCTTTGGAGATTAGAAATGCTTCAACTCTGAGACTGAGATAATTGTCATTTCCCATGGCTGGGTGTTTCAAGTAAGAGTGTCTTTTCCCTCGTGAGAATGGGTTTTGTCAAAGCCAACAGTCAAGCAGTACAGAAGAAAAGAAACAGCTTCCCCATGTCCACAAATCCTGATCTGATAGTCCCTATGGGTGACAAATGAACTAATGACATGATGTTTAATACCAATAAAAAGCAAACCATCTACCATTAAATAAGTATCTACTATGAGCAAAGCATTGTCAGACACAGCCATAAATTATATCTAATTCTCACAATGATCTTAAGGTAAGCATTAGAATACCCACTTAGTTGGGAAAAGGAATGAATTAATGCAGACTTTTGAAAGTCATGTCAAGGATTGCTCCCTCTCTTTATGTACGTAGCATATTAGAAATATATAAATGCAATCCTAACTAAATAATGGGGAATGTCTAATACTGAAATGTAGCAGACCCATCAGAAAAGATTCCTCTCATATAATTGCATCTATGGATACTTATGGGCAATCCCATATGTCTATGCTCTTGAGAAAAATAATGAATCACATAATAAGAGACTAATATAAACCTTCTGGACCACGGAGGCTACAGACCATTTTATATCTTCTGTGGGCATATATAGTAAAAATAGTAAATAGGATTAGGGATTCATCATTATACCACATTAATGGTGCCCTCAACGAGCATTTTTAAAATCTTTATTTTTCCTGGTACCCTCCATATATCACAAGACACTCTACTTCAGGTGATCCCTTAAGTAGAATTCAATTCTATAGGTTGGATATGATCCTAGATCTTTAGATCTAATAACTAAGTTTCCATTTTGAAGGGGTGCCAGTTTGGACTCATTTCCTCCATTTACCCATTCAAACTTCTTAACATTTTCTGAGATAACTGAGGAAACTTTGGTCCTGCCTAATCTCCTAACCATCATGGGATCTGGAAAATGGCCATAGCATCCCTTTCTCTTGATTCATGTTCTTGACACTTTTTCTTAAGTGTCCCTAAGACAGATATTCTGTTTACATTTCCACCCTTCAGCCATGCTCCCATAGTGATATACTCTCCTTGTCAAACTAGGTACTCGTGTGTCATCGACAAGAATCATAGAACATGCTAGAGTTGAAGGGAGACTCAGAATTTGCCACTCTACCATTTCTTTTTTGCAGCCAATAACCCAGAGGCTCAGAGAGGACAAAAGATGTAGCTAAGGACATAAAATCAAATATTTACAAAACAAGAGCTAAAACTGTAGGCACCTGACTCCAAGTGCAGAGCTACCTTCACAACACCAGTGTGATGCTCATTGTGCCTGGAAGTGCCAGTTGTCCCCAGGCTGACTCATATCGTGCACTGGCATTGCTATTTTACTCTCTTCCTTATACCTGCCCTTCACTTAGAATACAAAATGAGTAAAATCAAATCTTTAATACACCTTATTTAAAATATTTAGAAACTCTGACCTAAGATTTCTATTTGACCTTACCATACTTATAAGAAAAAGGAAAATCTAACTAAGGATTTCCTTTACCTTACAAGTACGTGAAACCTTCTTCCCTCCCCACCCCAGTAAAATAGGTCTGTGGTGTAAGATGTGCTTCCCTACATTTGTTCCCATATATTCAGTAATCTAAAAAGATAACTATAATATTTTTGAACTAGAAACACATTTAGGCAATAGTGCATCATTTTTTCAACCTGAATATCCCCTAAATTGTGGCTAAACAATAATCCTTTTTATCTCTATTTTGAGAATTCCAATGCCTAACCAAATTCTCATTTCAATGCTTTTGAAATATAAATTTAATTTTAAAATGAACTATATTCTCATTTAATTAAATCCCATTTGTTCTTCCATTGTCAGGGAAAATAAATGATAGTGTCTTTTTCATTAAAACAAGATAGCTCTATATTTTTGCATAGTATGTAAACACTATGCTGATGCATCCTTTTTCTCTAAGCAGTTTAATCCATATCTTTGGACTTGGACAGTGTGGAGATTATGGTGCTGTTTGCCATAATTTCTGCCACATAATTTATCATATTGTCTGACTTTAGCAATGATGCAGGTGTATGAGGCAATTAACAGAGTTACTTGCTTTTATTAAAAACAAACATGCAAAATAAAACTAAAACATATCTTCACAGACTATGACTTTTTAAAAACTGCATATGTGTCACAAGAGGAAAATCCACTAAAATTGTGATAAAGTTAATTGTCTCTAAGCACTGCTTCCCACACATTCAAAACCTGCAACAGTTTTCCCACCCTCCATCCCACCATTGGCTACTGGATAAGATGCAAAATTCTTATAGTAGAGGCTAAAAGTTGCTGTATCCCCTTATCCACATCCTACTACTATCTTGATTTTGACTCCTCTTCACAATCCTTTCCTTTAGTCAAAACAGTCTACATACTATTCCGTAAAACCAAGAATTCTTCTATGGCTGTATGTATGCTCACCCGCTGCCCGAGACATCTTCACTTCTCTGTTCTACTCTTCTAGGTTCTACTCTTCCTCCAACTTTCTCTTCCATAGCAAAATTACTTCCTTAGCCATTCACCTTGTACCCTCATGGATCAGATTTGTTTTCCCAAAAACCAGCTGTCATGTTAGAAAGAGCATCAGCTCTAGAACCAGGCAAACGTAGATTGCAATTCTGGTCTTCTCGTTGGCTAACTACATGGGCATGAGAAATTACTTCACTACTCTGACCTTCAGCTTTCTATGCCACAGAATGAAGATAATATACATCATGTTATTAAAAGTAATCTGAGGTGCTACTTTTATGCTGCAATCAATCTACTTGTCAGAAAGCAGATACTGTTTGTATTTTTAATAATGGGCTTATATTTTTAAATTAAGCAAAAATTCATAAAAATTATCTGGAAGTGAACTTGTATTCTTCTGTTTTGTATCAACAGAATAGCTCCTTTTCTAGAAAAAGTAAAAATAAAATATTAAAATACATGATGCCAGCCACTCAGATCAAGATCTTGTTTGTCAGATTTCATAAAGGAGTTTCTTGGTAAGATAGTAAACCTAAAAATAGGTGACTTCAGTAGAAACACAAACAGTCCATCCATTATATCAGCACAACCAGGCAACAGTGACAATGACAATAGGGGTGTGAGCATACAAATATTTGCTTAAGAAGAAAAAAAAATCTGCCAGGAAGTCATTCTGATTACGATGTGTGAGCATATTGTCACCTGAGGGAGGTTAGTAGACTATAAAATAAATAGCGATTCTCATCATCTTCTGAACCTTTTAACTACTAATAATTGGGCATTTTGCTGATGATGCAGAACAACTTTTCAAGCTGATTAATAGGTCATGTATGTGAAAAGGCACTCCCCATTCATAAAACAATTATGCTAATCCTCTAATTTTTTCAAAGATTATAAAATATTCTAATCTTTGAAGAATATAGGTTTTGGTTGCAGATGGTGTTTGTATATTACTTGCAGAGCTCATTAACATTTTTGAATTTCACATATTTTATCCTCACAACCCCATGAGAACTATAATATAGGGATTATCATTTTCCATTTAAAACTGGTAAACAAAGATTCGGAAGCAATTTAGAAGTCTGTCCAAGGTCAAACAGCTAGTTAAAAAGAGACAGGATTAGAATTTGATTTCCTGAACTAGTGCTATTTTCAAAGACTCAGCAAGTAGATGTTTTTACAGTTCATAGAAGTAAAGAAAATATTTTTTTCACTGGAAAGTCTCAACTTCATTTGGTTCATTTTAGATGTTTACATTGGTAATACAGTTTTAGCTTGTGCCTATCCAAATTCAAAAGTTGCTCATTTTCCTGAGTAGATCAATAATCTAAGTCAGTGTTTGAATGTGACTAGAATAAAGTTATCAAAATGATTTCAGTGCATGGTGTGTGTAAACATAATAACCTGAACGCATCTTGTCTCTACCCTTAGTGAACTACATGTGACATTATTCTATTTCAGTGAGAATCTTAAACAACATTGCATCTGCATGAGTGCCCAGAGAGCAGCAGGCCTTGGACTAGATTTTAGTTGTCTAAGAAGTTTTTCACCAAGTATGACACAGAATGTAAGCTTTACTTGTGAACCTCATTTTGGTCACAATCACCTAACTTTCAAATCCAGACATAAAGAAAAGAACAAAGGTAGCTTCTGTGCATAAATAAGAATATGGATGAGGGGGGGCTATGTAAGTGTGGACTCAAAAGCTGGAGACAATATAATGGCTGACTTAATGCTTCTGATTATGGAAGGTATTTCTTTTCAGATAACAGGGTTCTAACTCTGGAATCTCTGGTGTATTTTATTTAACTCTCATTTTGGTTGTATCTATTGCAGTCAAAATATTTGACCCATCGTTTATGCCAGCTAACCAAAAATTTATCTAGGCTTGAAATAGTCATAGCAATTAGCAGGTTGCTAACTAGCATAAGGAAGTAAAAAAGGCTGATAGCCCAGTTCAAGGAAGTTATATTAATAGTTAGTTTCTCAATTTATCATACATGAATTATTGCTGTGTAAAGGTATTATAGAGAAGATCTCTGCATCTGGTTAAAAAGGATTAGATGGTCTTCAATTTCCCCTCTAATTTTGAAATTCTGTGATTCTATCGTTCTACTCATCGTACCACTTGTATTCTCTCTCACTCTCTCTCTCTCTCTCTCTCCCTCCCTCCTTCCCTCCCTCTCTCTCAGCTAGTTAAAGGGAACAAAAACATAGGATAAAATTAAACCAGCCACTGTTGTTGCTCCTAAAACAAGAGTTTATTGTTCTAGCCTCAAAATATAAAACTCGATGAGATTAAAATTAGAACTTTGAAACAACTATTATGAAAGAAAGTAAAGCATTGCCCTTCAAATTTTGCCTCATAGTGGAATTGGGATCCTTACAATTAAAAAAAAGAAAGAAAAGCTAAATGGCTCCCACAAAGCACTTGAAGGATTAATATCTGTCTTCTTTGATTACCCCATGATAAAATATTATAATATAATCCTATAATTTCTGCACCACTTATTTGACACTTCAGCCTTATATGAACAAACTGTCTTTGGGCAAAATGTATTTTTTATGCACATGTGATGCTGAGAAATGCACGAATTTTGATCCCAAGGTACATCAACCACATGTTCTATTAGTGAGAAATTTTTAGAGTGAACAAAAGCAAGGAAGAGCAATTTGGTGACCTTGTTCTTTGAACACAGAATCATCTCTTCTCTGTGACATCTGGCCAAATACCAATCTTTTGTCTGCCTCAGTGGCTCAACTAGCACAATTCTATTTCTACTGTGAAACATATTTAAAAATGGATTCACCAAGCTTTATGTATATTTTCTAAAGAAAAGCAAAAAAAAAAAAAAAACCCAGAAGGATTCTAATTTAGATATCAATTATTTCAACAATTGAAGAAAAGCAGTGTCACATTTTAAGATAATTCGAATGATGTCATATTGTCATTAGTAAAGAGATGCCTCATTTTGCCACAGGGAATACCTTTATAAACTTGTAAATAAATTAATACATATCTTAAAAACATATAACTTGAGTACTTGTAGTAGAAACTTTGGAAATATTCTTTAAAATAATATTTAATGTTGTCTAAGAATGTAGATAACATTGACTTGTAATAAAAAGATTACAAAATACAATATTGCTGTAATCTGCACATATACAGTTACAATATTATATGTTGTTTTCTAGCAACTATTAAGTTAGAAAACTAAATGCATATAAAGAGGAATATTTGTCTCTCATGGAAAGATGCATTCTTGGCTAGGTGTGGTGGCTCATGCCTGTAATCCCAGCACTTTGGGAGGCTGAGGCAGGTGGATCACTTGAGATCAGGAGTTCAAGAACAGCCTGATCAACACAGTGAAACCCCACTTCTACTAAAAATACAAAAATTAGCTGGGCATAGTGGCGCATGCCTGTAATTCCAGCTACTTGGGAGGCTGAGGCATGAGAATCGCTTGAACCTGGGAGGCGGAGGTTGCAGTGAGCCAAGATCACATCACTGCACTCCAGCCTGGGCAGCAGAGTAAGTGAGACTCTCTCAAAAAATAAAAAGAGAAAGAAAGCAAGCTGCATTCCTAAGTTGTCAAAATGCAAGATAAAAGGCTTCAATTAACCTTTAGTCTTTAGTCATGCAACTTTGCTACAACACATTTGGGCAAGATATTTTGCCTATTTTGTTTTCTTATGTTTTTTACTCAGGTAACAGTTATAAAACTGTCCTACAAGCAATAGGCCTTATAAAACAGTATCATAAATAATTACACAGTCAATAAGGAATTAATACAGATACACTAAGAATTTAAGATGGCAGCATCTGAACTGAATGCAAATAACATGATTGAGGACCATTTGTAGACCAATCTGGTTGATCACACTGCCTTAAAGGTCTTTGGGCATTTTTCCCAAACCAAGTTTCACTTCTTCGAAGTTTTCATTGATACAAGGTGTGATGACTTTGAGGCATCAATTAATATAAATTGGAAGTAGGCAAAGTATTAATTAAACATGACACTCTGATTATTTAAACCTTCTATTAAAGTTGATTATTCAGAGCGTGTTGATAGCCTGTTTTTCAAAAATGACTGATGATATCAAGGTTTACTGACTTCCTCTAAGTCTGCTATTTCCAGCTCTTCAAAACAGAAGGAATAAATGAAGTGAGAAGAACACTGGAACAAGACTAATAGACAAACTGGCTAATCTCAGATCCCCAAGGTCAAAGAAAAGCAATTCGTTTCTTGGCTTTCATCAACACAAGATATGATTTATCAATCTAAGAGCAGGATTACAAACATTATACATCTCAATGATATGTTCTCTGCACTGTGTAACTTTTTGAACAATGATAGATTGCATAGTCACCACAAAAGTCATATCATAAGGCAAAATTCATTACACTTGCGCAAGCACTATGATTTTTTAAAACAAATGTACACAGTAGCAATTATTATTGCTATATATATATATGCCATTTTGGGGGGGGGGAAGCCTTTTAAAATTCAGTTATTCCTTGGGATTCTATCATCTTCATGGTCCAAACTTTGGACATTCATGTCCCTCAAAATACAATCCTTACTCTAATATATTAATTTGTGGAGTCAGCCATCATGTTATAGATAATCAGTAAAGGCAATACTCTTATGTTATTATAAAAGTTCAACAGCAATTGTTGTATTTGAAAGATTGCTACTTCCATAAATTCAAAGCTATTCTTGGAGAAGAAAACATTGTAAGAAAGATCATGGCAAAATTTCTTAACACTATAAATGTAATTACACAAACAGGAATTTTGCCCACCTTTGTCTCTCATTTGATACAACGCTTAAGGAACTGTCCTATACCACCTACTTATAATAGCAGCTCAAAAGTTATTTCATGAAGTAATGGTAGATAATTTGAAAGATGTCTCAAAATGAAATTACACCTAAAGTGTAGTCAATTGAGATCATGGAAACTTACTCTGCATTCTATATATTTTAATACACATTGGTATTTTCACTAATCTAAATTAATTATCATCTTTCTATTAGGTCACAAATTTAGGAAAATTTTATTGTCTAGGTGGAGGAAGACCATAAAAGGTGTTGTATCTTCAGCAGATGATTCATTTCACCAGCTGCCAGAAAGTTGCATGTTGCAGCACACCTGGACACATGCATCCATGACTGATTGGGAAACACATTTATCTTGGCACATCACAAAGGAGATGGAATCATAATTATTCTCCCTTGTAACTAAAGGTATTTTGAAGCTGTGTCTACCTAAAAAAATAATGCAAATTACACATCTGGGCTAAGTCCACATAATTTTACCATCTGTGCTTGATATTCACCCATAAATATTTCTGGAAGCATTCTGTGTTTAAAACAACTTCAGTAAAGTTTCAAGATACAAAAATCAATGTACAAAAATCAGTAGCATATCTATACACTGATAACATTCAAGCTGAGGGCCAAATCAAGAATGCAATCCCATTTACAACAGCCACACAAACAACAACAAAAAATACCTAGAAATACGTCTAACCAAGGAAGTGAAAGATCTCTGCAAGGAGAACTATAAAACATTGTTGAAAGAAAATGTGGATAACACAAACAAATGAAAAAATATCTCATGCTTATGGATTAAAAGACTGAATCTTATTAAAATGGCGGTATTGCCCAAAGCAATATACAGGTTCAATGCTATTCCTATCAGACTACCAACACCATTGTTCACATAATTAGATAAAACTATTCTAAAACTCATATGAAACCAAAAAAGAGCCTAAATAGGCAAAGCAACCCCAAACAAAAAGAACAAAGCCAGAGGCATCACATTACTTGACTTCAAATCATACTATAGGGTTACAGTAACCCAAACAGAATGATACAGGTACAAAAAACAGACAAATAGACCAATGGAACAGGTTAAAGAACCCAGAAATAAAGTCACACACCTACAACCATATGATCTTCAACAAAGTCAACAACAATAAGCAACAGGGAAAGGATTCCCTATTCAATAAACGGTATACTTGGATAGCCAGCCAGCCTTATGCAGAAGGATGAAACTGGACCCCTATCTTTGATCATATACAAAACTTAACTCAAGATGAATTAAATATTTCAATGTAAAACCTCAAACTCTAAAAACCCAAGAAGAAAACCTAGGAAGTACCACTATGGACATTGACCTTGGGAAAGAATTTATGACTAAGTTCTCAGAAGCAATTGCAACAAAAACAAAAATTGACAAGTGGGACCTAATTAAACTAAAGAGCTTCTGCACAGGAAAAGAAACTATCAATAGAGTAAACAGACAACCTGTAGGTTGTCACAAACTGCATCTGACAAAAGTTTAATATCCAAAATCTATAAAGAACTTAAACAATTCAACAAACAAAAACCAAGTAATCCTATTAAAAAGTGGATGAAGGACATGAAGAGACACTTCTCAAAAAAAGACATACAAATGGCCAGCAAACATATGCAAAAATGTTCAACATCACTAATCATCAGAAAAATGCAAATCAAAACTACAATGAGATAGCATCTCACATCTCAAACTACAATGAGAAGGGCTATTATTAGAAAGTCAAAAAATATCAGATGCTGGCAAGGCTGTGGAGAAAAGGGAATGCTTATACACTGTTGGTGGGAATGTAAATTAGTTCAGCCTCTGTGGAAAGAAGTTGGGAGATTTTTCAAAGAACTTATAGCAGAACTACTATTTGACTCAGCAATTCCATTATTGGGTATATATCCAAAGGAAAATAAGTAATTCAATGAAAAAGACACATGCACTCATAAGTTTATTGCAGCACTATTCACAATAGCAAAGACATCGAATCAACTTAAGTGCCCATCAAAAGTGGGTTGGATAAAGAAAATGTGGTACATATACATGTACTATGCAGCCATAAAAAAGAATGAATGATAGCATGTGCTTTACAGCAACATGGATGCAGCTGGTGGCCATTATCCTATGCAAATTAACAGAGAAACAGAAAACCAAATACTGCATGTTCTCACTTATAATTGGGAGGTAAACATTGGGTACTCATGAACACATAGATGGGAACAATAAATACTGGGGACTACTAGACTAAGGAAGGCAAGAGGCAGGGCAAAAGCTGAAAAACTACCTACTGGGTACTATGCCCCATACCCAATAGTAACAGGATAATTCATACCCCAAACCTCAGTATGATGCAATATATCCATATAACAAATAAAAAAAACTTTTATTTTAAATTCAGGGGCTACACATGTACCCCCTGAATCTAAAATTCACTGTTAGTGGGAATGTAAATTAGTACAGACAATATGGAGAACAATATGGAGGCTCTCAGACCACTAAAAATAGAACTTCCATATGATCCAGCAATCCTACTGCTGGGTATATATCCAGAAGAAAGGAAATCGGTATACCGAAGAGATATCTGCATTCTCATGTTTATTGCAGCACTATTCAAAATAGCCAAAATATGGAATCAATCTAAGAGTCCATCCATGGATAAATGGATATAGAAAATATATATAAACACACACTAGAATACTATTCATCCAATAAAAGAATGAAATCCTCAGTTATTTGAAGCAACATAGATTAACCTGGAGGACATTATATTAAGCGAAGTAAGCCATGCACAGAAAGACAAATATTGTATGTTTTCACTCATGTGTGAGCTAAAAAAAAGTTGACCCTATGGAGGTAGAGTAAAATGATGGTTACCTAGGTTATAAAGTATAAGGAGAAAGTAATGAAGATAAGTTGGTTATTGAAAACAAAAATGCAGTTAGATAAAACATGTTCTAGTGTTCAGTGGCATAGTAAAGTAACCGTAGTTATCAAAAACATAGTATATTTTAAATTAGCTAAAAGAGAAAATTTGGAATAATCTCAACACAAAAAAAGATACATGTTTGAGGTGATGAGTACCCAATTATCCTGATTTGATCATTACACATCATATGCATGCATCAAGATAGTGTAGATATCCCATAAAGATATTTTATGGATCAAGAATGCATAATAGAGATCAAGAATGCATATGAGGTTTGACCCTAAAAGTTTAGAGAGTAAGCTTCAAAATGGTGTAATTTTTCACATTTCTTTCAAAAGCTCTGAAGAAAAATAATTGCTTGGAATATTGAATTCTAGAAAACACTATTCTGCAAATAACATTTACCTTGCTCTAATAAAGTATATAACAATAATAGTAGTAATGACAACCAAACAATTATGTAGAAATTAAAAAGTGACAGTCACTAATTTACAGCACTTTATGCATATTAATTCATCAATACAACCCAGTGAAGTATGTGCTATTATTATTTCCATTTTTGAGATAAGGGAATTTCTTTGCAACAGAAAAAAAAAACAAAACACTGAATCAATACATCACCATCACTGTTCCTTAGTATCTGTGTGCACTAAATCATGGACATTATCAGTGGTGTGCAACTAAGGCCCTTCAATTAAAGAAGAGAAGGAGACAATCCTTAACTGGAACACAGTTTAGTGGAATACATCAGAAATTTGGGTTGAGGTAATAATGGCATAAGTAGCTTCAAGATATGCTTAATATACACAATAGTATTACTGTATATGTGTCAAGCAAAAATCACACTTAAACTGTTAAATAATATTAAAGATAATATGAATTATATCTACACCACTGATGTATCATATAATAAACGTTATGTTATAGGTCTTGTCTGCAACCCTACAATTTGCCATTTGCTTATAAAAATATTCTCTTATGTTAAATTCTAGTAATTGATGTATTTAAAATGTCTGTAGACTTAACAGACATAGTTACGAACCACAGTAATTTATTTCCCGTAATAGAAATTCAATACATATTTTATATTATATCCAGTAATAACTGTCTTTTCTCTATGCTGCTGCTTACATACAAGTTATTCTCAAAAACTAAAAAGGCAGGCCAACCTATTTATCTCTGTAATCAATGGGTTTACAGTCATAAGGTAGCTTGTCATTTCCAAGTAATGCTTAGAAAGAACTAGCTCTTGGTAAATATGTGTTCTCGACCTACAATTCCAGTTATAGATATGACAATATTGGCATAAATTGGTCATATTTCTTAATAAAACGGGCTTTCACATGTTTAAATTACATATTGATTTGCATAGCAGTTGAATCAGATACCAATTGCTGGCTTGTGTGTTCTAAACTCTGACATTCCTGGTACTTGGCCAGATCTCATCAGTTTACCATTTCCCAAGATACCAGGTGCCAGAATTTCTTAGTCTATCTTAGTGTGAATTGTCAACCCTTAGGCATATTCTTTGATGTCCAGGCTATTTCATACTGATGCACCTTTGTACTTGTTCTTTTTCCTAGAAATCAGTGTGTGTTTGTTTGTGTTTGTGTGTGTTTCTCCTCTCTCTCTCTCTCTTTCTCTCCCCCCATACCCCTCTTCTCTCTCATTTATATTTACCTAAGGAACACCTACTCATCATTTGAGACACTATTATAAACAACATCTCCCTAGATACACAAGTATTTCCTTCTTTCCTTTTTGCCAAACTGGATAAGTAATCTATTTTGGTACCAATCACACTGTTACATCTATTTGTTTACACATTTGACTCATTGACTAGTCAATAAAACACTTCAAGACAAGTCTTATGCATCATGAAAGCTGTTTCCAGCACAGTGATTGGAACATAACAGATGTTCAATAAAGTAAAATGAATTAAATAACTTTATAATTTAGTCTACATTTATAGTTCCTACATTTTCCCTCTTTTGCCCATGAATTATTTTTTCCTGTAGAAAATCCAATGTTTATGAACAAATTATAAGAATAATTCATTTTTCTCTAAGTTAGTTCATTTTGAAAATATTACATAAATCGCCATCAAATCATCTACTTCTCAAGTTGTTACCTAGAAAGAAAGAGTAAAACTTATCCAGCTCCCCAAATTTATAAGGTCCTATAACATTCTGCAGGTATTTCTAGGCTTTTGTAACTAATCGTCCATTAATTACATTACTCACTTTAATTCGATAGTTATGAAAAAAAATTACGTGAATTGTTAGAAATAATTAACTTTTTGAGTTCAAGCTATCCTGTGGGTAGTTTAGAGTCCATATTAAGTTATATGTGTGTGTTTATATGGGATAGGCTACCTAAAATATAACTTTATTATTTCCTATTTTCAGGTTAAAAGACAACTTAGTATTGAATGTAGACTATATAATTAAGCTATTTGTATATAATTATAAATATAATTATGTATATAATTTGTGATAAAGTGAAATAAATCTTATCTGTCTAAGAGAATTATAGTGATGATGATGACGATGTTAAGGTTGACTAGCCCACACTGAATTCCTTCTTCAAGTCTGCTTTCTAAACTATGTAATCTTAAATTTTATTCTTCATAAAAATTTCAGGGTACATCTGGCTACTTACTTTTCAGGGTTTTCTACTTCTTCAGTAACAAAGTTGAGGTAAAACCTAAAAATAGATAAATAAATTATAAACTATTAATATATTTTACCATTATCCAAAGTCTCAAATTTTAAATATTTAATGTTGAACCCAGAATTACGAAAACTATAACAATACTTACAGTAAGATGAAAATATCTAACAACTAAATACTCCCATAAATCATTTTTCTATTAAGCCATATTTGTGGAGTTTTTATCATGTGTCAGGGATATACAAGTGGTAAGCCCATAGTCTCAAGGAGCTCATAGTTCATAGAATGTCCCACAGAATAGTGTGATACAGTGCAGGTCCAATACTGGATCAAGCACGTGGGAGCCAGAGGGCAGGTCTAGCCCAACCTGGTAGGTCAAAGGGGGTTTTCTAGAGGAGGCATCACCCAACTTGAACCTTTAAGAATTGCTTTATCTTACCCTGGTGAGGTGGTGTGAGGCCATTCCAGACTGAGAATAGCACACGAGCACAAAAGTGTGGCAGAGGGGTTAGGCACAGGAAAAGGAGCACCCGTTTAGTATTCTGCAGTACAAGTGTGACAGAGGGATTACTATAGAAAGAGCCAAACATACGAAGGCAAAGACTTTTCTACCTTTTCCTTTTATATGCTTAGAAAATTTTTGTGAAAAAAAAATCATATATTCAATATAATCTTCCGTTATCTTATTATTATTAAAAGTAACCTTTTACATAGGTATGCAGGAGCACAGATTCATAGGTACAAATTCTCTAAAATCTAAAATCAAGTGGCTGGAATATAAGTCCATCAGCTCTTAATATACTTTAAGTATCTCACCAGCTAAAACAAAGATGAAGAAACCTGTCTTGCTCCATCTTTATAAAACCATCTAAATTCATCCAAATTCACAAGTAGTCAGTTGATGTTCAAGGTTAAAGTGTCTACAATTTTAGGACTGTTTTAAGTAGAAACAATTGAGGAGCTGACAGAACAGTAGCAGTAACGGTGATCTAAAAAGTCAGCAGCCAAAGATTTTTCTAATGACTAGAAAATAAGTTTCAATAAATAGAGATTGTAGTTACACCATGAAAGCAAGCAATAATCAGTACTTATATCTGGAATATGCACTCCAAGAGGGGTTTGATGTCTTTGCTATAAGCCTGAGGCAATGGGAACTAGGCAAAGAAAAAAGAAAAAAACACACACACACACAAAAAAACAAACACCACCACCAATGAAAAATCACACACCCCAAGAAATATTTTTAGGCTTCTCATGTCAAAAATAGCCAGTTCCTTCCTAACAGTTGTTTTAGGAAGTAGTCTTTTCCCACAATGTTAAAGCAAGAAAGAAAATATTTATGAAAAATAGAACACAATTTCAAATATTTGCCATAGCTCCAGGGAGTAGAGAAAAGGAAAGGGCTTGGAGCAGGATGGTGGGTAGGAAGGAGAAAGCTTCTTGTTTTAGTCCAAACATTCACACATCCTGTGGGAAATCCACCTTTACATTCTAGTCTCCAGGAATGAGTCCATGATATTCTCTTTGGTTTACAACACTTCAAGGACTCTAGAGAATGCTCATAAGATCTACTGTTCCAGCTTTTCCATGATTGTGCATAAAAGGTACTGCAATGCTAGCAATGCATTCCAATACCCAACTATGTGAATTATTTTTAAAAGAAGCTTATTCTTTAGATTAGATTTGACACAATAGTACAAAATAATCCCAGCAAGTGCTTTAGAAAGACTAAATCCATTGAGGATAGGATTTAAAAGAAAGAGAAAAAGACACTAAAAATGATTTTCTATCACACAATTGAAAAAAAAGAAAACCCTACCAAGCAATGTTTAGCTCTGGATCAGGATATGGGACTGAGTTCCCCAGGGCCACAAGGGGGACTGGCAGATGTATTTCTCTGAACGCAGACATTGGCAATGTTATTAACATTGTTCTGACCCAACCGTGTGACCCGACTGGGTTAATGATTTTTTTTCCCCTACTCAAGTTTCTGCGAAGTAGCTTTATCATTCTAGAAAGGTTCTGCATTCCTCAGAGACAAAAACCTCCTCTATTCATATCCCCACCCTGGGCTTGGTGGTATCTTTTTCCTTGCTAGCAGAGCAAGGTCTCCAGGACAACAATGGTCTTGCTGCTTTTACTTACAGGCTAACAGGTTGGGAGGTAAGCGCTGATGACAATAGCTGTTTTGCTTCTGACTTACTCATTTTCAATGCCCTTTTATTAGGGGGGCTTCAAACATTGTCATAGCAGCAGCATAGGGAGCGGAGAATCATTTACACTTCCCCACTGATAATTCTACAACCCAGTCTTATGATTATATCTTGAAAGCGAGAGAAAGGTCAGAAAGGCAAGATCGCATTTGGCAAGTGAATAAATGCCCCTCTCTTTGGAATTCTTTTAGCCTCCATCTTGTTTCATTTACATCCAGATAATAACTTTTCCTCTAGAAGTCCACACCAACAGACTCTATTTTTTCTAAACACAGCTTCCTTTTTCTAAGACTGATGACCATAGATTAACAGCCAGATTATTTCTGCGTCTTCACAAAGCAGCATTCAGGTAGCACAACAACCTGTTATAGAAACACAGTTACTTATCTGTCCCCTACATAAGCCACTTGTATCAGATAACATTCCATTTTAAATCCTGGACTTATTTTCCGATACTGTGATTGAACCCTCAAGGATATAAAGAAATCAATGGTTTTTGGTCTTTCAAATAGGGAGTAGACATGAGGATTATATGGGTAAAAGTATTTAAAAGGATTCATGTAAACCCCTTTTACCTTGTAATCAGAGAAACATTTTGGGGTCAGCATCAATAAAGTTAAATATTAATACAATAATTCAAAATGAAAAGGGTCTTCATCCATGGAGAAATTCATCAGCCCTCAAAAGCCTACATAAGCGGAGAAAGTTTGCTCTACATAAAGCAAGTGACCTGAATTTTTAGTTCTGGGTATTAGAAAAGTGAGGAGGGTAAAAGAATATTTTAAGATTGCATGGGAACAGATCTATGGTACTTGCAGGCAAAAGAAATTTCATTCAACAGAATTAATCAAATCTCCCTTGTGACTATCTTCACATTCCACACTCGTGATTGCCTATTGCCGGGCTCCCAACACTTGGCTGTAGCTGAAAGCTTTCTCTACCTCCCCGCTTTGCTCTGGTGTCTCCCAGTGACCCTCCCAGTAGCTTGGCTTCAGCCCCAGGGCACAGAGCTCTGATCCAGGCTGAATAGCCATAGAACAGTTGATTCTGCTTTAACCCTGTGATCACACTCAGTTCTTTTGATGTCTAGCACCACATTGTGCTTCAGACAAAAGCAAAAAGACTTCAAAAATACTGAGTGATTCAAAACTAATGCTTACATATAATGGTTATAAAAATATTCTGGGAATATACAAATATTTTACACTGATTTCCTTAGAGCTATAATCTTCTAACAATCTTCAAGCATATTTTGCCTCAAAGGCCATGTTAAGATTTTAAGTTCCCATACTCCCTAATTATCCTCTAATACCATATTTTCATAATTCAATGAGATTAATAGGGTAAACACTCCATTCATTTTGAAATATATCCATATTCCATGCATTGGCTAGAAGGTAAGATCTTAAAAACTAAAGAAACAAAAGGAATTATATTTGTGTTGGAAATGCATTCATATAATTTTTTAGCTAGTGCAGTTTCCTAATATTACTTCCAGGCTCATAGATCATTCTCACAGCTAAAGCTGTATAACAATGAGATTTATAGATAATTAAAAAATAAATATTGCCATGATTTACCCCAAAACAATGAAATTTAATCTTACTACAATGATTTTGAAAATTAAATAATACCTTGTAGGCTTTCTTGCAACCATCATCTCAACTAAATCTTACAAGGTCAATAAAATTTACTGAAGAGAAAGTCCCACTCTTATCCATGATTACATGATTACTGTTTTTCAAGTATCTGAACAAACAAGGTACAAATACAAAGTTTTAATGACTTAACTAGAAAGGTAGGTATCACAGGTGGACATACATCAAAGGAAATATATCTGTGGCATCATGATTTTAATCATCTTTACTTTTTAAAATTTTCAGATGTTGGGGACATTTTAAGGAACATGTAAGGTCCTTTTAAATGTAACAGACTGTCTAGCAGAGTTGACTGCATTATCTTGGTTTCTCTTTCTCTGCCTTTAGATTACCATTTACCTTCTGGGAATGTCATACTTATTTCTACATCTGAGTTACTTCTCTCACGAGAAGCTGGAAAAGAAAATCAATTGATCACTATTTGTAAACAACCTTGGAGCTTTAGCTGAAAGGCCTTTTGATAAGTGAAGTATTATTCTTTAGTACCTTACGGCATTATTATGTCCTTACTTGTGCATACTTATAAGTAATTTTTATTGGATCTTAAGACCCAGCATTTGTTTGTTTTTTACGTCATCAGGCTAAATCTAGCAGTCACCTTGACTGGAAACCTGTTATGTTTGGTTGTCATGTGCGAAGTAATTGGCCTGGTGGAGGGGATAATACCTTATTTCTCATTTCAAGTAAAGCCTATCACACTGGATTATGGCTATTCACATTTGCCTGGCACCTTGCTTGGCACTTAATCTGAGTGCATAATGGGATTAATGAACTATACAAACCACCAGATCTGGAGCTATCAACTTACCAGCCAGCATATGCATACATTCCATAATAAAAAGCCAGCGGCAACCGCGTAATACTTGAATCTCTTCCTGAAAAGGCGTCTTTAAAGTTCTGTGTTTGACCTGTAATTAGAATAGACTGATTTTAGGATTTTTCAAAGAATTGGTTCTTATTCACTCTTAACCAGAAACATGGGGGTGCGGAGAACCATACTGTTTTAAGTCTAGATTTCTTACTTTCTGTCGATTACCATCTTTATCAATACTGTACCCATTCTATAGAAGGGGTCCCAAAGTATATTGATCATTAACACTATTTCACGTTTCTCTTTTAATAAATTTATAACAAAGATGAAAATGGCATTGAAAAATAATCCTCTGTTTGAGTATGCCTCTATTGTGACCATAAAAGAAGACTAAAGGGTTTTCTGTAAATTATAATCTTTATGAATACGATAGAATTCTTAAAAGTAAAGATAATGTTTTGCTTGGCAAAAAAATGCGGACAGGTATCCAAGGTTTTACGCTTAATGAGGAGATGGAAATAAATCCCAGGACTACTTTCCTACACAATTCACCTTTCTGCTTTCTGTTTACCCCATGTTGTTCATTAGATGCCTACCTCCTAGAAGAGAAGTTGGAAAATCCTGAGGACCATGTGTGCCAACCCAAACTGCAAGCCTTTCTTTTTTTTTTTTTTTTTTTTGAGATGGAGTCTCACTCTGTGGCCCAGGCTGGAGTGCAGTGGCACAATCTTGGCTCACTGCAACCTCCACCTCCTGGGTTCAAGCAATTCTCCAGCCTCAGCCTCCTGAGTAGCTGGGATTACAGGAGCGTGCCACCATGCGCAACTAATTTTCGTATTTTTAGTAGAGATGGGGTTTCACCACGTTGGCCAGGCTGGTCTCGAACTCCTGATCTTGTGATCCGCCCGCCTCGGCCTCCCAAAGTGTTAGGATTACAGGTGTGAGCCACTGCGTCCGGCTGCAAGCCTTTCTTATAGATAAAGTTTTCTTTATCTATAAGTTAAAAATGCCCATTCATGAAGTATTGCCCATTCATGAAGTATTGCCTGTGGCTGATTTCAACCTATGATAGCAGAGTTGAGACCATACAGCTTGAAAAATTGAAAATATTTACTCTCTTGTCCTTTACAGAGAAAGTCCACTCACCCTGTGACCCTGTCCTAGAAAATGACATGTTTTTTTTCCTAGAAATATTGAAAAGATATTATAATGAACTCTAAAATAAATAGGTTTCAACAAATTTTGCAGCAGCATGTCAATTGAACACTTTTATTCATCACCTTTTTCTCTATTTTGTGAATCACAATGGAACTTTTTCTTTTATATCTTTTGAATAGTTTTAAAAGTTAGAAATTCAGATTTACTTTAGTTAGTCAATATTCAAGCTTAAGCAGAAAAAATGTTTCTATTACTCAAAGAAAATAGCAAATGAGATGACCCAAATGGGAAGTGAGACTTTGTTTTAAAATAAAAGTTCATGTAAATAAACAGAAGGGGGACAGGGCATGGATGATGTGTATGAGGCACTCTGTCTTCCAAGTCAAATCTCAGTTTTTCCTGCATTCATTGCCCAGGCGTAACATATATATAAATATAATATGTGTGAGTATGAAGACCAAAAATGGAGAATGTTGAATTATATACTAAACAATTTTTCCCTCAAATGATTCCCAAACATAGCTCACTTTTTAAATGACACGATAAATTCAGAAATGCCCATTTTACTAAAACATCATTGTATCCTTCCAGGAGAAAAATATAAACAATGGAATTCAGATAGAAGCATCTGTTGAATATTCTTTTATCATAATCTGTGGTCTCTTTGGCAAAAAGGCACAATATTTCTTAGAGTGCAGAACCAAATAATCAATAAGAAAAACCAAATTCTATAAAGACTGGGTCACAAGCACAGATCTTCAAAAGTGCCATTTCGAGAATATTACAAAAGAGGGGCATTTTGTTTCTAGAATTCAGGAATATTTTGGCTATATAACAGAGGTCTCATGAAGATTAAAGTCAATATTCAAAGGAAAGTTCAACAAACTCTCATAAGTGAATACATAACATACGACTACTTTCAGGATATGATTAGAATAGAAATAAAAGCACAATCTGTATTAACAAAATCTCCTACTAGAGTTTCAGATTAATGTGAAAAATGTGTGATCATGTTAGAGATGAAGAAAATCACAATTTTATAGTAATCGAGCAAATATACCTGCTAACAATGATCTCTAAAATGTTAAATTTACATTAAATGTGGTAATATTCTCAGGGAATTTCTCTGTTGCGTGAGATCTCTGAATAAGCCTGTCACATTAAGCATTGATATCATGATTATAGATTAAAGTATCTCTGTATTGTAGCCACCAAAAAGACCTCAAGATATATCATGACCTCTGCTCTCAAGGAATTTGCAATACAGCAACATTTGGGCAACCAAACCCTTTGTCATATACATATATAAATACCTGGTAAAAATGGAATAAAGTCTATAATGCTACCTATAGTATCTTACATTACACCAAAAAGAAAAAGAAAATAAATCTTAGTTTCAAGGGATAGCATATAATCTTTTGGAATCTAAACTAGTATTAAAGAACAGCCAATGACCCAGAGATTCTGCACTTTTCAAATACTGAAGAAACTTCTTACAGAAGACTGAAGAGTTAGCTCAGAAAAATAAAGCACTAACAAAACAGATTATTGTGCCTACATTCCTAACGAATAAGATAGAAATGAGCAGGCTAGCTCTGTGAAGGCCAAGGTGTATTAGAAGAGCAAGCTCCTGTCTTCAGTGCAAGCTCCAACGGTCAAAATCTTCATTGTGTTTATTCTGCATTGGCTGCGGTTGCTGGATTTCATAAAAGCATTTCCACCAGCAGGGCTCTAAAATCTCCCACTAGGCTTATTAAATGGGCAACAGCAGCTCCCTTTCCCAGCTCCAGAGTGGCTGATCTTTCAGTGTTTGTCATTATTTAATGCTTCTACCAAAAGTGATGATTTTACCAAACGTTGGCATTTCCTTTTGCCTTGTGTAATTCTTCTGCAACGTCATTAAATTTCTCTATAGATTCCCTTTCTTGGAACAGACAATATCAATGTAAACATTAAATACTTAACATGCCCAAGTTATGTCATTCCTTTACAATTTCTTCTCACTTTCTTATTTCCTGCTATATTCCTGTTGCTAATTAAATACCACATGTGAATCTCTGTCCTTCAACAATTTCCACTGAATCCAAGCAACTGCATGTGCCTTCTTTCCTAAAACAAAAACTCTAAATGTCACCTCTCAATTTCTTTTTTAAATTAAATGTTAAACTCTATAAAGCAAGTAATCGCAGAAATGCAAATTTTATATTAAAAATAATGTAACAATAAAAATTAAGTTTTTACAACTATTTTACTGTGATATAATTTTGGTGTTTAGGAATGCTGTTCCCATATTGACTGCTCTGTTGAGGATACCACTCTCAATTTAAAAGGAATAATAACCAGAAAGTCAAAGAATTATTGATCATCTTTTACCATTTTCCAGATACCTTCTTCTCTTTAATTTTTATTACTATTATTGGACAATTTTAAAGTAAAAAAAAGACATATTTATCTTTAATTAAAACTAAATGGCAGGTTTTTTTTTTCCACTTCGAGTTTTCACTCCAAACCATTAAACCTAGAAAATTCACTGATGCCTTATTTTGTTGCTTGGCCCAGTCTTAATCCTCTTTCTGCCATTCAACTGTAAAAACCAACTCACTCACAATGTAGCAGCCTTTCAAATCAATTAGATGACAATATAGAGTTTAAGTTCCACAAGCAGAGACTAATTAAGGATTCTGTTAGTACAAGCAAAAGTTAGTGTTAAAAAAGACCAAAAGCAGATACGTATTTTAAAAAGCATTTACTTTTCAGTCCATACCTTTAATTAGCTGAATAACTCCAGGGACTATAATTATCAGAATTGCTGTGAGCTTGCAAAAGGTTAAGAAAATCTGGATCCGGGCGCTCCAGCTGACACTCATGCTATTTAGGACCATCACTACAGCTGCAAACAAATAGATGAAGTTACAAAAGGTGAATTCTCACTGGCACAAAGACATTTTAGGTCCTTGTTACTCAAAGGGCAATCTATGAGGCAGCAGTGTTGGCATTACTTAGAAGTGTTTTAGAAATGCAGAATCTCAGGCCCTGCCCCAGGCCTAACGAATACAAATCTACATTTCAACAGGTTCTCCAGCTGGTTTTTATGCACATGAAAGTTTGAGAAACATGGATAAAACCTCTGGACAATAAGAATTCTTCTCTTGTTCTCTGTATGTAAGAGTGGACATATATTGTAGTACTCTAACAATCATATAAAAATGTCTTCTAACCAAACCCAGCATCCAATCAGATGGCTGAATTTGACTCTCTAGCTTGATGTGACAACTCTTTTCTGTCTCCACGATGGTATGCCTGCCAATGTGGATCACACTCAAGAAGGAGCAAGAAGTGTAGAAGTTGGCTCAGATCTTATTTTTCACTCTCAGGACTAGCCTCAGGCAGCACTTTTCTTTTGGTTGTCTTATTTCTAATTAGCATGTCAAGGGGCGACTTTCAACCTACTGTACAAGTATAGTTTTTCAAGATATGTTTTAGGGCTTGAGCACAATATTCTAAGTGATGAGTGCAAAAGATTAACCAGGCTAGGATGCACATTGGGTTTAAAGCCAGCAGAATTTCTCATTCTTACTGATGCTGTCTACAATTTCCCAAGCAGCAATAACTATCCACCTTCGACACCTTGTGGACCGTGAAAACCTCAAGGATAGAGCAAGGGTTATTCATCGCTGTATTGCTAGTATCCAGCTCCATGACTGGCCCAGGTAGCTTAATACATTTTTGTTGAATGAATGAACTGGATCCTCAGTTAGAAAATCTAAGGCACAAGGGAAATGGTGATGCTTTAAGACCTTTCTCCCCTACTCTGCTGGGATGGCTGAGGTTATTCTAGACAGTGGATTTCAACTTTATACTCTTTCCACAACCTTATACTTAGAACCACCCAAAACACTACTTTATTCCTGACATTTACAGTTATTAACTATAACCTTTATATTTATAAAGGTATATTCTCCCTAAACAAACATTTAAAATGTAAAGATATTTCTCAAAGAATGAAACAAAACTCCTACAGAATTCTTATTATTCAAATTGCAATTGGAAGTTTTCCTTATATATAGTAATGAGTCCACCTCACAGTTTTCACTGCCTGATATAGTTACTAGCTCACTTCAGAATTTAACAATCAATGCAAATGTTAGCAACACATAATCTTTAAAGGCAAAAAAATGGAAATAGCCTAAACCTCCTAAAGGAAGGCTAATTAAGGTATATCATTTTAATAGTTTATATGCAGCCACTTAAAATTATGAGGCAGTTAAATATTTATTGCAAGAAAGGATATTCATGATATATTACTGATCAATACAGCAAGTTAGAGGAATGGATGGAAAGAAGGAAGGAAGGAAGAAGGAAAGGAAGGAAGGATGAAAGGAAGGAAGGAAGGATGGAAGGAAGGAAGGAAGGAAGGATGGAAGGCAGGAAGGAAGGAAGGAGAAATAGAAAGATCTGGAAACATATTTACCAAAACATCAACAGCAGGTGTTTATAAGTGATAGAACACTAAATAATTTTCAATTTTTTAAATTTATTTTTATAAAAAATTTATTTTAATAAATTTTATGATGAACATATAGCATTTTGGTGACTATAGTTTCAAATACTGAATTGTATACTTGAAATATACTTAAATGTTCTCACCACAAAACAAAACAAAAAAAAGAGGGGTAACTAAATGACGTGATAGAGGTGTTAACTCACTTGGTTGTGACAATCATTTCACTATATATATATACATATATATATAAATAAAATCATTACATTGTACACCCTAAAATTACAATTTTATTTGTTGTATATACCTCAATAAAGACGAAAAAAATTTCAAAAGTAAATGAAGCAATAAAATACATTTTGTTTTTGGAAAAAACTCCAAGATGGGAAAAAAATAAGGGATCAGAAGATCTCATACAAAGTGAAATACGGGGTTACTAATGAAGAAATATTTCAAAGGAGTAATTATGAGAATGATCAAAAAGACCAAACCCCTGAATAAGCTACAGGGGCATCTAAAGGGGGATATTTCATCTGTGTTGGAAGCTGAAAACATGAAGGGATAGACAGGTCTGTTGTCAATGACAAAGTGCATTATTTTATCAGAGGAATCACAAAAATAAAATTATTTATCTCTCCCCAATATAAGGCACTTATATATGGAAAATAAGTTAGTGTAACTCTGCTCCCTGCTCCATCATCCAGTGATTCCTTTCCTTTTCTATGCAAATGACTGTGTGATGAGTCATTACACAATAATGATTATTGTTTTAATTAAGGAGGTTCAACCTTGGTGTAAAAGTGAAAAAATTGTCTCATGTGGCCACCAGCAACAAAAGGGCAGTGTTTTCTTTCAAATAGGACTCCTAAAACCCAAAGCACTCTGTATTTATGAAAGTTCTTTCCACAGTAGAAACAAACTACTATACAGAGAGAAAGAGAGAAAAAGAAAGGAGAGGAAAGGAGAAGGATAAAAAGGAAAAGAGGCAGGCAGGGAGGAAGGAAGGAGAGAGAGACAGAGGCATTCTTATTTTTGGAACAACTATCTATATGTTTGAAAATAAGAAAGAGGTTTTGTTACTTTCATAAAGAGTATAAGTACCTAATGCCTATTGAAATATTAAAAAACCTGGGTATTTGGGATTTTAAAAAATACTTTGTAAAGTTTTCTTAGGCAAATGGAAGACAAAATTAAACAGATACTATGAATTGATCATCTCACCCTGCTTCCCTCTCAGATAGCTTAACAAAAATTCTCATTAAGATGCTAGTACACTGCTGGTGGGAATGTAAATTAGTATAGCCACTATAGAAAACAGTATGGAAGTGCCTCAAAAAACTAAAAATAAATCTGTCATATGATCCAGCAATCCCATTGCTGGGTACTTGATTGTGGTGATAGTTTCACAAGGAATACATACATCACACTTCATCAAACTGTACATTTAAAGCATGTATGGTTTATTGTATGTCAATTACACCTCAATAAAACCTTTTAAGAAAAAAAAAGATGAATTTTTTTCAAAGGGTTCTCAAAACCCTGCTTTATCCGAGCATCCAGACATTGTTCTCATTATTAGTACACCAAATTCCAGCTGAGATGCACCTGAATTACCCTGAAGGCACAGTTTAACAAGTAACAAGGCAGCCAGTGAGAGGCACAGTGAAGCTTCTCCAGTGGCTATAACTGCTGTTTCATCACGTGTCTTTACAGTGAAATTTGTGTCTATGTATGTTGCTTATCCAACAATATTGAAAAGGGACTTGGGATTCACTAAATGCAAGAGCTTTCTAAGTTTCTGAAACAAATAATATATACTTTTAAAAAATACTACCTACCCACATTGCAGTAATGAAAGAAATCTGGGCCAGCTCTCTGGTCCTAGTTTTACTTCCTTTGAATAACAATTTGCTAATTTCACACATGAGGAAATAATTATATCAGTTTGGGCATTTTTTGTATGCTCACCTTAAATTTTACCAAAATAAAAATACAGGGACATATAGTTTTTATTTACTTATTTATGATGCAGTTTCCTAAGAACTGAAATGTGGCAATGGAAGTTGTATCTATAAATCCTGGAGATAAGAAATATGTATTTGAAGGAAGCTATATTTGAAGAGGATGTTTAGGGGAATGCTAAGGACTGAAGCTGTGATTTAAGGACTGGCAAGTATTTCTTTCTGCACTATGTAATTCAAGTCCGTCTTTGGGTTTTGGAGAGTGAGATTACAGAGTCTAGATATACTGGGTTTTCTCCCAGGTTCAGGTTCTTCTTGGCTTCTGAATGCTGAGTACTTTGTTCTTAACTGATAAAATATATGGATACTGTGTATGTATGTTACATGTTGAGATAAAGTGGGTTGCTTCACTACTGTTTTGTAATGGCTGCCTGGATTCCTTTTATCTTTTTATTAGCATTCGTCTCCTGGATGCATTAATTTTAGAGAAGACACGTAGCAACAAACACTTTAAAAAGCAGAGTGACAGTTTGTATCTAGGATCTCACTATTGGGAATAAAAATGTTAAGTGATATATAAATACAAACTTATTTTATGGCAGACATTGTACAAAGACTTTACATGAATAATGTTATTTAATCCTCATATCTCTATGACATAGTCATTTTATTGGCTTTATTTTTCAGATGAGCAGCTGAGACTCGAGATATTGTTTAACTTGCCTATGTTTGCATAGGTAGTAACAGTGAAGATGGGTCTGGAGCCCAGGTAATCTAACTCTGGAGCCCACACTTTTACCATTAGTTCCCAGATAACAATGAGAAAGTAGTTCAAAAGACATACATGATCCCCTTAGTGTACCTAGTTCTTTTAAACTCGCGATGGCTCTTTCTCTCTGCAAAAGTTCATATTTATGTTAGCTGGGATTTCAGGACCCTTTGTTTCCACATTTTACATATCATCCTCCTAAAGTATATGATAGTCATTCTGCAGTACTTGTATATTTTAATACTACGTATATTTACCTAAGAATTGGTTGTGTTGGTACGTTACTTATGGTAGAAAAGAAGTAGGTATAGCCAGATTTCAAAGATTTAAACAGAGCCACTTCATATGCTGTATTTGAAGTATTAACACAGAAATAGTCCTAGATTTTCTTTTATGTAATTTAATGGTGCCAGGAAAATATAGATTTCAAAAAGAATATAAAGTAATACGTTTGTAGAACTGGCTAATTTTTTTCACAATACAATCACAAATGTTATTTTGCTTGTTCCTCCCAATTACTTTCAAAAGTTTGAGAATTAGGATGGGGTTCTTAACTTATCTTTATTTTATATAGATAAAATAAACTGGCAAGGAAATTGACATCCAACAATTGATGGTGTTAGGGATGGATCTGGGACTAGATCTCATATCTTAAGGAGAATATTTTTATTATAATATTCTGACATTCAAGTGTATAATTATATAGGGTCCAATTTCAGGAATACAGAACAGATAAATATTTTAAATATTGAGCATACTTCAATGCTTATTGAATCTATAAAAGCAGTGAAAATTCATGAACTTCTACAGAAGGTGAAAAAAGTAATTACAGGCCTGGCGCGGTGGCTCATGCCTGTAATCCTAGCACTTTGCGAGGCCGAGGCGGGCGGATCACGAGGTCAGGAGATCGAGACCATCCTGGCTAACATGGTGAAACTCCGTCTCTACTAAAAATACAAAAAAATTAGCAGGGCGTGATGGCGGGCGCCTGTAGTCCCAGCTACTCTGGAGGCTGAGGCAGGAGAATGGCGAGAAACCAGGAGGCGGAGCTGGCAGTGAGCCAAGATCACGCCACTGCACTCCAGCCTGGGCGACAGAGCAAGACTCCGTCTCGGAAAAAAAAAAAAAAAAAAAAAAAGAATAAAAGAAAGTAATTAAATATTGGGCTATAAGGGAGCAGCCAAATGTGAATCTATAAGATTTTCCACCTAAACTTCCATGCACCTGACATGTTTACTGGAATGGATGAAATTTGTACAAGCAAAAACGTTTTTATCTTCATTAAATTTGACAGAAATGAAATACAGTACTTAAAAAAATGGAGGTGAATTAGTATTTACTTAACCCCCCACCCTTATCCCATTATCATCTCTCAAATGGTTGGCTAACATTTCACAAAATTTGAAATTCTTTTTTTCTATGATGTGGCAAGACCCTTCAGGTTTGCCCTTTTTCTATGCTTAACTAGAGATTTCAAATGACCACAAACTGTTTCCTTCCCCAGGGATCACAGGGAAGCAATTCATGCAATTAAACTCTATTTTCTGCATCTTCGTAACCTTCCACCCCTAACAGGTAGAAAATCACCTAGACTCACTTTGAAGAAAGCAGGATGTGAGAGACTTGCCCCTAGATAAATTTCTCCTTCTCTATCTCCATCTCCACCCACTGTTGCTCCATTAAAGCTAAATTTTTCTTAGAGACAGTTTGACTTTCCCAATTAGGGCACTGATTTACATTACCTACCACTGAGTCATAAGGATATCCAGTTTGTTTTTTAACTGTTGCTGATTATGAGAACACATTTCTTTCTCCGAATTTCAAGCTTGCAAAAGGAACATCAAAATTTAAAAATGAATGTAATAACTCATGGCAAACATAGAAGGAAATGTCTGGGTTCATCTAAGATTTACTCAGGCTCGTTGTTAACTATTCCGTCACCAATGTCTACTACAGAGGTTTTGTAAATCCCAACATGGTTATCCTTTCCTAGAACTGTTTTAAAGTTTAGTTTGAGCAGTTTTCATTTAATCCTCAGCGATACAAATTTTCCCTTTAAAATGTTTAATTGAATTGGGATAAACAAGAAGAGAGTTATCTAGACTTATAAAAACATAAATATAGCATTATTATTCATATAATTTTAACTCCAAAGTGGGTAAAATTTGTGGATTTATAAATGTTTACATGCAATCTACTTAGTCTTCTGGTTATGGCTTTTAATTAATAACTATTATTGTTAATTTACAGAGCTCTCAAAAATGCCACTCCTGCTCTTCTCTTTTTTAAATATAATAATTGTGATATGATTCTGCCTCAGTCATTCAAGTGACAAGAAAATGGTGAATATAACAATGGCTGTTAGTCCAGTCCCTTAGTGGAACAGTGGACTTACCAAGAACTTTCTATAGGCAAGGCACTCTGTTAAAGTTCTTAAAAATCTGACTTTGATCATGTCTTTTGCGGGAACACGGATGGAGCTAGAGGCCATTATCCTTAGCAAACTAACACAGGAACAGAAAACCAAATACTGCATGTTTTCATGTATAAGTGGGAGCTAAATGATGACAACTCATTAACACAAAGGGGAACAACAGACACTGGGCCTGCTTGAGGGTGTTTGGAAGGAGGGAGAGAATCAGAAAAAAATAGCTTGGGTACCAGGTTTAGTACCTGGGTGATGAGACAATCTGTATACCAAACCCCCATGACACGAGTTTATCTATGTAACAAACTGCACATGTACCCCTGAACTCAAAATAAAAGCTAAAAAAAAAAAAAGAAAAAATAATGAAAAAGAATGTGACCTAAACAAAAAATCTGGCTTAATTTCATCTTCCTTCAGCCATTCAAGATATTAATAGATTATCTTTTCATAGGCATTTTCCTAATAAATAAAACTGGGGCTTAAATAGGTTTAAAAATTAGCACAAGATCACAAAACTAAGAATTGTAACACCAAGTTTCAATTCCAGGTTGTTTCCCTCCAAAGCCTAAACTGTAACCACTATGCTCAAATGGTTCAACCCACAAAAACTTAGACTGCTAGATCTGAACATAATATGAACAAACTCTATTTCATTTTTATCATTTTCCCACTGCCTGGAAATATATTAAAGACACCTAATCCTCCAAGTTTAACAAGTAAACAGACTGTAGACTTTTCTGCTGGAGAAAAAATTCTTAGACTTCTTAGAAAATCGAGTCAACAAATACTTACTGAGCACCAACAACATGGTAGGAGCTAAGTGAGGGGCTGGAAATACAGCAATGAATAGGTCTCTAGTCTCATGGAACTTCAAATGATGTTTTTCCAAAAGTATAAATAGCTACCATTTTTTAATGTGTTCTTAGTAAATTGAATAAAATAATGTCTTTGCTGCAAGTAACATGGATGGAACTGGAAGTCACTATTTTAAGTGGAATTAAAGAAAAAGAAACTCAAATACCATAGGTTCTCACTTATAAGAGAGAGCTAAATAATGTATACACATAGACGTAGAGTGTGAAATAATAGACATCGGAGACTCAGAGAGATGAGAGGGCAGGAGGAGGATAAGGGATGAAAATTACTTAATATCTATGATGTACACTATTTGGGTGATGGTTACACTAAAAGCCCAGACTCCACCACTACACAGTATATCCACGTAACACAACTGCATTGTACCCCCTAAATCTATTTTTTAAATTTTAATTAAAAATAAATAAATGAATTACAGGCAATAAGTAAATTACAGGCAATACCCCAGGCATTGTCCCATTGAAACACCTTAGCCATACAAACTAAAAATTCTTCCATGATTATGCAGTTCAGTTATTCCCATGTAACTTTCTCTTTATGAGTAGCTTAAACTCGGTTAAATGTGATCATATTGATTCTTAAGACAGTGATTCAAATGGCACCTAGAATTAAGTTATCCTTTCCCATATTTAAGTATTTGGTACCTGGCATCTTTTGGGGAATTAGAGTCATATATGGCTTCACATCACTCATGCAATTTTGTACATGTTCTTCTTTTTGTTTCTTTTTTTAATCAATGAATATTTGTGCCCATTGATAAAAGATGAACAACTTCTTAATTTGGAGACCATAAAGAAATCTAGTTAGAAAATACTACTAATAATCAATCTCAAAAGAAAACTCTTTTCATGACCAACAACAGGCAGCTGACATTATAACACTGGGAGTGACAGCTGCTAACACTGCAAAATGTATAAACACAACTTACACACCCACTACATAAAGGTAACTCCATGATTACACATGAGATATAATTCAATATATAGCTAATTTCCAATTCAAATAATCTCTAAAATAATTGGGGTTTTCTCTTTAAAAGTCTTGTTCATGTATAATAGACTTAATATTTTACTAGTAAGGTGATTTTTACCATTTAAAAAGATTAGCCATCATATCTATTGACCAAATACAAAACTGGCATGGAATACAATATTGGATCCCACTCCAAATCCTTCCAGTAGAAATTTGGAACTGTAAGCAAAAAGAACATGATTTGAGAGGCAATTCCGCAATGCAAAAAGTCTAAAGACACTTTGTCTTCAATCATTTTTGTGTTGTTTTTCCTTTTTCACATATATAGCTATAATACTCACTTATGCCCACAGCTGTAATGAGCTTGATCGCAAGTTCAGGGATTTCACATTGAATAAAAAATGGTTCCAGAATGTAGCGTCCAAATGCCAGGGATATCACAGCAGTAGCTGCAGGGCTAAAAAAAATGTATATATTTAGGTTAACCACAGGGGAAAAAATAGCATTTTCATTAATTTTTTCTACCTTGAGTGTATTTAGCATATGGAACATGTTAAATATCAAAGTCCATAGTTTTCAGAATTCCGTACTTGATTAGGTTGCCATAGACATTCCAAATGAGATACTTCCTGTAACATTGGTGGCTAGATTTTAAACTTCACATATTCTTGGGAACAAGGGTAAGTACCATCAACTTTTCCCCTGCTCTCCCATATTTGACTTTTCCTTAAAAATCTGGTTTATTACACGAGATCTTAACAGAGCTAGGCTTACAGGAAGCCATCTTCTTTCTCAAAAAGTCAGTAAGTAAACTTCAGCCATATTATGAATTAGTTAATGCTGTACAGATCTAATGTGTCAGGGCATAGTCAAAAGAATGAACACAACACTCAACCTAAAAAATTACTATTAAGTGTTCCCTGCAAATACATGCCTAAGTACTTGACATTGTTTTACTCTTATTTTTTCTGTACAGACAAAAACTCAAAGTCAAGTGATTATTCTTAATCCTATAGTAACATTCAGATATAAAATATAAATTTAAAAATAATAGATTTATTATAATCTTATACAATTAAGGAAATATAAATGAGACAAGAATACAAAATAAATTCAGGTATATAGAAATATAGGTAATACATCTTTCTATTTTAATTCTTCACATATTTTTATGAGAAAATTGCACAGACCTTTTCATTTTAGATGTATGTATATATGAATGCATATTTTTTCCATAAACATGCAAGTCTATGCAATTATCTAATTTCTTTTTTTTTTTTAATGGAGTCTCACTCTGTCCCCCAGGCTGGAGTGTAGTGGCACGATCTCAGCTCACTGCAACCTCTGCCTTCCGTGTTCAAGCAATTCTCCTGCCTCAGCCTCCTGAGTAGCTGGGATTACAGGTGCATGCCACCATGCCTGGCTAATTTTTTGTATTTTTAGTAGAGACGGGGTCTCACCATATTGGTCAGGCTGGTCTCGAACTCCTGACCTGATGATCCACCTGCCTCGGCCTCCCAAAGTGCTGGGATTACAGGCGTGAGCCACCGTGCCCAGCGGCAATTATCTAATTTCTTATGCCAAACTTCCTTTTTAGCTTCTCTTTCTTCTCGTGGTTACCCAACATTCATGCCTGATCCACAGATTATCAGAAAACCAACCACCGTTACATGTTCCCAACTTTGGCCGGCTGATACTGGAGAGCGGCATGAGGTTTTTCATTTTCTTCTTTTCCTAGACACCCTCCCATCTTCCCCAAGCAAAACTGTTTATCCTACTCTCCATCATTTATACAATTTTTGATGTATAATTTAAAATCTGATCATGTCATTTTAGAGCTTTCAAAATATGTTCAGGATACGCAAAAAGCCTTCACATTGCATTCAAGGCTCCATCTGGTCTAAGCTCTCCCTACTTCTTCAGTTAGCTTCCTCCCACTAGAAGGATATGAATCTTCTCTGCCTGCAGCCTCTGCAACTCATTGACTATGTTTTATACTTCAGATCTTGGTTCAATTTTCCTTTCCCAGGGAAAGCTTCTCCAACCTCTGACTGGGCCAGATCTCTTGGAGTATATTCATACTGAAGCCCTTGGCCTGTCTTCCACAGTGCTTATCACAGTAGCAATTTTATATTTACCTATGTGATTTCTCGATTGATAATGATTTCCTCCCACTTAACTCTGAGTTCTAAGGGTACAAAATCATATCTATCTTAATCACAATTTTATCTCCAGTGTTTAGTACAGTGTCTATCATATAGCGGAAACCCAATATATATTGAATATATAGTGAACACGCAAATTCGGTTTAATGACCCCTGCTGTGTACAGATAGATAATATTTCTCTCCTTGAAATCTGTGTTTTACAGATGATTTCTGGCAATACTAACTTAATCTAAAGGTATAATTTTAATGGGAAGTACTTAGGAACTATGGGTATTAGTAAAAGAAGAGAAATGTTTACATACTTAGATATTTTGTCCCTCCTCATGTCATTTGTTATTCTGCCTATTTAAAAGGCCAACTCAGCAATATGAGTATGTTATGACAAAGAGATATATGGACATATTTTAAAAGCTTCTAGAATACAAAGGTACTTTCCTCTGTCAACAGACACACACACACAGAGAAAAGTAGTTTTTTTTTTTTTTTTAATTAAAGTAACATTTGATTATCAGCTACCTGGGAGCAGAAATTGTAGCTGATTTCATTTTGGATCTCTTTTTATTGCCATTTACCATTCAGTAGCAGTTTGTGGAGTAAATAAATTAATATATGAATATTTTATCTGTGCTACTGTAAGATATAAGCTATATTTATATGGAATGATCATGTTCATCATAATGCCAAGCAATGAGCCAAAGTTATACAACTAATACATGGCTGAAGACGGAGTCAAGTCCAACTGTATTAAGCTCCAAAGCCCACCAGCCTGACAGGCCAGAAGTCTAAATAAGTAGTACATGCATTTGAATGCTGAGTATGTTGTACACAACATATTATAACTTTAAACTTTCAATTACTTATTCAAAAATAATTTAATATACGCCAAAAAAAGGGCACTGACCTAAGTAGTATGCGGGTTACAAAAAGATCTTATCTTTATATGCTTGAAATGTTGGCAGTTTTAAAAGGGAAACAAAATATAGACACCTAAAATATTAAGGAAGAATAGAAGGTATCATGTTCAATGCCAAATGTGAAGCAGAGATAGCATTTTCAGAAGAATTTAGAGATGAAAGAAATAACATAAATTAAAATAAACAGGAAATTAATTGTGGGAAAGAAAGGATTTAAGATGACCTTTGAAGAGCAGATAAGATTGAGATAACCAAAAGGAACAGAAAGTACATTCTCGATACAGGAATTTCAGGAAAGGAAAAAAATACTTATTATTATTTCATTATAACAATTTTAAATAATGCAGAGTTGTTTAAAATGAAAAAGACTTCATGAAGCATATACTGCTTTGAAGATCTTTTTTTTGTTAAAAAAAAGACTTATAACACTGTAAAACTCATGATTAGTGTTGTCAATACTTACTAGCACTGTATTTGGCACTTAGCCATAAAAGCTCACACGAACTCTCAATCACATATGTTTGATAAGTTTGATAAGAGCAAGTTTCCCTAGTAATATCCATTAAATTCTGTAATCAGAATGTGCACATCACATTTTATTGAAGTAGTTAGCCTTAAGGAACTGTGATACTCTGAAATGCTCATATGACATCATAAGCTTCCCACAAAGTTGAAGGAAAGTTGCTATTCAGAGTGACTTAGCACTATTCAGTGTGATTTTAAACCAAGACAAGCAGGAATGTAAACACATTGTTACAATGATAAAATCAAAAAAGACTTTTGGAACTGTAGTTCCTGATTTGTTTAATATAAGGAAATGAGTCATTTGACTCTGTCATGCAAACTCTATTTTTTATGAAGTATAAGACTTGGTGACCAACTAAGTTGTTAGGCACAGAAGTGTCTTCATCACAATGACTAAGTAAAGTTAAATGCCTTAATGATATAATCTACAATAAGAGAAAACTTCAATATTTAATTTTGTCTAGTTGGTCAAAAGGTATCCAGGTGAATTTTCATGTTCATATTCTTTCAAGAAAGCATCTTTCTCCTAGAAGTGTCAAAGAGAATAGCTGAGGGTTAAAGAAAGGTAGATACTTTTAAAAGTTTGGCATTGCTGGTGAACTGCTTGTCAGTGATAAAATTGCATTAAAAATATCTTAATTCAGAAAGGTATTTTATCACAGGCTTTATATCCTGAGGTAGACATGTTTATCATGTAGTCACATGACATGCATATGTCTAACCAGTTAAAAATAATCAAGGTGATTCATAAGAATGAATTGGTTTATTTTTTCTTAATTCTTTCTACTATGCTCTTACCGTATTATGAGGAGTTCCACCCAGACTCGTACAAAAGCTGGTAATGGACCAAAGACTTCCAAAATATATGTGTAATGACCTCCAGATTTCTTTATAGTTGTTCCCAATTCAGCATAAGACAAGGCTCCTGTGAAATATTTGTCACAATATTAATACATTTTCAAGACACCCAGCATTAGAATAGATACAATAATGTTTATATGTTGCCCAAGATGTAACTACCTCCTTTGGTCTGAATGGCATCCTTACTCAAGACAAATAACCATCATCTAATTGCTAAGACCCACCAAGTTCCTTTTCTAACATCCTCACAGTTGAGATTTAGTTTATTCTATTTGAACACTATAATTTTACTTGAAATGACAAAGATACATGTCTACAATATCATGTGTTCCAGAATTTTGAGCTGAACACCTGGAAATAGGGGAAAAAGAGGAGAGAGATGTCAATAATATTGACCTATTTTTTAGAAGAACACAATCTCACACCAAGACAAGGCATTAGTCCAAATGTCTGAGTTAGCTTTTAAGTTTTTTGAGTTATTTTTTGAGAACCCTTTTAATAAATTATGTTTCTGTGGAAAATCAAAATGAACAAGCTGTATCCACTCTTTAGAAAACCATGGACTCTATGCCTTGCAAGATTTCTTTTTTTTTTTTTTTTTTGAGATGGAGTCTCACTCTGTCACCCAAGCTGGAGTGCAGTGGTGCGATCTCGGCTCACTGCAAGCTCTGCCTCCTGGGTTCACACCATTCTCCTGCCTCAGCCTCCTGAGTAGCTGGGACTACAGGCGCCCGCCACCACGCCTCGCTAATTTTTTTTGTATTTTTAGTAGAGACGGGGTTTCACGGTGTTAGCCAGGATGGTCTCGATCTCCTGACCTCGTGATCTGCCTGCCTCGGCCTCCCAAAGTGCTGGGATTACAGGCATGAGCCACTGCGCTCGGCCAAGATTTCATTTAATTTGTAGGATATATTTTGTCAACAAAATGAATTCTGACTCAGTCTGTTTCTATAAAAGGCTATCTTGGATGTTTTTTGAAGTGTACACTCTGGGTGTTCTTTTTTTGAGACGGAGTTTTTGGTCACCCAGGCTGGAGTGCAATGACACTGTCAGCTCATTGCAACCTCTGCCTCCTAGGTTCAAGCAATTCTCCTGCCTCAGGGTCCCGAATAGCTGAGATTACAGGTGGCTGCCACCACATCCGGCTAATTTCGTATTTCGTATTTTTAGTAGAGACGGGGTTTCACCATGTTGGCCAAGCTGGTCTTGAACTCCTGACCTCAGAAGATCCATCCACCTCGGCCTCCCGAAGTGCTGGGATTACAGGTGTGAGCCACTGCGCCCGGCCAGAATATACTTTTTTTTTTTTTTTTTGAGATGGAGTCTCACTCTGTCCCCCAGGCTGGAGTGCAGTGGCACGATCTCTGCTCACTGCAACCTCTGCCTCCAGGGTTCAAGTGATTCTCCTGCCTCAGCCTCCCAAGTAATTGGGATTAGAGGTGCCTGCCAGCACGCCCAGCTAATTTTTTGTATTTTTAGTAGAGACAGGGTTTCTCCATGTTGGTCGGGCTGATCTCGAACACCCGACCTCAGGTGATCTGCTCGCCTTGGCCTCCCAAAGTGTTGGGATTACAGGCGTGAGCCACTGCGCCCGGCCCAGAATATACTTTTTAAAATGAGGTGCTATAATTTATATTTGTGAACTTTAGATCAAATTAACTATAAGCTACATTTTTAACATTTAACGATACAATTCACATAAAATTGGACAAATATGCAACTCTCCAAAACCTCAGTTTCACTCTCTGTGAAATGGAGATCTCAGTTTCTACCTCATAAAGGAGTTGTGTGTATAAATGTGGCAGTGGGTACCTAGGACAGTACATGGCCTGACACATGGCAAGCACCACATGAAATATAGCTATACTTATTAATTTGAGTAACTAACAAGAAAATAAAAAAAAAATCCTGTCATTATGTGAAAAGTTCTATCTGTACTGCCAAGTGCTCAAATGTAAGAACATAATTTTTTTCCAATCTACTTCTGAGAATAAAAGTGTAGAAAAGTACTACTGATTAGTAATAATTTAGACAGAACTGTCCAATATAAATATAATTTGGATATTCAGTGAAATCTTAGTGTCACATATTTTATATCTGATTTCTAAACTTATCATGACATCAAAGTCACCTAGGAATAATTTTTTTTTTTTTTAATTTTTGAGATAGGGTATCACTCTGGCACTTAGGCTGGAGTGCAGTGGCACAATCTCACCTCACGGCAGCCTCCACCTCCTGAGCTCAAGTGATCCTTCCACGTCAGCCTCCCAAGTAGCTGGGACCACAGGTACACACCACCATGCCCAGCTAAATTTTTGTGTATTTTTTGTAGAGACAGGGTTTCGCCATGTTGCCCAGGCTGGTCTGGAACTCCTGGGCTCAAGGGGTCTGTCTGCCTCAGCCTCCCAATGTGCTGAGATTATAGGCATGAGCCACCGTGCTCAGTCTGGGAATAATTTTTAATTCGAAAACACTCAAATGAAAAATAGTCTCTAATCAAGACAGTATAGATTGTCCACAAGAGAAATTCAAGAATCTCTATCATTTTAAAATTTGCACAAATAATTCTAAAGTAACTAGTCTGCAGACTAATATTTGGGGAACACTGGTGTATTTCATCTACCTATAACTAATTTTAACTAGTTGCAACTCACTCTCCATGGGGAAACATACCACTCGCCATGTTGGTAGGCTGTCCAGAAAAGGATCCAATATAAAATGTTATTTGAAAGAGTCTTAAGTACCTCAGAATTTATTGTCAGAGAATCAATACCTAGACCTCTGTATGCTTTACTGAAACTCCAGGATGGTTGCCCTAGGTTTAAACTGAGTTCTGGGGGAATGATTTTCATTTAAAGGTCTCAAGCTTCATAACCATTTTGCCCAGATGAAAAAAGTTCAAAACAAGATGTAAAAATCCATGTATTGACCCTTCACTTAAAAAAAAGTATATATATGTATTAAACCAAATGTACAGATTCTTTACAGTTGGTCCCAGAGTTCTAGAGTCTTTTTAAAAAGAAGGATTATTTTTTCTTCACATTTTGCTTTGCTTGCTGTTAGAGAGGCACTCCTGTCCAAAAGCTTCTGGTAACTTAAGTGACAAATGCAATGCAAATAAAGATAAGTAGATTAATACAAGAGCACACTCCCTGCAATTACTAATCAAAGAATACCAACTCAAGTGTAATGTTAGCTAGTCTCCTTAGCTGTTTCTTTTTATTTTTTTTTGAGCTTTTGCTTAAGATGATATGTAATACTTATGCATAAGCATATTTTCATAGTGCAAGTCAACATCACTTTAACTAGTTCAATACTCATACTGATCTATTTTATTACATCTGAATAACCTTTTATTATGTGCAAAAATTGAATCACATAGTGGAAGCTGCATGCACATAAGTATGCAAAGTCCAGTAAACTGGTTGTGGTTTTTCTGATTAGATATTAATTTATTCTGAATATATAAAGTGCTGTAGGAAGATTTAAAGGCTAAGGGTGCACAAAATCATTTAAGATGATCAACAATTAGGTTTCTCTTTATCTATAAGTGCATATACCAGAGCTATTTTAATATTAATAGTGGCTAAGGGCACTATTAGAGTTTTTCATAACGATATTACTCCAAATTATTTTATAAAGTTGGGAAGTAATACTGGGAAATAATGATACACAATTGTTACTGAATATTTAATAAAGCACAAGTTAGTTATAAATAATACCACAAACTCTCTCTAAAAACCCCAAATAATTCCTCTATAAATCTTTCTATACTATGACCTTGTTTTAACAAGTTTTATTTAAAATAACTTCTTCCTAAAAATGGAATTTGAGGACCGGGCACGGTGGCTCATGTCTGTAATCCCAGAACTTTGGGAGACTGAGGTGGATCACGAGGTCAGGAGATCGAGACCATCCTGGCTAACACGGTGAAACCCCATCTCTACTAAAAATACAAAAAATAAGCCAAACGTGGTGGCACACACCTGTAGTCCCAGCTACTCGGGAAGCTTAGGCAGGAGAATTGCTTGAACCCGGGAGGCAGAGGTTGCAGTGAGCTGAGATCACACCACTGCACTCCAGCCTGGGCAACAGAGCGAGACTCTGTCTCAAAAAAAAAAAAAAAATGGAATTTGGGGTCTCTAGATGAGTGTCAAACCAATGATTTAAAACATCACAAGGCCTGAGTAGAAAGAATGAATGGATTGGTACACATGGGAACAGGAGTTAGTACTTGTTAATTAGTCCTAGAGTTAGTGTTAGTACTTGTTAGTTCGTGTTAGTCCTAGAGTTAAGACAAAGAGCAACTTTAAAGTACAGAATCTTTCCCAAGAAGAGTAAATAAATCCTCATAGCATAAATCAAATTTAATGTTTGACAGTTCACCAGTTTTTATCATCTTTACAACAAACTCAGGTAGCTCTCTAGTAATTTGCCTATTTCATACGGGGGTATTTATTTACCTCTTTACTATTAATTCTCAAATCAATAGAAGAGACATAAATTTTGAAGAAAAATTCATAATTATACTTCTGCCAGTTCCCTTCAGATTAATTTAGTGAACAGGTGGACAAATTCTCTGTGTCCCTGGAGAACAAGTGAAATATAATGAAAAAAACAGATCTGGGCAAGCACAGAAAACTAACACCCAACTGAAGTTTTAAAACTTATATTGCAAAAGTATATGGGTATTGAGAAGAGATAAAAGGTTGAAAAGTAATTTGAAATATGCTCAGGCCATTGCAATATACCCCATTATGATAGGGATCGAGTTATGCGCCATCATACATCTCTCCAATGTCAAAGACTTTTGAAAGGATATTAAGAGGTGACAAGCACATGAACTTAAAAAATATTTTTATAAAGACTGCCACCCATTTGTTTGGCTAATGAAAAGTCAGTAAGACTTCTGTTGAACACTCCGTTCTATGTCTAAATAGGCCATGCCAGGTTCCACTTCACAGGTGTCTCATTCAGCATGCCAGCTGCCAGAATGCCCAAGCTAAGTGTACAACTGCCCGGCACAGAAAGTGTACATGTTTTTTACTGGGTCATGAAAGTTAGCCTTTGCTCTCATCACCACAGAGAAAAGTCAGAAAACAGCCTGTCTTAGTCAGGAAAAGAAAGTACAGCCTGTAGGAAGCAATTTGAGGGTGTTCCAGATCACACCAACAGTGGATGCTGCGTCTGGGTAGTTCACGTACCTGAACAAAAATTTTAAAAATTTGGTGTGGCCTTTGCCATCCATTCACTCCTCAAAAACTACAATTTGCTTTCCCAGAAAGCAAGCTTTCCAGCCCCACAGCCACGCCCCCCCAAAAGAAAAAGTCGCACTCACCAAATAGTGACAGGACCCCACACACCGTCCAGATGGTCAGAGACATGCCCACGCTGCCTGTGTTCTGGAGCACGCCCTTAGGAGAGATGAAGATTCCTGCTCCAATGATGGTACCAATGATAATGGAGACTCCCCTCAGTAAAGTGACTTTCCTCTTCAGCTGCACTTTCTCCTGCCCAGGTGGCTCCTTGTTGCCCAGGGAAGGCAGCCTCCCGTTAACATTTCCCTGCAGGTAACCTCCTTTGGAGATGGTGGACACAACAGGCTTTCTGACCATAGTAGGGACACACGGGGGAAAAATAAAACAGAGTGAAAGAAAACAAAACTTTCAACTTTGGTGTCTCTTGGTGTTACTGATCGATGTCTTCCTCTTTGCTTTCTTTGCTTTCAGACTGTCTCTCTCAGCGCTATAGTGTTCACAGGTAAAAACTCAAAGGTGTGCTTTTTCCTTCACAGCGATCTAATTACTACTCAGAAACACCTGTGTATGCATCGTGCTCTCAATTCTCCACCTCCTCGTTCCACCACTGCTGCTGCTGCTGCTGCTGCCGCCCTATCATTACAAACCAGCTCAGCTTCCTCATGGGCTTGTATTTAAGCGCCTGCCTGTCACACCAACTTACTACAGCTAAATGATGATGCAAATTCTCCAGGTTTGCATCAGCCACATGAGAAGGCTCCAGCATTACTCAGCTCTTTACAAAAAAAAAAAAAAAAAAAAAAAAAAAAAACAGGAGGAGCTTGTTGCTCAACTGACCTAAGCTTTTTAGAGAACAAAGCACACACTTTAAAGAGATTTTAGCCAATCCAGAAGTAGTAAATTCGGAACAGACCTTCCCAGAGATTTAAAGCAACTCGTAGTGAGCAACAAAAGCTGTTCAAACAAAATGAAACAGGAAATGGTTACTTCATTTTAAGGAGTTTCTTTTTCTTTAATGCATGTATAAAAACATTTTACACGCGACTGTTTTGTGAGTAGAATGTATCCTAAAGCTACATTGTTTATAACAACACAGTTTGAATTTCATAATTTGTGTAATGCTTATTTTTATTTTTTTATTTTGAGTTTTTTAATAAGGCAATACAGTCAAATCCAATATTTACAAAATTAAAAAGATTCTACACTTTATACTGCTGTCACATACGTACAACTATAAGCCTTCCTCAACATTAAAAGATAAAATTATTTCTTACTACTCATAATAAACCAGCATTTTAAATCACCATCTGAGTGTGACAAATATAAAATTCACCATGACTCCAGAAAATAGTCATTTTCTGATTCTCATTAGCACTAGGTGATTTTTTTGAACTATGTAAAAGATACACATTCTTCATTGTCATGTTGTTCCTTTGAATTACCAAAAAAAATTTCTAAGTTCAAAATTACACAATTACGATTACATAAAAAATGCATATAGCAAAAGCCCGTAAAGGAAAACAGAATAGTAGTTATAGAAAGTAATGATATTATGTATGACTTTTTTCCACATTATATGAACTATTGTTATATTATGATTATAAATTTAAAATGCATTAAAAATGTAAGCTAAATTAAAATATTTACTTTGCAATAGTCAAAAAGGCAAAACATTTTTAAACCCTTCTAACTTTCTCAACCAAGTGTCAAGAAAAAACAAATATGAAAAGAAAAGAAATCCTAGATATCATTTTTGGCTATAGTTACATGTGGTTTTGGATTCAGTGAGAAGAATTGAATGTTATCATTACCCTGAAGCTACCTTTATACGCACCATTAAATAAGCTTCTGAACCTCTGAACAAAAACCACAAACAAAAAGCCTGTGTGCGAGAGGTTGGCAGGGAAAGAAGGGAGTCAAGTATGGTGAGGATGATCAAAGAAAGAAATGAGAAATCGCCATTAGGAAAGTAGCATGGAAAAGGTCAGAACCATTTTCTGTTATGTTGACACCTGAGAAAATGACACCACCTCAATGCTTTGCCACCCAAATAATTGAGGCTACATTTTCTCCTTTTTAAATTATCTATCTAAATTCTATATAATTGGTTTCGGCTACACCAAGTTAACGTTTTTATAAAGCCAAAATAAATACTTTTTCTCAGTTGTTATGTCTTTCAAAAAACAAAAATGGATCATTTTCCTCATGCACTCTTGCTAAAACTCCCAAAGAAGGACGCTAAATAGAGATTCTTTTCTTTCCAATTCTCTTCCTCCTCCTACATCTCCTTTCACTCACACAATTTTCCTGATTAATGTACCTAAGGGGGAGCAGCTTTTGTTTCCCAATAAGAGAAACATATTAGCTCTGAAGAAATATGAGGTAAAAGTAGGACACTAGGAATCTCAGGGAACAGTAACTTTCTCTAATTAACACAGTGTCACACTTTAATTTTAAATTTTGTTATAAATAACTGAACTCATAAGTTGAGCCAAAGACCCCACTCAGATAGGAAACTGAATGAATTACAAAGGACAATTATTCTTTCAATATTAAATAACATTTTCCTCCTCACAGTATTTTTTTTAAATTGCAAAGAAAAATGGCTGATGTTAGACTAAAAACCAAAAGGATTGTACTTTCATGTAAGATAGAGGCCACCACTCAGAATGTTTGCAAAGCTGCACATTGCTACTAAGGGCACCAGTGTACCTCTTCTAAGCTCCCCAAAATCTGTAGAAAATGCAGTTTATAAAGAAAATGTTGAATTGCCTTGAACTCTTAACATTGCCAGTTTTAAGCTTGTAAACTAAGAGTTTGGATGGTCCTCAAATACTTGTGCATCATAAAAATGTGTTCAAACCAAATGAATACATATTTTTGATCCTGTATTAGGCCTTATTTTAAGCATAGCTGTCAAATTATGAGACTATCCTAGTGCTATTCGCAAATACTTATTTACTGCTTATTGTGCACAAGAAATAGTCCTAGCTTCCTCACAGCATCTCATAATAGAAACAGAAATAATGTATAGTGGTAGTTACCATTTTCTAGTAACAATTTCTGTCCCATGGTTATAAATACAGGCATATAATCTAGGCCTGGCCAAAAATAATTCATTGCTCTGGCTGCAGAGTATTGGAATATTACCTGAGCTGGGATATTTCTAAACAGAATTAGAATTAGCTTTTTTCATCTGTTGTTGGAGATTGTAAAGATGTGACCTGAGAACAACTGGTGGCCATGTTCCCTGACGTGTTGCAAATATCCTCATGGAATAAGAGAGAATATGCAGAAATTAGAGATATTCAGAAAGTCCTAGTACTATCATGCCCTATCTTAGTTCCTAAGGGACCCAGATTGGCTCGGGATCCTGAAGATCTTCATTTGCTTCTGTAAGCTACCTAGTTTCCTTGCTAGCTATGCTACCTAATAACACACACAAAAGTCAATTGCACGTGGATCATGGAGCTAAATTTGAATGGCGCATCATGAATGCTTCTAGAAATGGGTCACCCGATATGATAGTAACTAGTCACATGTGGTTATCAGCCCTTGAAATCTGACTAGAACTTGAAGTCTTAAAGAAAAATAACAAAAAAAGTTATTAATAATTTGTATTATTCATATTAGTTTAACCTATTTTATTTTTTATTATGGCTACTAAAAATTAAAATCATATCTGTGGTTCAAAGTTGTGGCTTACATTATAATTCTAATGGACATTGCTGATCTAGAGGAAAATGCAGAATATATTACTAAACTTTGTGTAATCAGGGATTTCTTAAAAGGGACACACAAAGCCCTAATATAAAAAAGAGAAAAATACAGTGTAATACATTAAAATTAAGATTTTGAGTTTATCGAAATATATTATTTGATTATAAAAGTGAATCTTAAAATGGGACAAAATATTTGCAATTTTCAAAGGTCTCATATCCAGAATAAATAATGTTTGTATAAGTCAATAGGAAAATGACAATAAAATGGCCAATAAAAAATGGCCAAGAAATTTAAACCGATGCTCAATAAAATAGTCAATTCATTTGTGAAAAACTGCTCAACAGTATTAGTTATTGGGGCAATTAAAACCGAAACCACAATAAGCCATCAATTCCCACTGAGAGTGGCTCACATGAGACAGACTGGCAATACCAGGAGTACTGACAGCATGGAGCAACCAGAATTCTTACACTGCTGGTGGGGGGACACAAATTGGTGCATCCATTATGGAAAGCTGTTTGGTGGTATCTTTTAAAGTTAAACAGACACATACCCTTTGAACAAAAAAACCCCACTCCTGGGAATATGCCCAATAAAAATGCAGGGCATCTATATGCCAAAAAGCATGGATGAGAACATTCCTAGTACTTTTATTCATTTGAAAATAACCCAAATGTCCATTAACAGTACAACGGATATATGTATCATTGTATTATTCAGTGAAATACTGCAATGCAATAAAAAAAGGACAAACAATAGTGATATAAAAAAACAATATGGATGACTCTCACATAATGTTAGAAGATAGAAGAAAAAAGCATATACTGTATGGTTCAATTTATATAAAGTTTAAAAACAGGTGAAATGATTCTACAGTCTGAGAACTCTCTGGTTATCTTTGGAGATAAGCATTTCTAGTGATTGCAAGGGGGAACAAAAACAGTTCTAGAGTCCTGGTATTGTACTATTTTATAACCTGGGTAGTAATTATCTGAATATTTTAACTTTCTGACAATTCACTGAGCTTTACATTTATTTTGTTTTATTTTATTATTTTCGTTTTGAAACGCAGTCTTACTCACTCTGTTGCCCAGGCTGGAGTGCAGTGGTATAATCTCGGTTCACTGCAACCTCTGCCTGCCGGGTTCAAGTGATTCTCCTGCCTCAGACTCCCGGGTAGCTGGGATTACAGGCATGCGCCACCATGCCCAGCTAATTTTTGTATTTTTAGTAGAGATGGGATTTTGTCATGTTGGTCAGGCTGGTTTTGAACTCCTGACATCAACTGATCCACCCACCACGGCCTCCCAAAGTGCTGGGATTACAGGCATGAGCCACTGCGCCTGGCCTACATTTGTATTGTTATACCTTTCTGTATTTATGTTATAACTCAATTATTAAAAAAAAGCACATTAGTTGAAAATTTGTGATATTCTTTCAGAAACAGATTGCTCAAGCAGACAAATAAGCAAAACTGTAGAAAATTTGCAGAGCATAATTAATCAACTCAGTACAGTTACTTTATAGAGAATTTCCCATCCACCAAATACAAAATAAAGATTATTTTCAAGCATATATGAAACATTAACAAAAATATCTGTATCGAAGACAATAATGAAACCCCAGTAAGTTCCAAAGAATCAACATTGTGTAACCTATACACTCTTACCATAAACATGCAACAAAATTAGAAATTAATAGTTATAAAACTAATAAAATAAATCTTATATGTCTGGAAATTAAAAATCATACTACCAGCTGGGTGCAGTGACTCATGCCTATAATCCCAGCATGAGGCTGAGGCAGGAGAATCGCTTGAGCCTGGGAGGCAGAGGTTATAGTGAGCTGAGATTGTAACACAGGGGGACTCTGTCTCAAAAAAAAAAAAAAAAAAAAATCATACTACCAACTTATCTTTAAATTAGAAAATAGGCCCTGAGAAAAAATTCACAAAATACTTTAAACTGAATAACAATGAAAACCATATGTTCAAATTTGTTAGAGTAGATTAAGGAAAACTTAAAGCTTCGAGATACATTCATCAGAAAATAAAAGAGGAAATGAGCTCAATATTCAACAGAAAAATTTAAGTAAAAAGAATATAGTCAAAGAAGAAAAAAGATAATTACATAAATAAAAAAATTAAGAACAAAAGGGGAATAGAAAACATTCCCAATTGAAAATCTAATTATTTAGAAAGAATAATAATTTAGGTACAGGTTTGGCAAATGTAAGCAATAAAAAATTAGGAAATGTATTAAATGTGAGTTTAAAAAAAGAGAAAATATCTTAGAGAGCTAAAGAGAATTTTTAAATAATAAAAGAGTACAGTGATCTACTATATGGAAAATAATATGAAACTCAGAATAAAATGGACACATTTCTGGAAAATGAATCGATTCTCTTATGTCATTAGAAAAAACAGAAAAACTGAATGGAAGGACAACTATTTATGGTGCTAATCAAGGATATCCCTGGCTCAAAAAAACAAAACCAAACAAAACTAGGTTCTACTTGTGTTACAGGTAAGGCCTACCAAATTTTTATGAAATAAATAATCTCCTCCTTAGAGAAATTATTTCAGAAAGTGAAAACAGGAGAAAAAACTGCGAGACTCATTTTTGTGAGTTTAGTGCAGACATTGGCCTACTTCCTGTAAAAGGCCAAGTAGTAAATATTTTAGGCTTTAAGGCTACCCATTGTCTCTGTCCATGTTCTGTGTATCTGTGTGTGTGTGTGTTACAGCCCTTTAAAAATATAAATATTTTTCTTAACTCCTGTGTAGTTTGCCAACTCTTTGTTTAACAATATCTTAACTGCAAATAAGGCATTACAAGGTCAGTGCAATTGGCTAATGACAGGAAGTTTTATAAATAAAGTTTTATTAGAACATAGCCATGCCCACTCATTTATATATTTTCTATGGCTGCTTTCATATTACAACAGTAGAGTAGAGTAACTGCGAAAGAGACTGAATGGCCTGCCAAATAAGAAATGTTTATAATTTGCCTTTTTACAGAAAAAGTTCGCTGACTCTGGCTTAAGAGAAGATACAGAAATTGACTATTTATTTCCACTTTGATGTTCTCTCTTACTAGCAACTCTCCTCGCATATTCAGTGCTTGCTATTCCTACAAGATAGGAGTTAAAACAAAAAAACTGTAAAGCAAAAACTATTATGAAGACAGTCATTGTACTGATAAAATGTCTTTATGCATCTAAGAACACAGCACAAAATATGTGAAGCAGATACAATAAAATAACAGAAAATTTGATAAGCAAATGTTGAAAATTCAACACACTTCTCTCAATATTAAATCAATAGGAAAAAATATTATCAATTGTAGGTGATAGTTGATGTTCTATAGAGATTTTCTCATATCACTTTTCTTGGGTATTTGTTCCTTAGCTTCTGTTTTTGCTTAAAAAGTCATACCTGCGACTCTCCTCAGAGGACGGCGCTTAGATTATCGGAGCCACTTTTCCCATGGGGACAGAGTAGGGATGCCTGGGAGTTTACATCCCTTATGGAATGTTAAGGGATGTTAACCGATTACTCCTTGATTTGAGAATATGACAGTCCAACATACTTGCCTTTAGTTGAGACGATCTCTAAAGTATATTTTGCCCTCCAGAGTTATTTTCCCAATCTGCAGGATCAGGCTAGGTGTTTACCTGAAATTTTACCTTTCTTTGTCTTTCCCCTCCGTGTTCTGCTTCCTGCACTCCCTCCACAGTATTCATAGAAGCATTTCCTTATTTTGTGGTATTTTTCTAGAGAACTTGAATTCAGACAGTTGATATTGAACGTAGTCTAGAGTGCAGACTCAAAAAAATCTGTAGTTTACTACAGATTTACTCACTCACCTGCCAAATGGCAGTAACGAGCCCAACTCAAGTGACCAGCAGAGTATGGATAGCTCCTGTCAGGCTGCTGTATTGCAGTTACTAAGACTTTCACCTGGGATGAACTGGGATAGGGTACAGTTGAATAGGGATGAACTGCTTTGTGCAACTTCTAGTATTTGGGAATATTACAGTACTTTTCTTAATCTTAGAGATAAGACAAAGAAATATATTGTCACCTCTATCATTTATCATTTTCTATGCCTTAACTGCTAGAATTAGACAAGAAAAGGCATGAATAACGAAAAAAGAACACAAAAACTCATTATTTTATGATTAATTACCTGGAAAAAATAAAACATTCAACAACAACAACAAAAATCTCTCCTACAATGAATTAAACTATTTTAAGATAATGGTTACAAATAAATAAATTTCCAAATCAGTACACTTTGTATATACAAACAAGTTACATGAAATAATGAAAGACATCATACCATTTACAATAGCAACAAAGAATTTAAAAGCTAAGAATAAAATTAACAAGACATTTGTAAATTGTGTATTTTTTAAAAACAGCTTGACCAGATAGAAAGATATGTCATGCTTTTTTTTTTTTTTCGAGACAGAGTCTTGCTCTGTCGCCCAGGCTGGAGTGCAGTGGCTCGATTTCGGCTCACTGCAAGCTCCGCCTCCTGGGTTCACGCCATTCTCCTGCCTCAGCCTCCTGAGTAGCTGGGACTAGAGGGGCCCGCCACCACGCCCGGCTAATTTTTTGCATTTTTAGTAGAGACGGGGTTTCACCATGTTAGCCAGGATGGTCTCGATCTCCTGACCTCGTGATCCGCCCGCCTCAGCCTCCCAAAGTGCTGGGATTACAGGCGTGAGCCACCGCGCCTGGCCTGTAAATTGTATATTTTTTAAAAACAGCTTGACCAGATAGAAAGATATGTCATGCTTTTAGATAGGAATACTAATAAGTTGTCAATTTTTAAAGTTAATTTATAAATGGAACATAATACAAATAAAAATGCCAAGAACATTTTTAACTAGGAAAAGTAATTCTACAATTATATGAAAATATTAACTTTTTGTGACTAAAAAACAAAGATTGAGAAAATACAAAGTCATCAAAATATACTACGATTCTTCAGTAATTAAAACCCGGTGGTGCAGGTACATTAAAAACAGAATCTAAAGACCAGAAATTGGCCCAGATAAATTTGGAATTTTATCAAATGATAAAAGTATCATCTCAAACCAGAGGGAAAAACATGAACTATTTAAAAATGATGTGAGGCTTGGTTATACACCATGGGCTACTATGCAGCTGTATAAAAAAGAACAAAATCATGTCCTTTGTAGAAACATGGATGTGGCTGCAGGCCATTATCTTAAGCAAATTAATGCAGAAACAGAAAAGTAAATACCACATGTTCTCACTTATAAGTGGAAGCTAAACACTGAGGACACATAGACATAAAGATGGCAACAACAGGTACTGGGGACTACTTTGGCGGAGAGGGATGGAGGAGATGGGGACTGAAAAACTACCCATTGGCTACTATCGGTGACAGTTACTACCTGGGTGACAGGATCATTAATACCCCAAACACCAGCATCACAATATACCCATAATTTACCCATGTAGCAAACATGCACATGTGCCCTCTGAATCTAAAACAAAAGCTAAAATTATTTTTTAATAAATGAAGTGGGGAAACCTAGATAAACTGTTAGAAAAACATAAAGTTGAATTAATTGTTCATACCATACAACAGAAATAAAATTATAATAGATCAAAGGTATAAATGTAAAAATAAAGTCACATCTTAGTCCCTACTCCTGACTTCCCTATTTTTATGAATTCGATCAACATACCCCCGATTCCGCTACGACCAGCTCATGCATTTCCTATGAAAAAATTTCCTACCACTCACCCTAGCACTACTCATATGACACATCTCCGTGCCCATTACAATCTCCGGCATTCCTCCCCAAACTTAAGAAATATGTCTGACAAAGGAGTTACTTCGATAGAGTAAATTATAGGGGTTTAAATCCCCTTATTTCTAGGACAATGGGAATCGAACCCATCCCTGAGAATCCAAAATTCTCCGTGCCACCTATCACACCCTATCCTAAAGTAAGGTCAGCTAAATAAGCTATCGGGCCCATACCCCGAAAATGTTGGTTATATCCTTCCCGTACTAATTAACCCCCTAGCCCAACCTATCATCTACCTCACCGTCTTCACAGGTACATTCATTGCAGCACTAAGCTCGCACTGATTCTTTACCTGACTAGGCTTAGAAATAAATATACTAGCCTTCATCCCAATCCTAACCAAAAAAATAAACCCCCGCTCTACAGAAGCTGCTATTAAATATTTCCTTACACAAGCAACAGCATCCATAATCCTTCTAATAGCCATCCTCTCCAACAACGTACTCTCCGGGCAATGGACCACAGCCAACACCACCAACCAATACTCGTCACTAATAATTGTAACAGCCGTGGCAATAAAACTGGGAATAGCCCCCTTTCACTTCTGAGTCCCAGAAGTCACCCAAGGAGTCCCCCTAATGTCCGGCCTACTCCTCCTTACATGACAAAAATTAGCCCCCATTTCAATTATATACCAAATCTCCCCATCAGTAAACGTCAACGTCCTTCTTACCCTCTCAATTGTATCTATCCTAGCAGGCAGCTGGGGCGGACTAAACCAAACCCAACTACGTAAAATCCTGGCATACTCCTCAATTACCCACGTAGGCTGAATAATAGCAGTATTGCCATACAACCCAAACGTCACCATCCTCAACCTAGTCATCTACATTATTCTGACAACTACCGCATTCCTAATTCTCAACTTAAATTCTAGCACCACAATCCTGCTATTATCTCACACCTGAAACAAACTTACGTGGCTAATGCTCCTAATTCCATCTACCCTACTATCCCTAGGAGGCCGACCCTCACTAACTGGCTTCCTACCCAAATGAGCTATCATCAAAGAGTTCACAAAAAATGATAGCCTCCTTACCCCTACCATCATAGCCATCATCACCCTCCTTAACCTCTATTTTAACATGCGCCTAATTTACTCCACCTCAATCACACTACTCCCCATGTCCAACAACGTAAAAATAAAATGACAGTTCGAAAACACAAAGCCCACTCCCCTCGTCCCCGCACTCATCATCCTCACCACCTTACTTCTACCCATCTCCCCCCTTATACTGACTATCTCATAGAAATTTAGGTTAACACAGACCAAGAGCCTTCAAAGCCCTCAGTAAGTTACAATACTTAATTTCTGTAACAACTAAGGACTCCAAAACCCTACTTTGCATCAACTGAACGCAAACCAGCCACTTTAATTAAACTAAGCCCTTACTAGACCGATGGGACTTAAACCCACAAACATTTAGTTAACAGCTAAACACCCTAATCAATTGGCTTCAGTCCACTTCTCCCGCCACAGGGAAAAAAGGCGGGAGAAGCCCCGGCAGGTTTGAAGCTGCTCCTTCGAATTTGCAATTCAACATGATAATCACCTCAGGGCTGGTAAAAAGAGGTTTAGCCCCTGTTTTTAGATTTACAGTCTAATGCCTTACTCAGCAATTTTACCCCCCCCCCCCCCCCACCAACTGATGTTCGCCGCCGACCGCTGACTGTTCTCCACAAACCACAAGGATATTGGAACATTATACTTATTCGGCGCATGAGCTGGAGTCCTGGGCAAAGCCCTAAGCCTCCTTATCAGGGCTGAGCTAGGTCAACCCGGCAACCTCCTAGGTAATGACCATAACGTCATCGTCACGGCCCATGCATTCGTAATAATTTTTTTCATAGTGATGCCCATTATAATTGGGGGCTTTGGCAACTGACTAGTACCCCTAATAATTGGCGCTCCCGACATAGCGTTCCCGCGCATAAACAACATAAGCTTCTGACTCCTCCCTCCCTCCTTCCTACTACTACTCGCATCTGCTATAGTGGAGGCCGGTGCAGGAACAGGCTGAACAGTCTACCCTCCCTTAGCAGGAAACTACTCCCACCCAGGAGCCTCTGTAGACTTGACAATCTTCTCTCTACATCTAGCAGGCATTTCCTCTACTCTAGGAGCCATCAATTCCATCACAACAATTATTAATACAAAACCCCCTGCAATATCTCAGTACCAGACGCCCCTTTTCGTCTGATCCGTCCCAATCACAGCAGTCTTGCTACTCCTTTCCCTTCCAGTCCTAGCTGCTGGCATCACCATGCTGCTAACAGACCGCAACCTAAATACTACGTTCTTTGATCCAGCTGGAGGAGGGGATCCTATCCTATACCAGCACTTATTCTGATTTTTTGGCCACCCCGAAATTTATATTCTCATCCTACCAGGCTTCGGTATAATTTCCCACATTGTAACGTACTACTCTGGAAAAAAAAGAGCCATTCGGATATATAGGTATAGTCTGAGCCATAATGTCAATTGGTTTTCTAGGATTTATTGTATGGGCCCACCATATATTTACAGTAGGAATAGACGTAGATACACGGGCCTACTTCACCTCTGCTACTATAATTATCACCATCCCCACTGGCGTCAAAGTATTTAGTTGACTCGCTACACTCCACGGAAGCAATACTAAATGATCCGCTGCAGTCCTCTGAGCCCTAGGATTTATTTTCCTCTTCACCGTAGGCGGCCTAACAGGCATCGTGCTAGCAAACTCATCATTAGACATTGTACTACACGATACATACTACGTTGTAGCTCATTTTCATTACGTCTTGTCAATGGGGGCTGTATTCGCCATCATAGGAGGCTTCGTCCACTGATTCCCACTATTCTCAGGCTACACCTTAGACCAGACCTATGCCAAAATCCACTTCGTTATCATATTTGTTGGCGTAAATCTAACCTTCTTCCCACAACACTTCCTTGGCCTGTCTGGAATACCCCGACGTTACTCCGATTACCCCGACGCATATACCACATGCAACATTCTATCATCCGCAGGCTCATTTATTTCCCTGACAGCGGTAATACTAATAATTTTTATAATCTGAGAAGCTTTCGCCTCAAAGCGAAAAGTCCTAATAATTGAACAACCCTCTACAAACCTGGAGTGATTGTAGGATGCCCTCCACCCTACCATACGTTTGAAGAGCCAGTCTCTATGAAACCTGAACAAAAAAGGAAGGAATCAAACCTCCTAAAGCTGATTTCAAGCCAGTCCCATAACCTCCATGACTTTTTCAAAAAGATACTAGAAAAACCATTTCATAACCTTGTCAAAGTTAAATTACAGGTTAAGCCCTGTGTATCTTAATGGCACACGCAGCACAGGTAGGTCTGCAAGACGCTACCTCCCCTATCATAGAAGAACTAGTCACCTTTCATGACCATGCCCTTATAATCATTTTCCTAATCTGCTTCCTAGTCCTATACGCCCTTTTCCTAACACTCACAACAAAATTGACCAACACTAGCATCTCAGACGCCCAAGAAATAGAGACTGTTTGAACTATCTTACCAGCTATTATCCTAGTCCTAATCGCCCTCCCATCTCTACGCATTCTCTATTTGACAGACGAAATCAACGATCCCTCCTTTACCATCAAATCAATTGGCCATCAGTGATATCGAACTTACGAATATACTGACTATGGCGGATTAATCTTCAATTCCTACATGTTCCCACCATTATTCCTAGAACCAGGGGACCTTCGACTTCTTGACGTCAACAACCGAGTAGTCCTCCCAGTTGAAGCCCCCGTTCACATAATAATCACATCCCAAGACGTTTTACACTCATGAACCGTCCCCTCATTAGGCCTAAAAACAGATGCAATCCCCGGACGCCTAAACCAAACCACATTCACTGCCACACGGCCAGGAGTATATTATGGCCAATGTTCAGAAATCTGCGGAGCTAATCACAGCTTTATACCCATCGTCCTAGAACTAATTCCCCTAAAAATCTTCGAAATAGGGCCTGTATTCACTTTATAGCCCTCCTACTCACCCTGCAGCCTGCCCCACTCCCCCTGCAAGGCTCACTGTAAAGCTAACCTAGCATTAACCTTTTAAGTTAAAGACTAAGAGAGCTATTTTCTCTTTGCAGTGAAATGCCACAAATAAACACCACCACATGGCCTACTGTCATCACCCCCGTACTTCTCACACTATTTCTCATTACTCAACTAAAACTATTAAATACACACTTCCATTCACCCGCTTAGCCAAAATTCACTAAAACAGAAAACCATGCCAAACCCTGAGAACTAAAATGAACGAAAATTTATTCACTTCATTCATTACCCCTACAGTACTAGGCCTACCCGCCGCAGTACCAATCATTCTATTTCCCCCCTTACTGGTTCCCACCTTCAAATACTTCATCAGCAATCGACTAATCGCTGCTCAACAGTGACTAATCCAACTCACCTTAAAACAAATAATAACTATCCATAACATTAAAGGACAAACCTGATCCCTCATACTAATATACCTAATTATTTTCATTGCCTCAACTAACCTCCTAGGACTCCTACCCTACTTATTTACACCAACTACCCAACTATCTATAAACCTAGCCATAGCAATCCCCCTGTGAGCAGGTACGGTGATTACAGGCTTCTGCTTCAAAGCCAAAATCACCCTAACCCACCTCCTACCACAAGGCACGCCCACATCCCTCATCCCCATACTAATTATTATCGAGACCATCAGCCTATTTATTCAACCATTAGCCTTAGCCGTACGCTTAACCGCCAACATCACTGCAGGCCACCTACTCATACACTTAATTGGAAGCGCTACACTAGCAATATTAACCATCAGCTTCCCCTTAACCCTCATCACCTTCATAATTTTAATTTTATTAACTATTCTAGAAATTGCCATCGCCCTAATTCAAGCCTATGTTTTTACACTTCTAGTGAGCCTCTACTTACATGAAAACTCATAACGGCCCACCAATCGCACGCTTATCACATAGAAAAACCCAGCCCATGGCCCCTAACAGGGGCCCTCTCAGCCCTCCTAATAACATCCGGCCTGACCATATGGTTTCACTTCTACTCCACAACCTTATTATCACTAGGCCTACTAATCAATACACTAACCATATATCAATGATGGCGTGATGTAGTGTGAGAAAGCACATACCAAGGCCACCACACACTACCCGTCCAAAAAGGCCTCCGATATGGGATAGTCTTATTCATCACCTCGGAAGTCTTTTTCTTCGCTGAGTTCTTCTGAGCATTCTACCGCTCCAGCCTAGCCCCTACCCCTTGACTTGGGGGGCACTGGCCCCCAACAGGTATTACCCCTCTCAACGCCCTAGAAGTCCCACTCCTGAATACATCCGTACTGCTCGCATCAGGAGTCTCAATTACTTGAGCCCATCACAGCCCAACAGAAAATAACTGAACCCAAACGATTCAAGCATTACTTATCACAATCATCTTACTGGGCATCTATTTCACCCTTCTCCAGGCCTCAGAATACTTTGAAGCCCCCTTCACCATCTCTGATGGCATTTATGGCTCAACATTTTTTGTAGCTACAGGTTTCCATGGTCTCCACGTTATTATTGGATCAACTTTCCTCACTGTCTGCCTAGCTCGCCAACTACTATTCCACTTCACATCCAAACACCACTTTGGCTTCGAGGCCGCCGCTTGGTATTGGCACTTTGTAGATGTAATCTGACTATTTCTGTACATCTCCATTTACTGATGAGGATCCTACTCTTTTAGTGTAAGCAGTACCGTTAACTTCCAATTAACTAGTTTTGATAGCACTCAAAAAAGAGTAATTAACTTCACCTTAATCCTAGTAGTTAACACCCTCTTAGCCTTACTATTAATAATTATCACATTCTGACTACCACAACTTAACCTTTACATAGAAAAATCCGACCCATACGAATGTGGATTTGACCCAACATCCCCCGCCCGCATTCCTTTTTCCATAAAATTTTTCTTAGTAGCTATCACCTTCCTATTATTCGACCTAGAAATTGCTCTACTACTACCCCTACCATAAGCCCTACAAACAGCCAACTTACCGCTAATAACCATATCATCACTTCTATTAGTTATCATCCTGGCCCTAAGCCTAACTTATGAATGATTGCAAAAAGGATTAGACTGAGCCGAATTGGTAAATAGTTTAAACAAAACAAATGATTTCGACTCATTAAATTATGATAGTCATATTTACCAAATGCCCCTTATTTACATAAACATCATACTAGCATTTACTATTTCACTCTTAGGAATACTGATTTACCGCTCACACCTAATATCCTCTCTACTCTGCCTAGAAGGAATAATATTATCATTATTTATTATAATCACCCTCATAACTCTCAACACCCACTCCCTCCTAGCTAACATCATACCCATCACCATACTAGTCTTCGCTGCCTGCGAGGCAGCAGTAGGCCTTGCCCTACTAATCTCAATTTCCAACACATGTGGCCTAGACTACGTCAATAACCTGAACCTGCTTCAATGCTAAGGCTAGTTATCCCAACAATCATACTGCTACCACTAACATAGTTCTCTAAAACACACATAATCTGAATTAACACCACCACCCATAGCCTAATTATCAGCTCCACCCCCCTGCTATTCCTCAATCAAACCAACAGCAATCTATTCAGCTACTCCCTTCTCTTCTCCTCCGACCCCCTAACAACCCCCCTTCTAATATTAACAACCTGACTTCTACCTCTCATAATTATAGCAAGCCAGCATCACCTATCCAACGAACCCCCATCACGAAAAAAATTATACCTCACCATACTAATTTCCCTTCAAGCCTCCTTAATTATAACATTTACAGCTACAGAATTAATTATATTTTATATCCTCTTCGAAACCACCCTTATTCCCACCCTAGTTATTATTACCCGCCGAGGTAATCAACCAGAACGCCTAAACGCAGGCACATACTTCTTATTCTACACACTAGTAGGCTCCCTCCCTCTACTCATTGCCCTAATCCATACTCACAACACTCTGGGCTCACTTAATATTATACTACTAACTCTTACTGCCCGAGAACTAACAAATTCCTGATCTAACAACCTAATATGATTGGCATATACAATGGCCTTCATAGTAAAAATACCCCTCTACGGATTACACCTATGACTCCCCAAAGCCCATGTTGAAGCCCCTATTGCCGGTTCAATGGTACTCGCTGCAGTACTCTTAAAGCTAGGTGGCTACGGAATGATACATCTCATCCTCATTCTTAACCCCTTAACTAAACACATAGCCTACCCCTTCCTTATATTATCCCTATGAGGTATAATTATAAGAAGCTCCATCTGCTTACGACAAACAGATCTAAAATCACTCATCGCATACTCCTCAATCAGCCACATAGCTCTTGTCGTAGCAGCTATTCTCATCCAAACCCCATGAAGCTTCACCGGCGCGACCACCCTCATAATTGCCCATGGACTTACATCCTCCTTACTATTCTGCCTAGCAAACTCAAACTACGAGTGAACCCACAGCTGCATCATAATCCTCTCTCAAGGCCTTCAAACTCTACTCCCACTAATAGCCTTTTGATGACTTCTAGCAAGCCTCACTAACCTTGCCTTACCATCCACTATTAATCTACTAGGAGAGCTCTCCATGCTAATAGCTATATTTCCCTGATCAAACATCACCCTTCTACTAGTAGGACTTAGTATGCTGATCACAGCCCTGTACTCTCTCTACATATTTATCACAACGCAACAAGGCACACCCACACACCACATCAACAATATAAAACCTTCCCTTACACATGAAAACACTCTCATGCTCATACACCTATCCCCCATCCTCCTTTTATCTCTCAACCCTAGCATCATTACTGGGTTCACCTGCTGTAAATATAGTTTAATCAAAACATTAGATTGTGAATCTAATAATAGGGTTTCACAGCCCCTTATTTACCGAGAAATCTCACAAGAACTGCTAACTCTCACCCCATGTCTAACAGCATGGCTTTCTCAACTTTTAAAGGATAACAGCTATCCATTGGTCTTAGGACCCAAAAATTTTGGTGCAACTCCAAATAAAATAATAATAACCATGTTTACTACCATAACTATCCTCACCTTGACCTCTCTAATTCCCCCCATCACCGTTACCTTCATCAACCCTGACAAAAAAAGCTCATATCCCCACTACGTAAAAACAACTATCGCATCCGCCTTTACCATCAGTCTAATCCCAACAACAATATTTATATGCCTGGGCCAAGAAACCATTATCACAAACTGATGCTGAACAACAACCCAAACACTACAACTCTCACTAAGCTTTAAACTAGACTACTTCTCCATAATATTTATTCCTGTAGCACTATTCGTCACTTGGTCTATCATAGAATTTTCACTATGATATATAGCCTCAGACCCAAACATTAATCAATTCTTCAAATACCTCCTTATTTTCCTAATCACCATACTTATTCTAGTCACCGCTAACAACCTATTTCAGCTCTTCGTCGGCTGAGAGGGCGTAGGAATTATATCTTTCCTGCTTATCGGTTGGTGATATGCCCGAACAGACGCCATCACAGCAGCTATCCAAGCAATCCTATATAACCGTATCGGCGATATTGGTTTCATCCTAATCCTAGCATGATTTCTCTTACACTCCAACTCATGAGAGCCACAACAAATACTCCTCCTAAATAATAACCCCAATTTCCTACCACTATTAGGCTTCCTTCTAGCAGCAGCAGCCAAATCAGCTCAACTAGGCCTCCACCCCTGACTCCCCTCAGCCATAGAAGGTCCAACCCCCGTCTCAGCTTTACTCCACTCAAGTACTATAGTCGTAGCCAGAGTCTTCCTACTCATCCGCTTTCACCCCTTAGCAGAAAACAACCCACTAATCCAAACCCTCACACTATGCCTAGGCACCATTACTACCCTATTCGCAGCAATCTGTGCCTTCACACAAAATGACATTAAGAAAATTGTAGCCTTCTCCACTTCAAGTCAGCTAGGACTTATAGTAGTCACAATTGGTATTAACCAACCATACCTAGCATTCCTTCATATCTGCACTCACGCCTTCTTTAAAGCCCTGTTATTTATATGCTCTGGATCCATCATTCATAATCTCAACAATGAGCAAGATATTCGAAAAATAGGAGGACTACTTAAAACCATGCCCCTAACCTCAACCTCCCTCACCATTAGCAGCCTAGCCCTCGCAGGAATACCCTTCCTCTCAGGTTTCTACTCCAAAGACCTTGTCATCGAAACCGCAAACATGTCGTATACCAACGCCTGAGCCCTATCTATTACTCTTACCGCCACTTCCCTAACAAGCGCCTACAGCACTCGAATAATTCTCTACACCCTTACAGGCCAATCTCGCTTCCCAACCCCAGTCACCATCAACGAAAACAACCCCGCCCTACTTAATCCCATCAAACACCTCACAATGGGAAGCCTATTCGCAGGATTCCTCATTACCAACAACATTCTCCCTACATCCCTCCCCCAAATAACAACCCCACCCTACCTAAAACTCGTAGCCCTAAGTGTCACCTTCTTGGGCCTCCTAGTAGCCCTAGACCTAAACTACTTAACCAACAAACTCAAACCAAAACCCCCACTACCTACATTTTATTTCTCCATCATACTTGGATTCTACCCCAACATCATCCACTGCATGATCCCCCATCTAGGTCTTCTCATAAGCCAAGACCTGTCCCTACTTCTACTAGACCTAATCTGACTAGAAAAACTAATACCCAAGACAATCTCACAACACCAAACCACAGCCTCCACCATTATTTCAACCCAAAAAGGCATAATTAAACTCTATTTCCTCTCCTTCCTCATCCCACTCTTCCTAATCCTCCTTCTAATTACATAACCTATTACCCTGAGCAATCTCAATCACAATGTACACAGCAACAAACAACGTCCAACCAGTAACTACCACCAATCAGCGCCCATAATCATATAAAGCCCCTGCACCAATAGGATCTTCCCGAATCAACCCTGGCCCTTCCCCCTCATAAATTACCCAACTTCCCACACTATTAAAATTTACCACCACTACCACCCCATCATATTCCTTCACCCATAACACTAACCCCACTTCCATTGCTAACCCTACCAAAACACTTACCAAAACCTCAACCCCTGATCCCCATGCCTCAGGACATTCCCCAATAGCCATCGCCGTAGTGTATCCAAAAACAACCATCATGCCCCCTAAATAAATTTAAAAAACCCATTAAACCCATACAACGTCCCCCACAATTTAAGATAATTGCACACCCAACCACACCACTAATAATCAACACTAAACCCCCATAAATAGGAGAAGGTTTGGAAGAAAACCCCACAAACCCCATTACTAAAATTACACTTAACAAAAATAGAGCGTATGTCATTATTCTTGCATAGACTATAACTATGGCTAATGATATGAAAAAACATCGTTGTATTTCAACTACAAGAACACTAATGACCCCAACACGCAAAACCAACCCACTAATAAAATTAATTAACCACTCATTCATCGACCTCCCTACTCCATCAAACATTTCCACATGATGAAACTTCGGCTCACTTCTTGGCGCCTGCTTAACCATTCAGATCGTCACAGGATTACTCCTAGCCATACACTATTCACCAGACGCCTCCACCGCTTTCTCATCAATTGCCCACATCACCCGAGATGTAAACTATGGCTGAATCATTCGCTACCTCTACGCTAACGGCGCCTCAATATTCTTTATCTGCCTCTTCCTATATATCGGCCGGGGTCTGTACTACGGCTCATTCACCCACTTAGAAACCTGAAACATTGGTATTATCCTCTTATTCATGACCATAGCAACAGCCTTCATGGGCTACGTCCTCCCATGAGGCCAAATATCTTTCTGAGGAGCCACAGTAATTACAAACTTACTGTCCGCCATCCCATATATCGGAACAGATCTAGTCCAATGAGTCTGAGGCGGCTACTCAGTAAGTAGCCCCACTCTAATGCGATTCTTCACTCTCCACTTCATATTACCTTTTATCATTACAGCTCTAACAACCCTACACCTTCTATTTCTACACAAAACAGGATCAAATAACCCCCTAGGAATCTCCTCCCACTCCGACAAAATCACTTTCCACCCCTATTACACAACCAAAGACATCCTAGGCCTACTCCTCTTCCTTCTCACCCTAATAACACTAGTATTATTCTCACCAGACCTCCTAGGCGACCTGGACAACCACATCTTAGTCCCATGGTAGAAAGTCCTATAATAAAACATGGTAGAATTCCTTTAGAATCTAGAGTGCAAAAGGTTTATCTAACTGACACAAACTCTAGAAGCCACGAAAAAAAAATCATTTTAACAAGATAAATTGTTGAAATCTTTCTGGCAAAAAGAAAAAAATCATAAAGTCAAAACATAAAATCATAATGTCACAAAAATGTGATATATTTAAAACCACAGCCAAAGTTCTAGTCCTTTTAAATTTAACAAAGTTCATACAAATTGATAACAAAAAGATGAGCAACCTAACTGAAAATGAGCAAAGGATATTAATAAATTCTTCACAGAAAAAAATACATATGGCTTTTATACATATGCAAAGATGCTCAATCTTAATCACATTGAAATGCAATTTCAAAAATCAAGAATGTTCTCATTAACAAATAAGAGTTGGTCAGAAATGTCCCTGTCTGACAGCTTTGAGGAGAGCAGTGGTTCTCCCAGCATGCAGCTGGAGATCTGAGAACAGGCAGACTGCCTCCTCAAGTGGGTCCCTGACCCCTGACCCCCGAGCAGCCTAACTGGGAGGCACCCCCCAGCAGGGGCAGATTGACACCTCACACGGCCGGCCAGGTACTCCAACAGACCTGCAGCTGAGGGTCCTGTCTGTTAGAAGGAAAACTAACAGAAAGGACATCCACACCAAAAACCCATCTGTATATCACCATCATCAAAGACCAAAAGTAGATGAAACCACAAAGATGGGGAAAAAACAGAGCAGAAAAACTGGAAACTCTAAAAAGCAGAGTACCTCTCCTCCTCCAAAGGAACGCAGTTCCTCACCAGCAACGGAATAAAGCTGGACGGAGAATGACTTTGACGAGCTGAGAGAAGAAGGCTTCAGACGATCAAATTACTCCGAGCTACAGGAGGATATTCAAACCAAAGGCAAAGAAGTTGAAAACTTTGAAAAAAATTTAGAAGAATGTATAACTAGAATAACCAATACAGAGAAGTGCTTAAAGGAGCTGATGGAGCTGAAAACCAAGTCTCGAGAACTACGTGAAGAATGCAGAAGCCTCAGGAGCTGATGCGATCAAATGGAAGAAAGGGTATCAGCAATGGAAGATGAAATGAATGAAATGAAGCGAGAAGGGAAGTTTAGAGAAAAAAGAATAAAAAGAAATGAGCAAAGCCTCCAAGGAATGTGGGACTATGTGAAAAGACCAAATCTATGTCTGATTGGTGTACCTGAAAGTGACGGGGAGAATGGAAACAAGTTGGAAAACACTCTGCAGGATATTATCCAGGAGGACTTCCCCAATCTAGCAAGGCAGGCCAACATTCAGATTCAGGAAATACAGAGAACGCCACAAAGATACTCATCGAGAAGAGCAACTCCAAGACACATAATTGTCAGATTCACCAAAGTTGAAATGAAGGAAAAAATGTTAAGGGCAGCTAGAGAGAAAGGTCGGGTTACCCTCAAAGGGAAGCCCATCAGACTAACAGCGGATCTCTTGGCAGAAACCCTACAAGCCAGAAGAGAGTGGGGGCCAATATTCAACATTCTTAAAGAAAAGAATTTTCAACCCAGAATTTCATATCCAGCCAAACTAAGCTTCATAAGTGAAGGAGAAATAAAATACTTTACAGACAAGCAAATGCTGAGAGATTTTCTCACCACCACGCCTGCCCTAAAAGACCTCCTGAAGGAAGCGCTAAACATGGAAAGGCACAACCGGTACCAGCCACTGCAAAATCATGCCAAAATGTAAAGACCATCGAGACTAGGAAGAGACTGCATCAACTAACGAGCAAAATAACCAGCTAACATCATAATGACAGGATCAAATTCACACATAACAATATTAACTTTAAATGTAAATGGACTAAATGCTCCAATTAAAAGACACAGACTGGCAAATTGGATAAAGACTCAAGACCCATCAGTGTGCTGTATTCAGAAAAGCCATCTCACGTGCAGAGACACACATAGGCTCAGAATAAAAGGATGGAGGAAGATCTACCAAGCAAATGGAAAACAAAAAAAAGGCAGGGGTTGCAATCCTAGTCTCTGATAAAACAGACTTTAAACCAACAAAGATCAAAAGAGACAAAGAAGGCCATTACATAATGGTAAAGGGATTAATTCAACAACAAGAGCTAACTATCCTAAATATATATGCACCCAATACAGGAGCACCCAGATTCATAAAGCAAGTCCTGAGTGACCTACAAAGAGACTTAGACTCCCACACATTAATAATGGGAGACTTTAACACCCCACTGTCAACATTAGACAGATCAACGAGACAGAAAGTCAACAAGGATACCCAGGAATTGAACTCAGCTCTGCACCAAGCGGACCTAATAGACATCTACAGAACTCTCCACCCCAAATCAACAGAATATACATTTTTTTCAGCACCACACCACACCTATTCCAAAATTGACCACATACTTGGAAGTAAAGCTCTCCTCAATAAATGTAAAAGAACAGAAATTATAACAAACTATCTCTCAGATCACAGTGCAATCAAGCTAGAACTCAGGATTAAGAATCTCACTCAAAACCGCTCAACTACATGGAAACTGAACAGCCTGCTCCTGAATGACTACTGGGTACATAACGAAATGAAGGCAGAAATAAAGATGTTCTTTGAAACCAACGAGAACCAAGACACAACATACCAGAATCTCTGGGATGCATTCAAAGCAGTGTGTAGAGGGAAATTTATAGCACTAAATGCCCACAAGAGAAAGCAGGAAAGATCCAAAATTGACACCCTAACATCACAATTAAAAGAACTGGAAAAGCAAGAGCAAACACATTCAAAAGCTAGCAGAAGGCAAGAAATAACTAAAATCAGAGCAGAACTGAAGGAAATGGAGACACAAAAAACCCTTCAAAAAATTAATGAATCCAGGAACTGGTTTTTTGAAAGGTTCAACAAAATTGATAGACCGCTAGCAAGATTAATAAAGAAAAAAAGAGAGAAGAATCAAATAGATGCAATAAAAAATGATAAAGGGGATATCACCACCGATCCCACAGAAATACAAACTACCATCAGAGAATACTACAAACACCTCTATGCAAATAAACTAGAAAATCTAGAAGAAATGGATAAATTCCTGAACACATACACCCTCCCAAGACTAAACCAGGAAGAAGTTGAATCTCTGAATAGACCAATAACAGGAGCTGAAATTGTGGCAATAATCAATAGCTTACCAACCAAAAAAAGTCCAGGACCAGATGGGTTCACAGCCAAATTCTACCAGAGGTACAAGGAGGAACTGGTACCATTCCTTCTGAAACTATTCCAATCAATAGAAAAAGAGGGAATCCTCCCTAACTCATTTTATGAGGCCAGCATCATCCTGATACCAAAGCCTGGCAGAGACACAACAAAAAAAGAGAATTTTAGACCAATATCCTTGATGAACATTGATGCAAAAATCCTCAATAAAATACTGGCAAACAGAATCCAGCAGCACATCAAAAAGCTTATCCACCATGATCAAGTGGGCTTCATCCCTGGGATGCAAGGCTGGTTCAATATACACAAATCAATAAATGTAATCCAGCATATAAACAGAACCAAAGACAAAAACCACATGATTATCTCAATAGATGCAGAAAAGGCCTTTGACAAAATTCAACAACCCTTCATGCTAAAAACTCTCAATAAATTAGGTATTGATGGGACCTATCTCAAAATAATAAGAGCTATCTATGAAACCCGTAGCCAATATCATACTGAATGGGCAAAAACTGGAAGCATTCCCTTTGAAAACTGGCACAAGACAGGAATGCCCTCTCTCACCACTTCTATTTAACATAGTGTTGGAAGTTCTGGCCAGGGCAATTAGGCAGGAGAAGGAAATAAAGGGTATTCAATTAGGAAAAGAGGAAGTCAAATTGTCCCTGTTTGCAGATGACATGATTGTATATCTAGAAAACCCCATTGTCTCAGCCCAAAATCTCCTTAAGCTGATAAGCAACTTCAGCAAAGTCTCAGGATACAAAATCAATGTACAAAAATCACAAGCATTCTTATACACCAATAACAGACAAACAGAGAGCCAAATCATGAGTGAACTCCCATTCACAATTGCTTCAAAGAGAATAAAATACCTAGGAATCCAACTTACAAGGGATGTGAAGGACCTCTTCAAGGAGAACTACAAACCACTGCTCAAGGAAATAAAAGAGGATACAAACAAATGGAAGAACATTCCATGCTCATGGGTAGGAAGAATCAATATCATGAAAATGGCCATCCTTCCCAAGGTAATTTACAGATTCAATGCCATCCCAATCAAGCTACCAATGACTTTCTTCACAGAATTGGAAAAAACTACTTTAAAGTTCACATGGAACCAAAAATGAGCCCGCATCGCCAAGTCAATCCTAAGCCAAAAGAACAAAGCTGGAGGCATCACACTACCTGACTCCAAACTATACTACAAGGCTACAGTAACCAAAACAGCATGGTACTGGTACCAAAACAGAGATATAGATCAATGGAACAGAACAGAGCCATCAGAAATAATGCCACATATCTACAACTATCTGATCTTTGACAAACCTGAGAAAAACAAGAAATGGGGAAAGGATTCCCTATTTAATAAATGGTGCTGGGAAAACTGGCTAGCCATATGTAGAAAGCTGAAACTGGATCCCTTCCTTACACCTTATACAAAAATCAATTCAAGATGGATTAAAGACTTAAATGTTAGACCTAAAACCATCAAAACCCTAGAAGAAAACCTAGGCATTACCATTCAGGACATAGGCATGGGCAAGGACTTCATGTCTAAAACACCAAAAGCAATGGCAACAAAAGCCAAAATTGACAAATGGGATCTAATTAAACTCAAGAGCTTCTGCACAGCAAAAGAAACTACCATCAGAGTGAACAGGCAACCTACAAAATGGGAGAAAATTTTTGCAACCTACTCATCTCACAAAGGGCTAATATCCAGAATCTACAATGAACTCCAACAAATTTACAAGAAAAAAACAAACAACCCCATCAAAAAGTGGGCGAAGGACATGAACAGACACTTCTCAAAAGAAGACATTTATGCAGCCAAAAAACACATGAAAAAATGCTCACCATCACTGGCCATCAGAGAAATGCAAATCAAAACCACAATGAGATACCATCTCACACCAGTTAGAATGGCAATCATTCAGAAGTCAGGAAACAACAGGTGCTGGAGAGGATGTGGAGAAATAGGAACACTTTTACACTGTTGGTGGGACTGTAAACTAGTTCAACCCTTGTGGAAGTCAGTGTGGCGATTCCTCAGGGATCTAGAACTAGAAATTCCATTCGACCCAGCCATCCCATTACTGGGTATATACCCAAAGGACTATAAATCATGCTGCTATAAAGACACATGCACACGTATGTTTATTGCGGCATTATTCACAATAGCAAAGACTTGGAACCAACCCAAATGTCCAACAATGATAGACTGGATTAAGAAAATGTGGCACATATACACCATGGAATACTATGCAGCCATAAAAAATGATGAGTTCATGTCCTTTGTAGGGACATGGATGAAATTGGAAATCATCATTCTCAGTAAACTATCACAAGAACAAAAAACCAAACACCGCATATTCTCACTCATAGGTGGGAATTGAACAGTGAGAACACATGGACACAGGAAGGGGAACATCACACTGTGGGGACTGTTGTGGGGTGGGGGGCGGGGGGGGGATAGCACTGGGAGATATACCTAATGCTAGATGACGAGTTAGTGGGTGCAGCGCACCAGCATGGCACATGTATACATATGTAACTTACCTGCACATTGCGCACATGTACCATAAAACCTAAAGTATAATAAAAAAAAAAAAAAAAAAAGAGTTGGTCAAAAGGAGAAGCTTTCTTGAAGCAGCATATTCTGGCCAAACTTGGACTAATTTGAGCACTAAGAAAGATAATGATTGCAACGAATTATTATACTTTTTTTAAATGATGAGTATAGTTTTATAAGAAGAGAGAAGGGAAAAAAGAAAGGATGTTCTTTAAAGAATCACAGCTAATAAATGTAAAAAGAATGAAAGAATTAGAAAATCAATGATTTTGCAATTCTATTCAATAATTGATTTAGACAAGCATCATAATGAGTGTGGAAACCTCTGAGTGAAATCTTATTAAAATAGAAAATATTCACATACTTTTGAATTATTCATCCAAAGAACACTTATACATTTCAAAAGAAAGTGTACCTTTGTAAAAGGGAGATCTCGTTGTCACTGCCTTAATTAAATGAGCAAAGCAAACATCACCAATAATGCCAGTTAACATAACCAATATTGATAACGCAATATAGTTTTTGTAAAATTCTTGCCAAAAATGCTTACCCTGAATCCAGTGATGAGAAAACAAAACAATCCAAAAAATCCAGAATATGATAAAATCTATGCCGCAATTGGCCTGGAATTTTCCTCTCTCTCTCTCTTTCTCTTTCTTTCTTTTTTCCTTCTTTCTGTTTGAGACAGAGTCTCACTGTCACCCAGGCTGGCATGATCTCTGCTCACTTCAACCTCCATCTCCCGAGTAGCTGGGATCACAGGAGCCTGACACAATGCCCGACTCATTTTTGTATTTTTAGTAGAGATGGAGTTTTGCCATGTTGTTCAGGCTGGTCTCGAACTCCTGACCTCAGGTGATCTGCCTGCCTTCGCCTCCCAAAGCGCTGGGATTACAGGCGTGAGCCTCTGTGCCCGGCCTGGCCTGGAATTTTCAAAAACTCAGTGTAATAAAAAATAAAAAGGGAGAGAGAGTGTTCTAGATTGAAAATAACTAAAGGGATACAACAACCTAATGCAGTTTGTCAAACTTGATTGAACCCCAGATTTTTACATATATACAATATATTTTGGAAAATTGAAAAAATATGAATAAGAATTGTGTTTTAATTTATATATGGAATTATTAATTTTCTTAGATGTGACAATAAAATTGTGACTGCACAGGAGAATGTCATTATCTTTCAGAGATGCATGTGAAATATATATAGGTGAGGTGCCATAGTGTATGTAATTTGTTGCCAAATGATTCAGCAAAAATATATGTAAAGATAGGTCAGATGCAGTAAACTATTACCGTTGCATCAGAGTTTATGATAGCAAAAGTTTGGAAAAAACATCAATATCCATCAAAAGGGAATAGTTAAATAATTATCAAATATAAAATGAAATACTAACCAGCTTTAACAATTTGTTTTAATCTCATAATGTAGTGGTATAGGTAAATTTCTAAAATATAACATATCTGATATTAAGTAACAAAAGAAGGGCAATAATCGTGTGTGTGTGTGTGTGTGCATAAAGATAATTATGTAAAATCTCTGCATAGAAATTGAGCAGACGGAGGTAAAAGTAGGAGAAATCTTTTTAGTTTATACTTCTCTTTAACGCTGATATCTAACCTTTGTGAATGAATGCCGATTTTAATAACCACAAAAATGTAACAATGAGGCAAGTGCCAAGAATGTAGAGAAAAGGTAGATAATGTGGTAACAGTAATAGATTTAAACATAATGATGAGAAATAAAAAAATGTGACAACTGTTTTTCTGAAAAGCTAATAAATTTAAGCATGTTTTTGGCAAGATGGCTCAAGATAAAGGGAGACAGTCATAAGCAAATCTTAAGAAAAAAATACAGGTAATAGCTAGTAACAAAGTACAGGTTTAACAACCTTAATAAAGGGCCCAAATTCAGAACAATTTATTTTAAAAGCCAGATTAAATGGGCAATTTTCTAGAAAAACCAATACTACCAAAATGACTCAAAAATAAATAGAAAATTGGAATATATTTTTAAATAGTTAGAAATTAATCAACGTTAAAAAGCTACATTTAACAAAATAATCAACAAAAAGTAGACAGGTATTTTATAGGAGACGTCCACAAACATTTAAAGGACACATAATTCCTAACTTTTGCAAACTATTGCCAAAGTAGTAAAAGTAGAAAAACTCCCAATTCTTTTTTATTAAGCTATTGCAATTTTGATATCAAATAATAGAAAAAGACAGTAAAAACATGGAAAAAGAAAGTCCAGCCTTACCTAAAATGTAGATAAACGCATGCTAAAGTGTTAACAAAAATACTTAAAATATTGGCAAATCATATTTAATAATGTATTTAAAAATTCATAATAATCTAATATGATATCTTAGAATAGAAAGATAATTGAACAATAGAAAATAAGCATAGTCCTTTGCGTATTATTTATATGCAATTTACTTGTATAAGTATAGAATTTACAATTCATATACTGGAATATACATAATACGGAATTCACAATTTTTTCGAATCCTTTTATTGTGTAATTGTATAACTAAAAGATGGTAAAATTATAAATTTAATATATTTTATGTGTAATATATTATTATATATGCATATATATCTTATTATATATGCATATATAAAATATATATATTAACATATGTTATTAAACACTTTATTAGAAATTGGCCAGGCATGGTGGCTCACGCCTGTAATCTCCACTCTTTGAAAGGCTGAGGTGGGCTAATCATCTGAGGTCAGGAGTTAAAGACCAGCCTGGCCAACATGGCAAAACCCCGTCTGTACTAAAAATACAAAAATTAGCAGGGCATGGTGGCAGACTCCTGTAATCTCAGCTACTTGGGAGGCTGAGGCAGGAGAATTGCTTGAACACGGGAGGTGGAGGTTGCAGTGAGCTGAGATCCCACCACTGCACTCCAGCAAGACTCTGTCCCAAAAAAAAAACAAAAAACAAAAAAAACAAAAAGGAATTTTAACCAACAAAAACAGACAAGAAAGAAAATAAATAAAATGGCTAAGTATTGTAAAAAAAAAAGTATATAAAGAGTTTTTGTTATTCACAGATAGTATTATTGTCTAAATCGAAAGTTGAAGAGACTCTACCAACAAATATATTTAAAATAATGAGGATGCCCTGTAAGGTTGCTGAATATCAGATCATTATACCAAAAAAACTTATTTTCCAAAAGCAAAAAAATACAAAATATCCTTTAAAAAGTATTAAAAGTTGAGAAATGTAGATGACCTAGAAATAAATAAAAAGTTTATAAAATATTAAAATCTTCACTGAAGGATTTATAAGCAGACTTAAATTCATAGAGATATATGCCCTCTCCTGGATGACAAAACTCAATAGCTTGAAGATGGCAATCCTCATTAAATGAATTGACATGTGAAAATAAAATATTTTAAAAAATTTTTATAAAACTAGATAAGTTCATACTCAAATATATATATTCCAGGATGAAAGGCCAAGAATAATCAGCACAAATTAAAAATAAAAACCAGTAAGAGGAGGAAAGAGTCAACTGGAAATCAAGACTTATTGCAAAAACACGGTAATTAAACTAGTGATCCTGGTACAGAAACAAATAAGTAGACCAATTGAACAGAATAGAAAGCTTACTTTAAAAGGCTCAATTATATATGAAGTCAAAGGTATACAACAGGCAGCATTACAAAACAGTGGAGACAGAGTGGCCTATGTAATCCATGGTGTTAAAATGGTTGGCTTTCTGCATAGAAAAAGTTCGGATTAGATTCTTACCTCAAAGTATACACAAAAATATTTTAAACAGATTAAAGACCTGAATATGAAAAGCTAATTTTAAAAATATTTTACAAGAATGTTTCGGAGTAAATGTTATGTCATCAGAACAGTGAAAAAATTTTAAACAAGACAAATATCTACATGGGTTGCTCCCTCCCTTGCCTAACAAGTTCTCTGCTCTACTCAGAAGGGCTTTTTTTTGGCCATCAGATATAAAATACGAACGTCCACACTTAATACTTACTATTTGCTATATCATTACCCTGTTTTACTTTTCTTTATATCAATTATTATCGGTGCTGGGAAGGGAATAGGCACTTCGTCTATTGTGTTTGCTGCTGTACCCCTAGATCTGGTTATCTGGCACATAGTATTCTCTGAATAGAATATTTAAAGAATTGTGAAAATGAAAAAAGAAAGTGAAACTATAAAGGAAAGTATTTGTAAGTGTATGACATTAAAAATTTTCTGTACATTAAAATTACTATAAATATAGAAATAGTCCATATCCAAGAGACCATATTAGTTTTGTATCTAAGAGAAAGTTGTAAAGTCCAGAATGTGTGTGTGTGTGTGTGTGTGTGTGTGTGGAAATGTATAAGAAAAGCAAACAATTCAAGATAGAAAGGACAAAGGATTTAATCAGATTATTCAAAGAAGAGAAAACTTAATTGGCAGAACACATGAAAAAGTGACCTTAGGTATGATAGCAACAGGAGACAGATGCATCCCTGGGCAGACAGGAAAGGTTCCCCAATGAAACCTAATCTTCAAACCAAAGACAGCCTGAAGCCTGAGAACCTGAGCTGCCAGTTCTGGGTGGAGCCCACAACTGGAGTGAAAACTTCCCCCATGCCTTTTAGCCAATTGAATGCTGCTTTTCCAGGCCTGCCCGTGGACCAATCAGCATGCACTTCCCCATTCTGAGCCCATAAAAATCCTGGACTCACCCTCACAGAGGGCTACCCACTTTGGGTCCCCTCTTGCTGTTGAGAGCTTTTCTGTCACTCAATAAAATTCTTCTCTGCCTTGCTCGCCCTCTGATGTCCACCATACCTCATTCCTCTTGGTCATGAGACAAGAACCTGGAAACCGTGGAACAGCAGGTGCAAAAGGTGCTGTGTACACACACTCCTGCTCATCAAGCTACAGGAGTGAAAAAACCGCTGGGCACCACACAGCCCCATTCATTGAGCTGCAGGCAGTGGGACCAAACGAGATGTGTGACACACCCCCCTTCACCAAGCTCAGGCAGCAGGAACGAAAGACAGCTGTAACACTTCCTTGGAGCTCAGACCTCGGGACTCCCTGAGCAAAAGCTGTAACACCCCTTGGGACTCCACAGTTGCTGGCATCTCCGAGTTTTGGGGTGCCACTGTCTCCCTCTCGTCCAGATGCCAGGGCCCAGTGGCCCTAGCAAAGCCTGGGCAGAGGCACCACCGGCCGTGGAGAATTCCGGCTGGTAAAGCAGCATTCAAAAAATTGTGTGTCAGGTACACAACCACTTTGTTGACATTTGTCAATAATAAACATTGACTGGCACTGCTTGTAAAAATCACGTAGTGTTTACTTACCTAAAGCACAGAGAGAAGAAAGCAAATGCAGTCAAGGTATACCACAGAGATCTTAGCTACATTCTTCAGCACAGATGGTGTTTTCCTTTCACCACTTGCAGACCATAACATACAAGAAAGCTGAGTGAGGTGGCCCAGGCTTTCTGTTACCATGACGTTCTCTTTCTAGATCTGAAAGCAATCTACATGTAAGCAAATCTGGTATATATCAGTATCTCATCTGAGTCAGGTTTACCTTATCAATCTCAAAATTGTACAATCCACAAATTCAATTACAACTTATATGGCTTTATACCTAGATACTAACATAGCTCCTCATCTGTTTCCTTCCACTTTCCCAGGCTAATATAGTCTCATCAAAGAAAACACTGGTAGAAAAAACACATCCCTCTCAAACACATATGGAAGAGTTACCACAGTTGCCTACATCCTATGACATTTAAGAAATCTCAAAATATTTCAGATAAGACCTATTATACAATTCATGTACTTTGACTGCAACACAATTAAGTTAAAAGTTAGAAACAGGAAAATTAAAATCCTCATTAAAACTCATTGGTCTAAAAGAAAAATAAATGGTAAGAAATGTTACAATTCTTAGAGGTGAATAATAATAATAATAGTATATCTAAATGTGTGAGGAATACCTTAGGCCACATTGAGAGGGGGATTTACAGCCTTAACTGCTCAAATTAGAAAAGAAGAAAGACTAAAAATTAAAGAGTAACTGTCCAACATAAAAAATTACAAGCAAGCAATAGGGCCAAAGAAAGTTAAGTAAAGGACATAATTAAGATAACAAAGTAGATGAAGATAAAGCAGAAAAATTCAACAAATTCTAGGTATTTTAAGAGTAGGAAAATAAAAGCAAACTTCTGGTAATATTGATGAATAAAAAGATAGAGACAGAAAATGCAAATATAATATTATGAATGACAAAGGAGACAGTACTAATGATACAACTGAAATTATAAAGAGAACAAGCAAATATTATCAATAACTTTGTTCAAATTAGATTGAAAACCTAGGTGAAATGAACACATTTTTGTTAAAAGTTAACCCAAGAAAACTAACTTGTGAGAATATAGAACACCTGAATGGCATTATCATTAGTAAAGAAATTGAAGTGTTGCTAAAATCTCACACAGAATTAACACAAGGTCTGGGTGAGTTTACAGGCGATCTTACAAAACCTTTCAAAGATCAGTATAGTAGAAATTTGAATACCCCAAACCCACCAATTCTACTCATAGCAATTTAACTAAGAGAAAACTTTATCCATGTGCACCAAGAGATGTTGACAAGAACAATCAAAAAGCAAAAAATTACAAACAACCCTAATTGCCTTTAACTGGAGAATGTTAAATAAATTGTGTTTTATTCACACAATGGAGCATGAAAAAGACGAAACTACAACTGCCTGCAAAAACATGGGAAAATCTTAACATAATAAAACCCCCAAAGAAATTCAATATGATACTCTCTTTATAAAGTTTAGCAACAAGCAAATGCAAACCACACACACACACACACACACACACAAATTCCTAAAAGGCAAACTACACTTTAGGGCTAAGGGATGCAAAGGGAGAGGGGTTTAAGAGGTCATGGGTGTCCACGGCATTATTTATAAACAAACAGATAAGCAAAAATATGGCCATGCCTGGACTAATAATGTTGTGTCATAAACCTAGTAATATAATGAACGTCATTCCTCATGCCAGAGGTCTTACAGAAAAGAAAAAGAAGTGATTGTATCTTCTGGTCTCATAGTAACAAATCTTAACCAGCTACTTTACACAGGGAAATAAAAGTTAAGGTTTCACCTCTCTCCAGTTGGCAAATATTTAGGATGATTAACATTCACATGTTAGTGAGGATATGGGAAAGGAAACCTAAATATTGACCTTTAAATGTAAATTTATACAAAGACTTTAGGGAGCAATTTAGAAATATCTAGAAAAGTTAAAGTCGCACTTGCCCTATGAGTTAGGAATTACACTTCCACACATCTACGTTAAATAAATTTCTTTACAAGTGCTCAATGGAGACAAGTACAAGGATTCTTCATTGCAATATTGTTTATCACAGCAAAAATGCAGAAACATCACAGAGAAATGAACAAACTGTGGTGTATTCCTACTGGTAAAGTGTATTAACAACTTAAAACCATCAAGTTAAGTGAGAAAAGGAAATTGCAGTCGGATACACAGGGTATGATACTATTTAAGTAAAGTTTAAAAGTACACAATACAATTTTGCATACTGTTTATGAATTCATTCAATACTTAGTAAAAGAACATTAGGTTATTACCAATTCCTGAATAGCGAGTAGTTTGCCTATCAGGCAAGAGAAGGGAGGGTTCCAGGGATAAAGCTTTGCTGGGATCCTCAATGTATTATTTCTTTAAAGTGAAAATAAGCTGTGAACTCAAGGAACATGGCAAAATAGCATCTGTTAAACCTAAATCGTGCATCGTGTGTTTGTTACTTTCTTTTTTTCTGTAGGTTTTAATTATTTCATCAATAAAAATGAATTGAATTAAATTCTATTGAATTATGCAACAAAATAGTCTGCCATCTCAAACTACCTTAAATGCCAGAGAACACCATCCGTTCCACAGCACAACAGAATCATTGGAATCCTTGGAATGGTTTGATGTGTCCAGTCTTGCCTGTAATTATTTCACTCAACTAAGCCTAAATTCCAACACGAAAAAGGAAAGAGATTTTGGGAAGAGTACTTAGCTTTCTGTAATATAAATTTTTATCAATTATCAGAGAATGCTGAAAGTGCTGTTTTGTAACAGATTGTTGAGGTTATATTAAACCTAGATGAACTAAAATCATTCATAAATAAGCAATTTCAAAACACCTTAAACAAGGTCATTAAAATCTTTAATTTTTTGTAGTATGTTTCTTTTATAGAAATGTGTAAACTCCTGAGAAAATATATAGAAGTAATGTAAGAAAATTATAAATACATGTATAAATTTAGGTCATATGAACATCTGAAATACCATAATTATGGTGCTGTTTCCATTTCAAAAATTCAGCCTATCAAAAAAATGTGGTCCTTGATTACAGTCATGATACTGAGTCATCAAAATGTAACCACAAGCAAGTCTCCACTTGGATTTCCACTCCTTGTTCTTTTAAGAAGCAGGAAATCATAATCTCTGAAAAGGACACACCCATCATCATTAATGACAGCCTATCTACAGTGTAATTTACGTCAACATTCACTTGAATAATTTGTTAGAGACCTTGTACTTCACACTTTGCAGTGGGGAAAGTGATTATTAAAGGAATTTGCCACAGGAAATAGTTACAAATAAGAGAAAAACATTACTGAAGTTGGGGGGGGGGGTGGTGGGCAAGAATCTTAGTCCATAACATAAACAAATCCATACATTTTAATCTCTTAAATAAAACAAGTAATAAGCAATTAGTTCAAATCTAGTTAAATTCAGAGTTACATGAAAATCTCAATTTGAAATTCAGGGCCAGAATTCAGTAAAACAATGTCTATTAAAATGACTAACTCACCATGAGTTGTCACAAAGAACTCTCAATGCATTTTTAAAGTTTTAAAAAATGCAAAATAATTTTGCTAAAATTAGACTGTTTTTAAAATCTGTTTATGTTAATAAATATTTGAATTAATTTTACTAAGCAAATTCTCCTTATACTTAAACACCCTTAGGAGGTATATAAATGATATACAAAGTCATATATATCTGACTGACAATTAGCTCAACAAACTGGGTCAGTTCATTGACCTCCTCAGTTTGAGTGTCTCCCCTCTGCATCTGTCATTTTATTCCTGCTTTAGGTAAACATTTAATGACTATTTACCATGTTCCAGGCATTATACTAGGTGGGGATACATAGAGATTAATAATAGTACTAATAAGAGTGTGTAAGTGCCTATCACTGTATAAGCAATTTACTGTCCCTGCCATCATGAAATTTACAATGTAGTAGAGAAGACACCACTAATAAATTGATTTCAATTGTAATAAGAGCCAACAAGAAGACCAATAGGAGTCTAAATAACAGAGAAATGGTCTGAAAGGCAGGGTTGGTATCCTTGAGAAAGGACAAGAACACTACCAGTTTCCACCAATTGCTTATTATTTTGCCCCAGTTGCCCCATACAGCTTTTCTCTGAAAACCAATGCTGTATTTCTAAAAACTTTATTAAGCCCTTTCCTCATTCTTACCCACTTTTCTCCCATGTCTGATGAGCTCTTCCCTAAGAAACCTATACTTGCCCTCCATATTTAGGTAAATATACTTCATCCCACTGAAGATTCAGAGACTCATATGAGGACTAATTCACAATTAATTTCCTGCATGATGTTAGTAAAACCAAAGAGAATGCAGGTATTGCTGATTAAAAGCTGCCTTTCTCCAAAATTGTTACATACCATTTCTACTGCAATCTGTTCTCTTTCATTGCCAGGAAGACAATGAGAGCAGGAGGGCAGAAAAGAAGGGAGGAATAAAAGAAGGTGTATTAGTCTGTTTTCACACTGCTGTATAGAACTACCTGAGACTGGGTAATTGATGCAGAAAAGAGGCTTCATTGACTTACAGTTCTGCAATCTTAACAGGAAGCATGACGGGGAGACCTCAGGAAACTTATAATCACGGCAGAAGGCGAAGGGGAAGCAAGGACCTTCTTCACATGGTGGCAGAAGAGACAGAGTGCAAAGGGGGAATGTGCCACACACTTTTAAACCATCAAGTCTCATGAGAACTCACTCACTCTCGTGAGAACAGCACGGGGAAAATCCATCCCCATGATGCAATCACCTCTCACCAGGCCCCTCCTCCAATTCAACATGAGATTTGGATGGGGACATAAATCCAAACCATATTAGAAGGGAAAAAGAAAATAAAGAAAAGAAGAGAGGATAAGAAGGAAGGGAGGAGGAGTGAGGGGCAGTAGCAGAAAATTCATGCTCTCCACATGAAAAGAACTTTGGCACATCTTTTTCCTGTCTTCATTTTTCCTTCTTCTTCCTCTTCGCTTCTTTACCTCCCTCCTCCTGTTTCTTCTTATCTCCTTTGTCTAACAATACACAGAAATGCACAATTTAAAACTGATATCATGGGATATACTCAGAGCTCTTTTCTAAATGCAGTTTATATTGTAATGCAAAAATCAGCTCCTGGATGCAATAAGCACTCCACAGTATTGGAGACACTTTAAATAAAGCTGACAAATCTCACTTCTCATATTTGCCACAGATTTAGAGTGAGAAGTGATGGCACTTAAATTTCTGCCAGCCACCATTGGCACTGAAATTTACTTTTGCTGAAGTTTATATCACTACACCCTGCCTTTGCTTCTTGCTTATGCCTTTGATTTTCCTCACCTCTTCACCCACTGTACACTGCCCCCAATCATTTCACACCCCCAAATAGCAACCACTCGGAGTTGTATATTTATCTATGACTAGCAGACTAGTGTGAAGTTTTGGTGCAAAGCGAATTGGAGAAGGGCCGTTTCCATATTATAGTGACATAGGGAACAACTTGGAATTAAGAATTAGTTGTATCTGATTTTAAAGCCTCTTAGCCATTTCTGACTTTGGAGACTTCACCCTTCTTTAATATAGAATGTCGACCATTGCCTAAGTTTCTAGATCTGTCGTTCCCCACCTACTTTCATCTTCTTTCTTATTCTCAGGCTGCCTAGAGAAGCTCAAAATGCTTCTCACATGACCATTCATAGAAATATGTTTCCCTTTGCCTCACTTCTTACTCAGCCTATTCCTATGCTGAGAGACATTCATTGTTCAACCAAACGGATGGTCTACCATGGTGCTGGTCTCAAGAAACATATTCATTTCAACTAAGAGGAATTCCTTCTCAGTTCTTAAATTAACAGGTTTTTTTTCTTCTTTCTTACAATTTGAAAGCAGAGTTGTAAAAAAAAAGTAAACATTAAAAAAAGCACAAGCAAACAGAACAAAGTCTACAAAGAATAATATTGAAAGGTAAAATATGCTAGAATAAATGGGTTAAAAGTCCTGACTAGTGACTTCCAGTAACAGTGCTTTGTTGAAACCGTCATAATGGAATTCTCTCCAGCAAATAGCACAGTGCATCTTTTATTCAGTTTGTATGTGCATGTATGTGTGTGTATCCATCAGTTTCCAGAATTGTGGTAAAAATCTAAATATATGGTGTAATGCAATGTGAGGATGAAGGAAAAAGAATGTTAAGACTTTGGCTAAGTGGTAAAATCCATTAGCAGAAACCTCAAAACTGCAAGCATAATTATGACCCCTGAAAGTCAAATCGATCGTGCATGTCTGTGCGGGGAATCAGGGTGAGGAGGAGTGGGGCTGAGTTGAAAGAAATGGGAAAAATGAATGTGATTGGTGAAGATGAGAACCTCTAAAGCAGCCACTCAAATGACAAAATACATCAGTATGGTGCATTTGTTCTGTCTTTTTCTAAAACTTTGAACTGATCATTCTGCCAAATAAATGAACAAACTGAAACTTAGCCGTGTGTCCTATCCAGCCCTACAACGATTAAATGCACGACAGCTTGTGAAAGAACCAAAAAGGAGAGCCAGGCTGGAGCTAGCCAACAACATATATCATGTGGTAGGAAAGTGTCAATGAATATGGAACTAATTTTTTTTTTTGAAAAAGAAATGAAAAGAAAAAAAGACGACAGTTGTTCATGAGAAGGCTGAGAAGGAGGGGGCAGATGATAAGTAAAGCTGACTCAGAGAGCACATGGGTACAGTTTTGAAGTACAGCAGGTAGTTATGCAATGCTTGGTGATTACACCCTCAAATACAGCACGACAGGCAATAATTTAATTTTTCAAACCTCCATGTTAAAAGCAAGTTTTGAATTTGGCAATGAGGCCTTTTCCTTCCACTAGTGTCAAGTCAGAGTGCAGCCATTTCAGTTGAATGCCCAGCTGCAACATTCAGTGCATTTATCATAGCTAGTTATTTGACCATATTTTTGTGACTTATATTTCTTGATAAGAATAGTAGTAAATTGGACCAGTTTTTGTTTTGAAGTCTTCATATTCAACAATGGAATAAGGGTTCATCTTGTACCTATTAGTATCACATATCTTTTCCTAGCAAGCTGAGACAACACTGGTTTCCATTTTTAAAAGAGTTATAAACGTAAGGGGTACAAGTACAGTTTTGTTACATGGATATATTATATAGTGTTGAAGTCTGGGCTTTTAGTGTTGACTGTCACCTGAATAGTGTACATTGCATCCTTAGAGTAACTTCTTACCCCTCACCCCCTCTCCCATCCCTGCCCTTCCAAGCTCCAATGTCTGTTATTTCACACTGCATGTCCATGTGTACACATTATTTAGCCCCCACTTATATGTAAGAACATGCAGTATTTGACTTTCTGTTTCTGATTTGTTTCACTTAAGGTAATGGCCTCCAGTTAAGAAAAGGAAAGAAGGAAGGTGTATTAGCCTGATCTCACACTGCTATAAAGAACTCCTGAGAGGGGGTAATTTATAAAGAAAAGAGATTTAATTGACTCACAGTTCCACATGACTGGGAATGCCTCAGGAGACTTACAATCATGGCAGAAGGTACCTCTTCACAGGGTGGCAGGAGAAGAAGAAGCGAACAAGAGAGGAACTGCCAAACACTCATAAAACCATCAGAACAGCATGGGGGAAACTGCCCCATGATCTGATCTCCCCCCACCAGGTCTCTCCCTCAACACCTAGAGATTACAATTCAAGATGAGATTTGGGTGAAGACACAAAGCCTGACCAGATCAGAAGGTAAGGAGGCAGAGAAGGAAGGAAGAGAGAAAATAAGATATATAGGTAAGGAGGGAGCAACAGAAAGGAGCCACTAATAAAATAGATGTGCATGGCTGAGTGTTTTATGGTCATTTTAATCGAGAGTATGCTGTGTTCTGAAGTATACGTCCTCCTAAAATTCATATGTTGAAAGACTAATCACTATGTGACAGTATTAAAAGGTGGGGCCTTAGAGAGGTGAATAAATCATGAGGGCTCAGTGGGATTCGTGTTCTTACAAAAGAAGCCCCAGGAAGCTGCCTTGCCTTTTCCACCATGTGAGGGCACAGCAAGAAGGTGCCACGTATGAATGAGGAAATGCACTCTCACCAGACACCAAAAATGCCTGCACCTTGATCTTGGACTTCTCAGCCTCCAGAACTGTGAAAAATAAATTTCTGCTGTTTATAAGCTACTCAGTCTATGGTATTTTGTTATAGCAGCCCAAATGGACTAAGATAGAGTGCCATGAGAAAAACATCCAATTACAATAACTCATGTTTCTATGACACATTTTCAAATATGAGAAAGAAATTGGAGCCAACTATTTTACGGATTTGACAGAACCAAAACATTTTTCCTGTTTTAAAAGATAACGTACAGGCAATCTGTGTCATACAAAGTCTTCCAAAGAGAAAATTTTCAGTGGCACACTTAAAATGGAAAATTAGGAAAAATTTGTTGTTAATATCCTTTGATCATCCTTCCCTCCTCCCTTTTTAGCTGAATATTTTTGTTATATCTTGCTCTATTCCACTTCCCTAATTGTATCCAATTTTCACTAAAGTGCCCCATGACACAAAATAATTCCTTCTTCACTGATAACTTACTTTTCTTTACTTATAACAAAAAAGAAAAAGCAATTTTTGTTGGAGAACTTCATGCAAAATGTGAGTGGTTGCTATAAGCCTTAACCTCAAAGAGGTTATTTTCTAATTAAAATCAATTAGAGGTATATGTAGGATGGTTTTTTGTTTGTTTTGGTTTGTTAATTGTTTTGGCATGGAAGCTTTCAAAGTATACCTTGCTTACTCAGAGTAGCCTTTTATTCCATGTGTTTTTAGAATAATTACATAACTATTCAGTAGCCTTTCTAATAAGTCGGGGACCTTTGGTAAAAACTGACAACTTATCCTTTTGTTTGTAGCCTTGTGGCATCTTCTTGACTCCTCCTTCTATTTCTAGATTCACTGTCATTGGAGGGTTTATTTCTCTCAAGTGCTACACCAGGGTGATGATGAGAGCAGGTAGTGAATGATCAGCCTCATTCAGTGGGCAGCTATGATTAGAAAGCCTTCTCACCGTTTCCCCAGTGGTCAGGTCCTCAGATACCCCTGCTCACCCACATGCCCAGCCTGTTACTACTGTTCCAAGCCCACCACATGCTAGCCTAGTCCATGTTAATAAGTTTCTGTCTCAATTTCTCCACACATTCTCTCTTCTGGGACTAGAGCCCTACCATGACTGCATCTCTTTTCTGAGACCTGGACCCTTCATCACCCTCTGGAGCCAGGGTCCCATAAACATTCTCCTTTACCACCTCAGGTCACTCACACACACTCACTCAGCCCAGGTCTTCTTATCTGTTACATGGAGCTAACACATCTTCATAAGGCTCTGAGAAATACATAACGTGAAGAACATAAATTACTCAGCCCAGTGCCTAACAGGAAAAGTTAAGTAAAATAACTTTGACTATTTTTGCAAAAAGAGACAACAGAAGCATAGATCTCCTAGGCCGGACGCAGTGGCTCACGCCTGTAATCCCAACACTTTGGGAGGCCGAGGCGGGCGGATCACGAGGTCAGGATATCGAAACCATCCTGGCTAACACGGTGAAACCCCGTCTCTACTAAAAATACAAAATAGCCAGGCATGGTGGCGGGCGCTTGTAGTCCCAGCTACTCGGGAGGCTGAGGCAGGAGAATGGCGTGAACCCGGGAGGCGGAGCTTGCAGTGAGCCGAGATCGCGCCACTGCACTCCAGCCTGGGAGAAAGAACGAGACTCTGCCTCAAAAAAAAAAGAAGTAGCATAGATCTTCTATTTCTCTCCCTCTCTGATCTTCTGCCTCTCTCTTAAAAGGATGCTTATGATTACATTGAGCCTACCCAGATAATCCAGGATAATCTCTCCATCTCAATATTCTTAATTTGACCACATCTGTAAAGTTGTTTTTGCAATACAAGGTAACATGCTCACAGGTTTCAGGGATTAGGATATGGACATCTTTAGGGTGGTATTATTGAGTCAATAATAAGCTAAGATGAGCCTCTCTATATGAAATGCGAAGTGAGATGTGTCTTCTACTTACTTAAAGCTGTGGTTTGTTACTATGTGCATATGTCCGCCACCATTTTAAACTAGTTTTTTAGGGCTCCTGAAGAATGTTTAGTTTTGAAAACAATCACTGCACTTTGAACTTTAACCATATCAGTGGAACCCAAGCGGAAGACATTTCAAAGAGGGTTTAGATTTAAAGCAAATATCTATTCACTCTAATCTGCTTTAAAATCTGTTGTTTTCCTGGAGAGACTTAATCAGGATTCCAAATCATGAATCAAAATGAAAAAAGGAATATAGTGCACATTTAAAAAGCATATTTACCATTCATCTATACCAACTAAACTCTGTCAAAATATACAGAGCCTACATTTATGAATCAGTGTTTTAAATACTCTACCATAGCTGATAATTCATTTGCTAATTTAAGTAATATTTGATATGATTTACAGAAAACTGGTGACTTTCAGTCCCTTTTACAAAATACAGTATGTGGATCTGTGGAGATATTTTCATTCACTCATGGTCATTAATACAAAAGGCAATGTATTTGGTTAAACACTAATAATTAAACTACATAGTGGAAAGAACTGAATTAAAAAAATTTATATACACACATAGGTGTAAAATAGTTAGATCTCATTTAATGTCCTGTAGGGGAAGACATATTAGAGTCTCAACCCTAGAACCAGATCTTCTCAATGCAACTCACTAGCTCTGTGATCTTAGAAAAGTTCCTTAACTCCGTGAACTCTTTTTCCTACCCATAAGATAAGGATAATATATGTACTATATGTCATATTATTGGAGGAATTTAATGAGATTATATAATATTAAATCTATACAAGATAGATCTATATTTGGTGTATAGTAAAAGTCTGAATAAATATATGTTACTATTCTTACCATTTATTTTACCATTTCACATGTTAAGATTTTAAACAAACTATCTTCCTAATCTCCTTTACAGATCACTGAGAACTTGCAACACAGAAGCCAGAGTGAATGTTGCTCTAAAGTAAGTCTTATGAGGTCTCTCCTCTGGCTTACCAACTCAGGCTAAGTGAACACAGAAGTCCTTACAATGGCCTGCAAGCTCCCTCAGTTCTTTGATAGCCGCTGCTCCCTGCCATCTCCTCAGTCCACTCCCCATAATGCCTTTTGTGCTGTTCTTGAGGGAATGCCATCTTTCTTCCTGCCTAAATGCATTTACCCTTGCTCTTCTTTCTGTATGGAACATTTTAGTCCCAGAGATCTGCTGGCTTCCTACCTCTTCCAAATCATGAACACTGATGCCCTCCCTGCCCATCCAGCATAAAATAGCCCTTTGCTCCTCACAACATTCTCAATTAACTTTCTGGTTGATTTTTCTCCAGAGCACTTATTCCTTTTCTATCATATGTTATAAATTACCTGTTTTTCTTATCTATTGCCTGTGTTTCCCATGCATTTATAAACTCTAAGAAATCAGAAAATTTTGCCTCTTTTCTTCATTACTGCATCCCCTTTGCCTAGAACAATGCCATAGAGATATAAGATATTTTGGTGCCTTTGTTGAAATTGATGCTTTCATTTTCTTTCAAATGAGGGAGAGCCAGACCAGGGCCCCTCATTCACTGTAAACCCCTAATACCATCCTTTGAACAGCATGCTCCCCTCTACTGTTCTCCATTATCAGGACCAGGTTGTTGATGGGGCTTCCTGTCTAATAATTTTTACATATTCCTGGCTCATTTGCTTTACCTCTCACATTTCATGTGGCAAGAGCAAGTATGACTGGAATATATGATATAATGGGAGCAGCTCCAAACTCCTTATTGCCATTTGATAAAATTTCCACCCTCTTTATAACAGTCATCTTCCACTGTTGATGTTTTACTTTGCTAATCACACATGATTCCACTTAATGTTCATGGTAATCCTGTGAAGTACATACTACAGTCCCTATTTTACAGATGAAGGAACAGAGTCTCAAGGAGTTTAAGGAAATCTGAAGATGGTGAGTAAGTCCCATGAGAAGTGACTTGGACTTAAAGATGTCTCTCTCCGAAGTCTATGTTCTCAGCATTCTGTTACACTGTCGCTTCAACTGTGGAAAATCTGACACCATTTTTAAAGTCTTGAAACCTAAAACTGCATTATTTTCTGGCATCCCCAGAGAAAAATTAGTAGTTGAAATATATATCAATGTATTTCTACTCCATACAAATTCCAATAAAGATAAATGGTTTCTTTTTATGTTTTTTAAATATGTGTGAATTCCAGATGTAGCTTAGCAACAAAACATCCTCTGTGTTGTTGTAAAAGGCAGTCATCACTTCTGCTCATAAAGGATGGTATAAGAATAATCAGGATATTCACATGAGATTTAAGTCAGACCAGAGAAGAATCTGATTTATAAAGCTGACTAAGTAATAAAGCAGAGAGCCATGCTCAAAAGAAATAAACATTGAAAACAAAAGGAGAATGGAGGGAAAAAAATAAGTCAATACAAATTATCTGTAGTAAGAAATAAATCAAAAATAAAAATGGAGAAAACATCCTGAGTATGAAAAAAAAAAGTCTTCTGGATGAGTAATATCAGATCGCATATGTGCCCTCAGAGTTAGAGTTGAATTGCTGTCAACAGATTCTAGAGGGGCTCGTTTTCCTGACATCTCAATGTGCATATTGCATCTTCCTAAACAACAAATGCTCACACAGAAAGGACATTACCTGGAGCTCAGCCAAGGAGGTTTACCAGTTTACGGGAACACAGTCTATATTTTATTCCTACATTTTTATTGCAATCATTATTTTAGTCTCACAAATATTTTTCAAAATTTATTCCCACCTTTTTTGTTTTTTAGCCTATCTGAAAAGCATCAGAGCTCAACTTTCCACTTTTGCAATATGCTTTTCAGTTTAGCATATTATCTTTAACAGTTATGTCTAAAAATTGCAACCTAATTGTAACAGACAAAATACCACCATGTTGAGGTGAATGTATTGCATAAATAATTCCTAATGATATTCAAGAATATTTTGTAGTTGAGGACTTACGTCGTTCTATTCTTTTAAAAAAATACATTGAAAATATATCCTTAATGTTTGCCCAGCCGTAAGTTCTTAAGAATCATGATCATGTGCCTAGTTGACATATGACTTCATCATGTACTTCATATTGCTTTGGTGATTAAAAATTATTTTAAATGACTAAATTAAAATATACAAATAAAATACTTGAAAATTAGGAAAAGCTAAAACTTTTAAGGTTACATTATATTTAAATCAAAACCCACAAAATCTAATAAAAAATACAGTTCTGTTTCCTTATTACCTAGGGTGAATAATCAGGAGGCATCAGTCTTTTGCTCTTTTCTTTAGTTGCAATTGATACAGGCACCAGTTTTGCATGTTATAGGCATCAATATACCAATCTTATTTAACTCTAATTGCTCTATGTCACAGATCAGGGAGAGAGACATGAAGGCAAGTTTCAGCTTTGGCTAAAGTCATTAATTTCTAGTCTCTTAGAAGCAGTGCCTGCTCCAACATGTTGAAGAAACTTGGGCCCAACTATTTCTACAAAGCTCTGTTAAGAAGGCTGAAATTTTGGGTAATCCTTGGCACGTGAGAAAAACATTCAAATCTGCTGTAGACAAGGGGTGGAAATTTAACTAAATTCAACTGGAATCTGAAATTTTGCTGCACTCAATGGATTTTGTTATATTACATTTATTTTAAACAGAAACAGGCAGCCAAAACCAAACACGTGTTCATTAAAAACCCATTTTCAAGGCATATCTATGTACAGTGAAAATAGGCACCTCCTGAAAGACAATGAACAGATAAAAATAGTTGATCTACAAATGTGAAGCATCAGAACACTTACAAGATGATTTATTCTGATCTCCAGATACTAAAATGAAGCTTGAATTCACAAATAGCTTCAGCTGTAATGGTTCATTTACTCTCTTGATATTGGTGATATCACTACCAGCAATGGTATAACTAGATCTTGATTAAACTTATGTTTATTTTCATTTGAAGAGCGTTTCATTATGATCATCCTAATTGCTAACTTTTGAAGTTCACTTAAGTTCTTGGCATTTATTTGTCCATTTAATCCTCATAACAAAAGCATTAAAACTTACTCCAATGGGTTATCCTGATGTCTAATGAATTTATATATGTAAAGTGCTTTGTTCCTGGCACAAAATATGAATTTAATAAGTGCTAAACATTTGGCAAGTAGAATTATTTTCCACATTTTACAATTAGAGAGAATTTTAAATATAGAGCTGAGCTTCCAGGGTCATGCTCTTGCCCACAATTCTGTGTTTCATACAGTGTGGACTGTATACAGTTAGAAGTCATGTGCGCACACATCTCTTTAATGCGTAATTCTCTTCCTATACAGTTCTACATCATCAGTCTCATTTCTCACTACTCTCTCTAGCAATATGCTTTCCTTGCTTCAGAGTGACCTTTAAATCCCAGTGCTACTTTTTACTTCTGGACCAATTTCCAGGAAAGCATATTGTATCTTATGTCTAAATGTTTGTTTCAGGTGTACCTATTTTCTGAAGCTTTTTCAGGTTGATTCCATCTCTTTTCGACTTCTAACTTATCTGTATATACCCTGACCTCTTAATATTCTTCATTTCTTTTCTTTGTATAGAGAGGTATGCTTAGGAATACACCTGTTATTCTCTCTTTTGGATTCTGAATTCTTAGGAAGTAGCAACTTTATCTGAAGTCTCTGTTGTTGTTCCATACAAAGTTCCAGTGTATTATAAATTGTAACCTTCTAAGGACATCTGCATGAAGAAGACTGCATCTTTGCCAACATGTCCCAAAGAATGATAATACATCATCAATGATCAAACAAAACTATAAGAAAAATTTGATTATGAAATTCAAATTTTTAATATACTAAATATTGCACTATTGTGATGTATATTCCAAAGATTCAAACTACTGCTTTTCCTCCATTTAACAGGTCTGAAGTTCAAAAGCAAAACCTTCTATCCATTAATAAATTGTATGCTGTATATCTAAGAACTGGAGTATACAGTTACACAAAGAACCCACAATGTTCAAATAATAAATCACCTTGGTATTTAGAAAGTATTGTGCCATGAATCAAAACCTTTATTAGAATCATAAGATATTTTACTTATGTTACATCAAAGTGACTATGAAATATTACACAGGTCTTTCGGTATGAAGTTATGTAAAATTTTTCTGATATGAGATTTACACATGATACATATTAATATGACAGTCTTGTATTCTAAAAGCATTCTTAGACTTGGGAGTGAGTCTGATAAATTAAGTATGACAGTCTTGTATTCTAAAAGCATTCTTAACACTTGGGAGTGAGTCTGATAGATTAAGAATGGTTCTGCATGTCTATTCTGTACCAGGTATTAATGGAACAATAAACAAATGATTTATCTTATCTAGGTCTCAATTTTCTCATCTGCAAAATGGATGGATTCACACAATCCTGACTTGTTTCTAAATTCTACCAAAAATTTCTAAATATTTCATTTAATTTTTTAATGATTAGAAATTATTAATAAAAATAATTAGTCATCATATTCTATATTAAATATCTATGGCATTCATACTTCACTATTGAAAATCCATACTATAGTGCTACACTGCTGATGGAATTATATTATAAGCTGTGCTACTCTGAGAAGTTTTATAATTTATTCTACTTAGAATGTTTCTGTAATGAATATTGTCTTAATCATTATAGGAAAATAATTTCTCTATTAAGAAAGCTTTCAGAGAAAAACTGATAAAATACAAATATTGCACATAAATTTTCAATTGGGTGCTTTTAAAAAAATTAACTAATTCATTAAAGTAATTATAAAAATTAAATATATTTTCAGAGAGGGAGAGGTAAGGATGGTGGTATTTTACGGTAGCTTGTTACATTATTAGGATGTAAATATTCTTGCCAGCTTCTCCCTCTCTCCTTTGCTTCTGAACCTCTATTTTTCTACTCTCAACTTATAAATGCAAAGAGAACTAGGGGACATATCAAAAAGCAAACACAAATATATCATCTTAGTAAATCACACCCATTTTCCAAGCATGAACATTGGCACAGTTTTTCTGAAGAGTATATTTCTTTACAGTGATCTCTGTCCACATCAGCTCTGATTATCAATCGTTGTAGAAAACATATTCAGACAGGAGAGACATTCAACACTGAAGACCAGGATGCCAGAGGCAAATAATGACTTATTAGAAATAATTCATTTTAGATAACACTAGGGATTTTTCAAGTAGATGCTCCTAGGTTCTCATGCCTGACAGCTGTGTGAGGTACAGAAATGGTAGCTACTTTCTGCAGTGGCTGTCAAAAGTAACAGCTTCTAAACTTTTTTTTTCAAATGGCTTTTTGTAATGGAAAGGAAAATATCAGAGAGAACGGAAATCAGATTATTTTATGCTCCTCCCTTCCAACAACTTTAAAGTAGATTCAGAGGTTGCCTTGCTAAGAAATTTGCTAGCAACATACAAATAAATCCATTTTCAAAGTAAAATGAACAAAGATGGTATGACTATAAATACATCAGCTACCTTTCTGGATTTGTCCTTATTTATCTCATCACTCAGTTCTTTGCTTCACAAAAGCTTGATTATTCCTGTTAGGATATATTAAGGAAAACATCATTTGAAAGGAAAAGGCAGAGAAAAGATCCAAGTAGTAGAGTATAAGAAGAAAATCTCCATTTGGCTTTACCGTTTTTTTTTAATGATATTGACCTTTATTATTTACTTACAGGCTTTTAAAGCTAGAAAGGAAATGACACAATTATCTAGCTCACCTCCCTATTTTAAAGTAAACAAATTTTTGTTTCATTAATGAAATCCAAAAATCACTTCTGTACTATGATAATACAATATTTCCTAATATGAACATACTTTGATTCTGTCTCTAGTACAGTGTTTATTCCAAAGAACATCCTTTTCAGCAGAGTAACTCTTAAAATTGCACAGAAATTGACAACTTTATTTTCAAATATATTTGCAAGTAACTGTGTCCAATTTTGAAGCCCTAGACTTAGGAACATATGTGTAATTTTTTTTAAGTTACCTGGTAACCTTAGGATGGGTTGCACCTCATCAAACTGGTTATATTATGTGCAGTTCAATGTCAGGCCTGCTGAATCAATTAGAAAAGACATAAACTGAAATATGAGCTATGTCTTGCTAGAATGAAAAATCAGATGTTATGTCTGTTTTTTAGTTTGATATGTGCCCTTGATCTTCAACTGTCAGACCAACTTTGGATGTTATGTTTGTTATGGTTTACAAAGTATTCACAGGTGTGAGACCCCAATTTTTTTCAACAAAGGGATTATTTCTTCACAATTCACATAATCTTATATATAAAATACCTTGTCTATAAACTACATCTTACTGTAACCACTGAGATATGACATCATGAGTAAAATAGAAATCTAGTCTTATGGTTGTATGTTTTTAAAATGCACTTATACACACACATATATATTTACTTATTACATACTTATATATATCCACCAACACTTGAATGTGCATCAATTATAAGTCACAGAACTAAAAATCATACAGTATGTGTAATTTTTTATTTGTATTCAAAATCTGTAAACTGAACACAAAGTTTGACAACTTATGGGGTTACAAACCACAAACAGGCATAAACATGACCAGAAATTATGATTTTTTTCTTTTTTATTCTGAAATTAATTCTGTGAAATTTATTCACAATATCAAGGTAAAGTTTGGAGAGATAAGGAATCAGGAACTACTAACATCTGTGACCATTATCTCTATGATATGGGAAAAAAAAGCTTTAATAGAAATGTATGAAAAAATAACATTGTCAATATTATAACAATTAGGAAGGAAGGAATAGGGAGAAGAAAGAATAGGGAGAAGAAAGATTAGCCAAGCTAATTACATGTTTAAGTAGATTTTTATCTTGTACTTTATTCCACTATATTTATTTAAGGGTGCCCAGGAATATGTCTTTATTTACCTTTGTAATATTGTTTCTCAATAAAAAAGTCTTCAAACTTTTCACTAAAACATATTATTCACTAAAATCTGCATTGCTCCAAAGAAAATTTTTAGAAAATTGCATTCTATTCAGTGGGCATAATTAGAACCATAAGGCTTCCAAGAACTTTTTAGAAAGTCCCCTTAAATTTTGCAAATTTTTAAAATAAGAATTCCTGCCATGCACAGATTATTAGGTCAATATTTATATTAAAATAGAGAGAAACAGAATTGTAAAACATGAAATAATTATGTTTGGCTATAATAGTTAACATTCTCCAAAGTGTTTTAATACATTCAAACTTATTTAGTTGAAACAACTCTATATCATAGGTACTTAGTTCTTATTACATGGCCTAAGCGTCATCTCCCTGATTTCATCCTACCATTGTCTTTTGTACCCTTCCCATGGCAACAACAACAATAACAAAAAAACCAGCTGAGCTCAACCTGGTAGGTAGGTCATAAAGAATCCACCTCATATGCATCTGTATTTCAAATCCCAGCTGAAGTATTAACAATCTAACATTAATCCCTATTTTAAATATCTGAACACCAGTATGTCCAGTTACAGGGAAAGCCCATTCACTGTTGGTAGAGAGATGATATTGTCTTTGTCTTTGTTTGTGTTTGTTAAAATGCCTCAGAAAATAGGAATACTTTATATGCATTTTATATATATAGCATACCTCTGTATATATCTGTACATGTGATAACTATTTAAATTACAAGTTCAAAAGTGCAAAATAAGCAGCACCAGAAATCAATGTGATGAAGAATGTTTTATTTCTGGACGCAGAAAAATGTCTTTGTGACTTTGGTATACTACCCATCATTGGACAGAGTGAAGAAATACAGATTTTATCTGAGGCCTTCAGGTGCTGGCTTCATTTAAAATTACAAGCATCATCAGCTCATTCAAGTGTTTTGATAATAAAATTGTCAGTAGTCCAAAAGTGATTTCAAGATTTAATTATTCGTCACATGATTAAAAATAAAATTAATATTAACATTCAAATGTGTTGTTTTCTTAACAATATTGGCCAATATTATTTTAAGGAACATATCTGAAGGTTTTCATGTAAGAAAAGAGACTGTCCCAGAAATCCTGGTCCCAGTTATCCTGAAGTTTCCTCTGATTCATCAAGTATTTAAGTTTCCAGGCCAACAGAAGCCTGAGGCTCAAATATTTGTAGCAAATCGGTGACTCAGGGCAACACAGCAGAACCCTGAGAAACAATCAAGAAGGAATTGCTTATACTCTTGTGCTTGGTTACACAAAAGATACTCATTTCTTTTCACTACCACCCACCAAAGACCCCAGAGGATCCAGAGGCTATAATAATAGAATAGGTTACCAAAGGAAATACAAGATGACCCATTAAATTTGAATTTCAGATACACAAACAAAAAAATTTAAAGTATGCTACAGGCACTATTTGGAGTATACTTATACTAAAAAAAAGTTGTTTATCTGAAATTCAAATTTAACTCGGCAATTTTTATTTTCGTTTTTGTTTTGTTATGTTGATAAATCTAGGAACATCTTTACCTCCACAAACAATTCAAGGCTGATCAGTGAGGGAAGGATAAGAGTTTTAGACAAGAGGCTAGGTATGGTGGCTCATGCCTGTAGTTCCAGCACTTTGGGAGGCTGAGGTGGGAAAATTGCTTAAGACCAGCAGTTTGAGACCTGGGGAATCTTGCATGGGGAATATAGCAAGAACCATCTCTACAAAAAAACAAATTAGCTGGTTATGGTGGCAGATGCCTGTAGTTCCAGCTACTTGGGAGGCTGAAGCAGGAAGATTGCTTGAGCCCAGGAGGTTGAGGCTGCAGTGAGCCATGATTGCACCACTGCACTGTGGCCCAGGTGACAGAGCAAGACTCCATCTTAAAAAAAAAAAAAAAGAATTTTAGATGAAAAATGAAACTGAAATTCTAAACTAATCTAGGCCAGACTGGACTTTTTTCAATACAAAAGTGACAAGAAAGTTTTAAGTCTCCCATAAATCTCATTAAAGGGGGACAAGGAGAAAAAAAGTAAAAGAGTTTCATGGTTTTATGCCCCTCCAATTTCAGATTTTCTCAATAAGACAATTAAATATGCAGAGCTTGATAATTGAGTTCAACTCTGCATTGTTATTAATCCTATCTTAGTCCGTACAGAGTCATCATTACCATCCATAGAAATAGATGCAATGAGCATTTTAGAATAATAGTTGTGACATTCTTTGAAGACAAATGCAAAAGTTTTGATGTGGATTCTCAGACATCAGTGCAGGTTTGGGAAATACCGACAGCCGAGATGGTGCTGAAAATGAGAACTCTCCAGCCTCTCCTTTAAACCCCCTGTGACAGACATAAAAGTGCTTGGCTGGATGTTTAAAGTGGGAGTCTCATGAATGCATTCTTGATAAAGCTTGCTGAAGATGGTGATTCCTCTGCAGTTTCCAGGGAGCTCTTGTGAAAGAGGGATGTCTAGAAAGTGACATTTAAACGCAAACTCAGATACTGATTTTTCTTTAAAAAATTGAGCCTCTACCTATAGAAATAAGGAGAAAAAAAATGTACAAAAGTGGCCGAAGTCTTACATTTTGACATCCCTCCCTAAAGTGTTTGTGCATGCCATAAAAGAAGCAGGCTCATCTAATAGAATGCGCAGAACAATGTATGCTATCCAGCTACTTGGGGAAACTCAGAAGGCACAAAAATACAGGGAATTCTGGACCTGTCCCACGGAGACACTTTTCAGCCTAGATTAGAATAGGTCATTGAGATGCTTAGAAGACTGATAGCTGATATGAAAAAGAAAGCACCTTTTCCTCTCTGTCCTGGGGACTGTGATGTGCCAAAAAATGCCTTTACATGAAAAGATATAAGAAATATCATGAGAGAGCTGTAGGAATAAAATGTTTAAAGATATATCAGAAGGAAAGGAAAATAAATTCTCCATATATATGTCATGGTTATAAACTTTGCTCTAAAACAATGTCCAAAAAGCGATTAAAGATAGCAGAAATGGTAACCAGGTTCAATTGGCAAAAGTTGTTGTTGTGGCCATAGTTAACATCTTTGAAGGCAGGCACAAGCTGCAGGAATAACAAAGGAAGCCTACTGTTATAAACTAAATGTCTGTGCCGTGGTTTGAATATATCTTCCAAAAGTGTGTTGGAAACTTAATCCCCAATGCAACAATGAGGTGAGACCTACTGGGAGGTAATTAGGCCATAACGGTTGTGTCCTCATGAATGAATTAATATTGTTATTGCAAGAGTGGATATGTTATAAAAAGGGGAGTTCGGTCCCCTTCTCTCTGTCTCTTTCTCTGTCTCTCTTGTTCTCTCTCATCCTTTCTTACCTTCTCACCATCTACCATGAGATGATGCAGCAAGAAGGCCTTTTCCAGGTGCCAGCCCCTTGATCTGGGACTTCTCAACATTTGAAACTGTGAGCCAACACATTTCTGTTCATTATAAATTATCCAGTCTGTGGCATTCTATTCTAGCAGCACGAAATGGACTAATACAGTTTGTGTCTCCCCAAAATTTATATGTTGAAGTCTTAATGCCCAATGTAATGGCATTAGAAGATGAGGCCTTTGGGAGGTAATCAGAATTAGATGAGGTCATGAGGATGGAGCCCTGTGATATTAGTATCCTCATAAGAAGAGAAAGAGACACCAAAGTTTCCTGTTTTAATTGCATGAGGACATACTAAGAAGGCAGCCATCTGCAAGCCAGGAAGAGGGCCCTATACAAGGATCAAATCTGCCAGCACCTTGATCTCGGACTTTCTAGCCTACAGAACTATGAGAAATAAATGTCTGTTGTTTAAGCCACCCTGTCTGTAGTATTTTGTTATGGAAGCACAAGCTGATTAAGACATGTACCATTCTCCTAAAGCTAATGAAGTTAATTTTGGAAAAGAAGGATAGAGAGGTCAAAGTCACAGAAGAGAGAAAGAGAGAAAAGACCAAACTATGTACAATCATGAAGACCCCTGCCAGGGCTTTAAGGGAACAGATGATGACTTCTTGGAACATTGTTCATGGGATGACTTCAGAGGCTTGGGAGTAAACCAGACAGACTGACCCTGTTTCCTTGAATGAGTGCTTAAGTATTCAATACCAACTTGGTAGGTCTTCTGCTCATGAACTGATAGGATTCTACCAGAAAGTTAAAAATATACAGAAAGCCTAACTTGTGGCAGGCGAAGCGATAAACTGTTCTGCATAAGATGCTTAAAGAAGCCCCCTCTGAGAATGCAGCATTTAAGATGAGAAGGAGCCAGACTTGAACAGCGGAAGGCAGAAGAGAAGAGCAGTCCAGACTGATGGGACAGTGCATGCGATCATTTCAAGGGGAAAAAAATCTTGGCATGTCTGAAGTATCGAACAGAAGTCAGTTTAACTAGAGCATAGTGAGAGAGCAAGTCACTCAAAAGAATTTAAAGAGGTAAGTTGTAAGTTGAACAGGAAAATAAATGAGTGAATAAATACATGATTACTCTGAAGAATGACTGCATTCCACTTATTAGACAGAGTTGTGAAGGAGGGATTCTCTAGGTACACAGTGAGTCATGGCAATTTTACAGAGGAAAGAAAGCAAAATGAATTTCTAAGACCTACAGAAAGAACAGCATTTGAAATCTTGGGGGAAAATGACATGTATGTCAGCGGACATGGAGCTCTGTGGTCCAAAGGCCCAGGAAGTAACAAATGGTAAGAGAGAAACACTTTTCTTGATGTGCCAAGAAAACTGATGGAGCAGAGATTCCTCCCCCATGACCCCACATTTGAAAAGTGCCAGTGCAAAGAAAAGCTCCACTGCAAAAGCTTGTTGCTTTCCATGAAATTGCAAGAAGATCATCCCTCGAGACAGGTGTTAAGTGGTATCCTGTGTACTTATAATTTTCTTAGTTAGCAAAGAATAGCTTGTAAAGCTCATTTTTGAGAAAATGGTGGTTACTCTCATTGATAATTATTAAATATGATATAGTTAATAGTGAGAAGAACTATCTAGATAACTATAACTGTCAATTTCTTGATGTCAAGTAGAATTTAGTCTTCAAGAAAAGAGGTTTTTAAATTATTAAAGTTTGGAGCTAGAAAGTAACTTGAAGCAAACACCATTCTCTCTCTATTTTGCAAATTAGGAAAGTGAAACAAAGATGCATTAATTTAAGAATAGCAATAATGCATTTAATATCGACTAGTTTCGTGTACACTTCCCATTGTTCTTCTTTTGTCCCCAAAGTTAGCATAAACAAGATTTCTAAGAACTCAGGAGAGTGTAAGTGGTATATAAGCACAACATTTTCATTACTAAATTAAATAAATAGAATGGAATGAAGGTTTTTATCTATTTATTTCTTGCAAGAGAAAAATTTGGGGGACTTGACATTTCCTTCTTTGCACGTACACAGTCGTTTTTAGAAATGATGACCTCTAAATCATGCTTGTGTTGTTGCCTAAGGAGCCATGCCTTAGCTAACTCAATAATCTTGCTGCAAAAGTAACCAGTGATCAGATGAGAAGATAAACAATACACTGGTCTCAGAGACATGAGTCTGTAACAATTTTTTTTGCCAGCAAAATGTACTTCAGCAAAAGTAATTGTTAATTTTGAATTAAATAATTATTTCATTTAAATGACGAACATATCTACTTTTAAAGTATAAACAGTAAAAGAAATTGATCTATTTTTACAATACAAATTATTTTAGAAGGTGCAGTAATTCAGGAATAATTAGTAAAATGAATAACTCCAGAGTTTGGGACAACGTGAATTTTGGGATATCCAAATTTCAAAGAAAAAATTTTAAAATACTCTATCTCAAAGTATACCTACACATTTTTCTTCCTTGAAGGTGAAATTAAAAACAGTAATATATAAAATTTTTCTTAAAAGATTTATTATTTCTGATTCTTCCTAACCTATTGCATTGTTATACAACAAAACAATGTGGTAGACAGAGTAATGACCCCAAACAGATTCTGCAGCTTAATCTTAGAACCTATGAATATGTCAGATTATTTGGCATAGGGGAATCAGGTGTACACATGGAATTAAGGTTGCCAGTCAGATAATTAGCTGACTTTAAAATATGAAGATTTTCCTGGATTACCTAAATAGGCCCAATTAACCACAAGGGTCCGTAAATGTGGAAAATTAAGGCAAAACTCAATGTCGGAATGATACAATGTGAAACAGACTTGAATGGGCATTGCTGGCTTTAAAGATGGAAGGAAGCCGAGAGCCAAGGAGCATGGGCAGCCTTTAGAATCTGGAAAAGGAAAGAAAACACATTCTCTCCTAGAACCTCCAGAAAAGAATATAGCCCTGCCAACCTTTTGACTTTAGCCCAGTGAAACTGTTTTGGACTTCTGACCTCTAGAACTGTAAAATGATCAAATTATGTTGTGTTAAGCTACCAAGTGGGAGAATTTGTTACAGGAGCCATAGATAACTAACACACCAGACATGGGAATATAAAATCATCCAAGTTTGCCAACAATATTAAATAAATTGGAATTGAGAAAAAGTAATTGAATTTGGGAATTAACTTCTCAGAAATTTCGTGCCACACATCGAAAAGTAAATCAACAAATTCAGCTTCTGAAACAGTATGAGAGAAGTGATACTGTATCCACAGAACATGCAACTTGTTTAATGTTATTTTACCTTACCACATCCTCTATTCTTTGGAATGATTATTTATTTTATACCTCTAGTCATCTATTATACATTTAAGAAGAAAAACTGATCTGTACCCTTGTAGTTAGGTATGCTAATAATTCACTCAATATTTCTTGATTTCTCTCTGCCCAGCTATTCTCATAGTACTTACAGTATAAGTTTAGAGATTAATATTTTATCTTTAAACATAAAAGAGTGGTACAATAAAAATAAAAGTTGTACAACCAAATCAGATGGAGGGATTTGAGAGGATTCTAATAAATTTTCAAGGAAAGGTTAATAAAATGATGTTTTTACTGAAGATTCTAAGGAACAGGATTAAGATTAGTCTGATATATTTGCAAGCCTTCAAAAGCCAGAAATAAAATGATAATTCTTTTTGATGCATGATAAAAATATAAGTGCTTGTTTTTTAGAAAAATAATTTGAATTATATTACATAATAATGAATGTCAACTATAATTAATTAACAAATATAGCTGACAATTTGAATAATCTTATCCATATAAGAGAAAACTACCATTACAAAATCTTTTATTAGTAGGAAATTTTTGCTTTCACATTTGTTGTGTTTATTTTTTATGCTCTATTAGAACTTACTTTCTTTTATTATTATTATTATTATTGTACTTTAACTTTTAGGGTACATGTGCACAATGTGCAGGTTAGTTACATATGTATACATGTGCCATGCTGGTGTGCTGCACCCATTAACCCGCCATTTAGCATTAGGTATATCTCCTAATGCTATCCCTCCCCCGTCCCCCCACCCCACAACAGTCCCCAGAGTGTGATGTTCCCCTTCCTGTGTCCATGTGTTCTCATTGTTCAATTCCCACCTATGAGTGAGAACATGAGGTGTTTGGTTTTTTGTCCTTGCGATAGTTTACTGAGAATGATGATTTCTAATTTCATCCATGTCCCTACAAAGGACATGAACTCATCATTTTTTATGGCTGCATAGTATTCCATGGTGTATATGTGCCACATTTTCTTAATCCAGTCTATCATTGTTGGACATTTGGGTTGGTTCCAAGTCTTTGCTATTGTGAATAGTGCTGCAATAAACATACGTGTGCACGTGTCTTTATAGCAGCATGATTTATAGTCCTTTGGGTATATACCCAGTAATGGGATGGCTGGGTCAAATGGTATTTCTAGTTCTAGATCCCTGAGGAATCGCCACACTGACTTCCACAAGGGTTGAACTAGTTTACAGTCCCACCAACAGTGTAAAAGTGTTCCTATTTCTCCACATCCTCTCCAGCACCTGTTGTTTCCTGACTTTTGAATGATTGCCATTCTAACTGGTGTGAGATGGTATCTCATTGTGGTTTTGATTTGCATTTCTCTGATGGCCAGTGATGATGAGCATTTTTTCATGTGTTTTTTGGCTGCATAAATGTCTTCTTTTGAGAAGTGTCTGTTCATGTCCTTCGCCCACTTTTTGATGGGGTTGTTTGTTTTTTTCTTGTAAATTTGTTTGAGTTCATTGTAGATTCTGGATATTAGCCCTTTGTGAGATGAGTAGGTTGTGAAAATTTTCTCCTATTTTGTAGGTTGCCTGTTCACTCTGATGGTAGTTTCTTTTGCTGTGCAGAAGCTCTTTAGTTTAATTAGATCCCATTTGTCAATTTTGGCTTTTGTTGCCATTGTTTTTGGTGTTTTAGACATGAAGTCCTTGCCCATGCCTATGTCCTGAATGGTAATGCCTAGGTTTTCTTCTAGAGTTTTTATGGTTTTAGGTCTAACATTTATTTTGAAACCAATGAGAACAAAGACACAATGTACCGGAATCTCTGGGACACATTCAAAGCAGTGTGTAGAGGGAAATTTATAGCACTAAATGCCCACAAGAGAAAGCAGGAAAGATCCAAAATTGACACCCTAACATCACAATTAAAAGAACTAGAAAAGCAAGAGCAAACACATTCAAAAGCTAGCAGAAGGCAAGAAATAACTAAAATCAGAGCAGAACTGAAGGAAATAGAGACACAAAAAACCCTTCAAAAAATTAATGAATCCAGGAGCTGGTTTTTTGAAAGGATCAGCAAAATTGATAGACCGCTAGCAAGATTAATAAAGAAAAAAAGAGAGAAGAATCAAATAGACGCAATAAAAAATGATAAAGGGGATATCACCACTGATCCCACAGAAATACAAACTACCATCAGAGAATACTACAAACACCTCTATGCAAATAAACTAGAAAATCTAGAAGAAATGGATAAATTCCTCGACACATACACTCTCCCAAGACTAAACCAGGAAGAAATTGAATCTCTGAATAGACCAATAACAGGATCTGAAGTTGTGGCAATAATCAATAGCTTACCAACCAAAAAGAGTCCAGGACCAGATGGGTTCACAGCCAAATTCTACCAGAGGTAAAAGGAGGAACTGGTACCATTCCTTCTGAAACTATTCCAATCAATAGAAAAGGAGGGAATCCTCCCTAACTCGTTTCATGAGGCCAGCATCATCCTGATACCAAAGCCGGGCAGAGACACAACCAAAAAAGAGAATTTTAGACAAATATCCCTATGAACATTGATGCAAAAATCCTCAATAAAATACTGGCAAACAGAATCCAGCAGCACATCAAAAAGCTTATCCACCATGATCAAGTGGGCTTCATCCCTGGGATGCAAGGCTGGTTCAATATACGCAAATCAATAAATGTAATCCAGCATATAAACAGAACCAAAGACAAAAACCACATGATTATCTCAATAGATGCAGAAAAGGCCTTTGACAAAATTCAACAACCCTTCATGCTAAAAACTCTCAATAAATTAGGTATTGAAGGGACCTATCTCAAAATAATAAGAGCTATCTATGACAAACCCACAGCCAATATCATACTGAATGGGCAAAAACTGGAAGCATTCCCTTTGAAAACTGGCACAAGACAGGGATGCCCTCTCTCACCACTCCTATTCAACATAGTGTTGGAAGTCTGGCCAGGGCAATTAGGCAGGAGAAGGAAATAAAGGGTATTCAATTAGGAAAAGAGGAAGTCAAATTGCCCTTGTTTGCAGATGACATGATTGTATATCTAGAAAACCCCATTGTCTCAGCCCAAAATCTCCTTAAGCTGATAAGCAACTTCAGCAAAGTCTCAGGATACAAAATCAATGTACAAAAATCACAAGCATTCTTATACACCAATAATGACAAACAGAGAGCCAAATCATGAGTGAACTCCCATTCACAATTGCTTCAAAGAGAATAAAATACTTAGGAATTCAACTTACAAGGGACGTGAAGGACCTCTTCAAGGAGAACTGTAAACCACTGCTCAAGGAAATAAAAGAGGATACAAACAAATGGAAGAACATTCCATGCTCATGGGTAGGAAGAATCAATATCGTGAAAATGGCCATACTGCCCAAGGTAATTTATAGATTCAATGCCATCCCCATCAAGCTACCAATGACTTTCTTCACAGAATTGGAAAAAACTACTTTCAAGTTCATATGGAACCAAAGAAGAGCCCACATCGCCAAGTCAGTCCTAAGCCAAAGGAACAAAGCTGGAGGCATCACACTACCTGACTTCAAACTATACTACAAGGCTACAGTAACCAAAACAGCATGGTACTGGTACCAAAACAGAGATATAGATCAATGGAACAGAATAGAACTTACTTTCAAATTACAACAGCACTACATGCTAATTTTAACACAGAATGACATAAGTATGGTAAAGTAAAAAAATAACAAATCTTATCTTCTCCTAGCCTTCTTTCTTCCCTTTAAAATACCCAATATTTATAGCTAGGCACATGTTTTTTCTAACTTTTTCCTGTATTAATACAAACAGAAAAAAAAGAAATTCCTGAGAATTAGAGTGGTTTTTTTTGGCTATACAAATTAGTCTTTGTCTTGCTTTTATTTTCCTCTTACTAATACCTTGTGCATATCGATATGATTACCAGATGCATGGTATTCCTTAGATTGAATATTAACTATACTATAATTTCTTTAACATTTCTCACTTAATAAATATTTTAGTTTGTTTGCAAGTTTTGTCATAGAATACAATGCTGATTCACAGATTGCTTCATATATACTCTCACATATTTATGGTTGATGTTCTTAAAATAGATTTCCCAAAATATACTGCTATGTCAAAGGGAACAAGTACTCTTAATTTTAGTTGATATTGTTGGATTATATTCCAAAAACTGTGGCAATTTAACTTCTAAGAACAATGCATGAAAATATCCATTCTTCCACCCTCTAAATAACTGAATGTTTTCAGTCTTCTAAGTTTTAACTATCTAATAGGTGGAAATGAAATATCATTGATCTTTCAATATATAGTTCTTTCAGATTAATAATTTTTTGTACATTTATTTTCTATTTGCTTTTCTGTTGTCAGTGGCTTGCTTTGTCTTTTGTTCAATCTTGTACTAAATAGTTTTTCCTTGTATTGTCTTCTTAACTTACAAGAGCTTTTTGTTTTCAGGGTTGATTACATTTACTGTACCATATGACTTGCAAATATTGTCTCACAAATGATTTTCTATATTTTAATGTTTTATGGTATCTTTTGCCATGTAGACAATTTTAATTTTTGTAGACTGAAATTTGTCAATGTTATACAGTCTTTTCTACTTCTGAGGCACCCTTTTTTTATTAATAGAAAAATACTCATTAAGCACTGAATTGATCCTGCTAGCATTCCATTCATTTTTTACTTCACTAAATTCAATACTAAAAGTGTTCCAGCTCCCTCTCCCTCTCCCTCTCCCTCTCCCTCTCCCCTTTCTTCGGTCTCCCTCTACTTCTTTTTTTGGTCTCCCTCTGTTGCTGAAGCTTGACTGTACTGCCGTGATCTCGGCTCACTGCAACCTCCCTGCCTCAGGCTCCTGTGATTCTCCTGCCTCGGCCTGCTCAGTGCCTGGGATTGCAGGCACGCGCCGCCACGCCTGACTGGTTTTTGTGTTTTTTTGGTGGAGACGGGGTTTCGCCGTGTTGACCCAGCTGGTCTCCAGCTCCTGGCCTGGAGTGATCTGCCCACCTCGGCCTCCCGAGGTGCTAGGATTGCAGACGGAGTCTCGCTCACTCAATGCTCAATGTTGCTCAGGCTGGAGTGCAGTGGCGTGATCTCGGCTCACTACAACCTTCACCTCCCAGCCACCTGCCTTGGCCTCCTAAAGTGCTAAGATTACAGCCTCTGCCTGGCTGCCACCCCATCTGGGAGGAAGTGAGGAGCGCCTCTGCCCGGCCGTCCCGTCTGGGAAGTGAGGAGCGCCTCTGCCTGGCCGCCCTGTCTGGGAGGTGAGGAGCGCCTCTGCCAGGCCGCCACCCCGTCTGGGAGGAAGTGAGGAGTGCCGCTGCCCGGCCGTCCCGTCTGGGATGTGAGGAGCGCCTCTGCCCGGCCGCCCTGTCTGGGAGGTGAGGAGCACCTCTGCCCAGCTGCCCTGTCTGGGAGGTGTACCCAACAGCTCCGAAGAGACAGCGACCATCGGGAGCGGGCCATGAGGATGATGGCGGTTTTGTTGAAGAGAAGTGGGGGAAGTGTGGGGAAAGGAAGGAGAGATCAGATTGTTGCTGTGTCTGTGTAGAAAGAGGTGGGCATAGGAGACTCCATTTTGTTCTGACTAGGAGAAATTCTTCTGCCTTGGGATGCTGTTGATCTATGGCCTTTCCCCCAGCCCCGTGCTCTCTGAAACACGTGCTGTGTCAACTCAGGGTTAAATGGATTAAGGGCAGTGCAAGATGTGCTTTGTTAAACAGATGCTTAAAGGCAGCATGCTCTTTAAGAGTCATCACCACTCCCTAATCTCAAGTACCCAGGGACACAAACACTGCAGAAGGCCGCAGGGACCTCTGCCTAGGAAAACCAGAGACCTTTGTTCATGTGTTTATCTCCTGACCTTCTCTCCACTATTATCCTATGACCCTCCCATATCCCCCTCTCTGAGAAACACCCAAGAATGATCAATAAATACTTAATTAAAAAAAAAAAGAAAAAGAAAAGAAAATTTCAAAAATAAATAAATAAATAAAAATCTACTATGTGTATAAAAAAAAATAAAAATAAGTGTTCCAAAACTTGCTTGTTTATATACCAAACTTTCTAACATTATAGTTCAATGAATATTATTTTCAAAATACAGTACTTCTGCTTAAAATATTCTTAAATCATTTTTTAAATTGCATGCTTCTGTAAAATTTGAATTTTGAGAAGGTATGTATATATTTGTGTTCTTGTTCTTTTCTTTTCTCTCCTCTCCTCTCCTCTTCTCTTCTTTTTTCTTTTCTTTTCTTTTCTTTTCTTTTCGAGACAGAGTATCACTCTGTTGCATTGGCTGGAGTGCAGTGGTGCAATCTTGGCTAACTGCCACGTCCACCTCCCGGGTTCAAGTAATTCTCATGCCTCAGCCTCTCGAGTAGCTGGGATTACAGATGTGCACCACCACACCCAGCTAATTTTTGTATTTTTTAGTAGAGATGGGGTTTCCCCATGCTGGCCAGGCTGGTCTCAAACTCCTGGCCTCAAGTGATCAGCCTGCCTTGGCCTCCCCAAAGTGCTGCGATTACAGTCATGAGCAACCACGCCTGGTCAATATATTTATATTTGATCGTTTATAGTTAATATTTACTGATGTTGTAGTATCCTTACTGGCTAATCCTTTCTTCCAATGTTCAGAGTATTCTGTCATTATCAGTATAAAATGTTTCACCTGAAAAACAAGAGGAAATAAATTAATTACACAGATAAATTAATAAGTAAACTCATAAATGTATGTGGGTCCATGTATTGTTTGGCCTGCAAACAAATGAATAAATACAGAGATAGGTTACTAGTCTAGGACCCAAGTAAATTAGCAGGCAAGGATAATATCATCTGCAATTTAACATGTGAAAAATTCAAGTTAGTGTAAATTGTATTATATTCTATGTATAGAAGATAAATCTCACAAGTAAACCGTCCCTATTAGAAATAAGTAAGATTTACAAGTAAATTGACAAGAAGTTCCTCAGGATTATCACATATTAGTTTGGCTATATGGAAGACATAGAAACCACCCAGTTGGCAAGTACACTGACTTGAATCAAGTGGCTTAGAGAGTAATTTACAAATTTGAATGGCATTATATAAGAGATATGAATATGCCACAATTCCAAAAACTATTACATGTTCCCATCCCATTCAATTGGATATTATCATTGAATGATCATTTTCTCTGTTCAGTAACCACGATCTGTTTACTAATTAAATAATAATTACAGAAAGAAGTCAATATGATAACAATACATTACAAAATTATCTACCAATTTTTGATGTATAATAATAATACATTATAGAATGTAATAATAATATTCAACACTCTATCATGTTGGATAAATGCAGGAATCATTGTAAGTGCTTTTAATTAATTATTTAATTAAAATAAATAATTTAACTTATTATTATTAACGTTGAAGTAAAAACCTTGAAGTAAAAACATTTATTATCCCCATTTCACAGATGAAGAAAGTGAAGTCTAAATAAATTACATGCTTGAGGTCACAAAAACTAGTGAGTTGCAGGTGTGAGATTTGAATCCAGAAAATATGATCCAGAGCCCAACTTCTTAATTGTTATTCTACATTACCTCAAAGTATACAGATAAATGGAGAAATAGCCTTTTCCAAAACATTGTCACTGTTTACTTTAATAGTTTTTAATATCAATCTATTAGTGTTTCCTTGTTATTAAACATCTGTGTGTTATAAATTTATAATATAAAATTCTGCCTCATTTATAGATATTACTGTTACAAAAATACAGGTTCCGATTTCAGTAAAAGCATATCAGGTAACTTGTATTAACTCTTAAGAACAGCCAGAAAATTTGAGGCTAAACAATTTTTCTTTTAATCTGTTGAAGATCTCAAATTGCTAGCAAAGCAGTCATGAATTTTAGGGCAAAGAACTAGAGGATAAGGAGAAAACCTAGAGTGGCTAAGACAGTTATACGTTTGACCAACGTTATGTGAGAGATTTTGGATTCACAGCAATCACATCATTCTGAAGCACTTACATCATTCTATCCTGTGCAGTTGAATAGAATGTGAGGGGTGAGCCTGGCATTTAGATCCTCTTTTCTCCTAGTGGAATCTACCTAAAAATGAAATAAATGTATTTAAATGATCTAAGATTGCTAGAATTTTTATCTACCTACCAGATGCCAAGGCAAATCTTCTCTGAATAAAGATAATTGTATCTTAAGCCTCAAACTATTTCTACTAATCTTAAGAGCTAATATACAACACTCAATTACAAGGAAATAAACACATGAAGTGATAAATTAACTTGATCACTTTTGATAAATTAACAAAATAAGCAATAAATAGTAGAAACAGATCCTCAGAGAATCCAGATAAGAAAAAGAGAATTCAAAAGAAATATGCTGCCTAAGCTCAAAAAAAATAAACGACAGGATTAAGAATTTTGTCAGAAAACTAGACACTATAAAAAAATTTAGGAACTCTAACTAAAAGGTACACTAGTCAAAAAAGAAAACTCAATGGATAGATTCAACAGCAAATTAGACATGACTAAAGAACGAATTGGTAAACTAGAAGATAAGTGAGAAGAAAATAAGCAACCTAAAGCATGGAGGGACAAATGAATAGAACATATAGAAAAGAATATAGAAGACATACAAGATATGGTAAAGAGGTAAAAGGGTCTATTATATGTGTAATTGGAGAAAAGGGAGATAACAGGGCAGAAGTAATACTTGAAGAGATAATGGCCTAGAATTTTCACTGATTGTTTCAGTCACATATCAGGATACTATAAAACAGTGAAAATGAATGGCCTCCAGGTACATCAGAACAACGTGGGTTAATCTCCTTCATGTAATATTGAGGCAAGGAAGCCAAACACAAAGAGTACATATGATTATGTTAACATAAAATGTAAATACAGACAAAATTATATTGCAATTTGAGAAGTCAGAACAGTGGTTACATCTTGGACAGAGGGAAGGAATACTGATTTGGTGGATCATGAGGCAGTCTTCTGAGTGTTGATAATGATCTATTTCTTGGTCTCAGCACTGGATACCCAAGCATATTTACTTCGTAATAATTCACATATTTTTTGTTTACTTTATTGTATATATGTTATATTTTACATAAAAGTGTAAAAACAAAATGAAAATAATTATTATGTGTTAGTGGGAGAAAAATTATTAATTCAAGAAACAATATTTTTTCATTCTTAAATCAAGAATTACATTTTAAGATTCATATTTTAAATATTTGATTGTTGGCTGGGCGTGGCAGCTCACACCTGTAATCCCAGCATTTTGGGAGGCTGAGGTGGATCACCTGAGGTCAGGAGTTTGAAACCAGCCTGGCTAACTAACATAGTGAAATACAGATACCCCATCTCTTCTAAAAATACAAAATTAGCCAGGCGTGGTGGCGCATGCCTGTAATCCCAGCTACTTAGGAGGCTGAGGCAGGAGAATTGCTTGAACCTGGGAGGCGGAGGTTGCAGTGAGCCAAGATCACACCACTGCACTCCAGCCTGGGCAACAAGAGCAAAACTCCATCTCAAAAAATAAAATAGAGAAATATTTAATTATTAATAAGACTATGGATTTTTCCAATTTTCTAGTCTTTCTATAATTTCTATAATTTAGGACTTTCATGATTTTATAAAATGGTCTAAAACACCTTACTTTAGAAAAAAGAAACTATGATGGTGCATATACAATTTCTCTTCTACTTTCCATTTTTCTGATTTCCAAAATAGATAGAATACGTGAATAATAAAAACTACATGTGAATGTCTTCACTTTTTCAGAATCTTTCAGAATCATGACCCTCTTTTAAATGGTAATACTTGCAGGAAAAAACTTCTAGTCACAATATTTACTCAGTTTGGATATAAGGCAGTAAGTAACAAGAAGTGTTCATGTTAAATTATCTGATTAAGTTGAATCCTGATTGCTTGCTTGATATAGTATCATTGTTGTATAATAATCTTTGTGATGATATCTGTGACCTTAAATCATATTTTAATGAGGCTTGAAGAAAGTATATGCAGTCACAAAGAGTTGAAACTATTTGATAATTTGCATAAGAAAACATCAGCATGCCAAATATAAGTAAATGCATAAAATTATCTTCACATTATTGGGTGTGAATGCTAAAATCAAGGGGACATTTCACTGTTTAACAAACTCTTGGGAACAGGACACTTAATCATTTATAATTGAAACTGTAAATAACTGTTGATTATGTAAGACATGAATTACTCTGACACTTGCAGAGAGAGGTCTGAAAAGGCATTTCTTCAATCGAGTGTATGAAAAACAATACGTATCATCCTCAATAATAAATTAATGTTGAAACTGCCAAGAGAAAAGTTATAAGAATTAATCTATGTATCTCTGCATTCTTTAAAAATTTACTTTTTAGAAGCAAATCAATCCTCAAAAGAATTCGGAGAAACAAACAAATTCCACTTTATAAATCACTCATAGGTAGAACACCACCCATAATAATAAAAGACTTATAGAGGTCACTCCTTGGTTTAAAACAAAAGTTTATCCACATGCTATTGTTTCTCTACAAATATTACTGGGAGAATTGGAGGGATAGTTTCTATTTTCTGTACCATTTCTCTGATTATACATGTACCAAATTATTTTTGAAAAATCAAATTTATTTGTAATTGGTTTCATAGAATGGTGGTAGTGTTTTCCTTATATCCTTGGCATTTTTGATTAGCCTCCACAGTTCTTTGAGTCACAGAAATTTCTTTTTCATGCTTGGTAACTAAATTATCATATTTGTTTTGACAATTTGAAAATATCTGTTTTAAAATAATGATGGATAAATACACCAAAAATGTACCTTTTATGTAATCTTATTCTTTTAGAGAAAGATAACTTGCAAGAAAATAAAATTTAAATGTACATCACTGTAAGTTTTTCCATATAAATAAATCAATGAATGAGCAAGTGCTTAGACAGCCAGTTGAACCTCTGTCAATGGGTTTATCACATCATCTTAAAATTGTTTATTTCTTTATTCTTCTAGTGCATGTAAGCACTCCATATGTAGGAGCAATATCTTATTTAAATCCCCAGGACCTTATACAATATGGTGCTCAGTAACAATTCTTGAATGAAACTGAGCCATAAAAAGTAGTCTTATTCCTAGAATGCCCCAAGGTTGAGGCAATATCTGCTGGATGTGTTTTTACTTAAAATGAAGATTGAAGAGATGTAGAATGGTAATAGATAAGGCTATTGGGACATGTACACAAACAAATCTTTACTACATTCAGGCATAGACTATTACCAGACAGGTTAAACATGATATAGTTTCTATGAAAAACATTTTTATATTTTAAGGAAATATAAAAACTAAAGTGGAATTAAAAAGGAGGATGTGTCTATAGTGTTTGGTACATGTGGGTATTGACTAAACAGGACAGAGACCACGATACGGAGTAGTGGAGGAACAGGACTTCAAGGTAAGTGTAAGTGGTCTGTCCACAGAAGTAGGAACCAGAGAGGAAAAAATGACTGAGTAATCATGAGTTTAGAGTGAAATGTCATCAGAATTCGTGAGAGTAATAAACCAAGGGAAAATTTCCTTAGTCAAGGCATAATCTAGGAAAGGCATGTTGAGTTACTATTGCTGAGTGATGGTTATGGCACCTTAGGAGGTGCTCCTAGACCTTAAAAGAACTCCCTTTTAGACATTCCATTGAGAGCTCAGTGGCTTATTTCTGCCCTAAACCCCTTTCATCCTCACCTCTTCCATCTGTAGTTGTCCCAACATCCACAGATCTCTGCTATTTTACTTTCAAGTATTAGTGTCGTGGTTTTCCACCTAAAGTTGGACTCACATAAGAATATCTTTTCTTAGGATCAATTTCCAAGTATGTGCATCGAGCATTTGACTTATCCTGTACGTCTGGGTAGACTCTAATTTAATCTGTTCTTCCACTTACAATCCCTGGTTAAAGCTCCAAGTGAGGTTTTGGCTGCACAAGCTGATGCTAAAAAAGTGCATTGAGTCTAAAAGCACCATTGTCAAGTGAGACTGGAAATTCTCATTCTACACATGCCCAATAATCTGTCTTTCGGGTAATTTCTTCCCAACCCACACTCTTCTCCATCAGCTCTGTGCCTATCCTACTCATAACATGCATATACATAATTGCATTTACCATACATTTTGATTTGATTTTAAAAAGTAGTGGTGTTTTGTTTGCTTCAGGTATATCCTTATTCTTTTACTCTTATATGAATAAATGTCACTAGATTTTAATAAATCAAATATCAAAAAACTTTAGTACTCACCCATAGTCTGTGATAAAATATATTTTGTGGAATGTTTCATCCTTTAAGAAATAATTTCTCATAAAACTAATATTTCTATCTGCATCTGTGAAAATAATCAAATTTTCAGACTATTAAACTGTGAAACAAAATGTAATTATTTGATGTTCAGCTCCTATTTTCTTAAAAACATATTATAATAAGAAAAATATTAATGCAAGCAAGAACAAGAATGAACTAAGGTTTAATACATATTATCACCTAATTTTAAAGTATTTATTGAGTATTTGTTATATATTTAGCATGATGCTAGGCATTATGGAGTCGTGTATGTTTGAATCCTCCTAATATTTATGGTTACAGATGTTTGGTAGAGTAGATTATAAATTTATAGAAATAACTATAGTAAAGGTAGGACAATAAAGAGATGAGGACAGTTACTCATAAAACACAAAGACTTTCTTGATGACAAACAGGCATGAACATAGATAGCCTATTTAAAAATAAATAAAAATGGCCGAGTGCAGTGGCTCATGCTTGTAATTCCAGCACTTTGGAAGGCCAAGGCAGGAGGATACCTTGAGCCCAGAAGTTCAAGACCAACACCTGGGCAACAAAGGGAGACCTTGTCTCTACAAAACAATTTTAAAAACAATTATCTAGGTGTAGTGGTACATACCTGTAGTCCCAGCTACTCAGAAGGCTGAGGAGGGAAGATCACTTGAGTCCAGAAGATAGACAGCAATGTACTCTGTTTGTGCCACTGCACTCCAGCCTGGGTGACAGAGCAAAACCCTGCCTCAAAAATAAATAAATAAATAAATTAATTAATTAATTTAATTAAAATAAAGCAGCTGGTTAATATAAAAATATTTAACCCCACTTGCAATCAACCAAATGGAAAATATGTTTAAATACACTATTTTTTAAATTGGCCAAAATTTTAAATTATGTCGTCCAATGGTATGATACAAAGCTATGCTGCGGAGCTGTGCTGATAAATGCTTAAGGACTTGCTCTCTGGAGGGAAGTAAAATAACACCACCTATTTGTAGCATTTGCTGATTTCTGTTATGTAAATACTCTCACCATGGCTGATTGCAAGCTACCAAATACATGTCACTAAACACTAGATTGTGAAGCCAGGCTTACGATAGGCTTTCGTGAGCCAATCTGAGTAGACTCCAGCACACCTCTGATTGTGTGTACTCCTTGAAGAAAGATGAATTAGGTAAATCTTTTGTAACAACAACTTGGCAATATGTTTCATTTGCCTTGAAACCATTTATGGCATTTTAACTCAGTAATCTTATATCCAGAATCTATCCTAAATAACTTCAAATAATTTTTTAACTTTACACAAATAGTTGTTTGCTGTCATAATAATTATGATAATGTTAATAATTAAATAATAAGTAAGTATAACACATCTACAGTGTAATAGCCATCATCAAAAGCATGTTTATAAAAGGTATGAAATAACAGGGACGATGCTTTATTTATACAATTGAATTTAAAAGACAAGAAAAAGTGATTATATGTGGTATGAACACAATTCCTTTTTAAAACCTGTACATAGAAAAAAGAAGTGATAGTATATTAATAATAACGGGTTTGGGTGCAATTTTTTCATTCCTTCATAGCCCAGCACCTAGGAAATATTCGAAAAATATTTATTAATCTTGAATATTTTCTGCTACTTTTCTACATTTCCCAGATTGGTTCTAATATAATCTACTTGAATGAGCATAAGAACTTTAATTGTGCTAGGTATGAGAGAAGTATAAAACCAGGGTTGCTGGCTTGAGAAGATTATGGGAAAATAAGACCTGAAACAATTAGGGAATAACAAGTGGTGGAAGAAGAGAAGGAACACAGGGGAAAGAAGGTATGCAAGATGATACTTAAGTTAGAATAGCATTTCCTTAACCACAAAACTTTTTTTAAGATTGAAAGACCATATATAAGGACAGAAAATAATAGAAAGAACTAGTTCATGAAGAAAGACAAAGTTCAAAGCAAGAGCCCCCATAATTTGTCAAGAGATTAATCTAAATCACCTTAAGAGATCTAGAGGTTGGCAAACTATGGCCAATGGAGCAAATTTATCCCATTGCCTATTTTTTTAAATAAAGCTTTTTGGAACACAATCATGTCCACAAATTTGTATACTGAGCAGTTAAGACAGAGAACGTATGATCCACAAAGCCTATAATATGTACTATCTGACCCCCTACAGAAAAAGTTTGGCAACCCTTGATCTAGAAAAGAAAGTTCAAAATTTAAATATTCCATGTTTTTTAAAAAAAATTCTGTGAAATTAGATCTATCTAATCATTAGAAAATGTCTTCTGAAAAGCCAAAATGTCTGACTTTACTTCTCTAACTTCCCCAGTCCTTTATGTGAATGTGTGTGTGTGTGCACATGTGTGCTTAGTGGTAAATCCACTTAAAAAGTCAAGGCCATGTACTATTAGAATTGGAAGATAGATATAAAATGCTCTAAATAAAATGGAGATTAATTACAAATTCAAATGCATTAACATTATGTGAATGGACAATTCAATAACTGATTATGTGAAAAATTAATTGCCTGCTTAAGCGGACAACCACACAAAACCACATATCCTGTCTCAGCCCACACAGGTGTTCCATGTCTCCCAGACTTCTCAAATGATTTGGCATTCATATGCCATGGCTAAAAAAGCCAGACACATATTTTTAACATTCAATTATCTATTCATTCTATAAACATAATAAATGACAATTTTGTATTGGGAACTATATTAGTATTTAGGAATATAGTAAAGAAAGATGGTCCTTGACCTCAAAAAGAATGTCTCTCCCCCACTCCCTCCCTGACCATTGTTATATGTTGTAGGACGCATTCCAAAAAGTACACATTCCTAGGGCAATTAGCTTATGTCTCTATAATGAAATGGACAAAGAAATAAAAATGGCTACTGTTACAATTGATACTGAGAAAATGTGGTTTGGTTTGTAAAAATATTTATCAGAGTCTATTGCTTGTACCCAGAATTGCTCCCAGGATGGCGTGGAAAAAAGAGGTTGAAATTGAAAGGAGCAAATTTATTCTGCATAACTAAGTATATTTAACTTTTGATTCTACCTGGTGACTTGGGAAGTTATTTCTAAAACTTGTGAAATGGAGATGGAAGTGGATTTTGGTTAGTGTGACGATGAACTCTGGCAGTATGTTGGGGGTCTGGAACCAAAAGAAATACATCATGAGTGAGTGATTTCCATATGCAGTCTGACCTAAGTGAGGAATTTCAAAATAACTTGGTACCCAAGTGTAGTTGGTGTCTACACTATAATGAACCTCCATTGTCTCTAAAGCCTGTTACCCAACACAATAGCCTCATATGTGTGCTTCTTTCAGAAAATGAGACATGTCCACACTTGGGATAGAGCCCTGAGAACCAGGAAGAGACAGGCAGGAGTGGTGATAAGTGATCCAGGACTGACCGTGGAGTGAAAAATGCGCTTACTAGTCAATTGTAAGCACCACCAGGCAGGAATCATCATAAACACCAGAAATGGCACTGGACTCCTCAGATTGTGTGGGATGGAGCCTTGAATTATTTTATTGGACATAAAAGAAGACTTGGAGACTTGGAAACGTTCAGCTCATTATCATAAACCTGATTTTTGTTTTATGTTATGCTTATTTGATGTTATGTTGATGTTACATCACATCAACCTCCTTCAGTGGGATGCAAGCACATGTCATATTTATCTTTATATTCCTCCTGTACCAAGCTTAGTGCATTATAGAGTAGGGGCTCATTAAATTAAGCAGAAAAAGAATTTCAAATCAGAAAGAAGAGATGATCTTAGCTTCACCATAGAAGCAATATAGAATTGACTGAGGGCTAAACTACTTTTGTCTAGTTGGGTGTCCCCAACTAAAATAGTGACTCTAGAGTTAAGACTGGAGAAGTTTGGGAAGTGTGAATGTTGGAGAGAAGAAGTTAGATAGGACTTTTCTGTAGCAAAACCTCAAGCTAGGAAAACAAATGTTTTTAAGAGGAGAATGTATTTGCCCGTTAGGTAAAGAGAAAAAAGTGTCCCTAATGTAAATTTGATTTATTCTGTGGATCACACACAATATGGGCCAGAAACTTCTAAACATAGCAATACAATAAAAATCACTAAAAACAGATTTTTTTAGGTTTATTAAAAGCATATGCTCATGTTCAGCCTCATGGGATTCTGATATCCTTGGTCTGGGTGAAAGACTAAAATCTATACTTTTACTGTATTTACCACAACCCATTAAAATTCTAGAGGAAATTTCCTACTCCTGTTGGTCTTTCTAACTTGAGGTCTGGCATGTTTACTGAATTAATTAACAATGTGTTCACCATGCAAAATTTCTCTCTTGCCTTCATAAATTAGAAATTTGTCAATAAAAATATTTTAATGCAACCTATTTCTCACTTTGTTTTGCTTTAAATGAATTCTCATAATACCAGATACTATATATATCAAATACACTTCTCATTCTGCTCAATAAGTAGAAAACTTAGAGAATGGCTAAAATAAGGCTCTAGGCTAGGAAAAAGACATAGCAAAAAAAAAAAAAAAAAGAAAAAGAAAAAAAGAGTACTGAATAAACATGTTTTTATTATGTTATCAATGGCCAAGATGATATTGAAAGCACATGTAACAGAAAATATTATTTTCATGCTTCAGATTTCCAATCTACAGTCATGTTCTTGCACTTACTTTGAATACTATGATAGATGGATGGATGGATGACAGATAGATAGATAGATATAGATAGATAGACATACAGATTCATAGATGAGACATAGATAATAGTTCAATAATAGGTAGAAGTATAAACATAGACAGACGACTGGAGATAAAGATGGAGTTTTTTTTTTTGAAAGTAAGAAATCTTGGAATTTAAGAAATGCCACACAAAAATACAAAAGAGAAAGGGAAATAAAGATTTCTTTCAATGTAAATTTTTTATTTGCTGTTTTACCTTAAAAATAATAATGTCAATTTCTGTCACATCGTCATGTGATTATATCATGAAGTTGGTTTCAGTATTGTCATTCATCTGTCCTAATTTCAGGTATCAGATGTATTAAGCAGTTCAAACTGAGAGTGTAACAATACCTTTTTAAAATCGTATTATAGATTCAGGGGGTACATGTGCAGATTTGTTACATGGGTAGGGTTTGGGCTTCTAGTGAGGCCATCACCCAGATAGTGAACCTAGTACACAATAGGTAGTTTTTCAACTATCATCCCCCTATTTCAATTCACTCCCCCTTTTGGAGTTCCCATTGACTATTATTTCCATCTTTATGACCATGTGTACCCACTATTTAGCTCCCACTTATAAGTGAGAACATGTGGTATTTGATTTTCTGTGTTATTTCACTTAGGATAATGGCCTCCAGTCCAGCCATGTTATTGCAAAGGACATGATTTCATTCTTTTTTAAGTACTCCGTGGTGAATATGTACCACATTTTCTTTATCCAGTCCACCATTGATGAGTGCATAGGTTGACTCCATAACTTTGCTATTGTGAATAGTGCTTTGATAAACATATGAGTGTAACTGTCTTTTAGATAACAAAAAATCATTTTCTTTTAGGTGGATGTCTAGCAGTCAGATTGCTGGGTCAAATGGTAGCTCTGTTTTTAGTTCTTTGAGAAATCACCACACTGTTTTCCAAAGGGGTTGAACTATTTTACATTCCCACCAACAGTGTATAAGTGTTCCCTTTTCTAGTCATTGTTGTCAATGTCTTTATTTTTTGACTTTTTAATAATAGACATTCTGATTGGTGTGAAATGGTATTTCATTGTGGTTTTAACTTGCATTTCCCTAATGATTAGTGATGTTGAGCTGTTTTTCATTTTGTTGGCAACCTGTATGCCTTCTTTTGAGAAGTGTTTGTTCATGTCCTTTGCCCACTTTTTAACAGTTATTTGTTTTTTTCTTGTTGATTGGTAACAGTACACTTTCAAAGACAGTTAAGAAGACATAAAAATTATTGCAAAGCTGCTTTTCTTATAGGAGGTAGCATAGAAGTTTGGAGTCCACTCGCTACCTACAAATGTTGTGACTTAAGGGTGCCGATTATTTGAAACTATTAAGAGGGAGAAAAAATCTATCCCTCCCCCTTCTCCCATTGAAAGAGCACAATCCTAGGATAGGTGTGCTGACACTACCCCAAAGCTTTCAAAATTGTTCATATATCATCACCTGGTTTCCTTATTACACATTGTACACTCTTAGTTTTCACACACACACACACACACACACTTCTGGTTCTGGAAAAAGAACGTATTTCATAACTGTAGTTTGCTTTCCATGAAAACCACTATAAAATCAAAGGTATATTTTGCAAATGAGGGCATATTAAACTTGAGAACATATTGCATTTATGCCCCCAAATTTTAGTTTATGCTGTAAGCTTAGATCTAGAGAGAAAGGAAGTTCCGTGGAAGTCAAGAAAAGAACTAGGGGAAAGTGAGATCGAGATTATGTCTACTGTGCACTTATACCAGGTGCCATTAATTTAGCAAGTTATTAGACAATCTGAAGGTCACAGCTGTTCCATTACTTCTTGCAGTTCCCATACAGTCAAAAGGATACTGCCCTGTCCTTGCTAGATTAATGAAAACCGACTAAGATCAGAAAAGTAATAAGTTGAAAGAAGATAATTCAGACAGTTCTAAAAGTTACCAGTAGGCCCCGTATTGCCATTTTCCCAGAGAAAGAGGATAACTACTTTCTAGAGGTGCTGGAGCCTGCTCTTGTGGACTCACTAGAGCCTATTAATAAATGTTCAGGAATTTTATGAGCCAGGTATTACATTGTTGGTCATTTGTAATTGGCCATATTGGGAGTATGCGCAAAACAGAAAGCAGAGAATGCTACAAATCAGGGCCTTTCATTCCCCCTGAGGGCCTATTTATTTACCCAGCACATACAAAAATATATCATGGTAGACTGTTTACATTTTTAAAAATGTAAAAATAACTATTTTGTTGAAAAAGTTTTACTTTTAGGCAACTGTTTCTCTTTTTCAAAATTCATAAACCTATGTCTTCATTTTTAGAAATGATCTAGAAAACACTTGCAACTCTATTAATGAGAAAGTATTAATTATCTTTAAAGTAATATTTGGGATTAAAAAATAAATTGACCTAATTTTAACCTAGCCCAATCAACCCAATGTCATTTGAAAATATTTGCTTTTCAGTATTTCCAGGGACACAGAGAGTATTCTTTCCCTAAACCAAACTATTGGCCTAAATTTAAAATTAAATTACATACACACACACACGCATACACACACATGGGTGTGCATGCAGGCACTAAAGGCCACATTGTTCCAATCCAAATACAGTGATTATCATCCACAAAGAAGACACCCCTTGGGGTGTCTGAAATTTACAGGGAAGACAGCTGAGCTCCCAGCAGGCATAACCCATCTGAAGATGTCTTCCTACAAATACCACAGGTACAAAACAATATTGCCTCACTGTTGAAATCTGACTGCCTGCTGCAATGAAAACACAGGCCTCTGTGAACACTGAATTGAGGATAAAGGACAAAATGTTTAAGTTTATTATATTTTTATACGTGGATGTTTTCAGACAAAATTATAAAGTTTTTTTAAACAAAAATATTTTAAAGCATTGAATTGAGTCCAAATATAGAAAGAAATAGGTCATGAATATCACAGTTTACGTTTATAATTTTTATAAATATTAAAGAATACAAATCTTAGGAACATAATGATTTTTATACAATCATTTCTCATATTAGTAATTAACTTGATCTCAGTTAATCTGGTATGTCAAGTCAATCTATGCACTGTATCAGGAGAAGACTACAGCCAACAACATTAGATAAATGGAATATAAACTTAGTGTATGTTCTATAGGGAGAAAAAGCCTTTATAAAGCTTAAGACTCTTTTTTTGAGACGGAGTCTCGCACTGTTGCCTGGGCTGGAGTGCAGTGGCATGACCTCGGTTCACTGCAACCTCCACCTCCTGGGTTCAAACGATTCTCCTGCCTCAGCCTCCTGTAGCTGGGATAACAGGTGACTGCCACCACACCCAGCTAATTTTTTTTTTTTTTTTTGTATTTTTAGTAGAGATGGAGTTTCACTATGTTGGCCAGGCTGGTCTCAAACTCCTGACCTCATGAGTCACCCGACTTGGCCTCCCAAAGTCCTGGGATTACAGGCGTGAGCCACCACACCCAGCCAAGCTTAAGACTCTTGAATCAAATATTAGTAGCAACTTAAAGCAAAATTGTTTTGCTAAGCATAAGCAATGAGAATGCCTGCTCACCAGGAACTCAAATATATTTCAATACATTTATTTTGTTATTTATTTATAGAAATAAATGATGGCATTGAAGATAAAAGTAACTGTGGATAATATATCTCTATTTCAGTTTTCCTTTTAACTATGGATTACTTTTAAACAATGAATATATTTAATTTAACTCAATTTTAGTTTGGTCATGAATGCTAAATATCCATATTTGAAAGTCTGCTCTAATATGTATTCATTTCTTTGCTGTTCCTTAAATACTTGGATTATTCTCCCACCTCAGGGTGCTTGCATCTACTATTTTCTCTGTCTGGAATGTTCTCTCTGACATCAGGATGGTTTATTCCCTCACTTCCCCTATGCCTTTTCTTAAGTATCACACTGTTAGTGAATCCTTCCAATGTGAAAGAGCAAATTATGCTTGCTTCCTCCATCCACATTTCATATTTCTCTTATCATTTCTCCACAGCACTTACTACCAACATATACACACACACACATATACTTTTAAAATTTTATACACACAGACATATATATATGCTTTTTAAAATTCTATTGTCATAAAGGCAGGATTATTAGCTGTTTTATTTGCCACTAAATCTTGAGCACCTAAAGTGATGCCCACATGTAGTGATAGCTCAGTTAATGAATCTTAATAGGGTCAGAAGGAACTCGAATGTTCTCTGATAGCTTCAGCATTACTTAATGGCAAAATCACAACCATAACCAGAATTAGTACCAAAAAATTCTTCTGTTTAAATACAGTAAACACGTTTTCTGCACAATCCTGTTATGGAATCTATATAATTGTATCATTCTATATAAAGAAAAAAGGGTTGTTATAGCACCAAAGGAAAGCCATTTACAATTTTATTCCCCAAAGAATGCAAACTGTAAGAGAACAAAAAGCTCTATGACCAAAACTTTACCAAGGTGGAGAAAGTAAATAGGTAAATCAACAGAATGTTATAAATATTAAATTTATTTTTATATTAGCAAAGAAATTATTATTTTACAAGTGAAAATTATACACCAATTTATAGTTTGAGACTCCATAATTTAAAGGCAGATCACCTATATATGTAGCCCACAGTAATCACTGGGAATTTTTGCTTTTCACTGACCTGAACTTCTGAATTGGATAATAAACATCTCTATGAGATAAGAATAATCATGATTACTGGAGCACTGTCTATGTTCCAGGAGCTGTGCTTGCACTGGCCACTGTCCCAAAACAATTCTACAAAATAGATATTACTTTCCCATTTTTATAGATTAAAAAAAAGAGAAAGCTACTAGAATTTTAGGGCTGAATTAATATTGAAGTTATCAGAGGGCATTTGGGTACCTTCTGACCTTGTGGTTACATTAATTCATTTAAGATTTATTAATTGAGAGACCATTACATGCAGACATTGCTTAGGGACTTAGCAATGAATAAAACAGGTAATGATCCTGATACAAAGAAGTGATTGATTGAATAAATAAACAAATGGGCGGAGAAGTGCCAAATATCCTTTACAGAAAAATTCTGAATTATCTATGTAAATATTCTCTCTAAGGATTTGAATCTTAACTCTTATTCATTGACTGTAGACTAAGTGTATTGGCTTATTGATTTGCTTCTAAGGAGTTGAGTGTGGAAAGTGAAGAGAGGAGAAAGAGTAACTTTACAGTGGAGAAACCTGGCAACACTAACTCAGCTAGGTGATCAAGGTCAACATTATTAGTGATGTCATGCCAATAACAAGTGTGCTTGACATGGTGAGATGAGAATGGCATCTCACCTTTGTGATCTTCCTCCTCAAAATACACAACCCTGGTCTAATTATGAGAAAAGCTTCAGATAAATCCAAATTGAAGGACAGTGTACAAAATACTTGTCCAGTACTCAACACTGTCAAGGTCATCAAAAACAAGGAAAGCCAGAGAAACTGTCACACAGGAAACAAAGGAGATTTGACAGCTAAATGTAGTGTGGTATGCTGGATCGGATCCTTGAACAGAAGAAATGGCATTAGGGAATAATTAGGAAAATCTAAATAAAGTATGGAGTTGAGTTAATAATAATGTATGTTAGTTGTAAAAATGCACCATAGTAACATAAAATATTAACAATAGGAGAAACTGGGAAAGGAGTAGACAGGAACTCTCTGTAATATCTAGCAACTTTTCTGTGAATCTAAAACTATTTAAAATTAAATGCTTTTTAAAAATATATACTTACACACACATACACACACACACACACACACATTCAGCCTCTTAAACAAAAATGCAAAGAGGACATGCCCCCATTTCTGACCAAGCATATTTACTACTCTCCTAACAAAAAAAATGAGGCAAAATGGACCCCAAGATATTCAAACTGGAACCACCATGGAGGATAGTGTTTTACCTTGGATGAGTGAGGATGGCTTTACCGGCTAAGCATAAGAGAGAGACTGTAGAGTATAATCACCTGGACGAAAGATTTTGAGTTTTCTAATTTCAGGGATGGATGGGAGCTTCAAAATCTCAGCTTAACATTAGAATGTCAGGGAAGCTTTCTTTCTTGTGCATGAGAAAAGGCTCATTAAGAATTTCTGTTACTGGAGGTGAAAATCAGAAGGGTTTACTTTGGAGATATTGGGAGTAGTCTACAAAATAGGCCATCTATGGGAGCAGTAAACCACAGGAAAACAATTGCCAGAGATGCCTTTAGGGTGCAGGGGCAGAAAAGCTTATCTGCTCAGTGGAATGTGATTGAGTAATCTGAGGGATTGATTCCTGACTGGGGAGACCAAGGCACCAAAGGCTCTGGTCTCCAAAGTGCCATATGAGCATTGCAGGCCTCAGGTTTAAGAGGTTTTGCTGTTGTAATTAAATATCAAAAAACGTATGAAGAATGTTTGCTAGTTAGTGTATGTTTTTCCCTTTGTGGAACAAGCCAGTGAATTTTTATCCCCTCATAATATAAATGTGCAATCTATGTTCCTGAAACCTTTAATGTAAAGATTCATATATAATTCTCAATTTGAGAGAAGCCCAAACATGGAAATGGGTTATGCAAAGCTGTATTATAAAGAGTAAATTCAATTTTTGCCTTGATTATTTTGTGTCTCTTGCCATGTCTACACTGATCAAAAGAAGAAGTGGAATTTTTTTTTTCTTTTTGCTTTCAAAATAAACTTTGTCCTTCTGAAAAAGAGACACACACTTCAGGCAAAATAAAAATATGTACCTTTCTTTTGGGCACTGGCCATTTACTGCTCTTACGTATGATTGCCTTTCTCAGGTGTAATAATTTATTGCCTATTAGTTCACTATTGTGCAGGATCACTTTTCTGCGTTTGGTTGCATGGGTGACTCCATTAGTGGTAATGAACTGTGTTGTGAGTAATCACACCATTAAAACCTATCTACCTTAAACCCCAAAGCTTGAAACCCTCTCAGCTGTCAGTCCGGTAAAGAGAAAAAGAGCAATGACCTGCAAAGGTAGAGACCTGAGAACCTCTGGAGATATTAAGTTTAAGCTTAATAGTGAGTCATTAATAAATAAGATGCAGTATAATTATCAATATGAAGCACATTTAATAATTAATACCTTGCAAACAGAAAAGAAATGAAATACCAAGTGAAATTAGACAGAGGTTATATTCAGTTCCCCTTGACAATCCTGACTTGAAGGAGAATTCACAAACTGTTTAAAATTATGAAAGAGCCATTTCCCCAAAGCTCAAGAAGTGAAGCCACTTAGTAAATAGGATTCTTAACACTCATCCATCTGTGCTTTTACAGACTTTACCCATACTCGACTCTAAAAGTACTACTCCTCCCATTTAATTACAACTTTTCATCTTTCAATTAAATATAAAAATGTTTGGTGTATGTGTGTGATTAATAAAAACAAGTGACAAATGTAGCTGAAATATAGCCTCTTTCATCTCTCATTTTTATGACATGGGATTCTTAGAATGGAACTTGCTGGCAGTAACTTCCAGTTTCTACTCACAATCCCAATTTTTGATAACCTATTCTTTGTTGAGTAAGGGAAGACAGCTAATATTTATTGAGCATTCACCAAAATAGATTAATTTTGCAATGGTTATCTTATGTAATTATCTAAACAAGCCTATGTAATTAAGCTTATTAACCTCAATTTTAGACCAGAAATTTGAGGCTAAGAGAGGCAAAATCACTTTCTCCAATATTACAAGTAGTAGATTGACAATTTCATTCCTGACCTTTCTGATTCTTAAGCTTGTAGTTTTTCCATTCTGTTCCTAAATATATCTTTAAATAGGGTATGAAACTCTTCTTGTTGCTTTGCAAATGATCATATCAAAGCAATGATGTGTTTATTTATGTAACACTTCAACTAATCACCCATATTATTTAGCAGTTTGTCAACAGGTGGGAAACCACGGGATAATAGCATTTCCCAAGTCACTGATTTGAAAGAAAATCCAGCCATTGCCCTGCATTACTGGCCAGTCAAATCTGTGATGAAAGGAAAGAATCAGGCTTTCACCATCATCAGCTCATAAACTTGGTCACGTCACCAGCCTTCCCCACTGCACTAACCCCTTAGCTCTCCTGAGAGGTTGAAAGAGACAGTTCTAATTTCTTTCTATCACTTTCAGCTTAGCATGAGCAATTCTAGCCTTCATCATGAAATATGTTCACTTTAGGCTAAATAAAATCAGAGAGGTAACTCGGTATGCTTTAGAGTTCCCAACTGCAATGTGTCCTTTTTTTTTTTTTTTTTTTAATTCTCTTCTACTAGAAGACCAACTGCTTACCAGGATATGAGATTTTCTCAGGAATGGAATGTTTGTTTAGTCATAATGAAGCCACACTTTTACCGTCTATGCTCCCAGTGACCCCAATCTCACTTTCTCTACCAAGTGTTTTCCAGCATGCTGTGAACAGTTAGTTGTTCCATACTTTTAAAATTGAATGCCTGAGTTTATGTTTGTATTTCAGATTCTGTTCAAAATACTCCTGAGTTCTATTGACATTATTTAAATTTTACAATCAAATTTTACTAAAAAACACATCTTTAAGGTAATAATGATGATAATAATTATAATAAAACTAAAGCAACTGCTGTCATAAACTAGTTTATTACTTAACAAGTTTTAATAATTAATAAGTGTTAGAAAAATGACAGAATGCTTACTATGATTAGTGATTTCTTTCTCACTGAATTGAGCAATACAAGGAAGCCTTAGGTTTCAGAAATTCCCCTTCCTCAAAGGTCAGACAGGCAGGTATCATCATCTACTATGACCTAAAGGAAAATGAAAGAGAAACAAAATTGCCATGAGAACTTGGTCTCAACTTGTCAAAAGGAATTCATCTATCCAAACAGAATTAAATTAGGATCACCTATATATGTAGTCTCTCATAATAACAGCTGCAAAATATCACATTCCGCTAATTTCAGGAAATGCCCTCCATGCTCTTTGGTATCTACCTGAATTCTAGTCGTCTTTCTTTCAAAGCTTCTATCATTGCATTTTCCTCCTGAAGCCATTGTTCTTACTCTGTTCCTTTTTCCATTTTGAGCTCTGTTAAACATAGGATTGTACCACAGAAACAAACATGTAACACAAACTTATTTTACATTGTAAGGCAGATAATGTCATGTGTCATTCTCATCTCTTGCCCAAGAAGCTGAGCCTCTTGAATGCAGAAATGTCTCCTTCCTATATTTCCTCACTGCAACTAGCAATGAGCTAGGCACATGTATTATACTCAATAAGTGCCCATAAACTGACTACTGGGTGAATATTAAATGATCCTCTGATGTTATTGTATGTTTCACTTTGAGCATGTTTCATCATTTGTTATTCTCTTAGTGTGTTTTACTTCCTTTTATGTTCTGATTTATATTTCTGAACCTGATATGCAAATGCTCTTTCCTTTCCTCTTGATCAATCCAAAAGTAACATTTCATTAAAATCCATCCTTAAATCCAGCCTCTTCCAGGAAGTCTCTGTGATACACCTGTGAGTAGTGCTTTCCCCTTCCACAGTCGTGATTTCAATGATGCTAGCATGTTCTTAAACATCATTGCCTCACACTATTCTTCAGTGTTTTCTACCACACTTTTTTTTTTTTTTTTTTGAGACAGAGTCTCTTCTTTGGGTATCTTCATTTATTTATTTATTTATTTATTTTCTTTTTCTTAGACAAGGTCTCACTCAGTCACCCAGGCTGGAGTACAGTGTCAAGATCATAGGTCACTGCAGGCTTGACGTCTTGGGCTCAAGTGATCCTCTCACCTCAGCCTTCTGAGAGGCTGGGACTCAGTGACTTGGAGAAGGGGTGGGGAAGACAGAGAGAGAGAGACAGAGAGAGACTGTGTTGTAACAGGCATGCTTTTCAGTTGCCAGCCCAATCCCCTTTCCTTTGTAAGAGTCTCCTCTACCCTTCAGCATCAGCTCTCTTATGGCCCCCCTCAACTCTTTATCTCTTAGTTTCTCAATTTACAATTAATTTGATGAGAATAATAAGTTATTTCCTGGCCAGTAAAGAAACTGAATGAGGCAAACATCATTAGAGCTTAATTTAACAAATTAGTGTTCAACTGTGTTGACCCTAAGCAGCGATGAGTCCTAGGCATAATAACATGCTGTGTGAATTCTGATGGTGTCTCTCTGTGACTCACAGTCATCACTGCTTCTTGTTGCTCTAGTTGAATCTGTTCTTTACTGGCACCCCTTCCAGTACCTCATAGGCCTGTGGTGCTTTATGTTTTCCACAGCACTGAAATAAGTTGGAAAAGTCAGTGACATTTCCACAAAGCTTTATGAATAATCAAAAGGGCGAGTCTCACGTCCATGTCTCTTGATTCTATGCATGCTGTTTTCCATGCCCCCAATCCTGTCCCTTCTTGTTCCTTTGCTTCCACCTGTTTCCCTGTTAAGACTCCCCTGAGACACCTTCTTTTGCAGAAAGTCTCTGCTGACCTCCCAGGCTAGCCTTGCTCTTCTGTCTCTCTGCCTCTGTGTCCTGTGCATCCATCATGGTACTCATTACCTCGGTAATTGCCTGTTTACTTGTCTATCTTTCAAAGCATTCTGTCACCCACATTGAGAGTTCCCTCTAAGTGTATACTTAGAGATGTCTTTAACATCTGTGTCTCTGCTAGAAAGCATTAGGGTGCCTGATAATATAAATTTGAATGAATGAATGAATAAAAATTTGAAGGAAGGCATGAATGAATACCTGTATTCATGAACAGCTATCTCCCTTTGTCTCACAGTCTAGGCTTCTTAGCCTGGTCCCCAGATTTGCCCCCTTCTTCCTTTTCATCTTCATCTCCTGTAACTTTTCTCAAGTTGCCCTGGTTATTCAAGTAGTCCAGTCATCCAGGACTTAACCTTTCTCACTTAAGCCTTGTAGTCTTACACCACAAGTCTGCCCTGGTCATTCTAGTTAAAATGTTTTCTGTTTTGTATGCAGTGAAAATCAAGGTGAGGCTTAAATGTTGCTGCCTCTATGTTCCCTGAGCATTTTGATCATAACACTAATTTAGCACAGATTACATCGTATCCTGGCTGGTGATCTATCTATCTTTCCTGCCACACTGAACCCTTTCTTTAATGACCAAGAGCCATTTGGTTTATCTTTGTACCTTCAAGGAGATTAAATAATTTGCTTAATATTGTAAAACCGGCAAAAAAAAAAAAACAAAAAAAAAACAAAAAAACGCAGGCAAACCCAGGAATTTTGCCTCCAAATCCAGTACTCTAAAAATATTTCTTCTGAACATCTCTCTCTTTCACACTGGCTTAAGAATTTTATTACTTTTACTCATATACAAATACACACATACATACACATATATTTTTCTTTGTATCTTCTTTTCAAATACATGTCTCATAAAACTCTGGAAACAAATAAATGTAGTTGGTAAATGCAGAGACCCTTATTAGGGAAAATTCTGAATGGAAAACCAGGTACCAGCATATATTCCCAAAGTTATGCAAACTTCTGTCGTAGTATTTACCATGATTAGGCAGCCTCTTTTGCTGTTATTTCCTACTCCTAAATAGTTTAAGTTCTGATGAACGAGATAAAGACTAATGAAGGCTGAATAAATTGCTTTAATATTCCTACATTTGAAAAAAACCTTTTGAAAATTCCTGTATGAAAACCAATTTTGGAGGAGAAACTGCCTGTCAAGCTATAATGAAGCCCAATTGCAACTGGCCAATCTCTGGTATATTTCTAGGCTGTGTCTCCAGACCTCTTTCACATTTGCTGACAGCAGTTCAAATACTCAACAGAGTGCCCTGGGGGCAGGAGTAAGGGAGGAAGGACTCATTTTAAGTAGGCCAAGTCGGCTTGAAATAAGTGCAGTCTGATCATAGGTCTTGGAATTTGGGGCTTTCTGAACTGTAATCCTAGCTCAGACACTGATCCCTCCTGTGACCTAGGATAAATTACTCAACCTTTTTGCCTTGGTTTCCAGATCCCCTAAATAGGGATAATAATCCTGACCTCAGAAGGCTAGCATATGAATTAAACATCTGCAAGACCTGATCTTAACGACAGGCGAATGAAGCATCTCATTCTTGCAATATAATAACTCTTGCAACTCAATTTAATAAGAACTATTTCTGCTAAAGAAGCAAAAGGTGGCTGATTCTGGTATCTAACCAGCCTGAAATTGTTGATGCAGCCTCAAAAGGAAATCAGACTCATAAATGAAAAAAACTTGAGGCTGAAAACAAAACATTAACAAAATGTTGATTTTACCCCAAACCACCATGCCTGGTTGGTTCTTTTGCTGTAACAAGACAGCTTTTGAGTTTGGCCTTCCTGAGCATTGGGATGGTAGTTAGCTTTCCTGAGCACTGCTCTCCCAAGGTAAGCCTTATCAGTATATTTATGTTGTTTATTTCAATAGTTTGAAGATATATTTAGTTGGAGAAAGATTCAAACTATGATCACTAACAGTTCAAGGACAAGACTTTTTGATACCTGGAAGTTCTATCAAAGGTATAAACTTTTAATATTAAGTTTTTGTATTAAAAAAAGTAATATTTTATACAAAAATTAGCTGGGCATGGTGGTGTGTGCCTGTATTCCCAGCACTTTCAAAAGCCTAGGTGGGCAGATCATTTGAGCCCAGGAATTCGAGATCAGCCTGGGCAACAAAATGAGACTGTGTCTCTGAAAAAAAAAAATTAGCCAGGTGTGGCAACATGCACCTATAGTCCCAGCTACTCAGGAGGCTGAAGTGGGAGGATCGCTTAAGCCTGGGAAGTTGAGGCTGCAGTGAGCCATGATCGCACCACTGCACTCCAACCTGGGTTGAAAGCAAGATTCTGTTTTGAAAAAAAAAATATATATATATATATAGAAAAGTAAGATTCTGTTATTTTAGCAATACAATTAAATATGTATAGATTAAAGTTACTTTTAGAGTAAGTGAGGAATGTGTTCTAGAACATCATATACAATTCCAAATTCATGCAGATTAAGATTAATATTTCCAAATGAAAAAAATGTAAAAGAGGGAAATGCATTCTTGGAAAGGTTGACTCCAAAACCAGCAGAATGTATCCTTACATTCCTGCTGCTTTTTCTTTTGTTAGCATTATGTCTCTCTCATAAAACACAGAGTCAGCTGGGTGTGGTGGCTCACGCCTGTAATCCTAGCACTTTGGGAGGCCAAGGTGGGCAGATTGCCTGAGCTCAGGAGTTTGAGACCAGCCTGGGCAACACGGTGAAACCCTGTCTCTACTAAAATACAAAAAAATTAGCTGGGCGTGGTGGCATGTGCCTGTAGTCCCAGCTACTTGGGAGGCTGAAGCAGGAGAATTGCTTGAACCCAAGAGGCGGAGGTTGCAGTGAGCTGAGATCACGCCACTGCACTCCAGCTGGGGTGACAAAAAAAACCCCAGTCTGTCCTAAATTAACAATAAAATAGAACATGGTCAGTATTTGTCTTTGAATTAGTATCTATTCTGTGTAACAAACTACCCTAGAACTTAGTGGCTTAAAACAATAATATTTACTATCTCACATATCTATTGGTCAGAAATCTGGGCACGGTATAACTGGGTCCTCTGGCCCAGCGTCTTGCACAGTCATGATGCAATCAAGGTGTTAAAGAAGTTGCAATCATCTCAAACCTCAACTGGGGGTCAGCTTCCCCGCTCACTTGGAACTTGGTTGCTGGCAGGATACAGTTCTTCATAGGCTGTTGGACTGGGACTCAGTTCCTCACCAGCTATTGGCCTGAGGCCACTCTCAGCTCCTTGCCACATGGGTCTTTCCATAGGGCACCCATAACATAGCAACTCATCAAAACACACAAGCAAAAAGTGCTGAAGAGAGAGGGAGAGATGGAATATGCCAACAAGGCTGAAGTCAGTCTCTTGTAAATTAATATCAGACGCGACATCCCATCCCATTTGCCATAGTCTATTGATAGAAGTGAGTTGCTAGCTCCAGCTCACACTCAAGGGAAGGAGATTACACAAGGCTATAAATACCAGAAGGCGGAGGTGATCATTGGAGGCCATCTTAAAAGGCTACCTATGGCTGACTTCTGCATACTGTATAGTACACCTAACTTTCTTTCCAACATTCCTGAGAGTCAAGAGTGTTTTTTAGTATCAGCATATGCTTTACTTCCCAGTAAATACTTGTATGACATTGCTATAAGATGTTTAAAAACTCTTAAAGATAACAGTATATGTTAAAAAAAAAAAAAAAACAGGACAAGAGTTAAGCAAATCATTCAGAGATGTGTCACTAACAGTCTAGGGGGTCTGTGTAAAGGATAAGGCAGCATTATCCTGTGACAAGAGCAACAACTTGTTTTATAATTCCTTCAGACTGATTCAATGGCTCTCACATAATGCAATTCTTAAAAATTCGGGGGAAAAAAGCTTAGATTTCTTTTAAAGCATTAGTTCATGCCCATAAAGTGAGATTTTTACTAACGTGCTATGTCACATTATCTCAAGTTCATGTAAAATATGACCACATTCTATGTCTCTGTGACTGTGTAAATAGTGACCATGTGAATGCTTATAAAAATAAGGCTTATATTCCATATATGTCACTGTATGAAATGTTTTTGAAATTTAATCCATTAGCTCATTTGGACCATGGTGTTAATTCAAAGTCATATGCTTGATGTTCATGTAAGTTTTCTAGTTTTGCAACAGAAAACATTGTTGCTGAAAGTCTTATCCTCCTCTAGGTTGGTTTTTTATATATATATATATATATATATATATATATATATATATATATACACACACACACACACACACACACACACATATATACACACACACACACACACACACACATATATATATATATACCTAAACACATACATATTTATACAACATATGTATATTTGTGGGCATATAAAGATTGTGGATAGATGGGGAGAATTTATCACCACCCTTGTGAAAACAACTCAAGGTACATTACCTTCAAAAAGACGGTCAACATCATGATTTATATATTCCTCCTCAACAGTCATCATTTGTTTGCAAAGAAAGTGGTTATCTGAGAATACCCATTCTACTTTTTTTCTGATATTGGTGAATATGAATTTGATTAGAAATGCTACTTTTAATATGTTTGCTAAGAGTCCTGTTACAGTTGTGACAGATACTTTTACTTGCCAGTAAATTCTTCTTTTTTAAAAAAATTTTTCCTTCACTCTGAAATGTTTTATACTTGTTATTTCCAAATTTATGGCTATGTAGATTGCTTTCAGTTTAGTGATCTGAGATAAGATGTATTACAAAAATGTATTTCCGTTTCTGCGTCATCAAAGAGAGAAAATGGAGAAAAATAGAAAGTTCATTTTTTTCTCCAAATTTTGTGTCTATGATTAATGAGCTGCTGACTTTGTGGAGAAGGATTCCCCTCTCCACAAGGGTTTCAAAGCATTGTTTGTGAATCCGAAAATCAGAAGCTCACTCTGAATCCAAAGTTTCAGCTGTTTGAACTCAATGCAACTCATAGTGTGTTGAGGAACAGTAACTAGAAAAAAGGAGAAATTAAGCTAACCATTTCTCTCTTCTTTTCACTTGTTAGACTACATCTGTTTAGCCTTGACATTAAATTTCAAATGGGGTATTGCTACATTAAAATGCCTGTGGCGAAAACCCAATGGGAAACAAAGTATTGTAAAAGATAGCTGAAGAATCTGTAGTTGTATTCATTTGCTAAGGCTGCCATAACTAAGTTCCATCACAAACCGGCTCACTTAAACAACAGAAATGTTTTTTCTCACAGTTCTGGAGGCTAGCTATCTGAAATCAAGATGTTGACAAGATTGGTTCCTTCTGAAGGCTGTGAGGGGAGGGTCTTTTGTCTGTTCCAGGCCTGTCTCCTAGGCTTGTAGATGGTGTCCTCCCTGCAATTTCATATCACCTTCCCTATATGCATGTTTCTGTGTGAAATTCCCCCTTTTTATAAGGAAATTTGTCATGCAGGATTAAATTCCACCTTATAACCTTACTTGAGCTTGATTACCTCTGTAAACACCCTATCACCAAGTAAGGTCACATTCTAAGGTACTCAGGTGTGAAGTCTTCAACACATAAATTTTTAGGGGAAACAATTCAGTCCATAACATTGTCTTATTCCATTCAGTCTAACATAACAAAATATCACAGACTGGGTGTTTTATTCCTCACACTCCTGGAGTCTTAAAAGACCAAGACCAAAGTGCCACTAGATCTGGTGTCTGGTGAGGGTCCTCTTCATAGATGGCTGTCTTTTCACTGTGTCCTCACATGGCAGAAGAAACAGGAGACTTCTCTGCGGTCTCTTTTATACAGGCACTAATTCCATTCGTGTAAAAATGTTTTAGAGGGTATATAATAACGATTTTCAAATTTCTGAAAGACTGTGCTGAAAAAGAGTGATGAGATTTTTCTGGGCTGCTCTAAAAGACAAAACTAAAATGAATACATAAAATTAGGGAAGTAAAAATTTTAATATATACAATACATTATTTGAGAACTTGTATATTTCATAAGAAAGGCTTTGGATTTTGCAGTCATTGAGACAATAATATAAAATCACATCACCAATCATTGCTAGCAGATGAGGACTTATGTTTTTGCCTTCTCTCAGTCTTGGCTATTCTCTTTTAGTAAAATGGGGATAATAACTGTTTTCATACGATTGCTGTGAAAGCTATATGAGATTATGTATATTTGACATCTAGCACTGTGCTCAGCCCAGATTACAACCTTAGAGAAGATTATTAATACTACTATTACTATTTTGAGTTTTCTAATTATTCTAAAGTAAAGAGACTATTTCAAAGAATTAAAATACTGGGTAGAGGGCCACTTTTCACAGATATTACAGCAATTCTTAAATTGTTTGGAGGTCAAATAAAGGATTTCTAAAAGTGACTTATACATTAGTATTTTATGGTTCTAGAAGTAGATGAGATACATAAAATGTAGTATATTATACATAAAATGTAGTAGATGAGATACATTAGTATTTTATGGTTCTAGAAGTAGATGAGAAGCTGAAAGTAGATTGAGTAGCCTAGGTTTCATATCTTCCCCAAATCCCCACCCCCACTGGACAAAAACTAGAGTTTCTATTGCTTACTTTGGTTGTATCATTCCTAAACTACTTAATTTCATAACTTGTAGCAATATTTCCCCTGTCATTGTTTTATTAATGTTCAAAAATGCCTGTACAAACACCAACATCAATTTGAATGTAATCTTCAATGTCAAATATTATCAGAAAAAGCAGCACTGAATATTCAACTGTTGCAGCTCCTTGAAACTGAATGAATGCCCCTAAATACAAGTCTGTTGTGGGTTTATTGGAATAAGTACAAATTAATCTCTTCCTCATAAAAGGAAATAGAGAGGATCCATCATCCATCCATTCGTTAATTCCTAAGTCATCAAGGTATACCCTGTTGTGCGTCCTGAGACTGCTAGGCATTGGGAATACAAATGCTTAGCAGTCTCAGGGCACACAACAGGGTATACATCAGGGAAAGCACCATCTTGCAGGAGTTTTCAGTTTAGTAGAGAAAACATCCAGGTAGACATTTGTTTATTAAAGTGTTACTGCAGGTGATACGGTTTGGCTGTGTCCCCACCCAAGTCTCATCTCAAATTGTAATCCCCATGTGTTGGAGGAAGGACCTGGTGGGAGGTGATTGGATCACAAGGGCGGACTTCCCCCTTGCTATTCTCATGTTAGTAAGTGAGTTTTCGGGAATTATGGTTGTTTGAAAGTGTGTGGCACTTCCACATTTGCTCTCTGTCTCTCTCCTGCTCTGCCGTGGTAAGACGGACTTACTTCCTCTTTGCCTTCTGCCATGATTTTAAGTTTCCCGAGGCCTCTTAGTCATGCTTCTTGTTAAGCCTGTGGAACTGTGAGTCTATTAAGCCTCTTTTCTTCATAAATTACCCAGTCTCAGGTAGTTCTTCATAGCAGTGTAAAAATGTACTAGTACAGCAGGTTACTAAAATGGGCACTTAGCCACAACTTTGATGGTCAGGAAGGGCTTGGCAGAAGAAGTGTTTCTAAGCTTAGGCTATAATGGTTAGTAGGAGTTCACAGGTAAAAAGGAGGAGGAAAGAGTGCTCTGGAAAATAGAAAACTATATGTGAATGTTCAAGAAAGAATATGCATCAAAGAAGGAATTAACCTGGGGTGAGAAGGAACACGATGTGGTGGAAAACTGCATGAGCCCAGAGTCAGGAGACCTTCTGTAGCCATTAAATAGTGATGCCCCTTTCCCATCCATGAATGCAGGATGCGCTGTATAACGTTAAGAATGCTAGTCAGCTTTAGTGTTCATATATTATTTAAGTTCTCTTATGCAAATTTTTAAAATGATCACACTCTTATAATGAGATATGAAAAATAGATTGGGGATGACTAGATGTTAAGCTGCTAAAAGCCAAATCTATTTTTTTCTCATCTTTGCAATAACTCAAAGTGCCTAGCATGGTGAAATTATGTAAAATCGAACCAAGATATGCTTCTCTATACAGAAGGAATTTAACATGGAGTCACGTCACAAGTACTGGTTTTTCCAATGGAGAAATGAATAAGAATGGACTCGTTCTGTTAAGAGGAAAGCTCAATCTCCCATAGTGCAAAATGAAGCTCTCTGTGAAGTGCTCTGCAGAGTACTCAAATCAGAAGCCAGATCACGGAGGCCTGGCGTACCTGCAGCAGTGGCTCTCAAACTATTTTACCACAAAATAAACTTGGTGATTTGTTTAGAATACAAGTTCCCTTGTTTTAGCTTCCTACAGTCTAATTGTGTTGCCCCAGGCAGAAGCACATGAGTCAGATGTACACTCAAGTTTCATTGCCAGAACCAAGTCCTTGCCCCTCACATTGGATCTTTCCTGTGTTTTCAACCTTTCGTCTCACTTTAAACCCTACCTCAATGCTTGCTTCAACCACGTGGAAGTGGCTCAAACATACCAGTTTATTCATGCCTCCATGCCTTTGTTATCAGCCCTCCCTCTATTTTAAAATGTTTTTGCCCTTAAAATGCAGTGTTCTGTTTCCCAGGTAACTGCCCACACATATTTCAAGACTCATCTATTTTAAATTTCTTCTCTGCCTTTCTTGTTTAGACTTGACCGCTCACTTCTTAGTGTCTTTACTTTAACCCTGACCTGTGATGTAATCTATAAAACATTTCTCCACTTATTTTTTATACATTTCTTTCTTCTCTATTACAGTATTTGATAAGATAAGCACTTAATAAATGTTTGCTAAATGGTTAAATGCATGAATGTATGAATGAATGAGATACATTCTAAAACAGTGCTTAAAGCATGGATTCTGCAGTTAGACTGCCTGGTTTCAAATCCTTTCTCTATCACTTACCAGGTGTGCGAATTTAGGAAAGTTACTTTAAGCCTCTGTCTCAGTTTCTCAATTATAAATGGGAATGATAATATAGTATCTGCCTCATGTAGCTGTTAAGAGGTTTTAAATAAACTAATATTTGTAAAGCTGTAAAGCACTTAAAAGAATGTCTGGAACATAGTGTTATCAGCATTTATAAAATAAACGAATATACTACAGCAGAGATGATGAATGTTTAAATTTATATCTAGAAACAGAGATTGAGAGCAGAGACAAATCCACAAGATGTAAGAAGAAAAAAGTGATGGGCTTGATGATTGAGGAAGAAAAAGGACTGGGATGAAGTCTTGGGATTCTAATGGTCACTGGAAGGGGTCGGCAAGCTTCTTCCATTAACTCATTACTTTTAATTATTTGATCATAGGAAAGGAGAGTCTGGCCTTGTGGAAAAACACAAAATCAGTTTCATTAGAAAAGAGAGAGTCAGTTGTTTTTAAAACAACAAGAACAATATGCCCTGAATAGTAGAGAAACAGAAGAGCGATTGATCTACAAAGGCAAGACCCAGATTGAGACCACAGTGAACCCTGCAAAATAGAGGAGCCCCTGGGTGGGAGGGGATATAACTGGAACTCTGGGAATGTAACGTGCATGGTATGCTTGTCCGACAGACAGGGCAGCTTAGGGGAATAAGTCTCTGCAGGGTTGTAGTGAAGAGAGAATACGGGACAACTGCAGGACCACAGCTCAGCCAAGAGTAAGTGTAAACTTAAACATATTTCTTGATTTCTCTAAAGTCTCTCTTTTCTGTTAAATACAAATAATAATGCATGCTTCATTCAGCAAGTTATTGTGAAGACTAAATGAGACAGTATTGAAGTTACTATGTAACAGTAAATAAGGTACAGATAATCCTCAGTACAAGCACAATAGTGTGGGACTGCAAAGATGATTGTGCAAAGCAATCTTAACAATCAATGAGAAAACTAATGATTGGGACTTGGCCTTTAAAAAGTTTTGCCAAAACATCAAAATCTTTCTTGCTGTCACTGACAAAGGTACAAGCAAATAAAAATAGTAAAACTAATACCTAGTACAATATAACTTAAAACATGAGAAATGTTTAAAACTAAAGTTACTTTTCATAAAAACTTATCAAAAGTAGTTTAAACCATGCTCGCCTCCTTGTCATGTAACTAACAATGTGGAGCACCATCTTTCTTTACGCACTGGTGAATTATCATACGCTTTTCTAAGTTCAGATCAGCTTCCCGCATTGTATTCTTCATTCTTTCAGTGTCTTGAAACACCTCCAAGAGTTTTTTCTAATGTGAAAATTTTCTGCCAGCATTACTTCCTCTAGGACATCTTCATTCTGTTCATCACAACTACCTTTCTCATTTATGTTCTCTTTTAGTAAATTTCTGTGGCCTCATACCTAGAAACTGAAATGACAGCAGTGTCAATATTCCATAGTCAGCTGTCTTCTTATTGGATCTAATTTCACATCCAGCATTATTGCTTTTGGCTTCTTGGCTGCACTTTCGTCTGTTGCACAATTCCTTCTTTTAATCATCCGTTTTGTAAAATGTCACATGAGTTTATCATGGGAAGACATGGAGGCAACACAATTACATGCTTTGCTGGGTGGTAACTGAGTAACAGATGTGCAGTAGCCATACTGAGGTGATCCGTCACTCATCATGATGTGCATCTGATATTTATGTAGTGATTTCTGAACTGAAGTGCTCTCAGTGAGGTTAGAACTTCATGAAATTGCAGTTAATATACCATAGTTAATGAAACGTGAACCATGTTATTGAGGGACTGGTGTTATTCAACTAAACCATGGTAACTGAAATTGATACATATGAATTAGCAAATCAAGAGCTGCCAGTATTTTTAATTTCATCCTTTCAGTGTTCTTAATTTCTTTTTAATCAGTAAGACTTATGTTTTTATGCACAGCATTGTGATGAGGATCCCCAGGTTTTGATGGTTAAGCTGCAATTTGAGTAAGAGTTTCAAAATTAGGCTTAGTTCCTAACCCCACTCTCTGCGTGATCCTGTTTCCCACACCATTCCAAACATATCAGTGTGGCACACACCCAGGCTGAGAACCACTGCTCTAAAGCCTTCCACATAATTGAAAGTTCAGTCACTCTAGCTTTGAATTTTTCTACTTAAAAAAAATCGTTAAGAAAGCTATTAATTTAGAATTTTTGTGTCTTTGCTTTTAATGATTTCTTCTTGTTTTTGCTTATTTCATTTCCATTTGCTCATTTCATTGTAAAGAAATGGCTCTGAGAAAAATTTAAATTACCTTTGACTTTTCAGAGTGTGCCCCTAGATCTCACTTCACCCCTTTTCCCTCTTTCCATCTCAAGAAACAGAATTAAGAATAAAAGTAAGGGGAGATAGTGTGAGTGAGAAAGAACAGAAATCTAGCCCCATGTAAATTAAAATGTTAAAAATTAAAAAATCACATATTTTAAAAGGATTTTTCCATTAAACATAGGAATTAAATAAGAATTTATGTTAGAGAACTGGGTTTGGGGAGACAAAAGCTTTCGTGAAAACGTTTATTTTAGGTTTATTTTTTAATATCAAGTATTGTGAATATTTTAAATACGAAATAATGGGGAAATGGCAGAAAAAATATACTAACTAGGTGGAGTATTGCATAAATTTAGTGAATGTAAATGTTAGTTTTAAATACATTGTAGCAAGAAGAAAAAATGCAAAAGACACAATGTGAAGTGAAAAAAGTAGGAAACAGAATACTTTCCACGTAAGACAACAATGCAAGGGAGTTGATGCTTCTGCCCCTTTCCTCACTGCAGGAATGCCATTGCTCTCTCCCTCCCAGCCCCTCTCCCTCCCAGCACAAGGAACAAGGTGATGCTTGGCCAATTCCTTAGAGTTACTGCTCAGAAGAAACACTACAATGAGAAATAGTAACTGGCATGTCAAGGTCCTGTTAGCTTCAGGTTCCTGGTATTAATAGAATCAAAATAGTAGACAATTCCCATCCTGATTCTTAACATAAGTTTAATACTATGCTCCACTCTGAATTTCTAAGCCTACCCCCAACCACATCCCAAATGGTGTACCAGTGTGGCCCACTGCCAAAAATAATATAATAATATTCCTCACAGCGGATCACAGTTATACCCAGAGGAATAGAAGGTCGATCTACCTGGAATTCCTTCTCCTCTTGCTGTGAAGCTGGTTCACTGTGCGCTGGTTACCAACTTGTTTGACTCCAGTGAGAGAAAACACCTGTGCATACAACAAGCTGCATGAAGAGACTTTTTACTACTTACAGATAGGCAGCAAGACAACAGAAGCCTGTGACACATTGTAAGCCAGTCTGCAAGGCTCAAGAAATTTGCCCAGGATAGACGGAGTGCCCTCCATGCATACCCCACTTGTATCAGCTGAGGGACCCCAGAAAGCCTCTCACCCTGGGTTTTATGCTGTGGGGCAATGAGATTTGCTGGGCTAAAATATTGAAGGTTATCTTATTTCAGTAAAGCGGGGTCCCAGAACACAGCTCAGGCTGTTCCAGCCAGCCCTCCTTATCTCAGAATGTTGCATTCCCAGAACATTCTACAGCTGTTCTTGAGAACTAGAAATGAGAAAAGGGAGGACAATAGGGCTGGTCCAAGGCCACCCAGAGAACTGTTCTACATTGTTCCTCCCCATCTCCCTTCGCTGCCCCTTTCTCCTCCTCCTCTTTCCTCCCCCTCCTCCTCTTCTTCCTCCCCTTCTTCTTCTTTTCTCCTTTGATACCTATCTGTCCTCCTTAAAGAATTCCAGTCACATCCTGGTAGTGTCCCAGCTGGCTTGAGACCAGAGAGGTTGTCTTTTTTGATTACTTTGCATCCTGAAACGGTGAAAACGAATGCACAGATAACTGATCTTATGGTCTTTTGAAGGAATCTACTCCCCAGTGTGTTTCTAATTCTCTAGGGTAGAATGTTTACAGGAGTACAAATAAACTCCCCTCTTGATAATATTAATCCTCTTTTATAACATATCTGGACTTGTGTTACTTTTCTATTCTCCTTTTACCATGAGTGAGAAGAGAGAAGAATAAAATGGATACCAAAATATATGGACTATGAAATATTGAAAGCTGAGGATTGGGAATTCATAGAAACTATTTCTCTGGATACTATTTTTCTTACAGCACAACCACATGACTGAAGACAGAGCTTATCTGGATCAGTGTTTCAGAAACTGTTGCCAAGAAACTTCTTCAAATGCAGATTCCTGGACCTCAGTGCAAACTACCATATTAGAAGTGAGAGTTGGGGTGAGATGGAAGAGAGGTGATATTGAGAATCTGCATTTTTATAACTTTTATTTTAGTTTCAGGGGTACATGTGAAGGTTTGTTATATAGGTAAGCTCATGTCACAGGGGTTTGTTGTACAGATTATTTCATCACCCATATATTAAGCCTAGTACCCAATAGTTACTTTTTCTGCTCCTCTCCCTCCTTCAACCCTCCATGCTCAAGCAGACCCCAGTGTCTGTTGTTCCCTTTATGTTCATGAGTTCTCATCATTATCTCTCACTTATAAGTGAGAACATGTAGTATTTGGTTTTCTGTTCCTCTGTTAGTTTGCTAAGGCAAATAGCCTCCAGCTCCGTCCATGTTCCCACAAAAACACATGATCTTGTTGTTGTTGTTTTTTTTTATAGCTGCGTCATATTCCATGGTGTATATCTACCACATTTTCTTTATCCAATCTGTCACTGATGAGCATTTAGGTTGATCTGTATTTTTGCTGCTGTGAATCATGCTTAAATAAACATTCGTGACCGGGCGCAGCGGCTCACACCTGTAATCCCAGCACTTTGGGAGGCCGAGGCGGGTGGATCGCGAGGTCAAGAAATTGAGACCATCCTGGCCAACATGGTGAAACCCCGTCTCTACTAAAAATACAAAAGTTAGCTGGGCATGGTGGTGTGTGCTTGTAGTCCCAGCTACTCTGGAGGCTGAGGCAGTAGAATTGCTTGAACCCGGGAAGCAGAGGTTGCAGTGAGCCAAGATTGCGCCACTGCACTCCAGCCTGGTGATGAAGCAAGACTCCGTCTCAAAAAGAAAAAAAAAAAAAACAAAAACATTCATGTGCATGTGTCTTTACGGTAGAATGATTTTAGCCCTTTGAGAAATCACCATACTGCTTTCCACAATGGTTAAAGAAAGTAACTTACATTCCCACCAACAGTGTACAAGTATTTCCTTTTCTCTGTAACCTTGTCAGCAACAGTAACTTTTTGACTTTTTATCAACAGCATTCTGACTTGTGTGAGGTGGTTTTGATTTGCATTTCTCTAATGATCAGTGATATTGAGCCTTTTTTCAGTGCTTGTTGACCACATGTGTGTTTTTTATTAAAAAAAAAAAAAAGTGTCTGTTCATGTCCTTTGCCCACTTTTTAATGGGGTTGTTTTTCTTTGGTAAATTTGTCTTAGTTCCTTATAGATGCTGGATATTAGACCTTTGTCAGATGCATAGTTTACAAGTATTTTCTTCCCATTCTGTAGGTTGTCTGTTAACAGTTTCTCTTCCTGTGCAGAAGCTCTTAAATTTAATTAGATCCCATTTTAAAATTTTTGCTTTTGTTGGGATTGCTTTTGGTGCCTTTGTCATGAAATCTTTGCCCATGCTTGTGTCCTGATTGGTATTGCCTAGATAAGAAAATCTAGAAGAAACTATAAGAAAACCCTAGAAGACACTAGGGTTTTTAGAGTTTTGGGTTTTACATTTAAGTCTTTAATCCATCTTGAGTGAATTTTTGCATATGGTTTAAGGAAGGGATCCAGTTTCAATTTTCTGCATATGGCTAGCCAGTTATCCCAGCACCATTTATTGAATATGGAGTCTTTTCTCCATCGCTTGTTTTTGCCAGCTTTGTTGAAAATCAGATGGCTGTAGATCTGTGGCCTTGTTTTGGGGCTCTCTATTCTGCTCCATTGGTCTATGTGCCTGTTTTTGTACCAGTATTATGCTGTTCTGGTTACTGTAGCCCTGTAGTATAGTTTGAAGTCAGGTAGTGTGATGCATCCAGCTTTGTTCTTCTTGCTTAGGATTGCATTGGCTATTAGGGTTCTTTTCTGGTTCCATATGAGTTAAAATTTTTTTTCTAGTTCTCTGAAGAATGTTGTTGGTAGTTTGATAAGAATAGCATTGAATCTATAAATTGCTTTGGGCAGTATGGCCATTTTAAGGATATTGATTCTTCCTATCCACGAGCATGGGATGTTTTTCCATTTGTTTGTGTCTCCTCTGATTTATTTGACAGTGTTTTGTAATTCTTATTGTAGAGATCTTTTATCTCCATGGTTATCTGTAGTCCTAGGTATTTTTTTTTTTGTGGCAGTTGTCAGTTGTGAATGGAATTGCCTTCCTGAATTAGTTCTCAGTTTGGCTGTTGTTGGTGTATAAGAATGCTAGTGATTTTAGTACATCGAATTTGTGTCATGAAACTTTGGTGAAATTGTTTATCAGCTGAAGACTATGGAGTTTTATAGATATAGCGTCATGTCATCTACTAACAGGGATAGTTTGACTTCCTCTCTTCTTATTTGGATGCGCTTTATTTCTTTGTCTTGCCTGATTACTCTAGCTTAGACTTCCAATACGATGTTGAATAGAAGTGGTGAGCGAGAGCATCCTTGTCTTGTGTCAGAGAACCTGCTGTTTTTTTCTCAGTGTTTAAAAAAAACTTTTTATTGTAAAATCTAACAGATATAGAAGACTATATAAAACAAATCAAATACCCTTATAACCACAGCTAGGTTTAAAAAATATAATTTTTCCATCCATCTATCCTAATCACAGTCCCTTCCCTCTTTTCAAAAGTAATCACAGTCCTGATCTTTATGGTAATCAAGTCCTTATTTTCTTTGTAATTTTATCACCCAAATGTTCATGCCTAAGCACTAGTTTAGTTATGCTTCATATTCCTTCTTCTAGAACAGGACTGTTTTGTTTTAAATTTTTCCTCCTTTTATTTCTTTTTTTTTCCAATGGGGTTTTGGGAACATGTGGTATTTGGTTACATGACTAGGTTCTTTAGTGGTGATTTCTAAGATTATGGTACAACCATCACCCAAGCAGTGTACCCTGTACCCAATGTGTAGTCTTTTATCTCTCACCCCCTCCCACCCTTTCCCTCGAGTCCCCAAAGTACATTGTATCATTCTTATGCCTTTGCATCCTCATAGCTTAGCTCCCACTTGTAAGTGAGAACATATGATGTTTGGTTTTCCATTCCTGAGTTACTTCACTTAGAGTAACGGTCTTCAGTTCCAACCAGGTTGCTTCAAATGCCATTATTTCATTCATTTTTATGACTGAATAGTATCCCATGGTGTGTGTGCATGTGTGTGTGTGTGTGTGTGTGTGTGTGTATAAAATAATTTCTTTGTCTACTCTTTGAATGATGAATGATGAGCATTGGGCTGAGAGAACCTACATTTTTAACAACTTATTTAGGTGATCCTCAGGAACTCTAAACCATGGGAATCACTGCTAGCCTATCTCCTTATACACTTAAGAAGCAAGATCTACAGCCTCCAATGTATCACATTTTATTTCCATAAGCCTTCAAAACCGATCAAGGGTGATGAGGATGGCATTATTTATCTCAATTATGTATTTTCATTCTCCTTCCTAAAAGAAGATTATATGCCTCTATCTGTTGACATGTGACTTGAAATGCTTCTCTTTGGGAAAGGCATACTCCATGATCTGAGGAGGTCATTTACATCACACTTGGCCATGTAAATTGCTATGGCCAATGCAATGTGAGTAAAAGTGATATCTGCTGCCTCTGGGTAGATGGCTTCAAGAGCCATCTCATGGCTCTGTCACTATTCTTTCCTTTTGCCACAAGACTAAGATAAGGCTCTTTCCTCCAGTCTCAATCACCAAATAAGGAAGATACGTGAGGCAGACCCACAGCTCTCCTAGAACCTACATTGACAGAGTAGGAAATAAACTGTTACTGTTGTAAAGCACTGAGACTTTGAACTTGTTTTTATTTTTTAATGGAGCATAACATAAGGAAAGATTTCCAATCCATGGAGATAAAATAATTTTTAAAATTTACTTTCCTATGACAAAAATATGGCCACGTAAAAGCAAAAAGTAGCTTGTGCTGCCTCTAAGGTGGTGCAGTAAGTGCACCTACGAATGCCCAACGAAAGGACAGTCCCAATGTGTATACTAGCTACATACTAGTTTCATCCTGCCTTAGCACCCCCATCCTGCACTGTCTCAAGGACAGCAATAGAGCTTTACTCTGTCTTCAAAACAATGGAAGGATGCATTCTTTGCCCTGTCCTCCTCCTACACATATATACAGTTTGGGCAAAAGGAATACCACCAGGCAAATTGTTTTCAAATCTATCTAATTTCTTCAAGACTTTTCCTGTTTGTTTTTCTAAAATCACTTTCTCTCCTTCCATGGCAACAGGACAAGACCAAACGCTTCTCTTTTAATATTCAAGAGCTGTTGCTCTCAGACAATGTAGTGCTATTCAGCAGAAAAGCCCTATTCAGCATATTAAAAAAATCCCATTAACTCTTCCCTTCTCATCACTTGTGAATTACAGATACCCTGGTCAATACCCTTGTCAGAAACTGATTTCATCTTTCTGACATCAGGTTTTAAACACATATCAGAATGAAAAACAAAGTATATGGCTATTTCTATCTACTCATGTCTCACTGTAAATAAATGAAATGGCAAGGTTCTGAAGTTGATATATAACATTAACTTGATAAATACTATTTGAATCTGGAGACTTATATATGGAAAGGAATTTCCAGAAGCTACCTTTCTTTAGCTCCCAGTCATCTAAATTAATAAAAACATTCTGCAATTAAAAAAAAATCTAAAAGATACTGGAAGCAAGTTTAATATGCTGAAAATATACATGCAAGTCTACTCTATACATGGGTGACAAGTAAGTCACATAGAATTATATTAAAGCAATTATTACATGTCATTTGTGCTTCTTGATTAGTCCAGAGTCCCTATATAGTACAAAAGCAAATATCTTTGTTTGATGACAAAAAGCCAATAATTCCTCCAGGTATAACTGGAACCATGTCATTTGACACAATATGCTTTAAAATGGTACGTGGCTTCAAAACCCAAAGATTTATCAAATATAATTTTGCAAGTGTGCTTACAGGAGCTAATATAAACCTTAGTTTCAAATATTTTGTTTCAAATGTAAGGAACAGTTGCTTCCATATAGAATAGAGCCATTTAGGAGCCACAATCAATCACCGAAGATAATCAAATGTCCCTGAGCTTCATGACCCAGGTTAATTGAGTTAGAGGTAATGATACTTGAATAACCTCTTGTTGCCTGATTTAGAAGCCCATGACACTGCTGAGATACTTATATTTAACTCTTAACAGGATTCCATTATGGTCCAGAAGCTTCTGAGACTGTTGAGTTTGGAAAAAAAAAGGGTGCTCTAAACTCCACCAGGACTACCTCCAAGGGGACAATTCTCAGGCCAAGATAACTAGTGGAAATCTGGCAAATTATTTATACAGTTTTTCCTCTTCCTTTCTTAACTACAAGAATTCGAGACATTCCAAGAGGTTTAGGAGCAGTTTACTTGGTCCCACACTCCCTGGAATACCTCAGAAGACCCCAGAATTATTTTATAACCCCAGGGAACATCCAAATTTCTATAATATAAAAAAAAATACATGCACACTGATTATGGGCTAGACTGTGCCTATCAGACTTATATACAACAAACACTTGGATACATCCAGAATCCTTAAATTTTGGGGGTACAAAATATGAGGCTTCATTCATCAGCCGGCATTCACCACCACAGGCATTGCCACCCCACCACATTTATTATCACCTTGATGGGGACATGTATGCCCTCCATTTCTCAGGTATTCTTTTCCTTCTCTTACACCTTTTTCTTATATCAATTTCTTCCCCATCACACTTCCAAAATATATGACCATAATAAGAATGCCATCTAGACTGCTTAGGGCATTTGTTCATTAAAAAGCCAACTCTCAGCTAAATGAAGAGCCAAAGATCATTAGCGGTGACAGACCATGGAATTTTTGAAATGAGTACCTCCCATAAGGCCTCGAATATCACCTTGGCCAGTTATGACTCTCTTGGTGTGTATTTTATACACCATTTATTTAAAACAGCTTTGAGAGAAGGTCATTCAGGTATTTGGATGTGGGTTAACATCTAAAATGAACCACGGTTTATTATTCTTCTTATTGTCCACTTACTAAGGATAGTATAGTAGATGGTTGAAGTCTATGGCCTCATTTAAAAAAGTGCAAAAACAGCACTTTTTCTCTGTTCATATTAGAATGAATATCTTGATATTTAAGGCTCTAACCCTTTAGGAGTGAGTGGTAATTTTGTGCATATAGTATATCTGCACTTCATCCTTCTAACTCTCGAGCATAATATTCTAACTCAGGCAGAGAAGAGCTGCGGCAAAAGGATGTTAGTGTCAGCAGCAATGTTCCCTTTAAATGGACTGGATCTATAAGACAATCTTATCAAGCTTGTTCTAGCATAAGTGGCAGCTTTATGTTTAAGAACAAGAGGAGGTAGTGAAGGATACCGTGATGCATCATAAACCTGCAGGATTTTTACAAGCCAAGATAGACGTTGAGATAATGAGAACAGATTCACTTGTCAGAGGCTCTGATGTCAAAACTGGAGTTTTCCATTATTTTCAAAAAGAATACTTTTTAATACATTCACAACACAAAAGCATGCAACAGCAATTGATGATCCACAGAAATATATGTGATTAATATCAAAAAGAAGCATCTACCTCTGATTGTCCAGAGTGCCTGTGGGTGATATGATAGTTACTTTAAACATTATATATTTTTGAATGTTAACTTTTGCAAGTCCATCTTGTTTGCTCTCATTAGTCTGGAACTGCTTGAAGGGCCATTCTACAAAAAGCAATTCATTTCAGACTATGAGCAGGATTTTTATGAAACTTCTACACAAATGGGAACTGAAGAAATTTAGTCACCATAGGGCAAAAGATGAAGCTCCATCATTAAAATATCTTTGAGAGGAACTGAGAAGACTCAAATGGGTAAGGCTCAGAATGTAAAGAGATTAATGCTAAAATGCCCCCAGAGTACAGTGTGGAACTGTTAATGTCCTACGAATTTGTTAACCTAGAAAAAGAATGGGTTGTAAATTTGAAAGTGTGGTCATGTTACAGAAGCATTAAGAGAATTTAGGAATGAGAGGATTGCAAGAGCTACCAGGGGCCATCTGATTTTTTCTGTGATGCTCTCTGGGTGAAGCATAGAAATAGGCATGATATAGAATACTTCTGCTTTAAAAGACCAGGACTGAATATCCTAAACAAGGACCAAAGAAAGTATCTTGGATTCTGAAAAGGAAGTGGGGGCAGAGGGCATTCTAGTCAGAACTCCACTAGAAAAAGAAATGACTTAACTATTTGTTGCTTACTGATAAACACAATCATTGGACATTAGGAAAGAAGTTATTTAGTATCAGGGATCAAAAAGAATTTGGAAGGTTTGAACGGGATTAAGAAATGAAAATAGAGGAAGATGTATGAATAGCTTGTTTCAGTATATAAACCAGTGATGTAGGGATATGGTGAACACCATTTTTTAGTTTATTGAGAAAACTTAGTAGAATTTTATTTAAAAATGTAAAGGATGTCAAGTACTAGGTCCTATTATTTCCCTCAAGACCAGTACCCCCAGCTGCTCCAAATGGAGCAGCAAAGTGAAATTAGCCAATTCCCTTGAAAGGCTGTAGTGGTTCAGCTTCAGGGGGCTTGTTAATTTTCCTTCTCCAGGGGTTCCAAGTGAGGTCTGAGAGCAGAGCAGGGAGGCAGAGTGAAAAGAGGAATTAATAAGCTTTCTAAAGTATTGCTACCCCTACTTCTTTCAGGGGAATTAGTTAATTTCACTTTGTAACTCCATTCAGATCAGCTCAAGTTTGGGAAAAGCTCCAATTAAATAGAGGGAGAGGGGAGACAAAGGCAACTGGTAGGAAAGAGAGGGAATGGACAGAATTTAAATCGGTGACCTCAATCCAAAGCATTGCCCCAAATACTCAAAGTACTTTACAAATAAATATTACAAATATTTATGAAAGATCTGGCCAGGACATAAAAAGTTTTCATTTTTATTAATTTCATTCTTCCTTCAAATCTTGGTAAAACTTCTGAAATATAAATATTTTCTATTTCACCTGAATCACAGGGTTCACAGCAATGTCTTTATGCCTGATCCATATAACTTTCTCTCAATTTCTTCACACCTGGATGGTATGAATGTCTCTACCCATTTCTGATATGAAATAACAATATCAAGTGTTTTAAAATTGAAAACAAGAAATAAACACATAGAGGGGACTTCTCTTAAGCACTGCCTTGAATTATAAAAAGGGAAAAAATGACAATAGAATGAAAGAAACTAATAGAAAAAAAATAAAGAGATGATAAGTGGAAGAGGCTCAAAGGGAAGATATACATGAAAATAGTAAGCACATATAAATTACCTATGGACATGAAGTATCATATTTTAAAGGTATTATAAAGGGCTTAAGTCAATACATTCATTTGATTTATAATATATAGATAATGGACAAATTGTCCCTAAGAAACACATAAAAATCACTGAAATAAATAATGTAATACAGCCCTTAGCCTAGTGTAAATAAGTGTTCAATAAAGTACTAGTATTTTTAAATTATTTTTCCATTATCTGTAGAACACTTCTGTTTATGCTTCTCTACAATATTTAAGACCCTTTCTTACAAAATAATATTTTACCTTTGACAAACTGGACTGACATGAACCAATAATATTAAAAAATTAAGGATATACAGACTAGTCTTTTGATAGGTAACATGATTAAATAGAAAAAGCACAGTTTTGGCGCCAGGTCACAAACAAAATTTATGTTTTTAGGCAGACTCTATGTGTGGCCTTGGGCACATTCCTAGGCCATCCTAAAAAAGAAATATCAATCTTCTTTCAGAAAATGAGGATAATAAGATCTGCTGTGTAAGACTAGGGGACTAGAGGACACATATGTAAGGCACCCAAGACAGTACATATGCAGTGTCCAACAAACGCTAGCTAGTATTATCATTACTAAAAGTTAAATATGGGTAAGGCTAGGGCTGAAAAGCCATGTAAGAGCTCATCTTATCAGCAGACTCCCAAACTAGTTTTGCATCAATATAACCTGTATAAAACTTAACAAAAATAGAGATTTGAAGGCCCCACTTCAAATTTGTTAGATCAGAATTTCTGTGAATGCTGTCCAGAAATCTAATTCCAATTCACCATGTTATTTGTAATAATAATACTTAGATGGGTTAGGTCACTTGCCAATATCTCACAGTGTCCATGCAAAAACTAGAACCCTAGGCTTCCTTTGTCTCCATTTGAGCTTGCCTATTATATTACTGTATTTCTGCAATCAACTACAGTCTTGTATTCATGGTGTCCTTAGAAGTCTAATTATTATTATTAACCATTTTGCAGTCTGATTTTGTACACTTGGTAAATCTCACTATGTCTTTTTTTCCCCAAACTCCAGACTCCTCCTGGCAGACAATAACCAAGCATATACTTTGCCCACTTTCTATGGATTCTTCCTGTTACTTTGCCACTGTTTTGTTTACAAACACAGACCTGAATCAAGAATTCCTATATAGTAGCTTCACTGAAAGCACATAAAAATAACATTTCACCTAAATATAAACTTGTGCTTCTAAACAAGATAGAGTAGCAGGGACCAGATTTACCTTCCTACCTGAAACAACTGAAAATCTGAACCAAATATAGAAAACAACAGTGCTTAAGACATTGGCCATCAGGCAGCAAAGGACAGTGATCGCTAAAATGTGGGAAACAATGCCTCCCATGCTCCAGCTCACTTCCTAAAGTGAATTTGCAGGTCATGGTGTAGGAAGAGAACAGACTGACAGAACTAAAAAAGGTTCAAATCATACCACGTATTGTTTCTGGCCACAATAAAATTAAATTCAAAATCAAAAACAGAAAGATCCCTAGAAAATCCCCAAATATTTGGAAACTGAATAACCCTCTACTAAATAACCTATTGATCAAAGAAGAAATCAAAGTAAAGTTAGAAAGTATTTTGTAATAAATGAAAATGAAAATACACATATCAAAAATTGTCAAATATGGCCAAAGAAATGTATGAGAGAAACTTATAGCATGAATATGCCTACATTAGAAAAGAAGAAAGGTCTTAGGTTTCACCTTAAAAAAAAGAAAAGAAAATTAAGTCTTTAAGTATAGAAAGGGAAATAACAAAGATCAGAGTGAAAATTAAGAAAATATTAAACAAAGAAACAACGAAGAACATAAATTATGAAAACCAAAATGCGGTTATCATTGATCAATAAAATCAATAAACTACTAACCACACTGATCACAAAAAAAGAGAAAACACAGAAATTACTAATATCTGAAATGAGAGAGGTAATATCATTACAGATTGTACAGATATTAAAAGAATTATAAAGGGATATTATTAATAACTTTATGGTAATAAATTTGATGACAGACAAAATGAACAATTTCCTTGAAAAACAAACAACACTTACTGAAGAAGAAATAGCTTGCATAGTCTCATATACTTTAGTATATAGCCTCATATATACTAAAGAAATGAAAGCTGAAATTTTAAAAACCTTCTCACAGAGAGAAGTGCTGTGTTTGGGGGTGGGGAGGAGATTACAAAGGGGCATGAGAAAATTTTTGGAAATTAATGGCTATGTTTATTATTGTGATGATAGTTTCAAAGATGACTGTCTATGTCAAGATTCATCAAATTGTATGTTTTCAATATGTGCTGTCAATTGCATTTCAATAATGCTGATTAAAACTGTGATGAAAAAAATACCGCATTTAAAAAGCATGTGGTAGTTGGTAGTTTGTATTCGCTCAAGAGGACTCCAAAAATTAATCAGAAACATACAATTCCAATCTTAGAAAATGATCACAAAAAGAACCTTAAACCAGAAAGTGAGAATCCCTCAAGTTTAATGACATTGTAGATCTTCTAGAAGTGTTTTTTTCCTTTCTTGGATGAAAGGTGATTATTTGAATTTCTAATAAAAAATCTAACATTTTCAAAGATAACATGTTTACTAATGGCAAGGAGAAAATACCTATAATCACTATGACTGAAATCAGAGAGGAATAATATCCCCATGTCAAAGTGTGTGCAAGTCTGTCCACACCTCTTTCTATTCATCAACAGTATCTGTGCACTTCATAGGCCTCTCATAAGAATAGAATAAAATAATGTCTAAAAGGAGCTTTTTGTATAAAATGTTTAGTGTTTCTAATATTTTGAATGAACAAGACTCATAAGGTGGAATGGAAAATAATTTTATTCATTTATCAAATCTGCCTTTACATATCAATTCACAGGTGATTATTCCACCCTTCACCGCCTCCCACATCCCCAGTTTATATGGAATCTAGGGAAGGTCCCATGATTTTTCTGGTCAAACTCAAAAAAGTAAGAAGTCTTTACTCTCCCAAGCTATTCTGGAACACTGAGTATGTTCTGCCCAATGTAATACCAACCCTGGATATAATTCAGTGTTAAAGCTTCACTCCTGATTAACATTGACCACCTACAGTGTGGGAAGAGAGAAGGAATTGATTGCCTTCTTCCCTTTTATCCTCTTTGTGCTTCAGCATCTCCTCCTTCAGCTTGCTACTGTGGATTTGTTACCTCTCCAGGATCTAAACAGAGGATGTAAAGTACACAAAAAGGCAGGAGAGTTTTTACTTGGGCCCTGATATGGTTGTGTTGAGGTTTAAAGCAGATCCTTCCTCTTATGAAAATATTCATGGGTTCTTGGGAAAACCTCATCATAGAAAATCATGAAAATCGTTTTTTTTTTGTTATTTTATTATACTTGAAGTTCTGAGAAAATCATGAAAATCTTTAACTAGCAGCCCTCAATGGAAGCACTACCTAGAGCATTAGTCAGAACTCTTCTCTTCTTGGGTATCTAGCTGTATACTTTCAACACCTTTTTGTTGAGTTTTCCTTGTACCGCCAAGTAGTCCATTTGAAGGAGATCTGAAATGACCCTCGAGCACTATTTCTTCCTCTCATATATCTCACAATCTGACCAAAGAAAACCTCCTATGTTTTATATCACTTGGAGCCTAACTACATTCTGTATTACTTTCCTAGGGCTGCTGTAACAAAGTAGCACAAACTGGGTGGCTTCAAACAACGGAAAGTTATTTATTGTCTCATGGTTCTGGAGTCTGGTAATCCAAAATCAAGAGGATGTCAGGGCCATGCTCCCTCTGAACCCTGTAGGGGAGAATCTTTGCCTCCCCTAGCTTCTGGTGCTTGTCGGCATTCCTTGCCTTACAGGTGCATCATGCCAACCTCTGCTTCTGCCATCACGTGTCCATTTTTTTCCTATGTGTCTTTGTCTCTTATCTTGACTCTCACAATTTCATCCATCACATATGTCGACCAACCCAATGGCAGCCCTGTGCTCTACTGCCACTGGACCCTCAAGCTGACACATGAGGCATTATTCCTCTCTGACTTCGGTGAGTTTTTATTAGAAATTCAAATAATCACCTTTCACCCAAGAAAGGAAAAGAATACTTCTAGAAGATCTACAATGTCATTAAACTTGAGGGATTTTCACTTTCTGGTTTAAGGCTCTTTTCATGATCATTTTCCAAGATTGGAATTGTATGTTTCCAATTGTTAATTTCTGGAGTCTTCTTGAGGGACTACAGACTAACTATTACAGGCTTTTTAAATGCAATAAGTATTTTTTCATCACATTTTTCATCAGTTTTATTAAAATGCAATTAACAGCACCTCCTTTTGGAAGACGGGTATTGTTAGCATCTATTATATTAGGGCCTCAGTCAAGACTTAAGCTGAAATAGCTCCATATTTATTTACATACATAATTGTGAGAGTAGAATGACAATAGTTCTATTAAAGCAAATGCATACCAACCACATCTATAATCAGAAATTTTATTCTTAAGGGTTAAAATAAGAAGCATACATTACTTCTTCTTTCTTCTGTGTTGTTTTCTTCTATCTTCTCTGTTGTTTTCTTGGTGAGGGAAGCCAGATGAGCTTTATTACAAGTCATATGCTATTATTGGCTCATTAATATATAGTGTGACCATGAGTAATCAACCCAAAAGCATAATCACTGAAATAAATAAGTCATTCAGAAAACTAAAATTAGGCTGTAGTATAAATAGCTATCTCTCCAGATAATTTTTGGAGATACATAATAAAAGTGGTTAATTTGATATCTTTGTTTTTTTGTTTTTTTTTTTGAGATGGAGTCTTGCTCTGTCGCCCAGTCTGGAGTGCAGTGGCGCGATCTTGGCTCACTGCAAGCTCCGCCTCCCGGGTTCATGCCATTCTCCTGCCTCAGCCTCCCGAGTAGCTGGGACTACAGACGCCCGCCACCATGCACGGCTAATTTTTTGTATTTTTAGTAGAGACGGGGTTTCACCGTGTTAGCCAGGATGGTCTCTATCTCCTGACCTCGTGATCTGCTCACCTCGGCCTCCCAAAGTGCTGGGATTACAGGCGTGAGCCACCGCACCAGACCAATTTGATATCCTTCACCAAATTGTTTTGCAGGTGAATTCAGATGAGAATAAAATGACCAAAAACAAGCATAAAATAGCAAACATGGAAGGCTAAAAAACTTAAAGAATGCAATAATTGTGTTAAGAAATGTTGAATACATTTAAAATGATAAAAGGTAAAAAGGAGAAAGTGGTTTTACTGCACATGACTCATGCAGACAACTAACTTTCTTAGCACCTATTTCTTACAGGAAAATAATTAGCTGCACACATAAAAGCTAAGATTAAATGAGAACAATTTGCAATCATTCTTGAGATGTGGAATGTTCATGATCACATCCCTATAACATGCACTACCACCCACTGCATAGCTCATGGTCCCATTGATCATAATTTCCATCCATTACATGCCAAGAGCTATGTGAACTCCTCTTAAGAGAAGAGGAATAATAGTTACTTTATCCTTTTTAAATTTCATCAGATAACATCTTTTCTTTTTCCTGCCAATATACTACTATAACTTTATTTGAGCTTATGTAATTGCATATGTCCAAACCATTGAGTCAAAATGCTATTTCGTACTATTAAAAATATTTTACATACATGTACAATAGCAGTCCTCCTCAATCTCAACCCCTCCAGTTACATGCTAGACTTAAATTGATTCCCTAATGTGTGCTTTACTCAACCATATCAGCTCACATTATTCCCTACTTAGTACTTCCGTGCAATTCAGACCAGCATCAGTGACTTCCTGTTACACCTATGTGGTTAGAATTACAAAGGGTTTTGGTGAAAACCCAGCTGTGACATTCTCCTTTATTTCACCCCAGTCAAATGTCTGGCTCTTAGAGACCTTCCATTCTCACACAGAATCTGCTACCAACAGGCTCTGTTTAGTTTCCATTTTATGAATAAAAATTTTCAAACTTTGATCTCAGCTCCAGCTTCATTATCCCAAACTTTCTGTGACTTACAATGAAATTTCAAAACAAATACAGTGCTTGAGGAACAAACACTCCAAGCAATTCAGGGTTCAGGTATGTGGGACTGAATGAATAACCTTAGGATATTTGAGAAGGGAATAGAGTTGGCACTCCTGTCTGTCCACAGTCACCTTTTGTAAACCTTATTTTCTCCCTTTTCTTGTCTGTTCTTCCCTGACAGCAAGATGCTTTGTATTCTTCAGCTCTCTGTGACTGCCACAATAATTCATTTACAAAAAAAGTGTTATGTGTCTAATAAGTTACATCTTAGGAATATTTAAATTTCTAAATAATACCAGACAAAGGGAAGAAACTCTTTAAAAGGGGGACCAGTACAAAAATCACTGCATTATAAAACAGGAAGGGACGCAAATTCTTCTTCCTTGGGTTTCATTGTGTGTGGTGGCTTATTCATCCAATTTTTCAACAAAGATTTTTTAAGAGCCAATATATACCTTCATGGTGCTTGAATTCTTTTATCTTATTTCAATTTGTTCTGTACCAGTGTTAGCTGGACATTTGTCTAGCTTGCCTCTCACTTGTGGACTAGTTTCAAGAACAAAGCGAGCTAATTATATGATACAGTAGTGCCTTATATATAATACTCACTCAATAAATGAGGAATTTAATTCATTCTCATCTAGTTCCCCTTTGGAAAAAAAGTGCATTGTAATCTTAAGGGACTTTTCCAATGTTCTACATCTGGTCAGTGAAAAACAAAATAATTCACTAGCATTTTAGGTGCCAGTATAGAAAAACACTTTTTGCATAATGTTAACAATCAAATCATACCGTATTGGCAACGTCTGATTCAAATTTGAATCTTTAGCACCAATTTATTTGAAAATTATACTTTTAACTTTTCTGTTCTCATAACTATTAAGCTAACTATTCCTGGTTGGTCCTGATGCATTATAGAGTTTTATGATCACTCTGCAGTGTGGCCTGACAGGATCTATGGCAGGAACAGCCTCACTATGCTCAGAGTGCATTCGTAAGAAAAGCCTCAGTTTTTTTTTTCTTTTATTATTATTATACTTCAAGTTTCAGGGTACATGTGTACAATGTGCAGGTTAGTTACATATGTATACATGTGCCATGCTGGTGTGCTGCACCCATTAACTCGTCATTTAGCATTAGGTATATCTCCTAATGCTATCCCTCCCCCCTCCCCCCACCCCGCAACAGTCCCCAGAGTGTGATGTTCCCCTTCCTCTGTCCATGTGTTCTCATTGTTCAGTTCCCACCTATGAGTGAGAATATGTGGTGTTTGGTTTTTTGTCCTTGCGATAGTTTACTGAGAATGATGACCTCCAATTTCATCCTGTCCCTACAAAGGACATGAACTCATCATTTTTTATGGCTGCATAGTATTCCATGGTGTATATGTGCCACATTTTCTTAATCCAGTCTATCATTGTTGGATATTTGGGTTGGTTCCAAGTCTTTGCTATTGTGAATAGTGCCGCAATAAACATACGTGTGCATGTGTCTTTATAGCAGCATGGTTTATAGTCCTTTGGGTATATACCCAGTAATGAGATGACTGGGTCAAATGGTATTTCTAGTTCTAGATCCCTGAGGAATCACCACACTGACTTCCACAATGGTTGAACTAGTTTCCAGTCCCACCAACAGTGTAAAAGTGTTCCTATTTCTCCACATCCTCTCCAGCACCTGTTGTTTCCTGACTTTTTAATGACTTCCATTCTAGCTGGTGTGAGATGGTATCTCACTGTGGTTTTGATTTGCATTTCTCTGATGGCCAGTGATGATAAGCATGTTTTCATGTGTCTGTTGGCTGCATAAATGTCTTCTTTTGAGAAGCGTCTGTTCATGTCCTTTGCCCACTTTTTGATGGGGTTGTTTTTTTCTTGTAAATTTGTTTGAGTTCATTGTAGATTCTGGATATTAGCCCTTTGTCAGATGAGTAGATTGCGAAAATTTTCTCCCATTTTGTAGGTTGCCTGTTCACTCTGATGGTAGTTTCTTTTGCTGTGCAGATCCCATTTGTCAATTTTGGCTTTTGTTGCCATTGCTTTTGGTGTTTTAGACATGAAGTCCTTGCCCATGCCTATGTCCTGAATGGTAATGCCTAGGTTTTCTTCTAGGGTTTTGATGGTTTTAGTTCTAACATTTAAGTCTTTAATCCATCTTGAATTAATTTTTGTATAAGGTGTAAGGAAGGGATCCAGTTTCAGCTTTCTACTTATGGCTAGCCAGTTTTCCCAGCACCATTTATTAAATAGGGAATCCTTTCCCCATTGCTTGTTTTTCTCAGGTCTGTCAAAGACCAGATAGTTGTAGATATGCGGCATTATTTCTGAGGGCTCTGTACTGTTCCATTGATCTATATCTCTGTTTTGGTACCAGTATCATGCTGTTTTGGTTACTGTAGCCTTGTAGTATAGTTTGAAGTCAGGTAGCGTGATGCCTCCAGCTTTGTTCTTTTGGCTTAGGATTGACTTGGCGATGCAGGCTCGAAAAGCCTCAGTTTTAAGAGGAGTGATATAAACCTAGAATGACAGGGGAGAATGGTGACCAGATGTAGGATGAAAATACAGTTAAATGAAAAATGGCAAAGGAATCAGAGGATTTTGGACCTTGAATATCAAGAATTTCAGGGGTCCCATTAATGCTATTTTCAAATCTTTGAAGGTGTTGAATTTAGTAAATGAGTAAATGATTTATGTGTGTTTTCAGAGACAGAAATAAAACCAAAGCTGAAGAAAAAGAAAATCAATTGCTATCAGTTTAACTATAACTAATTTATTGAATCAGTTGGACTCAGTAGGATACAAAAAGGAAGAGCAAGAGAGTGAGTGAATAAGAGAGAGGGAGAAAGAAAAAAGGAAGAAAGAGAGAGAGAAAGAGGAAGGAATGAAGGAAGGGGAAGGAAAGAGAAAGAGAAAGTAAGAGAGAGAAAGAAAGAAAGAAAGAGAGAAAGAAAGAGAAAAAGAAAAAGGGAAAGGGAAAGGGAAAGGAAAGGAACGAAGGAAGGGAGGGAGGGAGGAAGGAAAGAAGGGAGGGAGGGAGGAAGGAAGGAAGAGAGGTAAAGAAAAAGCAAGCAAGCAAGGTTTTGCCCTCTGACCTTTCATATACACCCCTAGGGTGTTTCTCTTTCCCCATCATTTATTGGCATCTAGGACAAGCCTCTCTGCCCACATTTAGTCACAAGAACAGTCTCATTTCAGTACTTTTCAAAGCACCACCCAATAATATAAAAAGCTTTGAATCTTACCCTAATTGAAGCTTCTCCCTTCCCCTGTATCTGGCTGGAAATCTGAAGAGCATGAGAGATTGGCCTCCTCTCTCTTCCCAGCTCCACTTCTTCCCCTCGCTCCCTAGCTACTCTTTGATTGCTCCCAGGTCAGACCCAGGTAGTGAGAGAAGACTAGGCAAAAGGGGCTCAGTTGTATGTGATTGGTTTAGTTACTTTCAGGGCTTTTTTGTTGACAGTGTTTCTCAACAGTGTTTCTGCAGATTCCTACAAACTCTTCTACTGGGTATTCCTCCACTGCCGGTCAACCTGGGCAAGGCGGCTCCTCCAGCCAGCTGCTTAGGACTAATCTGGGCTTCTGCTGGGTCCCTCTGCTGTGCTCTCCTTGTCCCTTCAGGCAGTCCTTTTGGGTGGAATCCTTTTCAAGCTGACCTACAGCCAATTCCTTTCGGTGCGATTCAAATCTAGATAATAGTGAGGACATGCATTTGCCTACAGCTGGAGCAAGTGCAGCTCATTCTATAGCTCACTCTCAAAGTCATTTTTCTTCCTTTTGACACCAGCAAAGCACAGCTCCAGCCACAGCCTCTCCTATTAGACCAAGAGTAACTCAAGTATCACATCTTTGCACATCAAGAGCTTGAGCAAAACGTTATTTCACGGTTTTAGCCTGATTCTTCCTTGAAGGTTTCTCACTTAGAGTGGGGTGGAAAGTACCTTCTTCTCCCCTTATCCCAGTGACACAGAAAATGTTCCCCAAAGAAATGTCTTTCTAGAAGGCTTTCAACCCTGGCCTTTTATAGATGCCTGTGAATGAGTGATAACTAATGCCGGCAGGTCAAATTTAGGATCACCCCCTTTGCAAGTCTAGCTCCACGGCTGAGAATGTTTTGTTCTCCAACTTTGGGCCTCTGGAGACAACAGAAAATAATTTTAGTGAACATCCTTTGGCTTACCTAAAAATGTTTCAATAATTCAGAGGTTCAGAAAATTTAACTATCAGCCTTGTGAACCCCTAAATAATTTAAGTCAGGGCTAAATCTCTATTTTAGACTGTGAGAGAACAGATAAGTCTCCAGCATGGATTGAGAAGGTGATAATCTCTAAGTTCCTTTTAGCTCCTAGGATTTGCTGATCCACAGGCTGCCTCTGTCAGATGAGCCGAGTGGTCTCCTGGTCTTCAAAAACAAACAAAAGGAAGAACATCAACAGAAAACCAGAATGTGATACAACTCAATAAACACCTCCACATATCCTACTTGGCCATTATGTATTTGATCTCTTCTCATTTTGTTTGAGTTGGCAAATCATGATAGCACCAAGATTGTTATTTCAACTCTAAAATCAAATCTCTAGAGGGATAAAAGGAGAGTTCTGAGTTCAGATGTATTAATTATTAAGATAATCAGTAGAGGCTTAGAAAAGAAAATAGTAACAACATTGGAACAATTAAGCAATGTGGAAATCTTCAACTCTATTTAAAAATAATTACAATAATGATAATTAAAATAATTTTATTATCTTTTTCGTTTCCTTCAGGGTCTTTCATTTTAATTGCACTTAGGCATTTTCTTTCTCAGGCCAAAGTTAGTATCCTCCCTGCCCCCTATAACTTGCTTTGGTTTGATTTCTCTCCAGTAACTGAAAGAATTAGGTTAGCCTTTTCCTAATCTTCTTGATACTGAGGTGATCAGTAAACGCACTTTTTGCTCTCTCTGAGAGAACTTGGGTGCAGAACTTGTTACTTCTCTGAGTGGTCCTATGGAATACACACACACACACACACACACACACACACACACACCCATAAGTGTGAAATGTAGATTTGTCACCAGAAAGGGGTCCTGATCCAGACCCCAAGAGAGAGTTCTTGGATCTTGCTCAAGAAAGAATTTGCGGTGAGTCCATAGAGTAAAGTGAAAGCAAGTTTATTAAGAGAGTAAAGGAATAAAATAATGGCTACTCCAGAAATAGAGCAGCCACGAGGGCAGCTGGTTGATGATTTTTATGGTTATTTCTTGATTATATGCTAAACAAGGGGTGAATTATTCATGCCTCCCTTTTTAGACCATGTAAGTAAATTCCTGACATTGTCATGGCATTTCTAAACTGTCATGTCGCAGGTCAAAGTATAACAGTGAGGACAACCAGAGGTCACTCAAGTAGCCATCTTGGTTTCAGTAGGTTTTAGCCGGCTTCTTTACTGCAACCTGTTTTATCAGCAAGGTCTTCATGATCTGTATCTTGTGCTGACCTCCTATCTCATCCTGTGGCTAAGAATGCCTTATCTATCTGGCAATGCAGCCGAGGGAGGTCTTAGCCTTATTTTACCTAGCCCCTATTCAACATGGAGTTGCTCTGGTTTAAATGCCTCTGACAGATTTTCTAACATTTGCATAAGGAAAATGGAGAAGAAGGTTAACATTTTGCACCCTATATCAAATAATTTAAAATTTCTCAGATATTCTTGCCTCTAAAACCCCTCTTCAGCTAAACCTCCATGGAAGATTTTTTTTTTCTTTTGACTTTTCACTTTCTTACTGCAATATCTTGACTTTGGATCCTTTTCTCCTCTCCCCCAGGTTTTCCTCAGAAATTTCTCACTTTCCTTTACATGAGGAGTCAATTTACTACCTCAGCACCTATTGCACATTTTTTATATTCAAACACATTCCAGTCATGTTCAGCAAACAAAAAGAGCCTCAAACAGCTACTGCCATCCTGAGAATACAATTTAGCCAAGACCTTTGGCTACTAAAACACACTGACCACAGTTTATCCTCCTCATCCCTAAGGTTTATCAAGGTAGTCTTCTGAATGAGATGTTCTCCTTCTGTATTACTCAGTTTTCATGCTGCTGATAAAGACATACCCAAGACTGGGAAGAAAAAGAGGTTTAATGGACTCACAGTTCCACATGGATGGGGAGGCCTCACAATCATGGCAGAAGGTGAAATGCACATCTCACATGGCAGCAGAAAAGAGAAGAGAGCTTGTGCAGGGAAACTCCCCTTTGTAAAACCACCAGATCTCATGAGACTTATTTACTATCAGAAGAAGAGCACAGGAAAGCCCTGCCCCCATAATTCAATTACCTCCCACTGCATTACTCCCACAACACATGGGAATTCAAGATAAGATTTGGTGGGGACACAGCCAAACCATATCATCCTGTCCCTGGCCCCACCCAAATCTCATGTCTTCACATTTCAAAACCAATCATGCCTTCCCAACAGTTCCCCAAAGTCTTAACTCATTTCAGCATTAACTCAAAAGTCTACAGTCCAAAGTCTCATCCAAGACAAGGCAAGTCCCTTGCACCTACAAGCCTGTAAAACCAAAAGCAAGTTAGTTACTTCCTAGATACAATGGGGGTACAGGCATTTGGTAAATACAGCCATTCCAAATGGGAGAAATTGGCCAAAACAAAGGGGCTACAGGCCCCATGCAAGTCCAAAATCCAGTGGGGTAGTCGCATCTTAAAGCTCCAAAATGATCTCCTTTGACTCCGTGTCTCACATCCAGGTCACGCTAATGCAAGAGGTGGGCTCCCACGGCCTTGGGCAGCTCCACCTCTGTAGCTTTGCAGGGCATAGCCCCCCTCCTGGCTTTTTTCGCAGGCTGGCATTGAGTGTCTGTGGCTTTTCCAGGCACACAGTGCAAGCTGTCGGTGGATCTACCATTCTGGGGTCTGGAGAATGGTGGCCCTCTTCTCACAGCTCCACTAGGCAGTGCCTCGGTAGGGATTCTGTGTGGGGACTCCAAACCCACATTTCCCTTCTGTGCTGCCCTAGCAGAGGCTCTCCATGAGGGCCTGCCCCTGCAGCAGACTTCTGCCTGGGCATCCAGGCGTTTCTGTACATCTGATATCTAGGCAGAGGTTCCCAAACCTTAATTCTTGACTTCTGTGCACCTGCAGGCTCAACACCAATAGAAGCTGCCAAGGTTTGGGGTTTCCACCCTCTGAAGCAACAGCTTGAGCTATACCTTGGCCCCTTTTAGTCACAGCTAGAGCAGCTGGGATGCAGGGCACCAAGGGCTTCACAGAGCAGTGCCCCACTCTACTGGTACCAATTTACTGTATTCATCAGTTTTCATGCTGCTGATACATACCTGAGACTGGGAAGAAAAAGAGGTGGTAATGGACTTTTCAGTTCCACATGGCTGGGGAGGCCTGTCAGTCATGGTGGAAGGTGAAAGGCATGTCTTACATGGCGGCAGACAAGAGAAGAGAGCTTGTGCAGGGAAATTCCCCTTTTTAAAACCATCAGCTCTTGTAAGACTTATTCACTATCACAAGAACAGCCTGGGAAAGACCTGCCCCCATGATTCAATTACCTTCCAGCAGGTCCCTCCCACAACATGTGGGGACACAGCCAAACCATATCACCTTGCATTGATACATGTAATCTCAATGAAATAATGCAAATTTTCTTTATGCTTTGTTTCTCTGTTCTGCCAACTGAAGCTGAGTGGATAATTTGGGGTATTATTTTCCTCAGTAGTCACAGTAATCACATTCAACCAGATGGTACAAATATATGAGGAAGCAGTTGCGCAAAGTGAAGAGGGTTCTTGGACCTGGCACAGCTTTCCTGTGCTCTGCATTTGGAAAATTTCTGAGTCAGCAAGCCCTGAAGACATCGCCAATAGGACGCTATTTCTTCCCAGGGTCTGCCCATATTTCTCATGGCTCCAAGAACTACATTCCACAAGATTATTTTAATGTTCAACCATACATCTAGAAACTTGTTTAGATGGAAATAATGACAAAAATGACCCAGATGATTATCCTTTGAATTTATAGGGCACTTTTCTGAGGGACTCCAAATTCTTCTAAGGCTAGAAGTCTCCCCATCACTTCTCCTCCCTAACTACCATAATCCAAAAAGTAGTGATTACACCTATACATGAAGACTTATTTCAAGAATTTAAATACTTTTTAAAGAGTTAACCATAAATACAGAGTCCTGGCATGTTCCACCCATAACCTGACACCAGGAATTATGAAATAGGAAGCTGGCAGTGAGTTATGGTGCTTACTCTGGTTGTAAAGTAGTTTACTTTCTGCTTGAGTAAAGCATTAAGACGTGCGTCAGGTATCGTTAGAGAAGTTGTTCAGCAACTGTCAGCTCCCAAATAATTACAGACCACGGTTTCTTCTAAGATGTGCTCCCCACTTCCCACCATGGCAGTAACTGCCTTACGCCACCTGTTCCATCAGCATTGCATGTGAGAATGTGAGGGACAGGCCTGCTGCTTGCCTGAGGTTAATGATTACCCTGTGGATTTTCTCTACAATTTACACATTCTAATGTTTTCCTGCTGTGTATGATCACCTGGCAACTTTTACAGGGAATGAAAGAAGTGCACTGCAGGTCAAGATTATCCATAGACTTTCTCACTGACTCTGAGTGTGTGTGGGTGTGGGTGTCGATGTGTGTGGTGTGTGTGGGTGTGTGTGTAATTAACAACATTGCTGCAGTACCTTTGAACCACATTGGAAAAGGAGGAACCAAAGGCAAGAAAATGACTTGAATCAAAATCATCTCTCCAAGTGTATTATTGATCCATAGAAGGAATGTTCTTGTAAGGTTGCAAAATGACGTTCATGAGGGCTATGTGCATACTGCTTAGGACAGATATTACTGCTCTATATATTTAAATTGATGTTTTGCAAAATAAACACAAGCACATGACATGAACCTTCGTCAACATTCCTTAAATACTGCCTTTACTAAGGAAAGCACGGGTCTTCATGTGGTTAAGAGACCATAATTTTGGCCTAGGAAGCTAGTCTTTATGTTGAGAAAATGAAAGCCCTTTGAAAATTAATAGTTCTGCATGTCTTCATTCACTTTACAAGGGCACAACCATGCTGATTCCTGCACTGTAGCAATTTAAGGAGAGTAAGCATCAGCCTGACCTGAGAGATATGAATCATGATGTAATCTTCCCCAGATTGCCCTCATTCATCCAGCCTTCCACAGCTTCCCAGTTCACTACAGTAATACACATCTCCTCCAGACACTTCTGAGAGTTGAGGCTGGACATCTCAGTAAATATGAACAGAGCCTCTTTCCCAATAAGTTAGCTAATTTAGGTTAGCACATTAAAATTCCCTGAAATGGTATTTGGAGTCTCTTGGAACATTTTATTCCTTAGGCAAATGTGGCCCAAAATAAAATTGCATTTCCCCAAAATGCATCTGTTCCAAGGTTCAGGCCCATCCACAGAAAAATACAGCTGCCTCTCTGTGGCTTACCCTGCCTGGATCCCTAATGAGGCTCTGCTAATCTCCAATTCCTGTAAGCGGCTCATTTCTTACTACCTCTTGGGCTTACAGCTGTGTGGCTTTTGGGATGAGATTCTTTTCAAAAAGCTATGTTGAAAGGCAATCCATTTGATCAGAGAGTAATATCTTGACTTCATCTTTTATCAGTTCCCAGTGATACTTGGGCTGCAGGTGGAATCCTGCAGTTACCTTGTTTAACATTAAAAATAATTTCATTTTCCTGCCAGAAGCTGGTCTTACTGATCATGTTGCTGCTTAGAAGCCTGGAGAATCATGACTTTTACCTAACTTTTAGTAGTGAGAGATGGCAGATAATTCTAATTAAGAAAGAAACACAGATGGGGAGAAAGACTGCAATGCAGAACAAGAATAACAAGTCTACTGTAGTAGTGATTTCCATAATCCAAAAGAGAAAGGGAAATTGTCAAGGCAGCAGGAATTGCTTTCAAGAGCAGTCTCTACTCCAAGAATAAAGCAGAGATGCAGCTGAACTTACTCAGATCCTCTACTTCTTTATTCAGTACGGTTGAAGATTTCAATTTAATCTAGTGCTGCAAAACCAGCAGTTCAGTAGAAAACACCACCAATTCTGAAGGGAAAATCAGTTTACTATTGCATTAACTATATTTAAATTCAGAAGGTCTGAAAACATTTTCCCCAAGGCATTACTTCTTTTCTTTACTTCAAATCATTAGTTAAATCTTCTTTTTGAAGATTTAAAATTGATATAGGAACTGTCAATGCCTGTAGTCCTGTGACTTGCTGTAATTGATAGTCTGCTGACTTGGGTGTCTAATACTGTTGTCAAATGATTGAATGCTTATTAATTATATCCCTAGGCAATGGCAATGGCCATTACCCAGGGCAGCATAACATGAATGCTAAATTTGAATACAGTACAGAGAAAATCTAAGATTCTCAACAAATTAGAACCTATTTGTATATATGGCTCTCAGACAATAGATCTTCTATGTACAAGCAATAAAAAACAAGAAGCAAATCTATCTCTAGAAGTAGAGAAGTCATAGCTTTAGGGTCAGCTAAACCTAACTCCATGTAAACACATGAAGAGTCTATACTGCCTTCTGGATAATCCATTTATTCACAATTTGAGTGGTTTATAACAGATACAACCAACTCAGTAACTCACAAATGGAGAAAGTTGTGGAAATTGATCAAAGAAATACTAAACATCAAGTATCTCGCATTCAACACTGAAAATTTACAAAAATAGTCTTTAACATTCAGAATCTAAAGGATTGTTAATGAGCCTAAAGGACCTACCAGATCAGTGTCAAAGGTCCTGTAACCTAATGTAGAGAGAAGTCTGGGTTCTGTTCTGGCTAGAAAGGGATAGTGAAACAATTTCAATTGGTTGACTATTGCGTATCTCACATTTTTTATATAGCTCATTTACTTCTCATGGCAGTGCAGATCTTATTGTCTCCATTTTAAAGAAAAATAAATTGGGACCAAGATAATAGTAATAACACAACGATTGTTTTTATTACTATTAGAGTTAACATTTGGAGGAACAATATGTCAGTTAACCATACTAAGTCCTTTAACTGTATTATCTTACAGGAACCTTTCCAGAAAAGGTTGATATTTTCATCCTCAATTTATAGATGAAGAAATTGAGGCTTGCAGAGTTAGAATAATTTGCCCAAGATTACACAGCAAAAACAATAATAACCAAGATTAATACCACAGTCAAGAGCAGCTCTTTCAGAATTTGTCTAGCAGGATTTCTAGTTTTTACCAGAAAACCTCCCACAAAAATAAAACCAAACAACAACAACAAAATCCCAGTCACTTCTACCACCAATTGGGACAGATATGATATGCTTTACTTGCTATAAATCTGATAATTTTTCAAGTTACTGGTAATGTGAAATGTGATGGTCCTCTGTAAATTACCAGTAACAAGTGCAATAATTGAAAGTGTATGGTATTCACTAGGAAAATAAAGGCAATATTTAAAATATGAAACCTGGACCAGGCCCAGTGGCTCACACTTGTAATCGCAACCCTTTGGGAGTTGATTGCTTGAGGCCAGGAGTTTGAGACCAGCCTGGGCAACATAGTGAGACCCTGTCTCTGCAAAAAAAACCAAAAACTTAGTTGGGCATGGTGGCAGACACCTGTAGTCCTAGCCACTAGGGAAGAAAGATGATTTGAGCCCGAGAGTTGGAGGTTGCAGTGACCTATGATTGTGCCACTGCACTCCAGCCTGGGCAGCAGAGTGAGACCCTATCAAAAATAAATAAATAAATAAAGCATAAAATCTAGTGTCAGGTATTCGTGGTCTAGTCAGTGATATACTCAGCAGGAGTATTACAGTTTTTAGTCCCTGCATTAGTATAGCAAATAAACAACTTCCATGAACTTCTTACCAAAAAATTCATGGTGATACCAACATTGCTTTGAACACCAATAAATACATTCATAGCTCGTTTATCCTCATCAGTTAAACTGCATCTTATAAAAGCACAATTAACTATTGACTTCATGATTAAAGGTTGTTCTCGATTTCAAGACTGGGGACCCTTGAAGATTTTGATAGCCAAGGTTACATTTGTTTTTTTGATTATTGCTGTCTCAGCAAAATTATGAAATACCGGCCGGGCACGGTGGCTCACGCCTGTAATCCCAGCACTTTGGGAGGCCAAGGCAGGTGGATCACCTGAGGTCAGGAGTTTGAGACCAGCCTGGCCAATGTGGTGAAACCCCGTCTCTACTGAAAATACAAAAATTAGCCAGGCCTGGTGGCACACACCTGTACTCCCAGCTACTAGGGAGTCTGAGGCAGGAGAATCACTTGAACCTAGGAGGCGGAGGTTGCAGTGAGCCGAGATCACGCCATTGCACTCCAGCCTGGGCGAAAAGAGTGAAATTCCATCTCAAAAAAAAAATATATATATATATACATAATTTATATTTATATGAAATACCTTAAGATCTACAAATTGATAAACAAAAAGTTCCAGGAAGAAGTTTGGAAATATTCTTGAATTGTACTAAAGCACCTACAGGATTTCAAAGTAATCTGCCAGACATGTTATCTTATGTAGGTTTTATAGTCTCTGGGGATTTTCTACTTACTGACTGCATGAGAGGCCCAGGAACTACTAGAGTGTGCACATAACAGTGTGTGTCTCTCTACTTCCCAGGCTCCCTTGCAGCTGAGTTGGCCATATGACTGACAGCAAGCCCTGGAATGCAGCCAGAAGTGATAGAAGCCTCTTTCACACCATGCTCCTAAAATATTCCAAGAAATTTTCCAAACCCACTCTCTTTAGTCCGTGCATCTGGAGGTGAAAGTTTTAGAAAGGGCAAAGTCACTTAATGGAAGGGGCCCAGATCTAGCCCCTCGGAGCCAAGCTGTCCAACTAGAAATTCAGCATTAGTATTTGCAGTTGAGTATTAACCTTTGTCAGGCTAAGCCATAGAGAATTGTTTTAATTGCAGTCAGCCTGATTTTACAGTGACCTTGGATCCAGAATATTACTTAGATATTACTAGTATCTACTTCATAAAGTCTCTGTGAGGATGGAATAAGATAATGAACTCAAATGTAAAGCAACTCCTTCTTTACATGAGTTTGAGTCTGTAGTATAAAAACTATAAGTTATGTGTTTTATGATATATGCCTCTAAAAATAAATACACATGCAATTATATATATACACACACATACACAGACAAGCATATATATATGTTTGTAAACATACACCTCACTCAGTCCATATATTCCTCCACTGTGAATAGAAATGTATAGAAAGCAAGCAGTCTTTAGGGTGGCTATTTGGTGGTTACCAGACATAGAAAAAGAAGGTAATAAAATATAAATTTCAGGACAGTCTTTCGGTGATTATGCCAGACTCCTACCAGCATCTTTCCACACCAGATCAATGGAACAGAAAATTCAATCATGTAGACTCATAGAATGGCAAGCCCACAGGGTGAATGAACTCAATATAGCTCTTTATATCAAAAGCCGAGAAATAGAGAATTCAGGTTTGTGTCCCAATATGATAGCCTCTGCATGTTATTATAAAGCAACTATGAGCTTTTCCCAAGATAGAAAACTATTGTGACTGATTTCTGGGACTTTTAGAAGCCCCTCTATAAGCAACTGAATTAGATAGCCAAAGAACTCTTCCTAACAGTGGTTATTTCTGCATTAGGTGGTAGAAAATGAGGACCACAATTTTAGAAAAGATCCCAACACTTTCTCACTAGAAGTTACAGAAATCTTCAGAATGACTAGCATGGGTAAAAATCAGTTATACCTATAGGTTTTCAGAAGTAAAAATATGTCTTTAGGATTTGCTTTTTTTTTTTTTTTTTTTTTTTGCTTAAATAAACATGTATTCTGGAACTTAAAGTAAAATAAAATTAAAAATTAAAAAAAAGAAAGATGGACAAAGCACACTAGGCAGTTAATTAGCACAAATAAAATACACATTGCCAATAAACAGAAGAAATAGTTAACCAAAAAAATTTTCTAAAATTTAGCTTATCTTGAGGCAATCTGGGGAGCTTGGACATTGGGTATACACAAATACCGGGGCTATTTAGGTAATCCTATCACAGGAACCCAACATTTTTCACTTTTCTCCAGCTCGTTAAAAAGAAAGGAAAAATGTGTATACTCAGTACAACATTCACTTAATGCCACCAATTCACTTAATGCATTGTTTACATGTGCAATAGATACTAGTTACAGTGTTGAATATAGAAATGTGTACATATGAGTTATATAGTTCCTATCCAAAAGTTAGGAGGCCCAAGACCCAGGAAGAGTTGATGTTCTTTGTAACATATTACATCAGATCACAAAAAATACCAGAATAGTTTTGTTAAATAATTTTCTTGAGTACTAAAATTTTATAAAATTATTCTATTTTTAAAATATGTTATCTTAATATACATACTAATATTTTGAAAAATTACTTGACTGTATCAGATATATTCCTATGCATATAGTTTTGTAGGAATACCATAACAAAATATCAAAAGCTGGGTGGCTTGTACGGCAGAAATGTATTTTCTCACAGTCCTGGAGGCTGGAGGGCTGCGACCAGGTAGCAGCAGGGTGGCTTCTTCTGTGGCCTCTCTCCTTGGCCACCTCTTGCAGTGTTTTCACGTGGTTTTTTCCTCTGCACGTATATCCCTGGCATCTCTCTGTGTATCCAGATGTCCTTTTTTTGTAAGTACACCAGTTAGATTGGAGTTGGGATCCACCCTAATGGCCCCATTTTAACTTAATCATCTTTTTAAAGACTCTCCAAATACAGTCAGTCTGAGGTACTGGAAGTTAGAGCTTTAACATATGAATTTTGAGAATACACAATTCAACCCCTAACACTATATCATGAATTAAATAATATAGGGGAATATAATAGAATAATCATGGACTTTAGGAGAAATTATATTAGAAACAGATTCCCGGTTGATCCAGAAGTAGATGCATCCCATGGTGGTTTTTAATCCATGGTGGTTTTTAATCCAGTGGGGGTCTTTGCCACTGGCTAAGTCATTTAAGAATATGCTGATTGTCTTCTTCAGGCCAGATATTGTGGCAGGAGCTGTACATGTCAGCAACAGTACCTGTCTTAAAGAAGCTCAGAACCCAGTGAACACCCAGGAAAAGACATGATCAATAAAAATGTAATGTAATAATAAATAAGCACAACCATAGAAGAATAGACAGGGCATTAGAAGAGCAAAGGCAACTATCTCATTCTTTCTGGAAAGAAGGAAATTTCCACAGTGTAAAGGACACTTCAGTGAAATAAGAAGCTGAGCAAGAAGAAGAAAAACGAAGAAAGTGCATTTCAGAGACAGGAAGCAACCTGGGTGAAGTTTAAAAAGTGGCAAATTCTTCTGTATGCCTAGATGAAGATGTAAGCTAGAGAATAATGATGATTTGGTCAGAAGAAGGAAGGGCCTGGTGTACTCTCTAATGCACTTGGACATATCTAGTGTAATGCTGCCAAATAGAACATTCTGCAATGAGGGAAATCTTCTATGTCTGAGGTGGGTTAGATAAGGTGGTCATAGCCTCTCTTAAAGAGGAACAAACCACCCAACAGTGCACAAACCACATCCTGGGCTCATGGTTAGAATATCCTGCCACAAGCTGGTAAAAGAGAAGGGGAGAAAGTCTCCAAATTTTTGCAAGCACAGAAGCCCATGATCAGTGTCTTTGGGCTAACTTATGCTCATCATAATAGTTAGAAACACTGCTGTGTAGAGAATTAAGATGCTAAGGAGGCATGCGATATATGTATTAGGATGGCAGCAATAGCGCATGTGTCCAGAAGACCACCCACAACATGCAAAGCAACAACGCCCATTCCCATCCCTTCATGAAAATCATGTAAGACTGTCATAAAAGGAGTTTCCCCAGCATCAGTTGATGCTGTCTCACTTTTGAGCAGCCTGCTCTGATCAGCTGTCAGAGTGCACTTTTACTTTCCAATAAACTCCTTTATTTATTTTTTATTTTTTACTTTTTTGAGACAGAGTTTCACTCTTTTTGCCCAGGCTGGAGTGCAATGGTGCGATCTCTGCTCACCGCAACCTCTGCCTCCTGGGTTGAAGTGATTCTCCTGCCTCAGCCTCCTGAGTAGCTGAGATTACAGGCATGCACCACCACGCCCGGCTAATTTTTGTATTTTTAGTAGAGATGGGTTATCTCCATGTTGGTCAGGCTGGTCTCGAAATCCTGGTCTCAGGTGATCCACCCACCTCGGCCTCCCAAAATGCTGGGATTACAGGTGTGAGTCACCACACCTGGCTTCCTTTGTCTACTTTTATTTGGACTCACTCTCAAATTCCTTTGTGTGGTGAAATCAGGAACCTTAACTGGCCCACTGACAACATGTCTGTGCTGTGCAGTATGGTAGCCACTAGCCACATGCAACTATTGAGAATTTGAAATGTGTCTTGTGCCACAGAGTAACCCAATTTTTTAAAAATTTTATTTAAATTGTTTTAAATTTAAATGTAGATAGCCAACATGACTCATGACTACTGTATTTGACAGTGTAGATTTAGAAAGGGTTTTTTATCTTTTTTCTTCATCTATACTGTCCACATGCACAATACACTCCAATCAGATACATTTTTCATTACATGTGAGACGTGTAGCAGGATGTTTAAGTGGAAATTTGGCTGTGAATATATGGCAACAAGTATTAGAAACCAAAATGAGTTGCGAAATAGATCACCAAGTCAGGGTTCTTCAGAAAAACAGAACCAATAGGATGTGTGTGTGGATAGAGACAGAGCCAGCAAGCTGGAGATGCAGGAGAGCTGAAGGTGGAGCGCCTGTGCAAGAGCCAGCAGGCTCGAGATCCAAGAAGAACTAATGTTTCAGTTTGAGTCTAAAGGCAAGAAAAAGCTGATGTCCCAGTTTCAAAGGAAGCAAGGCAGGAGGAATTCTGTCTTACACAGGGGAGGGTTGGTGTTTTTGTTCTATTTAGACCTCCCACTGACTGGATGAACCCATCCACATTAGGGAGGGCAGTCTGCTTTCCTCCGCCTATTGTTTTCAGTGCTGATCTCATTCCAGAACACCCACACAGGAACACCTAGAATGTTTGACCAAATATCTGGGCACCTGTAGCCCAGACAAGTTAACTCATAATATTAACCATCACACCAAGTGAAAACTAACAAGAGTACTTATTAGAGACTTAAACCTCTCACGCATGTTAAGAATATAAGAGTTTATACAGCAGTTCTGGAGAGAATTAGTGGGGACTCTAGAAAGAGCTACTCATGGGTTAGTCTGCTGTGAGAAACACCAGCTCCAAGGGAAAGGATCTGTTCACCTCTCACCTCAACCCTAATGAGAGAGCTTTGACCGAGAGCTTGGTAGGTGTCCTTGCTGTTGGAGTGACACAGTGGATTGAAGTCTGATTCCCACAGGGAAAATTCAAAAAGCAGAGTGGGGCTGGCTAGCTGTTCCAAGCAGGAGGAAGGAAGGGGAGGCAGCATATTTCAGTTGCCTGACTCCCAACTTTGGTTGACACAAAGCATGCAAGAGTGTTTGCCGTAACTAGATTTGGGCTACATGTGAACTCCTTTATTACAGGGTCACCCATAGGGGCAAACAGGCCTCAGCACAACGATGCTTAAAATACAGCATTCCTAGAGTCAGAGAAAAGTATATGACCTGCATCAAGGGAAATGTAGATGAGCGCTCGACATCTACATGTACTCTTTAGAAGTCCCAGTGTTGAGGCTTCTAAAGAGAAACACAATTTCAGCACCCAAGAAGAAGAAGGCTTTTAACTTCAGCCATGTCCTGAGAGTATGAAATCAACTTTTGAATATACCAGTCAAGTAGGATATTTCTAGCCCACATATCACTTCCTCCACTACACTTAAAACAATTAGAAACCACACTTTGCAACTTGAGAGAAGAGCTTGTCCAAAACGAAAAGGCTGATCACATTCACTTCCCCAACTGCAAGCTTTGCTACCAGTCGGCCTTAGTTAGGAAAAGAACAATAGCTGTAATCTGAGTGCAGTTGGACATTTTACCTGTAATATGAAACTAGACAAAATCCAAGAGATGTCTAAGAGGCATAACTGAAGGCTTTTGATGAACATATTTCATGTAGGTAGTGAGGAAGACAGGGTTTTGAATATTATGCTTGGGTTTCTCCTTGTGTAATTCTCCCCAGCTATATATATTTGATGATCCCATGACTTTGTGTTACCTAAGATTAATTACAAAGGTCAGTGGTATGGTGGAGTTTTCATCAAGAGCAGAGAAAAAACTAGCCTCATAGAGCAAAGCATTAAGGGACCATGGAGAGAAAAAAAATCACTCTGTATCTAACAGTTGTGCTTATTTGTGTACCAGATACTTACACAATGGTATTCAAATGGTTGATCAATGAGGTGGAAGGGGTATGATCCCTAAAGCAACATCTTAGAAACTTGGGCTAGGTAAGTGAAAATTTACATTTCAGTAGCTCAAAATGCCTTTTTAGAAAGATTGTGATTCTTTCAAGATGAGAATCTCTCCTATGAAGGTTGGGGAGCCGTTACGTGATTATTAAAGGAAAATAACATAAACAGCCTTGTGTTTTAGAAAGCCCACCTTGATACTTATGTGGGAAATAGAGATGGGCTAACTTCAGACTTTAAACAGAAACACCTGCTGGGAGATAAATGCAATTGTTCCGGTGAAAGTTGATGAGAACCTGAGCTAAGAAGATAAGGTAAGAAATGCAACAAAGGGAAGAATTTCAGGAGATATTTAAGAGGCAAAATTAACAGATCTTGATAACAAAATCAGATGTAGGTGATGGGAAAGAGAGGCTGTGAGGACGATGTTCAGGTTTCTGACGGGTAATTCTCTCTAGCTGTATTATAGTAGAAACTCCAGAGGCATGAGCTGTGGCTTGGATCAAGGTGGTCCTTATACTTATCAAGTTAGAGCCAGTCCTGACTTTACGAGGTGGGCGCTCTGCTATATCACATCACTGTATCATATTACCTTCCTGTGATAAGCAGAATAAGGGTCCCACAAAGATGTCTATGTTCTAATCCTGGAAACTAAATATGTTAGGATACCTAGCAAAGGGAATTAAGGTTGCACGTGAAATTAGGTTGCTAACCAGCTAAAAATAGGGGTCGTATCCTGGATTTATTCAGGTGGGCCCAATGTAATAAAAAGGCCCTTAAACTTGAAAGAGGGAGGCCGAAGAGTCAGTGTCATGGTGATACAATGTGAGACTTGAACAGCCTTTGCTGAATTTGAAAATGGAAGGGAGCCAGAAATGGAAGAACATAGGCAGGCTTCAAAGCTGGAAAAAAAAAAAAATCACATTTTTCCCTAGAACCTTCAGAAAAGAATATAGTCAAGCCAATACCTTGATTTTGTCCCAGTGAGACCCACTGCAGACTTCTGACCTCCAGAATGGTAAGATGATAAATCTGTGTTGTTTGAGTCCACTGAGTTTGTGGGAATTTGATACAGCTGCCCTGGGAAACAAATACACTTATCATTTATCCTTTCTCAGCAAATCCCTACTCTCAGATTCATCCACATTTCTAACTTGTTTACCTCTAACTAATGCTTTATTTATAGTTTTCTTGACTTGTTATTTGCAACTTATTTAAACAGTATTATAAGGCTAGTCATTGTGTGCCTACTGCTGTGTAACCATCACTGGAGTAAGTTAAACTACCAGGTGTATTTCCTATGAACAGTTAGGCCCATCAAATTATCTCAGTGCAAACATGAACAATAAGAACACCTTGTGTTGCAGCCTCTTTTTTTCTGCTTATCTGATCGCCACACAACTAAAACATTTCCCAAGTAATAAATAATTTAGTTATAAAATTTGGGCAGCTTTCTGTCACAAGATATATTTATTTTGCTGCTGAATTAATTAATGTTTGGGAAATGCCGTGTAAATGTTAGCTCTTATCCTCTTCTTATTTATAGTAAGTACATAACCTGAAACTTAAGTCCATGCAACAGAAAATGCTGTGGACCATAAGTGGTAATGATGGATTAACATTATTTGTCCTTATGACTTTATCTGTAACCTGCATATAAAATTCAGAACTTGAAATGATGAAGATAATATCTCTCCATCCTAGCTTGGCCCAACACTCATGAAACACAGATGTGAATGATTTTTGACTGGCAGATTTCAAAATGACTATGCAGCCACTACAACTTTTATATAACTTTAAAATTCTGGAAGAGGAATGCAAGACTCTGTCCAAATTGTGTGCTTGGGGCAATGAGAATATTATATGTACAGTCCAAAATATATTTCCAAATACAGGTAAACAAAGACTATTTTGATTCTGTTTTAAGGTCGCAAATAGTCTGTCATGGAGTTTAGATTGTGAGTCTCCCTGCTAGAAGATGGGTCGCAATTGGAAGAGTGCTTTATATTCCCTGCACCACTGCCAAATGATCCTAGAGGTTAACAGAAAACAGCAATGGGGCTTGCAAAGACAAGGACTGAATTATATACTTGGTAAGACTAGGAATGATGAGAACATTGTATTCTTCAAACAAAGTAACAGCCAGACAGGCAAAAGAACAAAGAATCTGGCCTCCAAGTAATCCTTAATTATAACCCTGCAACCTAAAAGGACAAGAATATAAAGTGGGTCAAGAAGAAATGCATGAATTATATAAGTAAAGAAAACTGAAACACATCTCCAGGTACAAAGCAAGCTAGCTATAATTTACTACTATAAAATTCAAGAATTTTGTACCCTAGCTTATGCTATTAATCCATAAAGATACCAAAGCCTTCAATATAAAATGATACCAGAAGCTGTAATTTAATTAAGGCTGAGGTACTATAGTTATTAATTACATGTGAAATAGTAAATATTTAAAATATTTGAAAATTGCTTGTATTTCTTAAAATTGAGTAATATGCTATAAATCTCAAAAGGCAGGGTAATTGCAGTCTCCGTGGCAAGTCTGTTTGTGCAGCAAAACCTGTATAGCATCTCTGGAGAACTAAGGTATAATCTGCAGCTGTGTAATTGAAGAAGATCTGACACATGGAACTATACAACAAGTTATTTTCAACTAGCAGAGCTTAGGATATTTTTCTTTCAGAATAAAAGTGCAGAATTCTGGATTATAATTCTATTTCTACCACACTAAAATAGCTCACAAATGCTTATTCTATGTTAGAAGCAGGCCTTGAAATGGATAGTCCAAATGTATGGAATTTCACCACTTTTTGACAATGTAATTTTTGAGTAATTTTTCAACACCATAAGCAAAATGCACCTGAACCCATATACACAGTGAATCCTGGGTGGGAATGTTGATTTAAATGTGTGTTTGCAATAAGTAAACATCCTGAAACACATCATCTTCCTGTTCACATTAACTGCCTCTATCAAATATAGAAACCAAAGTATTTTGTTATTCAAAAGAATATTGTTTTATGCCTATGTATGGATGGGTGTTCCAATCATCTTACAGACTCTAGTGCAATATGAGATACTTGCAAACTTTCATAGCCTATGCTGTATGGAAGCTTTGTAGTTTCTTCTCCACTTCCTTAATCTGAGAGTAGTTGGTTTGTCCCTGAGTTTTCCTGGGTGAATTGACTTTCCACCAAGTGTCATCAAGAGAGTTTGATTTCTGGTTCTTGCCTTAATGAATAAGAGTTGCAATTCCAAGTAGTTAGCTGTGGACCACACCCAGGTATACCTCTGAAGTAACCTTAGCATAAGTTCCGTTAGTAGATACAACCCAGATCCTCTCTACCTCATGAGAATCTAGCTAAAGGAAAGGGCACAGGATTACCAAGGGCTCCTAAGAAGTTTCCAGCTTTTCATTGGCCATTTAAAAAACTTCATATCATTGGTGGGACTCGGAACAATGAGGACTCTGTTCTTCATAAATGGACCTTAAGATTGTTTTACAGGTTAAAGGAGGGAATTCAGCTCATTACAAAGACTTCATTCAAGGTCAGGATGTGGCTGGAAAAGCAGCCTCTCTAAGAACATGGTTTGAAAGGAAATCTGTGAGGAAGTAACAGAAAATGACTCACAAGCCAGCCACATGCACATCAGTGCACGTTAGCAGGATGGCAGATGTCACAGGGAGGTATAGTGCCCTTGGTGCCTTTTGGATCCCAATATTTTAATTTTTACCCCTTATTGTTATATAGTAATATCCCTAACCCTGCATGTGGCACAACTGTTTTAATAAAGACAGTTATAATGAGTGGATAAAGAAAATGTGGTATATATACACCATGGAACACTACTCAGCCATTAAAAGGAACAACATAATGTCTTTTGCAGCAACTTGGATGGAGCTGGAGACCATTATTCCAAATGAAGTAACACGGGAGTGGAAAACCAAAAATCCTGTGTTCTCACTCATAAGTGGGAGCTAAGCTATGAGTACACAAAGACATACAGAGTGATATAATAGACTTTACAGACACAGAAGGAGGAGGGTGGGAGGGGGGCTAGGGATAAAAAAAACTACACATTAAGTACAATGTTTACTACTCAGGTGACGGGAACACTAAAATCTCAGAATTCACCACTATATAATTCATCCATGTTACAAAAAAACACATGTACCCCAAAAGCTATTGAAATAAAAAATAATAAAGACACTATTATGAAGATACTAGAATTAGTTCATACAAAACTAGCATGTGAGCTTCTTTGGTAGATGATAAACTCTGTGAGGGAGGGACATATTCACTTTTGCATGCCCAGAATCTAGCATAATATTTGGCAGACAGTGGGTGCCAGAGAAGTGTTTATTAATTTGGATTTTTTAATGTCCCTCAATTGTTTAATGTCTGTCTTCCTTAGCATAGGTATTTCCTAGTCCCTAGAAACTGTGAATAATGAGGTATAAAGCACATACTTATGGTAACATCATACACTGTGTCACAAGATTGATCCTAACATAGCTTTACTTTTATGTACCTTTTATTTCACTTATTACATAGATGTGAGTGAACACCCCAAGGAAAGACAAGTGTTAGGGCTTTAGACATAGTTAAGAACGTGAACATGCACATTAGCCTATAGTTTGGGAGCAACATAAACACTAGAAAACTTCATTAGTCTCCTTCGAGGGTGTGTTCATAGTAGGTACTCAACAGATGTTAAGTGACTGACTGCTAAAGGAATAATGGGGGCTTTGGGCACTTGTCAAAAATAAAAGCTGAATTAATGATGAGAATAAATTTCTGACCAACATGGGAAAATACCTGTACTATTAAATCCTGGATAGCTATAATTGTGCCCAGGATCCCATTTCTTCCATTCCACTAGCCGATTCAAAAGTAGAGCAAATGTGCAAAAGATTCTGTGATATGATTTTCAGAGCACAATTTTCTTCATCTTCCTTTCTTTCAGCCCCAATAAAAAAAAAAAAGTCCCACAAAGGTGTAGGATCTCACTTTGCCTGCATTAATTCCCTGTCCTTTGCCCAGTTTCTCCTCTCTTGGAAGGCAGAGGCAGCTTCTGATTTTGATCACTTCATGTCCAGGTAAGCAGCGCTGGGAAGCACATGGGGGGAGGTCATTGAAGAGAAGAGCTACCATGCTTCCAGCTTTACTTAGGACACAGACTGCAAAGGCTCAATAGTCCAGAACAAAACAATCTTTATCTGAAGCTTGACAATCCCTATTTGCAGAACACTTACTGGCATCAGCTGAAAATTTGCTTTTCTTTAAAACCTTTCTCCCTGGAAACGTCACATGCAGGGCAGCTCACCTCTATCATGGGAATGGCACCTCCTCTAGTTGAGGTGAAAACTGGAAAGATGAAAAACTGGCCTGTTCTTAACCTGAATTTCCATGAACCCTTGGAAGCATTCAATAAGGTACTCCAAAGCCTGAGTGAAGGATGAGTGGAGAGGCAAGATAAAAATGTGGTTATTCTTATGACTTAATATCTTGGAAAACTCAGATCTGATGGTGCTTGATTTATTTGCAGATTTCTATAATGTCAGAAAACTAAGCAGAGCTCATAGGATTAACATTTTCTCTACTTTTAGTACACACACATACACATAAAGCACAGTTACTCAATGACCAAAGAGAAAACTTCCAAAAACCCCTTATGCAGGAGAGCCTTGCCAAGATTTTCAGGTCTTGATGTTCAGTTCCATTAGCATAGCAGGTCAATATCCATTAAGTGTAGACAGTCCCTCAGACAGTAAGAACCACTGTGGGTTAGTGGTTCAGAGCATGGTTTTGGAGGTGCACTGCTGGGCTTGGAATCCTAGCTCACCCATTCAATATTATGTGACTCTATGTACATTATTTAACCCCTTGGAGCTTCATTCTTATCTATGAAGTGGAGAGGAGATGATGATAATGTACCTCCCTCACAAGTATTTAATAAAAGTGATAAACTTGGAAAAGTATATGTAACATAGTGAGTGCTTTACAAGCATTAGTCGTACCTAAATTGGCATTTGAACACTACATTAGAAAGAAAGTTGGAGAAAATAGTGGGTAGGCTCTGTTGTCTTAGGATGAGAAAGTATTGTTTAAATGATTTTTAAAAAGAAGAAGAAAATAAAAAACCCTTGGGAGCATAAAAAGAAATAAGGCCCAAGACTGTTGTGATAACATATTATGCAAGAAGAAGAAAGGTCCTTGAACTATGGCAACAAGGATAAATGTGTTTTTCATGAACATTTAAAAATTTCTGTGATTGAATCAGCCAACCATTAAATTTTAAATTAAGAAAGACTTATAGAGAATATAGACAACCATCTAGGCAACAAAAATGAAGATTAAAAGAAGTATTAATATGATTTTTACATAATCTCTTTATAATATTAATATAAATGTCTGCAAAGTAGACTAGTGTAGGTATACCAAAACTTCTGTACAAAAAATTAAACTTAGATTAAGTATTCCTAACAAATCAAGCAAGTTGCCCATAGAAAATATATTTTTGCTTTCATATGTAAACACATCTAAATACCTATTACAAAAGAAAAAGCAAGAAAAATGCTTTCTTTTTAAGTGCACCCCAAGGTAGCAATAATGTTATTAGTTCCACTTGGGATTTATTCACATATTCATTATATGAATGATGTATAGATATATACATATGTAGAGAGAGATCAGTTTCCTGACCACTATATTAATATTTGCATAAGGTGTTATGACATTTTAAAGGCATTTAAAATCATTGAACACCATCCCCAATTTTCAAGATTTAAAATTAAAGCCCAAAAAGAATAACTAATTTCTCTAAATTATATATAAACTAATTCACAGTCTGATGATAGTTTCTTTTGCTGTGTGGAAGCTCTTTAGTTTAATTAGATCCCATTTGTCAATTTTGGTTTCGTTGCAATTACTTTTGGTGTTTTAGTCATGAAGTCTTTGCCCATGCCTATGTCCTGAATGGTATTGCCTAGGTTTTCTTCTAGGGTTCTTATGGTTTTAGGTTTTACATTTAAGTCTTTAATCCATCTTGAGTTAATTTTTGTATAAGGTGTAAGGAAGGGATCCAGTATCAGTTTTCTGCATATGGCTAGCCAGTTTTCCCAGCACCATGTATTAAATAGGGAATCCTTTCCCCATTGCTTGTTTTTGTCAGGTTTGTCAAAGATCAGTTGGTTGTAGATGTGTGACATTATTTCTGAGGCCTCTGTTCTGTTCCATTGGTCTATATATCTGTTTTGGTACTAGTACCATGCTGTTTTGGTTACTGTCGCCTTGTAATATAGTCTGAAGTCAGGTAGCATGATGCCTCCAGCTTCGTTGTTTTTGCTAAGGATTGTCTTGACTATACAGGCTCTTTTTTGGTTCCATATGAAATTTAAAGTTGTTTTTTCTAATTTTGCAAAGAAAGTCAAAGGTAACTTGATGGGAATAGCATGGAATCTATAAATTACTTTGGGCAGTATGGCCATTTTCATGATATTGACTCTTCCTATCCATAAGCATGGGATGTTTTTCCATTTGTTTGTGTCCTCTCTTATTTCCTTGAGCAGTGGTTTATAGTTCTCCTTGAAGAGGTCCTTCACACCCCTTGTAAGTTGTATTTCTAAGAATTTTATTGTCTTTGTAGCAATTGTGAAACTATCATCAAAGTGAACAGGCAACCTACAGAATGGGAGAAATTTTTTGCAATCTATCCATCTAACAAAGATTTAATATCCAGAGTCTAAAAGAAACTTAAAAAAATTATAAGAAAAAAAAAACAACCCCATCAAAAAGTGGGCAAAGGATATGAACAGACACTTTTCAAAAGAAGACATTTATGTGGCCAAGAAACATATGAAAAAAAGCTTATCATCACTGGTCATTAGATAAATGCAAATCAAAACCACAATGAGATACCATCACATGCCAGTTAGAATGGCGATTATTAAAAAGTCAGGAAATAACAAATGCTGGCAAGGCTGTGGAGAAATAGGAACACTTTTACACTGTTGGTGGAAGTGCAGATTAGTTCAACCATTGTGGAAGACAGTGTAGCGATTTCTCAAGGATCTAGAACCAGAACTACCATTTGACCAGCAATCCCATTACTGGCTATATACCCAAAGGATTATAAATCATTCTGCTATAAAGACATGTGCACATGTATGTTTATTGCAGCACTATTTACAATAGCAAAGATTTGGAACCAACCCAAATGCTCATCGATGATAGACTGGATAAAGAAAATGTGGCACATATACACCATGGAATACTGTGCAGCTATAAAAAAGAATGAGTTTGTGTCCTTTGCAGGGACATGGATAAAGCTGGAAACCATCATTCTCAGCAAACTAGCACAGGAACAGAAAACCAAACACTGCATGTTCTCACTCATAAGTTGGAACTGAACAATGAGAACACATGGACACACGGAGGGGAACATCACACATCGGGGCCTGTCGGAGGCTGGGGGCCAAGGGGAGGGAGAGCATTAGGACAAATACCTAATGCATGAGGGGCTTAAAACCTAGATAATGGGTTGATAGGTGCAGCAAACCATTATGGCACATATATATCTATGTAACAAACCCACACATTCTGCACATCTATCCCAGAACTTAAAGTAAAATAAATAAAAATAAATGACCAGGCACGGTGGCTGACACCTGTAATCCCAGCACTTTGGGAGGCCGAGGCAGGTGGATCATGAGGTCACGAGATCAAGATCATCCTGGCCAACATGGTGAAACCCCGTCTGTACTAAAAATACAAAAATTAGCTGGGCGTGGTGGCGTGCACCTGTAGTCTCAGCTACTCGGGAGGCTGAAGCAGGAGAATCCTGAAGGCGGAGGTTGCAGTGAGCCGAGATCGTGCCACTGCACCCCAGCCTGGGCGACAAAGCGAGACTCCATCTCAAAAATAAATAAATAAATAAATAAATTTTAAAAATAGTAATAATTCACAGGTTTGTCTCACACAAAGAGAGTTTGTGTTCACTCATGGAAGTAAAACAACATTGCATGGCTCATGTATTTGTTTCCTGGGACTGCTTTAAGACATTACCACAAATTGAGTGGCTTAAAACAAGAGAAATTTATTCTCTTCTGGTTCAGTAGGCCAGAAGTCTAGAATCAAGGTGTGGGCAGGGCTGCACTCCTTCTAGAGGCTCTAGGGAATCATGCATTTCTTGCCTCTTCAGCTTCTGGTGACTGTAGGCAATTCCTTGGTGTGTTGTCTCATCTCTCCACTCTGTCTTCACACCAGCTTCTCTCCGCAGTCTAACTCCAAACTTCCTCGTATACAGCCCACATAGGATAATCCATGGTAAATCCTCCTCTCAAGACCCTTAACTTGGCTGGGTGCAGTGGCTTAAGCCTATAATCCCAGCACTTTGGGAGACCAAGGTGGGCAGATCACTTGAGGTCAGGAGTTCAAGTCCAGGCTGGCCAACAAAATGAAACCCTCTCTCTACTAAAAAATATACAAAAATTAGCAGGGCCTGGTGGTGGGCGCCTGTAATCCTAGCTACTCAGGAGGCTGAGGCAGGAAAATTGCTTGAACCCTCGAGGAGGAGGCTGCAGTGAGCCAAGATCCCACTACCATACTCCAGTCTGGGCAACAGAGCAAGACTCCATCTCGAAAAAACAAAACAAAACCTTTAAAGTCATCACATATTTTGCCATATAGTTTGGGTATTAGGATGCTGGAGGTCCACTCCAGACCCTGTTTGCCTGGGTGTCACCAGTGGAGGCTGCAGAACAGCAAATATTGCAGAATGGCAAATGTTCCTGCCTGATCCTTCCTCTGGAAGCTTCGTCTCAGAGGGGCACCCGGCCATATGAGGTGAACATATGGGGCTTGGGGGGCTTTTGAAGAGCAACATTCATCCCACTACAGCCAGGCTATGTTAATGAGTCTACAGGTACCTCCAAAACGAATATTCTATTTCTTAAAGGCTTCAGATGGTAAAAAGCTTAAGAAATCATATTCATGTCTATGAGGCGATCATTTCCAAGATGGCCAAATAGGAACAGCTCCAGTCTACAGCTCCCAGCATGAGCGACGCAAAAGACGGGTAATTTCTGCATTTCCAACTGAGGTACTCAGTTCATCTCACTGAGGCTTGTCGAACAGTGGGTGCAGCCCACGGAGTATGAGCCAAAGCAGGGTGGGGCACTGCCTCACCTGGGAAGCACAAGGGGTCAGCGAATTCCCCTTCCTAGCCAAGAGAAGCCATGACAGATGGTACCTGGAAAATCGGGACACTCCCACCCTAATACTGCACCTTTCCAACAGTCTTAGCAAATGGCACACTAGGAGATTATATCCTGCTCCTGGCTCAGAGGGTCCCACGCCCACGGAGCCTTGCTCACTGCTAGCACAGCAGTCTGAGATCAAACTGCAAGGCGGCAGTGAGGCTTGGGGAGGGGCATCCACCATTGCTGAGGCTTGAGTAGGTAAACAAAGTGGCTGGGAAGCTCGAACTGGGTGGAGCCCACTGCAGCTCAGTGTGACCTGTCTGCCTCTGTACACTCCACCTCTGGAGGCAGGGCATAGCTGAACAAAAGGCAGCAGAAACTTCTGCAGACTTAAACGTCCCTGTCTGACAGCTTTGAAGAGGGTAGTGATTCTCCCACCATGGAGTTTGAGATCTGAGAATGGACAGACTGACTCCTCAAGTGGGTCCCTACCCCCGAGTAGCCTATCTGGGAGGTGCCTCCCAGAAGGGGCCAAGTGACACCTCATACGGCCGGCCGGGTGCCCCTCTGAGACGAAGCTTCCAGAGGAAGGATCAGGCAGCAACATTTGCCATTCTGCAATATTTGCTGTTCTGCAGGCTCCGCTGGTGATACCCAGGCAAACAGGGTCTGGAGTGGACCTCCAGCAAACTCCAACAGACCTGCAGCTGAGGGTCCTGACTGTTGGAAGGAAAACTAACAAACAGAAAGGACATCCACCCAAAAACCCTATCTGTACGTCACCATCATGAAAGACCAAAGGTAAATAAAACCACAAAGACAGGGAGAAACCAGAGCAGAAAAGCTGAAAATTCTAAAAATCAGAGCGCCTCTTCTCCTCCAAAGGAACACAGCTCCTCGCCAGCAACGGAACAAAGCTGGATGGAGAATGACTTTGACAAGTTGAGAGAAGAAGGCTTCAGACAATTGGTAATAACAAACTTCTCCGAGCTAAAGAAGGATGTTCAAACCCATCGCAAAGAAGCTAAAAACCTTGAAAAAAGATTAGACGATGGCTAACTAGAATAAATAGTGCAGAGAAGACCTTAAATGACCTGATGGAGCTGAAAACCATGGCATGAGAACTATGTGATACATGTACAAGCTTCAGTAGCCAATTCGATCAAGTGGAAGAAATGGTATCAGTGATTGAAGATCAAATGAATGAAATGAAGTGAAAAGAGAAGTTTAGAGAAAAAAGTGTAAAAAGAAAAAAGCCTCCAAGAAATATAGGACTATGTGAAAAGACCAAATCTACATCTGATTGGTGTACCTGAAAGTGACGGGGAGAATGGAACCAAGTTGGAAAACACTCTGCAGGATATTATCCAGGAGAACTCCCCCAATCTAGCAAGGCAGGCCAACATTCAAATTCAGGAAATACAGAGAATGCCACAAAGATACTCCTCGAGAAGAGCAACTCCAAGACACATAATTGTCAGATTCACCAAAGTTGAAATGAAGGAAAAAATGTAAAGGGCAGCCAGAGAGAAAGGTCAGGTTACCCAAAAAAGGAAGCCCATCAGACTAACAGCGGATCTCTTGGCAGAAACTCTACAAGCCAGAAGAGAGTGGGGGCCAATATTCAACACTCTTAAAGAAAAGAATTTTCAACCCAGAATTTCATATCCAGCCAAACTAAGCTTCATAAGTGAAGGAGAAATAAAATCCTTTACAGACAAGCAAATGCCGAGAGATTTTGTCAGCACCAGGCCTGCCTTACAAGAGCTCCTGAAGGAAGCACTAAACATGGAAAGGAACAGCCGGTACCAGCCACTGCAAAAACATGCCAAATTGTAAAGATCATCGATGCTAGGAAGAAACTGCATCAACTAACGAGCAAAATAACCAGCTAACATCATAATGACAGGATCAAATTCATACATGAAAATATTAACTTTAAATGTAAATGGACTAAATGCTCCAATTAAAAGACACAGACTGGTAAATTGGATAAAGAGTCAAGACCCATCAGTGTGCTGTACTCAGGAGACCCATCTCATGTGCAGAGACACACATAGGCTCAAAATAAAGGAATGGAGGAAGATCTACCAAGCAAATGGAAAACAAAAAAAAGCAGGGGTTGCAATCCTAGTCTCAGATAAAACAGACTTTAAACCAACAGAGATCAAAAGAGACAAAGAAGGCCATTACATAATGGTAAAGGGATCAATTCAACAAGAAGAACTAACTATCCTAAATATATATGCACCCAATACAGGAGCACGCAGATTCATGAAGCAAGTCCTTAGAGACCTACAAAGAGATTTAGACTCCCATACAATAATAATGGGAGACTTTAACACCCCACTGTTAACATTAGACAGATCAATGAGACAGAAAGTGTTTTTTTTGGTTTTTTTTCCCCCTTTTCTTCTTTTCTTCATTTATTTGCTCAACAAATATGCATCAGACACCATGCTAGGTGTTGGGGATGCAAGGGAGAACAACACAGACATGAGACCTGCCCTCATGGAACATACAATCTAGTTGGGGAACAAACATCAAGCGATCAAATACACAAATGCATAATTATAAAGTGAGACAATGGCTATGAAAGAAATGTACAGGAAGTTAAGGGAGCTCTATGAAGGAGGACTAGTCTCATTTGGGGATCAAGAAATGCTTCCCTCTGGCCCATATCATTCCTTACCTAGATTATGGCACTAGCTTCTTAATAGCCCTGCCTATCTGAGTCTTGGTTCCACCCCACTTTTTAATCCCTAATCCACCACTGAAAGTGGTATTGGAGACTCTCTATATACAGTCTGTAATTATATATTCATGGATATATTTGAATAACGTCTGTCTCTCCCAGCAGAGAAGAAACTAATGAAGGCGGGGGTCATGTCTGTTTTGCTTACTGTTTTGACCCTACTGCCTAGCACGCTGTTTGCTCATAATAGATGCTCAATAAATATTTACTGATTGTGGCCGGGTGTGGTGGCTCATGCCTGTAATCCCAGACTCTTGGGAGGCCGAGGCAGGCAGATCACTTGAGCCCAGGGATTTGAAACCAGCCTGGGTAACATGGCAAGACCCCATCTCTACAAAAAATACAAAAATTAGCCAGGCGTGGTGGTTCATGCCTGTAGTCCTAGCTACTTGTGAGTCTGAAGTGAGAGCATCACTTGAGCCTGGTAGGTCAAGTCTGCAGTGAGCCGAGATTGTGCCACTGCACTCCAGCCTGGGCAACAGAGTGAAACCCTTTCTTAAAAAAAAAAAAAAAATTACTGTGTGAATGACTAAATGAGTTTTCTAAAACGTAATTCTGACCATATATTTAAGAACTGTCAAATCATGTTTCATCCTTTAAAAAAAAATCTGTTAACCTGGCTCAAAATAAACTAATAATAAGTTGGTTTATTTTCTCAGAAGGTATGCCTTCTAGGCAGTTTGATATTTCTAATGTCTTGGTACAATCTTAGAAAAACAAGTAACTCTTGCTGAGAATTTATACTGTTCATATAGATAGGAAAATGGTAAAGTATGAGAGTAACCCTAAAATCTCTAAGACAGTGATTTTTCACCCATTAGACCCCTGCTATGGAATTACATATACATCATATTTTGTACACAGACAGACACAAACAGATTTATCAAATTTATAAAGAATGCTAATTACTTTCCTTAATATACATACCTTAAGACATATAAAAGGGCTATACTAATATTGACTGAATAGTTATTTTTTCCTTTTTCTTGACCCTCTAAATCTCTAAATCTACGTTAGACTGAATAGTTATCTAAGTTTTGAGGTTAATGACAAAAGATCTACTCTTTGGTTTAATTATGTTTCTGTATTCTATGATGTCATGATCCACATTAAAAGAAGCCAGGGCCCCTATATATATATATATATAAAATAGTTTACCCCCCAAATTCTCATCTCACCTCAGCGTCAAAAGACATTCTGACTAAAGCTCAATCAGCCACCAACTGGATATCAAACACAGGACAAGATTTTGGAATCTGAGGCTCACTAATTAAAATTACCAAGAGATTAAATAGTGCTCCCCTGGAAAAAAATAAATAAAAGGCAATTAGTGAGCAAAGTGTTGACAGGAAAAATGGTAAAGCCAAGTTTCAAACACTGGATATAATTATGTTTAAAAGAATGAAGCATTGCAGACCATCCTTGACTGAAGTTTTGGACCCTTGGACATGCAAATGAATATCTAGAGATAAAAAATTTAAATGAAAATATAATTTATTGGTCTTCGAGACAGAAAGTTAACAAGGATAACCAAGAATTGAACTCAGCTCTGCTCCAAGCAGACCTAATAGACATCTACAGAACTCTCCACCCCAAATCAACAGAATATACATTCTTCTCAGCATCACATCACACTTATTCCAAAATTGACCACATAGTTGGAAGTAAAGCACTCCTCAGCAAATGTAAAAGAACAGAAATTATAACAAACTGTCTCTCAGACCACAGTGCAATCAAACTAGAACTCAGGATTAAGAAACTCACTCAAAACTGCTGGACTACATGGAAACTGAACAACCTGGTCTTGAATGACTACTGGGTACATAATGAAATGAAGGCAGAAATAAAGATGTTCTTTGAAACCAATGAGAACAAACAAAGCACAACATACCAGAATCTCTGGGACACATTTGTAGCAGTGTGTAGAGGGAAATTCATAGCAAAAAAAATGCCCACAAGAGAAAGCAGGAAAGATCTAAAATTGACACCCTAAGATCACAATTAAAAGAACTAGAGAAGCAAGAGCAAACACATTTGAAAGCTAGCAGAAGGCAAGAAATAACTAAGATCAGAGCAGAACTAGAGGAGATAGAGACACAAAAAAACCCTTTAAAAAATCAATGAAACCCGGAGCTGGTTTTTGAAAAGATCAACAAAACTGATAGACTGCTAGCAAGACTAATAAAGAAGAAAAGAGAAGAATCAAATAGATGCAATAAAAAATGATAAAAAGGATATCACCACCAATCCACCAGAAATACAAACTACCATCAGAGAATACTATAAACACCTCCATGCAAATAAACTAGAAAATCTAGAAGAAATGAATAAATTCCTGAACACACACACCCTCCCAAGAGTAAACCAGAAAGAAGTTGAATGCTTGAATAGACTAATAACAGGCTCTGAAATTGAGGCAATAATTAATAGCCTACCAACCAAAGAAAGTCCAGGGACAGACAGATTCACAGCTGAATTCTACCAGAGGTACAAAGAGGAGCTGGTACCATTCCTTCTGAAACTATTCCAATCAATAGAAAAAGGGGAAATCCGCCCTACTCATTTTACGAGGCCAGCATCAGCCTGATACCAAAGCCTGGCAGAGATACAACAACAAAAAAAGAATTTTAGACTAATATCCCTGATGAACATCGATGCAAAAATCCTCAATAAAATACTGGCAAACCGAATCCAGCAGCACATCAAAAAGCTTATCCACCACAATCAAGTTGGCTTCATCCCTGGGATGCAAGGCTGGTTCAACATACACAAATCAATAAACGTAGTCCATCATATAAACAGAACCAACGACAAAAACCATATGATTATTTTTCAATAGATGCAGAAAAGGCTTCAACAAAATTCAACAGCCCTTCATGCTAAAAACTCTCAGTAAACTAGGTATTGATGGGACGTACCTCAAAATAATAAGAGCTATTTATGACAAACCCACAGCCAATATCACACTGAATGGGCAAAAACTGGAAGCATTCCCTTTGAAAACTGGCACAAGACAGGGATGCCCTCTCTCACCACTCCTATTCAACATAGTGTTGGAAGTTCTGGCCAGGGCAATCAGGCAGGAGAAAGAAATAAAGGGTATTCAATTACAAAAAGAGGAAGTCAAATTGTCCCTGTTTGCAGATGACATGATTGTATATTTAGAAAACCCCATCGTCTCAGCCCAAAATCTCCTTAAGCTGATAAGCAACTTCAGCAAAGTCTCAGGATACAAAATCAATGTGCAAAAATCACAAGCATTCCTATACTCCAATAACAGACAAATAGAGTGCCAAATCATGAGTGAAATCCCATTCACAATTGCTTCAAAGAGAAAAAAATACCTAGGAATCCAAGGGATGTGAAGGACCTCTTCAAGGAGAACTACAAACCACTGCTCAATGAAATAAAAGAGGACACAAACAAATGCAAGAACATTCCATGCTCATGGATAGGAAGAATCAATATCGTGAAAGTGGCCATACTGCCCAAGGTAATTTATAGATTCAATACCATCCCCATCAAGCTACCAATGACTTTCTTCACAGAATTGGAAAAAACTACTTTAAAGTTCACATGGAACCAAAAAGAGTCCACATTGCCAAGACAATCCTAAGCCAAAAGAACAAAGCTGGAGGCATCATGTTACCTGACTTCAAACTATACTACAAGGCTACAGTAACCAAAACAGCATGGTACTGGTACCAAAACAGAGATATAGACCAATGGAACAGAATAGAGCCCTCAGAAATAATACCACACATCTACAACCATCTGATCTTTGACAAACCTGACAAAAACAAGAAATGGGGAAGGGATTCCCTATTTAATAAATGGTGCTGGGAAAACTGGCTAGCCATATGTAGAAAGCTGAAACTGGATCCCTTCCTTACACCTTATACAAAAATTAATTCAAGATGGATTAAAGACTTAAACGTTAGACCTAAAACCATAAAAACCCTAGAAGAAAACCTAGGCAATACCATTCAGGACATAGGCATGGGCAAGGACTTCATGTCTAAAACACCAAAAGCAATGGCAACAAAAGCCAAAATTGACAAATGGTATCTACTTAAACTAAAGAGCTTCTGCACAGCAAAAGAAACTACCATCAGAGTGAATAGGCAACCTACAGAATGGGAGAAAATTTTTGCAATCTACCCATCTGACAAAGGGCTAATATCCACAGTCTACAAAAAACTTAAACAAATTTACAAGAAAAAAATCAAACAACCCCATCAAAAAGTGGGTGATGGATATGAACAGACGCTTCTCAAAAGAAGACATTTATGCAGCCAACAGACACATGAAAACATGCTTATCATCACTGAGCATCAGAGAAATGCAAATCAAAACCACAGCAAGATACCATCTCACACCAGTTAGAATGGAAGTCATTAAAAAGTCAGGAAACAACAGGTGCTGGAGAGGATGTGGAGAAATAGGAACACTTTTACACTGTTGGTGGGACTGGAAACTAGGTCAACCATTGTGGAAGTCAGTGTGGTGATTCCTCAGGGATCTAGAACTAGAAATACCATTTTACCCAGCCATCCCATTACTGGGCATATACCCAAAGGATTAGAAATCATGCTGCTATAAAGACACATGCACATGTATGTTTATTGCGGCACTATTCACAATAGCAAAGTCTTGGAACCAACCCAAATGTCCATCAATGATAGACTGGATTAAGAAAATGTGGCACATATACACCATGGAATACTATGCAGCAGTAAAAAAAGGATGAGTTCATGTCCTTTGTAGGGACATGGATGAAGATGGAAACCATCATTCTGAGCAAACTATCGCAAGGACAGAAAACCAAACACCACATGTTCTCACTCATAGGTGGGAATTGAACAACGAGAACACTTGGACACAGAGTGGGGAACATCACACACTGAGGCCTGTCGTGGAGTGGGGGGATGGGGGAGAGATAGCATTAGGAGATATAACTAATGTAAATGATGAGTCAATGGGTGCAGCACACCAACATGGCACATGTATACATATGTAACAAACCTGCACATTGCGCACATGTACCCTAGAACTTAAAGTATAATAAAAAAAGAAAGAAATCATTGTCCTTTACCTTTTCCCTGCAACTCGCTCCTCTTAATTATCTGAGATGTGATTGTAGATGTGACAATCTGAAAATATTCAGATGAACCCCCATAACCTAGAATATAAAAAATTAATAAAAAGTTATATATCTCATGAATGCATAAAACATATGTAGATATGAGTCTATTTTGTGATTTACTACCATAAAGTATACACAAATCTATTATACAGAGTTAAAATTTACCAAAACTTACACACATGCTTACAGACTGTACAGGGTTCCATTTGCAGTCAAGTGAAATGTAAACAAACATAAAGTTGCAGTATTAAAACATAACTGACTAAAATTAACTGTAGTAATGCTGTACTGCTGTAATAATTTCATAGTCCCCTCCTGTTGCTATTGCAGTGAGCTCAAGTATTGCAAGTATCTGCTTAAAATGCCATGTGATGCTAACCATCTCTGCATGAGCAGTTCATCTCTCCAGTAAATTGCTTATCACAGTAAAAGGTAATCTCTCATGGTTCTTGAGTATTTCTTATTGTGTTTAGTGCAATACCGTAAACCTTGAATTACACCATGAGACCCATTCAAAGTGCCTCTAGTGATGCTGGAGGTGCTCCCTAGAAGCAGAGAAAGGCATGACATCACAAGAAAAAGTTGAATTGCTTGATATGTACCATGGATTGAGGTTTGCAGCTTCAGCTGTCATCCCTGCCCCCCATTTCAGACAGATGATTAATCTTCTAAACAGGCAATGTAAACTTATAGTCTCGATAAACACAGTAAAGTACTATAAATATATTTTCTCTTCCTTATGATTTTCTTAACATTTTCTCTTCTGTAGCTTACTTTCTTATAAGAATACTATAATAAAATGCAAAATATGCATTAATTGACTACGTTATCAGTAAGGCTTCTGGTCAACTATAGGGTTTTGGGGGAGTCAGAGTTACGTGGTGGATTTTCTAGTGCTTACGTTTCAGCACCCCTAACTCATGTATTGTTCAAAAACCAACTTTATATCAGTTATGCACCATATTACTTTCTAAAATCTAAAAAAATCTGAATCTTCAAACATGTCTGGCTCAAATAGTTTCAGATAAGAGATTTTGGAACTATGCAATGAGCAATTTCTAGTCCAAGATTTCTCCTCTACTGTTCACGATCCCAACAGGGGGTGAGGCTTATTCTTGGTGGAATTGAAACTGAGACATCATAATCTCTGGTTCATATTTGGTTCATAGAAAAGAGCAGCTGGATTTATGCTCTCTGGGCAGAATATTGCAGATTAGGGGAATTTTCCCTGAGTTGGCCTAAAATAAAAGACATATACAGTTGACATTTGAGAGTTCCTGTGCAAAACACTGGGAATGCTGTCTATTCGCCCTATAGAGATGTCTCAGCCAAGCATAAATCAGAATGAATCAACCTTGAGTCACACTGAATAGAAGTCAAGGATCATTAGACCTTTGAGAACATGAAAGACTAAATAAAATAAATGAGACAAAGAACTCTGAGTAAAAAATTTCCCAAAGCTGTAATTAATATTCTCAGAAAGGAACAATTATATCCATGAAATGAGAACAGAAATTTTATTTTTAAAAATCTTCAGGAAATAAATAACATAAGAGGATTAAGAGTATATAATACTTGTATTCATTTGAAGTACTGGAAATTAAACCTGGAGGAAACAACTGTCAGAAAAACAGAACAAAAATGTAACTACATAGAAAATAAGGAAGAAGTACCATATTAGTCTGTTCTCATACTTCTGTACAGGAAATTCCGAGACTGAGTAACTTATAAAGAAAAGAGGTTTAATTGGCTCATGGTTCTACAGGGTGTACAGGAAGCATTGCAGGATCTGCTTCTTGGGGAGGTCTCAGGAAACTTACAATCATGGCAAAAGGTGAAGCAGAAGCAGGCACATCTTATATGGCTGAGACAAGAGCAAAAGAGGGCAGGGGAGAAGCTACACACTCTTAAACAACCAGATCTCACAATAACTTACTCACTACCACGAGAACGGCACCAAAGGGATGGTGTTAAACCATTCATGAAGGATCCACCCCCATGATAAAATTGCTTCCCAACAGGCCTCACCTACAACATTGGGGATTGCAATTGAACATGGGATGTGGTGGAGACACAGACCCAAACCATATCAAGTACCTGCACCAAGGCATACATTAGTGAAGTTTCAGAACATCATGGATCGTTTTTAAACCTCAAAAACTCCCAAGGATAACAAACATGCTGCATGGAAAAAAATCAGAAATCAAAAAGGCATACCACTAGGCACTAGAAGATAACTGGCAAGTCTTCAAAATTCTCAGGAAAAACTAATTTTGAACTAGACTTCTATATCCATCTAATATATTAATTTGAAAAATAGTATATAGACATACAATCTTTTAAGACTATTACCTTCCAAATATCAGAGTAAGTTCCTTGGAGAACGTACTTCAAGAAAACCAAAGGGTAAAGAGGAAAACGTGAAATCAAAGAAACAGGAGTGTCCATTTCTTTAAAAGACAGTTAGAATTTCAAAGATAATATGTCTTATAGTAATATATTTTCCTAAGAACAATCTTAGAAAATATTTGCTCCAAATTGGTGCCTTAGACTTCACAGTGTGCTTAACCACATTGAAAGAGCTATAGAAAACTAAGTAAACAAAAAACAAAGCAATTATTACCTTCAACAAAAACAAAAAGTTATATAAGAAAGAAATTGTGATAATCATAGTAGACCATACGGCTTAGCCATTGGTCTAGCCATTATCTATAATAAATTTGTAAACATCAAATGTTGATTAGCAAAAATGATTACTATATTAGCAAAAATGATTACTATACTAGTCAAATGGGGAAAAGGAAGTATGGGAGTGAGTATAAGGGATTATGAGTTAGTGTGAGAAAGTGAAATGCTCATTTTTCAGAGTAGAGAGTCAAAAAATAGTACATAAAATTTCAAAATCAAGAACTAGTCATATATGTTTGAAACTTAAAAATAAGAAGGTAAATGTTAGAACAAATGGTTAAAAGAGTTGAAAGCTGCTATCTTTGTTACGGAGATACTGGGGTTGTTCGGCTTGAACAGGAGACTGGTATTTTTCATTATAAATCACTGATTTTTATAAGGTGTTAATTTGATATAAACAAAAATCCAATTTTTAATAAAAAGAGCCTAGTGATTATTTTAGCAAACAAATAAGATTACTATAATTATAATTTCTCACTTGTACAAGTTTAATATTTTCCTTCATCTACCTTTCCATCTGAACTGCTTTTTTTGCCAGATTAATCTTTCCACAGAGCAGCTCAAATCATGTTGTTTTGCTTAAAAACTTTAAGTGGCTAAACTCATTAATTTAGCATTGGAGATCTTCACAACTTATTTTCCATCTATTTTTCCTTCCATTAATCAACAGATATTTGTGGAGCAATTGCTGCATGTTCTGTTGGAAGCAAAGAGGATATAATGATGAACAAGGCAGACAATTCAGGTGTTCGAGGCACTTAAATTCAACATATTTCTGCTAACTTCCTCTTTTCCTAGGGCTTTGTTCTAGACTTTTGGCTTGTCAGTCTTCTACTTCGTCTTCAAGTATGCGTGTACAAGCTGTGGTTATACCTCAAGGCAGAATACAAACGCTACTTCCTTAACAAAGTCCCCAGGTGGAAGTTCACTTTTTTATTCCAAATGTCCTTTGAACTTTAGCCTCATGGCTTTTATGCATTTTCTCACTATTACAGCAACTCACAAATGTGTTATCATCCCAACTAGAACTTGGGTTCCTTGAGAAGGGGGTCCCTGAAAGATTCATTTTTATATACCCTACGGTTCCCCTGCACATGGTAGATACTTAATAAAGTATTACCTGGATCATCCATTTGGCATTTGGATAGTTTTACCTACAACATTGGAACACCATTTTAACAGTGGCTTATATACTGAGACATTTACTTTTTATTCTTTGTTAAATGTTTCATTTTAGAATAGTTTCAGATTTACAGAAAAATTGCAAAGATAGTACAGAAAGCTCCCATGTAACTCACACGCAGCTTTCCCTATTATTAACACTGCACATTTGGCACAATTAGTTAATTAATATTTATACGTTATTATTAATTAGTATCCATAATTTGTATGGATTTCCTTAATTTTTACTTAATGTTCTTTTTTCTTTTCCTGGATCCCATCCGAGATACCACATTTCATTTAGTTGTCAAGTCTTCTTAGACTTCTCTTGGCTGTGACAGTTTCTCAGACTTTTCTTGTTTTTGATGGCAGTATTACTTTTCTTTTGCTGCAGTAAAATATTACTACAAACTTAGTGGCTTAAAATAATCTAAATTTATTATCTCCCAGTTCTGTAGGCCGTAAGTCTAACATAGGTCTAACTGGGCTGAAATCAATGTGTCAGGAAGGCTTTATCCTTTCTGGAGGCTCTAGGGAAGAGTCTATTTCCTTGTCTTTTCCAGCACCTAGGGGCCATTCACATTCCTACCATAATGACCCTTGATAGTTTGGAGTAGTATTGTTCAGGTATTTCATTGAATGTCTCTCAATGGGGATGTGCCTGGTATTAATATTTTTCTCATGATTAGACTTGTGTATGGTTGGGTTGGAGGGGGGAGCATCACAGAGGTAATATAACACTCTCATCACCAAACAAGTGTACATGATTTATCAGCATGACTTACCACGGTTGCTGTGAGCCCTGACCACCTGGCTAAGGCAACATTAGCCAGATGTAGTAGACAGAATACTAGCCCCTGCCCCCGGCAAATGTCTCTATGCCCTAATCCCTGGAATCTGTGAATATGTCAGGTTACATGACAAAAGGAAATTAAGATTACTAATGGAATTAAGCGTTCCAATCAATGGACCTTCTGATAGGAAGGTATCCCAAATTACCTGGGTAGGCCCAATGCAATCAAAAGGAAGAAGAGAGAGTCAGAGGAAAAGAAGAAAGCAGATGAAGGAAGTAGGTCCAAGTGATGTGATGTGAGAAGAACTGGACCTGTTGTTTTATGGCTTTAAAGATAAAGAAAGGGGACCATGAGCCAAGGAATGTGGGCAGCCTCGAGAAGCTGGAGAAGGCAAGGAAACTGATTCTTTCCTGGAGCCCCCCAAAAAGAATGTAGCCCTGTCCACAACCCTGCTAAGACCCTGATGTTAGTCCAGTGTTAGAGTTCTAACCCCAAAACTGTAAGGTAATAAAGTTTTATTGTTCTACATCACTAACTTTGTGATCACTTGTTACAGCACCAAAAGAAAACTAATATATTGGGCTTTTCCACTGAGAAGTTACTCTCTTCAACCTCTTTCCATACTCTACTCTTTGGAGAGAGGCTACTTGTGCACCGTCCATACTTAAGAAGTAGGAGTTATCCTCCGCTCCCTTGGGGCTGGAGCAGCTACATAAATTCTTTGAAATTCTTATGCAGAAGAAATTTGTTTGTCTTCCCCCATTTGTTTATTTATTTAGTCATTTATATCAGTATGGGCTCATGGATATTTATGAATATTTAGGATTATAACCCAATATTGCCTCATTTGTTTTATTGCTCCAATTTTTTTTTCAGTTTTAGCTATTGACAGCTTTTTCAGTTGGCTTCTGTGTCTCTTTGACATACCTCTACCATTGTAGGGTTTTTTGAGCGTTTCCTTATTTTCTGGCACTACAATATGGTCCATACTTGTAAAGTCTGATGGTGGAATATGCAGGTTAGTTCAGTAGCTCCATGGTATCATCAGAACATGGCTCTTTCTTTTTGCTCTGCTATCCACAAAGTGCCAATAATGTATCCTTTTATGATCACGTGTTGTCTCCAGAACTTCAAGCATTACAATATCATTCCAAAGTCTTCCCAAGCAGGAAGAGGGCAGGAGCAAAAGAGCTTCCTTCTTTTATGCCTCTCTCTTATAGGGATGCTAAATCCTTCTGAAAAGCTTCCGTTAGATCTCCATTTACGTTCCCTTGGCCAAAACTGGCTCACATGACCATTCCTGGCCCAGTTACTAGCAAAAAGATCTCCATGACTGGTTTTGACTGATCATGTCCACTGGGGCTGGATACAATATCTAACCCCTGCCACCAAAAATAAACAAATTGGAATTTGCTTGCAAAAAAGAGGGAAGGAATGTAGCTTGTTCTTCAGTGGGCAAAAACTCTGCATTTGACTAACAGATAATCTGTTTCATCTTGCTTTATTTTTAATATGAAATGAATTTGAAAGACATAGCAGAAACACTGCACTGACTCATTAATCATCACATTTAAAAATACATTTCTTATGGTCTTGACAAGTATTGACAGCTGAAAAGACAAAAGCATACTTTTCACATTGAAACAAAAAAAAATTTTTTTTAAGTTAGAAGCCTTAAAGGGAAAGTTACTTATTTCAGGGCTTTGCGATACATATTCCAATTAAGATTCTCAAAAATCAGATTTACAAGGTGACTTAACTGTTTTTGTTTTGTTTTTGATGTGTCAACTTATCTAGGCTACACTGTCCACTTATTCAATCAATAACTCCTAACCAGTTGACTTTGAGTATGGTAGATTATCCAGGGTAATCTAAATGGTCATGACTGAACGAGCTAGAAAAACTTAAAAGCAAGGCTGATGTTGCACTGAGAGAGAAGAAATTCTGCCTATGGAGAGTAGCTCCTACTCATGCCCATATGTTGGAGCTTACCCACGAGCTTCCTTTCCTTATTGCCTGCCCAGTGGCTTTCAGACTCACTTAACCAACTCCCACAGTCCAGTAAGCCAATTCCTTGTAATAAATCTCTCTTCCTCCCTCCCTTACTCCCTCCCTTTCTTTTCCTCTACCCCATCTAGCTTTCTAGCTATCTACTACCTATCTATCATCCATCTATCTGTCTATCTATTCATTCTACTAGTTCTGCTTCTTGGGCTGAACACTGACTGAAACAGAGACAAACTACTTCAGACAAGATCATCTTCTGGTTCTGTATTCTAGTAACATTCCTTCTTCACCCCAATAAAAATGCTTTTTCTCTGAAAATTGCAGTAACTCATATAGACAAAGAATTAGCAGTTTTACTGTGATCCACTCAGTGTTTAGTGTACTCTACCTAAGACACATTCTCCAGAAGAAAATTTCTTCCAAGCTTGGCTAAATTAGAAGGGAGGATTTGAGAAAGGGTTGTTATGAGGAAAAACTAGGGCAGAGTGCAGAAGGTGAGGACACATTCACAAGATGAAAAATAATACATGTTGACTTTTTGACAAAATAAATATGTCAAAAACATCTGCTGGTCTTTGGTGTTTTGAGTACTCCACAGGCTTGTTGACACAATGCTAGAAGTAAACAGGAATCCAAAGCTGACTGATTCCCACTCTGGCCTTTCAACAGGGGCCAAACAGCAGGGCTTGCTTTTATTTATTTGAAAACAACTCCTCTAGCTTCCTTAGTTGTGATGATACTCCAACCCTTCTTCTTTCCGGGACAGTTATTCAGATTTATTGCTTATCTTAAGAGTAATTCATGAACCACAGAAATTATTCTTTCCTATGAATCCATCTCAGGCAGCATCTTCAGATGAAAATCTCTTGTTCTTTGTATCTTACTGTAATCAGAGTAGAACAGGGTTTGAAGACAGAATACCTAGGTTTGAGGCCTGTCAAATCTTGTATCAGAACACTCTCTATAGCCCTTTCCTCTTTATTTTTCACCATAATACTCACTACCTTCTTACAGTCAATATATCTATTCATTCCATTGGTTGTCTATCTCCCCTACTAGAATACAAACTCCAAGAAGGCTAGGATTTTCCTCCATGAAATCACTGCCATATCCCAGTATGCAGTGCAGTTCCTAAACATAGTACATGCTAACTATTGAACGAACAAACCTCACTCTGTTACTCTATCTGTAATGTGGACATAATAATAGAATCTGATTTACTACATTATTATGAGGGGAAAATATTAATACCTGTGACACTCTGGGATATCTCAGTTAGCCTGAACTCAAACTTTCTATAAGGATTTCAACATCTGCTTCTTTCCAAACAGAGGATATGGAAGATAGAAAAATATGGAGCAGAAATAAAGCATTAATTAATTCTAGCCTTGCTCAGAATTTACTATTCTGCTATCTATAATTTTTTATTTCTTTATCTACAACATTGTCGTTGGCTGTAATTCATTGAGAAGTTTGTCTGTTTGTTTTAAACTATCCTCACACTAATTAGGGATTTCGGAAGAGCCTCTGCTGCTTATCATTTAGTCAAGTCAGTCAGCCAGTCAACAAATAGGATAATTGCTGCCTGGCTTGATGCTGTAAGTGCTGAAGTATTAAAGATCAATAACATATTTGTTCCAGTAACTAATAATAATATCAAGCAAATTTTCTTCAGACATAACCCAAATACCTTAGGTTGCACTTGGCAGTTTATATCTCTTACTGTTTCTTTAGTGGAAATGAAAAAGAAAAAAAAAGATATTCCCCCCCGGCAATAAAATACTGAACAGAGCTTGCAAATAAACTCATCCGAATATTCAGATTTTAATCCTGAGACCAAAAAAACACAGAAATTTGCAAGGCTTCATTCTCTAATTCCCCATAATTGAGAATTAATGATCCAACGTTAAATAAAATATATTCATGTATTAAGTTCATAGGAACATAAACAAGAATGTTAACAGTGGTTCTCTCTGGGTCATGGGCGATGTTTGTTGTTGTTGATATCTTTATTTTTTTCTGCAGTGAACAAGCATTATTCATATGCTAATAATAAAAAGAAAAAAGTATTTTTTCTTTAAAATTGCATTTTAGATATTGGGGTAATAGAAATTTTGCAACTGTCTGCAAAGTCTTATTACCATTAACTAAGTATAATAAGGGGGAAAGGTAAAAAACCAAACAGGAGTTTAAAACTTGAAAATAGATAACCACAGGTCATATAAGAAATGTGCAGTCAAAAGTTCAATAAACAAACTGTTTTGGCAGCACAGTTAACTCAAACCATTTATAAGCAACTTCTCTTGGCCCTTCTGATATTTTCCCATAAACACTAGGATATCACTGTGTTTAGGGACTGCCAGGCTATTGGCAGGGGACAAAACACAAAGCACATTTTTTACTAATACTATTTTATTTTAAAATGCAATTGATCTTAAGGTACCTCCACAATTGCAAATTGGGGGCTTTTCAAGTAATTTATAGGGAAAAACTGTGAAGTTTATCTTTGAAATGAAATGAAATAATACCTGCACTTCCTACTTTGGGGAAATTTTATGTTAAATCACGCCAACAGGCAGAGATGACAAAACATCCAGAAATATTTAAAGTTTTCATTTCTCTTCCTGATAACAACAAGGTTCATTTTGTGCTCTCAGAGGGGAAATCAAATCTGATTTACAGTCAACTACCTCAGTGCCATGATCCACATTTCATATTCTTTAAGCAGCCTCAGCATAGCAGCGATATTACTGTCCTTTCACAATGGGGCTGATCAACTGCCAAAGGCCTGACAAATCATCAAATACTTTCATTTAAAACTACCTGTTTCTTTATCATGATAAAGCATGATGCGCAGCATGTGGCAAAGTATCATAATTTTATTGGCAAAAGGAAGCTTGATTTACACAATCTTTCTTTGAAAGGGAAAACAGTAACGGTGAAAGGGACAGACTACATCTAGATGTATTCTTCCATTCATCTCACTTTCCCTCCTTTCTTTGTTTCACCTAAACAGCAAAATATCTCACTCCCTTCCTTGGCCCTGTCTGAGAAAAGCTCAAGAAAGATAACCAGAAAAGCATCTGAAAAGTAACATTGATCAGCCTTATTCTCATAATCCTCAAATTACAATTCTGATCTTGAACCCCAAGCAGGCCAGCAGTAAGCTAAAAGGAAATGTTAGTGAACAGGCAATGAATTTAAGCGTCCAGCAGAAAAGGAATTAAAATGCCTAATCACCCTACCAAGCTCATAAGATGTAACAAAGCAAATGCTGCCTGCCTAGATTGAATTACTGCTTGGAGCAAAGATTGTTTGCATCTCTTTAAAGATATGTGGGGGTTATATTTTATTGTTTCTAGTTTTCTATTGGAGCTAGATCCAACTTAGCCAAAATTGTGGTGCCTGATAAAACTCCCAGGGGCACATCCACATTCCCAAGTCTGCCCCAAGTCATCATTGCCGCCCATTTGGGTTTTCCTTTTTCCTCTTGACAATTGCCATAAATTTCCAATGATAAGATTTGGAAGTGGAATAAGGAAGGTAAGAGACAATTTTCTGTGTTCTTGAAGAGATACCAAGATAAAGAATATACTTTATCCATCAGTGTTTTCCTCTTGGATAACTGAGGGCAGAAAGTTAAAAAAAAAAAAAAAAAGTGTTTGGAAAGCCAGGTTGGTGATTCAAGGAAACTTTATAAAAGCAAAACAAAACAGCATGGTGAATACTAACTTTAACACAAAGCATAACTAATTGCCCATTTTTCCTTTTCCAGAACCTGAAATCATTTGAAAGAGTTGTATCAAACTTGCTTTGCCTTTCTGCTCAAAATCATTACCTCTTTTTAGAATCATACATTCCCTACCAAGACCCGGACTCTTGCCATTCACAGAAGACCAACACAGCTTTCTATTTAGTAATTCAGTCTTGTTATTGGACCACTTTTTAATTTAAAACATTTAAAGTTCAACTACAACCCTTTATCTCAGAATTACTAGGAAATGCAGAAATAAAATTATTCATATTGCCAACCCCTTCTATGCAGAGAAAAAATTAAAAAGTAAAAATAATGTTGCATGAAGGAAAAATGCTTTCCCACATAAACAAAAGCTGAGAGATTTCATCAACACCAGGCCTGTCCTACAAACAGTGCTAAAGGAAATACTTCAATCTGAGAGAAAACAATGTTAATGAGCAATAAAAACATCATCTGAGGGTACAAAACTCCCTGGTAATAGTAAGTACACAACAAAACCCAGAATACTGTAATACTGCAATTTTGGTATATAAATTACTTATATCTTCAGTAGGCAGACTAAAAGATGAACCAATCAGAAAAAATTACTACAACTTTTCAAGACATACATAGTACAATAAGATATAAATACAAACAACAAAACATTAAAAAGTGGGAGGATGAAGTTAAAATGTAGAGTCTTCATTACTTTTCTTTGCTTGTTTGTTTGTTTGTGCAATCAGTGTTGAATTGCCATCAGTTTAAATTAATGGGAGTATAAGATATTATCTGCAGTCCTCATGGTAACCTTAAATCAGAAAACATGCACAGATACACAAAACCTAATAAGCAAGAAATTAAAACATGTCACCAGTGAAAATTACTTTCATGAAAAGGAAGACAAGAAGGAAGGAAAAAAAAAAGATAAGACCACAAAACAACCAGAAAATAAATAACAAAATGGCAGGAGTAAGTCCTTACTTATCAATAATAACATTGAATGTAAATGGACTAAGTTCTTCAATCAAAAGATATGGAGTGGCTGAATGGATTAACAAAAAAACACCCAGTATCAGTCACCTATAACAAACACTTCACCCCATAAAGACACACATAGACTAATGAAAGGGATAAAAAAAATTGTCCTTGCAAATGGAAACCAAATAAAAGCAGGAGTAGCTATACTTAGACAAAATAGACTTCAAGACAAAAACTGTAAAAAGAGACAAAGAGGGTCCCTACATAATGATAAAGGGGTCAGTTCAGCCAGAAGATATAACACTTGTAAATACATATGCAGCCAACACTGGAGATATATATATAAAGTTTGCTTTATATATTTGCTAATATATAAAGCAAATATTATTAGAGCTAAAAAGAGAGATAGACCCCAATAAAATAACAACTAGAGACCTCAACACTCCACTTTTAGCCTTGGACAGATCATCTAGACAAAAAATCAACAAGAAATGTCAGACTTAATCTGCACCACAGACCAAATGGGCCTAACAGATATCATGCAATGGCTACAAAATACACATTCTTCTCCTCAGTATGTGGATCATTCTCAAGGAAAAACCATATGTTAGGTCACAAAACAACTCTTGAAACTTTCAAAAAATAGAAATTATATGAAGTATCTTCTCTGACCACAGTGGAATAAAACTAGAAATCAATAACAAGAGGAATTTTGGAAACTATACAAACACATGGAAATTAAACAATATGCTCCTTAATGACCAGTGGGTCAATGAAGAAAAAAGAAGGAAATTGAAAAATTTTTTGAAACAAATGATAATGGAAACACAACATACCAAACCCTATTAGATACACCAAAAGCAGTACTCAGAGGGAAGTTTACACCTATAAGCACTGTATTACTCTGTTTTCACACTGCCGATAAAGACATACCTGAGACTGCGTAATTTATAAAGAAAAAGAGGTTTAATTGACTCAGTTCCATGTGGCTGGGGAGGCGTCACAATCATGGTGGAAGACACGTTTTACATGACAGCAGGAGAGAGAGAATGAGAGTCAAGTGAAAAGGGAAATGACGTATAAAACCATCAGATTTCATGAGACTTATTCACTACCACAAGAACAATGTGAGGGAAACTGCGCCCATGATTCAACTATCTTCTGCTGGGTCCCTCCCACAACACATGGGAATCATGGGAGCTACAATTTAAGATTAGACTTGGCTGGGAACACAGCCAAATCCTATCATCCTACCCCCGGCCCCTCCCAAATCTCATGCCCTCACATCTCAAAACCAATCATGCCTTCCCAAAAGCCTCCCAAAGGCTAAACTCATTTCAGCATTAACTGAAAAGTCCACAGTCCAAAGTCTCATATAAGACAAGGCAAGTCCCTTCCACCTATGAGCCAGTAAAATCAAAAGCAAGTTAGTTACTTCCTAGATAAAATGGGGGTACAGGCATTGGATAAACACAGCCCTTCCAAATGGGAGAAATTGAGCAAAACAAAGGGACCACAGGCCACATGCAAGTCTGAAATCTAGTGGGGCAGTCAAATCTTAAAGCTCCAAAATAACCTCCTTTGACTGCATGTGTCATATCCAGGTCATGCTGATGCAAGAGGTGGGTTCCCATGGTCTTAGGCAGATCTACCCCTGTGGCTTTGCAGGGTATGACCTCGCTCCCAGCTGCTTTCATGCTCTGGCATTGAGTGTCTGCAGCTTCTCCAGGTGCACAGAGCAAGCTGTCAGTGGATCTACCATCCTAGGGTCTGGAGTACAGTGCCCCTCTTCTCACAGCCCTGCTAGGCAGTGCCCAGTGGGGACTATGTGTGGGGGCTCTGACCCCTCATTTCCCTTCCACACTGCTCTAGCAGAGATTCTCCATGAGGGGCCCACCCCTGCAGCAAATTTCTGCCTGGACCAGGTGTTTTCATACATCCTCTGAAATCTAGGTGGAGGTTCCCAAACCTCAATTCTTGACTCCTGTGTCCCCACAGGCTCAACACCACATGAAAGCTGCCAAGGCTTGGGGCTTGCACCCTCTGAAGCCATGGCCCAAGCTGTACCTTCGACCTTTTTAGTCATGGCTGGAGCAGCTGGGCCACAAGGCACCAAGTCCCTAGACTGCACACAGCAGAGGGACCCTTGGCCCAGCCCACAAAACCCTTCTTTTCTCCTAGGCCTCTCATCACTGTGTGATGAGAGAGGCTGCTGCAAAGGTCTGTAAAGTGTCCTGGAGACATTTTCTCCATTGTCTTGGTGATTAACATTCGGCTTCTCGTTACTTATGCAAATTTCTGCAGCTAGCTTGAATTTCTCCTCAGAAAACGGGTTTTTCTTTTCTATTGCAATGTCAGGCTGCAAATTTTCTGAACTTTTATGCTCTGTTTCCCTTTTAAAACTGAATGCCTTTAATAGCATCCAAGTCACCTCTTGAATGCTTTGCTGCTTTGAAAATTTCTTTTGTAGGTTGCCTGTTCACTCTGATGGTAGTTTCTTTTGCTGTGCAGAAGCTCTTGAGTTTAATTAGATCCCATTTGTCAATTTTGGCTTTTGTTGCCATTGCTTTTGGTGTTTTAGACATGAAGTCCTTGCCCATGCCTATGTCCTGAATGGTAATGCCTAGGTTTTCTTCTAGGGTTTTGATGGTTTTAGGTCTAACATTTAAGTCTTTAATCCATCTTGAATTGATTTTTGTATAAGGTGTAAGGAAGGGATCCAGTTTCAGCTTTCTACATATGGCTAGCCAGTTTTCCCAGCACCATTTATTAAATAGGGAATCCTTTCCCCATTTCTTGTTTTTGTCAGGTTTGTCAAAGATCAGATAGTTGTAGCAAGAAAAAAACAAACAACCCCATCAAAAAGTGGGCAAAGGACATGAACAGACACTTCTCAAAAGAAGACATTTATGCAGCCAAAAAACACATGAAAAAATGCTCACCATCACTGGCCATCAGAGAAATGCAAATCAAAACCACAATGAGATACCATCTCACACCAGTTAGAATGGCAATCATTAAAAAGTCAGGAAACAACAGGTGCTGGAGAGGATGTGGAGAAATAGGAACACTTTTACACTGTTGGTGGGACTGTAAACTAGTTCAACCCTTGTGGAAGTCAGTGTGGCGATTCCTCAGGGATCTAGAACTAGAAATTCCATTCGACCCAGCCATCCCATTACTGGGTATATACCCAAAGGACTATAAATCATGCTGCTATAAAGACACATGCACACGTATGTTTATTGCTGCATTATTCACAATAGCAAAGACTTGGAACCAACCCAAATGTCCAACAATGATAGACTGGATTAAGAAAATGTGGCACATATACACCATGGAATACTATGCAGCCATGAAAAATGATGAGTTCACGTCCTTTGTAGGGACATGGATGAAACTGGAAATCATCATTCTTAGTAAACTATCGCAAGAACAAAAAACCAAACACCGCATATTCTCACTCATAGGTGGGAATTGAACAATGAGAACACATGGACACAGGAAGGGGAACATCACACTTCGGGGACTGTTGTGGGGTTGGGGGAGGGGGGAGGGATAGCATTGGGAGATATACCTAATGCTAGATGACAAGTTGGTGGGTGCAGCGCACCAGCATGGCACATGTATACATATGTAACTTACCTGCACATTGTGCACATGTACCATAAAACCTAAAGTATAATAATGATAATAATAATAATAATAATAAAAGAAAAAAAAAAAAAAAAAAAAAAAGAAAATTTCTTCCACCAGATACCCTAAATCATCTCTTTCAAGTTCAAAGTTCCACAAATCTCTAGGGCAGGGGCAAAATGCTGCCAGTCTCTTTGCTAAAATATAATAAAAATCACCTTTGCTGCAGTTCCCAAAAAGTTCCTCATCTTCATCTGAGACAACCTCAGGCTGGATTTCATTATCCCTATCATTATCAGCATTTTGGTCAAAGCTATTCAACAAATCTCTAGGGAGTTCCAGATTTTCCCACATTTCCCTGTCTTCTTCTAAGTCCTCCAAACTGCTCCAAACTCTGCCTGCTACCCAGTTCCAAAGTTGCTTCCACATTTTTGGGTATCTTTTCAGCAGCATCCCACTCCTGATACCAATTTACCATATTAGTCCATTTTCATGCTGCTGATAAAGACACACCAAAGAGTGGGTAATTTATAAAGGAAAAGAGGTTTAAGGGACTCGCAGTTCACATGGCTGGGGAGGCCTCACAGTCATGGTGGAAGGTACATATCATATGGCAGCAGACAACAAAGAATGAGAGCCAAGTGAAAAGGAAAATGCCTTAAGAAACCATCAGATCTTGTGAGACTTATTCACTATTGTGAGAACAGTATGGGTGAAACTGCAACCATGATTCAGTTATCTCCCACTGGGTCCCTCCCACAACACGTGAGAATCACGGGAGCTACAACTCAAGATGAGATTTGGGTAAGAACACAGCCAAACCATATCAAGCACCTACTTTTAAAAAAGTAGAAAAACTTCAAATAAACTACTTGATGAATTTTAAAGAACTAGAAAAGCAAGAGCAAATCAAACCTAAAATTAGTAGAAGAAAACAAATAAGATCAGAGCAGAAAGAGTTGAAATGAAGAAAACAATACAAAAGATCAACAAAATAAAAAGTTATTTTTTGAAAAGATAAACAAAATTGACAAACTGTTAGCCAGACTAAGAAAAAAAGAGAGAAGATCCAAATAAATAAAATCAGAGATGAAAAAGAAGACATAACAACTGATACCACAGAAATTCAAAGGATCACTGGAGGCTACACTGAGCAATTATATACCAATAAATTGGAAAATCTAGAAGAAAAATGGATTAATTCCTAGATACATAGAGCCTACCAAGATTGAACCATAAAGAAATTCAAAACCTAAAGAGACCAAAAACAAGTAACAAGATCAAGGTTTTAATAAAAATTCTCATGGCAAAGAAACGCCCAGGACCAGATGGCTTTACTGCTGAATTTTACCAAACATTTAAAGAAGAATTAATACCAATCCTACTCGAACTACTCCAAAAAATAGAGGAGGAGGATATAGTTCAAACTCGTCCTATGAAGCCAGTGTTACCCTGATACCAAAACCAGACAAAGACACATCAAAAAAAGGAAACTACAGGCCAATGTCACCGATGAACATTGATGCAAAAATCCTCAACAAAAAATATTAGCAAACAGAATTCAACAACAGATTAAAAAGATTATTCATCATGACCAAGTGGGATTTATCCCAAGGATGCAAGGATGGTTCAACATACTCAAATCAATCAATGTGATTCACCATATCAACAAAATGAAGGACAAAATCATATGATCTTTTTAGTTGATTATGAAAAAGCCTTTGATGAAATTTAACATTCCTCCATGATGAAAAAAAACTGGATAAACTGGATATAGAAGGATCATACCTCAACACAAGAAAAGAAATATATGACAGACCCACAGCTAGTATCATACTAAATGGGAAAAAACTAAAGTCTTTCCTCTAAGATCTGGAACGTGACAAGGATGCCCACTTTCACCACTGTTATTCAACATAGTACTGGAATTCCAGCTAGAGCAGTCAGACAAAAAAAGAAATAAAGAGCATGCAAATTAGAATGGAAGAGGTCAAATTATCCTTGTTTGCAAATAATATGATCTTATGCTTGGAAAAACCTAAAGACTTCACTAAAAAACTATTAGAACTGATAAAGAAATTCAGTAAAGCTGCAGGATACAAAATCAGCATACAAAAATTAGTAGCATTTCTATATGCCAATAGCAAACAGCCTGAAAAAGAAATCAAGAAAGTAATCCCATTTACAATAGCTACAAATAAAATGAAACACCTAGAAATTAACAACCAAGGTGAAAGATCTCTACAATAAAAATTATAAAATACTGATGAAATGAATTGAAGAGGACACGCGAAGAAAGGAAAGCTATTTCATGTTCATGGATTGGAAAAATCAATATTGTTAAAATGTCCACACTACCTGAAACAATCTGTAAATTCAATGCAATCTCTATTAAAATACCAATGACATTATTCACAAGAAGAGAAAAAACAATTTTAACATTTACATGAGTGCACAAAAGACCAAGAATAGTCAACACTATCTTGAACAAAAAGAACAAACGTAGAGGAATCACATTACTTGACTTCAAATTATACTACAAAACTACAGTAACCAAAACAGCATGGTACTGGTATAAAAAAATAGACACATAGACCAGTGGAACAGAACAGGAAACCCCGAAAAATATCTATACAAATGAGTGAACTCACTTTTGACAAAGTTTCCAAGAGTATACATTGGGAAAAGACAGTCTTTTCAATAAATGGTGCTGGAAAAACTAGATATCCATATGCAGAAGAATGAAACTAGATCCCTATCTCTCACCATATACAAAAATCAAATCAAAATGGATTAAAGACTTAAATCTAAGACCTCAAACTATGAAAGTGCCAAAAGAAAACTTTGGGGAAACTCTCCAGGACATTGGTCTCGGCAAAGATTTCTTGAGTAATATTCTACAAGCACAGACAACTAAAGCAAAAACGAACGAATGCAATCACATCAAGTTTAAAAGCTGCAGCATAGCAAAGAAAACTATCAGCAAAGTGAAGAAACAACCCACAGAATGCGAGAAGATATTTGCAAACTATCCATCTGACAGGGGATTAATAACTAGAATATACAAGGAGCTCAAACAACTCTATAGGAAAAAATCTAATAATCTGATTTAAAAATAGGCAAAAGATATGAATGGACATTTCTCAAAAGAAGACATACAAATGGCAAGCAGGTACATAAAAAGGTGCTCAACATCACTGATCATCAGAGAAATGGAAATCAAAACTGCAATAATATGACATCTCACCCCATTTAAAATGGTTTTTATACTAAAGACAGGCAATAACAAATGCTGACAAGGATGTTAAAAAAAAAAAGGAACCCTTGTGCACTGTTGATGGGAATGTAAATTAGTACAACCACTAGGAAAACACAGTTTGGAGGGTCCTCAAAAAACTAAAAATGGCACTACTACCATATGATCTAGCAATCCCACTCTTAGGTATATACCCAAAAGAAAGGAAATCAGTATGTTGAAGAGATATCTGCACTCCCATGTTTACTGCAGCACCAGTCACAATAGCCAAGATTTGGAAGCAACTTAAGTTGAATGGATCAACAGATACATGAATGAAGAAAATGTGATATATATACACAATGGACTGCTATTCAGGCATAAAAAACAAATGAGATACTGTAATTTGTAACAACATAGATGGACTTGGAGGACATTATGTTAAGTGAAATAAGCCACACACCAAAAGATAAACTTTGCATGTTCCCACTTACTTGTGGGAGCTAAAATTTAAACACTTGAACTCATGGAGATAGAGAGTAGAATGATGACTACCAGAGGCTAGGAAGAGCTGTTGGGTGGGGGGACAGAAGGGATGGTTAATAGGCACAAAAATATAGCTATATAGAATGAATAAGATCTCATGTTTGATAGCACAACAGCATGACTAGTCAATAATATATTACTGTACATTTTAAAATAACTAAAAGATATAATTGGATTGTTTATAACACAAAGAAAGGATAAATGCTTGAGATGATGGCTATCCCATTTACCCTAGTGTGATTATTACATACTGTATGAGTGTACCAAAATAGCTCATGTACCCCATAAATACATACACCTATGATATACACACAAAAAACTCATGTAACCCATAAACATACACACCTACTATGTACCCACAAACATTTTTAAATTTAATTAACATTTAATTAAATTTAAAAAATTTAATAATGTTGCCATGTTCAGACAAAAGAAATTCATAGCAAAATTTGGGGCACAAATTCGGGCCTGTCAATTTTTCTATTTTCTGAAAGTATGTATAGCAGATTTATTAAAAAGTAAAAGTAATCATTTGTAGCTTTTGTTGTTGTTGTTGTTGTTTTTGAGATAGAGTGTTGCTCTGTCACCCAGGCTGGAGTGCAGGGGCACCATCTCGGCTCACTGCAACCTCTGCCTCTGGGGTCCAAGTGATTCTCCTGCCTTAGCCTCCCGAGTAGGTGGGATTACAGGCGCCCACAACCATACCTGGCTAATTTTTGTATTGTTAGTAGAGATAGGGTTGCACCATGTTGTCCTGGCTGGTCTTGAACTCCTGACCTCAGGTGATCCACCCACCTCAGCCTCCTAAAGTGCTGGGATCATAGGTGTTAGCCACTATGCTCAGCCTCATTTGTATTTTTAAATATGCAAATTACCTCTCGACAGATTTGGTAAATTGATCATTACATTCTTCGTAAACCTCTTTTTCCTTTGTTTAGGGAACCTCTAGTCTTTTGGATATCCCCCTCCTTTCAAGTTGGTAGACAATAGCTCCTTTAATATCTCTCTCCAGTAGTAAATTTTTCAATGTTGAGATTCCACTCATAGCTTACATTATCCTGAATATGTTATTAACATGTTTATTTTGCAGGAAAGCATTTGTTTGCTCTTTACAGTCTTCCCTCTCCTTTCAACCTTCACCATTCTTTGGCAGGTAGCTTCTGAACTGGATCTTTGTTTTGATGAGAGAGTGAGTGGTGCTCTATTGATGACAGGAAATAAGGGAAAGCTAAACTTACAGAAATAAAGATTTATTGTGGAAGATGGGGATGAGGCAGTGCTAAGGGTGAAGTTAAGGATTGTAGAAAAACAGGGTAAGAGATGAAGCAGCTGCTGTTGAGAACGAGCCCTTGGGAAAGAGCTAAAATATTTCAAGGGAACTAAACGAGAAGCTTTGCTATGCCATGAACATCCTTTCTTGTCTCACAAAACCTTGCTAATAAATGCATATTATTCATCAATATTTCTGAAACTGAATTTGTGTGGGGGTACTTTTTATTTTTTGTCTGTTTGGTTTTGGTGTGCAAAGGTATGTTGAAACTGCTCTCAATTGGAGAAAATTAGGAACAAAAGTGGCTTAAGTTCTGTGTCCTGTTCAGTGCTGCTGTCTCAGCTATCCATTGACTATCCAACTGCATTCCTCCCAGCCCCACTTCAGGCAACTCAGGACCCAACCTGGCCTAAAGTAAGCTCAAAAACCTGTTTCTTTTCTACCATTTCCCATTCAGTAAATGACAGTACCATTCATCAAGTCATTTCTACCATAAATCTTGAAGGACAGCTCTTCTCTCTTATCCTCTACTTTACAGCAATCGCCATGTTCTACCTCCCTGATCCATCTCAAATCCATCCCCTTCTCTCCTGACCCAAGTACCTTCATCTCTCTCTCTGGAAGTATTGCTAAAACTTCCTAGCTGATCTCTTGCTTCCAGTCTTTTTCCTTTCAAAAATCAGAGTAATCTTTAAAATGGATCATATCATTAGAGTAGGGCTTCCCACTCTCTTAGAATAAAATTCAAACTCCTTATATTTACTAACAACACTTTTCGTGATATGGCCTCTATTCACTTTTTCATCCAACCTCACATATCCTCCTTTCTTTTCTCACTATGTTCAAGGCACATGATTATTCCTTCATTACGCTAAAGAGCTAAGTAACTTCTTGCCACTAAACAAGTTGTTTCCTTGGCTTGAAAGCCCATCCCCACTCAATCTCCGATCTTCACCTAACCCACTCCTTTCTTCTACTCAGACTTCCTGTCTCTTTGAATGTCACTTCTTCAGAGAAGCTTCCCTAGCCCTGCACCTCCCCTAACTCCCCTGTCCCTCCCAGACTGATCAAGTCTCCGTTATATACTCATTTTGTTCATAGCACTTATTTCATCTACAATTAAATAACCTTTGCTATAATTACTAATGTCTGCTTCCACTGCAGACTCTCAATTATATGATTTGTGATGTTGTTGGTGGTGGTATTATGCTGGTGAACTGCTAATTATTTAATGTTGTGTAGACAGACATTCCTGGGACTACTATTTCTGTGATAGATTCTTTCAAGACTAAGACATTAAAAATTAAAAGTTCTATAGATAAATCATATTTATATTTGCTATTTATCTTTCTCTCATTACTTTAAAGGAAAGAGAACACCTAAAATGTCCAATAAGTATAGGAAATTAAGATTGAGATGAGGATAAGACTAAAATAAAAATTCTGGGAATTTCAGCAGAATGGCATTCTTTCTTCAAAAAACACGTCAATCACAGGCAAGGACAGAATCTCACACCTACAAGTGCAATTTTTGCACCTCTAGAAATAAAGAACCAGTGTCCATTTCAATTCAAATATTACCTTCATTGCTTAGGGAGCTCACAAAAGTAGTTCATTAGTGCCACCTCGGGTGACAGGCTTATTGTTCTGTCATTATATCTTCTAATAAATGAACTGATGATATGAATCAAATTCACTAAAATCTCTGTTCATCCTGAGTACATTGTAAAAAATCAAAGTCAAGATTATGTGTCCCATGGTATTTCAAATGTAATAAAGCCTAAAGCTCTAACTGCAAAATGAGAATTATGTGCAGTGAGCTATCTTATTTAACGCAAAATGTTTTGGGGGCTAATAGCCCATGGCATACTGCTCATCAAAATGGACCAAGAGAAAAGACATGTGTTAAATCAGGGCTGACTCTACTGGCACTCAAAACTATTTCCAACTCTAAGAGAATCAATAAGCACATCTACCCACAGGTATCTTAGAAGTCCTTCCCTGGGAAGCCACTTTGGTCCATTTCTCCATTTAACATATACTACTTATAATTTTTTATTTCCTCATTTGATAGGAATTTTATTTGTGTTTATATATGTTCATGGTATGTACTGCTTTAGATTCTATGGAAAATTATAACATAAAATGAAATATAGACTCATGGATTTTAAAATAGGAAAGTGATATTTGTAACTTTGACATACACATGTAAACAAAACTAGTGGACAGCTATTTTTAAAAGTGGATATTCTTTTGACATAAATCACATGGTGGGTTTTAAGTTAATTTTAAAACAAAAGAAAGGTCATTGTGGGATAAGTTAAGTCTAAGAAATATTCTTGGAGGGACACAAAAGAGTGTAAGATTTTACCTATGCTTGTACCTACAGCTTGTGTGTTTGGTTGAGGGGAGTCAAAGAGAACAAACTGGCTGATGTTTGGAAGCAGTAAGAGAAAATATTGATAAGGTGGGGCCACATTAAGAAAGATTTTAAATACTGAATTGAGAATATCTGAACTCATTAAAAGGGCTAAGTGTTATATTCTTAATGAGAGTGACATAAAAGTATATAAAAGGAAATTACAGATTAAGGACTATATATGCAAATATTAGAAACACATGTTAAGAAGTTGTGGTAATACAGGTCTAAACTGATGAGGGCCTTTATTGGACAGATGAGAACAAATAACATAATAATTAAGAGTGACACTGAGAAATAAGAACCTGTAGGCTTAGGTGACTGGTGAGTTATGAGAGATTTTAGGAGAAATAATTATGAAAAAGATGAATGTTTTGATACTTGGAATTAGGAAGAGTGGTATTTTAATCAATGAACTTGGAAAAGTAGGAGGCAGGCATCCATTTGAGAACTACTTGAGTTTTGTATTTCGGATTTTGCAGTAAAGACAGATTCTAATGGAACTGCCAAAATGTTAGAGTTGAGAGGTTCATAGGACCTATGGGTTCAAGTCCTCAGCAGGATTCAGGAATCCTTTCTATAATATTCCTCACAGAAGTATGAAACTTTCTGTATTTAGGAACATTACTAGGAACCCTTTCATTAAGTTGAATTAAAATGCACTCTCCCATAACTTACACCTCAATTTTTCATTTCTACCTTCTGGCTCAAAACTGAACAAGACTATGTCCTCTTCCATGTTATAATTTCCAATTATATTATAGTCATTGCATTCCCCCTTTAGTTTCAGCTTTTCAAGAATCCCCTAGTTCCTTCAGGTGCAGCTCATTAACATAACTTAGAAACTCTTTATTAACAGAGATGAATAAGGCATCACAAATATCTCCCAACTATGAGAACCACTGATGCTATTTTTATCTTATAGTTGAATTTTATAATAGTCTCTTACAAAAAAAAAGGGCAGGCAACTTTCTTTTCCCTAAAAGCAAAAACTATAAAAGCTACATTCAAAATTAAAACATCTTAAGTCTAATAAAAGCCCAAGATCAGCAAGTCTGAGAAACCTGTGATTGGACTTGTAACTTGAATGAACAAATAAATTAAAAAGAATCAAATTCAATTTTCCAAAGGATTGTGATTTTCTGCTTTTTTCATGCAACAAATTTGGCAGGCCATAAATATTTTTGAAAAATTATTGTTTTTATTATCTGATCTTTCTAACAATGCATTTGCTTCTAAACTTTGAAGTGCATTCAGGAAATAGAAAAATCCATTTAAGTATCTATTATCACGGAATGGAGACTTGATTTGATGAAACCTCCATACAACTAACAAATGTTTCCTCCCCAAATGACTTTTGCGCTGGCATTTTGCTTCAGAAAATAGATTATTATTATTTATGATCATAATAATGCATATTTACATAATAAGTTTCTCAGAGGAGTTAAAACCCATTTTTGCTTATTCTACAGCACTTTTCATTTGTAAAAGTCAGAAAACAGCAGCTTTGTTGTTGCAAGTGAAAAAATGTGTTAGGAAGGCACAGGCCACTCAAAGCCAAAGTCAGTACTCAGTGTGCCAGCAGTCAGAGGATACCTGTGATTCCACATTTCTGTGGTGTTTAATTTTTCCATTCAGTATCAGCAATTCTTATAAAATACAAAATTTTAAAAACTTTAAAAACATATATCAAGAACTATAAACATTTACTGTATGATCAATGTTATATGATATGGAAGAACCGGCCCAGCCCCAAATCTAATTGAGAAGACAGGATTTCAAAATAAAAAATAATTTGAGACACTTGTGAAAGAGAATATAATGACCTGTTAAGGGAAAGCAGTAGCTAAATTACAGGGTAAGAAGTAAAAAGAGCTCTGTTTTATTTCCTACTCCAAAAACAACGTGAAGCTAGTTATTTATCCCACCTGTAAAACACAATAAAACTGCACACTACAATCTTACCCCAGAAGGATAGGTGAGGATTAAATGTAGGTGTCTGGAGTTTCACAAATGGTGGTGTGATCTACAAATTGCAATACCTTCACTTTGCTTTTGTAACACATTCATGGTCCTTACACACAAGAGTCTACCTTTACCTGTCTAGATATTACATCAACATGCCTCCAACATCCCTCTAGAATCTCCTGAGGATGAGCTGAAGACCAAGCTAAAAATATGATTCAGTGACTGCATATTAAATCATACAAGGTTGAGACATACCAGGTCTCAATTTACTTTTGTAATACAAAATTAACCTTGTAGGTGCAAAATCACAGTATTATTTTATAATTATAGATATATCCTCTATATTTATTAGACATTACAAAATACCTGACCTTCCCAATGTAGGTTAGCTAATTATTTTGTATCTAGCAAGAGCAGATTCATTAAACCTGCACTCAGTATAAGTGTGACTAACACTTTTTCATCTTACCAGTTTCTATTACCATTGTTTGTGACACATTAATTAGATTTCATATTCAAGTATTAAAATTAAAAAATTTTGTTGAGTGCACCCCAGTGACAGTTAGTTGTTTATAGCATCAAACTGTTTGTGAAAAATGGTCATAGATAACATTATATTTATTTATCTCTGTATTTTTAATTCTCTCTACTGTAAGCTACTTTGGGGCAGGAAAATTAATTTTTTAAAATTCATGTTTATACCAATAGCTCCTAGAAAGACGTTTTGCACATGGTTCACAAATAATATATATTCATTGCAAGCTTGAAAAATAGTTGGACTGAAATGAAAGACATGCCTTTTTCAGTACATTGTGTTGTTATGTGAGTAGAATGCTGTCCATTCATTTTGCTCAGTTTTAACTATTTGATCATATTCTCATTTATATGGGCTTTAAACAACTGCAAATCTAAAGCCCAAGATATCATCTAATGAAGCTGTATTTACTTGTCTTTTCTTTTAATGGTCATTTCTTAAAATGCATATTTTAATAATATAAAATAAAATGCCATAGTGCAGGCATATAATATATAATACTGAGAAATTCACTTTTCTCAAAATGAGTAGAATCAAGGTATGGATTCATTTTAATTACTGCAGATTGCAAAAGATATAGAAATCATCCTTTCTTATTTTTTAATTTCAAATATTCATTTTGAGAAGAAACACATCAATATTCAAATGTGCATAAAAACCTTCAAGTAAATAAAAATTGAAACTTGAAAGTTATTTTGTAAGTATAAAATCAAGAAAATTTTTGATATATATATTCCCTCAACCATCATATTTTCTTTCTTAGAATTTTCTCATCCTGCAACTTTATGTTTCTCTTTCTTTTTTGTAAAAAATGCAAGAAGAATTTACTTGCTACTTCCTTCCTCTGAATGGAAACATAGGCAGCCTGTATTTTTAATATAAATGTTTGAGTTTTAAAATAACTAAGAAAAAATTTCAAATGTCTCCCCATAAAAACGATGGGCGAATGAGATGATGGGTATTTTAATTATCTTGATTTAATCAACCACATTGTATATATATATCAAAAATCACATTGTACCCCATAAATATATACAATTATTTGTCACTTAAAAATAATGTTAATAATAAGAATTCTAATATATATTATAGAAACCCTTTACATAAAATAGGAAAAATGAAGGTCCAAAGACAAAGCTTTGGAATTAGGTGAGATGTTCTCTTTTCACCATAAGTGTTCTATATCCCTTTGTAACACTGGTGCACTATCAATTTGACTTTACTCGAGTGAGCTACAATGTTAATTATTTTCATATAATTTATTTAGTTTTCACTAAGAGTAGAAAATTATTAGGTACTGGTAGAAATGCAAATGAAATAAAGACAATGGATCTTAAAAAGCTTAATGTAAATTTGTAGGGACAAAACATAGACCCCAGAAATGAGAAAGAATAATTAAAAAAAAAAAAAAGAAGTCAATAGGTGCAAATCATATTCTAATTCTACCTACCAAATACATGAGTCCTTTAAAAAAAAACCAAACATACAAAACACGATGGCTAACAATAAAGGTGGTTTCACAGGTTAGCAAGGCCTAGGCCTACAAGTAGGCTGCACAAGTTTCAGCAGATGAGGTTCAGCTTTATTTCACATTCATTTGAAGCAGTCTCACTGGCTACAGTGTTCATATTGAAACAGTGGATTAATAAAGACAGAAAGATGACCAATAACTAAGTTGTAAAAGTTGTCCCATGATACATCAGCTTTGATCCTGGAGCACTTCTATATTCAATCCTCTCTTGCTTTCCTCTCTGTTTTACATCAATTCACTTTATTTCTACGTAAATACAAAGTAAAATTATATTAAATGTCAATTAGTAAATAAATATTAACCCAAACTGAAAGTTCAGAAATCAGTACAATTTATTTTGCATCTTCTTTTTATGCCACTAGATAAAAACACTCCTTCTTTATTATTCAATTACAGTGAATATTAGAGTGGGTTTGCTCACTAATACTGTGATCAGAGAATTTAAGGAAACTGTAAAAAAAAAAAAACAAGCAACAGATTTGTTTTCCTTATGGAGGTTAAATTACATGTGGAGAAGTAGTGGTATTCTTCTTTTTCTACTCTCCAACTCTGAAGTTCAGTTTCAACTTAACTTATTGATTCTATTGTACGGCATTTCAAAACTTAATGAAGCACCTCTCAGGTTTTGAACCTGGAAAACAACAATATCCAAAATCACAACTTGAAACCACTGGTAAATATAAAAATAAGGAAGTCCAAAAGAGAGCAAGCATTAGCAAAAACGCCAAGCAGACAAAATCTAGCAATTGCTGCAATATCTAAAATACAATAGTGCACTCATTTCTTCTAAAAAAAAAAAACCTTAAAGTGAAAGCTCTCTGTATTTCAAGTATAAAATTATGCTGTTTTTCCCAATGATGTGTATTTGGGTCTGTTGAACCAATATAGCCAGGAACAAAGAAAACTTTCAGCCATATTTGCCTCTAATCAATTTTATCAAGAAGTCAATATAGGCCAAGGTGCTGGTTCCCAACCCTTACCTGCAGCCAAACTTCAGAATTACATGGAGAGCTGCTTAATTGGACTTCTGAATCTGTCCACCTTAGGGGTTTTAGGTTAGGCTTAGGGATAGGGGACTGGCTGTCCAGATTTTGTTTTCCAACAAGTTCCCAGGTGGCTGGTACTGCTGATACTGTAATCACCCTTTATAAACACTGGGCTAAAAGAATTGGGACAAAGGAGATTGTCAATAACTGAAATATGTCAACATTTGGGTTCCTCAGAATCTAGCTGAACTGAGAATTTCAATCAAGGAATTTAACTGCTGATGAATGTACCATGTAGAGGCAGCAAATATTTTTAAATTGTTCTAGAAATTACCTAATAAATACTTACCACATGTAATGTCTAAAATTAATCTCATGTACCTAAGAATTGATTTTATTTTGACGACAAAGAATGACAGGTCCAGGAGCAATGCTGGAAAATTGATTTGTCTTACATCCCCACCCCCTCCACTCCTGTTATCACTGTGTGCCTCTTCAACAAATGTGTGCATACGTATACACACAAAACATACCCTTTGCCAGCCCACCGGGAAAACTGCACAGCAGGGACAAGCACACAAACGGAAGCCCACATACCACATGTCTAAATAGTTGAAAAGTATAAATCCAGCTAAAAACTACTAAATAAAATATGCTGTATACACTCTCCTTGATAAATACAGTTTCATAACAACTTGACAGGGTGGGTTCTAATTCAGAATATGCAGACTCAGTGCTTTGTGCCTAAATATTGAGGCTCTAGGAAAACCAGTTCCTCGCTTTCAAGACATTCACCTTCTTTTTGGAACTTTGGCTTCAGCTTATACTATGAGGGGCCTGGGAATTTGTGTACACCCCACAAAAACAGCCACCATCCCTTGGCCACCCTTTGGGTCCACTGCATGGATGCCGTGGCATGGTCTGCCTTCGAAGAGTGGTCCCAGAGAAGATACTTGCCCACATCTGAGGAACAGGGGCAAGGCCCTTTAGCAGGGCAACTCTGGGCTCTCTGGTAGCTGAAATATGGTCTAAAGGGGAAATGTGGGCTGTAGGTGGAGAAGTTCTATTCGCCCCTGCACAAGTCTCACCCCACAGGGATGGTGTGGCCAGAGAAAGTAAAAGTAGGACCTCTAAAAAAACAGAGTCCAGGGAAGCACTACACTCCTCTTCAGTGACCTAGGATCCTCAGTTATTACATATTTTTCCAAACTTTCCTTTTTCTTTTTTTTTTTTGAGACAGGGTCTTACTCTGTTGCCCAGACTGGAGCATAGTGGCCTGATCTCAGTTCACCACAACCTCCTCCTCCCAGGCTCAAGCAATTCTCCTGCCTCAGCCTCCCGAGTAGCTGGGATTACAGGCATGCACCACTACCACCTGGCTAATTTATTTTTATTTATTTATTTATTTATTTATTTATTTATTTATTTATTTATTTTTAGTAGAGACGGGGTTTCACCATGTTGGCCAGGCTGGCCTCGAACTCCTGACCTCAAATGATCCACCCACCTCGGCCTCCTAAATTGCTGGGATTACAGGCGTGGGCCACCACACCCGGCTATCAAAACCGTAAATACTTAATTCATCCTAAATTGCAAGCAATTGATAACAGAATAAAGTGTTTTTCCTTCTAATGACATTTTTACTTGTACTGAAGCTTCCATTACAAACACTCTGATGGCTGAGTTTCAGGTCTTGGTATAATGGGAGGGCAGGAGAAGTGAGTCAATGGGAAACAGGCATTGCTTCTTACTTTATTTTATTTTTTGAGTCCCGGGGTACATGTGCAGGATGTGCAGGTTTATTACATAAGTAAATGCGTACCACGGTGGTTTGCTGCACCTATCAACACATCACCTAGATATTAAGCCAAGTATGCATTAGCTCTTTTTCCTAATGCTCTCCCCACCCCCATCCTCCCCCAACAGGCCCCAGTGTGTGTTGTTCCCCTCCCTGTGTTCATGTGTTCTCATTGTTCTGTTCCCACTTATAAGTGAGAACATGCATTGTTTGGTTTTCTGTTCCTGCATTAATTTGCTGAGGATAATGGCTTCCATCTTCATCCATGCCCTTGCAAAGGATATGATCTTGTTTAGTTTTACAGCTGCATAGTATTCCATGGTGTATATGTGCCACATTTTCTTTATGCAGTCTATCATTGATGGGCATTTGGGTTAATTCCATATCATCGCTATTGTGAATATTGCTCCAATGAACATATGCATGCATGTATCTTTGTAACAGAATGATTTATATTCCTTTGGGTATATACCCAGTAATGGGATTGCTGGGCCAAATGGTATTTCCAGTTCTAAATCTTTGAGGAATCATCACACTGTCTTGCACAATGGTTGAAATAATTTACATTTCACCAACAGTGAAAAGTGTTTCTATGCCTCCACAACCTTGCCAGCATTTGTTGCTTCATGGCTTTTTAATAATCACTATTCTGATTGGCTTGAGATGATACCTCAGGCCTTGCTTCTTGATGCTATTAAGCATCTGCTCATGTATTCGCCTAAAGCAAACTTTGATCAGCAGAGGTAAAGGACACAGGAACCAGGAGGCCTGAGTTCTAGTTTTGTTATGCTCTAAACTCATTTTTGCTGCCTAAATCAAGAGACTTTGAGAAAGCTACAACTTCTCTACCATTCAATTTCTTATTTTAGAAAGTATAGGAAAAGTAGAGTAAACCAAAATTTTGCAAAAGGTATCCTAAAGGCTGTTAGTAGATACTACTTGAAAACAGGTGGCAGGGGAGGTAGTAGCAGGGGTGACCCACAGTCAAATTAATGTACTTCACGTTGAGTTAAATATTGTGAAAGTTTATTTCCTACTAATGTATATTTTAATTATCCAAGAGTAGGCATAGAGTATATAGTGTTCCTTAATGTTATTAGAACAAGGAATTACTGTTTGAAAGAGTATCTAATTGAATTAGTGACCCTCAGAACACATGTCAAAAGTGAAATTCAGTGTAGTCTCCTGAGAGGTGAAATGTGTCCTTCAAAATAATTTCACCACAATACATTTTCCGACTCAGGGGATTTTGATTTTTGTCAGTATGGTCTCAAGGCAAACAATGAGTGTTAATGTAAACAAATAAAATGCAATGACGATGATATAGGGATGGCAAATTCCATTGGATAATATTCTATGTTTATGTGGAATAATGAACTAATTCAAGATTTTAATATACTAAAGTATTTAAAAAATTAAGTTACTGCAGTGATTACACAGTTTCCCATTGCTGTTATAACAAATAACCACAGACTTAGTGGTGGATCAGATGATGATTAGTTATCTATTGCTGTGTAACAAAGTATCCCACACTGTAACTCAGAGTCCTGAGTCACAATGCTAATGTCAATCTAGATGTCAGCCAGGACTGAGTCATCCAAAAACTGGACTGGGACTGGAGGATTCACTTGGCCCCCACCGTTGCTGGTTTTGAAGCTGGAGGAAGGGGCCAGGGATGCCAGTGGTCTCTAAAAGCTGGAAAAGGCAAGAAAATAAAATCTCCTCTAGGTTCTGCAGGAAGAAAGCAGCCTTCAGATGCTTTGATTTTAGCTCTGAGAGACTCACGTTGAACTTCTGACCTATGAAGCTGTAAATACACATAAATTTCTGCTCTTTGAAGCCACTAAGTCTGTGGTTATTATAGCAGCAATAGGAAATGATACAATCACTGTTCTAATTTAATTTTTAATAATTTAGTATATTAAAATCTTGAATTCTTTCATTATTCCACATAAATAGAGAATATTATCTAATGGAATTTGCAGTCTCTGTATCATTAGCTTTGCATTTTATTTCTTTATATAATACTCAAGGTTTGCCTTGAGACGAAGCTGACAAAAATCAGAATCTCCTGAGTCAGAAAATGTATTGTGGTGAAATTATTTTGAAGGACATATTTCATCTCTCAGGAGACTACACTGAATTTCATTTTTAACAACAATTCTTGCGGGAACTGTTAGAAGAGATGGGACTTAAAAATTGCAAGGACAAGTCTGAATGGGATAGAAGGTTGAAAATACCCACTTAAAAATAAACTTGATTCTTTAAAAATTTGTGTATAAAAATACTTCAAACCATTTTATGTTAGTATTGGAGTTAAATCAGGGTAGAAAAGAAGATATTAACTTACCCAGTAAAATGTACTTAATATTTCTTATCATTTGAAACGTGTTTTCATTTGAATACCTAATAGCAATGTAGTATAAACGTTAGGGGAGACTATAAAGAAGTTTAAGACCTAATCACTAATCTTGGAACATGGACAACCTAAGAATACAAGACAAAATATTAAACATTAAATTACAGTTAAAATTGACATCAGAAGAAATGACAAACTAGCAGGTGATTAATTTCCAAATAAATGACTCAGAGAATAAATTATATAGTACTTCAAGTGAAGGAAATACGATCAGAGAGACAAGGAAAAACACCATAATATAGATGGTATTTTATCTAGGTCTTTAAAATGGCAAGAAATTGTATAGTATAAAGAGGAAAGGAATGCTAAGCGGCTACTTAGAGGTAGGAAAATACTTCTATCATTATACAAATCACTCTGTATTATAGTTATTGGTTACCTGTTTAGGAATTCCTTGAAGATAAGATCAGGTTTGACATTTGTACACCAGAATTTATGCAAGTCCCAAGCACATAGTACAAACTCAATACGTATTTTTATTGTATATATTTCAGGTTTATAACGTGATGTTTTCATATACATAGTGAAATGATTACAAGTAAGCAAATTTTACATCACCTTCCATAGTTAATTCGTGTGTGTGTGTGTGTGTGTGTGTGTCAAGAGCATGCAAAATACAGTCTATTAACAAATTTTTAATGCAATATTATTAACTATAGTCCTCCTACAGCACATTAGCACTCTAAACTTATTCATCCCACATAACAACAACTTTTTATCCTTTGAACTACATCTCCCTATTTTCTTTCCTTCCCTGCTCCTGGTAAACACTATTCTACTGTTTCTATGTATTTGATTTTTTTCTTTTTAAGATTCCACATATAAGTGAGATCATGCCATATTTGTCTTTCTGTGTCTGGCTTACTTCACTTAGCATAATGTTCCCCAGGTTCATCATTGTTGTCAGTATGTCCTTTTCTAAGGCTGAAAAATACTCTTCTCTGTGTGTATATCACAGCATTTTTATCCAATTTTTATCCATTCTTCAGCAACAGACACAGGTTGTTTCCATACCTTGGCTATTGTGAATAATGCTGCTGTAAACATGGCAGCACAGATATCTCTATGAGCTATTGATTTCATTTTCTTTAGGTACATATCCAACAAAGGGATTCCTTAGTCATATGTAGTTCTACTCAATAAATGTTTAGTGAGTGAAACAGATGACTGTTAGAACAGTGAAGTGATAGTGAAAAAAATCATTTTCACAAAAATAAGTCTGAAAGTATTTCATGAGATGAATTGAAGTCCAAAAAGAGACTTAGATCCCTGTTAAAAGGTTGTATTAACTTCCTGAGAAGAAGACAATAAAAACATGAACTGAGGGTTGACAATGAGAAAGGAGGGGATCTAAGAGGATCTAAGACACACCAATAAGAAGGAAATAACATAATTTGATGAATCTTTAGATCTTCAGGCAAAAGGAGAGTCAAGACAAAGTTTGAAATTTGGATTCCATCTGACCATAATAGTGATGCCGCAGTTAACAAGAATGGGAAAACGAGAATGAGAAGACAATTTTAAGGAACTTCAAAACGTTGAGTGAAGTATGATACATACAAAACACACAAGCACCGTGGGAGTGTGCTCCAGTAATTCAGGAGGGAGCATAGAAATTTGAGAGCTATTTCACACAAACCATAATTGGAGCTATGTGAGAGGATGAGATTACCAGTGAACACCAAGAAAGAAAAGAGTAAAGACACAATTTAGGAAGCTCCTGCATTTAAAGAAATAAAGGAAAAAAGAGAAGCTAGCAAAGGAAAGAGAGAAAAAGCAGAGATGCCCACGGGAGGCGTGGGACAGATAGAACAGGTTAGCAGTCAGGGCCAACTGCTTCAAAGTGAGAAAAGGGGTCTTCCCGTTTAGGAAGTGGTTTTGGATTCATGTTAGGTGGCAGCTTGTGACCATTGAGCAAGTACTTTCAGAAGAATGACTAAGAGAGCAATGAAAGTCATGTATCTCAAAAATCTTTTTGATTCTGAAATTTACTAAACCAAAAATTGACATTTGGAAACTAAAATAATGGCACTCTCCAATAAGAAGTGTCCAATATCCCATCACACCTTCACTTCTGTAATTTCTCCTGGGTGTATATTCAAAGTAGCCCAAGTAATTGCAGGTTAGTGGAGCAGCTAATGGCCAACATACCCATCTGTGTAAGCTCAGGTGTGTGTGTATTGGAGGGCTAGGGTTCCCCATACCTTGAATCTAGTCTGAGAACAGAAAGGACCCAGGAAATTCAATTTTATCCTGGTAGGAACAGAGATCTATAATCTAGGTGATCCCCATGCTCTTCTAGTAGGGGATTCAAGTAAATTGTGGACATTTCTTTATTCTTTGGGGGGAGGTACCTAATGTCTGAAGCACAGAAGAAAAACAGTAGCCCCTCTCCCAACCAAATGATGGATGCAGTAACATTTTCGCATGATATACACCATGATGTAGAATAGAAACAGTTTCTTTTGAGACAAGGACTACCTTTACCAAATTTATAGTAAGAATATACTATAAATGTGCTAGTAAGATGAAAACACGTTAAATTAGCAAAAGTTTGGGTTCAAAAAGGTGTATCTTACAGGCCAGTAGATGAAGTACACTGCCTCCGCTCACGCTGACATTTCTGTCAACACACTCTGCTGATTATTCAGGATAACATTTTTCATAATTGGCAAGGCCATGCCCCCTGCGTGGACTTTCTCAGTGAATGTTGAAAATTGCTAAATACAATTTATGTAATTTATTTTTGTCAATGACCTTATTAGTACTTCCACTGCCGAACTGTGTTTGTGGGTGGATGTGTGTATGAAAATGCAGCCTTTACTTTTTCAAAAAAGAAGTTATATAACTTTACACTTCATAAATTTAACAACCAAAATGTTATCTGTAAAAAGTGTTTCAGAGAAGCACTGTTTTACCACTGACTGGTTTGATGGGAGTTGATTAGATAATGGTTCTTCAACGTGTGTTGTTACTGATATTGGCCACATTTCAGTTGGCTGCTAAGGTGTCTAAATGCTCCCAAACAAAAATTACCCATAAAACCTGTGACAGGGTTCTCTGAGATCATGGATACAGATCACTGCACATGTGGATGGGTTGTTTTGACTGAGTTTATAATGTCACATTCCTTGTAAACATGATACACCTGTCTCTGTTTAACAGATAGTTTTTGAAGCTAAAACATTTATTTTCTCCCAGAACTCAGCAATGCCACATTATTTACCGATATTTAACCTGGGAGTCACTAAAACATTCCAGGATTCCGACTATTTCATCTTCAGCTACAATAACCCTTTACTTAAGTAAATTAGCAGAAAAAAATCTGCTTTATTTTGTCATAAAAGGGGAAGTAAAGGCGAGACAATGAGAAGATCAAACAGCTAAAGGTTTCCATTACCTTTAAGAGATTAAAGACACAGATTTGTAACTATTTTCATTTTTTACATGTTGAAAGTTATGTTTGCTGTTAGTGTTACAAAGAATCACGAAAACCTTCGGTGAGCATCAAGTATATACGAGGCAGTGTGTAACAGACTTACAAATTTACAAAGAAGTGTATCCCTGTTGTCACACTGCTCCAGAGGGGCTTACAACCCATTTAGAAGGATAGGATTGACACACATGAAAAGATACTAAACTGGACAGTAAATAGGTGTCAATCATGTGCAAGGTGGGAATAAAGCAGCTGATGAATGGCAGGTGCCTGTGTCCATAGGAAACAAGGATGAAAGCTGCCCTTTGATTTAAGACCTGATCTGCTGCCTGCCGAGTCAATCACTGGTTGCTACTGTGCCCCTCATCTCAAAATCACTGATTTCAAATGAGCCACTTTATTAGTGTAGGCCTCAGGATTTATTTGCAGCCAGGGCCACAAAATATATATCAGATTTTCAGCTCCTCATCCCCAGCGTTCTGCTGCTAAGCTCCAACTACAAACTTCCATTCCCAAGGTGCATACACATATTCACACTCATCTCCGTATTTGCTGGATATATCAATCAAAATAATAACATTAGGAAGGAAACATTGGTGCCAATACTTACATATTGCTAGGGCATTTGGAGTTGGGGGGTTGAATAATTTTCAGAACAAAACCCTTGGGGGTGTATCTTCATAATTATGATGTATATAAAGTGGTGTAAGATAGCAGCATGGAAAATGAACAGTTTCTGAAGAAGAAAACACACTCATGGATTTTCTTTGTGACTATAAGACTTAACTGTTATAATTCAATATTGGTGGATTAAAAATTGATCTTAGCTATTAGATCTTCTCATAATTCTCTACTCCATTCCAAATACCTTTATCCAATACCTACCGTATGCCAGGTTCTGTGTGTGATAGGCACTGGGAAGACAAAGATGAATCAATCAGTCTCTGCACCCAAGAAGCTTGCTGTTTAGTGGGGGAGAGACAAGAAAATAAGCTATGGAGAAGTATGCATGTAATTCCACAGGAGCACAGAAGAAGAAAGGACGAAAACCAAGAGGGAATGATGCCTGAGATGAATATTTAAAAGACAAAAAGAAAGGAAAAGACACAGCAAGAAAAGACAACACATGTGTTGTAGGTTCATGGGAGCCCAAAAATAACACCGCTTTTCTCAAAATAAGAATCAATTGAGATATAATCCAAAGAAGACAGCAGAGGGGGACTGTTATAAACTGAGTGTTTCCCCTCAAAATTCACATGTTGAAATCTTAACCCCCAGTGGGATGGTATTCGGAGGTATTAGGAGGTGGGGCCTTTGGGAGGTGATTAGGTCATAAGAGTGGAGGAGTCATAAATGGGATGTCTTTGTAAAAGGGACCCTGAGAATTTCTTCATCCCTTTCTTCTATGTAATGGTACAGAAAGAAATTGGCAACCTGGAGGAGGGCCCTCATGAAAACCTGACTGTGCTGGCACCCTGATCTTGGGCTTCCAGCCTCCAGAACTGTGGGAAACAAATCTATGTTGTTTATAGTCCACTCAGTCTATGTCTATGGTAGTTTGTTACAACACCCCCAACTTATTAAGACAGGAGCCACGAAGGAAACCTTAAAAGGAGGCTCAGGTGGAGGATACTGGTGGCATCTGTGGGCAAGCAGACTCTAATAGTGATTTGGTCAGACAGCCAGTTGCAGGCAATGCTGGACCAGGAGAACATGAGGAGCCAAGGAGAATGGACCGGCTCCCGATAAAAAGAAAGAGAAGGAGCTGGCATACTCGTGATCACTTTCTCTTTCCAAACCTTCCGATTAGAGAAGCCACAATCTACCTACTCTGGAGTGAAGAGTGTGAGGATATGAAAAGGGAAATAAAGTCAGGAATGTTATTCTAGTGGAACTTCCTCCCTCATCATGGAAACACCAGACTAGAGAAAGAAATATTCCCTAACATTGCGCAAATGCACAGACATGAAAGAGTGTGGCATGACATGGGAGAGAAGCCTTAAGTAAGTTGATACGGCTGAAATAAAGTACATATAAACAGATGTAGCTGAGGATGAGGCTGTTAGAGGCCACCTCGTAAAGCACTATGTTATGGGCTGAATGCTAGTATCTCCTCAAAATTCATATGTTGAAACCTCATCTCCTAATGTGATGGTATTAGGAGGTAGGGTCCTTGGGAAGTAATTAGGATTACATAAGGTTGTGAGATTAGAGCCTTCCTAAATGTGATTAATATCCCTATAGAGTCCCCAAAGAGCTTGCTCTCTCTTCACCATATAAGGATTCAGTGAAAAGTCAGCAGTTTGCAACCCAGAAGAGAGCCCTCACCGGAACCTGACCATGCTGGCACCCTGATCTCAAACTTTCAGCTTCTGAACTGAGAGAAATAAATATCTGTTATTTTAAAAGCCTAGTCTATAGTACTTTATTATAGCATCCCAAACTATGACATACTGAAAACAAGAAGCCAGAAATTCTGTATATTTTAGACATTATGACCGCAATATGAAGAACCTATTCCTTATACCAAATCTAATCAGAGTTTTAATACTCTGACGCCTGTGACTAAATGTTGGTGAGGCTTTCATTCTGTAGGGAATACACAAGTTACCGAGAGTCAGCAGGCGAATAATGGCTAAATGATGGAAATAGTATGAATAATACTAACTGGAAGCAACAAACCATCCCTTCTGCCTGTCCATTCATTTTAGTGTCTTCTAAACCATAGTGTTACTGTGAAAGTTTTGAAGTGGTACACAGTTATAGAAATTTTATTTTCTACATCATCAATCATTCTTAAAAATGTGAGTGGACATAGTTTTAAAGTTATTAATTGTTAACTATCTTATAAAAAAAAAGATCAGGCTGGGTGCGGTGACTCACGCCTGTAATCCCAGCACTTTGGGAGGCCAAGGCAGGTAGAACGTGAGGTCAGGAGTTCAAGACCAGCTTGGCCAAGATGGTGAAACCCCATCTCTACTAAAAATACAAAAAATTGAACGGGCATGGTGACGGGCACCTGTAGACTCAGCTACTCAGGAGGCTGAGGCAGAGAATTGCTTGAACCTGGGAGGCAGAAGTTGCAGTGAGCCAAGACCATGCCACTGCACTCCAGCCTGGGCAACAGAGCGAGACTCCATCTCAAAAAAAAAAAAAAAAAAAAAAAGATCAATTCTGCCAAGTTTTGGCCAATAGAAACAACTTCTGAAGGGATTAAAGGACATTAAAACAATTGTTTTTTATTAACTGCATTGTTAAGATGAGTACTCTAAAATATTCTGTCCAGTTTTATCTATAAAAGATAATATGGAAGGCCTTAAATAAAAATGTGTAACATGTGTATGTGTGTATGCACATGTTTGTGTGTGTGTGTATAAGAGACTGAAACATGAGATACTTCAAATTCTTTTCAGAAAAAAAAATGTTTAAATGTTTAAAAATAAGAAGTTTAAACATAAATACATACACGTAAACACCAAATACAAAGCAAAAACATTCTAACAGTGGTCCTCTGTTGTGTCTCTATCCAGTAAATAAAAATTGCATCAGCCTGAAGTTTTCTCCTCTAATGGTACTTAAAGGTCCTGAACAGAAAACAAAGTACAGGTGCATTTATTTGCATAGTGTCACCTCACCTAAAGAAAATCCCTCCTCTGCTCCTCTCCACTCTAAAGGGCTAGGGAAATCCTTTGATTCCTGCTGCTGAAGTTCCTGTTTGCTCTCAGTATTGTTTGATCACTCAGGGCACAACAGAACAGCATGTAGCTGTTGCCTTTTTGGCACCGGCTTGATATTCAGCAGTAGGTGGTTTCTCACCAGTTTGGCTCTTGCTTTAGGACAATGAGTGACAAGATGTTAGTTCACACAGCACGACTTATGTAACTTACAAAAGAAAAAGATCAGGCTGGAGGTTTGTTCGGCAAATCAGCAAGATTTTCAAAACAAGAATAAAAGTCTTTTCCTTGCATCTCAAAATAAGGTTGACTTGGCCAAACTAAAAAAGGGCAACTCAGTCAAGAAAACGAATCAATACATTGGGTTAATGCCATTCAAAATAGCCAGAGTGGATTCCCTAAAGAAGACGTGTTTTGGGTGGAGGGGGGTTGAAAACAGAAAACATTATTTATCAATGTGTTTATTTATTTACACTGTGGCCATGTTACTATAGGGAGTCTAAACCTAGAGGAACAAAAGTTCTGCCCCAGAGTTTCAAGAAACCAAAATTACACGGGATAATTTTGCTTGATTCTAATAAACTCACGTAAATGCTTGTCTCTTGCTTAGAGTATTTTTAGCTCCACAAAGATTGTTTGTTAGAAAGTCAAACATCCCTTCACATGAAAGCACTGTAATAGCCATTTTTTAATTTGGGAACTAGTGTTTTTGAGATGTCAACTGTGACTTGTTTTCACAGCTACAAGAAAAACTTCCTGAGAAGTTGTATAATAATTGTTAAAACCCAGAGTCTAGATTTCTGAATGAATCATGAATGTTCACATTTGACTCTTCCTCTTTGCTTCCTAGAAATAACAGTCACACAGCAAGCAAAATTTCCAAGATTGTTCAATGTTTAATTACCATGTTTTTCATGAATTTTTCTAAAAAAAATAGAGTCTATGCATTCCTCTGGAGTCTGTAATTCTGATCTTAATATTCTTTCCTATGTCTTAAGAGGACAATGTTTCCCCAAATTTAAAAAGGCAGGTTGGTTTTGACAGAAAATTTAATGTCCATACCCACTACCCACTAGCCATATATAGATTCTTTTTTAAGATTGTCACCCAATATAATAATAGGCATGTAGGATTTTCCCCTTATATCTCTAAGAAGTTAACATTTTCCACATATCTTTGAAAACAAAGTAAAAGCAAAGTAGCTTCCACAACAACTTTACAATCTGATTTTTAAAATATAACTAGAAGTCAAATACACTGAAAAGCCAACCAAACATGGTTTCAGGAAGCTAAAAGCAAATGCACATCTTATATATAGCAAGGTTCTATTTTTTTCTAAGTCAGAAAAAGTATTTGAAGCGTTATTAGCAGTAAATAAAGCATAAAAGTAGGGTCATACCATGGAACAGTCATTGTGTTAGTAACAAAAGAAATGGACTCATGCAAGCTTACCACTAGCCACTTGATCTCTCTGACTTGACCTTTCTGAGATGCCGGACAATAGCTGGTCTATTCACCCACTAGACCAGGTGGTTGTGAAGTTCAACTCACATCATGTATGTAATGGTGCTTCACAATTTGTAATACACTTAGAAAAAGGTTAGGAGTTATTGTGTAAATGTGAGGTGTTATGATTTTGTTAAGGTAAGGTGAAAGCTGCTATTCTTATTCTTCTATTTCCACTTTAATTCTTTATGAAAGACAATGACTTAAAAACGTCAATTCATGATAATAAAATCTCCACGAATCAATGTAGCAATATTTTCAACTTATTTCTTAAGTTCTCTCTTCCATCCTGTAACCCAGTTATGTCACATAACCCTATGCTTTTAGATATAGAAAGAACATTTGTCATTTTATAGTCCCAAATCATCATATTATAGACAAGGAGACAGAGGTGCAGATATAAAATGAAATTACTGAAAAGGACCTCACCATAAACATAAGAAGTCAGTAGGCAGTGAAGACTGAGGATTCCTTCTCAGTGTTTTGGCTACCACTGTGGCTGATGATAGTTTTAGGAAACAGTACTGGAGTCATTGATGGCCAATAGGTATCTGCAAGAGCACAAATATCATTTCTATGAAAGTTACAAATAACAATCATATTTGGTCACCTGTTTTATTTTGTTTGAAAAGTGTCCATGCTGATTGAACAAACACATTCAGGCACGGCACGTCTGTGCTGTGTAGTGTTGCATAGCTTTCATCACCCTAAGGCTGTTCTTTGAGAGAGACCGGCTTCATGCTAAACTCAGCATGAGGACAACAGGGCAGGACACCAATTAGTGGAGGCATTTGCACCAACTTGACAGAACCACTGTGCAAGGAAGTCCACAGGAACCAAAGCAATAGTGGAAGCATGTCCTTTGGCAGTAAATAATTAAACTGGAAGTAAAAACTTTATCCTTCATAGATGAGAGTTTGATTTATATTCAAGAAAATCTGCAGCCTTCAGAAAATCTAATTACCAATCCCACATGATCTTGATGAAGCCATGAGAAATTGCACTGTTCTCCTCTACTACACTTTCTATATAATCTAAATTCACTTTTTTGACCTTCAGCAGAATAGGCATGGAAGCAGAGGTCATGACTGTGAGTTAGCGTAGTATCAAATGGATGCTGTCAGGACCCCAAATCCCTACTCCCTGAAAATAAACACCACTTGCTTGTCTGGCCAGCTAATGCCATATTTTTGTGGTTCACAAGTTTCATTTAACTGTAATTTTTAAGTATTATATTTGCTAAGTTTTTACAACATGAATTGTTTTTAGAGAAAAAAAGAGTGAGATAAGTAGCCATGTATTGTCTGTGTTTTTTCGAGTACGTGTTTTGCTTTTAATACTAATTTCCAGATCTAATTCCCTCTTAGCCTATTTCCATTCAGAGTGCTCAGCTAGAAAATACTAAGAAAAGATCACAAATCAAATGTCTTATGATAATATCCTCAGAAATTTTAAACAGCTCTAAGAGATTTGGCCTCAGACCCAAACATTTACATGATCACTCAATTTTAATGAGGTTAAACAAGCTGCTTGGCATCTGGCCAGTGTTCAAGGTCTTGGCCTGAGTGGGGAGGGCCATCTTGTTCTTACAGAGAACGTAAGACATAGTGACAGGTGATAATGTAATGCATGAGGATGCTGCCCTTGGCCATTTCATCTTTTCACCCCTCTGGATTCCCAGAGGCAACGTTTTGGCCAGAGGTAAACAGTTTTACCAGTAGCTAAGGATCTGAAGAAGAACCACATTTTGCAGAGAAGCATTTTAAAAGATTTAAATAACCCCCTAACATTTGTCACAATGGGTTCATCAACCTGAGAAAACAAGAAAGAAAACAGACCTCTGGAAGTGCTAAGCAGAGTGATGGAGGCTACTAAGGAGCCAAATTAATACAGCTGTATTTTCATCTTGATTTTAAACAGCCAGCTCTTGAGTGTTAAAGTCACATCAAAGATAAATGTTCCTTTATAACTCCTCCATCTTAAATATTATCTTTGAAAAAATTAAGTTATTCTTGAGTAGGCTGTTTTTTCTTCAAGTAACAGCAATGTATTTAAGTCTACTTAAATCTTATTTAAATAATTTACTAATTCTATAGGGTTGTTCATTAGAAACCAAGATTGAATTTAAAAATATTTAAGGAGAGCAATCTCAGATGTAACTTACTTGACAAACAATTGCTTATGTTTTTCATTCTAATTATCAATATGAAATTTTCATCTTAATATCTTGCTTAGTACAGAGCCTGCCATGATACCAGTGAGGGGCCTTGTTACCAAATGTGGGAAGGAGAAACGCACCTATAAACAATCTTAACACTTACTTTTACAATAAAGCATTGATATTAATACATATATACGGTGTATTAGTCTGCTCTCACACTGCCATAAAAATACTACTTGACTCTGTAATTTATAAAGAAAAGAGGTTTAATTGACTCACAGTTCTGCATGGCTGGGGAAGCCTCAGGAAACTTACAACCACGGCAGAAGGTGAAGGGGAAGCAAGAACCTTCTTCACAAGGTGGCAGGAGAGAGAGAGAGAGAGAGAGAGAGAGAGAGCACACAAGGGAAACTGCTAGACATCTATCAAACAACAGATCTCAAGAGAACTCCCTGACATGCATGAGAACAGTATGGGGGAAACTGCTGCCATGATCCAATCACCTCCCACCAGGTCCCTCCCTCAACATCCAGGGTTTACAATTCGAGATGAGATTTGGGTGGGGACAGAGAACCAAACCATATCATACGGGAACCCAAAAGTAAAAACAGTAAAATCATTCTCTGCTAATATTATGTTACCTTAGAATCCACAAAATCCCACTTTTTCATACATTTAAAGGGTTATGAAGAAAGAGTTTTAAATCACAGAAATGAATATTAAAACTTGGTTCAGTTGACTTGTAAATAACAGTAAACTACTTTATTATGGAGGTTGTGAATGTTCTCTAATAGAATTTCAGGCCAGGCATGGTGACTCACACCTGTAATCTCAGCACTTTGGGAGGCTGAGGTGGGCAGATCACTTGAGGCCAGGAGTTCAAGACCAGCCTGGCCAACATGGTGAAACTTCATCTCTACTAAAAATACAAAAACCAGCTGGGCATAGTGGCACGAGCCTGTAATCCCAGCTACTTGGGAGCCTGAGGCAGGAGAATCTCTTGAACCTGAGAGGTGGAGGCTGCAGTGAGCTATTGCATCACTCCACCCCAGCCTGGGCAACAGAGCAAGACCCTGTCACAAAAAATAAAAAGAAAAAAGAATTTGAGAAAGTACTCATTATAAAATGATGTTGAAAATACAAGGCAAACAAAGTGAAAAACTCAATGGCTTTCCTAATTCCTAAGAAGAGAATTACCGTGTGGATAAGCAGTCAAGCGGGAAAAGATGACTATTTTCTGAGACCAGAGAGAAGCTCTCTAAGTCCCTCTTGTGTTAAGTCTGTCCTACTGTTGAGAATGTGTGTATGGGGTAGAAATTATTTCCCCATCTCTAATATTCTTTTACCATGAACTCAACAACCTAAGGATATGGTCTTAGGTTGTAGAGATCTTTGAAAGGTACTTTTCTGTGTCACTACAAGCATGCAGGCAGACCAGGGTTGTTCTACACTAGGAGCACCCTCCATCAGAACTTCCTGCAATGTTAGAAATGCACCATAACTGTACTGTCCAATATGTCAGCCATTACCCTCATGTAATCAAATGTAGCTACCATGACTGAAGAACCAAATTTTTTATTTTATTTTTATTTTATTTTAACTATTTTAAACTTAAAAAGATACATGGGTCTAGTGGCTCTGTCATCGGATAGAACAGTTGCAAAAGCAAACATAAACCTTGTGGGCTGATAATCAACTAGATCTACTAAAAACATGTGTCAGTCTGCACCATAAAGAATAAACTATTCCTCTTTGAAGCATCTATGTTGGTTCTATCACCACCATTGTTTTGGTTCTTTAATATCATCTGCTGTGGATTTCTAAAACTTGGGAAATTGAAAGCCAGGGTAGAAAATCTTATTAATTAAATCAGCGCATTCCAGGTGACAGAAAATATTGGGAACCTGTTCACTTATCCACAGATCCCAGGTGTGAAGCTTACGTCATGTAGTGCATTGTGCGGCCCTCTTCATACATGTGGCAAACTACCCCATCAGCAACTATGAATAACAAGAGTTTTTTTTAGCTTAAAGAAAGAAATATAAACTTGACTTAATAAGAGTACTCTGACCAATGGAGGAGTTCTTTTAAGAATCAACTGTTTTTACCTCCCAGATAGACAGTCCAAGAAGAAACAGACTTACTTACATAAAGGAAAATAAAGATCAGATGCAAAGAGCTTCTTTCCAACTTCAATATTAGGCAATGAAATGGGTTCCCAAAGGGTGACTTCAGAATCTCTAACACAGGACATTGTCATACATGCCATCTGGTTTAGCTTACTGGTGTCATCCACTACATGCTATTTCTAGAATTGGGTATTTTATTTTAGCTGAATATGTTTGGTTGAGTATCTTACATAAAGGTCTTGCTATATTTTTTTCCAGACTTTCGACTCCCACATAGTCTAGTGTGTATGCATAATTATTTCCTTAAAAGTGTAAGTTCAGAGTTAAGGTTAATAAGATCTCATATATGTTGGTACTAAGGTTGTTATTTAGTTGTAAAGTGTAGCAATGTGATTGGCACTGTACTGAGGTGCAAAAGATACAGTTCTTAACCTAAGGGCATAATCCAAAATCTAGCCAAGTGAAAGACAAAGACATGATTAAGATTTTATTATTCAACACTTCTATTTGTAGAAAAACTCTAGGAAAAAATTTTTAGAAGCATTATTGAGCAGTATGAAATAATATGGATTTCAACTTTTAAAAATTACGGGTAAGAGAAAAGAAATAAGAAGGAAACAAGCTGACATATTGGGCAAGAATTTAGAGAGAGTAATAAGCTTGGTATGTGTTTATTAGCAGTAGACAATAAGTTTAGAGGATTAATTATTAACTGTGATGCAGAGAATAAAATCCTGCTATGGGCTGTATTTATAAAGTGCAGTTTTGACAAGCAATAATTATGTAAGCACAACATTCCCTTTCAGAATTAGTTGGGTTTTTTTTTAAGCTTTCACCATTCACAATTTGCTCCCAAAATGTTAACCATAATACAATTCCACAGATGCAAAACATTCAGGGGGTCTTCGTGCACACTTTCGGCCTTCTGCAAACACACTCTGCCCTCAGGAATCAGTGAATCTTTGAGACAAGCTCTCCCCTATACCATTGCCCACCTGCACCCCAGGCCACAAACAAAATGGAAGATACAAAACAAGGTGATACAAAACGAGGTGAGGATGGTAAGAAAGAGAGCTTTGGGTAGTGACCAAAGAGAAAGTAGATCTGAGAGACTGCAGGTGATGAAAGAATTAAAAATCCGAGACAAAGAAAGAGCTAGGAGGGTCAAAACTTCAGGAGCCCTGCTTTCCTGTCTCCAGTCCTTGATCTGGCTGAAACTGTGCAGAAGTGAAAGCGAGGGCCTGTGACAGGTGACTCTCTCACAGTTCTTTCTGCAAGAGAACATCTGACTCCTGCCACCAGTGTGACAAAGACCACATGGAGGTCTGGGCTGAAAATCAGATCACCAGCCTCTAGCAGGTAAGGCTGCTACTATTAGATTTGCCCTAAGACTGCTGGATATTTTTTATGACAGGTACCATTGGGTAACTCATTGGTTAGGAATGTGGGTTCTGGAGTCAGACTGCCTGAGTTCAAGCTTCAACCCACTGCCTGGCTGTGTGACTTTAGGTAAGTTAATTATACTGCCCAGGCCTCAGTTCCCCTAACTATGAATAGGACACAGTGACACTGACCTTGTGAGTACTAAAGGAAATTGTGCTCAGGAAAATGTTAGAGTAGTGGCTAGTTTGCTATAAACACTCAACAAATATTATATTACTCATTGTTATTTGTAGCTTCCTGACTCTCTTGGAATAGTTTAACTGTATTTTCCATAACAAACAAAGTTACTGATATTTAATGGCTGCTGAACTGATAGACATGATGGTTTTAGTAGTTGGTGAATCTCATTAAACAGGTTTCTAATAGCCAACTGGTATTTAATGAGCATATTAATGGTCTTACTGTCTTTAAATTAAACCCTATTTCAACTATTTAATTTCTGTTTATAACATACTTCCATCCTTTTAAAAGAAGCATATAAAGCTTCTCTTGAAAAGAATAATGTCCATTGACTTTTTTCTTCCCTGTTTTATTGACTGCCTAAATTCTTAGTAGCATTTGGACAGACACTTCGTGCTGTTCAAGCCTATTGAGTCATATGTTGTTATGAAATTATTTTATACCTAACCACAAATGCAATATGCTTGTATAACTTCCTCTTTTACATTTTAACAGTTTTTGATTGTCAGACAATCCTAAACATATTCTCTTTTCACTTGACAACGCAATTTTATCTATATGCCCTTCTTTCTTATTTTCCTTTTTGTCTTTGCCCCTTGTAGATGACTTCAATTCCATCATTACTGTTCCTGTCTACTTGCAATATCAATATTATTTATCATTGTGTTGATCTGTGCTTTCTTCTATCCCATACATCCTATCAGTATAAACTCTTTCATTATATTGATTAACCACCTCAGTTTATGGCACTGTTTCTTTATCCGTCATCAATTGATTATCACACATTCATCAGGCACTGGATAGAATTCATAGGATGTGCCACAAAGTGAGAAGGGGGATCATTTGCTTCAGAGGAAGACACATTACTGATCATACTGCAAAGAACAAGCTGACCCCTGCTTGAGATCTTACAGAGAACTACAGAAAATTCACAAAAGCCCCCACAAAAGAGTCTGCTGTGACCATCTGTCAAGTTGTCAGCTGTAAACAACAGCCAAAATGCTAGATCACCTCTCAAGGAGCTGTGAAATAACATCTTTGTTGCCTTTCTTACTTCTTCTTTCCTGGCGCCAATCCTTGAAGAGCCAGAAAACTCTGCTGGTGAATTGGAGCAGGAGTAGAAGGAGTATTAGATTAGGTAATAAATCTCTTCCACCCCTACTTCAACTTCTGGCTTCCCACTCACAGCAGACTCAAGCTGCCAGAAAGGAAAAAGACTTCAACTTTAACACAAGATCAAAGTTTTTACAAACACATGCTTCTGACAGTTAAATTACTAAACTGGGGCAGTTTTCTGTGACCTGAAGTAACAAGAAAACTGTATTACTCAACAGTGACCAGAAACATCATGGAGTCTGCCTAACTTTTCACAAAGAAATGAAAAGGCTAAACTCACAAACTACATTTAAAAGGATAGAGGGAGAGAACATTGAAGCTACTTCTTGACTGTATTCCACAAGTCATCTCTATTCAACGTATCAGCTGTTTCTTGGAAGAGAAAATGGTGATATCAGGGTACAGGATGGCTTCCTCAAGAATGAAGTTGTCATGCCCAGTCCAAACTCAATGACAGCCCTTGAATTCATGGAAATTATCCCAGGCAGAACACACATCCTTGCCATCATTGTCAAGGATTACTGATTACACCATCGCGTTTCATCTGCACCTATGGACATAGGAAGGCATCAAACTACAAGTCTTTTCATGTCCCAAGCTGCTAAAAAGGAATCATCTAAAATGCCTCTTCCTGGCCTCCCAGGAAGGTGTTGTAGAGATTCTCACAAAGAATTATTATTATCTCTTTTAAATAATAGCTCGGCATTAACAGAAAATTTTCGCTGTATTATTGCCATCACTTAAATACAGAACTTACGATACCACAAATGACCCAGAGAAAAGGTAGTTCTAAATCAATGCAAAATAATGAAAGGATAAAAAGCATATCCCCAGAGACACACCAGGAGATGCACACAGTGTTGCATTTATTAAAATGCAGGTGTAAGCATAAGGCATAAAATGACAATATTAAACCAAGAGTTTAAATTATGTAGAATATTTTATAAGATTATAACTTTAATTTCCTTTGGGGAAACTAAGGTGGAAAACTGTAGTTTCATGAGACTGTTCACTGTTGATTTGAGAGCCATCTGGCTAATCTTTAGCATTTATTTTTTAATGAATAAATGAAAATCAAAAGAAGGATGTAATATTATTCAAGAAAAAGATTTGTGCTCTGAAAGTTTTAAAATAATATTGCAACTCCAAAATTACATGTAAATCCCTCAAAATAGAGCAAGTAGGCACGTTCTCCCAATCTAATGTCTATTTAACTCCATTGAAACAGGTGATCTATTTCTTAACATTGCCTATGTATGGGCAAGAAATGTGAGTATTTGCTCTGTTTTGTTTTAAATAGAAACTTCTAATTGCATTTTCTTTCTCTGGGAATCACACCTTCAAAGTGGTACACTGTGGGAAATAGGACAATCCTAGGGGCTATGGGCCTTCGTGAGAGGTATAAGTCTTGCTCCATCCCATTTCAAATGTGCAAGATGTTTACTCTGACATGCGTATGTATCTTTAAGAAGCTCAAATAATACTAGTTCAATGCCATTCCTAAGTTATCAAGAAGATCCAACAAGACAGTGAGCATAAAATTGTAAAGACAAAGTAATCTAAAATGGTGATTATTTTATTCTTTTTGTTATAGTGTTTCAATGAGGAATTATATTTCAGTAAAGAATAAGGAAAGTAATAGAAAAAAGAAAGAAAGTATAATGCTATAAATAAGGACCACATATTTCTCCATGCCCTGTTTACCCTAATATGTAAATATAGAGGGCTACAAAGAACAAATAACAATTCAAAGAAATAAAGGGGCCATTTAATATTGAATCACAAAGGCCTCTGACAAACCCCAAATCCACCCTCATGAAGCAAATCACCACTTTCCAAGCCATGGGATAACCTATTGAGTTTCTCTAGCTCTTCAAAGTTCTTTCTTCTTTTGCCTTGTTGTGACCACTTCTCCAAAAGAGGGACTGAAAGCTTACTATCAAGTAACTTTGAATGTCCACATTTATTCTCCCTCTTCCTTGTGACTTGCTCGACTAAAGGGAGATTTTGTTTCCTCCATTCCAATTCTACATCAAAATAAAACTACTGTGTTTCATCACTTCCATGTTTGAAGCATTTGCCTTGATCATTTGGATAAGCGTAAATTTTTCACCTGCAATTTGATCATTCTTATTTCCTTAGCAGTAATTTACAGTTTTGGAAGTCCTATCAGAAAACCAAAATTGTTCTGAAAAAAATCGTCTTAACTTTATCTTCCAAATTTTAAAAACAATAGGGGCACATCATGGAATATGTTAAAAAGTGTAATTTTAAAAAAGCAGAAAAATAATTTTGGGATTTTTTTGTCGCTGGTTTATTCTTGTTCTTTAAAATAGTCAAATTTGTATTGCATATACATTTGCTATCCTACTTTTTACTTACTATCATATCATTCACATTTTTCATGTCAAAAATTATTTGTAACAAAGTTTAATGCTAGTTATAGTTGATTATTCAGATATAATGCCTAATTTTACAATAGTGAAATCTCAATTGCTTTGTGTTGGTTTATAATAAATGCTAGCTAGTTTGCTATGGAAGCTTGGATCTACTCATAATTTGTTTTTTTAAACGTCAGAAATAGCTTTGAATTCAAGCAAATGTCTTTGTAGCACTAATTGAGATATTCAACAATTTTTCTCTGTTACCTGTTAAAACATGAGTTGTTACCTTCGTTTTCCTCCTTTTCTTTTTTATTTTAAAGTGCTGCAGTTGGGAAATGTGGTCAGAAACATGTCTTACTGTTTAGAATGATCTGAGATTGTCTTTGGGAGTATCTTGTTTATAAATATGCACGTTCAGTGCTATTTTGAGCTTTGACAATGGAGAAAGAAGCTTAAGGTTATTTTTCTTAAACTTATAAGGTCACTTGCAAGTCTCTCTGTTTTCACTTTCATTGTTTATCTACAGAATAAAAGGTATAACTATGACCAAGAAGTGAATTGGTTCAATGTGGAAAGCCAGATGGCATGCCACCGTTTTCTCCTTTGTTTCCTAAGGAACACTTTTAAGAAACTGGACAGTGACCAACCATCCCAATTTGTACCGGACTGAAGAGCTCCCTAGGATATAGGACTTTAGGTGCTAACACTAGGACAGTTCCAAGCAAACTAGGATGTTGGGTCGCCCCTGAACAATTTTCCAGAGTGAAGTTTATTCAACATCAAACTCTCAGTACTTAAATCCAACTAAGTGAACCGGTTCCTGAGGAAGAGATTCACATTTACAATCCCCTTTCTGTGACAGGGAGTCTTCCCAACTGAATCAACTGAATAATCAGAATAATCTTGAATGATGGACATTGAGCTTACTCATCTTAGTGATGATGTTCTAAAAACATTTGTGAAGGGTGCATGTACCAGTTATAATATGCCATAACCAGGTGACCTGGCCACCAGTCCTTCTCATTCTCTGTCCCCTCCACTGCCCCTGGCTTTTTGCCCACTCTGCTCCAGTCACTTTGGCTTCCTGCAGCTCAAGTGTTTCTGCTTGCAGTTCCCTCTGCCTCTGTCCTTACTCTTCTGCCAGATATCATGTAGTTTTCTCCCTCATTCAAGTCTTGGCACAAATCTTACCTTATCAGGGAGGACCTCCCTGACAACCCATTATAAAATAACTCCTTTACTCTCTATCCCTTTACCTTTTATTTATTTATTTATTTATTTTGAGATGGAGTATTGTTGTGTCGCCCAGGCTGGAGTGCAGTGGCGCCATCTTGGCTCACTGCAACCTCTGCCTCCTGGGTTCAAGCGATTCTCCTGCCTCAGCCTCTGGAGTAGCTGGGATTACAGGCGCCTGCCACCACGCCCGGCTAACTTTTTGTATTTTAGTAGAGACAGGGTTTCACCGTGTTGCCCAGGCTGGTCTCAAACTCCTGAGCTCAGGCAATCCACTCGCTTCGGCTTCCCAAAGTGCTGAGATTACAGGCATAAGCCACCGCACCCGGCCCCACAATTTTATTTTTTTTTTATCACAGTTACAAACCCCTGACATGTATTTATGTATTTGTTTAGTGTTTGTTTCCACCCCACTAGACTGTGAGCTCACAGGATAAGGTAGGCACTTAATGAATGAAGGGATATGGTAAACACCACCGACGCTGGAGTCAGAATGGCTAGATTGAGAGCTCAGCTCTGCCTCGAATAATTATGTGACCCTTAGCAGGTTACCTCACTGAAATTCTCTAGGCCCCAGGTTCCACATAGATAAAATGAGGGTAACAATAGACCCTACCTCTAAAGGTTCTTTTGAAGAGGAAACAAAGTAATACACAGGAACCATTTAGGGCCGTGTCAGGTGTGTGGTAATTGCTCAGTAGGTGTTGTCCTGTATTGCTACTATTTCCCTCATTAATGAATATGTTTCCAAATATTGAATTAAACAGAAGCATCAAGCCTGGGTTTATCTGAATATGAATATGTAAACTATCAAGATCACAAAATGGCAGATGTTGTATTTAATATTTGCTATAAAATATACAGATATATATATATATATATATATATGAGATGGAGTCTTGCTTTGTCTCCCAGGCTGGAGTGCAGCGGCACCATCTTGGCTCACTGCAACCTCCACCTCCCAGGTTCAAGCAATTCTCCTGCCTCAGCCTTCCGAGTAGCTGGGACTACAGGTGCATGCCACCACGCCCAGCTAATTTTTGTATTTTAGTACAGACGGGGTTTCACTGTGTTGCCCAGGCTGGTCTCAAACTCCTGAGTTCAGGCAATCCGCCTGCCTTGGCCTCCCAAAGTGCTAGGATTACAGGCATGAGCCACCATGCCGGGCCAACAATAATATAAAATGTTTTGAATGCCAGATTATTTCAAAGTACTTTTCATTTTTGCAAAATTGTTCACTTTGTAATTGTTACTCTGGTTTCAAGCAGACTTGCTAATCCAACACTTGTGAGCTGAGTAGTAAGTGACTATTTAAGCACATCTTACAGGTTTCCCAAGATGGTCTGGTCTTGGGTTTTACTGAGCACATTTGCATTGTGAGCAACATTTGTATTGGGAATTATTCCTTTAATTTCTAAGGCATTTACACAACCAGTTTCCCCGACCAGGATCATTTTCTGGGCCATAAAACACACTAAATTTGGTTTAGTAGGAGGCATCAGTGGAAGCCTTTGTCATGAACTCCACCAGCAGAGTATTCCTACAACATGTCACCTAAATGTTTCTGAAATTTTACAGAGTTGAGCAGATGGTTGAGCTCTCTGATATTGTCTATAATGGCCCCATAAAGCTTTGATTTCATTTGTAAAATTTTAATCTTCAAACAATAAATCATGGACAGGGGGATTAAGAAGTACTTTTTAAAATTATTCAAGGATATCATCCTATGTGCCTATAAGGAGTTAGATACAGGTCCCTGTTTACAATCTTAAAATCTATTGGCTTGAAGATGTTTGGGAAGAAAGAAGGGAAGCATGCAAATTTGTAATTTTGGAATTTTGAGTCTTGTCACTCTATTAGTTCATTCTTGCATTGCTATAAAGAAATACCTGAGACTGGGTAATTTATGAAGAAAAGAGGTTTAATTGGCTCTTAGTCCTGCAGGCTTTACAGGAAGGATGGCAACGCCATCTGCCTGGCTTCTGGTAAAACCTCAGGGAGTGTTCAGTCATGGCGGAAGGTGAAGGGGGAGCAGCCACATCACATGTTGAAAACAGGAGCAAGCTAGAGAGAGTGGCGGTGAGGTGCCAACCACTTTTAAACAACCAGATCTCATGTGAACTCAGAGCAAGAGCTGGCTTGTCACCAAGGGGATGGCCCAAGCCATTCATAAGGAATTCACCCCCATGATCCAAACACCTCCCACCAGGCCCCACCTCCAACACTGGAGATTACAATTTAACATGAGATTTGATGGGGACATGTATTCAAACTATATCAGTTACTCACTGAAGGAAGAAATAATAAGAACGAGCCTACCAACCAAAAGCTAGGCAACTACCATACCTCAGTGCTCCCACATCAATGGCATGGCTCGCTTTGATATGAGGGCAAATCATAACCGCTCCCTCTCTAAGAGATACTTTGTGGTCCACAGGAGAGGAACGGCCTCGTGACACTCAAATGGCCCTCGTACTCACAAGTTAACAAACTTCAAAATGCTATTTGAAAGGGAAACTAATAACATTAAAAAGAGGTCACAGTACTGTTTGAAAATCTACAAAGGAGTCATGATCTTTGTTCAAGGAAGTAAAATATTAAGGAAATTTGTGTTAGTTGAGTTCTTGACTGAACATGTGCTATGAATTTCTGATTGTGGAAGCTGCTTCCTATTCGAAAATAAAATAAAACTCTCTTGATATGCAAATGATAAGAATATGTTTTGGTATCAAACAATATCTAAAAGCAAACTCTCTGCAAAGTATCCCAAAATGGTTTACTTAAGAACATCCTGGCTGAACTTCAAAGTAGAGCCTACTGGAAAATATTTACCCAGACTATTTGAAAAGAGATTTGAAAAGAGAGTTTCATTGATTTCCATTGTCTGGCTTTATTTCATGGATTTCTATCATTCGACTGTAATTTTTATTATCAGTATCATTACCACAAGAAAGTATTACAGTCAAGAGATGACAAATAATAATGATAGTAATTGTAAATCCAAAAACTTTTACCTGTTAATAACTCTATAACTAACTACAATAAACTACCTTTAGTATACAAATAGGCCTGGTGCAGTGGATCATGCCTGTAATCCCAGCACTTTGGAAGGCTGAGGCAGGTGGATTACTTGAGGCCAGGAGTTCAAGACCAGCCTGACCAACATGGCAAAACCCCATGTCTACTACAAACACTAACATTAGTCAGGTGTGGTGGTGCATACCTGTAATCCCAGCTACTCAGGAGGCTGAAGCACGAGAATCGTTTGAACCTAGGAGGCAGAGGTTGCAGTGAGCCGAGATCATGCCACTGCACTCCAGCCTGGACGACAGGGTGAGACTCTGTCTCAAAAAAATAAAAAATAAAAACAAATAAACCTGTAACTTGTATTTACCAATGTCACATCAAGCAGGACAGCATATCTGACCCGGTAAAAATTACTCCCTGTCTCAGCACAGAGAGTGAAAGTAGCTGGAAATTCATAATACAACCTTCTGCAACTACATCAAGGGGCTTCCCAGGTTCTTTCGCTTGATTTTACCACATGATTGTGGCCACCATCTTCCCTGATTTGTATCCTCGATTTCCTCTGTTGTTCCCTCAAGTAGCTCTCTGCACATATGATTGTATTCCCATGACAGCTGTTGCTTCTCTTGGTGGGCCTGTTAGTCCAACTGAAACCAGGAACTCTGGCCTGCAGAGATACATTGTGTGCTGAGGACATAGTGGTTCTGTAATTCATCTGAGTTCCCGTGGTTGAGCTCAGTTACTAGGCAACACCACCATGAGACCACGGATCCTGGTTGCACATGTACATGCCTTCTCTGGCTCACCTTCTCCATTAGCCTCTTTTCCCTGGGATTCAGAGAAAAGTCTTTGGACACTGGGCCAGAAGACAAATAGAGTGTTTAACAAAGCTTATCTAAAATTACTAATGATCCTTCATAGCCATGCTGCCATCCCACATCCCAATCTCTCAGAGTTAAACCCTAATTCCAAATAATTTATTTAAAATTGGCACAGTTCTGTCATGGCAAAAAAAAATGCACAGGAGATGGCAACCTTAAAGCCTGGTGTACCTAGCTCTTTTGTCAAGATGCAAGCCTGAGGCCGAGCCTGAAAATCCACTGTCAACTCTCCTCTACCTGAGGCTCTGAGAGGAGTATGAAACTCATTCTACCGAAGCCTGCAGTGCTTATGGTTCCAATCTCTGAAAATAAAAGAATTGGAAACATGCTAGAAAATAAAAATGGATTACCTTTGATGGCTCACATGATAAAAGTAATTTGGAATAGACTTTGTATTTCCCTTAGCCTCATCTTTTAGCCATTGTATTAATTTTCCTTACATATCTGTGAATCAAGGCACTACAAATTCATTACTTACTGATAAGAATTTCAAATACTCTTATGTAATTTGAAGAATTACAAATGTATCTTCAAATACTCAGATTTAAAATACTGTAGTCCTAGTTTTTTCATACTTTTCACATTTCTCTCGCCACATTTTGGGTGACATAAAATGTCCCATGTAGCCACTAGTAATTATAAAACAGGTACACACAGAATTGGAAAGCACATATTTCATGCTTGATTATTATTTTTCTATCTTTGTCCACCAGTGTAATCTATCCTCTCAATTTAGTAAATTGGGTATCATAATAGCTATGGCAGGGCTAGTGCCATGCAGTCTCCTTTGGGAGTAGGGAGTTTGGGAAGACAAATAGAGGTGAAATGTGAACCAACAGGGTAATACATCTGAAAGTATGAAGATAGTGACATAACTTTTATTCTGGTTGACATGGGTATTACAATTATCAGATCATCAGTGATATCAAATGCAGTGAGTCAAATTTGATATGAATAAACTTTCTAATGATATGATGCTTCAAACTTTCATTTGCACTGTAGTTCACCATAACGTTTACTGGCTTCAGGTTGATTAGGTTATTAATAGCTAAAGTCATTTCTTCAGAGAATGCTGCTGGAATCTTAAACACACCCCAATATTTAAATTATAAATTGTATAGATACTTTAAGACTACTCAAAAGACCCCAAATAACAGCTAGGTAAATTTCAACTTATCAGCTGCCAGAAGTATAGACACATCAGTGAGGGGATTCTCCTACGATTCTGCTACATTTATGAAATTAAAACTAGCCATACATTGCCAAGTGCAACGTCCATCCCGGATGATAGCCAATCAATATTTATCAAGCTTCTCTAGAATGAGACAGAGAAGGCTGAGAGCTAAGAGATCTGTCCAACTTCTGCCACTAATGAGCTATGTGGTTTTGGGAATGTCACTTAGTGTTTCCTGGCCTCGGTTTCTTCTGCCGCAAACTGGGCAAGATAATCTCTGGTCCCATCCAAAGAATTTCCCTGCTCAGTTAACAAGGTCATGGTCATTTACAGAGAAGTTTCATTTTGGAGTCCATGGGAGGCCAGAACATAAAACTTCATAATTTCATGCACTTTTCTATTTTAAGCATCATTATGTTTGAGGGAAAATAGTCCCAAATGTGTTAAACTAATTCTTCTTAGCAACTTTCTAACAGTCCCCAAATTTATTCAAATTAAGTAGCAAATTGAGACATCCTAGAGCAGATATACATTTAGTTTTAAATTGCTGCCTTTATATTTTACATATCATTGAATTTTCAAATAATACAATTAGCAAAAGTGCAAAAATATAAGTGAATTGAATTTAAACTGTGAAGCTAGAGGGATAGAAGTTTTTAATCACTAGATGTTCCATAGCATAACTGAATCAAGTTGTTTATGATAATTTTATTACCTCAAACCTCTTTTTTATAGAGTTATTACATTTTCTTGTGATGTATGATATCACACTTTCAAAGCCCTTTCAGTAATTGGAGCTCCATGAAACCGGCTTCTAAGGCTCATTAATGTGAAAAATTATCTTAAAAGTTAGGTAAATGTAGTTTCACTTTGTTTTGGAACTACCAACTATGAAAGATATTTTCTATATCTTTGACAGTATTTCTTTTTTTTTTTCCTTTATTATTATTATTATTATGCTTTAGACTCTATGGTACCTGTGCACAACGTGCAGGTAAGTTACATATGTATACATGTGACATGCTGGTGCGCTGCACCCACCAACTCGTCATCTAGCATTAGGTATATCTCCCAATGCTATCCCTCCCCCCTCCCCCCACCCCACAACAGTCCCCGAAGTGTGATGTTCCCCTTCCTGCGTCCATGTGTTCTCATTGTTCAATTCCCACCTATGAGTGAGAATATGCGGTGTTTGGTTTTTTGTTCTTGCGATAGTTTACTGAGAATGATGATTTCCAATTTCAACCATGTCCCTACAAAGGACATGAACTCATCATTTTTTATGTCTGCATAGTATTCCATGGTATATATGTGCCACATTTTCTTAATCCAGTCTATCATTGTTGGACATTTGGGTTGGTTCCAAGTCTTTGCTATTGTGAATAATGCGGCAATAAACATACGTGTGCATGTGTCTTTATAGCAGCATGATTTATAGTCCTTTGGGTATATACCCAGTAATGGGATGGCTGGGTCAAATGGAATTTCTAGTTCTAGATCCCTGAGGAATTGCCACACTGACTTCCACAAGGGTTGAACTAGTTTCCAGTCCCACCAACAGTGTAAAAGTGTTCCTATTTCTCCACATCCTCTCCAGCACCTGTTGTTTCCTGACTTTTGAATGATTGCCATTCTAACTGGTGTGAGATGGTATCTCATTGTGGTTTTGATTTGCATTTCTCTGATGGCCAGTGATGGTGAGCATTTTTTCATGTGTTTTTTGGCTGCATAAATGTCTTCTTTTGAGAAGTGTCTGTTCATGTCCTTCGCCCACTTTTTGATGGGGTTGTTTGTTTTTTTCTTGTAAATTTGTTGGAGTTCATTGTAGATTCTGGATATTAGCCCTTCATCAGATGAGTAGGTTGCAAAAATTTTCTCCCATTCTGTAGGTTGCCTGTTCACTCTGATGGTAGTTTCCTTTGCTGTGCAGAAACTCTTTAGTTTAATGAGATCCCATTTGTCAATTTTGGCTTTTGTTGCCATTGCTTTTGGTGTTTTAGACATGAAGTCCTTGCCCATGCCTATGTCCTGAATGGTAATGCCTAGGTTTTCTTCTAGGGTTTTGATGGTTTTAGGTCTAACATTTAAGTCTTTAATCCATCTTGAATTGATTTTTGTATAAGGTATAAAGAAGGGATCCAGTTTCAGCTTTCTACATATGGCTAGCCAGTTTTCCCAGCACCATTTATTAAATAGGGAATCCTTTCCCCATTTCTTGTTTTTCTCAGGTTTGTCAAAGATCAGATAGTTGTAGATATGTGGCATTATTTCTGATGGCTCTGTTCTGTTCCATTGATCTATATCTCTGTTTTGGTACCAGTACCATGCTGTTTTGGTTACTGTAGCCTTGTGGTATAGTTTGAAGTCAGGTAGTGTGATGCCTCCAGCTTTGTTCTTTTGGCTTAGGATTGACTTGGCGATGCGGGCTCTTTTTTGGTTCCATATGAACTTTAAAGTAGTTTTTTCCAATTCTGTGAAGAAAGTCATTGGTAACTTGATGGGGATGGCATTGAATCTGTAAATTACCTTGGGCAGTATGGCCTTTTTCATGATATTGATTCTTCCTACCCATGAGCATGGAATGTTCTTCCATTTGTTTGTATCCTCTTTTATTTCCTTGAGCAGTGGTTTGTAGTTCTCCTTGAAGAGGTCCTTCACATCCCTTGTAAGTTGGATTCCTAGGTATTTTATTCTCTTTGAAGCAATTGTGAATGGGAGTTCACTCATGATTTGGCTCTCTGTTTGTCTGTTATTGATGTATAAGAATGCTTGTGATTTTTGTACATTGATTTTGTATCCTGAGACTTTGCTGAAGTTGCTTATCAGCTTAAGGAGATTTTGGGCTGAGACAATGGGGTTTTCTAGATATACTATCATGATCTTTGACAGTATTTCTGATTAAAAGTCCCTCTTTTTTGTCAACATTGTATCTTCATGAAGTTCATTTACATTAAACCTATTTGTAACAGGATAGATTTAATTTTTTGAACTAAAAATGTGAAAGTGTTCATTTTATCCAAATTGTAAAATTTGTTTCAGAAACCTGACAGCAGGGATATTATCCTTGACTGCTGTTTAGAATCACCTAGGGAATTTGGAGAGAAAATAATTTATATATGGCTGGGCCTGCCCCCAGAATATTTAAATGAAATACCCTAGATGTGGGAGTAGGTATTCGTATATTTTAAATGCTCCTCCAGGGATGTGCAGTCAGGACTAAACTGCTGGCCTAGAGTAACTTCTTATCTCATTGGTGCAACAGTTTCTGTTGCATTTTACCATTGGCATTCCCATCCCGATGCCTGCTCCACCACAATGCCCTCTACTTCTGTTTCTAACAGTTTTTCAAAATGCTTGTGAAATAGCTAGCTTCATTTTCTCTTCCTTTATAACAGTTCTGTAGAGTTGGCAGCACATGTATTATCCCATTTGAAAGCCTTGATTTGCCCAAGGGAGCACAAATAATAATGATAGGGCAAGAATAAGGATTCAGGCATTCTTATATCAAGTCTAGTGCACTTCCTGCTGTACCACACCGCCTTCCATGCTTGGAACCCAATGTTTGACTTTAATCACTCCTTGTCTGCACACAAAACTATAGTTTGATATTATCCAAAGAAAATGCAAACAGAGGCCGGGTGCAGTGGCTCATGCCTGTAATCCCAGCACTTTGGGAGGCCGAGGTGGGCGCATCACCTGAGGTCGGGAGTTTGAGACCAGCCTGACCAACATGGTGAAACCCCATCTCTACTAAAAATACAAAATTAGCCAGGCGTGGAGGCGCACGCCTGTAATCCCAGCTACTCGGTGGGCTGAGGCAGGATAATTGCTTGAACCCAGGAGGCGGAGGCTGTGGTAAGCTGAGATGGCCCCATTGCACTCCAGCCTGGGCAACAAGAGCAAAACTCCGTCTCAAAAAAAAAAAAACACACACACACACAAAGAGGAAAGAAAGGCGACTCATATTGTGTGTAGTTGAGGCCCACTGACTACCTGTATTCAGCCCATGATAATTCCTTCAAGGGCTTTGGCAAGACCTTCAATGTTTAATTATAGACATTTTGTCTTACTAAAGATGAGTCATTTAATAAACAATCAATTCACTAGCCTTTAGCCAATTATCATTTAGTTGAAGAATAGCAGCTAAAATTATGCTCTAGTCTGTTTTTCTCTGTTACTTTGCCCCCTTGTTTCCAAACTTCTCTTCCCTAATTAAAACAATTCCCAACTCTGACAGCTCTGGCCCCCACATCTAGAAAGAAAAACAAGAACTTTTACATTCCTGGCAACATATTTTAAATGTATATAATTAAAGCAGTAAAATTAAAGAAAAAAACATATAAGAAATGTTTTCAGAGCAAAGTACCTTGACTTCAAGATCTAACATAGAATTACATTAATTGTTCAGTGATTTTGATTTTCATAAATCAATCCAAAATCTCAACATATTTTCCTCAACAACAGATTGATATTATTTTGCTTGAATAATCCAAATATTTGTTTAAACTGCCTATTTCTCTTTATTTCTATATAAAAGTCATCCATAACAATATCTCAACAGTGTAACTAACTCAAGAGATTTCTAGGGATTATATTTTAATTTGAAAAAAATTATATGTGATAAAGAAGTCTTACAGATTAATTCTCATTTATTGGCTAGTGGTAAGCTAAAAAATGAACATCCCTGGCCACCCAAACATAGCAGAAAGGGGGGGAAAAATTTCCTACAAGCACTACATAAATTAGCGTGGAGTATCAATGAAGAGTAGAAATCATGTGCCTAGTTCCAATGCTTCTCTATGTTGCCTTAGTTTCCTCATCATCTATGATACAGGGATAATAAAAGTTTTTGCCACACAGAGTTGTTGTGAAGATTAAATGAAGTCTTGTGTATAAAAGCCTTGTAACTGCCTGGCACACTGAACAAGGGCTACATACCTAAGTGTAGGTAGGACTCGTATTATCAGATTGTCGGCATTTGGCATTTTTAATTCTTCTTTCCTAATTCTTGCTCTCTCCAAGGTTGCTTCACAGCCAGAACTTTTGTTTTCAAACTCTGAATTCATTATAGGTACATAAACTTAAATTGAAGAGTGACTATACTGGTTCATATAGCCAATATGTCAGAGTCCCAAAAGTGGACAATGATTTAAATGAAAGAAACCTCATTTATCGGAATGACTGGATTCGTCTGACAGATGTGCAGAGCATTGCTCCACTGAAGATAAGGTGATTCCTAAGATGTCCCCAATGATTTCAGAACTGCTTACCCTAAGCACACAGACATACACTCATACTCTATTCCATACCACACAACACACACCAGAAAACACACATGCACACATACATACACACCTCATACACCAGGCAACACGCACACACATACACACACCACCACTACCACATACACACACTGCCAAAAACTTTTGTAGCAATAAGAAGGGAAAAGGCTGAAACTGGAACACATAGGCTTGTGGCAAAATTTTAACAACATCTCTACTGATTTAGATTTATATTTCTTCAGCCAATATTAAACACTCTTCAAGACACATTCTTTCATTTGATACTGACTTCAATCTGTCTCTTCCCTCTTCAGAATTCCAGAACTCTTTGACCCTATAATAAGGCCTTCTGACCTCCAGCCTCCTGGACAGAGACTTTTGACCATCCATAAAAAAACTTGTGAATGACTTGATGGTTATGAATGCTATCTTAAATGCTTTACAAACATTATTGAATTTAATCTTCACAATTAATCTTTTGGGGACTATTTAGTGAATGAAGTGAGTTTTGAACTCAGGCTGACTTAGATTGTACAAGCCCACATTTCTACTCCTGCCTCAGCCTCCCAAGTAGCTTTGACTACAGGCATGTGTATCATCATGGCCCAGCTAATTTTTGTATTTTTGCAGAGATGAGGTTTCGACATGTTGCCCAGGATGGTCTTGAACTCCTGGGCTCAAGCATCCTCCCACCTCAGCCTCCCAAAGTGTTGGGGTTATGGGCATGAACCACCATGCCTGGCTTAAAACAACAGATCTCTTAAATACGACTTGAGTTATTCCAAATTAACCCACTAAACAGTGGGAATAGAATTTCCTGCTTTGGGACAGAAAACAACTTGATACTTTGTACCCAAACACATAACTCATTCGAATTCTATAATATCCATTTCTTCCAAGCAGAATGAAATTCTATCAGTTGTAGCTCATATCTTCTTTTATTACATGAGATGAATAAAATAGATTTGTACATTTTTAGGGATTTAAAACCTAGCAATAGAATTATAGTCTTTATACCTTTTGACAATGACCCTGATACTGCATAAATGTCACCAGTGAATGAAAACTAATTACAGTTCTTCCAGGCTAAAAAGCAGCAGCTGAATACCACTAATTATGCAATGAAGCTAACAATACAACTAAAAACACTGGCAATAAATGTATTCACAGGGAAGAAAAATAAAGAATAAATGCAGCAAATCAACCATTGTAGAAAAAAATGGCAAATGCTGAAATCTTTCCACATTACACAAAAATTTTAAATAATCATTTAAAGTATTCGTTTTATTATACAATGATTACTTCTATCTCAGCACAAAAGTAATTTTCATAGCTGACACATACCCCCAAATGCCCAAATGCCTCTTTAACACACATTGATAATTGTGAGTTTAGAATTAATGGAGATATGCCTAGGCTCAGATGGCAAACAGCTAGAGTTGACATTCAGTTATGCCAATAATCATAGACCAGTTTCTAAGATCACAGTTATCCAAATGATTGAGAAGGAAAAAAAATGAGATTTTGTTTGGATTTGGGAGAAATAATTGCAATTCAACTTTGTTAACCTGGCCAAGTTATTCTTCCACACAGACTTCTATTCTAGTCAAATTAGATGCTACATAAAATCCTAAGGATTCAATTGGGACCATATGCCAATTTTATCCTTAATATGGTCTGATTCAGGAGAGACTAAGTGGAGAAAAAGAAATATTGTTAATTTGAATATAAACCTATCATAGCTGGGTATCTATTTGAAGAGTGCCATAGGCATCGTTGCCATTGTCAGGAAGCATTTGCCCCAGAGTGAATGTGGGATGAGAAATGTGAATCTGCTCTTACCCCTACCTGGGCTGAGTTTTCCTGTGTCTCTTGAGCATCTCACTTGTTATGGACTATTTAAGGGACTTTCAAGGGTAATTTGGTAAATTTAACTTCGTGTGATTTTTGCCTTACATGCCCTTTTTAGAATCTAATTGTAAGGAGATTATTAAAACTGAAGGTGAGTTTCTCTATAATAATGTATATTTTATGTAAAGAGGCTGAGGATTTTAATACAGTCTTAATAGTTTGAGCTTGGGGTAAGTACTGAGCTCTATAGAAAGAAATTTGCATATGTTTGTAATATTTTAGTGGAGGAATAGATAGAAATGCTGAAACTAATATTAGCATAAGAGACAGCAAACTAAGTGCTAGGCCTAACTCTGAAATTAATTATATGTGACCCTGAAAAGTCACTTACAGTTTATTTACCTTACAAAATAAGGAAGTGGGAAAGAAAGAAACAAAAGAAAAAGTGCGGTTGGAAGAACCCAACACCTTTTTTATGTCACTAGGAGTAAACAGTTTCTTCTTATTCCACAACCTGAATAATAAAGAGCTACCTCCAAACACAGTGCGGGGTCATGACAGACCCTTAATGGACAAGCATAAAACAGTCATGACTCCATAGACTGGGAAGATCAAAATCTCTTGGACTTTATGCAGAGGGAAGTGGGGCTTAGAAAGAGCATAAAATTATGAAAACAATTAGCTACAAAAATGAGTATGTGTTTTGAATAAGTAAAGCTATTAAAATAAGTTACAAAGTTTAAAACTTCTTGGACAAACTAAAGATCAACTTTGAAAATAAAATAAGACCGTTACTTTGCTTGCAAGGCAAAGGAGAGCCTAATAAATCAAGAAACAAATTCCGAGGGACTCTCAGAGCTGAACAGCAAAAGAAACATCTTCTATATTGGCGGGAATTCCTAGACAACAAGCTCTGATTGGTTAAGGACAGCATGGCAAAGTCCTTAGAACTGATCGTTGTACCCTCCATTACAAGACACCCAGTACAGTTTCAAAGAGGCCAGGCATCTGTGTTAGGCACAGGGTCACATGGGAGGAACTTCCACGTACTTACACTTAGGAGTTGGTAAAACTTTCCTATAACAATACAAATAGCCTTGGTTGTCTTTCATATGACAATTATTTTGTAACATAAATTCTAAAATCAGTATTTTCTCAATTTTATTTCATAATTAAAATCAATGATATGGATCAGTTGCACAATAATATGAATAGACTTAACACTACTGGACTGTACACTTAAAAATAGTTAAGATCATTAATTTTATGTTATGTATTTTTAGCACAATTAAATTTTAAAAAAATTTTTAATAAGCAACAATAATTTAGAAAAGTTTCTTTCAGCTTCACTATTCATTATTGGTAATGTACCTTTTTAGGATTGTTGTGAAATTGGGCCAAACTGCTATATAAGTGAAGCCCTTTTGAGTTTGGCTGTGCAATAAAACACATAATAATAATAATAATAATAATCTTAAATACTCCAGATTGTTGACTCTTTTTAACTAGTTTGAAGTTGATGGTCTCACTGTAGCTGTGCATTAAGTTTGATTTTATTTCCATCTATGTCAATATTTATGTCAAAATGCCAAGAAATCTAAATCTTTTTCAATGTTTTCATATGCTTCATTCCTCTTCATTAATTGGATTATCAAAAATCTAAAACCTTATTTATTATCTCTACCCAAAATGTATCTCTTCCCATAAATCAATTACTGCTTTGGATATGATTAAATATCATACTTTATTATTTTTTGTTGTTGTTGTTGAGATAGAGTCTCACTCTGTAGCCCAAGCTGGAATGCAGTGGCGTGATCTTGGCTCACTGCAACCTCCGCCTCCCAGGCTCACAGGCTCAAGTGATTCTCATGCCTCAGCCTCCCGGGCATGCACCACCATGCCTGGCTAATTTTTTTTTTTTTTTTTTTTTTTTTTTTTTTTTTTTTTTGTATTTTAGTAGAGACAGGGTTTTATCATGTTGCCCAGGGTGGTCTCGAACTGCTGAGCTCAGGTAATCTGCCCACCTTGGCCTCCCAAAATGCTGGGATTACAGACATGAGCCACAGCACCCATCCAATTTTTTTTTAATATTCAATCTTTTTCTGAATATCCTCTTAGCTCCCTAAAATTTAAATCTAAAGATGATGAAAGAAGAGTTTATTGAATCATTACAAAACATTTTTCCAAAATGCGTTTCAAATGGAGTATTTGATCTTTATAAATTATTTTGAATAAAGTTTTTTTTTAAATCTACGTGGTGTTTTGGTTTTTCTTTCAAGTTTCCTTATGTCATTAAAAACAAGTTGCAAGGCACGAACCACTTTAAAGTTCAAATCATCCCATTACCCACGGTCTCCAAAGACAATCTAAGTTTTCCCTATCCAAGCAAAGAATCAGAAATGCAAAAAAGGACAAAACTGTCCACTGAAGCAGTCCACAGCCTCTAAAACTGTGGAGGTGGCAGTGCAGGGGGAAGAGAGAGAAGCCACCAGATGATGGGGAGTGAGTGGCTCTGGCCTCAGATGCCAGCACCTCCCACTGAGCAGAGTTAGCACCAAGATTTGGGAGACAGGAACAGGGTCTTTCTCCCTGATCTTTGCTGCATATAGCACCCTGAGAAAATGACTTTCAGGCAGATATGGCCTTTCAAAGGGAGGTTCCTGAGAAAGGAAGAGACAATTAGCTATAGTTTTTTTAGTAATAAAAGAATTCACCTTAAAGGCTCCCAGTTTCCTGCCTTTTGAGGGTAAGAGTCATCCTGGGATCAGAGCAGTCTCCAAGTCCTCACCAGACCCTTCTCAGCAGATTTCCTTGCTCGCTATAATTGAACAATTTATGGAAGTATCTACAAACAAAGTGACTATATCCTGCTAAACCCAAACAAATTGTATCCCAACTCAACTCCCCTTTAGCTGAATGCAAAAATGCCCACAGCCATTTAAACACCACCCAAGAGAAAGAGAATTTTCAGAGGAGTCAGAATGAGATGTCAAAAGTTCTTAACCAAATTCAGGCTAATTGGCTTACTTTTGCAAAATAGTTTTAAATGTATGACCATATGAACCCATTCCTAGGGCCCCTTCTGGAGCCCTGAATGGGACCAAGACAAGTGAGTGACCGTGAAACTCAACCTTTGTATTCACAGTAGGACCTCCTGCTTCAGACTCTAAGCTTCTGGAGAACAGGAACTGCATCTTTTCTATTTCACATACCCAACTCCTCACACAATGCATGATGCAAGTGGGAATCTACATAAAATATCCGATGGATAAATGGAGTAGCACTGATGCATATGAGACCCAGTGTTAACCAGGGGAGGCAATCAACTCCAAGATCAACTGCCAAGATGAAAACCAGGACCAAGGAAAGCTTCTGAGATAAAATGATTTTTAAGATTAATGTAGTGGAGATTTCCAATTGTTTTTTTTTATACCCTTCATCTGACCTCTCCTTCCTAAATTTGAGAGTTAGCCATCAGTTGAGTATTGTGAGAGGTTGTACCCTGCCACTAATTACAGAAACAAAAAAGGCCAGCTACCTGCTTTCCCAGACTCTAGGAGGTGAAGTTAAAAGAACATGAACTAACCTCTGTCAATAAGATACAACCACCAGGGAATTGCATCTGGAGTTAATGATCGAATCCATTCTAGGAATGGCAAGAGCATCTAGCATCCAATGGCAGAGGGCCAGCCATGGTGTGCTGTCTCAGAGGCATGACGTGGTGGTGGTACCAGGGCCAGAATTTATTCTCTAGAAGCATCTCTCAAGATGAATGGCTGTACAGAAACATATTTAACCTCTCTTCATTTGTCTCCATGACAACATACTCTACTGTTTCTTCCTCGTCTCCTTTGAGGGCATGCCAGCATGTTGTCCTCCTGTCTCTCTGACCATTTATCTTTTACTCCTGAAGGCTCTTTCTGATCTCCCTGGCCTTTAAGTGTTAGATCTTCAAGGTTCATCATTAGGCTCTCTTCTTTCCTCATTCTATAATCACCCACTGTCAATCTCTTCCACCCCTCTCTGCTTTAGTTCCAGCCATCATCATCTCTAGGCAAGACTACCCCAGGAATATCCTTCCTGTCACCCCACATTACCAACTTCCACCCAACCTCTAAAATCCAGTGGCTACATTGAAACCAGAATAACCTTGCCTAATGGCAATCAGATCACCCTCTGTGTAAACCCCTCATTGGATTCGCACTACCTTGGGATAAATACCAAAATTCTTACCACTTGTGATGGTTAATATTGAGCGTCAAGTTGATTGGATTGAAGGATGCAAAGTATTGTTCCTGGTTGTGTCTGTGAGGATGTTACCAAAGGAGATTAACATTTGAGTCAGTGGAAGACAAAGAGGCAGACCCACCCTCAATCTGGGTGGGCACCATCTAATCAGCTGCCAGCGCAGCTAGGATAAAAGCAGGCAGATGAACGTGGAAGGACCATGACTGGCTGAGTCTTCCAGCCTGCATCTTTCTGTCATGCTGGATGCTTCCTGCCCTTGAACATCAGACTCCAAATTCCTCAGCTTTTGGACTCTTGGACCTAGAACAGTAGTTTGCCAAGGGCTCTTGGGCCTTCAGCCACAGACTGAAGACTGCACTGTTGACTTCCCTACTTTTGAGGTTTTGGGACTTGGACTGGCTTTCTTGCTTCTCAGCTTGCAGACAACCTATTGTGGGACTTCACCTTGTGACTGTGTGAGTCAATAATAACTCCTTAATAAACTCCCTTTCATACATACATCTATTCTATTACTCTGTACCTCTAGAAAACCCTGACTAATAGACCATGGTGTATAAAATTCTACAGTCTTGCTTCTGCCTAGTTCTCCAAACTCATAATATGATGTTTGTATTTGATGAACCAACCTAGCTCCTCTACCCTGAACCTCCTTTCATCCAACTATATCTTTTCATAATTCAAATCTCAGTTCAAGTATAACATCCTTCAGGAAGTTAATATTTCCCAACTGTCCCACTCTCCCCATGCTCAAAACCTGGAAGCTGTCATTGACTCTTCATTTCCTCAATTCTTTATTTCATCATCTGGTCTCATCATTCTTCCTTGATAATTTTCACCTGCATCTTCACTTTATATTCATATGTCAACATGCTAGTGCGAACATCATGCTTTCAGAAATAAATTTTTATAATTGCTTTCTGCATGCTTGAGGCTCTCCATCTCACTGTGCATCCCACATACTCCTGCAAAATTTAGAATAGATCCAAAAAATAAAGTAAAATATTCATAATATTACAAGCTTATAGTGATAAGTATAAGGGAACTTATCAGAGTTCTTGAGTATATTAAAAGTCAGCTTCTCAACCTAATCATCTTAGTTCATCAGTCTGCAATCAATGTACCTAAATAACTTCATTGCCCAAATGTTTCCGATATAAGTTACAACTTTTTCTAGAAAAGTGTAATTATTTTCTAATTAGCATAACCTGTGACTCTCATCTCTTCTCCTTTTTTCAAACTGCTCTCACTTTTTAGAATGTCCTCATCTTCTTTTGACTGTAAAAATGCAATCCATCTACATGTGGAGCCTCACTCATCCCAATTTGTTCATAACTTTCAAACGAGAGAAAAATTGTAAATGAGAGTGATGCCATTTCTTACTATCTACCACCAAGGGGCAGGATGGCAGAGGTAAGATCAAGAAATATTCAATGCATTGGAAAACATTATAAAATCTGCACTATTTCTACTACTTTTCATAATACTCTCTCCTTTACTCCTAATTTTTAACACAAAACATTTTCTAAATGTAGCCCATAACTCTCAACTAATCCCCCCATCCTTTCTATTTAAAATATGTCTGCCTTTTCCCTGATAGAGATATGTAATAGGTCATTCTTTTTATTTTATGATTCTGCTTAACTGGATCAATATACTCTTTGTCTACACCTCCAACACACAAGCCATAAATAAATGCACAGCAAAGTCATCCTTAGGAACAAAGACTTCAGTAAGATCACAAGTTTCAGAGTTTTATCCTCAGCATCTCTGTCCTATTTAAATAATCTTGTATTTCCACAGTTATCACTATCTGGTTTAATTGATGCATCCGTGAAACTTACTGAGATAGAATAAGATTTCTTCCGTAGCTCAAATGGGATGAAAACAAATGCCTATTCTCATGCTGTCTACAAGCAAAGATTCTAGCTTTTAAGGAAGTACTCATGAGACCAGGGTGTGGTACAGGAAAGCATTTAATTTGCTGAGGGAATGAGGAGATGAACAATATAGTAGTTATACGAATTACATAGTCTTTTTTTCCCTCCAGCATTTCATTATTAAATTTTCAAACCTACAAAGAAGTTGAAAGAATTGTATAGTATTCACCTACATATTTACTACCTAGAATGTATTTTGGTTTTATATTTTTAGAATTGTTTTTATCATTTTCTATCCATTAATCTGGCTTAATTGGGGATGCATCTAAAAGTACGTTGTATTAGAGATACCAATGCCCATCACCCTAAAACCCTTCAATACAACTTTTATTTTGGTTTTTGTGACATTAACAATTTATTATCTGTGAAATACACAAATCAGAAGTGTACCACTTGAGAAGTTGTGAGAATGCATGCAACCCAGCAATTAAACCACTGTCCATCACCCCAGCAAGCTTCCTCTTGCTGCTTCTCAATTTCTACTCTCCATATACAGGGACAACTGCTGTTTTGACTGTCTCACATTGGCTTTGACTAACTAACTTCATATAAATGGAATTACACAGTATTCATTTTTGCATAAGGCTTCTTTCACTCAGCATAATGTTGCTTTATGCATCACAAGAGTATTCAGTTACATTGCTGAGTAGTATTCCACTGTATCATTGTATTTGTATAACACTTTTGTTTATCCAGTCTCCTTTCCATGGCTAGTGTAGGGCTATTAGGGATAGCCCAAAACTATTCTTTTCACATTCTAATATAAGTCTTTTTGTGGATATTTGCTTTGTTTTTTTTTTCTGGGTAAATTTCCAGGAATAAAATTGCTGGGTCATAAGTAAATACAAGTTTAATTAAAAAAACAAAAAGAGTTGCCAGAAATTTTTCCAAAGTGATAGTAACATTTTACACTGGCACCAACAATATATGAGTAGATCCAAATCCTTAGTAATGTGGTATTGTCACAGTCTTTTAGGATTTTAACTAAATCAAAAATAGCTTCCTTTAAATATGGCAAATCATACCACGTTTTCCTAGATATCTTCATGAGCTAAATAATTAGGTTGAAGTGGTCTGGTATTAAAGATAAAACTGCAGTAACTACATGCAGTAATTTTATGAAGTATCAAAATGATTGTTACTAGTTCATTTAAGCATGGAATGCTAAAATTTTCTGAGAGTTTAATTGCTGTTCCTCTGTCAACTGCAGCTCTTGAAAGACTGGTATTTTATTCTTTCTTATATCTCTACTATGTTTGTTGAATTGATTTCAGCAGTTCCATAAAAATTATATCCAGATTAATTATAGATGCAAAGTTCCAAGAGAGCAAAAACCATGCCTGTTTATCCACCATTGTATTCCCAGTGTCTAGCACAGTGTCAGGTTTAGTGGTGAGGACTCCAGCTGTGAGAGTCCAGGAAGCACTCAGTATGTATTTTTTATGAATAAATTGATTTATTTGGCAGATAATCTAACATTTCTCCTCTAGTTCTTTATCTAGAATACTGGTGACTGTTTCTCAGGGTTCCTTTGTAGTTTGAGATAATATATGTAAAAGTATCTCACACAATATGAGATACATAGTACACACTCACCAAGTATCTTTATGAACTACTACTTTTTATAACTGTAAGTATTATTATGAAATGTAGCTTGCTTTTCCCTTTTCTTTTCTGTAACTTATGAAATATCCAGTCTCACAGCTGGAGTCCTCACCACTAAACTGATGTCTCTCATAAGTTCTGGTTCTATAGTCCCAAAGGACTGCTGCACATCTATATTTACATAAAACTCCCCATGTTTCCAAATTCGATATGTCTAAAACCAAATGCTCCCACTTCATTCCTAATGGAACCTATAATGGAACCACCGCTTACCCAAGCAGTTACCAAACTTTTCTGACTTCTTTTTCTTCCTATAGACCTTTGTAAAATTCAGTAAACTCTCCCTACACGACAGATTTATATTTTACTTCCCACTCCTCCTTTATTTTCAGTGCCAGTACCCTAATCCAGGTCACTACTTACCTATGAATTGTACTTCTTGAAATGGCATCCCAACAAAGTTCCTTGTCTCCAGTCTCTCCCTGCTTTTAATCCATACACTTTGCCATGATTAATCTCCCATTTTACTCAGCCCTTTTGAGGAAGCTGAGGATCAGTCGTATATGTGGTAAGTAAGAGAGACCATCATTCATGTTTATTTTTCATGGTACCATGCCATGTATATAATAGGTTTCTAGTTAACAAAAGGTAGTCAGTGAATGATTCAAATTGTTCAGAAGCAAAAAACAAAAAAAACCTGAAAGAAAATACTGAATTCTGACCAAAACCAAATTAAGTAGCTATCCCAATAAGTCACTTACAGTTAATGTTTTAAGTTACATTTCTTTATGATGTGGAAAAAGAAGGCAATTACAACATATACTTAAAAGTAATTATAAATTTGGTAGTGGTCATGAGAAACGAGGAAGGAAATAAGAAAATAATGTTCTGCTTCAGACAAAGCAAACAATACATCTTAGGTAAAATAATCCAAAACACCTAGAAGGCAGTAATGACAAAAAAGACCTGGAGAAAAGAAAGGATAACAGATAATATACGGGCTTGCACTACAATACGGAAACAGAAGGATGAAAGAAGAAAAAAACTAATGTAATTTTGCTGTAAGCTCAGAGGATTCCTGAGACTGAGCAGAATTTCACCTACAAAGCTCTGGTCAGTGCTGGATATCATGGTGTGTAATAATTGGAAAACACTGGAGGCATTTCCAAGGAAAGCAATAAAAGTAGGCCCAAGAATAGTTGGATATGGGCTGAATCTACACATTGCTTCGTGCGCAAGTGGACTGTAAAATTCAGTCCCAACCATTTATTTCCATTAACACAGCAGCAAAGAACAGATCAACTTGAAGAATCAAACAGTTTTGCAAACGTCTACATTTGTGCGTGCAAACTTATTACCTCTCCAAAAAGTCAGTATGTAGTCTTTTTTCAGAATTTAAAACCCAGAGGAGATGGGCCACTTTCCAGGTTTCTCTAGATATAAGACAGGTAAACTCAGACAGATTTTTGTTTCTAATGAACGTTTTTCCTGCTACAAGAAGTGGGCCAACCAGGCAAAATTAACATTAACAAGGAGGGAATGAGTGCATTGCTAAAAAAGAGGCACAGTACCTAATGGTTTAAAAGAAGCAGTTTTCTAGTTACATGCTTGAGTTCAATCCTAGCTCCACTAGATATTAAGCTATATTAACCCTGGGCAAATTACTCAACCTCACTGGACCTCAGTTCACTCAAATGAGACTGATGTCAGCACTTACCATCAAGGGAGGTAATAAGGATTAAATAAACTAATACAGCTGCTGCATTTAGAACAGTATCCAACATACAATCAGCATTTACTAAGTGTTAGTTACTACATATTTTCAAACAGTAGGCTTAAAATCAAATGACAAAGAGCAGTGACAACTGGGGGAACCATTCAAAATTTATAGTCAGAAATTCTGGGTTCAAGTCAGAGCTGTAAGATTTACTTCTGTAAATCTTAGTGATGTCTTACTCTTGTTCTTTGTGCCTCAGTTTCCTTGGATGTGACAATATTTCTTTTCTTATATCAAATGATTGTTATGATGATCAAATTATATAAAGTAAGGATTCGTATAAAAGACTATACAGGTTATTATATTATGATGATGATCATCACCTCACAGTACACGGTGCTTAATAGCTTTTCAGTAAATGTTGAAGTTAGATGAATCTCATGACAAACCAATTGTTTTCAGGTAATTATTTGAGAAACTTTTTTGAGGTAATTATTAAAAAATAGAAAAGAGAACAATTCAAATGGCTAACATAAAGCAATGCTTATGGGGGTTTAGTTTATTGATTGATTTGTTTTAACTTTCCAGATTATCTCCAGTTTCAATTTTTGCATATATCAAGTGCTTGCATATAAAATACACAAAGTTAAGGTATTTTACCTATTTCTTTTCTCATTAAGAAAAGCAAAACAGGAGAGGGGCCAAGATGGCTGAATAGAAACAGCCCTGATCTGCAGCTCCCAGGGAGACCAACGCAGAAGGTGGATGTTTTCTGCATTTCCAACTAAGGTACCCAGTTCATCTCACTGGGACTGGTTAGGCAGTGGGTGCAACCCACAGACAGCAAGCAGCAGCAGGGTGGAGCATCGCTACATCTGAGAAGTGCATGGAGCCAGGAGACCTCCCTCCTCCACCCAAGGGAAGTGGTGAGGGACTGTGCTACCTGCCCAGGGCACTACGCTTTTCGCATGGAGTTTTACAACCCGTGGATCAGGAGATTTTCTCGTGAGTGTAATCCACAAAGGCCCTGGGTTTCAAGCACAAAACTGGGCAGCTGTTTGGGCAGGCACTGAGCTGCAGAAGGTTTTCATACTCCAGTGGCACCTGGAACTCCAGTGAGACAGGAGAACCATCCACTCCCCTGGAAAGGGGGCTGAAGCCAGGGAGCCAAGCAGTCTCACTCAGCAGGTCCCACTTCCACGGAGCCCAGCAAGCTAAGAACCACTGGCTTGAAATTCTCACTGTCAGCACAGCAGTCTGGAGTCAGCCTGGAACAATGAGTTTGGTGGGGGCAGGGACAACCACCATTATTACTGTGACCTTAGTAGGTGGTTTTCTCCTGACAGTGCTGAGGAGACTGGGAAGTTTGGACTGGACAGAACTGCTCCTCTAGATTCCTCTTCAATGGGCAGGGAATCTCTGCAGGAAATCCAACAGCTCCAGTCAGGGGCTTACAGACAAAACTCTCATCTCCCTGGGACAGAGCACCTGTGGGGAAAGGTTGCTGCAGTCACAGCTTCATGGATTTAATTGTTCCTGCCTGCTGGCTCTGAAAAGAGTGGCTTATTCTGACAAGGGGGTTTCTCCCAGCATAGCTCTGCTAAGGGACAGGCTGCCCCCTCAAGTGGGTCCCTGACCCCATGCCTCCTGACTGGGAGAGACCTCCCAACAGAGGCCAACAGACACCTTAGAGAGGAGAGCTGTGGCTGGCATCAGGCTGGTGCTTCTGTAGGATGAAGCTTCCAAAGGAGCAGGCAGCAATCTTTGCTGTTCTATCTGCAGTCTTCACTGGTGATACCCAGGCAAACAGTGTTTGGAGTGGATCTCCGGGAAACTGCAACAGAACTGCAGAAGAGGGGCCTGACTGTTAGAAGAAAAACTAACAAACAGAAAGCAAATGTCATCCTATCCAAAGGTCATCAGCCTCAAAATCAAAGGTAGATAAATCCATGAAGTTGAGGAAAAACCAGCATAAAAACACTGAAAATTCCAAAATCCAGAATGCCTCTTCTCTTCCAAATGATCACAATGCCTCTCCAGTGAGGGTGCAGAACTGGAAGGAGCATGAGATGGATGAATTGATAGAAGTGGGCTTCGGAAGACTGGTAAAGACAAATTCCACTGAGCTAAAGGAGCATGTTCTAAACCAATGCAAAGAAGCTAGGAACCTTGATAAAAGGTTACAGGAGCTGATAACAAGAATAACCAATTTAGAGAGGAACATAAATGACCTGATGGAGCTGAAAAACACAGCACGAGAACTTCGTGAAGCATAAACAAATATCAACACCTGAATTGACCAAGGAGAAAAAAGGATATCAGAGTTTGAAGTCCACCTTGCTGAAATAAGGCCTGCAGACAAGAGTAGAGAAAAAAAGAATGAAAAGGAATAAAAGCCTCTAAGAAATGTAAAACTATGTAAAAAGACCGAACCTATGATGGATTGAGTACCTGAAAGTGACCAGGAGAATGAAACCAAGTTGGAAAACACACTTTGGTATATTATCCAGGAGAACTTCCCAACCTAGCAAGACAGGCCAACATGCAAAGTCAGGAAATATAGGGAACACCACTAAGATACCCCACAAGAAGATCAACCCCAAGACACATAATCAGCAGATTCTCCAAGGTTGAAATGAAGGAAAACAAGTTAAGGGCAGCCAGAAAGTTCGGATCACCTACAAAGGGAAGCCCATCAGACTAACAGCATATCTTTCAGCAGAAACCCTACAAGCCATAAGACGGTGGGGGCAATATTCAACATTCTTAAAGAAAAGAACTTTCAACCCAGAATTTTATATCCAACCAAACTAAGCTTCATAAGCGAAGGAGAAATAAAATTCTTTCCGGACAAGAAATGCCAAGGGATTTCATCACCACCAGGCCCGCCCTGCAAGAGCTCCTGGAGGAAGCACTAAATACAGAAAAGAAAAACCAGTACCAGCCACTGCAAAAACATACCAAAATATAAAGACCAATGACATTGTGAAGAAACTGCATCAACTGGTATGCAAAATAGCCGCTAGCATCATGATGACAGGATCAAATTCACACATAACAATAAAACTTCAGATGTAAATAGGCTAAATGCCCCAATTAAAAGACACAGACTGGCAAATTGGATAAAGAGTCAAGACACATCAATGTGCTGTATTCAGGAAACCCATCTCACGTGCAAAGACACACATAGGCTCAAAATAAAGGAATGGAGGAAAATTTACCAAGCAAATGGAAAACAAACAAACAAAAAAAAGCAGGGGTTGCAATCCTAGTCTCTGATAAAACAGACTTTAAACCAACAAAGAGCAAAAAAGACAAAGAAGGGCATTACATAATGGTAAAGAGATCAACACAAGAAGAGCTAAATATCTTAAATATATATGCACTCAATACAGGAGCACCCAGATTCATAAAACAAGTTCTTAGAGACCTACAAGGAGACTTAGACTCCCACACAATAATAGTGGGAAACTTTAACACTCCACTGCCAATATTAGACAGATCAACAAAACAGAAAATTAACGAGAATATTTAGGACTCGAAATCAACTCTGGATCAAGTGGACTTAATAGACTTCTACAGAACTCTGCACCCCAAATCAACAGAATATACATTCTTCACAGTGCCACATGGCACTTCTTCTAAAATCAACCACATGATTGGAATTAAAACACTCCTCAGTAAGTGCAAAAGAACAAAAATCATAACAAACAGTCTCTCAGACCACTGCACAATCAAATTAGAACTCAGGATTAAGAATCTCACTCAAAACCACACAACTACATGGAAATTGAACAACCTGCCCCTGAATGACTCCTGGATAAATAATGAAATTAATACAGAAATCAAGAAGTTCTTTGAAACCAGTAAGAACAAAGAGACAATATACCAGAATCTCAGGGACACAGCTAAAGCAGTGTTAAGAGTGAAATTTATAGCACTAAATGCTCACATATGAAAGCTGGAAAGATCTCAGATTGACACCCTAACATCACAATTAAAAGAACTAGAGAAGCAAGAGCAAAAAAATCCAAAAGCCAGAAGAAGACAAGAAAAAACTAAGATCACAGCACAACTGAGGAAGATAGAGGCACACAAAACCCTTCAAAAAATCAATGAATCTAGGAGCTGGTTTTTTGAAAAAATTAATAAAATAGATAGACTACTAGCTAGACTAATAAAGAAGAAAAAGCAGAAGAATCAAACAGGCACAATAAAAAATGATAAAGGAGATATGACCACTGACCCCACAGAAATACAAACTATTCCTATCAAGCTACCGTAGACTTTCTTCACAGAATTAGAAAAAACTACTTTAAATTTCATATGGAACCAAAAAGAGCCCATACAGCCAAGACAATCCTAAGCAAAAAGAACAAAGCTGGAGGCATCATGCTACCTGATTTCAAACTATACTGCAAGGCTATGGTAACCAAAACAGCATGGTACTAGTACCAAAACAGACATATAGACCAATGGAACAGAAAAGAGACTTCAGAAATAACACCACACATCTACAACCATCTGATCTTCAACAAACCTGACAAAAAAAAAAGCAATAAAGAAAGGATTCCCTATTTAATAAATGGTGCTGGGAAAACTGGCTAGCCCTATGCAGAAAACTGAAACTTGAACCCTTCCTTACACCTTATGCAAAAATTAACTCAAGATGTATGAAATACATAAATGTAAAACCCAAAACCATAAAACCCTAGAAGAAAACCTAGGCAATACCAGTTAGGACATAGGCATGGGCAAAGGCTTCATGATGAAAACACCAAAAGCAATTGCAACAAAAGCCACAATTGACAAATGGGATCTAATTAAACTAAAGAGCTTCTGCATAGCAAAACTATCATCAGAGTGAACAGATGGCCTATAGAATGGGGGAAAATTTTTGCAATCCATCCATCTGACAAAGGTCTAATATCCAGAATCTATAAGGAACTTAAACAAATTTACAAGAAAAAAAAACATACAACCCCATCAAAAAGTGGGCAAGGGATATGAACAGACACTTCTCAAAAGAAGACATTTATGTGGCCAACAAACATATGAAAAAAAGTTCATCATCACTGGTCATTAGAGAAAGGCAAATCCAAACCACAATGAGATATCATCTCACACCAGTCAGAATGGCGATCATTAAAAAGTCAAGAAACAGTTGACGCTGGTAAGGCTGTGGAGAAATAGGAACACTTTTACACCATTGGTGGGAATGTAAATTAGTTCAACCACTGTGAAAGACATTGTGGTGATTCCTCAAGGATCTAGAACCAGAAATACCATTTGACCCAGCAATCTCATTACTGGGTATATACCGAAAGGAATATAAATCATTCTACTATAAAGACACATGTACATGTATGTTTACTGCAGCACTGTTTACAATAGCAAAGACATGGAATCAACCCAAATGTCCATCAATGATAGACTGGATAAAGAAAATGTGGTACATGCACACCATGGAATACTATGCAGCCACAAAAAAGAATAAGTTCATGTCCTTTGCAGGGACATGGATGAAGCTGGAAACCCTCATTCTCAGCAAACTAACATAGCAACAGAAAATCAAACACCGCATGTTCTCACTCATAAGTGGGAGTTGAATATTGAGAACACATGGACACAAAGAGGGCAACCACACACACCAGGGCCTGTCAGAGGCTGGGGGGCAAGGGGAGGGAGAGCACTAGGACAAATACGTAATGCATGCAGGGCTTAAAACCTAGATGACGGGTTAATAGGTGTAGCAAACCACCATGGTACGTATATACCTATATAACAAAAAATTTTTAAAAAGCAAAATAATATGTCAAGTTACTAAACTTAAATAATATTCCATATATTATATGTCAAGCTATAGATCATACATTTCATCTATATCAGAGATGAGAGATCAATGGATAACATAAAAAATGTATTAAAGTCAACAGATTCAATTTATTTCTCCACAGGCCTCTTCTGGAACTGATTGCAAGGAGTGAAATGGACTAATTTTGGAATAAGCAACTCTACTATGGAACATCTGAAAAAAAAAGAGCACTTTTTAAATTACAGCAAAATATTTTTTGATATAAATTTGTGTCTGGCTTCCACAGAAAACAGTAGACACATATAAGGTATTGCTCCAAGAACAGACTGGACAAAGGAAATGACATATATATCTACAAAGAACATGTTTTTAAGGCAGTTGTCAGAGGAGAAAGAGGAGAAGCATGTGGAAGGAGGGCTTCCTGATGACTAAATTATATGTATGTTTCTGTATGTCTCATTTCATGGGAATTACCTCTACTTTCAAATGATCATTTCTTCCCAACATTTCAATCTATATATCACTTCTCTTTGTAATGAAAAGCATGTTACTTTTCTAACTTTTGGCCTAAATACTAAGAAATAAAAATTTATTTAATGATCCATTAGACCCACTTATTTCTGTATAGTGGCACCAAAGAGATATTTTATAGAACACATAGTTCTGTTTCTTATGCCATTAAACACAGGAGGTTATTATTAACAACAATAATACTGAAAAAGTTTGTTGAGTGCATACTATATGCCAGACAAATGTGGTATAGCTTTTTACAATTACATGACATTTTTATATTTATTAGCGCATTTGATCCTTACAACAATTTTACAAAGTAAAACAGATGTCATTATCCCGATTTTAAATTTGAAAAATCACCACAGGCAACACCATACTTAATAGTAAAACTGTAGCAGCATTCCCATTACAGTCAAGCATAAGAGAAAAATGTTGCTTTTGTCATCCTTATATAGCACTGTTCTGAAATTTCTAGCTAATGAAGTATAAACACTGCAAAGGAAAAGAGAAAAATTATTTTCTTTGCACGCAGCATTATTGCTCAATATATATAATTCAGCAAAATTACCTTAAAGACCTGAACAGAAAAAAGAAAAACACTGTAGCTGTTAGGTTTGCATATGGCCGCAAATGATAAGACGACTGTAATATGCAGTGGCTTACACATGCAAAGATTATGCTCTCAAATAAAGAGTGTGGAGGTAGATGACAAGGCCACAAAATCCTTAGGGAGCTAGCTTCTTCCGGGCTTCTACTCTGCCATTCCTAGGGAGCTTGGTCAGGTTGGCTCCTAGATCTCACCATCACTGCATTCCAGACAGCAAAGCTTAAGAATCACTGTCCAAAAATGACATATGGCATTCTGTTCATATCCCATTGGCCAAAATTTAGTCACATGGCCACACTGAATATCAAAGGAGCGTAAGAAATGTCTTTATCCAAAATGGCCATGTGTACAGCTATAAAAAAAATCCAGAGTTAAGGAAGAAGGGGAGAATGCATTCTAGACATCAACTAAAAGTCATGCTCCCAATACAGTTCAAGATATCCACAAAAAAGGAATTATGAGAGAATGAAATTAATTTAAAAATGCACTAGAAACTATAAAACCTTGCAGAAAAATTTTAAATGTTTTAAATAAATGAAAATAAAGATTATGTTCCTGGACTTGAAGACTCAGTAATGTAAATATCTAAATTCTCCCCTAGAGATCAACCAACTAGTGGTGTGCAATTAGAATAAAATTCCGAAGAAATTATTTGGAATTTAACAAAATGATTCTGAAGTGCTAGAAAATAAGTAAATGACAGTAGGTAAGAAAACTTAGGGGAAAAAAAAAAGGCTAGCCGTCGACTCACTCTATCAGATTTTACAGCATACAATAAATTTACAATCATTACAGAAGTATGAAATGGCACAAGAATAGACACCGATAACAGTAAGCATAATACTAAATCTAGAGAGATAGGTAATTATTTACAAAAATTTAGCAAATGATAAAACACTGGTGGTACAGGTATATGATGATGAAGTAGCAATATGATTTTTCAAAACATAGTCAAACACTCAAACATCTAATTCTATGCCTAATTATTTATTTCACCTACCAAAGGTAAAATGGTTCTCACCTCTTTCCTCCCAGTGGCTAAATACCAGTGGCTAAGACCTCAGGCTCTGGACCTAGAAAAGGCTGAAGTTTAAATGCTGCCTCTATATGTTGGCTGCATAACACGGAGGAACATCCTTCCCTTTTCTAGATCTCCATGGATTAAAGAATTAAGATTGCCCAAAGAAAAGTGTACTCCTTGCCCAGCTCCTAGGAGTTAATCTCTGAAATTTTTCTGCCTGTTAAGAGTGTCTTTGCTTACCCAGAGGTCTTGGTCCATGTCTCAGGATTATTTATGGTGGGGAACTTGGGCTATGTGCTGTCAGCTTGACCTCTGAGGGGGCTAGAACTAAGGTCACCCATGTGGGCAGTCAGCTATATCTATATGACCAACCTCCAATAAACACGCTGGATGCCAAGGCTCAAGTGAGCATCTCTGGTTGGCCACACACCATGCATATGGCCACAGATCATTGCTAGGAAAAATAAACAGTGTCCACATGACTCCACTGCAAGAGGAGAGCTGAAAGCTTAAACCTGGTGCCTTCTGGATCCTGCCCTATGTGTCCCTTTCCTTGGCCAATTTTAATCTCTATCTTTTTGCTGGAATTAACTATCAACATGAGGATAACAGCTTTTAAAAGGCTTGTGGGCTCTTCTAGCATATCATTCAACATGAAGGTGTTCTTGGAGACCCCTGAGCTGTAGCCTGTCTTCATATCTATAACAGGGGTAATAATAACAATACAACCTCATGGGTTTTTCTGAAGATAAATGAGACAATGTCTGTACCGCACTTGCGCAAAGCCTGCCACACAATAATTACTCAGTAAATATTAGCTTTTATTACTAATAAAGTCAGTGGGGGGAAATGGATTATTAAATGAGTCATATTGAGATAGCCGTTTGACAATTTATGACAAAAAAACCAAAGTTAAAGAATACCTCACATTTTATCTTCAAATGAATCTAGGGAAGTTTTAATATTTATTCATAAAAAACAAAGCCACAAAAGAATTTCGGGAAAATACACATGAACATATATCTGTAGCGAGTAAGGGGGTGCCTTGTCTAAGCATACAATTGGAGAGAACTCCCTGAAAGGAAATGATAAATGATCTTAAAATATACAAAAATTTAAGACATTTGCATGCCCCAAATCGCACTTGAACAAAGTTAAAACAGAAAAACAAAGGGTGACAATATTTGAAACATAGATAACAGAGTTTATATCTTTAATGCACATTTTAAACAGCACATGTAAATCAATAAGAAAAATTTGAACTCTCCGTAGAATAATGGGTAAAGGGCTTGAGAGACAATTGAAAAAGATTAGCATATTTATATCATGAATAAACTCAGAAAAATATTTTCTCTTACTAGTAATCAAAGAAATATGGCATTTTTAAAATGCAGTGTTTTTTCTCATTCAAGCAGAAAGTTTAATTATATTTTTAAATGATAATATGCAATATTAGCAAGGGTGGGTGTCATAGACATTCTCGTATTGCTAATTGGAATATTAATTGGCATAATTCTTCTGACTGGCATAATGGAGAAGGACTGGCATAATCCTTCTCCACTGTCATCAAAACTCTGACAACCATTCTTCCAAACTTCCCTTCCTCTAAGTTAAAATTAGTATCTGACTTTGCCTTCTATTTCACAGAGAAAATAGAAATTATAAGGCAGATTTTCTTGCCAACAAATCTACAACTCTACCATACTTATACTGATTCTTCTTCTCTTCTGGCAATTAGAGTTCTGCCTTTCCTCCTGGCTAGAGCCAGTCCTGCTTCCCTTGTTCCAGACCCTAATTCCCACTCCCCATGTTCAAGAAATTTATACACAATTTATACTTACTCTCATTTAGAGATCTTCCTAGTATCTACCACTTTAATTTGCCTCTTACTTAATTGACTTCTTGTCAGTCTTATTTGTTAGTTTCTTATTCTTTATCTGACTTTGAACAGCCATGTACCGAGTATTTATTATTTCTAGTGATTTCATCTAGTCCCATGGATTTAATATCATCTCCATGCTAATGATTCCCCAAATTATGTCCCCATACATATCTCTTTCTTGAAACCAATATTCACACATCCAGCTGCCTGCTTGATATCTCCACTTGGATATCCAACAGCAATCTCAAGGTTAATAAATCCCAAACAGATTTTTTAATTTACAACTCCCCACATACATGTTCTTCTGGTTTCCTTGTCCTGGTCTTGGCAAAAATCTAGATGTTTTCTCAGATTCCTATTTCTCACATTCCCCCATCCACTCCACCATCCATCAACTCCTATCAGTTCTACTCCATAATGATATCTCTTTTCACCATCCTGTAGGATCAATATGAAACCAAAAGAGCTCTTGGATATCCTATGGAGTCATAAGAAAGAGCTTCCACAACCATACTAAGGGGTGGAACTAAACATCTGGCCCGTAGCATCTCTATCTGGAATGGTAGAGAAAAAATATTCTCTTTTTTTATGAGTATTTCTATATAAATGTGTATCATTACAAAGATATAGAAAGAGAAACATGCCATCATATTAAATAAATAGTGGTTACTTTGGAGTGGCAGAATGATTGAAAAGTAATGTTTATTCTTTGCGTTTCCTGTAGTTTTTACATTCTTAGCTATGTGTGTTTATAATTTTCATGTGACACTATTGAAAACTAGAAAGATGTATCTAATAAAATAGCCTCAAAATACAAAGATGATAGAACTACTCAAAGAAATTGATAAATCCACTATTATGATAGATTTCAATAATCATCTCACAATAGTGAGAAATCAAGCAGACAAAAAAGTCAATACAAATACAAAGGATTTTCATAACAGAAGTAACAAGCTTGATCTAATTGAGCAGAGATATAACTCCCAACCCAACAATTACAGAACATATATTTTTCACATACTGTGATTAATATTTGTTAATGTTTTTATGCTTGAAAAAATGTATATTCCGTAGCAAGTCTCAACAATTTTTTTTAAAAAGGTACAATATAGAATTACTGACAAAAGTGCAATTAAGTTAGAAATCAATAACCAATGTGAACAAGCAAAATTTCCATGTATATGGGCAATTAAACACTTCTAAATACCTTAGGAACAAACAAGAAATCTTAACAAATGTTAAAAGTATATTTCAATTTTCAAAAATTCCAAAAATTCACCTTGTTGATGAAACTGTTGGGAAACAGACTCTCTCATACTCTGATGATGTTAAAACAAAGTAATTCCCCTATGGAGGGCAATTTTGGTGATACTAATAAAAATAGATATAAATCTACCTCCTGACCCAACAATTCCATTTCTAGGAATTTTTCTTATGAATGTGCTCATGTACAAAATGACATATGTACAAGATTATTCATTACAGTACTAGTTGCTGTAGCAAAAGATAGAAAGTAGCACAGGTCTCTCAATAGAAAACTTGCAAAACAAATTTTCACTCTTCCTCACAATGAAATATTATGCAGCCATAATAAGGATTAGGAACTTTGTATGAAATTTTCTATAGATAAGGTACTCTGTCTAGAACAAGGGCAGGAAGTTTACAGTATATTTTCCCTTTTGTGTAAGAAAGAGAAAAATCAAGAATAGCTGTTCATATTTTCTTGTATTTACATAAAGAAACAGTGGAAGAATGCATGAAAAATTAATAAAAGTCATCACCCATAAAATGTCAGGGAATAGGGTGGGTAAGAAAAGACAGGCACAAGATTCCTCAGTCTACAGTTATTCTATAGTTTTGATTTTTAGGTTATGTGCATATATTAGCTATTCAAAAATAAAATAATAAAAATTTTAAAATAGAAAGACAACATAGAATTTGCGGAATTAATCAACATAATACCTAGATGTAAATTTAAAGCCTAAAGTACATATTTAGAATAGACAGAAGGTCAAAAATTAATAATCTAGATAACTAACTTAAAAAGAGAGACAACTAAGTTGAAAAAATTAATAACTAAAGTTTCTAACTTTAAGGATTAGAAAAATAAAACCAAGAAAGTATAAGGAAAGAGATAAAAATAAGTACAGAAACAATAAATATTTTGAAAATCTGAAAATAAAATGTAAGAGGATCAATAAGGACAAAAGTTGTAACCTCTAGACAAAAATGATCAAGGGTACAGAAAGAAAACACAGAGAGGCAGAGACAACAAATATTAGAAATAAAGGTGAAAATAAATAAATCTAGAGAAAGTGCAGCTCAAAGTGTAAGGGTATTTAAGGAACCACCTAAGATTACATATGCAATAAAGTTTAGAGGTAGGCCTCAAATTCAAGATTTCTGACTCAAAACTAGTGTTTCACTTATTCATTTCTATGTTCCTGAGACATGTCTTCCCATAATTCAATCAATAATCATTGGTCTGGATAAGAGAAAGGAAAGCTAGGCTGGGCGCGGTGGCTCACGCCTGTAATCCCAGCACTGTGGGAGGCCGAGGAGGGCGGATCATGAGGTCAGGAGACTGAGACCATCCTGGCTAACACGGTGAAACCCCGTCTCTACTAAAAATACACAAAAATTAGGCAGGCGTGGCGGCAGGCGCCTGTAGTCCCAGCTACTCGGGAGGCTGAGGCAGGAGAATGGCATGAACCCGGGAGGCGGAGCTTGCAATGAGCGGAGATCGCGCCACTGCACTCCAGCCTGGGCGACAGAGGGAGACTCCATCTCAAAAAAAAAAAAAAAAGAGAGAAAGGAACACTAGCAAGTACTTGATTTTTCTTCTCTCAAGCTGCCTCTCATTCTTTGTATATACTTTGTCCCACTTCTTCCTGGCAAGGAATATCACACAAAGATGTGACTGCTGTACAAATTAGGATTCCAGCAGCTGTTTCTACTTTTCTGGAATTAAAAGTCTTCAAGGCCAAACCTGAAACTTGAAAAAAAAAAATCTTTAATATTAACAGAATTTTAAAGACATGAACTCTATCCACCTCACTCCTGTTGCTATTGCAGCAATGTGTATGCTGCAGACATTCACTCTAAGAACTCACTGAGCCACATCACCTGCATCACCTTCCAAGGCCCTTCAAACATCTGGACCCACCATGTCATTCACAAAATATAAGGTACTGGCCTGGGGACTCTGTAAATTTCCTTCCACTCTGACGTTCTGTGATTCTGTGCCTTCAGGTATGTGAGAAATCACTGAAGGATATGTTTCACAGATCTATACTGGTTTACTACTGATTAGGTTGAGCAAATGGGGATGAGACTCTCAAAAGCTAATAGAAATTGCTAATGCTGAATATTTACCATTATCCAGATATTCATATTCTCTACTCTTCTTGATCTACAAGTTTAAAGAGAAAACACCAAGGGAAATAGCATCAAAATAATGATCAATAGATCCATATATTGTCAAGATTTCAAGTTTCATTTGTAAACTCCAGCCTAATTTTAGAGAAGTGTTGCCTACAGCTTACAGGAAAAAATAAATGTTAAACTTGTAATACAAATTTATACCTAGATCTATTGTAACTTTAGAAAAAAAAAAAAGGCTATTCCTAACTGCATTATCTTTCTTTTTAAGAGGAAGCAAGTCACCTAAAGACCTTAATCAAAAAATTGAATTACTGTTCTCAATTCCTTCCTCCCCTGAAACAGACAGTACACATCACACCTATGACATAGCAGGTAAGGTATACATCACTGTCCCTTGGTTTGGGGTTGGCCATGTGACTTACTGTGGCCAACAGGATGTTAGCAAATGTACGGTGATGCAAGTGATCTTGCACTCTTGTACTCTGCCTTTGTCCATGAGAAGAACATGCCTCTGGAATCTGCTGGCCCAAAAACGAGAAGGAATACACACAAGCCAGGACTCAACCCTTAACCTTAATCCAAGTCCAACTGAGCCTACCATAAATCAGCTTTAGCCAGCTGATCTCATGGGCAAGAACGATAGGATTTCGTTTGTGCCACTGAGATTTTTATGGTTATTTGTTACACAGCATTATTATGGCAATATTTGACTAATACACTTACCTACCCAACAACACTTATTAAGATAACCTTAACTATGAAATACATTTCCAAAAGAAAACATGCTTTACAATTCCAGAGTACTAACAATGAAAGGAAAAAGAACCTTTAAAAAGTAGATCTTAGAAGGAAGGGGTGGGACTCAACAACACGGTGATAATGTGTTACAGTAACAAAGCCCTTTTTAGTAAGTATTCTTATTACATCTGTTTTGGAGATCATAAAACAGAGGCTCAATTATTAACCAGAAGTAGTAAAAACAGCATTTCTGCTTAGGTTTTTCTGGTTCCAAATCTAGTGCACCTACAGTACGTAAAGTTCTTTTCAAATATTCTTTAAAAATAAATAAATAAATAAAGACGTCATCTCACTATGTTGCCCAGGCTGGTATCAAATGCCTGGGCTCAAGCAATCCTCCTGCTTCGGCCTCCCAAAGTATTGGGATTACAGGTGTGAGCCACTGCATCCAGCCTCAAGTATTCTAATGAGTAGAAAGTATAGAAAGAAGTCTCTACACTTTGGGGAAAGCTGTGTGTCACTCAGAAATTAAATAAGGATGTGTTCTAAAGCAGGTGCCTGCGGGTTCACTTCAAATCACTAAACCATTGATGGATAAGCTTGGTTTCTCAATGAAAACATCCAGCAGTGGGGTGAAAGACATTTATGCAGTGTTTTCTAGGAAAACCCTTAGAAGACTAGATGAAATAGAAGTTCCTTAGAGAGGGAGGGTGAAATCTCCACTTCAAAACACCCGTCTCTAAGACATGAATTTATTCTTTCCAAAATAGAAATTAAATTTTTCTCATGGATACTCATTTATGAAAATGTTCTTTATTAAAAACATGTGGTCTCCAGCTGATTCAGGAATGCTCATCTATCTTGCCATTGGGTGTATATCATTATGTAAAATTTTTATGATCTCTACATCCCTAGAGCCATATAGAGTTTTCTCTTTCATTCTTGCATCTCAAGAGGAAAATACAGAGATGTTACATGAATTACTCTTTCTCTAGTGTGAACATTTGGCAGGGATGATATCATTTCCAGATGCTTTCTTATTTTTCATCTGTTTAACGACCTTACTCATCAGAGAGTTGTAGGGTTTCTAAGTTTGGCTCTATCTGGGTATTATGGGGAAGAAGTTGAAAGCATTCTTGCCAGCGGTGTCTCAATTAAGACTGCCAAACAAAGCTTCCAGTGTATAAAATGATCCCTGTTCCCTCCCTGTTTGGTTATGGAAATATATATATATATATGTGTGTGTGTATATATATATACACACACACACAATTATTAACATCTACCTTCAAAGCCAATAAGAGAGAATTAAATGTAAGCAACACATTGTGATTCTGCTATTGAGGTAGTAATTGATAGTTTCGTGGACATCAATAATTGTTTCAGGGCCAGGATGACTAAAGACTTCAGATTTATGTTATTAAAAATACATAGATGAGTACACAGTGATGAAAATGTTGGACATAGGCTACTCTAGAAAACATGTGCTTGGAATAACTTTTAGCAGGACTGATCTCCCGAGATTCTCCAAGTAGTTATAATCTCAAATTTCGTTGAGAATCCTGTGTATGCCATTTAGATATCTTATTGTTACATAACGTGTTAAATTTATTTTCAACAAAGTAATGAAAAAATATATAGATGAATTTAATTAACATGAAGAAGTACAGAAACAATTTACCTATGCAGAATTCAGCTATGCCATTGTCTTATTCAACCAGAAAGAATACCTAACAAAACCAAAATTAGGCAGAAAAGACCAATTTCAGAGGAACTAAAGTAGGTGTGACAAAATAGATCCTCCTCTTCGAGAGCATTTATTCTTATTTTTAAACATTTGTAATAATTCAGATTTTCCATTCTCTGTATTCAGAGTTGATCATTTAAAATGATTTAGAATTCAAGTTAGAATGTCATCTTTTTTTTTTTTTTTTTTTTTTGAGACAGGGTCTCGCTCAGTCACCCAGGCTGGAGTGCAGTGGCATAATCTCAGCTCACTGCAACCTCGGCTCCCCAGGGTTAAGCAATCCTCCCACCTTAGCCTCTGGAGTAGGTAAGGTGTGCACCACCACTCCGGGCTATTTTTTTGTACTTTTAATAGAGACGGGGCCTTGCCATATTGCCCAGGATGGTCTTGAACTCCTAAGCTCAAGCAATCGGCCCACCTCAGCCTCCTCCCAAAGTGCTGGGATTACAGGCATGAGCCAACGTGCCCGGCCAGAATGTCTTATCTTTTAAAAAAATATTGTTTTAAATTTGGTGTTGCATTTTCTTTGAATGTGTAAGATTGCATTAATGAGAAATTATGCTCTTTCATTCAGAAGGCTTTGGAGACCTTCATTCCAAGAACAACATACCTACAAACTGACTAATTTTTAAAAATTAAAATATGCTACTATGCTTTTTCTCACCTAGAGAAGGGATGATCTCAGCAGTCCCATATCTGTATAGCACCATGAAGGCCAGGGCTGTATATCTCACTCTGCATTCACCTAGCACTCCATAGAACTTATCTGGGCATTTATAATTTTTGATGCTAGTGCTAATGACAATGAAGAAACATGGGATGAATATTTTACCCATCCCTAAGCATTTACAATTTTCTTGTTACTTTCCATGGAACTACTATGATTTGGGAAAAAATCATATAAAATTATCATTTATTTGTGTCGTCATTTTAAACTTGCTATTACCCTGATTAGGCCAATGCATTTGCATTTGTCTTTCAGGTTTTTAAGAAGTATACATAACTTTCTCTTTTTTTTTTTTTGTTTTGAGATAAAGTCTCACTGTGTCACCCAGGCTGGAGTGTAGTGGAACAATCACAACTCACTGCAGCCTTGACCTCAGGGGGTCAAGTGATCCTCCCGCATCAGCCTCCCAAGTAGCTGGAACTACAGGCACATGCCACTATGTCTGGATATTAAAAAAAAAAAAAAAATGCTGTAGAGGCCATGTCCCGCTATGTTGCCCAGGCTGATCTTGCACTCCTGGGCTCAAGCAATCCTCCTGCTTCAGCCTCCTAAAGTGCTGGGATTGCAGGTGTGAGCCACCGTGCCTGGCCCTTAAGTTTCATGTTATGTGATAACCATGTCTTTACCGGAAGCCTAAGGACAGGGTAGTAACAAGTATAACACCATGTAATGTCTTTGACATAGTGCTCTGCATGTATGGACAGAATCTAGGAGGGCCGATTGGAAGTCTCGGTCCATTGGTTTCCTCTTTTCCCTCTGCCTTGTCCCTCCTCCAGGGTCCTGGCTTTATCCTTGTTAAAGCAAACTAAATATGGCCTGAGAAAGACTTCATATTTCTATATTTGAGTCCTTGTGGACAAACTGTAACCTAGCTTAATAATCAGACAAGATTGAAAATCTAATTTAGGAGCTTATGCCTGTAACAATAGCTGAGTCTTGGCCAATCCCAGCGGCCACACCTTCAATCATTTACAGACTGCAAAGTGTTCAAACTGTGTTCAAATTAAGGCAAATGCCAACCTGTAACCAATCCAGCTGTTTCTCTACCTCACTGCCGATTTCTGTACACCAGTTTTCTTTCTTTGTCTATAAATTTTTTCTAACTACGAGGTATCCCTGGAGTCTCTCTGAATCTGCTATGATTCTGGGGGCTGCCCAATTCATGAATCATTCATTGCTCAATTAAATGCATTTAAATTTAATTTGACTGAAGTTTTTCTTTTAACATCCTGAATCTAGCCTTTTGATCCCTTCCTAGTTTCAACCTGAGAAAAGAACAACAGATCTTTCTTCTTCAGAGACCAACATTTACAAAAAAAAAAAAAGTTTATCTCCTACTAATGCTCACAGCATTTATACACTAAAAGATCCCTCCTCACCAAGACTGAAATAGAAACGATTAAATAAGTAAAGAAATGAAGAGATAGTTAATCATTTTCTATTCATAGGCATGTTCATCTAAAACCACAAAGTATGAAAAGGACAATGATCGGATAAGAGCCAGGCCTTTTTGCATTCAATAAGGCATAGCATGAACCTGGCAGAACTTTTATCAATAGCATCTGTTGTTATTTCTCATTACAGTGAGCAAGCCATGACCTCAAGTCTACACCATCAAATAGCCACGGAGATGACAAATCTTCCTTTGTGATATAATGTATTTCCAAATGTAGAGATTTCTGCCATACTTGCAGAACAACATATATACAATAACATATATAATTACCTCCTGAAACACCAACCAATGTATATCTAAAATTTAGATGCTGTTGTTTGGGAGGTGTAATTTTTTTTTTCTTAAAACATACATAAAAACACGTTTTTAAAAAGCTTACTTTCTTTGTGAAAATCTCCAATCTAAAAAAAAAATAGAGTTAATATTAAAAATTGGATAGATCCCTATTTTAGGTATCCATTCTTTTTTTATTTTTTTTTAGTTTTTTTTAGTTTTTTTTTTTTTTTAAAGAGGCAGGTCTCACTATGTTGCCCAGCTTGTCTTGTACCCCTGGGCCCAAGTGATCCACTTGCCTCAGCCTCCCAAAATGTTGGGATTACAGGCATGAGCCACTGTGCTCAGCTAAGTATCCATTTTGATTTTAATAATCAACTTAAAAATACATAATTACTCTTTTAAAGCCATTTATTAAAATGTTTAAAATTTAATAAGCAATCTTACCTTTTCGAAAAGAACTTCTAGTACAAACCATGAAATAAGCCACTTAGCAGATTTTATTTTCACATTGCCCTATGCAAATAATAAGCTAAAGGATTTTTTTCATTTAGAACAAGTGAGATGAAATAGTTGTTATTCTTATTTTGATGTTCTTGAAAGGCAGATCAAATGAAGCTTATCTACAATAATAATGATTGATGAGCTTCATCTAATGATAATCCTTAATAACTTAGAGAACCATCTCAATAGATCCAAACAGCAACAAAATTCTGACTCAATGAAGGGCATTGTGAGTAAGAACAAAGAGGTGAATTAGTAATTTAAATAAGAGTATTTAAGTCAATTCTAGCAAAGCAAAAAGAAAAGAGGGTTAACATTGTAATTTAAAATTTCTGGGTGTTTATTCCAGCAGTGACACTTCAGAACAGTGAATATTAAGGAGTTTGGTTAATTTCTAGGAAGTTTACAGTTTACATGTATTAAATGGGCACGTGCTTGATTATTTTCTCTCTTGATTTTAAGTTCTACCAGGTTACAGTCCTTGTCTTTCTGGTACATTTTTGTGTTACATGTGTCCAAAATAATACCCATATCTTGGTAAATGCAGAATAAATATTTGATGACTGAAAGAATGAAATCATTCAGCATTCAATAAAGATTTATTGTAAGCCTCATCTGGTCCAGAAACTCTTCTCGTTGTTGGGTGGGGATGGGACAAAACAGAGAAAAATCCCTTCCTTTGTGGAGCTTATACTCTAATGGATAAGACGATTAACAAAGCAAATGGGCAAATTTGATACAAAAAAAAAAAATCAAAACTGGAAAGGAGGATATTAAATGTTGAGTGTTGGAGCAGGTGGTGAAATTTTAGTTAGGATTGCTAAGAAAGTCCTTAGCAAGAAGGTAACTTTCAAGTAAATACCTGAAGAAAGTGGGCTGCTCCCTATGTCGCTATCTTGGAAGAGATCATTTCAAACAGATGGGACAGAAAGTACAAAAACCCTGAGGCAGGAGTGGTGAGAAAACAGCACAGGGCCAGCGTGATTTACCAAGCAACGAATGGAGGGAAGCAGGATGAAATCAGAGAGGAAAAGGGAAGAGGAAAATCATATGACTTGTTGGCTAAAGCAAGGACTTTGGCTTTTATTCTGAGATAGATAAGAAGCTACTGGAAGGTTCTAGGCAGAAGAGTGACATAATCTGACTTAGGTTTGAACATGAGCACTCTGGCTGCTGTTAATAATAGACTACAGGAGGGCAAGGATGGAAGTAAAATAAACACCTACTTCGTAGCATTTTCATAAAAATTACTCAAAAAAGTGTATAAGCCCAGCACAGACCTGTCACTAATTGCCCTTACTCTCTTGAGGAGAGCGAGTATCCCCTATTCTCATAGGGAATGCCTTTCCTGCTCCGACAGACGCATATACAGAGGCTCTGGGTTGTCACCATTAACAATCCCAAGAAACTACACCTCCTTTAAGGTAGCCCCGGAATTGGGGGTGTTGGCTTAATACAAGCAACAATAATCAGTGGACTTCCCCTTGGCCCCCCCTCCAAAAAAAGAAATGGGCCTGGCATCCAATGGAGTCATTCTGACAAAGTGAGGTAGCCATCCTATCTGCCGTCTCTGCCCTGTACCAAGGGAGCTCAATCACTTAATGTTGAAGCATCAAAGGATTGTGAAGATGCTGGGAATTTAGCTGTTAACGAAATGTTTATATCTAAATTCCACAGTACTAGCATCAAAGGGCAGCCATTCACATCAACATCAACTAACAAAGCACACAGGGGTGCTTTATACTCACTCCATGTCTAATATGTTTTCCGGAGGAAAGACTAAAGGCTACATGAAACTGACAAAATCCATGAACCCTAATTAAATTTTGCCTTAAAACACCATCATTAGACATTAACTAGGGATGTTTGTTTTCCTCTCTGAAGGAGTAACTGCTTAGTTTTATTTCTTAATAATATAAAAAAGAACTTAGCAATCTGAGGGGAAGCAGTCCAAGCAGTCCCGACTTTGCAAACAAACAACTGAGCAGGAAGTGTTTCCTTCCCATTCTGTCCCCCTGCTGCTCGTACATGTTGAAAGATTTCCGTTCCTATTTCTGGCCTCGCTTCACTGCTATTCCTGGGAGTGTTTGCAACAATTCATTCAGCAATGGTTTATTGAGTGTCTACTTTGTGCCAGGTGCTATTCTAGCTGTTAATGATACAACAGTAAACCAAACAGACACTGCTCTCTGGGAGCTTAACTGCAAGTACCTATCAAAGGTTAAGGGAGAGGAAGAGGTGAGGTCAAGAAAGGTTGATCCACCTTCAGATTCTCCCTTGACTGCATCTCTCCATCCCCAACCACCCTCATTGGTGGGCTTCAGTAGGTGCCAACAATAGCCTTTTTTCAGAAGGAAAACACTTTAGAATAAGTCAGGGCTTTCCTCTGAAATGTTGAGGAGTCACATACCACTTCAAAGGGATCTAATAACCCACCACATCATCTATGTGCATTTGTGTCTGTATATGTAATATTGAGCGTAAAGAGAGACAGAAAAAGAAGACAGAGGAGACATGTTGGAAATTTTTGCATAATAAAAAAGTGGAATCCAGGAATATCAGGCTTTTTTCATCTTTTGAAGTATCTTTTAAAATATGGGGATTTGCCCTTTAATAATTATTATCATCCCCATTCTGATTTTAGTTTCTACATTTGCCACATCATTTAGAGCTACTTTTCTCCAGAGGATGTTTACTAGAATTACCTACTATGTAAGATACTTTTTGTTACCTCCTCAGCCTCCTTTCCTCATTCTGCTTTCCTACCAGAACCCACATTTTATTCAGAGATCCCCTGCCTATTCATGATGCTGGGCAACCTGACATTCCCAGCTCCAGCAGTATTCAATCAGCTTGGGGCATTCCCAGGGACATGTTAATACTTTAGGAGTGGATGTATGACCTAAGATGACTGAATGAAAGAAGACCATGGCTAAGGGAGAAGTTTTCTCTCTCTCTCTCTCTCTCTCTCTCTCTCTCCTGCTAGATAAAAACAAGAGATTAGAGCTAACTCTCTGAGAGACAAACTTAGCCCACCATTGAGCTCTTAAATGAATCAAACCTGAGGCTACAGGAGATGATAAATGTCCTCATTGTCTAAGCCCATCTGAATCAGGTACTCTGTTACTTGCAGCCCAAAGCATTATATCAGATACACATTGGAATTGTCACAGTTCTGGGCAGAAGCAGGATTTATTTGCAGTTCAGATTCCGAACAGGAAGAGATTCTTCATATCACAGGATCTTTTAAAATCATTCCTGTTTTTTATAAAATGAAAAAAGAAAGCTGTGCCAGAGCACAATAATCTGATCCCAACAGAGAACAGCCACACAAAACTCTCAGGTTAGATTTTAACACTACAGTGCCACTGCATTATGGTATTACTTTGGGTACTCAAAGATGGAATTTAAATAATTCTTAAGTAAATACCATATTATAGAAATACCGTTCTGAAATGGCTCTGCCAACAGCTTAACTGTACAGGACAGGAAAAATGTGGGACATGAGAAAAGAATTGAATCCAGATTGGACTATACATATTCCCTAAAACCAGTGGTCCCATTTCTTAAAGGAGAGGAATGAGAGACAGATAACAGAAACTGTGTATCTTATATATTGCATTATACCATAACATATATACACTATAAACGTGCAGTAAATTTTGTTGTTTTTCTTATAGCCTGTTCAGTCATTCTCAGCAGGACCTGTTCTTAAAACCATAAATAAATTCTAAGTATTGTTACCTGTAGATATATTGATAGATTATGGGAAATCCTTTCTGACAGATTGTTTGCAAAAATGGCTACATCAATTTCTCCAGTTCCTAGAAGCCTATGTCTCTGGAAGTTGACTTTGCTACTCTTCTCCAGATGGAACTATTTTCCCTCCTCTTGATGTGGGCTAACTCTGTCCTGTGACTTGCTATAACTAATAATGGCAGCAGAAGTGATATTGTGTAACTTCAGAGCCTCAACTTCAAAAAGCCTTGTAGCTTCCTCTCTTGCCCTTTTGCTGCCCTGAGACTGCCACATAAAAAAGCCCAGACTAGCCTCCTGGAGATGGGCCATGAGAGAGACCTTGTGAAAAAGCCTGGCCTCCTGTCCTGAGGCCCCAGCCATGTTACTGAGACTTTCTGGAACCAGCGAACTCCCAGTCAACATAGTGACTGACAGCAACCTCATCAATGACACTGGTGAGACATCAGATGCTGATCCTAGTAAACATTTCAGAATTGCGAGCAATTAAATTATTTGCAAGCCACTAGGTTTTGGGGTAGAAAACTGATGCATCCTCCTGTGTCTCCCAAAGTTAGGATTCTGGTACAAAAATCAATCCCTTGCAGGACTCTATCTTAGGGAAATTTTTTTTCTTTTTTCTTCTCCTTGAATATGCCATGTGTTATGCTGCAAGTAAATGTCTTAGAAAACCTCGAAGTGTTTTTAAGGAAGGAGTCATTCTGGAAAGACAACAACTCCCTCCTCAATGGAAGGTCCTGTTCTCTCCATTCTACACCTCTGACACCTTCCCTCTATCTATACCTCTGATATTCTCCTCTTTTCCTTCTACCTGCCTACCATAGGTCACAAGAAATTTGGCCATAATTGGAGCTAGAATAGTGGAAAGACATGTTCCTATTCCAAGAGCCATAGCATCTGGATGGCCGTGTCACACATTCCATCAATACAACCATTTAGGTGTGCTGCATGGTGGGCTTTGGTGAGCTGGTCTGAGACCTAATTCACATGTGCTGTATTAATTATAAGTCCCAAACCACTAACTTACAAGCCTATTTTGTTATACCTGTAGCCAATTAATTTTTTTATTTTACTTTTTGTATTATACTCTTAAGTTCTAGGGTACATGTGCACAACGTGCAGGTTTGTTACATATATATACATGTGCCATGTTGGTTTGCTGCACCCATTAGAGGTCAATTAATTTGAATGTGAACTCAGGAGGATGAAATCAAGAAATGGCTTTATTCTGCCAGGCTGACCTTTGGCTCATGCATCCAGTCTCCCTCTTCTGCTCGTTGGCAGCATGGGGTTCAGACTCCACAGCTTTCAGATCACTTTCAAGGCTTTAAAAACGCCAATCAATCCCAAAGCATTAGTCTCTGTGCTAATTCAAAGCTTCTCTCCTCTTTTCAGGATAAGCCTTACTCTGGATATTCAGTCTAGATGTTCTAGACTCTACTTGAGAATTTCTGAACCTCAGCACTATTGATATTTAGTATCAGATAAATCTTTGTTGGAAGAAGCTGCCCTGTGCATTGTAGTATGTTCAATATAAACCTGGCCTGTACCCAACTGATTCCAGTATGACCCCCTAGTTGTGAGAACCAAAAATGTCTCTAGATATTGCCAAATGTCCCCTGGAAGGCAAAATTGTCCTCAGTGAAGAATTACTGCTCTAGACTATTCATTCTTAATAAGGATGATATTGCCCCCATGGCGATGGTAATTGGCTCCTGGGGGGCAAAAAAAAATGTGTTCCAATGATTTGTGGACCCCAAAAGACTACAGTACCCAGCATACAGTATGCCTATGGCATACAATCCACAGAGGAAGGGGAAGGCAGTTAGGAGAAAAGTCAAAAAATAGCACCTTGGGAGAGCGGAATGAAAAAAGTTTATGAAACATGTCACTAGACCAATGGTGGGGTGTGAGATCTGTTTCTTCCCTCTTCCCTCCCTCATTTGCTTTGCCAGTGGGGGTAAGCAGTGGAGGGGCAAAGTCTTTTTACTTAGCTGGTGTTACATAATTCCACCCAGCTGTTGAATTCCTCCTGCTATGGCAAGTATCAAAGGCGAGTCTCCTTGTAGTCCTGGACCTGGGTGGCTTTTCATGGATTCCTACTTTGAATATCTGTGTGATATGGCTAGAACACTTTCCAATTTCCCTCCAGCAATTAACCACACACAGCATCTTTCTGCTGGAGACCCTCAGTTCCCGTGGAATGCTCTTGGGTGGGATTATTTAGAGATGCTTTAGTTTGGCTCCCCTGATCCAGGGGAGTTTCCACTGTCTTATTCTGCCCAGCAGTGATGGCATCTCCAGCCACCTCTAGCCTTCACACTTCTCCCAGACAAAGGTAGTCACTAGTTGCTGTGCCTACCACACCTGAGGGAGCTCACATCTGGATCCATAAAGAGTTCTCTAGTCCTCTGCTTTGGTAGTAGTACAAATGGGAGCATCAGAAATACACAATGGGTAGCTCGGCAAGCCTCCAGGCAGGAAGTAAGACACAGGACTGGCTGCTGGCACACAGCTTTCCCAGGGGTCTTGGTGCAGCCTTCACTTGCCTTGAGGGAAAAGTATCTCTCTCCCCTCCCTCATCCACTGCTCTTTCTGCTCCAGTAAGTACCTTTACTTATGTGGGCGGAAGCTGGGAAAGCAGGGTTGATAGTTTGGCCACCTTTTAATAAGTGTTTTGAGGATCTGTCTAAAACCTCCCTATAGAATATTTTGTTCTCAACTTTGTGGCACCGTTAGAAATTCTGAGATGACAGGATAACACTCATTATATGCTTATTTATACAACCCATTGGGGTTGATTGGGACTACATGGGGAGAGAATAAGTTAAGCTGGTGTTTCCCAGTCTGTCAGCTGAAAAATTGGGATATTATTAAGAGTTCTGCAAACTGATTTGTATTCTCTTTTATTCAGTCAACAAACACTTAGTGAACTCCTTTCAGGAGCACCTGTGGATACTACAGGCAACAAGAAAGGCAAGGTCTCTGCTCTCACGAGAATAGTTTAGCAGAGGAACATAACTAATAAATAATGTAATGCCAGATTGTAATAAGTGCTGTGGAAAAAATAAGGCACTTAACATAACAGAGTGATTGGGGGGATAGGCGGAGGAGAGTGCTGCTTGGGAATGAGTGACCATAGAAGGGTTCTTTGAGGAGGAAATATTTGGACTGGAATCAGAATAACAAGAAGGAGCCAATCTTGTGAACATCTTGGGGGAAAAAATTCCACGGAGAGAAAGAGCAGGTGCAGAGGCCCCAAGCAGAAGTGAGCTGGGCATGTTCCAGAAGGAATGCAGCCATGGCGCTGGGGGTGGTAACAATAGGAGAATGCTGCGAGAGGACAGAGAAGCAGCTGGGAGGAGAAGAAGATCCTGGGAATGACAGAAAGCCAGAGGGATTTGGGTTTTTTTATAAAAGCGCTTTTTTAAAAAAAAATTAATTCTGGGGTACATGCGTAGGATGTGAGGGTTTGTCACATAGGTAAACCTGTGCCATGATGGTTTGCATCACCTATCAACCCATCAGCTAGGTATTAAGCCCTGCATGCATTAGCTATTCTTCCTGATGCTCAAGAACTGCCCCCCATCCCCAAACAGGCCCCAGTGTGTGTTGTCCCCTTCCCTGTGATTCATGTATGCATGTGTTCATTGCAGCACTAATCACAATAGCAAAGACATGGAATTAACCCAAATGCCCATCAATGATAGACTGGATAAAGAAAATGTGGTACATATACACCATGGAATACTATGCAGCCATAAAAAGGAATGAGATCATGTCCTCTGCAGGGACATGGATGGAGATGGAAGTCATTATCCCCACCAAACTAACACAGGAACAGAAAATCAAACACCACATGTTCTCACTTATAAGTAGGAGCTGAATAATGAGAACACAAAGGGATTTCAAGTGCAACAGTCACACTACTCACAGACTGAATGTTTCACACACGTGTGCCACAATTGTCCAAATGCATGTAAATCTTGAAAATGATACAGACATGCATTGAACATGTTAATAAATGTCTGGCAGCTTTCTGTCATGAGGAGAGGGATGGTGACATACGTTGATGTTAAAAGTCCTTATCTCTGAAAATATTAGAAACTACTGCCTGCTCTGCCTTTCTGATTTTAGATTTATTTGTACAAAATTGAGTTCCTATTCTTTCTTCTACACTAAGAATAAGCAAAACTTTACAAAGAGGAAAATGCATACAGACTCACTATGTATCTTTCCTGAAAGGACCCCATTCTGTATACAACAGACAAACCTGAGTGTCATTGATGGGACAAGCACAGAAATGAGGTATCACCGTCAGGCAAGTATCTGCATTCTTGAAAGAAAAATTACTCCCGTAGAAACACAGTATCTGATATCTCCAGGGATTCTGCATATTTACATTTCAAATAATTTGGAGTGAACCAAGAGTGGTACTTTATCACCTTAATGGGCATAGATTTTCACTAATAGAAGTTATAAATACAGTTATTTATAATGATTTAAATTGAAAGCAGGCTGTTTTTAGTGGCTGATGCCAAAATCATCCTGGAACTACCTCTAACTTACTATCAGAGGTTTATTTACCATAATTGACTGTCTCATTGTTTTACCTTGTCTTTGACCCTGTACACCAACCATGATGCTCCTGAATTTAAAAAGAGAAAGTGATTAATGTGGCAAGTGCAGAGACAGTAAGGCTTGTATACCCCAGTGGGGATACGAGAGAAGTCTGATAAATAATAAACACCACCACTTTCTTACACTCTGACTCCCTCTTTTGCTGCATCTTCCAGGCAGCCCTTTAAACGAGAGGTCACTTATTTTAAAGCCAAATATACCTTTGTGCTACTCTAAACTTATTTATGCCCTGGTCAGGAAAAAAATATTTACATCTAAAAATGCTGAACCATGAAACTCTAGCTACAGGAAAGAGGACCTGTATAGATAAAATGTTAGCATCAACATAATTTCCATAATCATTATTTCTTCTCATGAAACAATTCTTACCTTAAGTGGTTAACTACAGGTATTCTTCCTGCTCAAATTTCTCTATGAGACAAATCCCAAATGAAAAGCTTTTAAGGTTGAATGTAAAAATCCTTTAAGTATGAGGAGAAAATAACAAAGAAAATCAATTCTGTGAATATAAATGATAGAAGAACAACGGTTTTCTGAAATTAAAGAACAATAGTGAATTTTAAATTCATTGTGCGTAGGATGTACAGAAATAGAAATGAAATATCCAGTTTCTAATTTCTTAGTAATCAGGAGTTAATGAATACTATAATTCACTTTTGCTTTCAAAGATCATTTGTATCTCCCTCCCACTACTTACCTATTAGTTTTTCATCCTATTGCTAGTAGGGCCTATTCTGATAGCTATTAGTTTACTAGAAATTGTCCTCTCTCTTTCTCATAAGGAGTAAAGTAAGTCAAGTTACTGGAAGTTAGTGGAATATTCAGTTAACATATGTGGTGCACAGGCGTAACTCTGAGATATTGCCGGTTTGATTCCAGATCACCACATAAAAGTGGATATTACAGTAAAACAAGTCACAAAAATGGTCTTGATTTCCCAGTGCCTATAAAAAATAGGTTTGCACTATACTGTAGTGTATAAGTGTACAATTGCATTATGTATAAAATAACAATGTATATAACTAAATTAAAAATTCTTTATTGCTAAAAAAAATGCTATCATCTGATCATTTAGCAAGTCATAATCTCATTGCTGCTGGAGGGTCTTGCCTCCATGTCAATGGCTGCTGACTAATCAACGTGGTGGTTGCTGAAGATTGCAGCGGCTGTGGAAATTTCTTAAAATAAGATGACAATGAAATTTGCCTCATCAGTTGACTCTTCCTTTCATGAAAGGTTTCTGTGTAGCATGCAATGCTATTTGGTAGTATTTTATCCCCAGAACTTCTTTCAAAATTAGAGTCCATCCTCTCAAACTCTGTTGCTGCATTATCAACTAAGTTTATGTAATATTCTAAATTCTTTGTCGTTATTTCAAAAATGTTCACAGCATCTTCCCATAAAGATTCCATCTCAAGAAACCACTTTCTTTACTCATCCGTAAGAAGCAACTCCTCCTCCATTGAAGTTTCAACATGAGATTGCAGCAATTCAGTCACATCTTCAGGTTTCACTTCTAATTCTAGTTCTCTTGCAATTTTGACCATATCTGCAGTTACTTCCTCCACTGAACTTTTCAAAGTCATCTATAAGGATTAGAATAAACTTCTTCCAAGCTCCTGTCAATGTTAACATTATGACCTCCTCCCGTGAATCATGAATATTTTTAATGACACCTAAGATGATGAATCCCTTCTGGGAAGGTTTTTATCCTCCTTTGCCCATACATATCAGAGGAATCACTATCTATGGCAGCTATACCTTAACAAACTGTCTTTCTTCAATAACAAGACTTGAAAGTCAAAACTACACTTTGATTCATGGGCTGCGGAATAGATGTTGTGTTAGAAGGCATAACACCACCACTAATCTCCTTGTACATCTCCATCAGAGCTCTTGGATGACCAGGTGCATTGTCAATGAGCAGTCATATTTAGAAGAGAATCTTTTTTTCTAAGTAGTAGATCTCAAGAGTGTGCTTAAAATATTCAGTAAGTCATGTTGTAAACACATATGCTGTCATCCAGGCTTTGTTTTTCCATTTATAGAGCACGAGCAGAATATTTTCAGAATGGTAAATGAGCACTGGCTTCACCTAAAGCCACCCACTGCGTTAGCCCCTAAGAAGAGGGTTACCCTGTCCTTTGCAGCTTTGAAGCCAGGCGTTAACTTACCCTCTCTAACTATGAAAGTCCTATATGGCATCTTCTTTCAATATGAGCCTGTTTTGTCTACATGAAAAATCTTGTTGTTTAGTGTGGTCACCTTCATCAATGATCTTAGCTAGATTTTCTGCATAGTTTGCTGCAGCTTCTACTTGCTGCTTCACCTTGCAATTTTATGTCATGGAAATGGCTTTTCTTTTTTTTTTTTAATTTTATTATTATTATACTTTAAGTTTTAGGGTACATGTGCACAATGTGCAGATTTGTTACATATGTATACATGTGCCATGTTGGTGTGCTGCACCCATTATCACGTCATTTAGCATTAGGTATATCTCCCAATGCTATCCCTCCCCCCTCCCCCCACCCCACAACAGTCCCCGGTGTGTGATGTTCCCCTTCCTGTGTCCATGTGTTCTCATTGTTCAATTCCCACCTATGAGTGAGAACATAAGGTGTTTGGTTTTTTGTCCTTGGGATAATTTGCAGAGAATGATGGTTTCCAGGTTCATCCATGTCACTACAAAGGACATGAACTCATCATTTTTTATGGCTGCATAGTATTCCATGGTGTATATGTGCCACATTTTCTTAATCCAGTCTATCATTGTTGGACATTTGGGTTGGTTCCAAGTCTTTGCTATTGTGAATAGTGCCACAGTAAACACACGTGCGCATGTCTCTTTATAGCAGCATGTCTTTTCTTAAATCTTAGGAAGCAACCTCTAGCTTCAAACTTTTCTTCTTGCAGCTTCTTCACCTCTGAAGAAAGGTAGGGACCTGCTCTAGATTAGGCTGTAGCTTAAGAAAATGCTGTAGCTGATTTGATCTTCTATCCAGACCAATAAAATGTTCTCCCTATCAGCAATAAAGTTGTTTCTTTTTCTTATCATGTGTGTTCACTGAGGTAGCACTTTTAATTTCCTTCAAGAACTTTCTTTTTCTGTTTGTTCACAACTTGGTTAAGCGTTTGGTGCAAGAGGTCTAGCTTTTTGCCTATCTCAGCTTTTCACATGCTTTCCTCACTAAGAGTAATCATTTTCTAGCTTTCGATTTAAAGTGATGCAACTCTTCATTCACTTGAACACTTAAATGACATTGTAGGGATGTAAATTGGCCTATTATCAATATTATTTTGTCTCATGGATTAGGAAGGCCTGAGAACAGGAAGAGAGGCAGGTGAACAGCAGGTCAGTGGAAAAGTCAGAACACATTTATTAATTAAGTTCACCATGTTTTATGGGTGTGACATACTATACTATAACATAGTATGACATATTATTCTATGTGTGTGACATATTATACTATAACAGTACAATAATAACATCAAAGAAGATGGATTATAGATCACCATAACAGATATAAGAATAATTTAAAAGTTGGAAATATTGCAAGAATGAGCAAAATTGACACAGAGACACAAAGTGAGCACATGCTATTGGAAAAATGACGCTGATAGATTTGCTCAACACAGAATTGTCACAAGCCTTCAATTTGTAAAAAACACAGAATCTGGGAAGTACAATAGAGTAAAGCACAATAAAACAAGGTGTGCCTGTATTAACAGAGAAATGTCATAAATGCTGTGTGGAGGGAAGTAAGATAGGGGAGGGAGGGTCAGCTATTGGTATTTAGATTATTGGGCTACAGTAAACTCATATGTTGCTGTCAGCTTCATGCTTTATTCAAATACATTAAGATTATCCTATTTTAGTGATAATTTCTTCCTACTCCCAACAAAAGTTACAAATTTGAATCTCTATTAATACATCTATGGTACCTCTGTAATAAGTTGGGAAATGCATTGGGTTTAAATCTTGCCTCTGCCCTGTAGCATCAAATTATGTAAACCTGTCAAGTTTCAGGTTCTATATCATGTTACATGGCAACCTCTGTGCTTGGCACAAGGTAACTATTTATATCAGTTAGTGAATGTGATTCTAGTATGTCCACTGTCTCTGTTTGAGGGAATTCTTTCATTCTTTCTGTTATTCTTCTATGCATTTAAATATTTACTAAGCACCAAATATATACCAGGCTTTAAACCAAGTGCAGAGATACATGGACATGACAGAAGTCCCTAACTTTAAAAGGCTCACAATCAAATGGGAATTTTATTTTCAACCAAAAGATGTTCTCAAATTGAGAGTCTTCACATTTGTTAAGACTTCTGCACTCATACTGGAGCTTTGTGGCTCACTAGAACAGATTTCACAGCAAAAGTCACTGTCTCAGAATTACTCAAGCCAAAACCTACTTAGCAGCAGCCAGTGTAACTAAACATAAAATATAGATTAACAAAGCTTAAAGTTAAAACCTAATAACAGAATATGTTTATACACCTTTTCAAATCTCCAGATATAATTTTAAAATTCTGTTTTTGACAGACTTTTCGAAGACAGTACCAAACTCCCTCCATCTCCTCTTGGGTATGATATAAAGCCCACACATGTCAAAGCCAACATCACCCGGAGAATGCCAACAGAGAGAAAACAGGGGAGGAAGAGGCCAACATAGGGTTTTATTGGTTTGTGATACTATCAAGATAAATGACATTGGGACATTCCCTCCAACACCTTCTGGATGCCTGAGTTCAGCTAGAGAAAATTACTGCTCATCTATTTATTCCTTGCTTTTTCCCTACCAAACAAACTGACATGAAGTGCCGGGATGACATCATATCTGGGTTGACACTGACTGTAGTAAGAAACAAAGAATCTGAAAAGAATAGGAACATGACTTATCCACTCCATTTGGCATTTTGTTAACAACTCACTACATCTTTTGAACTCTATCAGGCATCTTAAGTGTTAGCATGTATTCAAAGTCATTAAGATAAGACCAATTAGCTTCCATTTTCACAGAAATGACTGATAAATTACATTTAAATATGTAATATTAATGAAGAGGGGATGCATGGGAATGCCTTACTGACCCTATTTTCTTAATTTACTGATAAATTATCACATCACTTTTCCCTCAAACCATTATTTTCCCAATGCTGTACATTGGTAGGGCTGAATGGCACCCAGAGCCAGCACACTTTAAAAAAGCCGAGATCAACTAGATAAGTTTGGGAGATTGTCCCAAGGCAACAAAACTAAAAACTTTATTGACATGAAGCTCAATGTTCCTGAACTGAACCTCCAGCATAGACTAGACTCCAACAGGAAGACTTGGATTATAGACACTAGGGCTTTCTCTCCAGCACCAAAATAGCCAGTGGATTCAGTCAATGCAGTTGTGGAAACACCAGTTGTATTGTTCTATTGATCTGGAACAGAGTTAAGTCAATCAAAAGAATCAATCCTGTTAGTCCGCGCACTAAGGAAAAGAGCAGAATCAATTATTCAGGGACTTTATGTTAAAAAAACAAAATAAAACTTTTGTTCTCTAATGGATATTGGACATGTGCAAGTATTTTTGGCCTGATCTATTCTAAAATATACATTAGTTCCCCACTGAAACCAGAATAAGAAATGCCATTAAAGCTACCAGTGAACAGATCTTACTCTCATCTAAATGAACTATATTGGTTTTATCCTGTCTGACACACACATACACACACACACATTAGTCATCAACTGTGTCAGCTTGAGTAAAAATTAATTATTCAAATGAATTTTTTTCAACTGAATTCAAGAAAATGTTATGTATATCCTTCCATCAGGGACTTTTACTCTTTTTTTGGTGGCGGGGGGGCTATGGTCCACTTTCAGAATCTGATGAAAATTGAAAGAACCTCTTTGTAGAAAAATTAGATATTTGCATTGATGTATGTATATATATTCACACACTCAAATGCACAAAATATTGCATATTAATTTCAAGAACAACACAGATTCTCAGAGCCATTAACTCAGGGTTAAGAACCCCTGTTTCATGTACTTGCAATTGAGTTAGACACTGAAGGTCTGAAGCAAGGAAGACAGGGTTCCATGTACAAGGATATGAAACAAAATGGTATGACTGGGGGAGAAATAACAGCTTGATAACCCTGAAACACAAACAAATGGGACGTAAGAAGACAAATGGTGGGCAAAAGCAGGGCATTAAAGGCCATATATGTCATGTTAAGGAATTTAGACAGGATGCTGTAGCCCCCAGTTTCTTATTATAAGCCAAAAACATTTGCAAAGAATCATCTAGGATTATTTACTGAATTAAAATGGGCCCAGGAATATGCATTTCAAGATCACTACTCAGGTTATACTGGAGTATATAAAATTTTAGAACCCTTCAGGGGGCCTGAGGGAGGAAGCGCCACAGGTAGTAAGAACAACAGCCCAAGGGTTCTGAGTGGGGCTGGGGATGACAATCAGATTTTCATTTTAGGTACAGCAGCCTGCAGGCTTCAGAGTACAGGTTTAATGAGGTCAGAATGAAAGATGGAGACTGGTTAAATCAGCTTGCAGAGAGATTCTGTGCCATGTACTAAAGTGGAAGTTGTCCTCAGGACAGATGTGGAAGATTCTTAGGGACTGAAAATTAACAGACTCCATTATTGAGAAGTACAAAGAGGGAATCAATGATGACCGGGTTTTCTGGCTTGAGAGACTAGCCTGATGGCAGTATTACTATTAAAATGGGTATAAAAAGCAGATTTAAGAGGCAAAATAGAGTACAGATTTGGATTTTGAGATATGTAAGGAACATCTGGTAGAGATAAACACGTGTCTGGAATTTGGTGGAGATGTCAGTGCATGCAAGGCTTCAGATGCCTATTTTGTCAGGTATTTTCCCCTAGGACGGCTCTCTCTAAGGACACCACAATGTCCTCTGTGGGCAGCAAACTGCAGGCATTCTGGGAGCGCACTTGGGAGGTGGTGGGGGCCTCACCAGTTACTTAGTCCCCCTGCGCTCAGTCAGGATCTCCTCCACCTTCCATTTGGCTGAGCTCCAAGTCTGGAGCTGCTCTGGCTCAGTTCTCCTCGTGCCTCTCAAAGCCTCCAGGACTCAGCTTTTCTCTTGCCACCATTCTCCCTGCCCACATTGTCTTCCCAGGCTCTACCATGTCAGCCTCCACCCTTCCATCGCCTGTTTATCCTCACTTAGGGTGATATCAGGTTCTACTTCCGTCCTAGAGTTTCATAAGTACATTTCTGCACTTTTGTCTTCAGCCTCATTGTTACCTGGGAGCCAGTTTCTCAAAAACAGAGGGTGAGGAAGAAAAGACTTAGCCATCTTAAATGTAATTAGCATTGCTCTTGTAATAACACAGACATTTATTTCATTGACCCAGCAGTTCCATTTCTAGGAACCTATCCCAAAGAAATTCTCATTTTAAGTGCACAAAGATGTATGTACATTGATGTTTTTTTCATCATTATTTGGAAAAGAAAATTTTGAAAAATTGAGGCAAATATAATAATCACTAAAAATAGAGTGGTTGAATAAGTTATGGAGCATTCATACCATGTAATACTACATGGCTGGCAAAAAGAATCAGGTGAACCTAAAAATTCAAGCTAATAATCTTTTGTAACATTGTAAAATATTATACAAAATCATAATATTTCATAATATTTTATTAAAAAATATTCTTGCCTATAACTTATTAATATCTCCACCAGTAAAACACTTAGCCACAGGAGAAGAAGTAACTTGTGCCCAGAAATACCAACTTAAGTAGGAAAACAATGAAAAATTTGAGGGTTTTTGATCCAAGATGGTCGAATAGGAACAGCTCCCGTCTACAGCTCCCAGCGTGAGCGACGCAGAAGACAGGTGATTTCTGCATTTCCATCTGAGGTACCGGGTTCATCTCACTAGGGAGTGCCAGACAGTGGGCGCAGGACAGTAGGTGCAGCGCACCGTGTGCCAGCCGAAGCAGTGGCAAGGCATTGCCTCACTCGGGAAGCGCAAGGGGTCAGGGAGTTCCCTTTCCAGGGGTGACAGACGGCACCTGGAAAATCAGGCCACTCCCACCCGAATACTGTGCTTTTCCGACGGGCTTAGGGAAGGGCGCACCAGGAGATTATAGCCCACACCTGGCTCAGAGGGTCCTATGCCCGCGAAGTCTCGCTGATTGTTAGCACAGCAGTCTGAGATCAAACAGCAAGGCGGCAGCGAGGCTGGGGAAGGGGCGCCCGCCATTGCCCAGGCTGGCTTAGGTAAACAAAGCAGCCAGGAAGCTCGAACAGGGTGGAGCCCACCACAGCGCAAGGAGGCCTGCCTGCCTCTGTAGGCTCCACCTCTGTGGGCAGGGCACAGACAAACAAAAAGACAGCAGTAACCTCTGCAGACTTAAATGTCCCTGTCTGACAGCTTTGAGGAGAGCAGTGGTTCTCCCAGCACGCAGCTGGAGATCTGAGAACGGGCAGACTGCCTCCTCAAGTGGGTCCCTGACCCCTGACTCCCGAGCAGCCTAACTGGGAGGCACCCCCCAGCAGGGGCAGACTGACACCTCACACAGCCAGCCTGGTACTCCAACAGACCTGCAGCTGAGGGTCCTGTCTGTTAGAAGGAAAACTAACAAACAGAAAGGACATCCACACCAAAAATCCATCTGTACATCACCATCATCAAAGACCAAAAGTAGATAAAACCACAAAGATGAGGAAAAAACAGAGCAGAAAAACTGGAAACTCTAAAAAGCAGAGCGCCTCTCCTCCTCCAAAGGAATGCAGTTCCTCACCAGCAACGGAACAAAGCTGGATGGAGAATGACTTTGACGAGCTGAGAGAAGAAGGCTTCAGACAATCAAATTACTCCAAGCTACGGGAGGATATTTAAACCAAAGGCAAAGAAGTTGAAAACTTTGAAAAAAAATTTAGAAGAATGTATAACTAGAATAACCAATACAGAGAAGTGCTTAAAGGAGCTGATGGAGCTGAAAACCAAGGCTCGAGAACTACGTGAAGAATGCAGAAGCCTCAGTAGCCGATGCAATCAACTGGAAGAAACGGTATCAGTGATGGAAGATGAAATGAATGAAATGAAGCAAGAAGGGAAGGTTAGAGAAAAAAGAATAAAAAGAAACGAACAAAGCCTCCAAGAAATATGGGACTATGTGAAAAGACCAAATCTACGTCTGATTGGTGTACCTGAAAGTGACGGAGAGAATGGAACCAAGTTGGAAAACACTCTGCAGGATATTATCCAGGAGAACTTCCCCAATCTAGCAAGGCAGGCCAACATTCAGATTCAGGAAATACAGAGAACGCCACAAAGATACTCCTCAAGAAGAGCAACTCCAAGACACATAATTGTCAGATTCACCAAAGTCGAAATGAAGGAAAAAATGTTAAGGGCAGCCAGACAGAAAGGTCGGGTTACCCTCAAAGGGAAGCCCATCAGACTAACAGCGGATCTCTCGGCAGAAACTCTACAAGCCAGAACAGACTGGGGGCCAATATTCAACATTCTTAAAGAAAAGAATTTTCAACCCAGAATTTCATATCCAGCCAAACTAAGCTTCATAAGTGAAGGAGAAATAAAATACTTTACAGACAAGCAAATGCTAAGAGATTTCGTCACCACCAGGCCTGCCCTAAAAGAGCTCCTGAAGGAAGCACTAAACATGGAAAGGCACAACCGGTACCAGCCGCTGCAAAATCATGCCAAAATGTAAAGACCATTGAGACTAGGAAGAGACTGTATCAACTAACGAGCAAAATAACCAGCTAACATCATAATGACAGGATCAAATTCACACATAACAATATTAACTTTAAATGTAAATGGACTAAATGCTCCAATTAAAAGACACAGACTGGCAAATTAGATAAAGACTCAAGACCCATCAGTGTGCTGTATTCTGGAAACCCATCTCACGTGCAGAGACACACATAGGCTCAAAATAAAAGGATGGAGGAAGATCTACCAAGCAAATGGAAAACAAAAAAAGGCAGGGGTTGCAATCCTAGTCTCTGATAAAACAGACTTTAAACCAACAAAGATCAAAAGAGACAAAGAAGGCCATTACATAATGGTAAAGGGATCAATTCAACAAGAAGAGCTAACTATCCTAAATACATATGCACCCAATACAGGAGCACCCAGATTCATAAAGCAAGTCCTGAGTGACCTACAAAGAGACTTAGACTCCCACACAATAACAATGGGAGACTTCAACACCCCACTGTCAACATTAGACAGATCAACAAGACAGAAAGTCAACAAGGATACCCAGGAATTGAACTCAGCTCTGCACCAAGCGGACCTAATAGACATCTACAGAACTCTCCACCCCAAATCAACAGAATATACATTTTTTTCAGCACCACATGACACCTATTCCAAAATCGACCACATAGTTGGAAGCAAAGCTCTCCTCAGTAAACGTAAAAGAACAGAAATTACAACAAACTATCTCTCAGATCACAGTGCAATCAAGCTAGAACTCAGGATTAAGAATCTCACTCAAAACCACTCAACTACATGGAAACTGAACAGCCTGCTCCTGAATGACTACTGGCTACATAAAGAAATGAAGGCAGAAATAAAGATGTTCTTTGAAACCAACGAGAACCAAGACACAACATACCAGAATCTCTGGGATGCATTCAAAGCAGTGTGTAGAGGGAAATTTATAGCACTAAATGCCCACAAGAGAAAGCAGGAAAGATCCAAAATTGACACCCTAACATCACAATTAAAAGAACTAGAAAAGCAAGAGCAAACACATTCGAAAGCTAGCAGAAGGCAAGAAATAACTAAAATCAGAGCAGAACTGAAGGAAATAGAGACACAAAAAACCCTTCAAAAAATTAATGAATCCAGGAGCTGGTTTTGTGAAAGGATCAACAAAATTGATAGACCGCTAGCAAGATTAATAAAGAAAAAAAGAGAGAAGAATCAAATAGATGCAATAAAAAATGATAAAGGGGATATCACCACCGATCCCACAGAAATACAAACTACCATCAGAGAATACTACGAACACCTCTACGCAAATAAACTAGAAAATCTAGAAGAAACGGATAAATTCCTCGACACATACACTCTCCCAAGACTAAACCAGGAAGAAGTTGAATCTCTGAATAGACCAATAACAGGAGCTGAAATTGTGGCAATAATCAATAGCTTACCAACCAAAAAGAGTCCAGGACCAGATGGATTCACAGCCGAATTCTACCAAAGGTACAAGGAGGAACGGGTGCCATTCCTTCTGAAACTATTCCAATCAATAGAAAAAGAGGGAATCCTCCCTAACTCATTTTATGAGGCCAGCATCATCCTGATACCAAAGCCTGGCAGAGACACAACCAAAAAAGAGAATTTCAGACCAATATCCTTGATGAACATTGATGCAAAAATCCTCAATAAAATACTGGCAAACAGAATCCGGCAGCACATCAAAAAGCTTATCCACCATGATCAAGTGGGCTTCATCCCTGGGATGCAAGGCTGGTTCAATATACGCAAATCAATAAATGTAATCCAGCATATAAACAGAACCAAAGACAAAAACCACATGATTATCTCAACAGATGCAGAAAAGGCCTTTGACAAAATTCAACAACCCTTCATGCTAAAAACTCTCAAGAAATTAGGTATTGATGGGACGTATCTCAAAATAATAAGAGCTATCTATGACAAACCCACAGCCAATATCATACTGAATGGGCAAAAACTGGAAGCATTCCCTTTGAAAACTGGCACAAGACAGGGATGCCCTCTCTCACCACTTCTATTCAACATACTGTTGGAAGTCCTGGCCAGGGCAATTAGGCAGGAGAAGGAAATAAAGGGTATTCAATTAGGAAAAGAGGAAGTCAAATTGTCCCTGTTTGCAGACGACATGATTGTATATCTAGAAAAACCCATTGTCTCAGCCCAAAATCTCCTTAAGCTGATAAGCAACTTCAGCAAAGTCTCAGGATACAAAATCAGTGTACAAAAATCACAAGCATTCTTATAGACCAATAACAGACAAACAGAGAGCCAAATCATGAGTGAACTCCCATTCACAATTGCTTCAAATCGAATAAAATACCTAGGAATCTAACTTACAAGGGATGTGAAGGACCTCTTCAAGAAGAACTACAAACCACTGCTCAAGGAAATAAAAGAGGATACAAACAAATGGAAGAACATTCCATGCTCATGGGTAGGAAGAATCAATATCGTGAAAATGGCCATACTGCCCAAGGTAATTTATAGATTCAATGCCATTCCCATCAAGCTACCAATGACTTTCTTCACAGAATTGGAAAAAACTACTTTAAAGTTCATATGGAAGCAAAAAAGAGCCCACATCGCCAAGTCAATCCTAAGCCAAAAGAACAAAGCTGGAGGCATCACGCTACCTGACTTCAAACTATACTACAAGGCTACAGTAACCAAAACAGCATGGTACTGGTACCAAAACAGAGATATAGATCAATGGAACAGAACAGAGCCCTCAGAAATAATGCCGCATATCTACAAATATCTGATCTTTGACAAACCTGAGAAAAACAAGCAATGGGGAAAGGATTCCCTATTTAATAAATGGTGCTGGGAAAACTGGCTAGCCATATGTAGAAAGCTGAAACTGGATCCCTTCCTTACACCTTATACAAAAATCAGTTCAAGATGGATTAAAGACTTAAACGTTAGACCTAAAACCATCAAAACCCTAGAAGAAAACCTAGGCATTACCATTCAGGACATAGGCATGGGCAAGGACTTCATGTCTAAAACACGAAAAGCAATGGCAACAAAAGCCAAAATTGACAAATGGGATCTAATTAAACTCAAGAGCTTCTGCACAGCAAAAGAAACTACCATCAGAGTGAACAGGCAGCCTACAAAATGGGAGAAAATTTTCGCAATCTACTCATCTGACAAAGGGCTGATATCCAGAATCTACAAAGAACTCAAAGAAATTTACAAGAAAAAAACAAACAACCCCATCAAAAAGTGGGCGAAGGACATGAACAGACACTTCTCAAAAGAAGACATTTATGCAGCCAAAAAACACATGAAAAAATGCTCACCATCACTGGCCATCAGAGAAATGCAAATCAAAACCACAATGAGATACCATCTCACACCAGTTAGAATGGCAATCATTCAAAAGTCAGGAAACAACAGGTGCTGGAGAGGATGTGGAGAAATAGGAACACTTTTACACTGTTGGTGGGACTGTAAACTAGTTCAACCCTTGTGGAAGTCAGTGTGGCGATTCCTCAGGAATCTAGAAGTAGAAATTCCATTTGACCCAGCCATCCCATTACTGGGTATATACCCAAAGGACTATAAATCATGCTGCTATAAAGACACATGCACACGTATGTTTATTGCGGCATTATTCACAATAGCAAAGACTTGGAACCAACCCAAATGTCTGACAACGATAGACTGGATTAAGAAAATGTGGCACATATACACCATGGAATACTATGCAGCCATAAAAATTGATGAGTTCATGTCCTTTGTAGGGACATGGATGAAATTGGAAATCATCATTCTCAGTAAACTATTGCAAGAACAAAAAAACCAAACACCGCATATTCTCACTTATAGGTGGGAATTGAACAATGAGAACACATGGACACAGGAAGGGGAACATCACACTCTGGGGACTGTTGTGGGGTGGGGGGATGGGGGAGGGATAGCATTGGGAGATATACCTAATGCTAGATGATGAGTTAGTGGGTGCAGCGCACCAGCATGTCACATGTATACATATGTAACTAACCTGCACATTGTGCACATGTACCCTAAAACCTAAAGTATAATAATAATAAATTAATTTAAAAAAAAAGAAAAAAAAATTTGAAGCATTGGGGACAAGTGCGCACAATCAGAATTCAGCTGCTGAAAGCTAGAAAACTGAAAAATAGTGGTAAAAACAAAAATACTGTTTTAGATAATTGAGTATGAAGACACAATTAAATCAAGAAAAAGTCCAAGTTTATACTGAGCATCTGCAGATATTGCCCTCCAGACAGCAAACCATACTAAAATATTCTACTAATTGAGACAATTTGGTATCATGCACAAATTAAAAAACAAGTCAATAGAATAGAGACCAGAAGCATACCCACACATACATGGGAATTTCAGTTATAAAATTTATAATAAAGTTGATATTTAAAATTAAGGGAGAAAAGGGACTATTCAATAAATGGTATGAAACAATCAACTGTTTGTAAGGAAAAAATAAATTTAGATCCCAGTTCCACAATTAGGGCTGCAACATTGAATACAGCATTTACAAACTACAGATGGATTAAAGAACTAAATTTGTGTGTGCATTTGTTAGGGGGAAATTCAGAAGGATATTTTTATAATTTTAGAATGTAAAAGGCCTCCCTGAGCAAGCCATAAAGAAGAAATGTCCTAAAGGATAAACTGACAGTTTTTAGCTCATAAAAATTAAAAGCCTGTTTATAACAAAGACTAAAAACTGAGTCCAGGACGAGTGACTGACAGAGAGAAAACATCTGCAGCATATTCTACAAAAGCTTAAGATCTATAGTATATAAAAATTACTTGACCTTTTATTAAAGAAAGCCAAACAGCCCAGTAGAAAATAACACAAAAAATGAATAGGCAATTCCCAGAAGAAACAGCAATGACCAACAAACTTAACGAGATGAAACCACCTCACCGATTATTAGGGAACTACAAAGTTTTAGAATAAAATATCAGGGGGTGGGTGTTATTGTGGTAAGAACACTTAGGATGACATCTACCCTCTTAACAAATTTATATGTGCACAATACAGTATTGCTAACTACAGGCACAATGCTGTACAGCAGATCTCTGGAAGTTATTCATCTTGTATAACTGAAACTTATCTATTGAACAGAAACTCCTTTTTATCATTTTTTATCTCTCAGATTGGCAACAGTTAAAACAATTAAGTATGTGTGAGAAATGCAAGAAACAGGCATTTTTGTACACTTTTGAAATGAGTATAAATTAATGAAATCTTTTTGAAAGGCAACGTCAGGAATAAAATTCAAGAATTTAACATCCAGTTTGGCACAGGCATTAGCTCCTCTGAACAGATGTCAGCTACCACCAGTTGTTAAGGTCCTGCCAACACACTGTCCCCAGTATGCACCAGCTGAATATCAACTCCAGCAGAATTTATCCAGTCTTAAATCATGTGTGCTCTTTGACTGGGCAATTCCATTTCTAGGAATCTATCCAAAAGAAATTCTTTTTTAAGTACATAAAAGATGCACACACATTTATGTTAATTTTGTCATTGTTTTGAAATGCTAAAAAAGAAAAGAAAATAGAAACATCCTAATGATCACAAAAAAAGGGAGTGGTTAAATAAATTATGACACATTCATGCCATGGAACACTATACAATCACTGAAAAAAAAATAGAGGTGACCCTAAATAGGCCAATACAGAAAAATATGGCATGATATTAAGAAAAAAACAACAGCAAGTTGAAAATCACAGACCAAAATTTACATATTTAATCCCATGTATTTTTAAAATATTCATGTCATGATAGTTAATTTTATCGTTAATGTGACTGAATTACAGGATGTCCAGGTATCTGGTTAAACATAATTGCTGGGTGTGTCTGTGAGAGTGTTTTCAAAAGAGATTAGCATTTAAATTTGTAGACTGAGTAAAGAGGATTACTCTGCCCAATGTGGATGGGCATCATCCAATGCATTGAGGCTCTGGATAGAAAATAATGGTAGAGGAAGGGATGATTGGCCCTCTCTCTCTCTGCCTAAATGCTTGAGCTGGAACATCGATCTCCTCTTGCCCTTGACACTCCTGGCTCTCACATCTTCAGACATGAACTGAAATCTACACAATTGGCTCTCCAAGTCTCAAATCTTCAGACTACACCACTGGCCTTCCTGGGTCTTCAGCTTGCAGACAGCAGATCATGGGAGTCCTCAACCTCCATAATTACATGAGCCAATACCTTATAAATTTCTTTAGTGTATACACACACACACACACACACACACACACACACATACATGCATCAGCTGAGAGGGATACATTCTGAGAAGTGCATCATTAGGTGGTTTTGCCATTGTATGAACATCATAGAGTGTATTTATATAAACCTACATGATATAGCCTACTACCTACTATTCACAACAGTAACATTTGTACAGATTTGGAGCCTAGGAGCCATAGCCTAGGCTATATGCTATGGCCAGGAATGCCCAGCCCTTTGCTGGATGAAATGCTACCAACCTTACATTGCATTCAATGATGCGAATCTATCTAATTAAATGATCTTGAATTGTCCTGCCTCTGAACCTTGTAACAATGTTTATGTTTCTTTCAGGCCTTTATCTTATTCTGCCTTTGTGTTACAGTTATTTGTAACCCTTTGTGCCCCTTACTTGTCTTGTTTTCCAATGATCTATAAGCCGCCTGAGGGCAAGTGCTGTGTACCTCCAAGAGCACATTGTCCAACAGTGCACGTTAGAGTGGGTGTTCATTACAGGTTTGCTGACATGAATTAATTTCAAGGAATTGTTTTATAGATCTGACCTGAGAGATATATGAAATAACTTGTTTTCACGTGGAGACACATTTGAAAGAGACCCTATATTTTTCACTGTTGTTATTACCAGCTGTTCACAATGGAATGAGAAGTATTTGCTCTTTGATTAGATTTTAAAATTGAAACAGCTGCATGTGAGTTGAGCTCAGAAGAATATATGACAGTTTTATAGAGACATTTGGCAGTTGGGTCATGAAATGAAAGTGTTGCCACTGTAAAACTATTATTTGTCCTGGGGAAGTTCTACAACAAGGGAAAAATAATTTTGCTTTTGTAAAACATAAAGGCTGATAGATGGTAATTATTTTCTGCTTGGCTGCAATTATGACTTCCTAACATAATATAGTATATTAATGACTGTGCTGTGTTAATTAGAGAAATAGGTATATTACAAATTTGAGATTTTAACACTAGCAAAGTATTTGAATCCTTAACTTTATAGAAAATGGTGTGAAACATTATTTTTCACTGTTGTGGCTTTGGACTCTCAAAGCCAAAAATTTGAGGAATGAATGTATAGCCTTATCAACACAGAGGATCAACTAATTGACATATTTTTGCACAATTTGTTCCAAGAAATGCTAAATCTGAGATGGGAAAGATGCAAATTCTATAACCTATGGTTATAGAGGGGAAAAAAAAATCTAACCCTGTTACCCTCTTCAAGTGACCCCTGGCCATTTTTCTCTTGGTTGTAAGGTTGTTTTTCTGTGCACTAATTAGATATAGATGCAGACCTAAATTTTGGAGTGTATGGTTTAAGTCTGTTTAAAACAAGACTTCTGTAGGGATTATCAGGCCTTTGTGCTGTTCTCAGGATCTTGTGTCTTTCTCAGGTGTGTTTAGAGACAGCATCACATTATACCCCTTGGGAGCAGAAAAGAGTAACTGGAGAGCACAGTTAATGATCGCTCTCCTACCTACTCTCTTTCACAGATTATGCTCACTTTTTCCCACTGGTATACTGGCGAGGGTTCTGAGGGAATAGTCATGATGAAAATACCCAACATTTATTGAGTCCCAATGACATGCTAAACACTTTACATACAATCCTATTAGTTAGGTATGATTATCATCCCCATTTTACAGGTGAGCAAATTGAGACTTGGGTTAAGTAAATTTGCCCAAGGTTATATAACTAGAAAATGTTGGGATTTGAACCGTAAATATTTGTTTATTTTTTGGTCACTTTTACAAATGTACTTTTTCATTGCTGTGACCTTCATTTCTAAAATGAGATGATAAGAACCTGAATGTCTTATCAAAATTAATCAAACAGTATTTATAAACATATGCCCTGATCTGAATAGCTGTGTACTCAGGGTGGGCAAAGTGAATCCAAGTATGGCCAAAGTGGCAACAGTGGCACTGCTCTTTTTTTCTGTCTTGAAATTAAAGTTTGAGGCTACATAAATATACAAATATAATCAATATATTTTCCCTTTTAGTCTTTGAGGTTGAAAACCTAGTTTTAACAAAAATCTGTCAATGCATAGTTAATAGATTCAATGTATATTAATCCATCTCCAGAATATATAAGGTTATGATTTTACATATTTGTCATAAATGGCTGTAGCATCCATATATTATTAGACTGAGCTTTTCTAATAGGGATAAATGTGCTGCACTGTGGACTCTCAAGATGGCAAGATACACAACTCATGCTCAGTGAAGCAGGGGGAAATATATTATCCCTCTGCCATGCTGTGACATGCGTATATTCCATTCAAGCTTCATGAGGGCATTAAATCCAGAGAGAGATAAAAAAAAAAAAATACAGATACAGACTTCCATGCTGGCTTTTACAAAAGTTTCTATTGGCTCAGTATTATTTGTGTAGTGTGCAAAAAGAGAAATTTTGTTAAAACATTATATTTTATAAGGTTTTTCTCCTGCAAGTTACGTTTCTCTAAATTGCCTGAAAATCCAGGGAGACTTTTAATAAATGATAGGGAAAGGGTTCTAGTCCAGCAATGTGGAAAACATTTTTACACAGTTACTTACAAATTATCAAAATAATGTAAGTTCAGTATTTTATTTCGTAAAGATCATAGCTTTTACCAAACTTGTTTTGAATAATTGTTTTCATCTGGCATGTTTCCTTTTGTACTTTTTGTGATAGCATTTTAGAACTAAAAATAAAGGTATCCTTCCTTAGTTAATAAACTTTATGGCAGATACTGATCATTTTATTCAGAATGGCTAAAGAAAGGATGATTTTGGTAGTAAATTTTCACAAGAGGTACTATTTTCAATTTTTGTTTTCTACATAGGACAATACATGAGTCAAACTAGTGGAACTGTTTGGCGGAGTGTGTTCCAGTAGCTCATAGAAAATACTCCACAATGCCTCTTTGTGCTAAATGTCAAACCAAGTCTAGAGTCAGAACTGTGTTGCTGAACCTCAGAGATCAAACATTATGATTATTAACTCTGTGGAGATATACACGTGAAGACAGGACTTAAAACTCTAGGTATCACCTTCCTTGGCAACACTAAATAGATTTGAGGAGGGCATTAAACATAGGATTGAAGCTAGATTCCACTTTGATCTCTGAAACAGAAATGGCATTGTAAATGATAATTTTACATTTGCACAGAAAACTTGATGATAGCTTTAGTTTAAGGAAGGGAAAACTAAGACTTTAGACTAAGCATATCAGTCATGATTCAGTTCAGTTGGCTTGATAGAGATAGCATTCTCTCTCACATTATTGAAGGCTGAAGGTTTGTATTCTAGGGTTGATGTGGCTTCTAGAAAACTGTTAGTGACTCATACTCTTATCTAGCTAACTGTTTTGCCATTTTTAGGACGGTCCAGGACGATGACTAGAACTCTAGCCACTGTGTGGAGGGAGATATTAAAAGGTAGATAAGGAGACCCTGTCACGTTCTTAAAGGAAGTTTTCTAGAAGCTGTCTCATACCACTTTTCTTTATGTCTCATTGGTCCAAATTTAGTTCCATGGGCGCACCTAGCTGCAAAAGAAGTTGGGAAATGTAGTCCTGATTCTTGGAGCCATCTGCTCAGCTAAGGAGTGGAGAATTCTTTCTAAGAGAAAGGCACGCAAGACATTGAGGTGCTAACCCACTATCTCTGCTGCAGTGAGATTAAATAATTGCTTAGGATCTTACAGTTTTCTAGTGGCAGAGATTAGAAGTATATCCCTTGATGGTACAGTAGTCTTTAAATAAAGAAAATGGCCCTGTAATCTTATATGGGGCAAATTTATGTATAGAGGGAAATGAGAATAAAGATCATTATTATTATTTTAAATTTAGGTTGCAAAGTTTGGTTTTAAGCATCCTTCTATTCATGCATAGTTGCCTATTATAACATGATTTCTATTCTATTTTTATCCCCCCCCCCAGTTTAAAATAAACTTAAAAAGTCTTCTTAGAATATAAAGATTATATCCAATTTTCCATCCATTAACATTGCTGAAACAATGAAAGTCAGAGGATCATCTAGCTTCTGACCATAAATCTCAAGTGGGCAGTTTGCCCTGCCCAGACAGCTGTTAGTGTTCCCTGGTCGGCTCAGTCCAGCACCCTCTGGGACACTGCTTCACATCTTCTCTTGCTCCTCCAGCATCTGACACCCTTTCCCTTCACATTTAATTGATGGTCTTGTTTCATTTTGCTGAGAGAATAAAGACAAACACAAGATAATTTGTTATTTCCTATCACTAAGAGTCCACCTGTGCCTGTATCCATATACTTGGCCTTTTCTTTTGTTATAATGCATGAAAAACCCTGTTTCTTTTGAAGCCCAACTCCACATTTATATGCTGGATCCCATCCTTCTTGCCTGCTCAAGGACTTTGCTCCTGCAGTTATGTTCTCTTTCTCTGACATTATTTTCTCCTTCCCTATCCAATCATTTCTACCAACATCCAAAGACATTCTAAAATCTTCCTTGACAAAATCCTTTACTCCAGACCAGATGTCACATCCCCTTTCAGGTGGGATTTCCTTGAAAGAATGATTTAATAGTCATTCCTTGGCCCATTCTACTATGGCTTCATCCTCAACACACCACTGAAATCTTCTTATCAAAGTTGTCAATGATTCTCCTCTTGCCAAATCTTGTGGACATTTCTCAGTCTCAATCTTCCTCGACGTATCAGTAGCACTGAACCCTGTTGTACGTTTCCACCCTCTGGAAGCATATTTTTTTTACTGGCTTGGGTAATTCTATTGGCCCCTTGTTTTATTCCTACAGCAATTGTGACTTTCCATTCTTTTTTGCTGGCTCCTCTTCTCCCTGATCTAAAGATTTTGGGGTGCTTTCTCTTCTTTTTCTATGCTTTCTTCACAGGGAAGTTCGTTCAGTACCATAGCTTTAAATATCATCTATTTTTCGGTGGTTCTGGAATTTATAGCTCCTGCCCTTTCTTTTCATCTGGACTCCAGACTTCTATGCCAAACTCTCTCCTCAACATCTCCACTTGGTGTCTAAAGAGGACGTTCAAATTTAACATGTTTAAATTAGAGCTCTTGATTCCCTTTTCCTAACCATTTCTTCTTTACATTTTAGAGAAAGACATTCTCTGCTTCTGATGGTACCCACAAGACTTCTCCTCCAAGTCGAGAGTTAAAGAGTTAGCTGAGTAAAATGTAAACCAGATTATGTAAGTCCTTTTTCTATTCAAAATCCTGCAGCAGCTCACTCAGAACAAAAACACAGCTTCTTACTATGGCTTTTCAGAATCCATTAGATCTGGCCTCTTTCTGTTCACAAGATTTCATTTCCTACTACTCTCGCTTTAGGCTCTATCACACTGGCTCTTCGTGTTTCTCAAAAATACTAATTTTCTATTTCCATTAGGACTTTTGGACATGTTATTTCCTCTGTAAGGACCACTTCCCTGATTCATATAGGTCTTTATTCTAGATTACCTTCTCAAATGAACCTACTGTGGGTGTGCACAGTCCCTGCATCTTGATCCCTTTACCCAGGCTTATTTTTCCACAATACTTATGACTACACAAGACTGCATGACAGGTACACAGACAATTTTGGTTTCTTTAATCTATCTCCCCTACAGTGTAGGTTCCATGAAGGTGTAGGCTTTGTCTTGCTTACTCTTTTATCCCCTAGATATGCCTAGAGAAGTTCAAAATGATATATATGCATGTGATATTAATATGTGAGTGAATTATTCTGCAGCCTTAGAGAGGCTGCAGTTAGTTACCTAAAGAAAAACAGAATTTAAGAAATGTTCTCATTTAATCTCTGCTGGATTGTTTAGCCCTCATGCCTTTGCTCTTTCTGGAAGAACACATCAGTATGAAGCAAGATCAAGAGTAGCAGGGAAGCAAAGTTCAGTCTGGTGCATACTCTGCAAGGTTTGCATTCCAAAGATGGCATTATAGTCAGAAACAGATCCATTAGCTGCTTGAGTACACGTTATATTTCAAACACAGAAAAACAGGGAGAATATGCTCCTGAACCAAGCAATAGCCTAGAAAATCCTGGTTGCCAGAATGCCTCTTTTCATCCAAAGGATCACAACTCCTCAGCAGCAAGGGAACAAAACTGGATGGAGAAGGAGATGATGAATTGACAAAGGTAGGCTTCAGAAGGTGGGTAGTAACAAACACCTCTGAGCTAAAGGAGCACGTTTTAATGCAATGCAAGGAAGTGAAGAACCTTGATAAAAGGTTGCAGGAACTGCTAACTATAATAACCAGTTTAGAGAAGAACATAAATGACCTGATGGAGCTGAAAAACACAGTACAAGAACTTCGTGAAGCATACACAAGTATCAACAGCCAAATTGATTGAGCGGAAGAAAGGATATCAGAGATTGAAGATCAACTTAATGAAATAAAATGTGAAGACAAGATTAGAGAAAAAAGAAAGGAACAAACAAAGCCTCCAAGAAATATGGGACTATGTGAAATGACCAAACCTATGTTTGATTGGTGTACCTGAAAGTGATGGGGAGAAAGGAACCAAGTTGGAAAACATACTTCAGGTTATTATCCAGAAGAGCTTCCCCAACCTAGCAAGACAGGCCAACATTCAAATTCAGGAAATACAGAGAATGCCACAAAGATACTACTTGAGAGGATCAACCCTAAGACACATAATTGTCAGATTCACCAAGGTTGAAATGAAAGAAAAAATGTTAAGGGCAGCCAGAGAGAAAGGTCAGGTTACCCACAAAGGAAGCCCATCAGATTAACAGCGGATCTCTTGGCAGAAACCCTACAAGCCAGAAGAGAGTGGGGGGCCAATATTCAACATTCTTAAAGAAAAGAATTTTCAACCCAGAATTTCATATCCGGCCAAACTAAGCTTCATAAGTGAAGAAAAAATAAAATCCTTTACAGACAAGAAAATGCTGGGGATTTTGTCACCACCAGGCCTGCCTTACAAGAGCTCCTGAAGGAAGCACTAAACATGAAAAGGAACAACCAGTACCAGCCACTGCAAAAACATACCAAATTGTAAAGAACATCAATACTACAAAGACTGCATTAACAAACAGGCAAAACAACCAGCTAGCATCATAATGACACGCTCAAATTCAAACATAACAATATTAACCTTAAATGTAAATGGGCTAAATGCCCCAATTAAAAGACACAGAATGGCAAATTGGATAAAGAGTCAAGACCCATCAGTGTGCTGTATTCAGGAGACCCATCTCACATGCAAAGACACACATAGGCTCAAAATAAAGGGATGGAGGAAGATTTACCAAGCAAATCGAAAGCAAAAAAAAAAAAAAAAAAAAGATCAGGGGTTGCAATCCTAGTATCTGATAAAACAGACTTTAAACCAACAAAGAGCAAAAAAGACAAAGAAGGGCATTACATAATGGTAAAGGGATCAATGCAACAAGAAGAGCTAACTATCTTAAATATATATATCCAATACAGAAGGACCCAGATTCATAAAACAAGTTCTTAGAGACCTACAAAGAGACTTAGACTCCCACACAGTAATAGTGGGAGACTTTAACACCCCACTGTCAGTATTAGATAGATCAACAAGACAGAAAATTAACAAGCATATTCAGGACTTGAACTCAGCTCTGGACCAAGCAGACCTAATAGACATCTACAGAACTCTCCACCCCAAATCAACAGAATATACATTCTTCTCAGCACCACATCGCAGTTTTTCTAAAACTGATCACATTAATTGGAAGTAAAACACTCCTCAGCAAATACAAAAGAATGGAAATCATAACAAACAGTCTCTCAGACCACAGTGCAATCAAATTAGAACTCAGGACTAAGAAACTCCCTCAAAACTGCATAACTGCATGGAAACTGAACAACCTGCTCCTGAATGACTACTGAGCAAATAACAAAATTAAGGCAGAAATAAATAAGTTCTTTGAAACCAAAGAGAACAAAGACACAACTTACCAGAATCTCTGAGACAAAGCTAAAGGAGTGTTTAGAGGGAAATTTATAGCACTAAATACTCATAGGAGAAAGCAGGAAAGATCTAAAATTGACACACTAACATCATAATTAAAATAGCTAGAGAAGCAAGAGCAAACAAATTCAAAAGCTAGCAGAAGACAAGAAATAACTAAGATCAGAGGAGAACTGAAGGAGATAGGGACAGAAAAAACCCTTCAAAAAATCAATCAATCCAGGAGTTTTTTTTTTTTTTTGAAAAGATTAACAAAATAAATAGACTGCTAGCCAGACTAATGAAGAAAAGAGAGAAGAATCAAATAGATACAATAAAAAATGATAAAGGGGATATCACCACTGATCCCACAGAAATACAAACTACTGTCAGAGAATGCTATAAAAACCTATAGGCAAATAAACTAGAAAATCTAGAAGAAACACACACACATCCAAGACTAAACCAGGAAGAAGTTGAATCCCTGAATAGACCAGTAACAAGTTCTGAAATTGAGGCAGTAATTAATATCCTACCAACCAAAAAAAAAAAAATCCCAAGACCAGACGGATTCACAGCTGAATTCTATCAGAGGTACAAAGAGGAGCTGGTACCATTCCCTCTGAAACTATTCCAAACAATAGAAAAAGAGGGACTCCTCCCTAACTCATTTTATGAGGCCAGCATCATCCTGATACCAAAACCTTGCAGAGACACAACAAATAAAGAAAATGTTAGGCCAATATCCCTGATGAATATCGATGCAAAAATTCTCAATAAAATACTGACAAACCAAATCCAGCAGCACACTAAAAAGCTTATTCACCATGATCAAGTTGGCTACATCCCTGGGGTACAAGTCCGGTTTAACATACGCAAATCAATAAACATAATCCATCACATAAATGGAACCAATGACAAAAACCACATGATTATTTCAATACATGAAGGAAAGTCCTTTGATAAAATTCAACACCCCTTCATGCTAAAAACTCTCAATAAACTAGGTATTGATGGAACATATCTCAAAATAATAAGAGCAATTTATGACAGACCCACAGCTGGTATCATACTGAATGAGCAAAAGCTGGAAGCATTCCCTTTGAAAACTGGCACAAGAGAAGGATGCCCTCTCTCACCAGTCCTATTCAACATAATATTGGAAGTTCTGGCCACGGCAATCAGGCAAGAGAAAGAAATAAAGCGTATTCAAATAGGAAGAGAGGAAGTCAAATTGTCTCTGTTTGCAGATGACATAATTGGATATTTAGAAAACCCTATCGTCTCAGCCCAAAATCTCCTTAAGCTGATAAACAACTTCAGCAAAGTCTCAGGATAAAAAATCAATGTGCAAAAATTGGCCAGGCACAGTGGCTCATGCCTGTAATCCCAGCACTTTGGGAGGCCAAGGCAAGCAGATCACGAGGTCAGAAGATCAAGACCATCCTGGCTAACATGGTGAAACCCCGTCTCTACTAAAAATACAAAAAATTAGCCGGGCGTGGTGGTGGGCACCTGTAGTCCTGGCTACTCAGGAGGCTAAGGCAGGAGAATGGTGTGAACCTGGGGAGCGGAGCCTGCAGTGAGCTGAGATCGTGCCACTGCACTCCAGCCTGGGTGACAGCAAGACTCTGTCTCAAAAAAAAAAAAAATTAAAAATTAAAAAATCAGTATGCAAAAATCACAAGCATTCCTATACAGACAGCCAAATCATGAGTGAACTCCCATTCACAATTGCTACAAAGAGAATAAAATACCTAGGAATACAACTTATAAGGGAGGTGAAGGACCTCTTCAAGGAGAACTACAAACCACCGCTCAAGGAAATAAAAGAGGATACGAACAAATGGAAAAACACTCCATAGTCATGGATAGGAAGAATCAATATCATGAAAATGGCCATACTGCCCAAAGTAGTTTATAGATTCATGCTATCCCCATGAAGCTACCATTGACTTTCTTCACAGAATTAGAAAAAAACCACTTTAAATTTCATATGGAACCCAAAAAGAGCCCACATAGCCAAGACAATCCTAAGAAAAAAGAACAAAGCTGGAGGCATCATGCTACCTGACTTCAAACTATACTACAAAGCTACAATAACCAAAACAGCATGGTACTCCTACCAAAACAGATATATAAGCCAATGGAACAGAACAGAGGCCTCAGAAATAATACCACACATCTACAACCATCTTATCTTTGACATATTTGACAAAAACAAGCAATGAGGAAAGGATTCCCTATTTAATAAGTGGTGTTGGGAAAACTGGCTAGCCATATGCAGAAAACTGAAACTGGGCCCCTTCCTTACACCTTATACAAAATTAACTCAAGATGGATTAAAGACTTAAAGACTGTAAGACCTAAAACCATAAAAACCCTAGAAGAAAACCTAGGCAATACCATTCAGGGCATAGGCAAGGGCAAAGACTTCATAACTAAAACACCAAAAGCAATGGCAACAAAAGCCAAAATAGACAAATGGAATCTAATTAAACTAAAGAGCTTCTGCACAGCAAAACAAACTATCATCAGAGTAAACAGGCAACCTACAGAATGGGAGAAAATTTTTGCAATCTATCCATCTGACAAAGAGCTAATATCCAGAATCTACAAGGAACTTAAACAAATTTACAAGAATAAAACAACCCCATCTAAAAGTGGGTGAAGGATATGAACAGACACTTTTCAAAAGAAGACATTTATGTGGCCAATAAACATATGAAACAAAGCTCATCATCACTGGTCATTACAGAAATGCAAATCAAAACCACAATGATATACCATCTCACACCAGTTAGAATTGCAATCATTAAAAAGTCAGGAAACTACAGATGCTGGAGAGGATGTGGAGAAATAGAAATGCTTTTACACTGTTGGTGGGAATGTAAATTAGTTCAACCATTGTGGAAGACAGTGTGGCGATTCCTTAAGGATCTAGAACCAGAAATACCATTTGACCCAGCAATCCCATTACTGGGTATGTAAATTATTCTACTGTAAAGACAAATGCACACATATGCTTGTTGCAGCACTATTCACAATAGCAAATACTTGGAACCAACCCAAATGCCCAATAATGATAGACTGGATAAAGAAAATGTGGCACATATACACCATGAAATACTATGCAGCCATAAAAAAGAATGAGTTCATGTCCTTTCCAAGGACATGGATGAAGCTGGAAACCATCATTCTCAGGAAACTAACAGAACAGTAAACCAAACCCGCATGTTCTCACTCATAAGTGGGAGTTGAACAGTAAGAACACATGGACACAGGGAAGGGAACATCACACACCGGGGCCTGTCAGAGGGTGGGGGGCAAGGGGAGGGATAGCATTAGGAGAAATACCTAATGTAGATGACGGGTTGATGAGTGCAGCAAACCACCATGGCACATGTATACCTATGTAATAACCTGCACATTCTGTACATGTATCTCAGAACTTAAAGTATAATAAAAAATTAAGAACTATAAAAAAGAAATGAAATAAAGTAAAATCAAAGAAAAGAAAAGAAAAGAATGTTAAGCTCCTACCTTCCCATGGAGACAGGTAGGCATGGGCCGTATTTTTCTTGATCATTACATTACAAAGGGATGGCTTCCAAGTTGTTGAGAAAGACAGTCCTGGGTCGTGGAAGATACATCTTAAAAGAAGAGAGAAAGAATTTACAATTGCAAGTTTTCTAAAGTACATGCTGTAAGGAAAGGGACTCAGGGCTTATAGTCAGGTTTTGGCCTGAACAAACAGTAAATTCTTTTGGCAGCAGTGAACTGTCTCAGGAAGGAATTTTAAGAGGGGCTGGGATTGTCATCCTAGGGAAATGGCCTTTTGGTAGCATTGAACTGTCTCAGGAAGGCATTTTAAGAGGGCTGGAATTGTCATACTAGGGAAATGGCCTTGAGCGAATAGAAACCATGCTAGGGTTTGTTCAAGTCTCTTAGCGTGTGTGTGTGTCTGGGGGTCAGGTGGATGAAATTGTGCTGAAATTTGCAGTTCTTATAGGCCAAAGTTGAGGCCTAGTTGAGAAGTGGGCTCAGAGAAGCCTGACTAAAGTTTGGTCATGAAGAGGGTCTTTGTCAATGGTGATCAGCTAAAACCCACCATACATCACTGCTTTTTCCTATACCATCCTTTTGTCAAGGGGCAACTTTTGATGATTAAGACAAAGTTGGAACTCTAAAAAAAAAAAGAAAGAAAACCCTGGTTGCAAAGAAACATGCAAATTTCATCTTTTCTTTCAAGCTCATCTCTGTGTTTCACAGAGGCATTCATTCCACAATTGTAGAGATGTATTAGGTTTAAAAATCATTATCAGGATGCTCAGAGTCACCTCAAGGACACCTGAGGGGGGATCAATGTAGTTAAGTAGAAAAAGGAGATGCAGAGGACCAGGAGAATTTGTCTCTGGCATCTCTTCAAAGTCTTTTTGATGTGACAGCATTACCTGTGGCACCCATTCCCTCACACTTTTACTATCCATTTCCATAAAAAGCAACATGTGTACTTTTCTGCTTCAAGTTACTCCTGACAGAGTTTGACTAGATCACTTGAACAGGAGTGAGTCAAAGCCATTTGTTACGTGGAGGTGGAAGCAGCTGTTTACTACCAGAAATGCTATCCTGCTAGAGGAAGAAAACATGTCTCCTAAGTGAATATAAATAATCCAGGTTATGAAGAGCTTTATTTCCTGTCTATTTGGAATACCTCAACTATAGTGTACAAAATCCAATAAGGTTGTTTTATCCAAATTTTGTCAAACAATTAATATCAGTTATTGTATTTCTAATTTAAAAGAGCCACTATATGTATTTAGTTTGGTTTAGCTTGAGGTATCGGGCACCAGCTGTGGCCTGTTGCTCATGTTCTGTGATTGCTGTGTTTGCCATTGTAGGCAAAAATTTAAAGGATATTGCCTTTGGTAAAGGTCTGATTCTGTATTCAAGCACCAGATACCTGAGTACTCTTATAATCACCCTAGATGGCTTGCTAATCAGCCCTGCATTGACTCTGGACTTTCTTTTGCTCCTCCTCTTACTCTTTTCATAACAAAAATGTTTATTAGAGTAAGGATTAAGATGGTGGATAGGCAGTTGGACTAGCTTGCAGCTCCCACTCAGATGGACAGAGCACATGTGGAAACTCATATCGTGAACTTTTGCTCCAAGAACTACTGTAGGAACACATTAGGAAAGCCGAAAGAATCTACAGACCCTCTGAAGGAACTGGATCACCACTGTGGGCTCCTTGAGATGCCGAAAACCTGTGAGTCAGCTTGCTTTCTTAGTGGAGAGGCTCGTATTCTGAGGCAAGTTCTCAGCCCTGGCCACCAGGCACCTGGAAATAGATTCAGTGCTGTTGTGGGGGGCATGGTGGGAGTGAGACTGGTCTTTAGAACTTCACGCTGTATGGGAGCTGGGTAAGACCTGTGACTGCTGGCTTTCCCCAACTCCCCTGGCAACCTGTAGGACTCAGCAGAGGCAGCCATAATCTCCCTGGGAATATAATTCCATTGGAATGGGAACCACACCTTCATCCTCCACAGCAGCCACAGCAAGCCCTGCCCAAGGAGAGGCTGAGCTCAGACACACCTATCCCTGCCCCAACCTGGTGGTCTTTCTCTACTCGCCCTGGTAGCCAAAGACAAAGGTCTCTTGGGAGCTCCATGACACTGCCCACTGCCTGAGAAATCTGAATACTTAACCAGGTGTCCCTAGGGCAAGTTTCCACCCTACCTGTGGTACCACAGCTGATGTGCTCTTGAAAGTGCCACATCCTGGCTGGAGGCCAACTGACACAAAACCAGCGCAGAAACAAAAACACAACTAAGAACCCTCACAGAGTCCACTTCACTCCCCTTCTACCTCCACCAGAGCAGGTGCTGGTATCCAGGGCTGCAAGATGTGAAGATGGATCACTTCACAGGACTCTTTGCAGAAACTTCTCAGCCTGGAGCCTGGTAGCTCCACTAGATGGCTAGACCCAGAAGAGCAAAAACAATCACTGCAGTTTGGCTCTTAGGAAGCCTCATTCCTAGGGGAATGAGGAGAACACCACATCAAGGGAGCACCTCATGGGATAAAAGAATCTGAACAGCAGCCCTTGAGCTGCAGATCTTCCCTCTGACATAGTCTCCCCAAATGAGAAGAAACTAGAAAAACAATCCTGGTAATATGACAAAACAAGGTTCTTTAACACCCTTAAAAGATCATGCCAGCTAACCAGCAATGGACCCACACCAAGACAAAATCTCCGAATTGCCAGAAAAAGAATTTAGGCCGGTTATTAAGCTAATCAAGGAGGCACCAGAGAAAGGTAAAGTCCAACTTAAAGAAATGAAAACCATGATACAGGATATGAATGAAAAATTCTTCAGTGAAAAAGATAGCATTAAAAAAAATCACAACTTCTGGAAAAAAAAGGACACACTTAGAGAAATGCAAAGTGCATTAGAAAGTCTCAGCAATAGAATTGAACAAGCAGAAGAAAGAACTTCAGAGCTTGAAGACAAGGCTTTTGAATTAACCTAATCCATCAATGACAAAGAAAAAAGAATTTAAAAAAATGAACAAAGCCTTCAGGAAGTTTGGGACTATGTTAAACAGGCAAACCTAAGAATAATTGGTGTTCCTGAGGAAGAAGAGAAATCTAAAAGTTTAGAAAACGTATTTGAGGGAATAATCAAGGAAAGTTCCCCTGTCTTGCTAGAGATCTAGACATCCAAATACAAGAAGCTCAAAGAACACCTGGGAAATTCATTGCAAAAAGATCATTGCCTAGGCACATAGTCATCAGGTTATCTAAAGTCAAAACAAAGAAAAGAATCTTAAGAGCTGTGAGGCAAAAGCATCAGGTAACCTATAAAGGAAAACCTATCAGATTAACAGCAGATTTCTCAGCAAAAACCCTACAAGCTAGAAGAGATTGGGGTCCTATTTTTAGCCTCCTTAAACAAAACAATTTCAGCCAAGAACGTTGTATCCAGCGAAACTAAGCTTCATAAATGAAGGAAAGACACAGTCTTTTCCAGACAAATGCAGAGAGAATTCACCACTGTGAAGCCAGCACTACAAGAACTGCTAAAAGGAGCTCTAAATCTTGAAACAAATCCTCCAAATACACCAAAATAGAACCTTCTTAAGGCATAAATCTCACAGGACCTATATAACAATAACACAATGAAAAAAATCCAAGGTATTCAGACAACAAATTATGTGATGAATAGAATAGTACCTCACATCTCAATACTAACATTGAATGTAAATGGCCTAAATGCTCCACATAAAAGATACAGAATGGCAAAATGAATAAGAATTCACCAACCAAGTTTCTGCTGTCTTCAAGAGATTCACCTAACAAATAAGGACTCACATAAACTTACAGTAAAGAGGTGGAAAAATATATTCCACACACATGGACACCAAAAGCAAGCAGGAGTAGCCTGTGAAATGACCACACTGCCTAAAGCAATCTACAAATTCAATGCAATTCCCATCAAAATACCACTCTCATTCTTCATAGAATTAGAAAAAAAAAATCCTAAAATTCATATGGATCCAAAAAAGAGCTTACAGAGCCAAAGCAAGACTAAGCAAAAAGAACAAATCTGGAGGCATCACATTACCTGAGTTCAAACTATACTATAAGGCCATAGTCACCAAAACAGCATGGTACTGGCAGGAAAATAGACACATAGACCAATGGAACACAATAGAGAACCCAGAAATAAAGCCAAGTATATATAGCCAACTGATCTTCAATAAAGTAAACAAAAACATAAAGCAAGGAAAGGACACCCTTCCTATTCAACAAATGGTGCTGGAATAATTGGCAAGCCACATGTGGAAGAATGAAACTGGATGTTCATCTCTCACCTTATACAAAAATCAACTCAAGATGGATCAAGGGCTTAAATCTAAGACCTGAAACCATAAAGAATCTAGAAGATAACATTGGAAAAACCCTTCTAGACATTGGCTTAGGCAAAGACTTCATGACCAAGAAGCCAAAAGCAAATGCAACAGAAACAAAGATAAAAAGATGGGACTTAATTAAACTAAAAAGCTTCTGCACAGCAAAAGAAACAATTAGCAGATTTAACAGACAAGATACAGAGTGGGAGAAAATCTTCACAATCTATACATCTGACAAAAGACTAATATCCAGTATCTACAAGGAACTCAAACAAATCAGCAAGTAAAAAACAAACAGTCCCATCAAAAAGAGGGCAGAAGACATGAATAGACAATTCTCAAAAGAAAATATACAAATGGCCAACAAACATATGAGAAAATGCTCAACATCACTAATTACCAGGGAAATGCAAATCAAAACCGCAATGTGATACCACCTCACTCCTGCAAGAATAGTCATAATAAAAAATTAATAGATGTTGGTGAGGATGCAGTGAAAAGGAAACAATGTTACAGTGTTGGTGGGAATGTAAACTAATACAACCACTATGAAAAACAGTGTGGCAATTCCTAAAAAACTAAAAGTAGAACTACCATTTGATCCAGCGAATCCCACTGCTAGGTATCTACCCAAAGGAAAAGAAGTCATTATACAGAAAAGATACTTGCACACGCATGTTTATAGCAGCACAGTTTGCAATTGCAGAAATATGGAACAAGCCCAAATGCCCACCAATCAATGAGTGGATAAAGAAAATGTGATACATAACACCATGGAATACTACTCAGATATACAGTGGAATGAAACAATGGTATTCACAACAACCTGGAGGGAATTGGAAACTATTATTCTAAATGAAGTAACTCGGGAATGGAAAACAAGACATTGCATGTTCTCACTCCTATGTGGGAGCTAAGCTATTAGGACTCAAAGGCATAAGAATGATACATTGGACTTTGGGGACTTGGGGGAATGGGTGGGGGGTGGCAAGGAATAAAAGACTACACATTGGGTACAGTGTACACTGCTGGGGTGGTGGGTGCACCAAAATCTCAGAAGTCCCCACTAAAGAACTTATTCATATAACAAAACACCACTTGTTCCCCTCAAAACTTTTTTTTTTTTTTTGAGACGGAGTCTCGCTCTGTTGCCCAGGCTGGAGTGCAGTGGCGTAATCTCGGCTCACTCCAAGCTCCGCCTCCTGGGTTCACACCATTCTCCTGCCTCAGCCTCCCGAGTAGCTGGGACTACAGGCACCCACCACCACGCCCAGATAATTTTTTTTTGTATTTTTAGTAGAGATGGGGTTTCACCTTATTAGCCAGGATGGTCGTTCCACTCAAAACCTATTAAAAAATGTATCTACGGCTAGATAATGCAAAGAGGCTCTAATAACAAACCAATGAAATATATTAAGGATTCAAGAGAATTTATGGTGTTACTTCTCCCATGGATATATTAATAGGAATAGGGTGTCTAATTTGGAATTTTAGGCCAAGGATGCTTTTGGACTGGGATAGAGGAAGATTCGCTACAACCCTTTTATTTGATGTAGATGGCTACCTACTCAGCCCACCAATTAGATTGTCCCTGCTTTGAGTGTAATATTATAAGTCAGGCCAGGTTCTATTTGGCTGTTCTCCTTCTAATCAGGCTCCAACTCAAATCTCTACCACTGTAGATTTGGTGCTATCATAACTGGCTTTTAAACAATTGTGTCTAATTTCTTTTTCATTTTTACGTATACTCTTGATATATATCTTTGGCAAGTCAGTGAAAAATGTCTCTTTGTAAATTTGGCTAAAGTCTCTGCCTCAACTAAAGGGAATTGTTAGGCTAAAAAGACTTCTTGTTTTTTTGATGGTGATTCCTTTTGGACAGAGCAGGTAACTCACCTGGAAGAATTTCAGAAAGATCAATGGAGCATATGCTAAAGGAACAAATCTATTGAAGCATACATCTACTATTTTTTTTAGTTTTGGATTTGAAATCTCTCTTTTTCTAACTCTTTTCCCGTGATCTCTGTTAAAACAGCTAGCTCTTCAAATCATTAGGAAACTTCATATTGGACTTTTATCTCAATGCTCAAGGCTAGAAGCTGCTGAAGGCTAGAAGCTGCTGAAGGCTAGAAGACAGTGTGTTTTATTTTAAGTTTATCCACATGGCCAATAGCAGGATGCTTTCTAACTGAACTAAATCCCTTTTGTCATTTATTTTTATGATAATAGTAAGATCTGTGAACATTTTGGAGTCTTTGGGATAAAAGAAAATATTTTTAACTTTCACTACACTTGCCACTCGGGACCATGTATTGTTCATTTTCTCTTAAGAAATCACCCAAATAGATTAACTGCTCCATATGGCTTTGGAGAAATGGAAAATACTGATGGAAAACATGCTGGTGACCACAGCAATACACTTGCAATTGCCATTTAGATTATCCCTTTGTAATCCTCTGTTCCACCTCGCTGAGGCTGGTAATGTGATAAACCAAACCAAGTGCCCCCAGCGTGTAGCAGAGGGATTGCTGAGCTCCTTGCACCAACCCCATTGCCTCACTCAATCCTTCTCATGTGGATGTGATCTTTTTATGGGCACAGAGTGCCACTGGGGGGCTCCTCATCCCTTCTTTATTTTCTGAGGCAGTGCAGATGTGGCATCAGCATTTGCTCTTGCCTTTCTTGTTGGAAAGACATTTGCTGTTGTAGGATACTGTGCTTAGTTCCTGCTAGTAAGTGGCCTAAACACTTGCTACTCAAAGCGAGGTCCCTAGATAAGCAGAATCAGTATCACCTGGAGGCTAGTCTGAAATGCAGAATACCAGACTCTATCCCAGACCCAGTGAATCAGAATCTGTATTTTAATAAGATCCCTGGTAATTCACACACACATTAAAGTTTAAGTTGGAGAAGCACAGCTTTATGTTGCTTCATTTATTCAGCTTTGGTTGCCAGAGAAGACTCACAGGAGGTGCCACAGACATTACATTTCTGATTTGTTCCCTGGCCCTTGTGTCCTCAGGTAGGAAAGTGTGGTGGTCTACGTTCTGTCCTAGTTTGACAAGGTAAACCTTTCGATTTTGTGTTAAGGTGTTCTTTCATGCTTAATAGTTGATCTTTGGGAAAAGAAATCAATATTTGCCCACAAGTCATTCATTTTTGGGCCTGTTTCAAAAGAAGAAAAGGGTTGATGAATATTCTTAGCATCTGCCACAGCTTTTATAAAGCTGCAAATCTTTTAGGTCAGCAGAGACTCTGTGATGACTACTAAAGTGTACAAATACTGTTTGAAAAGGCACTGCAAAAAATTTTTACCTAAGGCATGCTGCTTTTTCCTTCAGTGAAGCAGCCAACACAAAGACCACTGGGGCAAATCTTCAAAGGGGGAGCTTCTCTGCAGAAAGTGGCTCAGTGGGATTTACAACAAAAGGCTTCTCAAGATCAACAGCACTTTGCTGACGTTGGAGTGGATTGGAGGATTGAAAATAGGATTAAAACAAAATTAAGACACAATAGCAATAGTGGAGAGATCCCGTGGGGCCTGTAATGGGGTCCTGTGGAAGAAGAGGAATAATCAAGCAGTTTTCCTGAGATTCTAATAGGAAGCTGTTGAAGTTAATGAACTGAAGTAGTGTTTCTTTCTTGCATGCTTGAAAATAATTATGATTTCCCCCCATAGATACCAGTACATATAATGTCTGTAATGTGACATATTTCTAAGAAGTATTAAAATAGTTGAATTGATTAGCCGTTATTGTATGCTTGAGTAAATATAGTTCCTTAAATTCAACTATTTTTGTAGCTCCCCAGTTCAGTTAATATAATTTACATATGTAGACCCAGACACTGACTCTTTTTTTTTTTTTTTTTTTGACACTGACTCTTTAAGCAAATGAAATGACAACATGAGATGGCTCATTTAAGACTGGTTTTTATAATGCTTATCATATCAGTATGACAACATTCTCTACTTCCAATTTGGAGAAGAACTTAAGGTATTAGAATTTTGAAGCTATTTGGGAAACAAAAATCAAAATAAGACTGCATATTAAGACACAGCATCAGAATAGAAATACAAGTGATGGCAGATTTCCCATAAAAACATTAGGGCCTGAGCATATGGTCATACACATTGTGCATTGCACAACTTCAGGGGATGACATTTACATGGTCTCCATGGGTGCCATTCCAGAGTTATAAATGTGGCATCTGTGAATATTGTCATGATCCCAGTGTGATCTTCATAAATTTTCAGTCTTACTCGTTTTTGGTAAAATTTTAAATTCTTTAATTAGTTTAGAGTCATGTAAAGTTTATAAAATAGCTCCAAAACACTCTTTACATATTTTTCCGTTTAATGTATGAAATCTTATGACGTGAAAAGCCAGTTGTTTTTTTCAAAAATGGAGGAACGTGCTGGAATGCTGTTTTGGAAACTCTCAGAATTACAATTGTACACTGGCATTTATACGAATACACAAGCTCAAATGGCATTATATAATAAAATATTTTATCAGTGTTACTCACTGTTGTATATTGATTGAGAGTATGGGGTGTGGAGTCCATGCCTGAAATGGAATCTACCCTCTTTCACTAGTGACTTCTGTGTTCTTCTTAACCTTCTTTATTTGGAACATGAGGATGATGATAGTATCTACCTACTTCATGTAAGTTGCTATGAAGATTATATGTGATGATCCACATAAGCCACTATGAATAGCATCTGGCATAGACTGTAAATAAACATTAGGAACTATCCATTTTAATCTAATAGACTCAAGTTCTGAATCCTGCCAAGTTCACATTTAGCTTTATCATGGAAACAAAAGAGGAAGAAAAGATCATTTAAACCCTACATTTACAGGTAGAATATACTATGAGGGAAATGGTAACTTTACTCTATTCATCCTCTTCTTCCTGGTGTGCATTATAAAGAAATAGGATGAATGTCATTGAAAAGAGTTTGGGTATTTTCTGGGCCAATTGTTAAAACTTCTGCTTTCCTACTTCTTTCCTTTATCACAAGGTGAGTAGGAGCTGTCCACCAAATGTATCCGGTTATCCCCAGCTCATGGAGGAATTATACTTCCCTGCCCACATGAACTTGGGTGATGCCATGTGGCTTGCTTTGACCAATGAAGTGTGAGAACAAGTGATGTTTATGACTTTTAGGAAGACTCTTTACTGCTTGATTAATTAAGCTTTCTCCTACTTCTTCAGTGATTGTTTAAACACAAGCAAGTTGGATCCCTGAGAGGCTGTGATGAGCAGAGGCCTATGATGGACACATAGCATGAGGCACATATAAAACTCTGTGGTTTCAAACTGCTGAGATCTCGAGGGTTGCTTGTTATTGCAGCATAACTTGCCCAATGTAACTTCCTTAGGGAAACTTATGAGGGCATTACACAGTGTTGGTTCTCAGAGATGCTGTGAGTGAAAGTGGCAGATTATGTTCTGGAGATGGTCAGTGTGTGGCATTCCTTGTATATATTAATCTTCTGAGTTTTTTAACATTAGAAAATCTAGGAATTATGTTAATTTATTTATATAGTAAGCCTTGAGTAATTAATATTACATAATAAAACATAATCCCATGTCTTAAAATTAAACATGGGACCTCTAATAAATTAATCTTGCCTAGTTAATTCTAACTTTTTTTTCTTGAGTTGAGAACAGAATAGAGTCTAACAGACTCTAGTTAGGTTGAATATTGAATACATTTCAATATGTTTGCGGTTGAATATATTTCCGTATATGACCCTTAATCTCTTGTGTTTCTGAAGAATTCCAAGTAAAACTGATTGAGGATAAAAGACTGCAAAAGCTACTAATTTTCTCAAGATAAAATAGAAGAATATTAGAATACACACAAAGCAATTCTTTTTTATAACATGGCATTGAGCCAGCAATCAGGTATAAAATCATCATTGTTTCTTATATATTATTCATGGTGTTGTGAGAAGGTGATATACATGCAATGCAGCAATGATTGCTATATTCTGAACTGTTTTAAACCCACTTTAAAGAAAATAGACAAGTGTCTCACAAAAAATCCTTTGAAAACTGGGGAATTAAAAACATTACTAAAAGCCTAACAGGATTAGAAAAATATTAAAGAGTTTAGAAAACAAAGTAGTGTGCATTTATTTCTAGGATAGAAAATTTGTATTCTATACACTTAAAATGTTATTCTGTAGCTGATTGAAAGACGTAAATAGACAAAACCATGGATTCATAAGTAGTAATTTCTCTGATAAACAAATTTCATTAGGAAAATAGACAAATAATATGAAAAACTAATGTTTTCAAAAGCTTAACTAAAAATATGAAAAGGAAGACAGGCAATTGACTTATCCAAAATTAAATTCTGTATTTTATAGGACATTTTTAAGTTCTATATTCACCAATCATATCAACTTTGCTGTATTTTAAATAAAATTGTCTTAAGTTCCAATGTTGGTTTAAAAATTAATCTTAGCTGGGCGCGGTGGCTCATGCCTGTAATCCCAGCACTTTGGGAGGCTGAGGTGGGCTGATCACTTGAGGTCAAGAGTTCAAGACCAGTCTGGCCACTGTCTCTACTGGAAAAAAAAAAAAAAAAAAAAAAACTACAAAAATTAGCCAGGAGCAGTGGAAGGTGCCTGTAATCCCAGTTACTCAGGAGGCTGAGGCAGGAGAATTGCTTGAACCCAGGCGGCAGAGGTTGTAGTGAGCTGAGACCGCACCACTGCACTCCAGCCTGGGTGACAAAGTGAGACTCCATCTCAAAAAAATATAATAATAATAAAATAAAAATAAATAAAATTATTCTTGATTATTCTGTTATCTTAGCAATAGGTGATAGATGTATCTAGGATTAGACGAATTTTTACTCTCACCAGTATACGCAGTTTCAGTAACCTATTAAGAATGATACTAGCTTGTTTATTCAGTAACTCACGTTGACGATTTTCTATGTCCCTGCTTAATAGTATATTATTTATTTATTTATTTTTTGAGACAGAGTCTTGCTCTGTCACCCAGGCTGGAGTGCAGTGGCGCGATCTCAGCTCACTGCAACCTCTGCCTCCTGGGTTCAAGTGATTCTCCTGCCTCAGCCTCCCGAGTAGCTGAGATTATAGGTATGCACCACCACGCCTGGCTAATTTTTGTATTTTGAGTAGAGACGGGGTTTTACCATGTTAGTGAGGCTGGTCTCGAACTGCTGACCTCTGGTGATCTGCCTGCTTTGGCCTCCCAAAGTGCTGGGATTACAGGCGTGAGCCACTGCACCCGGCCAATAGTATGTTATTTTTACAAAGGTTATTTCATGTAATTGCCCTTCCTCATTATAGAGGTGAGAAAACTGAACCTCAGAGAGAGTAAAGGAGTCATTGAAGGGCATTGGTACAGACAAACTTCTGTGGGCCATCTTCAAAAATGTGCAGCCTATTTCAGATCTTACTAGCCCACATACGTGATTTCACTGGATTACGTGTGGATATATAAAAAAAAGAGACAGAGAGAGAAATGGCACCAATCACCTAGTTCCCTGTTCTCCCATCCTTTGCCTCTGAGTAGAAGATTAATGCATCTGGTCTCCCGTACTCTTTGGGTGGAACTGTATTATGGCAGACATTATGTTAATGGCTTCTTTGGACTTCAGTCAGGGCTCAGAACCCTGTCTTTCCCACCCCAGAGAGACAAGAGCTGGAATACTGGGTCCCAGGATAGCCTTCCAATAGAAGGCTCCATTGTCAATTGTGGCAGTCCAGCACCTGTGCCTCACTTGGTATAGAGACTTTTAAAAATTCAATTTCCGTACAATCCACCTTTTTATTATGTTATACTCTCACCCTCTTAATTGCCTTTCATTATTAAATTTGGACTCTCTTATGTCAGCTGACAAAAATTCAGGCTGTTGCATAGTGGAGCTGTGGGCTAGGTGACAATTCATTTTCAGCAGTATCGACTTTTGTATGGTTGTTTGTCCAATGATTTGAACATCTGATTGCATTTTATTTCATCATTTAAAAAAAAAAGGAAAATGGAACCCTGAAAGTGTTTAGCATAATTATAATGAAGCTGAGATAGAAATTCTTTTATCTGCTGAAAGTGGTAAATGTTAAATACTTATTGGCACTAAGATGGTTTCTGTGTAACAACCCATAAATATGAAAAAATTTAAAAATGTACATTTCATAAATATAATCATACTTCACTTAAAGGAGCCATGTTATTTAAGTGTGGGAAAAGGTGCTGTGCCCAGATAGGTTTCTACCTCTCTTCCTCACGATAGCTGGTATGAATGTAGAGTAAATTCCAGTGGAATTGTCTATACAAAATAAACTTTAAGAAATATTAAGCAAAGTGGCTGATCTTGATCATTTACAATTATTGAATGTAGCTTCATAAATATATTTATTTTGCATTTCTTCCTAATGAGAAAATAAATTCTATAGGAGTAGAGATGTTGTCTTGTTCGTAGCTATAACTACAGCACATAGAACAGATACTAGCCCAGAGTAGGTACTCAGTAGACACTTGTGGAACTCATGAGTGAGGAATTACTGTTTTACATAGCCATCCTCATTATATGTGTCTTTGTATCCACCCATAACTCCCTTATGTTTTTTTAGAAAAATATTATCCTCTAGCCTTAAAATAATTCTTTGCTTATTTTGCCATGTTTTTTTTTTTTACTCTGTGTTTTTAGGCACAATTACAGTGACTAGGAATTTATTGAACTTAAAAATGTACTAGATATTTGATGGCTGTGGTATACTGCCTTGCAATCTACTTTTTTGCACAGCCTTTCATATACTTTATAAAATTCACCCTGACGTGTGTGAGAGTTTTGTTTTTTTTTTTTAAACAATTCCCTAGGTTTTGCTTCTGAATCTTTTTCTGAGTATTGTTATATCTGACGAGTCTGACTAAGCATTTCCTGGGTGAGTTCAGAGAGCATCCTGTCAGTTGGCTTTTGATTTTCAATAAAATTCAAGTTCTCACAGTTAGTTTTCTTCCTGTCCAAGGGCTTGTGGACCAGTATAATTTCCATGGCCATTAACTGCTGTGCGGCTTCAGCAGTGCAATGTCATCGAGCGACAGTGCAAAAATGAGGTTTTATCACCTGTTCTAAGTTCTTTACCGCTATAGTTTCTCAGGAGCATTCCATTTCATGGACAAGCAGCAAATTAAAAAAGCACACCAAAATAGGCCTCTGTGTATCTGTGCAGATGGGGAAAGGTTATACATATTGCATAAAAAAGAACAATACAGCCCACACATTGAAATCTCATTGGCTTTCTATTAATTTGCCATGGAACTGTGGAGCAGCTAAAGAAAAATATGAAAATAATGTTCTCAAATTTGAACCAGGTAGTTTAGATGCTCCAAAGTTGCTTTTTTGGTCCCATGAATCATTTTCAGAATTACATAGCATTGAATTGGCTACCTGAAATTGTTGGAATTAGATGAGGAAATATTATAGGTCAGGGTATCATGGATTCTGAAGTTCAGCCTGACTTTTTCTTATTTCTCTCATTTGAATTCCTTTTATGAAACAGAATTTTTTTTTTCATGTAAAACTACAGAAATCTTAACTGTACCCTCCCTGGACAATCTGTCTGGCTGTTTTCCCTGTGTCTCATTTTATCTTTGTTTCTCCTTTCTTCTTGCCTTTTCCATTCAAGGCAGCCCATGTATGGCTGCTATTTTGCTGGGAAGATCATTGCATTGTCTATTTTCTTTTAACATTCAAATGCTCAACTTGAATTCCTGTCTGTTTAGACATCATGTGAGAATGGTATGCATTGGAGTTTCAAGACATAATTTCTTTTCTCCTCTTTCCACTCGTTTTCTCTGGCAGCCCTGCAAAATAGCTCATTGCTTTGCATTTCTAAGCATTCAAGTGTTTACAGACTCTAACAATCCTGATCTCTCACTTCCTTCTTATAAGCAGAAAATGATAGCTGAGCATGGCACAGTTCCTGGTGAACCTGCTTGGAAAGCAGCAGAAAAGCAATGTCAGGGTATGGAAGATAGCCGTAGGTATGCGCTTTGAAAGGAGCTGTCCCGTCAACTCAATTGCCACGTTTAATGGTATGAGGACTGTTCAACTTTATTTTCAAGGAGAAAAGAAATTTGAAAGATGTATTTGAAAATTTTCCTGATCAGTCTCTTTTTGAAATTCAGCCTAACAGCTCATAGGAAAAAAAAAAAAAAGTAATACCTAATGAATTAAATAGCTGGGGCAAAATGGGAAGGGAGGGTTACTGTAATAAGATAATTGTTCATAGAGAAACAAAGCTAAATATCCATAGTAATTAGTACCTTACTTTTCTGTACACATTAACCCACAGGAACAGGCTCTTAAGAAGTAGTGCTGTGGTAAGAAGAATGGATTACAATCTACAAGATACCAATTAGCATTAGACTTGTATTTCATTAGGGTACACGCTTACATTAGCTATATCATCCCTGGGATTCCTAGATGGTAAAATGTCAATGAATATAGCTGTACTTGAAAAGGGTCCGAACTTGGAATGACTTGGGTGCAGTGGCTAGACAGGCACATGGATTCGATTCAGGATTGAAGATTGTAAAATCCAAATAAACACAGGAAGTGTGGAATTGGGGTCACTGTTGGGGAGAGGAAAATCACGCACAGGTATTGACAAAAGTACACATAATCAGGACAGCATTTACATGCCAGGCTGGATTTTAAGCACTAGGCATGAGTTGCCTCAATCCTCACACAACTCTTAGATGTGACGATTATCTCCAGTTTATAGATGAAGGAACATGCTTGGAGAGTTTGGGTAACTTGCCAAGATCACACAGAAAATAAGTGGCAGGACCAGGGTTTGAGCCTATGCTCTTAACTCCTACAGCATCCTTTAAGTAGGTAAATACTTTGGGAGCCCTTGTCTAGAGTTTAGAGAGTGACTGCCTCAGAGATTCATAGTGGAGGTGTATGAGTGAGGTCAGTTAGGAAACATTTGGAGGCCAGTAATGGCTTACAATTTAAACTTGTTTACTGCTTCAGTAACTGCAAGTTCAGCGCTATTGTGGGCATCATGGCTGAGTCCATGATGGCTACAGGTTCAATTCCTTGTGATCCTTTTGACTCTGCCCTCCTCTGAATGATGGCTGGTGGGAATGTGCTGCAGCAGTACCGGATCTTGTATCAACAAAGGAGACTGGCCAGATGAAAAGTAATGGTTGTTCTCTGGTGCTGTTCCAGAGGAGCAAGGTAAAACTTTTTTTTTATGCTTAGAGCAGACCTCTACCACAATTCAGGACTCTGAATCCAATCACATTGCTAATGGCAAATAGCAATTAGTCCCATTGCTAATCCAGTTATTGACAAAGGGCTTGGGATTACACCTGGACTATGAGGGGCTGGAGTGGGGCTAATCTTACCTGAGCCATATGAATTTGTGGAAGTGGGCAGAAAACTTAGATAAATTTGCAGATCCCTGAGAGAGAGGAAAGAGGAGTAGGAGTTGGGTGGCCACTCAATGGCTACTCCAGAGAGGCCAGATGTGGAACTATTGAGTATCACACAAACCCAGGGGCCCAGTTCTTAGAAATGGTGGATCTGCGTAGAGCTTGATTCAAAGTTCAGGTACTTGATTTGATACGTAGCTCTAGAATGGAATAGAGTTTCTTCTCTCTCTTCTGCCTGGGGAAAATTGGTTTGAGGTAGTACCTTCCTATGACTACTAGAGCCAAGTTGATTATTACAAAAAGAGGCTGAATATTTAGCCTGTCAAGTTGGCAGGACTGGTATACTTTGGATATCACGTATAAATCTTTTATTTACTATATTTCTCAAAATTTATTTTTAACATTGGCTTCTTAGGCTTTATTTAGGGAGTGAAATTTTGTCGATCAACTGATTTTTAGGGTTGTTCCTAAACATAACTGTGAAGTTGGGAAAATGTTCCTTTGGTCTCCTATGTTGTGTTGTAGTGCAATAATGACAAATACAGTGTCCTGTATAGCCACTGCTGCCTTTGACTTCTGTGGCAGATGTCAGTCATTTATCATGGTCCTGTTTCCTGCGAAGCATGGTTGTAGCTAGAAATTATTCTCCATTCAGTGATCAAGGGAGCCACTGCATGGCTGGGACAAGAGGTGAAAATTATTTTCCATTATTGTTTGAGGATCTCTGTCTCTGGGAGGTGGCATAGGAGAGTAAGAACGTGATATTTGGCATCGAACAGGCTTGGGTTTGAATCCAGGGTTTGCCACTAAGTTGGCAAATTAACTTACTTTTCTAAGCCTGTTTCCTCCTCTGTAAAGTGAGATTAATAACACCAATTTTGTAGGCTGTTTTGTGATATTAAATGAGATGGAATATGTGCTATTCTTAACACATCTCATGGATCTTAAATGTTAGTTCATGTTGCCTTTCTACCAAAACTTAGACCAAGGAGAAATTATAATGAACAATTATTCTCAGCACCATGCACAATATTAGTGTTTAAAGGAGCATCCCTTTAATGAAAGGAATAAACTGTCATAGTGTTTTATGTATTACATTTAGAGGTTGAATATTTTGAGCAGGGGCTTCACTCACTGAAACCACTCAGACCACCACTGGTTCTGCCTAAGGACATGGCTCGATTTCAGTTTTCAAAATGACAAACTTGGCAGAGGCTCATTTTTTAGGGAATTACAGAGGGAAGAGAATCCATAATTTTTACCCTTGAGGAAGTCAAAACCGAGGTACACAATGACAAATAAACATACTGTAGAATACAAATAACTAAAGCCTGGAAATAGACCCACATAGGCTAAATTATAGCTACATAAATGTATTCATTTCTAAAATATCTGCATAGGCAGGCAGATGAATGGAACAGAATAGAATCTTAAGTAGGTCCAAACACTTCAAGGAATCCAGTGTATGATAAAGGTGGCATTTTAAATCAGTGAAGAAAGATGGATTATTTAATAGATGGCATTGAGACGTTTTCAGTCATTTAGAAAAAAAATAGTTCTGTGTCTCACTCCTTGCATTAAAGTACATTCTAGATTTGCTATTTCGAATTTCTACCAAAGCTTTAAAGATAAAATGCAAAACTAAAAAAATTTCATAAGGCATCGTGAAAAAAATTTAAAGTAATCTTGGAGTGGGTAATATTTTTCTAAGTAAGAAAAAAAATCTAAGCAGATATTAGCAATAAAGGAGGTAGAGCAATAAATTTTGCTATAAAATATTAAATTTATTTCATGGAAAACTACAGTAATTAAAGGCAAAAGGCAAAATTAAAAAAAAAAACCTGGGCCGGATGCGGCAGCTCACGCCCGTAATCCCAGCACTTTGGGAGGCTGAGGCGGGCGGATCATGAGGTCAAGAGTTCAAGGCCAGCCTGGCCACCATGGTGAAACCCCGTCTCTACTAAAGATACAAAAAATTAGCTGGTGTGCTGGCGTGCGCCTGTATTCCTAGCTACTTAGGAGGCTGAGGCAGGAGAATCCCTTGAACCCGGGATGCAGAGGTTGCAGTGAGCCAAGATCGCACCATTATATTCCAGCCTGGGTGACAGAGTGAGACTCAGTCTCAAAAAACAAAACAAAACAAAAAAACCCTGTACTTTGTACACATGCATCTTCATCTCCAACTGCATTCCAGAGAGGTTGTACAAATTTTTACCACATCTGCACTGTATATGTACTATATCCCCTCTATATATGTATAAAACATTAGTATAGGCCAACAAGAAAAATATAAATGACCTCACAAAATAGGCAAAGGGTATGTATGAAAGAGGAGTTCAGAAAGAAAAATACATTTTTACGCATATTAAAATATCTCAATCTCATTCATAATTAAAGAAATACAAATTCAGACCATGAAACAATTTTTTGCCTATCACAGTGGCAATAGTTATAAAATAAGGAAATTCACAGTGGCTAAGGGTATAAGGATACAGGTACATATGCAATGCAGGTGTTGTAAAAATTGGTACACCCTCTTTGAAATGCAATTGGACAATGTTATTAAAATTTAAAACATGCCAATCTTGTAAGGCCTGCTAGCACATGTAGCAATTTGTCCTCTGATTTTAATTTCACCTGTACACAGAGAAGTCTGAAAAACAAAAGCCAGGAAACAGCCATATGTCCATCAACAGGAGACTGACTAAACAAATTTTGATGTGGTCATATAATAAATTGTTGTATTTAGTGTATCTACATGTGCTGATATGGACAGATCTTCAAGATATATCATTAAGTTAAATAAAAGAAAGGTACTTAATAATGTCTATAGACATATTTACATGGAAAATTTCTGGAAGAGCATATAAGAAATGGTCGATGGTGTTTATCTACAGGGAGTGGAACTCAGGAACTGAGCTGAGAAGAAGACTTACTTTACTTTGGATACCTTTTTGTGCTATTTTGAATTTCCAACTGAAAGCATGTGTTATTTTCATAATAAGTCGATGAACCGATAGAGACAGAGTGATGAGCAAACCATTGCTTAGGAATTTTTCTAAGCTAATTTCTTTTGTTCATGTTGCAATTAGTGTCTCCTTCATATCATCAAATCAAAAACAAGAATGAATTCTTATCAGAGGATGGGAAATATTGAAGCATTTCTGAAAAATAGGAAAGAGAGAGATTCAACGTGATACACCATGAGGGAAAGGTCTCCTGGGCAAGTTGAGCTATTTGCCAGTCCTCTGTCTCACAGTTAACAGAGAGCAGGAGGGAAGAGGCCCTGGGACAATCACCAGGTACTATCTATTAGTTGGCACAGCTGGGATGGTTGCCTCTTTCTGGACCCTTGCTTTTTCTGAGAATGGGTCAATAATGATATGTGCCCATATTATGAGGTCACTGTGCGCACTGGATGTACAAATAAAGTCACTGTGTGTCCTGGCTCTGCAGAGGTAGAGCGGTGTCCTTGGTGGTTACTAAGATCAGGAGAATGAGGAATTCACCTTCATAGAAGAGACTCTACCAATATGTCTCACTAGGTACCATGTCTCACCATTCTTCCACAATAACCTTGGGCAGGATAGAGTAGCAAAGACATAGAACTGGCAAAAACAAAGGTGCTTGGCTGGACGAAGTGGCTCACACCTATAATCCCAGCACTTTGGGAGGCCGAGGCAGGCGGATCATTTGAGGTCAGGAGTTCGAAACCAGCCTGGCCAACACGGAGAAACCCCGTCTCTACTAAAAATACAAAAATTAGCTAAGCATGGTGGCACATGCATGTAATCCCTGCTACTGGGGAGGCGGAGGCAGGAGAAACAATTGGCCCTGGGAGATGGAGGCTGCAGTGAGCCGAGATCATGCCACTGCACTCCAGCCTAGGTGACAGAGTGAGACTCTGTATCAAAAAAGAAAAGGTGCTCAAACAACACTGACTCATTGAACGCTTGAAAACAAGCATCTCCTTTCCCCACCGCCAAAGAGCACCTTGCTCTTTGGCTCGCTGAGTTATTCCGGTTGTTTGTGATCGCCGACGCTGTGGCTGTGAACCGAGGGGCTCATGCCGCCTGGGTTTCTACCTCATCCGTAGGTGTGGCCCTGATGTTGCAGCAGGCTCTGAACTCCTAAAGCTCTGGAGCGAATTTAAAATTTTATTCATGTGCATGGCATAGAAGATGAATTCTTCCACCTCCACCATGAGTGAAGAGTCTGATACTCTATTGGTAGTTAACCAGTTAGGGGATATAGCAGCCGATCCATTAAAGAGAAGAGCTGTCGTCGAGGATCAGGGATGCCTGGCCTTATTTTATTTATGGACCACCCCAACCCTCCAGTCCATTTGGCTTTGCTTGCTCTTCAATACTTGGGAGAATACCGTGCAAACAGAGAAAAGATGAAAGGAGAACTGGGTATGATGTTGAGCCCACAAAATGTTATACAGAAAACTGCAACTCCAGGAGAAACAAAACTTCTGGCCTCGGAAATCTATGACATACTTCAGTCCTCCAATAAGGCAGATGGTGATAGTTTCAATGAAAGAAATTAATATTGAAGCAAAGCTCAGTTTTTTCTGGAAACTACAAACAAACGTGCCAAAACAGTGGTTTTACATATAGACGGCCTTGATGATATGTCTTTGAGAAATCTATGTGAAGAGGCTTTGTTAAAAATTAAAGGTGTTATTAGCTTTACTTTTCAAATGGCTGTTCAAAGGCGTGGTGTGAATCTGTTCAGATTTGAAAGCTGAGGCTTTGGCATCAGTGAGAGCATCAACCAAGGTTATGAAAGCTCCGTAAGTTGTGAAAAGTGAAAGTGGAGAAGAGATGCTGGTCCCATTCCAAGACCTTCTTGTGGCAGAACAGAACACAGAGCTACCTGACTACCTGTCTGAAGATGAGAGTCCCACAAACGAACAGTACAAAGTGGTGTCCTGGGTCAGCTCACACCCAGTGGGTGGAACTAGCTGGCTGAGCACAGCTGCAAACTTTTTATCCAGATTGTTTTATTGGTGACTTCAATTTGGGGTTCAAGGACTGTGTGAACCAACCAGGGGCCAGTTTTCCATTGTTGTGGTGAACTGGCAAGTGCAATTTGCAATGAATTATCATGAAAAGCTTTTAGATTACATGATTGCATATGCTGCATTTTACATTTTATTGGACATTTTACCCCACTGAGTGGTAAAAAGAACAGAGGCTATGGATGCAGTTGCTTTGTTTATGGAAGTATTTTGTTTTTTTTCTTTAATTTAATTGCCTCATATTTTATAAACCATGGGTCCACTGTTAAAACCAAACATGGGAGGAGGTTCCAAGATGGCCAAATAGGAACAGCTCCAGTCTACAGCTCCCAGTGTGAGCGATGCAGAAGACGGGTGATTTCTGCATTTCCAACTGAGGTACCAGGTTCATCTCACTGGGGCTTGTTGGACAGTGGGTGCAGCCCACAGAGTGTTAGCCAAAGCAGGGTGGGGCATCACCTCACCCGGGAAGTGCAAGGGGTCAGGGAATTCCCTTTCCTAGCCAAGGGAAGCCGTGACAGATGGTACCTGGAAAATTGGGACACTCCCTCCCTAATACTGCGCTTTTCCAACAGTCTTAGCAAATGGCACACCAGGAGATCATATCTCTGATGAACATCAATGCAAAAATCCTCAATAAAATACTGGTAAACCAAACCCAGCAGCACATCAAAAAGCTTATCCACCATGATCAAGTGGGCTTCATCCCTGGGATGCAAGGCTGGTTCAACATACACAAATCAATAAACGTAATCCATCATATAAACAGAACCAAAGACAAAAACCACATGATTATCTCAATAGATGTAGAAATGTCCTTTAATAAAATTCAACAGCCCTTCATGCTAAAAACTCTCAATAAACTAGGTATTGATGGGATGTACCTCAAAATAATAAGAGCTATTTATGACAGACTCACAGCCAATATCATACTGAATGGACAAAAACTGGAAGCACTCCCTTTGAAAACTGGCACAAGAAAGGGATGCCCTCTCTCACCACTCCTATTCAACATATTGTTGGAAGTTCTGGCCAGGGCAAACAGGCAGGAGAATGAAATAAAGGATATTCAATTAGGAAAAGAGGAAGTCAAACTGTCCCTGTTTGCAGATGACATGATTGTATATTTAGAAAACCCCATTGTCTCAGCCTAAAATCTCCTTAAGCTGATAAGGAACTTCGGCAAAGTCTCAGGATACAAAATCAATGCGCAAAAATCACAAGCATTCCTATACTCCAATAACAGACAAACAGAGAGCCAAATCATGAGTGAAATCCCATTCACAATTGCTTCAAAGAGAAAAAAATAGCTAGGAATCCAACTTGCAAGGGATGTCAAGGACCTCTTCAAGGAGAACTACAAACCACGGCTCAATGAAATAAAAGAGGAGACAAACAGATGGAAGAACATTTCATGCTTGTGGATAGGAAGACTCAATATTGTGAAAATGGCCACACTGGCCAAAGTAATCTATAAAGAACTTAAACAAATTTACAAGAAAAAATCAAACAACCCCATCAAAAAGTGGGTGATGGATATGAATAGCCACTTCTCAAAAGAAGACATTTATGCAGCCAACAGACACATGAAAAAATGCTCATCATCACTGGCCATCAGAGAAATGCAAATCAAAACCACAATGAGATACCGTCTCACACCAGTTAAAACAGCAATCATTAAAAAGTCAGGAAACAACAGGTGCTGGAGAGGATGTGGAGAAATAGGAACACTTTTACACTGTTGGTGGGACTGTAAACTAGTTCAACCATTGTGGAAGACAGTGTGGCGATTCCTCAAGGATCTAGAACTAGAAATACCATTTGACCCAGCAATCCCATTACTGGGTATATACCCAAAGGATTATAAATCATGCTGCTATAAAGACACATGCACATGTATGTTTATTGTGGCACTATTGACAGTAGCAAAGACTTGGAACCAACCCAAATGTCCAACAATGATAGAGTGGATTAAGAAAATGTGGCACATATACACCATGGAATACTATGCAGCCATAAAAAATGATGAGTTCATGTCCTTTGTAGGGACATGGATGAAGCTGGAAATCGTCATTCTGAGCAAACTATCACAAGGACAGAAAACCAAACACTGCATGTTCTCACTCATAGGTGGGAATTGAACAACGAGAACACTTGGACACAGAGTGGGGAACATCACACACCGGGGCCTGTCGTGAGGTTGGGGGAGGGGAGAGGGGGAGGGATAGCATTAGGAGATATACCTAATGTAAATGACTAGTTAATGGGTGCAGCATACCAATATGGCACATGTATACATATGTAATAAACCTGCACATTGTGCACATGTACCCTGCAACTTAAAACATAATAATAAAAAAAACCAAACAGATATGTACAACTTTACATTTTATTTTACATGAAGTGCATCATTAGGAAAACTCATTTTCTCCTCAAGCCTCAGGACCTACCTGAAGAGAAGTTTTCTTGTAGCTCAAGTTGTGCATCAATTACCGAATATTTTACTCTATGAAAGATACATGTTTTACTATGAAAGATACATGCTTTGGTACTCTTCACTGAAAGCTGAAAACATTTCTTGTTACTCTCTTTTGTGCCTTCTTATTTTGCCAACCATGTTTATAGAAAGGACATTACTAATGAAATTTTGCAAATTAAAAACATTCATTTGAACATAGTAGTCCCCTAGAAAAACAACTCTACAAAAATTTTGTGGGCTTATTCATTATCATTTTGATAAAATTGACAAAATCAGTCAAAAAGAAGGAAACATGTATGTTAGCAAAGTGTTTTTGGAGACTATTCGAATGTGACCAAATGTGGTTCTAGTTGACTTCTTTTCACTTTGGTTTATATCAGCTCTTGAGAGTTAAGTCTGACCATGATATTGCAAACAATTGTAAATGGTCTCTAGGCCTTACTTTGTGATTATACATTGTCTCCTGCTAGAAAAAAATAATGGTAGTAAAGAACTGACAAACTGAAAAAAACAAAAATCAAATGCCTATAATACCATAACGCCATTTTGGTGTAGAGTCTAACTTTAAAACATGAATTGCTTGACAGAAGCCTATTCAGTAGATGTTTCTTTGTATTGCCTTTTGTGAATTTATTATGAAAATGCTGCAGTTGTATTGAATGAAAAAGACCCAAATTATTGCTTATGAAGAAATAAAGCCAGCATTGATCACTTAATCCTGTTTTTCATGTCTAGTCAGAAAAAAAGAACTTCAGTGAAGGTAAGATAAATAAATACATATACATATCTTTTTTTTTGGCAGATAAGTGCTAATTACATATATGTAATGCTTTATTAAATTTCTGAAATATGTGGTAACTAAAATTTTCCTTTTGGAAATTAACTAAATCCAGATACATGTTAATACGATATGATTAAAAACAAATAGGAAGAAATTGAAATTCCTTCTCATCCACATGTAGAGCTACTATTTTACTATTTGGAGAATGTGATGTGAAAATTGGACCCCAAAGGGTTTTCTTGTGTTTTCATTGTAAAATACCATCACCAGTGAGAGTCTTGAGTTCACTAACATTGTGACCTTCTGGAGGGAGAGTTACTGGGGGGTATTGAGGATGATATTTTTTTTCATGTGTCTTGTTTCTGATTCAAGTGACATGCACAAACTGAAAAAAAAGAAACTTTCAGGGCACCTATTGCTCTAAATGCATAATATAACTTACTGCCAGAACCAGATGTGTTGAAAAAAGGAAAATAAAACCACCTTCTTTCTATAGCCACTAAAGCAAAGTTTACTGTTCTGATGAATTTGTATTTTATTTTGCATTGCCACACATCTGCTTATTTAAAAACTGTATCACTTTGGTAGTAATTGTTCAGGACAAGTAGGTATTACAACTTGATGTTTGTGTGTTCTAATTCTAAGTGTTCTTTTATTCCAGATCATATAGAGCAGTAAAGGCAACTGTAACAGCATTTTTTGAAATACATTGTAAAATAATAAAAGGTAACATAATTAAAATTGAGTGGATATTAAAAAAAGAAAACAAGCATCTCTATATTTGAGACACTAAATACACTAGAAGAACTAGTATCTAAGAAAAAGAGTTAAGATAGCAAACAGAAGTATTAAACATAATTAATATCTTCAGGGCTATGCAATGGAATTTTAAGGATATTGCAACCATGAGCCATAAAGTACATTAAATTGAAATATATTTGTTGAAATAAAGTCATATGGTAAATTTTTCTTACTTAGTTTTATGAGTAATTAATTTTTTCATTAATTCAACAAATATGTTGTCTATACTCATTGTTAGGCACAGCAATATCTTGTTATGTGTAATAATAGTATACTTTTCTATAAGTTTGCAAAGGATTTTTCTCATTAGCTCCCAATAACATCCCTGTAAAGTGAACAGGGCAGGGCAGGGCAGCTTTTATAGTTCATTTTACACATCAGGGGATGTGGGTTGGAACAGAGTTAAATGTCTTGCTTACAATGAAACAATCAGTGACAAAGCTGAAATTCATATCCAGGATTTAAAATTTCAAATACATAGCTCTTCTAAATTACATGGCTACTGCAGGAAATGTAATGCCTATTCAACTTTATAGAGTGAAATAGCCACTATGACATTTTCTGAGGTCAGGGTACAATGGCACCGAGAAGATGTGCATGTGAAGAAATTATTGGATTTTTGTTTTCTACTTGTATTTTTTAAACATCACCAAGTTGTATACATAACAACTTGGATTTATGGTCTCAGGAAATAACACAGTAGAAAACTTAGGAACATGACTTTTTAAAAAGTTTTCTAGGTTGTCTATTTCAGCCTGAAAGAAGTAGGTCATGAGGATGGCCACAGATTTATCAAGGTATTTAAGATTTTTTTATTTCAGCTGAAACTCTGCTTATCCCCAGATTTTGACAGTGATGGCATGAACTAGGGCTAAGGAAAATCTCCTGATCCACCCGTGTTTGTGTTTTAGGACTTATTCGATGCCTGAAGCTCCAGTTTGCAAGGATACTGGGGTAGCAGTTCAACCTGATCACAAATGTTCTTATCCCCATGGACATCTTCCAGGAATAAAATAGTTTCCTCCAATTCTATCTGGATTCTGAGAGCTTGTAAATAGACCCAGCCTCTGCAGGTGATGCAGCACAATGGATGAGCTTGGTGCCATTGAACTGTAAAGTACCATGAAGAGTGTCTGAAAGTTGAAATTAACTTTTTATTAGCATGACACAGCTGTGGGCTGTTTCATCTTGTCAGCAGCAAATTTCTGGTTCTCTCACTTGCCTTTTCATAGACCTCACGTTGGTTCACCTCCAGCTATTCCTGCCGTTCTAACAGGCACTGTCCTGCTCCTTGTCCGCTTTTTCTAGTCCTACCGCTTCTTTTTGTGCCTTTTTGATGTTTCAAAAGAAGCGTGGAATGTGATAGACCTTTCATTTTCAAATGTGCTTTTACTGGCTTTGATGCTGCATCAGAGCAATAGCCTGGAAAGATTGGGTGAAGGAGAAATGGGGGACCAGCTCTCTGAAGGGCTGAGTGAATAACCTCGGATATGCTATATTTTCCTATCTATGTCAAGAATGTGGGTTAAACAATAAGTCTTCACTTCCCTACATTTTGCAAGCCACCTGTCAGGTTTGTTGTCTGGATACCTAACAAAATATAGGCCTCCAATGATCAGACTTGACCAGATTTGAAGTGGAATAATCCTTGATTTAGCAGCATAGCAATGCACACTTTCTTCTTTGTTTCTCTCTTCTGAATAATTAGGGTTAGGGAGGCAGTTCGTGCTTTGTTTGCTATGTACCTTGTCTTTCTCCATTTGGCCACTCTAATAGACATCTTGCTTTTGCCTGTGAGCATTTAAAGCCATAACCTTTTGAAAGAAATAACCTGAAACAGCTGAGAATGTATGAATATTTGCTCTGCTATGCAGTTTTGATTTCTGGAACATCATGTTTCAAATTGCAGTGGAAACAAAAGGCCTCTTTATGACATCCAGTAATCGTACATTTTGTTCTCAAAGATTTGTTAAACTTAAGATGCTATAGAAGGTCATTTAATGATTAAGGTAGAACAACAAAAAAATTAAAAATTCATCATATATTATCAATATTTTTGGTTTAAAATATCCAGTTATTTGTCTTTTCTGTGATTTTAGCTATGTGGAAAAGAGAAGTATTGCACTCTGCCTTGTGGAGCTGGGTTAGTGAGAGTGAAAAAGTTCTTCTCTAAAGGATATAAAGACATCTGCATTGATACCATTTGAATCCCATTATTTGAACAATTGTAATCTCACACAGTACATTCATCAAAAAGTTGAATTCACAATTAAAACTAGAGGCAAACCTCATAGGCCAAAATTACTGTAAGGATAGGAGAGTTTAGATTGTCTTGTATTTAGACTTCAACCATCGCTTCATTAGGTTGTCCCAAGTTCATTGAGTATTCTTGTCACCTTAAAAACAATGGCTCATTTACCTCATAGGAATCTAGGAAGAATATACATCAGGCAAGTTAAATGAAAACACAGTCTAATTGCCTAAGGAAAATATACTCAATTTATTTAAATTACTGTTTTGTTCTCCACTCATTCTAAATGAGAATATGACATAGAATTGAGATGAGAGTCTTTTGGTTCCTTTATTCCTTGTCGAAAATATCCTAGAACAGTTAATTTGGTGAATATGTGATATTAAAAATATGTATTTAATAAACATAACAGAAATACGTTCTAGAACCAACTGTAAATTAGATAGAATAGGTTTGCTTGTGAGAAACGCAGCTCTTCAGAATATACCAGCACTGGAGCCCTTGATATCTTTATTTTTTTGTGTCATCTCACAAGGCAGAGATGATAAGGATTTGTAGATCTGAGTTTCTCAGGGTATGGACCCCTCCGTCACCTAATGGCTTTTCCCTTACTAATTAAGGCTACCCAATTAAAAAAATCCCCTGAATAGTTGTATTGTTGACTGTAAAGCAGAGAGATCTGGTTGTATATAGTGTTTTTGTTGAATATTTTTGTTAGCTTTAAATTCTGTTTAATATTTTAAGGACTGAGTTTCACATTTATGGCACATTATATAGCAGATATAATAGACAAGAAAGAGTTAGGCACAGACATTTTACAACTGGAAGCCTGGTTGTTCACCTTGTGGAGTTAGAGATACAGAATATGAAATAAAATACCATAACTGTGGAGAGGAATATCAATTGCAAACGATGTTCTGCTCCAAAAACTATGGAGACAATTATGCATTTGGGCTTTTGGTTCAGATTATTCCATGTTTAACAAGTGAGCTAGCTTGTTTTCCCTAAGTGCTTCTAGGAATTCTCCTTAAAGAAAAGCACAAAATTGGGAATATAAGAGAGTGTAAGGACCTAGAGGTCAAATATTTAAAGCTGAAAATTAGTTAACTTAAAAATGGTTCAATAAATTCCATTTAGAATGCTGCCCTTGAGATGTGGCTTATTCCATTTACTTTGAATACTTCAGATTATATGTTGAGAAGTGACATTGACTTTAAGTTCTAAAGGTGAATGCGTGCTTTAGTTATGCTTGATTTTGAAGAATGTGCCTCATAATTTGAGAGCTTCTCATATATGTTTTTAGTTCTTTTAAAAAAATTACAATGAAGTCATACCTTGGAGATATTGCTGGTTTGGTACCAGGCCCCCACAATAAAGCAAATATTGCAGTAAAGTGAGTCACCTGAATATTTTGGTTTCCCAGTACATATAAATGTGTGTATAAATGATATGTTTACACTATATTGTAGTCGATTATGTGTGCAATAGCATTATATCTAAAAGACAATGTACATATCTCAATTAAAAGTACTTTATTGCTAAAAAATGCTAACGTTCATCTGAGCTATCAGTGAGCGATAATAATTTTGCTGGTGGAAGTTATTCCCTTGATGTCAATGGCTACTGACTGATGAGAATGGTGGTTGCTGAAAGCTGGGGTGGCTGTGGCAGTTTCTTAAAATAAGACAACAATGAAGGTTGCTGAATTGATTGACTTTTCATTTTATGAAAGACTTCTCTGTTGCGTGTGATGCTGTGTGATAGCATTTTACTCACAGAAGAACTTTCAAAATTAGTCATTGTTCTCAAACCTTGCCACTGCTTTATCAATTAAGTTTATATAATATTCCAAATACTTTGTTGTCATTTCAAGAATGTTCACAGTATCTTCATCAGGAGTAGGTTTCATCTCAAGAAACCATTCTTTGCTCATTCATTACATGCATCTCCTTCTCCATTATTTTATCATGAGATTGCAGCAATTCAGTCACATCTTCAGGTTTCACTTCTAATTCTAGTTCTCTTGCAACTTCTACTACATCTGCAATAACTTATTCCACTGATGTCTTGAACCCTTCAAAGTCATCTATGTGAGTTGAAGTAAACTTCTTCCAAATTCCTGTCAATGTTGACATTTTGACCTCCTCCCATGAAGTACGAGTGTTCTTAATGGCATCCAGAATAGTGAATCCTTTCTAGAAGGTTTTCAGTTTACTCTTTCCAGATCCATCAGAGGAATCACCATCTGTGGCAGCTATAACCTGATAAATGTATTTCTTAAATAATTGAATCCCTGAATAGACCAATAACAAGTTCTGAAATTGAGGCAGTAATAAATAGCCTACCAACCAAAAAAATAAAAAAAGCCCTAGGACCAGACAGATTCACAGCAGAATTTCCATCACAGGCACAAAGAAGAGCTGGTATCATTTCTGGTGAAATGATTTCAAAACATTGAAAAGGAGGGACTCTTCCCTAACTATTTCTATGAGGCCAGCATCATCCTGATACCAAGACCTGGCAGAGACACAACAACAACAAAAAATAAAACTTCAGGCCAATATCCTTGATCAACATCAATGCAAAAATCCTCAATAAAATACTGGCAAACCAAATTCAGAAGCACATCAAGAAGCTTATCCACTACAATCAAGTTGGCTTCATCACCAGGATGCAAGATTGGTTTAACATACATAAATCAATAAAAGTGATTCATCACATAAACAGAACTAACAACAAAAAACCACATGATTATCTCAATAGATGCAGAAAAAGCCTTACATAAAATTCAACATCCCTTCATGTTAAAAACTCTCAATAAACTAGGTATTGAATGAACATACCTCAAAATAATAAGAGCTATATATGACAAACCCACAACCAACATCATACTGAATGGGCAAAAGCCAGAAGTATTCCCCTTGGAAACCAGCACAAGACAAGTATGTCCTCTTTCACCACTCCTATTCAACATAGTATTGGAAGTTCTGGCCAAGGCAATCAGGCAAGAGAAAGAAATAAAGGGTATCCAAATAGGAATAGAGAAAGTCAAATTATCTTTGTTTGATGATGACATGATCTTATGTCTAGAGAACACCATTGTCTCAGCCCAAAACCTTCTTAAACTGATAAGCAACTTCAGCAAAGTCTCAGGATATAAAATCAATGTGCAAAAATCGCTAGCATTCCTACACACCAACAACAGGCAAGTAGAGGGCCAAATCATGAAAGAACTCCCATTCATAAATGCTACCAAAATAAGATACCTAGGAACACAGCTGACAAGGGAAGTGAAGGACATCTTCAAGGAGAACTACAAAACACTGCTCAAAGAAATCAGAGAGGACACAAACAAATGGAGAAACATTCCATGCTCGTGAATAGGAAGAATCAATATCATGAAAATGGCCATACTGCCCAAAGTAGTTTATAGATTGAATGCTATTGCCATTATACTACTATTGATATTCCTCATAAAATTAGGAAAAACTGTTTTAAAATTCATGTGGAATTAAAAAAGAATCCAAATAGCCAAGACAATTCTAAGCACAAAGAACAAAGCTGGAGACATCATGCTACCTGACTTCAAATGATACTATAAGGCAATAGTAACCAAAACAGCATGGTGCTAGTACAAAAACAGAAACATAGACCAATAGAATAGAATACAGAACTCAGAAATAAGACAACACACCTACAACCATCTGATCTTTGACAAACTGGACAAAAATAAGCAATGGGGAAAGGATTCCCTATTTAATAAATGGTGCTGGGAGAGCTGGTTAGCCAAAAGCAGAAGATTGAAACTGGACCCCTTCCTTATGCCATATACAAAAATTGACTCAAGATGGATTAAAGGCTTAAGTCCAAAACCCTAAACTGTAAAAACCCTAGAAGGAAATCTAGGCAATACCATTCAGGACATAGGCACAGGCAAAGATTTCAAGTGTAACAAAAGCAAACATTGACAAATGGGATCTATTTAAACTACAGAGCTTCTGCACAGCAAAAGAAACAATCATCAGAGTGAACAGATGACCTATAGAATGGGAGAAAATTTTTGCAATCTATCCATCAGACAAAGGTCTAATATTCAGAGTCTATAAGGAACTTAAACAAATTTACAAGAAAGAAACAACCCCATTACAAAGTGGGCAGAGGCCATGAACAGACACTTCTCAAAAGAAGACATACATGTGGCCAACAAACATATGGAAAAAAGCTCAACATCACTGACTGTTAGAGAAATGCAAATCAAAACTACAATGAGATACCATCTCACACCAGTCAGGATGGCTATTATTAAAAAGTCAAAAAACAACAGATGCTGGCAAGGTTATGGAGAGACAAGAATGCTTTTACGCTGTTGGTGGGAGTGTGAATTAGCGCAACCATTGTGGAGAAAATTCTTCAAAAACCTAGAGGCAGAAATAACATTTGCCCCAACGATGTTATTACTGGGTATATATCCAAAGGAATATAAATCATTCTATTATAAAGATACATGCACGGTATGTTCATTACAGCACTATTCACAATAGCAAAGACATGGGATCAACCTATATGCCCATCAGTGATAGACTGGATAAAGAAAATGGGGTACAAATACACCATGGAATACTATTCAGCCATAAAAAGGAAGGAGATCATGTCCTTTGTAGGGACATGAATGGAGTTGGAAGCCATTATCCTCAACAAACTAATGCAGAAACAGAAAATCAAGCACTGCATGTTCTTAGTTACAAGTGAGAGCTGAATGATGAGAACACATGGACACATGAGCAGGAACAACACACACTGGGGCCTGTTGGTGGGGTAGGGTTGGGAGAGCATCAGGAAGAATAGCTAATGGATGCTGGGCTTAATACTTAGATAATAAAATGATCTGTGCAGCAAACCACTATGGCACATGTTTACTTGTGTAACAGACCTGCACATCCTGCACGTGTACCCCTGAACTTAAAAATAAAAGATGAGAAAAAAAAGAAAGTTAAAATAACTCCTTGATCCATGGGCTGCAGAATGCATGTTGTGTTAGCAGGTGTGAAAAAATTCTCCTTGTAGATCTCCTTTAGTTTTTTTATGACCAGGTGCATTGCCAATGAGTAGTCATATTTTGAAAAACATTTCTTTAAGTAGTTGGTCTCAACAGTAGATTTAAAGTATTCAGTAAATATTAAAATATTAAGCCATGCTATAAACAGATGTGTTATCAAACAGGCATTGTTGTTAGGTTTATAGAGCACAAGCAGAATAGATTTACCATAATTCTTAAGGGCCCTCGATTTTCAAAATGGTAAATGAGCATTGTCTTCAATTGTAAGTCGTCAGGTACATTAGCTCCTAAGAAGAGAATTACGCTGACCTTTGAAGCTTTGAAACCAAGCATTGACTTCTAGCTATGAAAGTCCTAGATGGCATCTTCTTCCAATAGAAGGCTATTTTGTCTACATTGAAAATCTCTTTTTTTTTTTTTGAGATGGAGTTTCGTTCTGTCACCCAGGCTGAAGTGCAGTGGCGTGATCTCGGCTCACTGCAACCTCTGCCTCCCGGGTTCAAGCAGTTCTCCTGCGTCAGCCTCCCAAATAGCTGAGATTACAGGCACCCACCACCATGACTGGCTAATTTTTGTATTTCTTTAGTCAAGAGGGGTTTTGCCATGTTGGCCAGGCTGGTCTTGAACTCCTGACCTTAAGTTATCCGCCCACCTCGGCCTCCCAAAGTGCTGGGATTACATACATCAAAAATCTTTTGTTTAGCGTAGCCACCTTCATCAATTATCTTAGATAGATTTTCTGGATAATTTGCTGCAGCTTCTGCATCAGCACTGCTGCTTCACCTTACACTTTTACATCATGAAGCAACCTCTCTGCTAGTTTTAAACTTTTCTTCTGCAGTCTCTTCACCTCTCTTAGTCTTCATAGAGTTGAAGACAGTTTAGGGCCTTTCTCTGGATTAGGCTTTGGTTTAAGGAGATGTTGTAGCTGGTTTGATCTTCTATCCAGACCACTAAAATGTTTTCCCTATCAGCAATAAGGTTGTTTCTCTTATCATTTGTGTGTTCACTGGAGTAGCACATTTAATTTCCTTTAGGAAATTTTCCTTCACATTCACAACTTGGCTGTTTGGCACAAGAGGTCTAGTGTTCAGCTTATCTCAGCTTTTGACAAGTCTCAATCATTAGGCTTAATCATTTCTAGCTTTTGACTTAAAGTGAGAGAGATGTCACTCTTCCTTTCACTTGAACACCTAGAGGCCATTGTATGGTTATTAATTGGCCTATTTTCAATATTGTTGTGTCCTCGGGAATAGAGAGGCCTGAATAGAGGGAGAGAGATAAGGGAAGAGCCAGATAGCAAAGCAGTCAGAACACACACATTTATTAAGTTCACTGTCTTATATGGTTGCAGCTTGTGGTGCCCCAGAACAATTATAATGGTAACCTCAAAAATCACTGATTACAGATTACCATAACAGATATAACAATAATGAAAAAGTTGGAAATATTGCAAGAATTACCAAAATGTGACACAGAGACAAGAAGTAAGCAAACGCTGTTGGAAAAGTGGTGCTGATAGACTTGCTTGACATGAGTTGCCACAAATCTTTAATCTGTAGAAAAAAAATGCTGTATCTGTGAAGTGCAATAAAGCAAAGTACAATAAAACGAGGTGTACCTGTATATGTCTTCTCATTGTAGATGATATATACAATGAAGAGTATGCAAAACAAAATGCTAAGCCTCTCTTCTGCTTTCAACCCTTCTATTCTATATCCTTTCCTAACTATAACTCCTATAACTAGTGTTACAGATTCTTGCATCCTCTTTTCTATGTATGATTATGGATTCATACACATTATGTTATATGAAAACTTATGCATATAAATAAATGTCTATTAGAGTTCTCCAGAAAAACAGAACCAATAAAAATATATATACACACACACATATATATGTGTCTGTCTATATATGTATATGTGTGTATATGCATATATATGTATATGTGTGTGTGTGTGTGTGTGTATAAACAGTCATGATGTTTTGTTCAACAATGGACCACATATACAACAGTGGTACCATAAGATTATAATGAAGCTGAAATTTCCTATCACATAAATACTTATGTTACTATTTCCTTGTGCTATTCAGCACAGTAACATTTGTACAGATTTGGAACCTAGGAGCAATAGCCTGGCAATGGACACAACATTATCAAAGATTCTAATGCAAGAAAGCACATGATGCTTTGGGGTCAATAAGTAGTCCACTGCGCTTGAGTCAAGAATAGCCTCATGTAATGGACTTCTGTTTTTACTGCTATCCAGGATTCATTTATTTAACTTCTAGGAACAGCCATATTTTTCTCACCATCCTTCTCCCTTCAGTGGTGCATAGGGTCTGAATGACCCTATTTTGCTCCAAAGAGAGAAATGAGATTTTCATAGTACACTTAATTGCAATGACTGATGGAGGAGTGGGTAGGTAGCTTAATCTGCCCAATCAGCATTATTAGAGCTAATAGACAAGACCATTGCTATTGTCTTCTGCTAATGAACAAGGAAGTTTGTGACTCCCGGATCTGCTGGCAATCATTTTGTAATGATAATGGGACCAACAATGAAGCAGACCAAGAGATGGCAAGAGAGAGGTCAGATCCTTCTACTGTAACTGCAGATAGGTGTGTCTGGCATGGATGCTTCAAGGGCATTTCAAACTCAATGTGTCCCAAAGCAAACTCTTTATCTCCACATTATAATTCCCTTACCCATCTACCAAAACAAATTATTTTGTGTTCTCTACATTTATCAATGGTGTTACCATACACCCAGTTATCCAAATTAAAAAGTTGAGAGTCAGCCACAATTCTTCCTGCTCTGTAAATTCTACATTAGTCTGGATCGCCAACCCCTGAGGAGTCCATCTTAGTAATAACTTTCCATTCTCCCTCTCCATCCCTACACTCCTGACTTCACATCTCCCCAGAGGCCTCTGAGTCTGGAGATTAAGAATTTAATCTCTGCCATCAGATAAATTAGGATTCACATTCCTACTTTGGTCCTTATTAATTCCAGGATCTTTAACAAGTTCCTTAATATCTCTAACCTCAGTTTGCTCTTCTGTAAAATGGGGATAGTAATTATTCCTACCTGACAGTGTTGCAATTAGGATTATGTAAAATTATATGTAAAAAGCTTAGAAGAGCATGTGACACAGAGTAAGCAACCGTAAGTACTATTATTCTTATTCTGATAATCTTCTAATTAATCTCTCTTCCTCCAAACCCTCATTATTTTTTATCCTCTAAATGATTTCCAGAGTTCTGTAAATATGTTACTTACCTGAATAAAAAATATTGGTGGTTCTTCTAGTTTGTTTCTTCAAGCTACACAGACACAATACATTGGCAAATTGTGGAATTAATTTACTTTGTCTAGCCACCATATAGTCTACTTGAAGAGAAAAGATATCAGAGTGTGGCACATGTGGTTGACTAGAACCGTTTGATGGAACACTTTTTTTCAGGTTGGTGTGTGCACGCACATGAAATTGCATGTATGTGTGAACGAGAGAGAGAGACTGGGTCACAATATAAAATGTCTTACTGTGGTCATGGTAAACAAATTGAAATCCATTGGCCTATGGAGTAGAGTCCAATCACCTCAGCATATCTCTTCACCTCAGCATGCCTTTCAAGATAGTGATTCCAAACAAAGTCTGCATAATGACTGCATTGGACCCCTTGCCATGTCTCAAAGGTACATTTCTATATCTCCTTGTTTTGTTTTGTTTACTTTTTAAATAAATTTTATTGAGGAAAAAAATTATACACAATAAAATGTACCCATTTTAAGTATACAACATGGTAAGTTTTAACAAACACAGGCAGTCACAATCCAGATATAGAATATTTCCATCACCCCAAAATGCTTACTCATGTCCATTTGCAGTCATTCACTCTCCAACCTCTGGCCCTAGGTCACCACAGATCACTTTTCTGTTCATTGATTTTGTCCGTTCTTGAATTTTATATAAATGGGACCATACAGCATGTATTCTTGTGTCTGGTGTCTTTCACTCAGCCCAATGTTTCCGAGATTCATCCATGCTGTTGGGTATATCATCTGTTTGTTTCCTTTTATTCATGAGGAATATTCCATTTTATGGATATACCATGATTTGTTTATCCATTTTCCTACTGAGGGACATTTGAGTTATTTGTAGTTTTTGTCTATTATGAATAAAGCTTCTAGGAAAACATATGTACAAATCTTTGTGTGGATATATTTTCATTTCTCTTGGGTAAATATCTAGGAGTGGAATGGCTTGGTCTTCAGGAAAGTGTATAATTAATCCTATAAGAAACGCCAAACAGTTTTCCAAAATGGCTATACTATTTTATATTCCCACCAGCATTGTATGAGGGTTCCAGTTGTTCTACTTCCTTGCCAGTCAGTACTTGATATTTAGGTCTAATTTTAGCCATTCAAGTGGGTATACAGAGGCATCTCACTACAGTTTTAACTTGAGTTTTTCTCATGTCTAATGATGTTGAGCAACTTTTCATGTATCATTCTTGGTCATTCTTTTATCTTCTTTCATAAAATATCCTTTCAAATAATTTGCCTATTTTTATTGGGTTGTCTTGTTATATTCTTCAAAAATGAAATATTTACATATTCCTCACTTTTTTTATGTGATTCCCTGTGTGTTTGATGACCATCCGCTCTGTCTCTATCTGACATATTTTTTAAAGTCCGGCTCATAGCTCTCCTTCTCATTGGAGGCTTTTCCCCACCTCCCCAATGACTACTTTCTCTGGGCCCTCACAACATCTGGTTTCCACATTCCTCTGTAGTGGTCCTTACCAGATTGCATCATAATTCAGGGTTACATCCTGAACGCTGATAGAATAGAGCCTCTATCCTTCCCTAGATTGTGAGCTCCTTGAGAGCACAAGAGGAGTAATTTTCTCCTTTGAATCTTCCCAGGGCTTACTACAATATCTAGCATATTTAAGTACTCAGGCTTACCTGAGTACTTGAATGATTTAGATTCAGAAGCTAAGAGAAGGAATAGTGAATTACTGAGATTAAAGCCATGGAGGGATGAGTATGACTTCAGAGTATTGTGGGAAAATATACAGGAATTAATTCATTCATTCACTTATTTAACAAATATTCATTTGGCTCTTACTGTGTACCAGACATCTTAGATGCTAGGATGCAGAGATATATCAGCTAGACCAAATTTCTGCTATGGAATAACTTAGCCTATAGCAGGAAAGACAGATCCATTAATCAAAAGTTAAAGTACAGTGTGACAAGTATGATGACCAGGGAAACCCAGGATGCTAAGGGAGCTCATAGCATAATCTCTAACTGAGGCATTGAAATCAAAGGGGACTTTCTAAAGAAGTGCTATCTAAGCTCTGACCTAAAGGATGCGTCAAAGTGGCTCAAGTCAAAAAACAATAGAACAGCAGGTTATACAAAAGCCCTGAGATAACAAAGAAAAAGTTATTTCAGGGAATTGCAATAAGTGAGCAGAGCTAGAGAACTAGTTATTGGGTATAGGAAATAACTACAGAGGAAATTGCTGGTGATAATTCCATGAAATTATCAACAGATACAGGACAAAGAATGCTTACAATGTTTATTTTTGTCATGTGTGAGAATCTTTTTCATTCCCCCTCCACCATAATCCCACCTTTAACAACTACTTGTTTGATCTTGAGAAAATGAAACCTCTCTGTATCTGTTTCCTCATTTTTATCATGAAAAGAATAACTTCATAAAGTTGTGTGAAGTATGAACTAATGCAGGTAAAATACTGTGCCAGGAACTAGCTAGACACTCACCAAATGTGTTACTCCTCTTGGGCACAAACTCTGTTTTGCAGCAACCATATATCTAGGTGAGCCAAGTAACTAGTTATCAACAATAAGATATGAGCCCAAGGGTTAGGTCAGTTTTGGGCTAAGGCAGTTAAGATTAGGTGTGGCTTTCTCATGATCTCTCACTCTTTCTTTTTATGGTAACTCTGGAGTACACATGTTGAATATTCACTAGGAAGAAGCCTGGTTCTCTGAATGACTGCATGGAGCAGAGCCCCTTTGCACCACCCACACCTACCTTCTGCTTACCTCATTGGCCTGTGACATGTGGCAGCAAAACAAAGAAAAAAGAAAAAAAACTTGTATTATATTAAAAGACAAAGGATTTGGGGTTGTTTGTTACAGGGGTTATCCTATCCCGGTTTATTCAAACATTTAGCCCAAGCAAGGCACGGTGGCTCACACCTGTAATCCTGGCAGTTTGGGAGGCCGAGGCAGGTGGATCATTTGAAGTCAGGAGTTTGAGACTAGACTGGCCAACATGGTGAAACCCCATCTCTACCTAAAATACAAAAATTAGCCAGGTGTTGTGGCAGGCACCTATAATCCCAGCTACTCAGGAGGCTGAGGCAGGAGAATCACTTGAACCAGAAGGCAGAGATTACAGGAGGCAGAGATCGTGCCACTGCACTCTAGCCTGGGTGACAGAGCAAGACTCCATCTCAAAAACAAAAAACAAACAAACATTTAGCCCAATGTTTAGTGAATATTAAGCATGTAAAACATGTCAGCTGAGGATGCTATAATTGTTTGTTTTTTTTTTTTATTACATGAGACAATATGAGACAGTTATGCAGGCTCAAGCTCTGAAGTCAGACAGAATTGGGTCTGACTACTGAATCTACATTTACCAATTTTGTTTGTTTCCTTGGCTAAGTGGCATAGTCTCTTGTGCTTATTTTACTTACTCTTCTGTAAAATGAAGCTAATAACAGTGCCTACCTCATAAGGTCATGGTGAGCACTGAATGAGATAAAACATGCAAATCTTTTGTAACACCCACACATAGTAAGTGCTCAGTAAGTGGGAGCTACTAATAATATTGAGAATGGAATCTGATATTAGGGAACATTGAGGATTTGTTGCTGCATTTGTACGTCATGCAATCACTCCAGGAATGTTGTTCTTAATGCATATCCATAGTATTTTCAGGTCAGTAATTACTCTGACTGACAAAGATAATAATGTGTTAACAGATCAGGCCTCCAGTGCTCATAAGTTATTCTTTGTCTCTTTCCTCAACAAATCAGGGCTCAAGGGATTTGAGTTGTTATTGGCCTCCGAGGTTTTTCGATGGCTGGTTCTCACTGCTAATGCTCCTGGCATGCTCCATTTTCCCCAGTGCTACAAGTTGCAATCAACTCGTGCTGGCAGTTGACTTCTTTTAATATTTGTTGCTCCCTTTCTGCCTAGTACTTGTGGCTCTATCTTGACATGAAGCCATTCCTGTTATTGCCATTACTAACTAAATAGCCCTTGGACTCTAGCTGGGAAGCAGTACCATAAATTGCTTAGAGTTATCCTATTTCCTGCAAACAAAAATCCCGGCAGCTTTAGGCCCATTTTTACTTTATTATTTATACGACCAGACCATTTATTGCAGGATACGGCCTCTCCCTGGGTTGAAGTAGGGAAATTATTCCATTTCCTATTGTAAATGGTGCAACTCCTGATTCAGCAGCCTCAACAGGAGGCGTACTTGGAATGGAAGAATTTGCACATTTGTTGCTGAAAGTACAAATTCATTATCTGTGCCCTATTCTTCTTTGGCACTTAAAACAGAGTGAGATAAAAAGACAGGTTTTCATATCTCTTTAGCCATTCAGTCAGTTTATTGCTGGAGAGAGAAAGATGAAGAGAGATAGTGTGGACAGCACAGATTCATTGTAATGGTCTATTGGTTCCACTTAGTGAAGGCCTATTAATTGCATAATATGCATCTGTATCTGTGTCTTTCAAATAACATTTCTAACCACCTGGGGAACTGCTAAGAAGGCACAGAGGGACATATAAAGAATGGGTGCAATTAGAAAATTACCATCGAGGATGGAGAAAGGTTTGAAGGAGGACAAGGGAAAAATGCTCCTACTTCAATGCTGTAGGATTTTTTTAAATAGAAAAGTAATCTGTTTAACTATGAAAGCCTTTTTTGTAAATTGCTACACGAGTAACAGTGGCTAAGGGAAGTAAATTCACCAGTGGAGGAGAGGGTGTATTGTGAAAAGTAGAAGGCGAGCTGGGAGATTTCTGATTGACTGAAAAGGCACTTCTATTTTTCTATTTTGATAAAAATCTGCTACAATTATAGTTTTCATTCCTCTTTATTATTTCCCAGTGAAATTCCATTTTAATGAAATGTGGAAATTAATAACTACTTGATATGTTTTAACCCTTCCTAGTATCTTGTGTCCACTGAGAGACCCCAAACATCTCCTCTTGGCTGAGATTGTGCATCTCTGAGGAAGAGGAAACATCCTATTATCCCCATAAGAGAAGCTGCCAACTGGTGGAATACTTGTCATTTCCTGACAGTACCATTCATCTAGCATGTATTATTGCAGTATTATCTCCCTTAACAGACTATAAACTGCTAAAGAACAAAGGGATTTCTTTAAATATAATGTTTTGACTATCATACCTTAGGAAAAAGGAAAATAAGTACCTGAAATTTTTGAAAATATTTAGGTTTCTATTTATTTGAGAGAAGAAAATGAATAGCAACAGATCTTTTCTATTTTTATTTTAGATTTACTATATTTTGCTCTGCTAAAAAAGGCAAAGGGTTCAATAAGAAGTATCTCTGTTTCTAGAACATTCTCAAGCAGAAGAAACAAGCTGATTAGGAGGTAGTTTTTTTCTGATGTGACCAGTTTGATGAAGTGGATTAGTGAGGATCAGCCTCTCTCCTCTGGTATAAAGGGACTGAGAAATCATTGGGAGAACCAGAAACTGGTCTCTGACTAGCACACTTCTCTCCTCTGGATGATGCTTTGAAAACTAAGTCAACTCTTTGGTTTCTGAATAGAAGCCCAGCAGCAGATAAGTTGCAGTCCAAAAGGCTTGACGGATATGGCACCTATTGGTAGCCAGTTTCATTAAAGAAGGATACCTGGACAGCAAACTTATTTTACCTTGAGTCTAGAGGTGAATACCAAGGGAATAAGTGGTTGGTACCTCTACTTTAATCTTGGTCCTTCATATGCCCAATAAGTAAATGAGTCTCTGTTTCAGAAGTGTAAGTACTATCAGGAGTAATTAATTCCATTTTCTCTCCTGATAGTTGAGGCACTGTCGTGGGCTATTTCTGCTCCTAACCTGGGTCTTCTTGTGAATCCAGATCAAGATTTAAGGGTAAAACTGTGGTGATAAGACCCAGGGAGGAAAAGGTCATGCTGTCTTAAGCTCCATCAAAAGCAATTATGAACAGCAACAGGCTATGACATTCAGGACATCAGTACTAGGGAATAGCACTTAGAATTAAGACTTTAATTGGGTTTGTTAAAAGTATTGTACATAAAGACTTCCATAGTGTCTCTTGTAGCTTATACTAGAAAGATTTTGACTAAGCCGAATGTACTACCAGCCAGAAACCACCTAATCTTATGCTATAATGTTATTTTGGACTATGGATAACAGTCATATATGACTTTATTTTACTTATATCAACAAGCCTAGTATTTTATAGTTGTTAATTCAAAAGTACTTGTTAAATAAAATGGAATGGAACTAAATAGATCCTCTTGAAGAATCTAAAAATTAGCTGGACGTGGTGGCTCATGCCTGTAATTCCAGCATTTTGGGAGGCCAAGGTAGTCACATCACTTGAGCCCAAGGGTTTGAGACTACCCTGGGCAACATGGTAAAACCCCATCTCTACTGAAAAATAAATAAATAAAACATTTTTTTAAAAAAACCTACAATTTAGTGTATTTTCCATCGTATGACCATGCTTTGTGTGACTTTGTTATGGAGAAATGATACATTCAATTAGAAAATATATATACTTTGCCTTCCATCTACTGCAAGAGTGATCAAAATCGTTACCTTTGAGGAACAACTTTTCAAAGGCAAGTTTGCTGTCATATACAAGACGTAGTGGAGAATCATAATTAAGTCATGTAATATCACTGATTAAACAAAGGTATATCATGGAGACCAAAAGAAACATATTATATGATAGCCATTTCTGTAATTCCAGCTACTTAAGAGGCTGAGGCACAGGATTACTTATGCCCAAAAATTTGAGGTTGCAGTGAGCTATAATTGTGCGACTGCACTCCAACCTGGGTGACAGAGTGAGACCTTGTCTCTAAAAAAAAGAAAAAGTGCTGCTGGGGTGAGGGTGACAGATAAGATACCTGACCAGACACAGCCAGGAAGTCTTGCTCCAACCAAAAGAAACCAAATTATCAAAAAAACCACCACATTTTAGCAGATCTTCGGAGAGAAAATGCCAAGAGTGGATGGAGAGGCAATGCTGAAGCTGAGGCTGAAGTGGGAGGAAGCTGCGAACCCTGCATGGGGTACCTGAACACCAGGGCAAGTTTATGGCCCAGAATGGCTCCTGGGAAAGGGGTGAGTGAGGGAACTGAGGGACTGCTCACTTTTACCATGGACCTCTGGGATCCTAGCTATAAGGGGACCCCACATCCCCCATGGATGTATGAGCTGGCAGGGGAAATCTCCCTGGGGTACAGGCAGAAATAGGTCTTCAGACAGTGTGGAGCCTGGGAGCTTTTGTGCATCAGACAGCTCCAGCAGAGAGTGGCCATAGACACCCATCACCCAGGGCTTCTCATCCCTCTCCAGCAGGCACATGACCTAACTGTCCTCCAAGCCAGGAAAGAGTGGAGCCAGCTTCGCTGGGGGACTGGGACATCTGCTCGGTGATGTCTTCTGCCTGGCAGCTCCTCCCAGGGCTCATGCCTAGCTGCCCTGTAGAAGTGAGTGCACAGCACAGCCTCTAAAGCCTAGCCTGAGTGCAGTGCTGCACCTGAGTACTTCCCCAGTGAACAGGAGCACAATGGATCCCCCAGTGCAGCTAGAACCTGACTGTGAGCCACAAGGCATCCTGGTGCCCCAGGACTGTGGTGCACAGCTTGGGAGTATGAAGCCAAGATCTGTGGCCAGCACTAGAGCTGTGGAGGAGGCTGCACCCTCAGACCACTGAGAGGGGAGAGATGTGCAGGTTCTCAGGCCAGGGCAGAGAACTTGCCCAGGGTGTGTCTCCTCCACAGGGCCGGTTCAGAAAGGTTATGGCATATCTCCCTGCTGCAGCTTCTACCTGACAGGGCCCCACAGCCCAGGAGACCTAACAAAAGAAGTGCACATGCAGTGTAAGTCTTCAGAGGGAGATCCACCAAGGCCCAGGAGTGGATCTGATGAGGGGACCATCTCTCCCTCCCCCACAACAACAACAGAGCATCCCCGCAAAGACAAGGAAATACAAAAGAGTCCCATGGCTGGGTATTAACCTAGCTACCAGCCATTACACTTAACCGCCATCTACTGGATCACAGTCCAAACTACAACAACAAAAATTATCCTGCTAATACATACACCTGTGAAACCAAGTTCAAGAATTCACCCACACATAAAGATACTGTACAGAGCCCTGGCCCTCTAAAAGCATTCAGAAATGAAGCCAACTGACTATACTCAACTTTAACCACAATTAAAAGAACACCAACTCCACCCCCCGACCACCAGATGAGAAGAAAAGAGTTCTGGCAATTCAAAAAGCCAGAATGTCCTCTTACTTCCAAATGAGTACACTAGCTCCCCAGCAATAGTTCTTAACCAGTCTAAAATGACTAGAATGATTGACATAAAGTTCAGACTCAATGGCAAGGAAGCCCATCAAAATTCAGGAGAAAGTTAAAACCCAATCCAAGGAATCCAGTAAAATGATCCAAGAGCTGAACTAAAAAAACTTTTAGTTTACTTTGGTTCTTTCTTAAAATAGCTATTTTTGAGGTTTGAAAACCTCACTGTAAGAATTTCATAATACAAATAGAAGTATTACCACTTGAATAGACCAAGCTGAGGTAAGAATCCCAGAGCTTGAAGACTGGTTCTTTAAATCAATTCAGTCAGATGAAAATAAAGAAAAAAGAATTTTTAAAAAATGAATAAAACCTCCAAGAAATATGAGATTATGTAAGGAGAACAAATCAACAATTCATTAGCATTCCTGAGAGAGAAGAAAGAATAAGCAACTTGGAAACTATATTTGAGGATATAGTCCATGAAAATTTCCTTAATCTCACTAGGCACATTGACAGGCAAATCCAAGAAATGCAGAGAACCCCAACTAGATACTACACAAGATGGCCAGCCCTAAGGCACATATTCATAAGATTCACTAAGGTCGATACAAAAGAAAAAAAGCTTAAAGGCACCTAGACAGAAGGGTCAAGTCACATAAAGAGATAACCTTATCAGGCTAGCAGCAGACATCTAAGCAGAACTTGTATAAGTCAGAAGAGATTGAGGGCCTATTTTCAGCATCCTTAAAGAAAAGAAACTCCAACCAAGAATTTCTCCTAAACTTCATAAGTGAAGGAGAGGTAAAATCCTTCTCAGATGAGCAAATTCAGAGGGAATACATTTTAACTAGACCAGCCTTACAAAAAGGTCCTTAAGGGATTGCTATATGGAATCAAAAGAATGACACTTGTTACCACAAAAACATGCTTAAGCACATAGCTCACAGGCAGTATAAAGCACCTATACAATCAAGTCTATATAACTACCAGCTAACAATGCAATGACATGATCATAATCACACATATCAATACTAACCATGAATGTAAATGGATTAAACAAACCACTTAAAAGTCACAGAGTGGCAAACTGGATAAAAACACAAGACCCAACAATCTGTTGTCTTTAAGACAGCCATCTCCCATGCAGTGACACCTACAGGCTCAAAGTAAAAGGATGGAAAAAGAGCTACCATGCAAACAAAAAAAAAACAAAAAAGAGCAGGAGTCGCTATTCTTTTATCAGACAAAACAGTCATTAAACCAATAAAAATTAAGGAAAGCAATGAAGGATATTACATAATGATAAAGGGTACAATCCAACAAGAAACTTAACTCTTCTAAATATATACACAGCCAACACTGGGGCACCCAGTTCATAAAACAATTTCTTCTTAACCTATGAAAAGACTTAGACAAGCACATAATAATAGTGGGATACTTCAACTCCCCATTGACAACATTAGACAGATCATCAAGCCAGAAAACTAACCAAAAGACCCTGGGCTTAAACTCGACACTTGAGCAACTGGACCTAAGAGACATCTACAGAACACTCCATTCAACAACCACAGAACATTCATTCTTCTCGTCTGCACATGGGATCCAGATAAAGCATGTTAACAGGAAAGTTTATAGCCCTAAACACTTGTATCAAGAAGTAAGTTAGAAAGATTTCAAATTAACTATCAACACTTTTTCCTAAAGTAACTAGGAAAAAAAAGAACAAACAAATCCCAAAGCTAGCAGAAGAAAACAAACAACTAAAATTGGAGAGGAGCTTAATGAAATTAAGATGCAAAAATCTATACAAAAGATCAGTGAAACCAAGAGTTGGTTTCTTGAAAAAATAAACAAGATCAATAAACTGCTAGCTAGATTAACAAATAAAAAAGGGAAGATCCAAATAAGTACCCTCAGAAATTACAAAGATGACATTACCACTCATCCTACTGAAATACAAAATATACAAAAGATCTTCAAAGAATACTATGAACAACTCTATGCACACAAATTAGAAAATATAGAGGAAATGGATAAATCCAGGAAACACACAATATCTCAAGATTGAATCAGGAAGAGATTAAAACTCTGAATAGACCAATACTGAACTCTGCAATTGAATCAGTAGTAAAAAACCTACCAACTAAAAAAAAGCCCTGGACCAGATGGATTCACAGCCAAATTCTACCAAATGTATAAAGAAAAGCTAGTATCAGTCCTACTAAAACTATTCCAAAAAGTTGAGGAGGAAGGATTCCTCTCTAATTCATTCTATGAAGCCAGCATCAGCCTAATACCAAATCTGAAAGTGACATGACAAAGAAAACGTCAGGCTAATATCCCTGATTAACATCAACACAAAAATCTCAACAAAATACTAGCAAACCAAATCTAGTACCACATCAAAATATTAATTCACCAAAATCAAGTAAGCTGTATTCCTGGCATGCAAGGTTGGTTCAACATATAGAAATCAATAAATGTGATTCACCACATAAACAGAATTAAAAACAAAAACCATATGATCATCTCAAGAGATGTAGAAAAAGCTTTTGATAAAATCCAACATAATTTCATGATAAAAACCCTCAACAGCTTAGGCAGTGAAGGAACATACCTCCAAATAATAAGAGCAATGTATGACAAACCCGCAGCCAGTATCATACTGAAAGGACAAAAGCTCGAAGAATTCCTCTTGAGAAACTGAACAAGACAAAGATGCCCGTTCTCACCATTCCTCTTCAATATAGTACTGGGGGTGCTGGGCAGAGCAATCAGGAAGAGAAAGAAATAAAGGCATCCAAATAGGAAAAGAAGAAGTCAAACTATGTCTCTTCATAGATGATATGATTCCATACCTTGAAAACACTAAAGACCCCACCTAAAGGTGACTAAAACTGATAAATTACTTTAGTGAGATTTCACAATACAAAATCCATTTACAAAAATCAGTTGCATTTCTGTACACCAATAACATCAAGGCTGAGAATCAAATCAAGGACACAATCCTATTCACAATGGCCACAAAGAAAATGAAATACCTAGGGATATAGCTAAGTAAGGAGGTGAAAGATCTCTGCCAGGGAAACTACAAAACATTGCTGAAAGAAATTAGAGACGATACAAATAAATGGAAAATTGGAAGAATTGATAACATAAAAATGATTATACTGCCCAAAGCAATATACAGACTCAGTACCATTCCTATGAAATCACCAACATCATTCTTCACAGAATTAGGAAAAAAAAACTATTCTAAAATTATTTTAAATTATTTTGGAACCAAAAAAGCCTAAATAGCCAAAGAAATTCTAAGCAAATAGAACAATGCCAGGGGCATCAAACTACCCAAATTCAAAGTATAGTATAAGGCTACAGTAATTAAAACAGCATAGTACTGGTACATAAACAGACATATGGAACAAAATAGAAAACTCAGAAATACAACTGCACACCTACAGCCATCTGATCTTCTACAAGACCAACAAAAAAAAGGAATGGGGAAAGGACTCCCCATAATAAATGGGAAAATTTATTAGGCATATGCAGAAGAATGTAACCAGACCCTTACTTTTCACCATATACAAAAATTAACCAAGAAAGGTTAAATATTTAAATGTAAGACCACAAACTATACAAATTCTAAAAGAAAACCTAGGAAATACCCTTCTTGACATTGGCTTTGGCAAAGAATTTTTGGCTAAGTCCCTAAAAACAATTACAACAAAAATGAAAATTGACAAGTGGGGCCTAATTAAACTAAAGAGCTTCTGCACAGCAAAAGAAACCATCAACAGAGTAAACAGTCAACCTACACAATGGAAGAAAATATTTGAAACTCTGCATCCAACAGAGGTCTAGTATTCAGAATCTATAAGGAATTCAAACAAATCAACAAGCAAAAAGCAAATAACCCCATTTTAAAAATGGGCAAAGGACATGAACAGACACTTGTCAAAAGATGACATACACCAGCAGCCAAGAAACATAAAAAATACTCATTGTTACTAATCATTAGAAAGATGCAAGTCAAAACCACAATGAAATATCATCTTATACCAGTCAGAATGGCTATTATTTAAAAGTCAAAAAACAACAGACGTTGGTGAGACTGCAGAGAAAGGGAAATGCTTATACATGATTGGGGGATATGCAAACTAGTTCAGTCACTATGGAAAGCCGTTTGTAGATTTCTTGAAGAACTTAAAACAGAACTACCATGGGACCTAGTAATCCCATTACTGGGTGTATACCCAAAGGAAAATAGATCATTATATCAAAAAGACACACGTACTCATGTTCATTGCACACTATTCACAATAGGAAAGACATGGACTCAACCTAGGTGCCTATCAATGGTGGACTGAATTTAAAAAAGCATGATACATATATGCCTTAGAATACTGCACAGCCGGTGAATGTTGCGAATAGGAACAGCTCCGGTCTACAGCTCCCAGCGTGAGCGACACAGAAGACGGGTGATTTCTGCAATTCCATCTGAGGTACCGTGTTCATCTCACTAGGGAGTGCCAGACAGGACAGTGGGCACAGGTCAGTGGGTGAGTGCACCGTGTGCCAGCCGAAGCAGGGGCGAGGCATTGCCTCACTCGGGAAGCGCAAGGGGTCAGGGAGTTCCCTTTCCAGGGGTGACAGACAGCACCTGGAAAATTGGGCCACTCCCACCCAAATACTGTGCTTTTCCGATGGGCTTAGGAAACGGTGCCCCAGGAGATTATAGCCTGCACCTGGCTCAGAGGGTCCTATGCCCATGGAGTCTCACTGATTGCTAGCACAGCAGTCTGAGATCAAACAGCAAGTCGGCAGCGAGGCTGGGGGAGGGGCACCCGCCATTGCCCAGGCTCGCTTAGGTAAACTAAGCAGCCAGGAAGCTTGAACTGGGTGGAGCCCACCACAGCTCAAGGAGGCCTGCCTGCCTCTGTAGGCTCCACCTCTGGGGGCAGGGCACAGACAAACAAAAAGACAGCAGTAACCTCTGCAGACTTAAATGTCCCTGTCTGACAGCTTTGAGGAGAGCAGTGGTTCTCCCAGCATGCAGCTGGAGATCTGAGAATGGGCAGACTGCCTCCTTAAGTGGGTCCCTGACCCCTGACCCCCGAGCAGCCTAACTAGGAGGCACCCCCCAGCAGGGGCAGACTGACACCTCACACGGCCGGCCAGGTGCTCCAACAGACCTGCAGCTGAGGGTCCTGTCTGTTAGAAGGAAAACTAACAGAAAGGATATCCATACCAAAAACCCATCTGTACATCACCATCATCAAAGACCAAAAGTAGATAAAACCACAAAGATGGGGAAAAAACAGAGCAGAAAACTGGAAACTTTAAAAACCAGAGTACCTCTCCTCCTCCAAAGGAACGCAGTTTCTCACCAGCAATGGAACAAAGCTGGACGGAGAATGACTTTGACGAGCTGAGAGAAGAAGGCTTCAGACGATCAAATTACTCCGAGCTACGGGAGGATATTCAAACCAAAGGCAAAGAAGTTGAAAACTTTGAAAAAAATTTAGAAGAATGTATAACTAGAATAACCAATACAGAGAAGTGCTTAAAGGAGCTGATGGAGCTGAAAACCAAGGCTCGAGAACTATGTGAAGAATGCAGAAGCCTCAGGAGCTGATGCGATCAAACGGAAGAAAGGGTATCAGCCCTGGAAGATGAAATGAGTGAAATGAAGTGAGAAGGGAAGTTTAGAGAAAAAAGTATAAAAAGAAACGAGCAAAGCCTCCAAGAAATGTGGGACTATGTGAAAAGACCAAATCTACGTCTGATTGGTGTACCTGAAAGTAACGGGGAGAATGGAAACAAGTTGGAAAACACTCTGCAGGATATTATCCAGGAGAACTTCCCCAATCTAGCAAGGCAGGCCAACATTCAGATTCAGGAAATACAGAGAACACCACAAAGATACTCCTCGAGAAGAGCAACTCCAAGACACATAATTGTCAGATTCACCAAAGTTGAAATGAAGGAAAAAATGTTAAGCGCAGCCAGAGAGAAACATCAGGTTATCATCAAAGGGAAACCCATCAGACTAACAGCGGATCTCTCGGCAGAAACCCTACAAGCCAGAAGAGAGTGGGGGCCAATATTCAACATTCTTAAAGAAAAGAATTTTCAACCCACAATTTCATATCCAACCAAACTAAGCTTCATAAGTGAAGGAGAAATAAAATACTTTACAGACAAGCAAATGCTAAGAGATTTTGTCACCACCAGGCCTGCCCTAAAAGAGCTCCTGAAGGAAGCGCTAAACATGGAAAGGCACAACCGGTACCAGCCACTGCAAAATCATGCCAAAATGTAAAGACCATCGAGACTAGGAAGAGACTGCATCAACTAACGAGCAAAATAACCAGCTAACATCATAATGACAGGATCAAATTCACACATAACAATATTAACTTTAAATGTAAATGGACTAAATGCTCCAATTAAAAGACACAGACTGGCAAATTGGATAAAGAGTCAAGACACATCAGTGTGCTGTATTCAGGAAACCCATCTCACGTGCAGAGACACACAGAGGCTCAGAATAAAAGGATGGAGGAAGATCTACCAAGCAAATGGAAAACAAAAAAAGGCAGGGGTTGCAATCCTAGTCTCTGATAAAACAGACTTTAAACCAACAAAGATCAAAAGAGACAAAGAAGGCCATTACATAATGGTAAAGGGATTAATTCAACAAGAAGGGCTAACTATCCTAAATATATATGCACCCAATACAGGAGCACCCAGATTCATAAAGCAAGTCCTGAGTGACCTACAAAGAGACTTAGACTCCCACACATTAATAATGGGAGACTTTAACACACCACTGTCAACATTAGACAGATCAACGAGACAGAAAGTCAACAAGGATACCCAGGAATTGAACTCAGCTCTGCGCCAAGCGGACCTAATAGACATCTATAGAACTCTCCACCCCAAATCAACAGAATATATATTTCTTTCAGCACCACACCACACCTATTCCAAAACTGACCACATACTTGGAAGTAAAGCTCTCCTCAATAAATGTAAAAGAACAGAAATTATAACAAACTATCTCTCAGATCACAGTGCAATCAAGCTAGAACTCAGGATTAAGAATCTCACTCAAAACCGCTCAACTACATGGAAACTGAACAACCTGCTCCTGAATGACTACTGGGTACATAACGAAATGAAGGCAGAAATAAAGATGTTCTTTGAAACCAACGAGAACCAAGACACAACATACCAGAATCTCTGGGATGCATTCAAAGCAGTGTGTAGAGGGAAATTTATAGCACTAAATGCCCACAAGAGAAAGCAGGAAAGATCCAAAATTGACACCCTAACATCACAATTAAAAGAACTAGAAAAGCAAGAGCAAACACATTCAAAAGCTAGCAGAAGGCAAGAAATAACTAAAATCAGAGCAGAACTGAAGGAAATAGAGACACAAAAAACCCTTCAAAAAATTAATGAATCCAGGAGCTGGTTTTTTGAAAGGATCAACAAAATTGATAGACCGCTAGTAAGATTAATAAAGAAAAAAAGAGAGAAGAATCAAATAGATGCAATAAAAAATGATAAAGGGGATATCACCACCGATCCCACAGAAATACAAACTACCATCAGAGAATACTACAAACACCTCTACGCAAATAAACTAGAAAATCTAGAAGAAATGGATAAATTCCTCAACACATACACCCTCCCAAGACTAAACCAGGAAGAAGTTGAATCTCTGAATAGACCAATAACAGGAGCTGAAATTGTGGCAATAATCAATTGCTTACCAACCAAAAAAAGTCCAGGACCAGATGGGTTCACAGCCGAATTCTACCAGAGGTACAAGGAGGAACTGGTACCATTCCTTCTGAAACTATTCCAATCAATAGAAAAAGAGGGAATCCTCCCTAACTCAGTTGATGAGGCCAGCATCATCCTGATACCAAAGCCTGGCAGAGACACAACCAAAAAAGAGAATTTTAGACCAATATCCTTGATGAACATTGATGCAAAAATCCTCAATAAAATACTGGCAAACAGAATCCGGCAGCACATCAAAAAGCTTATCCACCATGATCAAGTGGGCTTCATCCCTGGGATGCAAGGCTGGTTCAATATACGCAAATCAATAAATGTAATCCAGCATATAAACAGAACCAAAGACAAAAACCACATGATTATCTCAATAGATACAGAAAAGGCCTTTGACAAAATTCAACAACCCTTCATGCTAAAAACTCTCAATAAATTAGGTATTGATGGGACGTATCTCAAAATAATAAGAGCTATCTATGACAAACCCACACCCAATATCATACTGAATGGGCAAAAACTGGAAGCATTCCCTTTGAAAACTGGCACAAGACAGGGATGCCCTCTCTCACCACTTCTATTCAACATAGTGTTGGAAGTTCTGGCCAGGGCAATTAGGCAGGAGAAGGAAATAAAGGGTATTCAATTAGGAAAAGAGGAAGTCAAATTGTCCCTGTCTGCAGATGACATGATTGTATATCTAGAAAACCCCACTGTCTCAGCCCAAAATCTCCTTAAGCTGATAAGCAACTTCAGCAAAGTCTCAGGATACAAAATCAATGTGCAAAAATCACATGCATTGTTATACACCAATAACAGACAAACAGAGCCAAATCATGAGTGAACTCCCATTCACAATTGCTTCAAAGAGAATAAAATACCTAGGAATCCAACTTACAAGGGATGTGAAGGACCTCTTCAAGGAGAACTACAAACCACTGCTCAAGGAAATAAAAGAGGATACAAACAAATGGAAGAACATTCCATGCTCATGGGTAGGAAGAATCAATATCATGAAAATGGCCATCCTTCCCAAGGTAATTTACAGATTCAATGCCATCCCCATCAAGCTACCAATGACTTTCTTCACAGAATTGGAAAAAACTACTTTAAAGTTCATATGGAACCAAAAAAGAGCCCGCATCGCCAAGTCAATCCTAAGCCAAAAGAACAAAGCTGGAGGCATCACACTACCTGACTTCAAACTATACCACAAGGCTACAGTAACCAAAACAGCATGGTACTGGTACCAAAACAGAGATATAGATCAATGGAACAGAACAGAGCCATCAGAAATAATGCCACATATCTACAACTATCTGATCTTTGACAAACCTGAGAAAAACAAGCAATGGGGAAAGGATTCCCTATTTAATAAATGGTGCTGGGAAAACTGGCTAGCCATATGTAGAAAGCTGAAACTGGATCCCTTCCTTACACCTTATACAAAAATCAATTCAAGATGGATTAAAGACTTAAATGTTAGACCTAAAACCATAAAAACCCTAGAAGAAAACCTAGGCATTACCATTCAGGACATAGGCATGGGCAAGGACTTCATGTCTAAAACACCAAAAGCAATGGCAACAAAAGCCAAAATTGACAAATGGGATCTAATTAAACTCAAGAGCTTCTGCACAGCAAAAGAAACTACCATCAGAGTGAACAGGCAACCTACAAAATGGGAGAAAATTTTCGAAACCTACTCATCTGATAAAGGGCTAATATCCAGAATCTACAATGAACTCCAACAAATTTACAAGAAAAAAACAAACAACCCCATGAAAGAGTGGGCAAAGGACATGAACAGACACTTCTCAAAAGAAGACATTTATGCAGCCAAAAAACACATGAGAAAATGCTCACCATCACTGGCCATCAGAGAAATGCAAATCAAAACCACAATGAGATACCATCTCACACCAGTTAGAATGGCAATCATTCAAAAGTCAGGAAACAACAGGTGCTGGAGAGGATGTGGAGAAATAGGAACACTTTTACACTGTTGGTGGGACTGTAAACTAGTTCAACCCTTGGGAAGTCAGTGTGGCGATTCCTCAGGGATCTAGAACTAGAAATTCCATTCGACCCAGCAATCCCATTACTGGGTATATACCCAAAGGACTATAAATCATGCTGCTATAAAGACACATGCTCACGTATGTTTATTGTGGCATTATTCACAATAGCAAAGACTTGGAACCAACCCAAATGTCCAACAATGATAGACTGGATTAAGAAAATGTGGCACATATACACCATGGAATACTATGCAGCCATTAAAAATGATGAGTTCATGTCCTTTGTAGGGACATGGATGAAATTGGAAATCATCATTCTCAGTAAACTATCCCAAGAACAAAAAACCAAACACCCCATATTCTCACTCATAGGTGGGAATTGCACAATAAGAACACATGGACACAGGAAGGGGAACATCACACTTCAGGGACTGTTGTGGGGTGGTGGGAGGGGGGAGGGATAGCACTGGGAGATATACCTAATGCTAGATGATGAGTTATTGGGTGCAGCGCACCAGCATGGCACATGTATACATATGTAACTTACCTGCACATTGCGCACATGTACCGTAAAACCTAAAGTATAATAATAATAATAAATTTTTAAAAAGAATACTGCACAGCCATAAAAAGGAATGAAATCATGTCCTTTGCAGCAACAAAGAGGGAGCCATAATCCTAAGTGAATTTGTGCAGGAACAGAATACCAAATACTTTATGTTCTCACTTATAAGTAGGACCTACACATTGAGCACACATGGATAAACAAGGGAACAATAGACCCTGTGGACTATTAAAAGGGGATGGGTTGAAAAACTACCTATTGGGTACTATACTTAGTACCTAGGTGCAATATACCCATGTAACAATCCTGCACATGTACCCCTTGTATCAAAAGTAAAATCTGAAATTTTTAAAAAGAAAGAAATATAATGTGGATTGGTTAAAACAAACCTTCTGAGATATAAATGACTAAGTTGTAGTTTCTTGTCACTAGGACCCATTACTGATGAAACCATTCACGTATTTTCATCTGCCTGTTCTTAACATAGGAAAATAAACATGAAAGAGAGATTAGTTTTCTATCACCTTTATCTCCAAATCTCAGATTACTCTAGTCATTGGTTGGAGATGGAAGGAGAGAATCCACCTCCAAGTAGCTAAAGGCAAGAAAAAAAGGAAAACATTGATGTTATTATAGCATAAAACATAGTCAGTAAAATCTTCAATGGGGAAAAATCAACCAAACCAAAATCTTTGTTTGAGAAAATATAAAACCAAACCAAACTGAAAAATACTGGAAAGAAAAATTCCCAAGTATCCCCCATAAGGCAGTGTATCATTTATTATCACTTAGTATACTAGGTGATGCGAGGCCAGCTCTACAGTAGCTGAATCATTCTCCTAATGAAGGGTCTTCTTATATTTCCAAGGCATGGAACACATAGAAAATAATAAATCTGGAAAGAGTAGTAAATACTTACTGTGCACACAAATGACCTGCAAGGGTTCAAGAAACCCCAAGGCCAATGAAGTGTGCATTTCAAAACTATTCTCTCTAGAAAAGTGGTCAGCAAACATTTTTTGTAAAGGAACAGTTAATATTTTATTTAAGTTTGTTCTAAATCGCTCTCTGTCTCAACTATTCAACTTCAATGTTTTAGCATGAAAGCAGCTATATATAAATATACAGATAAGTGGCCATGGTTGTGTTCAATAAAACTTTGTTTATAAAAACAGTAAGTACTAGGGCTTGGTCCACTGGCTATTGTTTGCCAACACTCTCCAGAAGAATGAAATGGTAACTGAGTGAATAGGCTCTGGACCTCATCATCCCCAATACACCACACATACACATACACACATACACACACTTCAACCAAAGAAAATCTATATTTATCTCTTTTACATATTTAATTTCCATGTGAGGTTTTGTTTGAGAATAGTTAGTTCTATTACACAATTGAAAAACAAATAAATAAAGCTATGAAAACCAGTTCGGTAAACATTTATTATAAAATATATGTGTTTTATATACGTATATAAACATATATACATATATAAACACATAATTATAAAATATATGTGTTTATTATAATAGTAGTAGTATTCAACTAAATTCTACTATGTTTTTCAAAATGTAAGTCAAGATTCAAGATAGAAATGTACTTGGAAAGAAGTTTCAGCCCTTTTATTTACCTGTTTAAACAACTGATGAATTTAGAAACAAACTTTCATGGGGTACCTGAATATGGGGAAAGTTTCTGAAAATTTAGGGTGGGACAGATGCCATCAGGATGGCTGACTAAAGGCACCCAACATTTGCCTCCCCCACGAAGAAGGACCAAAACAGCAAGAAGATAACAATACATTGAATAGAGTGCCAAAGGAGAATGCTAGAATTCAGCAGGAAAGTGACAGGAACCCTCTGACGCATAAAAACTCAAAATGACAGTATAAAGAGGAAAGAAAAGCTAGGGCAAGGATTGGCTCAGAGCCAGGAGTGACTCTTTAGTGCAAGGAAAAGATAAGCAAGAGATCCTCAACAGTTCACATTTCCACCACCAATGCTTGCAATATTAGCTACAGGACAACATCTCAGCCCTCACTTGCCCTGAGCTGGTACAGGGAGCTTCTTGCAGTCTACACAACTACATTGTCTCAGAAAGAGAATTCATTCTACATCCCACCCACGTCCCCTGAGACCCAAGAAGCTGTATAATGACACCATTTCGAGATCTGACCCAACAACAGACTACTTTCTGCTCTGGGGTCCAACAACTCCTGCATTCCCCCACATCCCTGGTGGGCCATGATGACATTCCCCCCCCAACATCAGTTCAGAGGGCTTCAGTGTTGTGTTATGTACTAAACCCAGCAGTGTGACTGTATCCCTAGCACCTGAACCCACACAGCTCCCTACATCCCAGGGAGCAAATGGTCCAGTACCCCAGGGAGGCTTCCCACAGGGAATAGGTAAGCATGAAATCCCCAGAACCTGAACATAACCTGACTGGAGCCACTGCCACTGATATTGACCCTGCCGCCTCCAGCAACAAGGCCACCACACACCCATGCATGCCACCCAGGGGTATAAAACCCAGCCCATCCAAGCCATTGACACCACCACAGGAACCCACATACACCACCCAGAGTCCCATGGACCAGTGCACTCAGCCCATTGTCATCACTCAGCCCATTGTCATTGACACCTGTCCGTATCACCCAAGAGCCCAAAAAAGGGGTCCACATGGCCCACTGCTACCACTACACCCATATGGCCCACCTGGAGCCCCTGGACACATCTGCCCAAGGCCTGCTGCTACTACCACCAATGACTGCAAGCATTTCCTGAGAACCTGAAGACTGTGCATTTGGGGCTTCTGCCACCACTGCACATGCCTATATACAACAATAAGTGGTTTAGGGATCTCATCCAGGGCCCATGACCACCACAGCCAGTACCCACCCATGCCACCCAGGGGCCTAAGGTCTGGCCCACCCAGTGATCCATTCCCCAGCAGACCCTCACCACAGCCTCTACAAACAATTGCAACCTAAGTCACTGAGGAACTTCCAGAAACCGATGGCATTGATTACAGTAGAAAAAAAATAATAACACAGAGACTACACTGCAGGACCCATCCAGAACCAAAGCCAAAATACCCTACCCAACTGACACTATAGATCCATCTACAGGAAAAGATATTTCCCTGTAAAAGCTAGTCTTTAAAAATGAAATTGGTGATCATTAAAAAGTCAGGAAACAACAGGTGCTGGAGAGGATGTGGAGAAATAGGAACACTTTTACACTGTTGGTGGGAGTGTAAATTAGTTCAACCACTGTGGAAAACAGTGTGGTAATTCCTAAAGGATCTAGAACTAGAAATACCATTTGACCCAGCAATTCCATTACTGGGTATCTATCCAAAGGATTATAAATCATTCTACTAGAAAGACACATGCACATGTATGTTTATTGTGCCACTGTTCACAATAGCAAAGACTTGGAACCAACCCAAATGCTCATCAATGATAGACTGGATAAAGAAAATGTGGCACATATACACCATGGAATACTATGCAGCCATAAAAAAGAATGAGTTAATGTCCTTTGCAGAGACATGGATGATGCTGGAAGCCATCATTCTCAGCAAACTAACACAAGAACAGAAAACCAAACACCACATGTTCTCACTCACAAGTGGGAGTTGAACAATGAAAACACGTGGACACAGGGAGGGAAACATCACACACTAAGGCCTGTCAGGGAGTGGGGGACTAGGGGAGGGATAGCATTAGGAGAAATACCTAACGTAGGTGATGGGTTGATGGGCGCAGCAATCCACCATGGCACGTGTATACCTATGTAACAAACCTGAACGTTCCATACATGTACCCCAGAACTTAAAGTATAATTTTTAAAAAAATGTAATCAGTGACTGTTACACCAGATGGGTATATATTGACATGAAAACACAAGAAACATGAAAACATAAGGAAACACAACACCCCAATGGGACACAATAATTCTTCAGTAAACAATCCTAAATAACAGGAAATCTATGCAATGCCTAAAAAGAATTCAAAATAATGATCTTAAGAAATCTCAGTGAGATACAAGATAATACAGATAGACAATATGAAGAAATTAAAAAAACAAATAATGATCTGAATAAGAAATTTAACAAGATAAATATCATAAAAAAAACCAAACACAAATTCTGAACTGAAGAAAACAGTGAATGACATAAAAATATAATTGCAAGCTTCAACAATATAATAGATCAAGCAGAACAAATAATTTCTGAACTTGAAGACAAGTCTTTTGAAATAACTCAGTCAGACAAAGAAAAAAATAGTTAAAAGAATGAAAATTCAGTGTGACATATGGGGCACCATCAGGAAAACAAATATTTGAATTTTGGGAATCCAGCAGAAGAGATGAGAAAAGACATGGAAAACCTATTTAGTAAAATAATAGCTGAAAACATTCCAAGTCTTGTAAGACATATAGACATTTAGATACAGAAAGCTCAAAGGTCTTCAAATAGATTCAACCCAAAAAGGTCCTCTCTGAGGCGCATTATAGGAAAACTGTCAAAAGTCAAAGACAAAGACAGAATTCTAAAAACAGCAAAAGAAATATCACCAAGTCACATATGAGGGAATCTCCATCAGACTAACAGCAGATTTCTTATTAGAAACTTTACATACCAGGAGAGAAGGAGATAATATATCCAAAGTGCTGAAAAAATAATTGTGAGCCAAAAATACTATATCCAGCAGAGCTGTCCCACAGAAATGGAGGAGAAACAAAGTATTTCCCAGATAGGCAAAAACTGAGAGAATTCATCACAACTAGACTAGTACTACAAGAAACACTTAAAGGAGTTCTACCTCTAGAAGCAAAAGGACAATCAACCATCTATCATCACTAAAACACACAAAAGTATAAAACTTACTGATAGGGCAGATGCACAAATAAGAAATAAAAAAGAATCAAACATTATTAGCACAGAAAACCACCAAATTGCAAAGATCATAAGTGAGGAAGAAAGGAAAAAATTATATGCAAGACAATCAGAAACCATCTAACAAAATAGCAGGACTAATTCCTCACACAAAATGACAAACTTGAAGGTAAATGATTTGAATTCCCCATTTAAAAGATATAGACTGACTGAGTGAATTTAAAAAAAAGAAAAAAAAAAACAAGATCCATCTATCTGCTACCTACAGAAACTCATTTGATCTGTAGATAAACAAACTGAAAGGGAAAGGATGGAAAATGATATTCTATGTGAAAAAAAACACAAAAGTATGAAAAAAGCAAGCATATATCACATAAAATAGACTTTAAGTCAAAGACATGAAAAGAAAGAAAGTCATTCTATGATAAAGAGATCTATTCAGCAAGACAATAAAATAATAGCAAATATATATGCACCCAATACTGCCCAAATATAAATTATTAGAGCTTAAGAATGAGACAAACTCCAGTACAATAATAGCTGAAGCCTTCCATATCTCACTTTCAGCATTGAACAGATCACCTAGAGAAAAAACCAACAAAGAAACACTGGACTCAAACTGTGCTATAGACCAAATGGACCTAACAGCCATTTACAAAAAATTTCATCCAACAGCTGCAGAATACATACTTCACATCAGTACATGGAACATTCTCCAGGATATGTTATCCCACAAAACAAATTTCAACAAATACAAAATTTGAAATCACATCAAGTATCTTCTCAGACCACAATGGAATAAAACTAGAAATCAATAACAAAAGGAACACTGGAAACCATACAAATACATAAAAATTAAACAATATGCTCCTGAATGATCTTTGGATCAATGAAGAAAAAAACATTTTGAAACAGACAAAAATGGAAACACCTCATACCAAAAGCTATGGAATTAAAAACATTACTAAGAGGGAAGTTTATAGTAATAAATGCCCACATCAAAAAAGTAGAAAGATTTCAAATAAACAACCTAATGATGCACTGTACCTCAAAAAACTGAAACAATAAGAAGAACTCAAACCCCAAATTAGTAGAGGAAAATAAATAATAAAGGCCAGCACAAAACTAAGCAGAACAGAGACTAAAAACAGCACAAAAGGTCAATGAAATGAAAAGTTGGTTTCTTGAAAAGATAAACACAATCAACAAATCATTAATGAAACTCAGAAAAAAAAGAGAGAAGACCCAAATAAATAAAATCAGAAACAAAAAAGGAAACTTTATAACTGATAGTAGAGAAACACAAAGGATCATTGAGACTATTATGAACAACTATACACCAACCAAGTAGAAAACCTGAAAAAATGGATAAATTCCTTGACACATATAACCTACCAAGATTGAACCAGGAAGAAATACAAAACCTGAATGGACCAATAATGAATAATGAGATTGAATTAGTTATAATAAATCCTCCAGCAAAAGAAAGCCCATGATCAGATGGCATTACTGTGAAATTCTAACAAATTTTTAACGATGAACTAATACCAATTCTCCTCAAACTATTCCAAAAAATTGAAGATAAAGGAATTCTAACCAACTCATCCTATGAGGCCAGCATTACCCTGATACAAAAATCAGACAAAAACACAATAAAAAAAGAAAACAGAACAATATCCCTCATGAATATAGTTTCAAAGCTCTTCAATAGATACTAGAAAGCCAAATCCAATAGCGCATCAAAAACATAATACACCCAATCAAGTGAGATTTATCCCAGTAATGCAAGGATAGTTCAACATATGCAAATCAGTAAATGTGATACATTACATTAATGGAATGGAAATAAACCATATAATCATCTCAATAAATGAAGAAAAAGCATTTGATAAAATTCAACATGCTTTCATGATAAACATTCTCAATAAATTAAGCGTAGAAGAAATATACCTCAACACAATAAAGACCATATATGACAAACCCAGAAATAACATCATACTGAATGGTGAAAAGCTGAAAGACGCTTCTCTAAGAACTGGAACAAAACAAGGGATGTCCACTTTCACCACTTTTATTCAACAGAATACTGGAAATTTTAACCAAAGCAATTAGGCAAGAGAATAAAATTAAGGGAATCCAAATTGATAAAAAGGGTGTCAAATTGTTCTTTGCACACAACATGATCTTATATGTAGAAAAACCTAAAGACTTCATGAAAAAATTCTTCAAACTAATAAGCAAATTCAGTGAGGTTGCAGAATACAAAAACAACATACAAAAGTCAGTAGCATTTTTATACACCAATAATGAACTAGCTGAAACAGAAATCAAGAAAGTGATTCCATTTATAATAGCTACAAAAATTAATATACCTAGGAATAAATGTAACCAAAGAGGTAAAAGATATCTACAATGAAAACTACACTAATTTAAGAAATTAAAGAGGACACACACAAAAATGTAAAGACATTCCATACTCATGAATTGAAATAATTAATATTGTTAAAATGATTACACTACCCAAAGGAATCTACAAATTTAGTGCAATTCCTATCAAAACATCAGTGTCAGAAATAGGAAAAGCATTCCTAATGTTTGTGTAGAACCACAAGAAAAAAAACATGAATAGACAAAGGAATGCTAAACAAAAAGAACAAAACTGAAGATATTATACTACCTGACAAAGTGTGAAATTACCTTATAAAGTCATATCAACCAAAATAGCATGATAAAACATGTAAAAGCAGACATATAGACCAACGAAACAGTATAATTACCCCGGACATAAATTTATGTGTTTACAGTCAGCTAATTTTTTACAAAGATTCCAAGAGCATACATTAGGACAGTCTCTTCAATAAACGGTGTTGGGGAAATAGAATATCCATATGCAGAAGAAGAAAACTAGATCCCTATTCCTCACCATTAAAATGGATTAAAGGCTTAAATATAAGACCCAAAACTTAAAACTAGTAGAAAAAAGCATATGTAAACACTTCAGGACATTGGTCTAGGCAAAGATTTTATGGCTAAGACCTCAAAAGCACAGGCAACAAAATCAGAATTAAACAAATGGGACTACAACAAACTAAAAAGCTTCTGCACAGCAAAAGAAAACAAAAAAGCAAAGACACAATCTGTAGAATGAGAGAAAATATCTGCAAACTATTTCTTTAACAAGGAACAAATATCCAGAATATATTTTTAAAAGCTCAACATTACTAATCACCGGGGAAATGCAAGTCAAAACCACAGTGAGATACCATCTCATCTCTTTGGAAAAAAACCACGTTTTTCCTCTGCTTTCACACCACAACAATCATAACACAGACGGAGACTTCTGTGACAAGATGTGTGGGGAGTGGGGAGGGGAGCAATTCACCAAGTGCACAATCAGTTCTGTGCAGACATCAGATGGGTGTCCCGCAATTCAATTCCAACACTATCTACCTGGAGATAATGTCAGATCCCACAGGTTGTGGGCTCAGTCCCAAAAACTGTCCTGCCTCCTTCAGAAACCAGTTGCAACTCCAGGCCTCCAGAACTTCTGATGAATGGGATTTAGGTTGGGGTTCCCATGACCCCCTATTTGGGTTTGATTAATTTTCTAGAGTAGCTCACAAAATTCAGGGAAACATTTACTTACATTTAACAGTTTATTATAAAGGATATTGATATGGTTTGGCTCTGTGTCCCCACCCAAATCTCATGTCAAATTTTAATTCCCAGTGTTTGAAGAAAGGCCTGGTGGGAGGTGATTGAATCATGGGGGCAGACTCCCCGCTTGCTGTTCTCATAATAGAGTTCTCATGAGATCTGTTTGTTTGAAAGTGTGTAGCACCTCCCCGTTTGTTCTCTCTCTTTCCTGCTGGCCATGTGAAGATGTGTCTGCTTCTCCTTCACCTTCCGCCATGATTGTAAGTTTTCTGAGGCCTCCCCAGAAGCAGAAGCCTGTATGAGCCCATGGAACCATGGGCCAATTAAACCTCTTTCCTTTAAAATTACCCAGTCTCAGGTATGCCTTTATAGCAGTGCAAGAATAGACTAATACAGATATTATAAGGCAAGGTATATGGGAAGAAGCATGGAGATCCCATGCCTTTCCTGGATACACCACTCTGTGGTAATCTTCATGTGTTCAGTTATCAGAAAGCTCCCCAAATCCTGTCTTCTTTTACCTTTTATGGAGACTTCATTGGATAGGCATGATTGACAACCATGTAGAAATGTGACTGGACATAAAAGGTATGATCTAAACCCAGCAAGGCCTGTCTTTACAGATTCTTCTTAGCCTCTCTGAGCAGCATTTCTTACTCCAGGGTTTGGGGCAGGACCCTGTCTTAAATGAGGGTCTTATCACCCACAATTAAATACAGTCCTAAGATTCTGCTTCATTACAACAAAAAATGGTAACAAGGGATATGGGAGTTATAAGCCAAAAACCATGGACAAATATATATATATTTGTCCTCCAGAACTTCTCTTGAACTGGGTTTAAGTTGGGGTTCCCATGATCCCCTCTTTGGGTTTGATTAATTTGCTAGAGTAGCTCACAAAACTCAGGGAAACACTTTACTTACATTTACCAATATATTTATATCTAAACATATATATGAATAACATCACATCACCCCAGGTAGACAAGCTATTATCAAAAAGACAAAAATTAAGAATTGCTGGCAAGGATGCAGAAAAAAGAGAACTCTTAAACACAATTGGCGCCAATTAAACCACTATAGCCATTATGGACGATGGTATGTAGGTTTCTCCAAAAACTAAAAATACCATATGATCCAGCAATCCCACTACTGGGTATTTATCAAAGAAAAGGAAATCACTGTGTCAAAGGGATACCTGTACCCCCATGTTTATTGCAGCACTATTCACAATAGCAAAGATATGGAATCAATCTAAATGTCCATCAGTGGACGAATGGATAAAGAAAATGTGGTATATATTCACAATAGAAGACTATTCAACCATTAAAATAATGAAATCCTGTCATTTGTGGCAACAAAGATGAGCCTGGAGGACATTATGTTAAGTGAAATAAGAAAGGCACAAAAAGATAAATACCATGTGTTCTCACTCACATATGGGAGCTAAAAAATATAGCTCATAGAATTATTATGAGCTATATTTATTATTATAGTATTATTATCCTCTATTATCATTAGAGGATGAGAAGGGTGGCAGGAGAGGAAGATAGGGAGAGACTAGTTAACATATACAAAGTTACAGCTATATGTGAGGAATAAGTTCTAGTGTTATTTAACACTCTAGAGTGAATATGGTTAACAATAATTTAGTGTATATTTTCAAAAAGCTAGAAAAGAGAATATTGAATGTTTACAACTCAAACAAATGATCAATGTTCTAAGTGATGGATATAATTACCCTGATTTGATCCTTACACATTGTATGCACTGTATGCCATAAATATACAAAATTATTACATGTCAACTAAAAATAAAAGGAAAAAAATTTAGGTGAGATGAGTAGATATATGGCACTTTTAGCTAATTAATACCTAGACTTCTTTAAAGAGCTTCCTTGCTATTCCCACGGAAAGCTTCAAGTAGACTTTTCTTTCTTAACTAGTTTGCTAATAGTTTTCAAACTTCAGTTACATAAGATTTACTTAGGGATGATTATGGAAAATACAGAATCCATGACTTTCATTCTGAAGGTCTGGGGTTAGGCCCAAGAATCAGCAGTTTTAACAAATATTCCAAGTTAGTGTACCACACTTTGAGAAACATCACTGTAGACTGAACTAATAATATAAACTTCCTGTATTTACAAGAGGCTCTTGCCCTTATGAAAGTTGGAAAAAATAGGATAATAGTATGTTTTTTAGACCCGTGTTCTCTGTATTGTGATTTTTTTCAATGACATGTGTTTACCCTAGGGGTCTGAAGAATATTTTAACTTTTTTGTTGTTCTATTCACTGTTGTTTGCTGATGTCTACTCCTAAAGGAAATGTTTTTAAAAGGTACAGAAACACAACTACACAGAGATACGATCTATATTTTAAAGCAAGATTTGGTTTTAGACCTTTCTCAGATGTGTTTAGGGAGTTGAGTTCATATTCAGTTCTAAAAGCATCAACCCTCAGTGGACACCAGTGTTGTAGTCAGCCAAGTTGAAATCATTGTACAAGGACGTATTTTCAGCAAGTTCCAGACTTCGTTCAAAAGGGAAAAAAAGTTTCTTGTACTTTGTCTTCATAAACAGTAGCTGCTGTAACTTCGAAGGGGGAAAAAAAAAATCACAGGAACTAGAAGTATTGATATCTGATTTAAAATGCGAAAAACAAAAAAGGATTACAAGAGAAAAGGAGCAAAATATGTTCAGTGTGCCAAATGCAAGCATGGTAATAATCTGTAAGCATTTAGAAGATATAATGAATATTTCCTTAGGAGGAAGAGTCATCATTTAGTTGAGTGCAGGGTGCTAGAACAAGGAGAAATGGGTCCTGATTTCTGTGTAATTTTCTATCAAACTCAAAGTTGCTGATTACATAGTTTCAGCCATTTTTGAAAAATGTTTTTGGCACACACAAGCAAAGCTCTTAACTAATCCAGGACTGCTGATGTGAATGCAGCAAGAATTTATTTACAATTAGGCCTAACAGTCCCAAAGGTAAACCCATTTTTTAAAGTCATTAGGAAACTTACCTCTGCAAAAATTCTACTTTCCCCTCCCCCAAGGGTGTCAACTTGGGATAGGTGAATCAAATAATAAATTTGCTGAGTAGCACAAATACTAGTGAAGACTTTGCAGCTCTCATGATTTCTGCTACCTTTTAAAAGCTTACACTTTCTATGTTTCCCTTTCAGTAAGCTATACTAACCAAGAAACCCAGGAAAACACAGACGTTTGCTGGCATGAAAGATAATTTATAATTCCAGAGTAAAAAATGCCATTTATCTACTGTCATCTTCAGGCTACATGCCTCATCTGCATTCATATTTTAATGCTGATTGAAAATATTGCTTGCTTCTTTCATTGTAGTTTCCTCCCCAAGATTTATTTTCTCAGAAAGGTCACTTCCACACTACTGTATTTCTGAGACTACATCTTTCTACCTTGCCAGGATATTTTTTCCTTATTACTTTACCACATTATGTATTATTAATTAAAAAAACTGATTTGAAGTCATTTATAGTGTAGTCAAGTGTTTGTCTGAGAATATTTCCATGCAATGGGAGTTTTTTGAGTTTGGTCTACAGAGCAGAACCATCAGTATCACTTAGAAGAAATGCACAATCTCAGGATTCATCCCAGATCTGCAGAATAAGAATCTTCATTTTCACAAGTTCCCACAGTGATTTATGTATACTTTAAAGTTAGAGAAGTAGAAGATTTTACAAGGTCAATGGCTGTAGCGAGGAGCCCCCATCTAGCCCCACTACTCCTAGGATTCTGAGTCTGCCATGCCTTAAGAGATTGTTCTCTACAGATTCGGTGGTGGATCTGCCAGAGATATTTCTCCTGTGTTTTCTCTAGTGGGAAGAGTACCAGGGTATCATTTAGCATTCTGTCACTCTGTCCAGGGCAAGACCCATAGACAGTACTACATTCTGAAGAGAACCAACTAACTCTTCTCTACCATTATATCTCTACTGCCAGAAAGCAGTGACTGGCATATAATAGGTGTTCGCAAATCAAATGCAATTGGAATCCTAGAAGCACCAAAATCATTGGTGAAATATATAAACATTTCAACAACTTGAAAGAGATGTATGGTCAACATGAAATTACCTACCCTCGTAGTTTCGTTGCTACTGATCAAGTCAAAAGTATTGTTTTGTAAGATATATAGTCTACTCCAAATCTAAGTCTTGACAAAAGCATAGTACACTTTGGTTAGGCTACTGACTCCAAGCTACTTACTGACATCATAGAACACGTATTCTAAACTTTTGAGGACTTGTTTAGACCTAATTATATGATAAGCAAATGGTGGAAACCCAATAAATGCTGCTGACAGGCTGACAAGATTTACTCACCACTGGCTTGAGTCTTTGTGACTCAGTTCAACCTCAAAGGAAAAGAATTCATGGCCTTCCCCATCCACTCTGTAGCTGGGCAGCCTTTCACCAATGCAGAGAACTAATTGCTTCTTTGTCTTTGGCTTGCATATCGCTTATTACTGGCATGACATTCCAGTACCCAAGAAGCACGAATAGTGATCCCTGAAGCTGCTTTAACCTTTTCAAACTCTAACAACTTGATTGTATGCTTCATTACACTCCTCAGGATGACAGTTTGAAACAGCGAATTCCTCCAGCATCCTTCATTAGTACTTTCTCCCACTTCCCAAGATAGCAAATGTCCTGCAAGTACAGGCAGAAACTTCAGCATCCATCCCTCAGTATTTTAGTGCTTCCTGTTCCTGGGCACATTTCCTAACTATTAAATCATGTGTGTGCTTTGAAAATCATAAGCTCAATGAGCTTTGCCCACTCCAGCTTGCCCCAGGGCATTTAAACCCTTCACTAGAAAATTCCTCTGTATGGGGGTTTTCTTTCACAAAGCAACAGCATTAGCAAAAACTCAAAAGCTCACAAAACTGAGATAAGGTAAATAGAAATGAGAACAATTCTAAAAAGGCTGGAAAGGTTTACTGAAATTACAATTACCATCATATTTGGTATAGGATATGAAGTTCCTGATAATCTGATCCTTGCCTTGCACACTCACCACCAGCGGTCCCCATATCCCAGCCCATGCACTGCATCCCCTGCTGGCTATGCATTCTTACAAAGACACACTATAGCTGTTCACACTTGGGTCTTCCACTCTACTGGGTAAATGTCTACTCTTCTGTGACAGCCTTGCTCAAATAACTTCTATCAACCCTACTTAAACCACAGGTCATTTTCTATCCTGCAAGCAATGTAAAAATTTATATAAACCCTAGTTTAGTGCATTTCATATTTATGATAATCATTTACATATGTCTCTACCCTAGAATGCAGGATATTTTTACATTCTTCTAGTGAGAAGAGTAGTAGGGTGTCATTTAGTACTCTGTCACTCTGTCCAGGGCAAGCCACATAGACAGTAACATCCTAATAAGAAACAACTACATCTTCTCTACGATTATATCTCTACTGCCAGAAGGCAGTGACTAGCATGTAATAGGTGTTCACAAATAAGATGCAAATGGAATCCTAGAAGTATTTAGTTAGTTGGCACTACATATCCAGTGCCCATTTAAGTAAGTACTTGACACTGAATAAACAAGAAAACAAAAAATAATCACTAGGTTACGCCGAAAATTAGAGACATTTTAGGAAACATTTAAGACCCACTAATATGCCTTCATAATTAGACAAAAATTATATTAATAAAGTAAATGTAAAAATGCTTGCTGTAATAAAAGCATAATAACACAAACATGTGAAACCATTAAGTCACTTGCCTTTGAGAAGTTTAAAAATAAAACTTCTTACAGAAATTGCTCCTACTTGGCAGGAGTTAATGAATTCTGTTTATCTCAACTAGAAGCAATAATGCTATTAATTTGAATGACTGAGCGGCATCTCAGTCTTTACATAGGCCAATTTCATCATATAGTCCTGTAATCATATTATTTTTCTGAAAATGTTGCTTAAATACTAATATGAGAGCATCCCAAAGCAAACCAAAAATGATATAATTTTATTGAATTTTCAAGTTAGCAATGACGTTAAAAAAAAAAAAAATTAAGAAATAAAATTAGGGTCTAGAAAAATACCTTCAGTGGGCCAGGGCCAAGATGGCTGACTAGAAGCAGTGGCAATCAGAGGCTCCCATAGAAAAGAACCATAATAGCTGTGAATCCTGTACCGCAACCAAGGTATTCAGGTTCTCTCATCAGAACTGACTAGGCAGCTGGCATGATCCACGGAAAGGAAGGAAGAGCAGTGTGGTGCAGTGGCCCACCTGAGAGCCACATGGAGCAGGGGAGCCCCCGCCCCTTAGCCAAGGGAGGTGGTGAGTAAGCATGCTACCCAGCCAGGGAAACCATGCTTTTCCCATGGAAATATGCAACCCATAGATCAGAAGATCCCACTGGTGAATCCATGCAACTGAGGCCTAGGGTCCCAAACTTGGAGGCATGCAGATTCTCAACAGCCTCTCAGCTAGAATCTGCTTAAGCCTGCTGAGTTTTCTGGGGGAGGGGGGCTCAGCACCACAGCTGTGGCTGCCTGATGTCTAAGCCTTTTAAGCTCCTTGTGGGAGGGGCAGCAGTCAGCACTGGGTCTCATAACTGCCTAACATGCTAAGCTCCCTGGGTGGGGGAAGGACAGCATCCATCTCTACAGATCCAATCCATGCTTTTCCCCTGCTGGAGCCAGGGAGGCTGGACAGCTTGGTTCCAAGAGGTGTGCCCCACAGCCCAACATACCAGCTGTGGCAGACTGCAGCCAGAGCACCTCTTCAGGCCGGACCCTGACTCATCCTTCCTCATTGGGCAGGGCCTCCCTGCAGGAAGGCCAACAACTCTAGCCAGAGGCTCAGGGACAGAACCCTGAGCTCCCTGGGCCTGAGCCCCTAGGGGGAGGGGTCACCACAGTCTCTGTGGACCAGCAGACTTACCCTTTCCTCCTGGTATTTCTGAGGAATCAAGGCAGCCCAGATGAGTGAGTATCCCCCCAGCAAAGCACACCACCTCCATCGAGGGACAGTCAAAGTGCTTTGTTAAATGGGTCCTGTTCCCCATGCCACCCAAATAGGCAAGACCCTTCAACAAGGGTTGTCAGACACCCTATAGAGAAGCGATCCTACTGGCATCAGGTTTGTGCCCCTTTAGGTCAGAAATCCCAGAAGAAGGAGAAGACACCCATCTTTGTTATTCTCAGCCTCTTTCAGTGGCATCTCCAGGCACGGGAGCAAACCAGATGAATAGAGCCTGAATTGAACCCCAAGCAAACCACAGCAGCCCTACAGAAGAGGGACCTGACCTTTGAAAGAAAAACAAACAAACAGCAACAACAACAGCATCAACAACAACAAAAAAGTCCCCACAAAAACCCCATCCAAAGGTTAGCAGCCTCAAAGATCAAACCTGGACAAACTCATGAAGATGAGAAAGAATCAATGAAAATATGCTGAAACCCATAAGGCCAGAGTGTCTCTTCTCCTCCAAATGATCGCAATGTCTCTCCAGCAAGGGTGAAGAACTGGACGGAGGATAAGATGGACAAATTGACAGAAGTAGGCTTCAGGTGATGAGTAATAAGAAACTCCTCTTAGCTAAAGGAACATGTTTTAACCCAATGCAAAGAAGCTAAGAACCTTGATAAAAGGTTAGAGGAGCTGCTAACTAGAATAACCAGTTTAGAGAGGAACATAAATGACCTGGTGGAGCTGAAAAACACAGCACAAGAACTTCAAGAAGCATACACAAGTATCAATAGCCGAATCAACCAAGTGAAAGAAAGGATATCAGAGTTTGAAGACCACCTTGCTGAAATAAGGCATGCAGACAAGATTAGAGAAAAAATAATGAAACAGAACGAACAAAGCCTCCAAGAAATATGGGACTACATAAAAAGACCAAACTTAAAATTGATTGCAGTACATGAAGGAGACAAGGATAATGGAAACAAGCTGGAAAACACACTTCAGGATGTTATCCAGGAGAATTTCCCCAACCTAGCAAGACAAGACAACATGCAAATTCAGGAAATACAGAGAACACCACTAAGATAGTCCATGAGAAGATCAACCCCAAGACACAAAATTATCAGATTCTCAAAGGTTGAAATGAAGGAAAAATGTTAAAGGGAACCAGAGAGAAAAGCCAGGTCACCTACAAGGGCAGCCTATCAGATTAACAGTACACCTCTCAGCAGAAACCCTACACGCCAGAAAAGAGGGCCAATATTCAACATTCCTAAAGAAAAGAACTTTCAACCCAGAATTTCATATCCAGCCAAACTAAGCTTCATAAATGAAGGAGAAATAAAATCCTTTACAGACAAACAAATACTGAGGGAACTCATCACCACCATGCCTATATCACAAGAGCTCCTGAAGAAAGCACTAAATATGGAAAGAAAAAAAAACAGTAGCAACCGCTGCAAAAACCACACCAAAATATAAAGATTAATGATGTTATGAAGAAACTGCATCAACTAGTGTGCAAAATAACCAGAAAGCATCATGATGACAGGATCAAATTTACACATAACAATATTAACCTTAAATGTAAATGGGTTATATGCCCCAATTAAAAGACACAGGCTGGCAAATTGGATAAAGAGTCAAGACCTATTGATGTGCTGTATTCAGGAGACCCATCTCACATGCAAAGACACACATAGGCTCTAAATAAAGGGATGGAGGAAAATTTACCAAGCAAATAGAAAGCAAAAAAAAAAAAAAAAAAAAAAGCAGGGGTTGCAATCCTAGTCTCTGACAAAACACGCTTTAAACCAACAAACAGCAAAAAAGACAAAGAAGGGCATTACGTAATGGTAAAGGGATGAATGCAACAAGAAGAGCTAACTATTCTAAATATATATGTATCCAATACAGGAGCACCCAGATTCATAAAACAGGTTCTTAGTGACCTACAAAGAGATTTAGACTCCCACACAATAATAGTGGGAGACTTTAACATCCCACTGTCAATATTAGACAGATCAACAAGACAGAAAATTAACAAGGATATTCAGGACATGAACTCAGCTCTGGATCAAGTGAACCTAATAGACATCTACAGAACTCTGCATCACAAATCAACAGAATATACATTCTTCTCAGTTCCACATGTCACTTATTCTAAAATTAACTACATAATTGGAAGTAAAACACTGCTCAGCAAAAGCAAAAGAAGTGAAATCATAACAGTCTCACAGACCACAGTGCAATCAAATTCGAACTCAAGATTAAGGAACTCACTCAAAACCACACAATTACATGAAAACTGAACAACCTGCTCCTGAATGACTCCTAGGTAAATAATGAAATTAAGGCAGAAATCAAGTTATTTGAAATCAATGAGAACAAAGAGACAACATACCAGTATCTCTGAGACACAGCTAAAGCAGTGTTAAGAGGGAAATTTATAGCACTAAATGCCCACATCAGAATGCCAGACAGATCTCAAACTGACACCCTAACATCACAATTAAAGGAGTTAGAGAAGCAAGAGCAAACTAATCCGAAAGCTAGCAGAAGACAAGAAATAACTAAGATCAGAGCAGAATTGAAGGAGATAGAAACATGAAAAAGCCTCCAAAAAAATCAATGAATCCAGGAGCTCGTTTTTTGAAAAAATTAACAAAATAGGCCACTAGCTAGAGCAATAAAAAAAGAGAGAAAAATAAAATAGACACAATAAAAAATGATAAAAGGAATATCACCACTGACACCACAGAAATACAGACTACCATCGGAAAATACTATAAACACTTCTACACAAATAAACTAGAAAATTGAGAAGAAAAGTATAAATTCCTGGACACATACACCCTCCCAACTCTAAACCAGGAAGAAGTTGAATCCCTGAATAGACCAATAACAAGTTCTGAAATTGAGGCAGTAATGAATAGCCTACCAATCAAAAAACAAAACCTAGGACCAGACAGATTCACAGCCGAATTCTACAAGAGGTACAAACAGGAGTGGTACCGTTCCTTCTGAAACTATTCCAAACAATTGAAAAGGAGGGACTCTTCTCTAACTCATTTTATGTAGCCAGCATCATCCTGATACCAGAACCTGGCAGAGAAACTACAACAACAAAAAAACTTCAGGCCAATATCCCTGATGAACATTGATGCGAAAATCCTCAATAAAGTACTGGCAAACTGAATCCAGCACCACATCAAAAAACATCCACCATGATCAAGCCAGCTTCATCCCTGGGATGCAAGGCTGGTTCAACATATGCAAATCAATAAATGTAATCCATCACATAAACAGAACCAAAGACAAAAACCACATGATTATCTCAATAAATGCAGAAAAGTCCTTTAATAAAATTCAACATCCCTTCATGTTAAAAACTCTCAGTAAACTAGGTATTGATGGAATATATCTCAAAATAATAAGAGCTATTTATGACAAACCCATAGCTAATATCATACTGAATGGGCAAAAGCTGGAAGCATTCCCTTTGAAAACAGTACAAGACAAGGATGACCTCTCTCACTATTCCTATTCAACATAGTATTGGAAGTTCTGGCCAGGGCAGTCAGGCCAGAGAAAGAAATAAAGGGTATTCAAATAGGAAGAGAGGAAGTCAAATTGTCTCTGTTTGCAGATGATATGATTCTAAAGTTAGAAAACCTCATCATCTCAGCCCAAAAACTCCTTAAGCTGATAAGCAACTTCAGCAAAGTCTCAGGATACAAAATCAATGTGCAAAAATCACAAACATTTCTTTTTTTTTTTTTGAGATGGAGTCTTGCTCTGTCACCCAGGCTGGAGTGCAGTGGCGCAATCTTGGCTCACTGCAAGCTCTGCCTCCTGGGTTCAAGTCATTCTTCTGCCTCAGCCTCCCAAGTAGCTGAGACTACAGGTGCATGCCACCACACCCGGCTAATTTTTTTTTTTTAATTTTTAGTACAGACGGGTTTCACCATATTGGCCAGGCTGGTCTTGAACTCCTGACCTCGTGATCTGCCCACCTCAGCCTCCCAATGTGCTGGGATTACAGGTGTGAGCCACCGCACCCAGGCAAAAATCACAAACATTTCTTTACCCCAGCAATAGACAGGCAGAGAGCCAAATCATGAATGAACTCCCATTCACAATTGCTACAAAGAGAATAAAATACTTAGGAATACAATTTACAAGGGATGTGAAGGACCTCTTCAAGGAGAACTACAAACCACAGCTCAAGGAAATAAGAGAGGACACAAATAGGAAAGCATTCCATGCTCATGGATAGGAAGAATCAATATCGTGAGAATGGCCATACTGCCCAAAGTAATTTATAGATTCAATGCTGTTCCCATCAAACTACCATTGACGTTCTTCACAGAATTAGAAAAAACTACTTTAAATTTCATATGGAATCAAAGAAGACCCCATATAGCCAAGACAATCCTAAGCAAAAAGAACAAAGCTGGAGGCATCACACTACCTGACTTCAAACTGTACTACAAGGCTACAGTAACCAAAACAGCATGGCACTGTACCAAAACAGACATATAAAACAAGGGAACAGAACAGAGACCTCAGAAATAACACCACACATCTACAACATCTGATCTTCAACAAACCTGACAAAAACAAGCAATGGGGAAAGGCTCTCCTGTTAAACAAATGATGCTGGGAAAACTGGCTGGCCATGTGCAGAAAATTGAAACTGGAACCTTGCCTTACATCTTATACAAAAATTAACTCTAGATGGATTAAAGACTTAAATGTAAAACCCAAAACCACAAACACCCTAGAAGAAACCCTAGGCAATACCATTCAGTACATAGGCGTGGGCAAAGGCTTCATAACGGAAACGCCAAAAGCAATTGCAACAAAATCCAAAATTGACAAATGGCATCTAATTAAACTAAAGAGCTTTTACACAGCAAAAAAAAAAAAAAAAAAAAAAAAATTATCATCAGAGTGAACAGGCAACCTACAGAATGGGAGAAAATGTTTGCAATCTACCCATCTGACAAAGGTCTAATATCCAGAATTTACAAGGAATTTAAACAAATTTACAAGAAAAAAACAAACAACCCCATCAAAAAGTTGGTAAAGGATATGAACAGACACTTCTCAAAAGAAGACATTTACATGGCCAACAAACATATGAAAAAAGTTCAACATCACTGATCATTAGAGAAATGCAAATCAAAACCAAAATGAGATACCATCTCACGCCAGTTAAAATGGCGATTATTAAAAAGTCAAGAAACAATAGATGCTGGAGAGGCTGTGGAGAAATAGGAACACTTTTACACATTGGTGGGAATGAAAATTAGTTCAACCATTGTGGAAGACAGTGTGGTGATTCCTCAAGGATCAAGAACCAGAAATACCATTTGACCCAGCAATCCCATTACTGCGTATATACTCAAAGGAATGTAAATCATTCTACTATAAAGACACATGCACACATATGTTTATTGCAGCATGATTTACAATAGCAAAGTCAAGGAATCACCCCAAATGCCCATCAATGATTGACTGGATAAAGAAAATGTGGTACACATACGCCATGAAATACTATGCAGCCATAAAAAGGAATGAAATCATGTCCTTTGCAGGGACATGGATGAAGCTGGAAATCATCATCCTCAGCAAACTAACACAGGAACAGAAAACCAAACACCGCATGTTCTCACTCCTAAGTGAGAGTTGAACAGTGAGAACACATGGAAACAGAGAGGGGAACAACACACACCAGGGGCCATTGAGGGGTGGGGGGCAAGGGGAGGGAACTTAGACAACGAGTCAATAGGTGCAGCAAACCACCATGGCACACGTATATCTATGTAACAAATCTGCAGGTTCTGCACACGTATACCGGTGAGAGGTGACAGCGTGCTGGCAGACCTCACTTGCTCTTGGTGCCTCCCCGGCCTCGGCACCCACTCTGGCTGCACTTGAGGAGCCCTTAGCCTGCCGCTGCACTGTGGGAGCCCCTCTTGGCTGGCCGAGGCCAGAGCCGGCTCCCTCTGCTTGCAGGGAGGTGTGGAGGGAGAGACGCAGCGCTGGTGGGCCAGCGCGAGTTCCGGGTGGGCGCAGGCTCGACGGGCCCGGCACCAGGAGTGGCCGGCAGGTGCCGCTTGCCCCAGGCAGTGATGGGCTTGGCACCCGGGCCAGCAGCTGCCGAGGGGGCGCCGGGTCCCCCAGCACTGCCGGTCCGCCCGCGCCACACTCGAATTCTCGCAGGGCCCCAGCCGCCTCCCTGCGGGGCAGGGCTCGGGACCTGCAGCCCGCCATGCCCGAGTCCTCCGCCACCCCCACCAGTGGGCTCCCGCGGGGCCAGAGCCTCCCCGACAGTCCTCTGGATGGGAGGAACGAACAACTCCAGACGCGCCACCTTAAGAGCTGTTAACACTCACCGCGAAGGCCTGCAGCTTCACTCCTGAAGCCGGCGAGACCATGAACCCACCAGAAGGAAGAAACTCCGAACACGTCCGAACATCAGAAGGAACAAATTCCGGATACACCATCTTTAAGAAGTGTAACACTCACAGCGCGGGTCCGCGGCTTCATTCTTGAAGTCAGTGAGACCAAGAACCCACCAATTCCAGACACAACTTAAAATAAATAAATTTTAAAAATCTTAAAAGAAAGAAAGAAAAATACCTTGAGGAGATAAATGTCACCTTTATAAATAACCATTCTCCTAATTATTTTCATTTCCATTACTTCCTATGAGAAAAACATGTGCTGTGTTATCTATGAGTTTTGAGTACTGAGGATCTTCTTCACAAAGTCACAATGTATGACAGAGTGAATATTTTCAGCCTAAGAAATATGTAGAATGTCCTTTGCCAAACAGCAATAAAGAAAAGTGGAGAAAAAATTTATTCCCATTTATGTGCTTTACTTTCTAATTAACAGCCACAATAGCATCAAAGAAAAATTCTCTTTTTTAGGGGAAAAATATGATTCTGGAAAATTTGAAATTGTCTCTGGCAAAAGCATGATAAGAGGGACCAAATATAGGATGCCAAGTTTCTGGCCATTCTCATTTCTTTTATATTACACCTAAGAAACCCAGTTTAATTCTTATCCTTATGTATGAAGTTCTTTCGTTTATTTTATGGCACACATAACTAGTATATACAATTGTTTCCTCATAACACGTGTTATTTATACACTAGGCTATTGTCATCTTCTAGAAGTGGAAAAGTATAGGGCTCAAGTATATAGGCTCTGTATCCCAGCCCTCCCACTTAGTAAATTTAGATAAGTGGCTTCACCTCTCTATGCTTCACTTTTCTTTTTTGTAAAATGGAGCTTATAAAAATACGTATTTCAAAAATTTAAAGACAAAAGTTTTCACATTTTAACATTTCTGAAATCAGGATGTGTCTTACAATTGCGATCAGGCTAACCTGTAGTCGGGTTTCGCCAAAGAAGATTTTATTGTGCTGCTGCCCAGAATTTTCTACCTTTCCTGAATCCAGTGCAAAGACTGAGCCATGCAAGTTCTCTTGCTTTACCCTTCTGGGTGATGGATTTATTTTCATTTACCTTTATCCTGAGGGTAGAGATAGCCCTTTGTTGTCCTGGATTTATAGAAAGTTCTCCTATCTTAAATGATGTTTCTTTCTTTGTATTGTATTAAATAACAGTGAATCTTACAATTGAAGACTCTTAGATGTGAAGAACTCTCTCAGAGGGTAGATGTGAGGAGTAAATAAGATCATGCATGAAAGAGCCCATAGCAGTGCATGCCGCATGACAAGCACTCAACAAGTGCTATCATTTCTGTCTTACTATCAATATCTACTTGTCGCTAAACAGAGAAACATGTTAGTTACTTAATTCTCTTAATCTATGTACAAAATGCAAGACTCAAAATGAACCAATAATGCCATTTAAAATAGACGAACTAAAGCAGTGCCCCTGTGAAATCCAGGGTAGCCATCGCCTGTGGCTAGCGATGGCCTCCACAGGGCAAGACTCAAACTCAGTCTATTTGCCAGAAGCGATCTTGCCAAATGTTTCAAATCCCCTCTGCTGGTTAAGACTGGCTTTACAGAAAGTGTTCCCATTTTTGTTAATGGCAAGAGGGATTTAATCTTGCAGAGTTCCTCCTTAACATGCTCAAAATGGACTCCCTGGAGTTCTACAGATGCTGCATCAGCAGGGCAGGTGGGCTGGCTGGCAAAGATGCAATTCTCCTGGTATCCCAAAGACTAACTCGAAGGTCATGCTACTTTGCTAATTCAGTAAAATGTAATTACACTGCAAAAAGCTGGTTCTTTTTTGTTCCTCTTATTGATGTGCAAAGTTCTTAAATGCCAGGATGCTCACATACATACATATTCAGCGGCAGTGCATCTGCATCTATTCAAAGAGCTCTAGATTTGGGCTTAAGAAGGAATCAGTCAATATGCACCATCTACAGCCACTAGCAATAATTTATCTTCCTTTTCTGGGTCCAAGCCCTTTTCCTCTGCCACTCAAGCATGCAGGAAGCGGACCAGTGATGGCAGATTATGTATTACTTTCAGAGCTGCTTCACTGCACAACTCCAAGGGGTGCTATTCACATCACAGTCTGTGTGAACAGTGCCCCCTGGAATTATACAGGCACTATTTGTGAGGCCATAAATGGCAGCCCTGGTTACTAGTAATTGGAACTAAGGCAGGATCACATGGATTCTCTATAAACTGAAACATACATTGAGGTTATTTGATAGTGTCTTGACTAATAAAATATCATACCTTAAAAACAAACAAATAAATAAGCAAATAAATAACTTGCAACTATGTAACCATGGTTTTATAATTATTGTCTTTATCAAAGTGTATTATTTATCTATACAGCAAATAATCTAAGGGAGAACCTGTATAAGGCTTCCAGTATTTAAAACAAACCAGCTTTTTTGTTTATAAGCATCAACCTGGTATGGGTGTATGTGGTAAAAACACCAGAGGATTCATCCAGCCTCCAGCTTATCCCTCTGAGTTCTCTCTCTTTTCAAAAGTCTCCACAGAAGATCTCCACCTTCTATAGTTACTCATGCTAATGTCACTCCTCTTAAGGTCACAATTTCTTCCTGTTTTATAATAAAATCCATTCTTTTACCACTAAAGTCACTTTCTGAAGGTAAATCTTTAAGGAAGATAAAGACAGTTCTTCTTGTTAGTATAAAGTAGTTCACACTTCCAAATTTTAAGTCCTTGTTAAAGGAATCTGATATTGTGCCATACCTCCTGCCCCAAATAAGTTTCCCAGACCACCATTTGGCAATGTATTCTCTAAAAATCCTAAATCAGAGACAGCCTTTTCTGACTAACAATAAAGTAAGTGCTCAAATATAATGAAATTTTGTCCATCAAGCATTTCTTTCTCCAGGTTATTTGATATTCTATGATTCTTTTTTCTTTTTAATTAAACAGCCTCTAATGCTCCCCCACAATCCTGGATTTGGGGCGAATGAAAAAGAAAGTCTGTACTTCCTAGTTTACCTTCTCTAATGTTAAACTGCAGAGAGTGGAATGGGTACACTCCTTCCTTTTTGGCAAAACAAGTAGGCACCCATGCCAGAGTAGGAATAGCTCCCAGGGTCCAAGGGTGTCACAGCACAAGCAGGGTGTAAGAGTGTTCCCATGAGGGGGCAGCCTGTGTGGAATATCAGAGCTCTAGCAGGGGGAGGAACAGCCCACAACGTGGAGTCAGAGCCTGAGAAGTATGTAATATGCAGTGTTGGAGTCCTCGCAAGGGCAGGACGGCATCGACAGGGGTGGCTTGGTACAGGGTATCAGGAGGGTATGAGTAGGATAATAAGGGTTTTCAGCTGATGGAGGAAAGAGAAAGTGGTATTGAGGTGTCAGAGCCTAACCAGGGTGAAGGTGAAGGAAACGGCAGTGGAGATGGGAAACTGGTTACATACAAAGGGTGATCAAATATGTAAATAAGTAGATAAGGATGATGGGGTTCCAGGTTTCTCATTATTGGAGAAGTGGGTTTCAAATATGGAAAAGAAGAAAACTAAAATGACCTTTGTAATGTTGAGTGAGAACTGGTAGTATCCATGTGAACCCATGTTTTTCAATATATAGAGAGAAAAAAGAAATAAATATAATGTAAATATGCATTTGAATATGTGGGAAGGGGTCAATGAGACGGTATCTGTGAATATATATTATATGCAATACATATATACACACATATACACATATACATACACATACACATACACACACACATACACATTCCATAAGGCTAGGAGGTATATGCCAATAGCAAGAAGTATGCCTGTTGCCCATATCTGGGTCCCTGAATACCATTCCTTACAAAAAAAAAAAAAACCTGGAACCATTTGGAGATCTGTCTGAATATAGGCCTGGGGCAATGTACCTGACAAACATGTCTAACCTGTATCGTGAGAAAATATCAAACAAACCAAGACTGAAGGACATTCTACAAAATAAATGGCCTGCAATCTTCAAAAATATCGAGGTCATGAAAGTCAAGGAAAGTCTGAGAAACACTTCCAGACCAAGAGAGACTAAAAGAGATATGACAACTAGATAAAACACATAATTCTGTACTGGATGATTCTCTATAAAGGATATTATTGAGGCAATTGACAAAACTTGAATGGAGTCAGAAGACTAAATACTGGTAATGTATTATCAATATTAATTTACTCTATTTGATGCTTATACTATATTTATGTAGGACAGTCTTTGTGGGAAACAATATACTAGATATTAACATTGTATCCATGTTAAGTTTCCTGAATTTGATCTTTGTACTGCAATTATAAAAGAGAATATCCTTATTCTAAGGAGATGCATACTGGCATGTTTTGAGGTGAAGTAGTATGATGTATACAGTTTAATCTCAAATGTTTCAGAAAAAAATATTTATAATAGTAATGCATACACATTCACATATATAATATGTGTGTGTGTGGAAAGAGAAAGGGAGAGTGAGCACAATTAATGAGCCTAGATGAAGAATATGTACAGATTCCTTTTGCTCTTTTGGAACTCTTTCAGGCTTGAAATTTTTTTTCAAAATAAAAATTTCAACAATAAAAGAGCAAAGCAAACTCAAAATCGCCTCCATCATGCTTCCCAATCTTAGTGACATATCTGAATTCTCAGGGGTGCTTTTTATAAACTAAAGATTACTAACATATACCCCAGGTTTACAAATCAAAATCTTTGAGAATTCTGACTAGAAAATTTTCAAAGTTTCTCAGGCATTTGAATGCATCTCATCTACTGACCAGCATTTGGGAGCTACTAATCTGTCTCCCTCATTTTACAAATGAAGAAACTGAGACCCCAAAAGGTTATGGAACTTGATTAAGGCCACATTGATAGGTAATGACAGAGAGATCAGAATCTAGGTCTCCTAACTCCCAGCCCAGGTTTCTTTGATCACAATTCATAAAGGGATGCCCTTCAGAAGGATTGCTTTTAAAAATGTATATTTATTGCTCTTTATAGTTTTCTCAACTTAAAATGTTGTTGAGTTCGACCACAAAGCTTCCTAGAGAGCTCTGCAATGCGATTGTGACTATCCTCAGAGCACACAGCTAAGTTGGAGACCTCATCTTGGAAAATATATAAACTGGTTTTTAATCATCATCTTTTTCAAGTCAAAAAGTCAAGCCTTTTAATATTTGCTAGAGTTAATGGGTTTCATCCCTAAACGAAACAAAAGCAGTTGGAAGAAAGTGGGTCAAGCAAGTAAAGAGCCTATGTTGATGAAGATGATCTCTGATGAAGACTCAACCAGCTTGACTGAAGCATTACTCTTCACCTGTCTCTAGAATGCAGAAGCAGTTATATCAAACAAAGAAACTATGCGTTTGCACTGGAATCTTATGGTGAAATATCTGTGTATTTCCTACCAAGCATCTCTTCTCAAGAGAAACAGGAAAAGGATAAATTATATCAGTTTATTCTTTTGATTCCCTCTGCTGAGCCAGTTCCTGCTTCAGTGAGAGAAACCTTATAATCAGATTTGTGCAAGTATTTCTGTCCAGGCTTGCTGAGCTTTGTCAGCACAAAATGTTCACAAACTGCTAACATACAGTAGTATTTTTTTCAGTCGATTTGTACAGTATCATTTAATTTCACTTTTTTCCACCTATAGACCACATATTTTATTCCCAGACAGAGAAAAGAAAAAGCTACTCACCTAGAAAACCCACTATCCTCCCATCACATAAGAATCTGGAGACCAGAGAATGCAGTTAACATGAGTGTAGTTAAAGAAACCAAGCCCCACTTCCTGACAGTTGAATAAGTGTGGAATTCACAACAGCAGAATATTTCTACTAGCTTGAGTATACTTAAGCTAACACACTAAATAGGATTGTTAAGCGTTATCTTTGAGCCAGAAGTGAGTCCACCAGCTAATTCCACTACCTACTCGCTCTGCTACACCACAATCTTGGTTTTTACCAGAAACCATCATAAGTTGAGATATTTGTAGCAGAGGAATGGGGGAATGCCATGCCTGTAGTCAGTGATAACCTGTATTTCCAAGAAAGTACAGGTGGTCCTTGACCTACAGTGGTTTGATTTACAATGGTTTAACTTGGGATATTTTGACTTTATGATGGCACTTTCAGCTGTGTACATTAGTAGTCAGTACCTATAACCACTTTGTTTTACACTTTGAGTGCAGTAGTCAACAAGTCACATGAGATATTCAACATTTTATTAGGAAATGGGCTTTGTATTAGATGATTTGCCCAACTGTAAACTAATGCAAGCACATTTAAGGTGGGCTAAGCTAAACTATGATATTCGGTAGGTTAGGTGTATTAAATGCATTTTGACTTAACAGTATTTTCAACTCATGATGGGCTGATTGAGATGTAACCCCATGGTAAGTAGAGGAGCATCTATATTATAAATCCAGCCAAATATTCTCCTCATTACTGAGGTCAGAAGTCTAGGACTTCTCTTCCCTCTTATGTAATAAGTCTTAATGTTTTGTGAGTGACTTTTCCTTTTCTCACAGATCTATCCTCTCTCTTCTGTTTCTACTGCTTGGGTCAGTCTCTCAACTATCTTTGATTTAGACACTTTGAATAGCATTCTAATGTGTTTCCATGTCATTGATCTTTCCATTTTCCATCCGTTCTTTATGATGCTCCTGAGTTAATTTCTTTAAAATATAGATTTGATTATCTATATACTTAATCAAAAGTCTTTTGTGGCTCCCTGTGACCTGCAGAATAAAGCCCAGCTCTTTGCACAGCTTTCTACCCCTTTGCATAACACTTCTGGTAACATGAGGGACTGAAACAATATTAATATAAATGGGCTCACATCTCACAAGGAACATAGAAATGCTGATTAATAGATCCAAATATATATCTCACCTCAAAAGAAAGAACAATAAGAGCTGGGTTGGGGAAACAATAAGGAATGATAAAGGCTGTATATTAAGCAGAAGATGCTGCCCAGCCATATAAAAGGGTTTCAGCCCCAGATAAGGGCTGTAGAGGGTAAGGGCTGAGCTTCTACCCACGACATGTGGAGAAAATATGTAGCTTTGGCCCATGTGAAAGGAAAACGGACCTAAAACACTGAATGAGTTCAACAGCCTCTAAGTTCTGGTCTATCTGTGGAAATGAGACTACAAAAATTCTAACCATTAGCCCAGAGGAAGCTGTAAGGAAGGCTGCCATTTAATCAGGCCAGTGGGAGAGGGAAGGTTCCAATCAGAAATCAAAACCTCAGGCCCATGCCAGAATGGGTTTCGTTCTAAATTTGCATTGCCTGTGTTGTAAAGAAACTCCAAAATAAACATTGATCTAGGCTGTTAAATCCCCAGAGCCCAGGCAGAAGCAAATAGGAAGCTATTCAGTGAGGACATGTCTACAATTCAAAGCTCATGGACATTTTCCAAAAAAGAAACACAGAGGATTATTTTTTCAATAAAATATTACAAACCCTAGGAAAAAGCAATCCACCATGAGCCAGGGAAGATGCAACAATTAAGAAAGTAGTTCACCAAAAACTGGAGGTAGTAGAACAATTTGATAAAAGGAAAGAATATAGAGTTCGATTGGGTGTCACCGGACTAGTCTTAGAAACCAAAAACTACCAAAACAAAGGCAACTATTCTTTGAAAAGTTGTCTCTTTTAGGGGCCATGTGCTACCTTGATGTGGCTTCCTAGTGTACATTTCAATTCTCTGCTCCCTTCAGATTTCCTTTATCTACTTAAAAATAATAACTCTTTGCTCTTTACTTCCATTTGAATGTATTCTTCCATATGCCATATGGAAGCCAGTATAGCTTAGTGTTGTAACATTAGATTCTGTAATTAAAATTTCTGAATTTACCTTGATGCTGCCACTTACTGGCTGTATGATCTTCAACTTCGCCTTTTTTTTTTTTTTTTTTTTTTTTTTTGAGAGAAGTCTCACTCTTGTCCCCCAGGCTTGAGTGCAATGGCTCGATCTCAGCTCACTGCAACCTCTGCCTCCCGGGTTCAAACGATTCTCCTGCCTCTGCCTCCCAAGTAGCTGGGATTAAGGCATCTGCCATCATGCCTGGCTAATTGTTTGTATTTTTAGTAGAGACGGGGTCTCACCATGTTAGTCAGGCTGGTCTTGAACTCCTGACCTCGTGATCCATCTGCCTCAGCCTTCCAAAGTGCTGGGATTACAGGGGTGAGCCACCATGCCCAGCCAACTTCACCTCTTTTTCAAGTTCCTTGCCTGTAAAATAAAGATAATGGTTTGAATCTAGCAGGATTGATGAAGACATCTGATGACATAGCACTGTAAAGCTTTCTGCCTAGGACCTGGCACAGAAAAGTAATAAATAAATGTTTTTCATTATTATTCTTATGAATTACCTTGCACACATTATCATATATCCCTGCAACAATTTTGTAAAAAAAAAACTACTTCTATGTTACATATTGGGAAACAGTTCATGGAGGTTAAGTAATACGCCTGAGGTAATGTTGCTAGTAAGTAGTGGAGCTTGAGCATGAACCCAGATCTCTTTGACTCTGAGACCTATGTGGTCAACCTCTACATGATACTGTACTGATAAAACTACTCATGAGCCCAAAATGATCACCCTCAACCTTGTCTGCTAACTCCACGATTCACCACTGATAGGCAACAATTTCTCTATGTCTTAATGTAAATTCATTTATTTACTGAACTTATCATGCTTCTAATATGAGTCTAAGCACTGCATAAGGCATGGGGGTCTACAGTAGGGAGTAATGCTGCTGCAATCTAGTGAGATGATCAGACAGCACCTACCCTAAGTAAGAGTGTATGTGTGTGTGTGTGTGTGTGTGTGTGTGTGTGTGTGTTTAAAATTGTAAAGAGTATTGTGAAAAATACCACAGGGCACAGTAACAGGGTGACAAGTGAAATCTCCTTTAACAAGAGTGTCACAGAAAGGCATCTGCCAGAAGATAAAATTTAGGCTGAGACTTTTAAAGTGTTTAAAGGAGCCAACATGTGAGGAAAGAAAGGCAGAGTAATCATGTGCAGAGGCCGTAATGTGGAATTGCCTAGGCATATTGGAGGAACGCAGCAGTGCTGGAGCCGCTGAGGACAGGGGATCTGAGGAGAGAGAGCAAGCAAGGGAAAAGAGTGATGAGGAAAAAAGGAGCCGAGTGGCCATGGAGGCCCATGTTGTGGAGTTCAGATTATACATTAAGTGCAATGAGAAACCACTGAAATTTTTTAAGTAGAGGAATGACATGATCTGATAGTATTTTTTAAAAAATTACTCCAACTGGAGAATGGGCTTAACAGATAACATGCTACAAATGAAGAAACCAAGTAGGAAGCAATGGCAATACATCAGTAGTGATAGGAGAGTAACAGAGAGAAATGAGTAGAGGCAAGATATATTTTTGAGAGAAAATGAAGAACAGTGCTGATGGATTGAAGAGATTCTGACATAACAGGCTCTCACCCATTCAAGATTAGGCCTAATACATCTTGAGTCGCTGCTTAGTCAATGATTGGCTTCTTCTGAGCTCTGTGTCTGTTCCCAACCAACCAGCTATGATCAGGGACCAGAGGCAGCATGAGGGGTAATCCTTGGAGAGGCTGTGGATGAAGCAGGCTCTATGAAAAAATGTCACATTTCTTCTATTCAATCTCATCTCCCATACTAGAGAGTGAGCTCTTCATGACATGAATTTTTATCTTGTCAAATTTGTATCCCCACATCAATTAACAATGTTTTTTACATAGTATGTGCTCGATAAATATATTTCCAAATAAACTAAATTACTCAAGACTAAATCAACGTCACATGAAATTGAAAATCTGTCTCTTTTTTTCTCCCTATCTCTTTTTGTTTGTTCCCTTTCTGTCTCCATGTTCCTTTCATGTAACTAGGATTTTTTTTACTTGCTGTCAGACTTTACCATTCAGAAATGACCAAAACAAAAGGAAAAAAATGGTACAAAGAGAAAATCAGCAGTTCTGTTCAATAATAGCCAATTGTTTCCCTGACAGCATCCAGACAAATAGTCTAAATCACAAATGCATTTGTGACCCTCATTTTGGAAAGGCTGCTCTAATCTTAGGGATGGAATTGAACTTCAGAAATGGTTATCAAGGTCCTTGGGGGCCCCTCAATTTGCTGTTCCAACACCCCAGTGGCTGAACTGCTACCATCCTTTTTCATTCGCTTAATAAAAATAACAAGAAAAACCATAATAGTCAAATTTTTCTCTCAAATGCCAATGTAGCAAGCAATCATTCCCAAATTCCAAGGCAGTAAAAAGACTACTTTGAACAATGCTTTATTTTTACCTCATTTATTTCTCAATTTTTATCCCTAGATTAGATATATACCTATGAAAGAGGAGACAATACCTCGAACAGCAGAATAGTTTAAAGTTGTGAAGCAGATTAAGCAAAGAATTATGTATAATCACCATAGAATCGCTAAGCTAAACATTCTTCTCTCATGCCTTTGTGTAAGACAGTCAAAAGGCAGCCTAGATTTAAAATGAAAAAAATCACAGCATGACTGGACATGAGTTCCAGGAGTTCCTTTTTAGGAAACAGTAGATCATAAAGTAGCCCTCATTGGATAACACAAAATTTGGGTTAAAAACCAACCACAATGCTATGGAAACTCGAAGATATTATCTACTGATTTTACACTATGATTGCTTTCAGATTTTCACTGGACAACATTTTCAAAAATGCACAAATTTCTTAGCTCTCTATGCATGTGTAAGCACTAATACATGCGTAAATACAGGAGATAGATGTTTTCTAAAGATGCTAAAAATATATTTTTTAGATTATCTCATGGTAATATTTTACAGAACTAAATTTGAAGGACTTATATGATTAAAAAACTAAATTGTTCAGCTACAAATGCTTACATGTTTATTATCTGGATGATAGCAAAGTCTTTTAATGGGCATGGATTTTGGTTAGTGAAAGTTTCAATAAGTCATATATGCACATCTTTTAATGAAAAAGATTCTCATGGACTCACAATATGGACAAATTTATTTTATTTCAATGTCACTTTCATACGTGCACTGAAAATTAAATAATAAAATTAAGTATAAACATATGTTTACTATTCTTTATAAAATCACATTAATTTCTTTTTGTTGTTGTTGTTGTTGTTGTTGAGATGTAGTCTTGCTCTGTCACCAGGCTGGAGTGCAGTGGCATGATCTCGGCTCACTGCAACCTCCGCCTCCCAGGTTCAAGTGATTCTCCTGCCTCAGCCTTCCAAGTAGCTGGGACTACAGGCACACACCACCACACCCAGCTAATTTTTGTATTTTTAGTAGAGAAGGGGTTTCACCATGTTGGCCAGGATGGTCTTGATCTCCTGACCTCACGATCCGCCCGCCTCGGCCTCCTAAAGTGCTGGTATTACAGGTGTGAGCCACCGTGCCCAGCCGATCACGTTAATTTCAAATGACAAATGATGTTTTGTTGAAACCAAATTTTTTAGGTTTAATGAAAAAGATATACTTCAGGTCTAGTTTCCTATTCGTTTTATCTACAAATTAGCTTTAATGACAATAATGCAAAAGATGACTTTTACATAAATATGTTTTTCAGAAAAGCTAATACCCTAAAATCTTTGTGCTCTATTTCAAGATAATCAGATCTCACATTTACCCAAATCAGCAAATAAGAAAAAAAGTTTCTCTTGATAATTCTCTACAACTATCTTGTTTCCTTGAATATATTATTACACTTGTGGCATTATTAAAACCTTAATTAAAATTGGTATCTGATCAATTATAAAAGGAACTTGGAAAATAAAATTTCTTATATATGTATTTATATATTATATATTGTATGTTATATACTTATTATATAAAATTAAGTGTATATATATATATATATATATATACTTAATTGCTAATAAATTGTTGCAGAATGGTGTGAACAAAGGTGGGATCCTCACAATACATTCGCACCAAATCATAATATATCATTAAGTTATATGGCCCAGATGCTTTTGAATTTTGCATACCTGTGTTGAAGCATTCCATATTATAATCATTAGTTCACTGTTTTTCTGTATTTGAACAACTGTGGAAAACCTCCATGTGTGTAGTGTGCTAACAGTATTTAGCCTTCACATGTTACAAAAAAAGTCATAAATATACACAGAAGCACCAAAACTATATGAAATTTTGTTCAACCAGAATGTTTATACCAATTTGCAGATTGTAATCCAAATGAAACACTAAATTTAAAATATCTTCTGTATACTTCAAATCCCCAAGAACACACACACACGCATACACACACATACCACACACACACACCCCCCACACACACAACCCCCACACACACAGCAGTGTGAAAAATACTAGTCTTTTACAGGAATGCTGGTAACATTTTTTACCCCTTAACACATAGGCAGGACACTTGAAGAAGTATCCCAGGGTTATGCTCAGTTCTGGATAGTTATTTATAACTCCACTCATTTCTCTCCCACTCAAAAAAAGCATATGGGAATTCAAGTCACATTAATTCATAGAGATAACCCAAAATATGATCTAATTTACTTGTAAAGCATTTTGCTAAATTAAATATTTAAACAATAATTAATAAATTTTTTTGTACATTTTAGAATACTAGGAATATCATTGATTTTACTACAGTTACAGTTAAAAATCAAATAAAATTTAGGGGAGAACCAAAGGGGAGGGGGTAATTCACTACTAGTTTAGACATAAATTTTATTTCATTCATCATTTAAATATCAAAATAATATTTTAAATGAAAAATAAAATATTCATTTCATTGTTTCAATTCTCCATGCCCTTGAAAAACACAAGCTACTTGGTTTAGTTCACAGTTCTCTTTAGTATCAATTTCTAATACCTTTTTAACCTTAGGCAAAAATCAGTCTGCATGCAAACATACCACTCAGTTCTAAAGGGGCTGAATAATGTTAAATTCACAAGTCAGATATCACATGATACATACCCAAGCAAATAATTATTTCTCTTAATTAACAAAAATACTTCCTTATGAAATTCAAAGAAACAGTTTTTTTTTCGATTTTTAGGTTTTTTACTGGCCAATTTACACCCTTAAGAATCATTCTTACAGCTAGATAGCATTTAGAGGCAGTCTCCATAAGAATCAAGAGCATAGAGGTTGGATTTGGAGAGACATGAGTTTAAATCCTGACTCAGCTTACTAGCTATATGACCTTGGACTAATTACTGACTTCTCTATGCATGTTTACTCTTCCATAAAATGAGCATCATGATACGCAATCACACTAAGGAAGGGTTCGTAAATCAAATAAAATTTGTGACATTGCAATCTATAACAGTAACAATTGAGGGCCAATAATTATTAGCACGTTAAGATTTAGTATTAGTTATTTTAAAACTCCCTCCTTTCTAAGATCAGAACCAGTACAATTATTCACACTTTATGAATGAGACTGCAGTCATGCATCATTTAGTGGTGGGAATATGTTCTGGGAAATGCACTGTTAGTTGATTTAATCATCATGCTAGCATCAGAGTATACTCACACAAACCTACATGGTGTAGCTTACTATACACCTAGGTTATGTGGTGTAGCTTATTACTCCTAGACTACAAACCTGTACAGCATGTTTCTGCACTGAATACTATGTGCAATTGTAAAACAATGTTAAGTGTTTGTGTACCCAAACATACCTAAACATAGAAAAGGTAAGGTATAAAAGGTTAAAAAAAAGGTACATCTGTGTAGGACACTTATGAATGGAGCTTGCAGGGCTGGAATTTGCTGGGTGAGTCAATGAGTGAGTGAATGTGAAGGCCTAGGACATTACTGTACACTACTATAGACTTTATAAATACTGTACACTTAAGCTACACTAAATTTACTTTAAAACCTATTTTCTTCCTTCAACGATAAACTAACTTTAGCTTACCATAACAGTTTCACTTTATAAACTTTTTAAATTTTTTTAAAATTTTGTATTCTTCTGTAATAACAATTAGCTTAAAACACAAACACATTATACAGCTGTACAAAAATATTTTCTTTCTTCATATCCTTCTTCTATAAGCCTTTTTCTATTTTTCAAATATTTAATTCTTTTATCTTACTTTTTAAACTTTTTAGTTAAAAACTAAGACAAACCTGAAAAACCAAGAAATGGGGAAAGGATTCCCTATTTAATAAATGGTGCTGGGAAAACTGGCTAGCCATATGTAGAAAGCTGAAACTGGATCCCTTCCTTACACCTTATACAAAAATTAATTCAAGGTGGATTAAAGACTTAAATGTTAGACCTGAAACCATAAAAACCCTAGAAGAAAACCTAGGCATTACCATTCAGCACATAGGCATGGGCAAGGACTTCATGTCTAAAACACCAAAAGCAATGGCAACAAAAGCCAAAACTGACAAATGGAATTGAATTAAACTAAAGAGCTTCTGCACAGCAAAAGAAACTACCATCAGAGTGAACAGGCAGCCTACAGAATGGGAGAAAATTTTTGCAATCTACTCATTTGACAAAAGGCTATTATCCAGAATCTACAATGAACTCAAACAAATTTACAAGAAAAAAACAACCCCATCAAAAAGTGGGCGAAGGATATAACAGACACTTCTCAAAAGATGACGTTTATGCAGCCAAAAGACACATGAGAAAATGCTCATGATCACTAGCCATCAGAGAAATGCAAATCAAAACCACAATGAGATATCATCTCACACCAGTTAGAATGGCAATCATTCAAAAGTCAGGAAACAACAGGTGCTGGAGAGGATGTGGAGAAATAGGAACACTTTTACACTGTTGGTGGGACTGGAAACTAGTTCAACCATTGTGGAAGTCAGTGTGGCGATTCCTCAGGAATCTAGAAGTAGAAATACCATTTGACCCAGCAATCCCATTACTGGGTATATACCCAATGGATTATAAATCATGCTGCTATAAAGACACATGCACATGTATGTTTATTGCGGCACTATTCACAATAGCAAAGACTTGGAACCAACGCAAATGTCCAACAATGATAGACTGGATTAAGAAAATGTGGCACATATACACCATGGAATACTATGCAGCTATAAAAAATGATGAGTTCATGTCCTTTGTAGGGACATGGATGAAACTGGAAACCATCATTCTCAGCCAACTATCACAAGGACAAAAAACCAAACACTGCATGTTCTCACTCATAGGTGGGAATTGAACAATGAGAACACATGGACACAGGAAGGGGAACATCACCCTCCGGGGACTGTTGTAGGGTGGGGGGAGGGGGGAGGGATAGCATTAGGAGATATACCTAATGCTAAATGACAAGTTAATGGGTGCAGCACACCAACATGGCACATGTATACATATGTAATAAACCTGCACATTGTGCACACGTACCCTAAAACTTAAAGTGTAATAATAATAAAATAAAATAAAATAAATGATGAGTTCATGTCCTTTGTAGGGACATGGATGAAGCCGGAAACCATCATTCTCAGCAAACTATCACAAGGACAGAAAACCAAACACCACATGTTCTCACTCATAGGTGGGAATTGAACAATGAGAACACATGGACACAGGAAGGGGACCATCACACACCGGGGCCTGTTGTGGGGTTGGGGGGCGGGGAGGGATAGCATTAGGAGATATACCTAATGTTAAATGACGAGTTAATGGGTGCAGCACACCAACATGACACATGTATACATATGTAACTAACCTGCACGTTGTGCACATGTACCCTAAAACTTAAAGAATAATAAAAAAATAATAAAAATAAAAATAAAAACCTGTACAAAATGTTAAAGGTCTTGCCTAGGAAATCCGTAATCTTCTTGACATAGCAATGGATAGAGAAAAAAGCACAGGAAGTTCAGCATCATCTACTTCTGTCCTGAGAGGGGAGATTTCTGTGAAAAATAGTGAAATCATGGTCTCATCACTCCTGTATCCAGCATTGATTTATTTTATACAACATGAATCTTCATAAGTATTAGAACAACTTGTATAATGCTAATATATATTATAAATGTAGAATAAAATTATTAGCAATTAGACTACCAAGATAATCTGTTGATTAAAATTAACAAAGGGTATCTCTAAGTTGTAAATGGTCTATAATAGTAGTGATTTATTATCTTGATTAACATAAAAATCCACTGGCCTGTTCTTTTTAAACAAATAAAGAATAAACATTTATCTAGTGTTCTTTCAAAAAAAAAAACTAAGACACATTAACCTAGACCTACACAGGGTAAGCATCGTCAATATCACTGTCTTCCACCGCTACATCTTGTCCCACTGAAAGGTCTTCAGGGGAAATAACATGCGTGGAGCTGTCGTCTCCTATGACAACAATGCTGTCTCCTGGAATACCCCCTAAAGGACCTCCCTAAGGCTGTTTTACAGTTAACCTTTTTTTATAAGTAGAAGAAGTAAGCCCTAAGTAACAATTAATGGTATAGTAACGGTATCAACCAATAACATATGTTAACATCTGTGATGGGAGGAGGCTGCTACAAAGGTCTCTGACATATGTTAACATATCTTACTGACTATGTTACTGGTTTATACTACACTTTGTTATTTTAGAGTATATTATCAAGTATGTACTGTATATAATTGTATGCAATATACTTTCCTATGTCTGGCAACACAGGTTTGTTTACACCAGCATCACCACAAACACATGAGTCATGCATTGTGCCATGATATTGCAATAGCTATGATGTCACTAGGCAATACAAATTTTCACCCCCATTGTAATCTTATGGGACCAGCCTTATTTATGCAGTCTATCATTGACAGAAATAACTTTATGCAGCACATAACTGTATTGAAGTTCAGGAGATCAAATCACTTGTCCTAGAATCACACAAATAGAAAGTGGTGAAATCAATAGAATTCTAAGGCTGTCTGACTCTAAAGTACATGCTTTTTCCTTCCTACCTTAATGCTTCCAGCCAGACAAACAGTGCACCCAAGAATGAGTCTTGGTGGTTTCTGCAAGGTGGTAATGGTCAGTAACCCAAAGATGCACCTCTGCCGCCAGGATACCCAAGTTCTCATCCTCCTTCTGCCAAGCACTAGCTGAGTACCCTAGGGAGAGTTATGTTATGTCACTGTGCCTCTGTTTCCTCACTCATCAACCAAAGATTATATGTCATCTGTCTCAGAGGGTTGTTGAGGGGATTGAATAAGGTATGCCATACAAAAAGCTTAAAACAGAGCCTGGCATTACAATTTTTACTATCCTAATTGTTTTGTAGGGCCAATAGGATAATGAACTGTAGTATTCTGAAAAAGTTACTAAACAGATTTCGCTGTGATGTAAAAAACAGGTTTCAGAGTGAACTGCCTTTCTTAAAAGTCTCCTGCAGCACTCAGTGACATCTCAAACTTCCTCTCGTGACACAGTTATAAACAACATGAGGGGGATCATTTTTCTAGCAATTGCGCATGCTTGAGCCAACTGGAATTGAGAATTTGTTCCAAGTTTCCAGCAGGTTCAACGGCATCTATTCTCTGTAGCGAAAGCCAGTCCTTCTTTTTCAAGAAGGCTGCATTCAGAATCAGGAGAGACACACACAGGAAAATGGAGGGGACACTCAGCTATTGAGCTGCATCAACATTTATGGGTGACAATTGTCAAGCATGCCTGAGTCACTCCCAAAGCTAGCTAGAATTGTCAGCCAAAGCCTCCCTTCAGGGAATCCCAGAAAGTCCATAGGAAACATCAGTACAGTTTCTCTTTGTGAAAACCTCCAAATGTATCATTAAAGTTCCAGAGGGAATATTCAAACTTATGGTATTTATTTTCTTAAAAGAGTTTAGATGGGAAGTGCCTGAGTACTGAGGATGAAAGGCTATATTTATAATTACATAAGTTGAGGAAAATTGCTGTCATTCAGAGACTGGCCTGGAGTGTGGATGAAAAACTAGGATGGGTTTTTTCCTACCCAGAGGCTACTTTAATTCTTTCAGCCTCATAGCTTTATAAATTCTCAAATTAGGGAGTCTTAAAACAGAAGCTTCTATTTTGGCAAAGATTCATTAATATTCATTTATGTCCAGTTTCTCATACCTGGGGTAGTTATACATAGTGTTTTTAATGTCTTAATTCTGGCTTGTAAAAAATATTTTAAAAGACACATTCTTTATACTTGTATCATGTATATATAATTACAGTCTACAGGGTTCTTTTTATTTTGGACATCAGGTACAGAATGTTCTCTTAATCATACCATTCAGTTCACAGCTAATTATTATCACTGGTCTATACAAGGCACTATCTTGTTTTATTTGACTCTGGGTTTTATTTTCTTTTTGTCTTGTTTTTGTTTTGTTTTTAGACAGGTCTCACTCTGTCCCCCAGGTTGCAATGCAGTGGCATGATCATAGCCTACTGCATCCTTGACCTCCTGGGCTCAAGTGATCCTCCCAGGTAACAGGGACTACAGGTGTACGCCACTGTGCCCTGCTAATTTTTTTGTATTTTTTGTAGAGACAGGGTTTGCCATGTTACACAGGCTGGTCTTGAACTCTAGGGCTCAAACGATCTGCCCACCTCAGCCTTCCAAAGTGAGCCACTGCACCCAGCAGTGAAATCACTCTCTTTTAATTCTATAACCCACTCACATTTTTCTCTTTCCTCTTAGACAACTATTGTAATGTTTGATGTCTTTCTGTTTTCATGAATTCTTGCAACATGTATATTACTCATTTTTGCATGTATTATCTTATAAAATAGTATATATTTTAGTCTGGTTATTTCATTTTTGAATAAGCGATAGGTTTTTAAGATTAACCTACTTAAAGAACATCTAATTATTTGATTCTAACTACTGCATAGAACTTACTCTGTATATATTTCCACCATGTTTTCTCTATTCCCTCTTCCCATGAAGGACACTCTCTATTACTGCAATGAGTACCTTCATACATGTATACTTAGAGGTTAGATGACAGACTGTCCAATCCAGAATACTTCTGAGAGAGATTAGTGGTACTATTACTTAACCTGCCAAGGTAAACTAGTTCATATGGCTTATGTGACATCCTTTGGGATCTACACCAAAGCAAGCATAGTATTCACATGTTTTAATCCAACTACTACCAGATTACTCACCAGAATACAGTACTAGGCTACACTTCAATCAGCACAGACACAGTCTCTGTATTGTTTTCATTATAATACTTGTTTATAGTTATGTTCTTAGGATTTTTAATTTATAAAAGGCTCTCTTAAGTCAATATCAGGCAAAACTAACCCAAATACCTAAACAATTTTAAAGTCATTAAAAAAAATGGATCGGTCTAAGATATAGTCAGGAGCCAAATGTAATCTCAGAGCCATATGTTCATTTATGTGTACAACTGATTAAAGATGTATTGGTAAAAATCTTATATCTCAACATTTCCAAATATTTTCTTCATGAAGATACACTCAATGACATTCACATTTGAGACTACTAAGATTATTTGCCTGTGATATGTAATCTGTGCATATAAGCTGTGAAATCACCTCTTTATCTCCCACTGACCCTTACCAATAGTATATTAGAACACTAGCTTTGAGAATCAATGTTATGTATTTCAGTATGTAAATACACTATGCCTAAGTCATCCTATGTAAGGAAATCTTCCAAATTTCTAAAGCTTATTCCTTTAAGTGTCCAAACTTTATTTTAATTCTAACTATATTTCCACAAATGTGTAGCCAAGTATAGAAACAAATGCTTTAGTATATTTTTCCTTTACCAACCACTCTATCCCAAACCTCTATTTTTTATGGCTCCCTGGATAAACATTTTGTTTTCTAAAGTTTGTTGTCTGAAATCTGTGACATTTAGGACTTTTTATATACAAAAAATACCTTTATTATGGGTTACTACGGAGTCTGGAATCACTGGAAATATATAACTTGTTCATTCAAGGTATTATAGACTATGGATGTGAGAAAAAAAAAGGCAGAGATCCAGCAATACAAATACTAAGGTATTCCTCCTCCCCCAAAATATTTTGGCATATGATAGATAACGATGATGAGAGAAAGTATAATAGGAGTATGAACCTTAGTAAATATCTTTTTCTTTGAGACAAAACTGGAGCATGATAGATTATGTTTGCTCCACATGCCATCTATCACGAGGCCAATAAACTCTCTTAAGAGTCTATGAGCCAGACTAGCCTATGTCTCTTCTATGCTACTCAGAACCTTAAAGGGCTATAACAACTATGTCAACAAGATGGTCCAGGTATGAAAAAATAAGTATAATCAGAATATTTGGCAATAGCAGAAAAGACAAAAAATTTGCTCCTGATTTGTGACCCTAAAAAAAAATTAACTCGTTTTTATATCACCAAGTAATGAGTACCACAAACATCTTCAATACATGCTTGTCCCCCTCACCTCAGTTACATACGATTAACCTCCACTTCATTTTTCATAGTTTGTTTTCCTTTTGGCTAGCCTAAATCATGATGCTGCTTTTGAATAGAAGAAACTTGAGTGGGTGTGAATGTAGTCAATACTAGGTCTTTTTGGGGAACAATCTGGCTTCACCCTCACCTTCCTTCCCTAGAAAACCAAAACAAATATCTAGCATAACAATTATCACCAGCAATATCCCAGACCTCAAAGCTGAGGCTGAGAAAATTTCTAGGGCCACAGAAAAGTAAAAAACTCCAAGCAGATGGTAACACAATTGGACTTCTGTATCTGCAACACCCCTCTCCCAATCTGCCAGGCACCATACGTGGAAAAATCCCCCTGGATTCAACAGTTTCTACACATGGCAAAGTGAGATCCAGGTGGGCAGCCAGTGTCCTCACCATCTTGAGTTCCCTTGCAGGGAAACCTTTTCTACCTCAACCCACAGAAACATTGTGAGTGCCTATAGAAAAAAAAAACCCCTGAAGGCAGCTAAAGACAAAGTGGGGAGACAGGACTAGCAACCCCAGCCTGTTAAATTCTACTCTTTATCTCAGCTAAAGACAATGCCAAATCAGAGTGGTTATTCAGCAGCACCATGCTGTAGGCGGTCGGCTCCACAGGTCTTCTAAGCATGAACCCTGACCCAGATTTTCAGCATTGTTGGGGTGTCTCCTTTAAGACCTCCTCCCCAATTAGAAGCAAACAGTGCTCCAAATCTTTGCAAGAGCTGAACAAAGCTGGGTTTATGGCACCATCTAGTGATGAAAAGGAGGCAGTTATCTAAGTAAGCGTACCTTAGGAAGACCAAAGAAGCCAGAGAGTAAAGCATGGAATAAATAACCAATCCTTCAGTGCAAAGCCATAGACATACATCCACAAGAAACAATAGTAAACAGGGAACCATAACATACCCAAGTGGAAAAAATAAGGAGTCAGTGATCAACTCTAATGAAATGGTGATACGTGAGCCCTCAATTCAAGAATTCAAAATAGAAGGTCTAAGATCACTCCTAGATAACACTGAAAAATCATTTCAGAGATTTATCAGAAAAATTTAACAAATAGATTAAAATAATTTTTTTAAAATCAAACAGAAATCCTGGAACTAAAAAATATATTTGCTGAACTGAAAAATGAATTAGAGGCTCTCAATAGCAGACTAGATGAAACAGAAGAAAGAATCAGTGAGCACAAAGAGAGCTTTCAAGAGAGTTTGAATTTCTTCTCAGAAAATGAGATTTTCTTTTCTATGGCGTTGTCAGGCTGCAAATTTTCCAAACTTTTATGCTGTGTTCCCCTTTTAAAGCTGAATGCCTTTAACAGCACCCAAGTCACTTCTTGAATGCTTTGCTGCTTAGAAATTTCTTCCGCCAGATACCCTAAATCACCTCTCTCAAGTTCAAAGCTTCACAAATCTCTAGGGCAGGAGTAAAATGCCGCCAGTATCTTTGCTAAAACGTAACAAGAGTCACCTTTGCCCCAGTTCCCAAAAAATTCCTCATCTCCATCTGAGACTACTTCACCCTGGATTTCATTGTCCATATCATTATCAGCATTTTGGTCAAAGCTATTCAACAAATCTCTATGGAGTTCCAAACTTTTTTCCCATGTTCCTGTCTTCTGAGCTGTTCCAACCTCTGTCTGTTACCCAGTTCCAAAGTCGCTTCCACATTTTTGGGTATCTTTTCAGCAGTGTCCACTCTACTGGTACCAATTCACTATATTAGTCTGTTTTCACACTGCTGATAGAGACATACCTGTGACTGAGCCATTTACAAAAGAAAGAGGTTTAATGGACTCACAGTTCCACATAGCTGGGGAGGCCTCACAATTATGGTGGCCACATGGTGGCAGACAAGAGAAGAGAGCTTGTGCATGGAAACTCCCCTTTATAAAACCATTAGATCTCATGAGAATTATTCACTATCATAAGAACAGCACAGGAAAGACTTGCCACCATTATTCAATTACCTCCCACTGGGTCCCTCCCACATCATGTGGGAATTATAGGAGCTACAATTCAAGATGAGATTTGGGTGGGGACACAGCCAAACCATATCAGGAAGGTCATAGATTACCATACAGATTCAGTAAAAATAAGACCACCCCAAGGTATATAATAATCAAGCTCTCAAAGGTCAAAGACAAAGAGAATACTAAAAGCAGCAAGAGAAAAGAAGCAAATAACATAAAAAGGAGCTCTGATTTATCTGGCAACAGACTTCGTATGTAGACTTGGAAAAAGTAGAATGCATATTCAAAGTGCTGAAGAAAAAAAAACTGCCAACAGAAAATACCATACCCAGAAAAAAAAAGCTTTTCTTCAAAATGAAGACAAGATAAACTCTTTCTCAAACTAAATTTGAGAGAATTCCTCACCAGTAGATTCATCTTACAAGAAATGCTAAAGAGAATTCTTCAACCTGAAAAAAAAAAAGAATGCTAATGTGCAAAAAGAAAACATTTGAAAATGTAGAGTTTGCTGGTAAAAGTCAGTATACAGTCAAATTTAGAATAATCTAATGCAGTAATTGTTGTGTATAATCCACTCATATCTCTAGTATGAAAACTAAAAGACAAATCTACCAAAAATAGTAACAACTATAGCAACTTGTTAAGAGACAACCAATATAAACAGATAATTGAGACAACAAAAAGTCAAAATGTGAAGGGAGAGGAATTAAATTACAGAGTTTTTTTAGTTTTTCCTTCATTTGTTCATCTTTGTGTGTGTGTGTGTGGTCCAAGTTATCATCTGTTTAAAATAACTTGTTATATCTATAAAATGTTTTTAAGCCTTATGATAACCACAAAGCAAAAACCTATAATAAATAAACTAAAAACTTCAATAGATGGTGAAAAAGCAGTCAACAAAATTCAACTCCTGTTTATGAAAAAAAAAAACTCTTAATAAACTGGGTATAAAAGGAACATCCCTCAAAACAATAAATGACATACATTTAAAAATTCACAGCTAACACACTGAACAGGGAAAAATTTAAAGCCTTTCCTCTGGGATCTGAAACAACACAAGGATGCTCACTTTTACCATTTTTATTCAGTATTTCACTGGAAGCCCTAGCCAGAGCAATTGGGCAAGAGAAAGAAATAAAGGCATCCCAACTGAAAACAAATCAAATTATTACTGTTCACAGATGACACAATATCATACTTACATTTACAAAGACATATTCTTATTCTCAAAAATTGATACATAATGGTTGTACATATTTGGGGGTATATGTGGCATTTTTATACATGCATACAATGTGTAATGATCAAACCAGGGCAACTGGGACATCCATCACCCCAAACATTCACTCTTTATGTTGGGAACAAATTTTTCTTCTTCAGCAACTTTGAACTATATAACAAATCTTGTTAATTATAGTCACCCTACTATGCTGTCAGACACTAGATATTATCATTCTATCTAAATATTTTTGTACTCATTAACCAGCCTCTCTTCTTTCCTCTCTTCCTTCTACTCTTCCCTTTGGTACATCAAATCAACTCTCTACCTTCCTAAGATCCACTTTTTTAGCTACCATGTATGAGTGAGAACATGTAACATTTGTCTTTCTGTGCCTGGCTTATTTAACTTAACAAAATGATCTCCAGTTCCATCCATGCTGCTGAAAGTGACAGGATTTTATTCTTTTTTATGATGAGATAATATTCTATTCTGTATATGTACCATATTTTCTTTATCCATTCATCTGTTGGTCAATACTTAGGTTGATTCCATATATTAGTTACTGTGAATAGTGCTGCAATAAAAATGGGAGTGCAGATAATTCTTTGATATGCTCATTTCCTTTCTTACTTGATCCTAGCCAAAAGGCCAAGAGGCGATTCTAATTCCCTTTCTTTCAGATATATACCCAGTAGTAGGATTGCTGAATCATGTGGTAGCTCTATTTTTAGTTTTTTGAGGAACCTCATACTATTTTCTTTGGTGGCTATATTAATTTACATTGCCACTAACAGTGTATGAGGACTGCCTTTTCTCTGTATCTTCATCAGCATGTTATTTTGTCTTTTTTATGAAAGCCATTCTAACTGGGGTGAGATGATATCTTATTGCGGTTTTGATTTACATTTCCCTGTTAATTAGTGATGCTGAGCTTTTTTTTTCATATATTATACCTGTTGGCCATTTGTATTTCTTCTTTTGCATGATGTCTATTCAGGTCTTTTATCTATTTTTAAATTGAATCCTTTTTTTGTTATTTTTATTTTGCTGAGTTGAGTTCCTTATGTATTCTAGTTATTAATCTCTTATCAAATGGGTAGTTTGTAAATAATTTCTTCCATTCTACACATTGTCCCTTCACTTTGTTGATTATTTTCTTTGCTGTTCAGAAGCTTTTTAGCTTGTTGTGATCCCATTTGTCTATTTTGTTTTTGTTGTTGCTTCCGTTCTTGAGGTCTTGCGCAAAATATCTTTCCCCAGACTAAATCCTTAAGTACATTCCCAATGTTTTATCCTTTTTTTTCTTTTCTTTTCCTTTTTCTTGAGACAGGCTGGAGTGCAGTCTCTCTCAAGTGCCACTTGAGACAGGTGACATTCTGTCACCCAGGCTGGAGTGCAGTGGTGCAATCTCAGCTCACTGCAACCTCCACCTCCCAGGTTCAAGTGATTCTCATGCCTCAGCCTTCCAAGTAGCTGGGATTACAGGTGTGTGCCACCACGCCTGGCTAATTTCTGTATTTTTAGTAGAGACAGGGTTTCACCATGTTGGCCAGGCTGGTCTCAAACCAGCCTTGAGTGATCTGCCCACCTCAGCCTCCCTAACTGTTGGGATTACAGGCATGAGCCACTGTGCCCAGCCCCCAATGTTTTATTCTAGTAGTTGCATAGTTTCATGTCTTAGGTTTCAGTCTGTAATCCATTTTGATTTTATTTTTGTATGTGGTGAGAGATAAGGATCTGGCTTCGTTCTTTTGCATATGGTTATCTAGTTTTCCCAGCACCATTTACTGAAGAGACTGTCCTTTCCCTAATGTATGTTCTTGACATAGTTGTCAAAAATCGTTGGCTGTAAATACATGAATTTATTTTGGGGATCACTGTTCTGTTCTATTAGTCTATATGTCTGTTTTTATGCCAGTACCATGCTGTTTTGGTTACTATGGCTTTGTAGTATATTTTGAATTTAGGTAGTATGATGCCTTTACCTTTGTTCATTTTGTTTAGAGTTGCTTTGGCTATTCAGGCTCTTTTGTGCTCCATACAAATTTTAGGATTATTTTTTTCTAGTTCTGTGAGGAAAGTCATTTATATTTTGATAGGAATTGCATTGATTATAAAGATTGCTTTGAACAGTCTTGACATTTTAACAATATTAATTCTTCCAATCCAGAAGTTTGGGATCTCTTTCCATTTTTTGGTGTGCATCCTTTCAATTTCTTTTATCAGAGTGTTCTAGTTTTCCTTACAGAGGTCTTTTACCTCCTAGGTTAAATTTTTTCTTAGGTATCTTAGATTTTTTGTAACTATTGTAAATGGGATTGCTTTTTTTTTTAAGGATTGTTTGCTGTTGGCATATATAATTGCTACTGTATATTGATTTTGTATCCTAAAACTTTACTGAATTGGTTTGTTAATTGTAACAGCTTTTCAGTAGTAGGGTCTTCAGATTTTTCTAAATATGATATCATCTATGAACAATAATAATTTATTTTTTTTTCAGTTGGGATGCCTTCATTTCTTTATCTTGTCCAATTGCTCTGGCTAGGGCTTCCAGTAAAATATGGACTACTTTTGCCATTTTCATCTGTAGTTGTTTTGTCCCTCAATAAAACACTGTTGAATATTGCTGATAGCAACAACCCCTATTTAGTTCTTGATTTTAACTGAAATGGCTTTAGTGGGTCAATATTTATAGTTGTGTTTATTTAACTGGATTTTAGCAAATATAATTTGTCTTATTTAAGTAATAACCCTCCATTAGTTATTTAGGAACGGCTGCTGTGATGGTTAATACTGTGTCAGCTTGCTTGGATTGAAGGATGCAAGTATTCATCCTGGGTGTGTCTGTGAGGGTATTGGCAAAGGAGATTAACATTTGAGTCAGTGGGCTTGAAAAGGCAGACCCACCCTTAATCTGGGTGGGCACCATCTAATCAGCTGCCAGTGTGGTCAGGATATAAAAGCAGGCAAGAAAACGCAAAAAGGCTACTAGACTGGCCTAGCCTCCAAGCCTATGTCTTTCTCCCATGCTGGATACTTCCTGCTCTCAAACGTCAGACTCCAAGTTCTTCAGTTTTGGGGCCCAGACTGGCTCTCCTTGCTCCTCAGCTTGCAGGTGGTCTATTGTGGGACCTTGTGATTGTGTGAGTTAATACTTAATAAACTCCCCTTTATATAGATATCTATCCTATTAGTTCTGTTCCTCTAGAGAACCTTGATTAATACAGTTGCTAATTCATCAAATGCCATTTCAGCATCTGTCTATATGTCAGTGGTGTACTGGAGCCAGCTCACCCTCTTCCCAACTCCATTCAGTGTCATCACATTGGCCAATTGGTTGAACTGTTTTTAAATGGTCATCGTAGAAATATTTACACCATGAATATCAGCAAATGCAATAAATCAGAGATTTTCTTTTTTTGAGGGCTGGTCTTAAACATTTATAGCCATTTACAGCAGCCACTGGATATAATCATATAGTTTTTCTCACTGATTTAATTAACATGACCCATTCATTCAAAAAGTACCTACTGAGCAGACACTATCATGACAAGTGTTGTGCACTGGGGAAACAGCAGTGAAGAAAAAAGCATGCAAAATTCTTACCTTTGTGTAACTTAACATCTAGTAGAGTTTATAGTCTATAATGTGATTGTGTTAATAGATTTCCTGATATTCAACCGTATTTTTATTATGGCATACAGCCTAATTAGTAAGAAGGTATATTACTTTGATATACTGCTAAATTGAATTTGCCTATTTAATCTAGAATTTTAGCATCCATATTCATAAGTGTTATCACTTTGGGGGTGGTATTTTTGTATTATATTGATCAAGTTTTGCTATTAAGGTTAAGTTGTTTACATAAAATTAATTGGAGAACTTTCAGTCTATTTCTGAGGTCTAAAATAGTTTAAATAAGATTGGAATCATCTGCTCTTTAAAGGTTGGATAAAACTCAGCTGTGAAACCGTCTGGACTTAGGTACCTATTTTAATCGTAGATCTTTAATTGCCCTTCCAATCTCTTCTATGGCAATGCATCTATTTAAAGTTTCTATTCATTGGCATAGCATACCTTTGATCAAAATCATTCATCCTGTCTAGATTTTCAGATTTGTCAAAAAGCATCACTATGTATTATTTTATAATTTTAAGGCCCTTCCACATCTGTATTATATCCATTTTGTTTTTTTCTTTTACTCATAAGGCTCATGGAGAATTTTGTCTATTTTATTCGTCTTTCCAAAGGATGTGCCCTTGGATTTATTTTTTTCATTTTGTTTGTTGTTTCTCCTTCATTAATATCAGTTACTATCTTTATGCTTCTTATCAATATCTTCTGACTAATTTTATTGATCTTTTTTCTAATTTCTAAATTTGTATATCGAGTTCTTTTGTACTTTTAATAATGATGGTATTCAGTGTTATATGTTTTCCTCTGACTATAGCTTTAACTGCAAACAGATTTTGTCATGAAATGATACCCATTTAGATAATGTATATGGAAATGTCCTATTATTTTTATCAGGTCTTCCTTGTATTTCTGAAAGCTTTTGCTTTATTTATTTAAATGTCCTGATGTTTAGTGCATACAGGTTTTTAATGTACTCATAAATTTTGCCTCCCATAATTACATCATATCATTATTTATCCTGCTAATTTTTTATCTTGTTTAGTGTTTTTAACTTTAATTGGATTAATTATGGTCTTATATTAATATTGCCACTATTACATTGTTTGTATTTCCTTGTATCTAACGTATTTTTACACATTTTTTTCTATTACTCTGCTTTAAGTGTTTCTTGTAACCAATATATTGCTGGATTTTGTTTTTTAACCTAATATAACTATATTTATCTTTTGAAAGAAGAATTCAGCCTTTTCACATTTAATTTACTAGGTTTTATATTTTCCATGTTTGGTAATTATTAATTTTATTGTTTCTTTTTTTCTTTCTCTAACTTTAGGTTGGTTTAAGAAGTTGATATTTATTTATTTTTTTCTTTTTATTTGGACGTTCTACTGTGCTCTTCACTTCTGCCAGTGGAAACTTTCCGTCCTGAAACTCATAATATGCCAATTATCTTCACCAATGAGATGTTCTATATCCCAATTTCTTGCCACCCTAACCCAATTAGATTATACTTGTCAAATACTTTGAGTTCTGTACTCCTCCAACCAGATGAAATCTTTAGAATGATTGTTTCACACCTCTCACCATACCCTACAAATAAATTCCTAGGCTTTGCTTAGACAATTTAGTATTGTAATTCTAGACTACCACTGTTTCCATTGCAACATGACTCTTCCATTTCAATAATTTTGGTTTTTATTTCTATCACATTTTCAAGTATTGTATCATATTGAACTTAACCATATATGCTTCAAGTTTCATTGGCTACCACTTGCCTCTTCATTTTCCCCTATATTAAAGTTTCTTTTCTGATTTATTTGTTGTCTGGATAGTGTTCTTCCTCTAGTCCTTTTGTCAGGCAGGACGAGTGAATAACACATTTTTTAAATCCTTCCACATATATAAATAGATTTCTTTCAGCCTGGGAGATGAATTCCAGTCTTTTCCTCAGGAGTCTCATACATTTTCACTTCCAGTTTGTAGATGAGAAGTCTGATGACAGTGTGATTCTTTCTTATCTTAGAGATAACCTGGTCTTTTTGCCTGTAAGATTATAAAATATTATCTTTATTCTTGGAGTTCAGGAATGTTCCCAGGATATGGAGTATCAGTTTTACATTTAACTTTGTGAGTTCCTTTAATCTGTAGACTCCATCTTTTTTCAGATGAAACAAATGTTAATCTGTTATTTGTCTCTCTTCTATCTGTTGTTTTTTGGGTTTTCCTCCTTCCGGGGCCCTATAAATTGCTTGCTAGAAAACACAAATGTGACAACCAAATCCATTATATTTTCCCTCATGATTCCCAAATCTTTTTGATTTTACTCTGCTCTTAATTCTTCCAGGCCACAAATTCTGGCCTCACAGATTTCCCTTTCAAATTATCTACCAAATTTAAGACTGAGAAATCACGGTTGGTTTGTTTTCCTTTGATCAAATGTGTCTCTTTACTCAGTAACTAAATTTTACTCATGCTCTAATAATTTTTAGTTCATGCCATCATCTATCTCCTCCAGCATTTGTGCTCCATTAGGAGATTTGTGTTCTGTGTGTTCATTTTTTAATTTATTCACCTTTTAAACTAACATGTGTTGTGTGCCCACTACGTGTTAGACACTTTTGTAGATGCTGAGGATAGACCAGTAGAAAAGACAGAAAAAGGGCTCCTCCCTTATGGAGAAATGATGTTGATAAATAAAATACATCATGTGTCAGAGTGATAAATGACCCAGAGGAAATAAAGCAAGGAAGTAGACTAAGTGATTAAGGGTAGGATAGGTTGCTATTTTATATACATAGTCAAGGAAGCCTTCACTAAGAAAGTAAAAGTAGAGCAAAGACTTGTAGAAGGTGAAAGTCTTGAGTGATGAGTGCTCTAGGTAAGGGAACCTAAGTTCAAATGTAATTAAAAGCAGACTGGGAGAAGGGGGTGGGAGTAGGAAATATGGTTGGAGAGCATAAGAGGGGTCAGATCCTGTAAGCCAGTCTCAGGGCTGCCACATTGTACAACTCTAGGGGAAATGTTTGTATTAGTCTATGTGAATGAGAAGCCTTCCAGAATAAGCAAGTATGGACACAAAGAGGCCAGTTAGGAAGCTACTGCGATATCTAGGTAAGAAATGATGACAGCTGGTACCAAGTTTGTAGTAGTAGACGTGATGAAAAGTGGTCAGATTCTGCTTGTGTTTTGAAAGTAAAGTCACCTGGCCATCCATCCAGGGCTGGCTTCATGGGAATGCAACCTGTGCAGGAACCCAGGGCCCTGTGCTTAGAGGGGCCCCATGTGTGAATAAATGCTCTGCTGTGGTCATCTTGAAATTATTGATAAATTTTGAATAAGGAGACCTGAATTTTCACTTTGCATTGGACCCACAAATTCTGTAGCACATTATGCAGTCCTGTATGCAGCAAGTATTTGTTGGTCATTCACTACTGGAAATAGGATCTGACATTCCATCAAGGAACAAAGCAGAAAAATTATATTCTCATGGGATTTACACTGTGAAGCAGATAATGGACAATAAACATAATAATAAGTCAATTAATCAGTATATTTGAAGGTGACTAGTGCTATGAAGAAAAAAAGTAGAATCTGGTAAAGAGACTTGAAGAAAGCTGTAGACCTCAACTTATATGATTAAATGGAGTAGTCAGGATAGGCCTCCTTGAGAAGGTGAGTTGTCTGAACACACTTAATTAAGATAACAGAATTGATGAAGAGAATACCTGGGAAATGAGACTCCCTAAGAACAGCTAACAAAAGACTCTATTGTAGGAGTGTCCTCACTATGTTCCAAGAGTAGCATAAGCAAGGGAGAAAGTAGGAGATGAAGAGGAACGAAGGAGGATGGGCAGATACCATAGGGTCTTGTTGCCATTGAAGCACTTTGACATTTACTGAATGAAATGAGGAGCTATTGAAGGGATTTAGCAGAAGAGTCCTATCTGATTATGTTTAAAAGTATTATGGGTGTATAGAGAATCAACTATAGGAGGGCAAGGATCAAACCAGTTTGAAAACTATGCAATAATCCAGATGAAAAGTGATGGTAGTTCTGATCAAGTTGATAGCAGAAGAGGTGGTAAAAAGTGATCAGACTTTTGACATATATTGCAGGTAAAACCAACAGAATTTCCTACAGACTGAATGTGGGTTGTGAGATAGAGGAGTTGAGAATGGCCCTAAAGTCTTAGCCTGAGAAACTGAAAGAATGAAGTTGATGAGAAACTGGAAGGATGAAAATGAATAAATAAGTCCAGAGAGGAAGATGAGAGTTCAGCTTTGGACATGGGGGTTGTCTATTAGACATCCAAGAGGATGTGGGGTAGTGTTTCATCTAGAGATCAGAGTAGAGGTTTGTGCTGGAAATATAAATATGGAATCATGGGAATATAGATGGTATTTAAAGTGCTGAGACTGAGAAGATCAAGGGACTGAGTGTCCACAGAAGAAAGGGCCAAGCACTGAGCCCTGGGGCACTCTAACATTAAAGAACTGGGAAGAAGACCAACCATCAAAGGGGACTGAGATACAGCAAGCACCGAAGTAGAAAGGTAGAGTCACAAAATAATCGGAGGAATGGAATTGAAAACAGTGAATGCAGACAACTCTTCCAAGAAGTATTTCTCCAAAGTGGAGGAAAGAAATGGGGCAGAAGCTGGTAAGGGAGTGAGATCAAGAGAATGAATGTTTACAGTGGTAGAAATAGTAGCATGTTTGCGTGTTGGATGGAATAATTCATCAGGAAATAAAAAATTGATGATGTAGGAAATGGGAAGAATTGCTGGAGCAATGCCCTTGAGTAATTGAGAGGGGATGCAATGTATTCCCCAAGTGAAGGAATTGACTTTAGATAGACACATAAATTGTTCCTCTATGATTCTGTTGTAACAGGTAGGACAGCAGAGTATATGGCATAGATACTGGTAGTGAATTAATGTGGTGGTAGAAATGTGTAGAAGTTTTCTTCTAACTTCTATTACTTTCTCTATAAAGCAGGAAGCAAGGCACTAAGTCAACAGGATTTGCTGGTAGACTGTGTGTAGAATACTCACACAAGAAAAGGAGTGAAGGATGACTCCAAGTTTTTTGTTGTGAACAATGGGAAAAATAGAGTTGCCATATGCCAGTGGAGTACTGGAGCAGACTTATACTGGCTCAAAGCCAAACATTAAATTTCCAAGAATTCTCTGAGCCAGTTGTTAAACACAGCTATTATTAAAAATTAAATTACACACATTTTCAATAATTTATATTAAAAACAAAAATAGTAAATACTCAACACTGATTACTTTACTGCATTTTGCCATATTGATGTTCTTAAGGTTATTTATACCTATTATTTCTGTGTGGTGTAAATACTGTATAATAGCATGCTACTATGCATCTCTTCCCAACTGTGCATTCAGTTACGTAAAACTAGTAGTTTGAAATCAGCCATGATTAGAGTATTTACACCACAGAAATTGGAAAATGCTAAAAATAAGAGCTTGAGTTATTGTTTGGTTGCTTGTCTACACTTAAGAAAGTGAAAGAAAAAATGTTAATGTTATAGATTAAATTTAAAGATATATAGCTGTGTCTATTATTATACACTGTGAATACACAGAGCTGAGGAAATATTCCAGTATTCAAAACCCTCATCTGATTTAGCAAAGTCTTTGTGTCAATGACAAATGAGTAAAGTTCCAACACACATCTGCATTGTTTCACTTTCATCTTACTCATTAAAGTACATAAAAATAGCAACCAACATTCTGGTTAGAACTATGCTTGTTCATCAGTTGCAACCACAGTTCAGCTACAAACACAAGATTTTTGTCAAAGGTCAATGAAAGCATTCTGTAAGAATCAATTGGCTAACAGTAAAATGTATATAATACATTTTATACATTTATACACTATAATACACATAATAAATGTATATGCGAGTGTATTTTTTTTCAAGAAGCCAGTTGTTAAACATTTAGCAGCTCACACTGCCTTCACTAAATAGAGGGAGGAGCCAATCTGTGGAGCATTTCCACCAGTACTGCACGTTCTTTCTCTGTCCACTGACTGGATATCCTTAGAAGCATCATTAATTTCCTTTCTCTACTCCTCACTCACTTTTGGGACAGCCATAATCCAAAGACCGGCAACAGAAAGAGCAGAGGGCCATCAGCCAGTCTCCTCTCAGTTCCTTTCATGGGCCACAAAATGCCTTAGAACTCCTTCTTCCCCAGAGGTTTCCCTAAATTGCCAGGACCAGTAGAGATTCAGAGAAGACTCCAACGATGATGGAAAACCTTTAGGCTTACTCCAGCCTAACTCTTTCCCCACTGTTAGCTGTCTACATCACCTAACTTTCAGAGAAGAATGTAGAATTATTGGGCTTTTTGTACTCATCCACCTGCATTGTGCTGTTTGCAAGACTGTGTGGGTAAGGGAAGTCATGCTGGACTTAGACACAACAGACATAGGTTCTGGTTGGCCTCTCAGATATCAGACAAATCACTAAACATTAACTGGGGAGTTTGGTCTAAGGGAACTTTAAGTCCTTTCTAAGTAAATTTCTATTCAGATATAGTCGTAGTGGGCAAGGGGCATTAGGAGATGGCAGCCTGGTGACTACTTACTATAAAAGGATATAGGTAATGCTCTAAGGTTAGATTACATTTTTTTAAAACCTCTGATTCATATTATTCTATCAATGAGAATTTCCATTTATATGGAAGAAAATTCATTGGTAGTAGAAAGAAAGTTTGTGACAATAATTGACCGTATACACTCAATGAAACTCAGTTTTCATTAGCATTTTCATGCGTGTGTGTGTGTGTGTGTGTGTATGTGTGTGTAGGTAGGTAGTTCTATGCACTTTGATCCCATATAAAACTTCATCACAACCACCATCAGGAAACAGAACTGCTCCATCACCAAAAAAGACTCACTCATACTACTCCTTTATTTTCACCCAACCCCATCCCCGTTCCCTAGTAGCCACTGTTCCCCATCTCTATAGTTTTATCATTTCAAGAATATTATGTAAATGCAATCATACAGGTTGTAATTTTTTTATATTGGCCCTTTTTTCACTAAGCATGATGCTCTTCAAGTCTATCCAAGTTTATGCAGGTCTCAGTAGTTTGCTCCTTTCCATTGTTGAGTACCATTCCACTGGATGAATGCATCAGAGTTTGTTTAACCATTTACCCACTGAGGAGCATTTGGGTTGTTTCCAATTTTTGACTATTACAAATAATGCTGCTGTGAACATTCATAAGCAGATTTTTGTATGAGCATAAGTTTTTATTTCTCTGGAATAAATGCCAAAAGTACAGTCTTTGGGGCATACAAAAAATGCATATTTAGTTTTATAAGAAATTGCCAGACAATTTTCAGAGTGGGTGTACCAATATACATTCCCACCAGTAATGTAAGACTGATCTAGTTTCTCCACTCTGCCATTCTCCACAGCATTTGATATTGTCACTATTTTTAATTTTACCTGACCTAATAGGTGAGTGGTGATGTCTCATTGTGATTTTAATTTGCATTTTCCTAACGGCTAATGATGTTGAACAACTTTTCATGTTTATTTGCCTTTCATAGGTCCTCTTTGGTGAAATGTGTCTTCATGTCTTTTGCTCATTTTGTAAGTAGATTGTTTGTTTCTTTACTCTTGAGTTTTAGTTTTTCATATATTCTAATCTAGATACAAGTCCTTTATTGGATATGTGGTCTTGCAAACATTTTCTCCTAGTATTCTTATTGTTAATCCATAAAATCATGTTTTAAAGAACTGCTAAAGGTCTCACAAATTCAAATGAGTTTGAAAGAAAATGTTGAAAAATAACAAATACCTTAAAAGACTATAAATAACTGTCATTTCCCAAGTTTTTCTGAAACAATGAGAAATTAGTATTACATTTTAGGTAGCAGATGCATGAAGGTCATTGAGACCCATGGGGAAAAGTTACATTTTAGTGTACCTACACCAGACTGATTTATTCTCATTACCTTAAATTGAAGACAGGGGGATAAGACATTGAAGTGATTTACTAAGAAGTATATCAAGCATATGCCAATATAATTATTTTTTTTAATCCTACAAGAAAATAGATGTCAATAAATAAGTCATTTATAAGCTAACGGGACTTATTTCCAGTGTGTTGAAATTGAAAGAGAAGCTTATTTAAAGATTAAGAAAGACATTAAGGAATGCATTTCAGAAACATTAAATGGTACTAATAATGTGCTAAGTATTTACCTCTAAATGAAAGAAAGGTCTAGAATTTAAAAAACAACTAAGTGAAAGAAAAGCATTTTATTAGCAAACAAAAACCAAACATTGTGCAATATACTAACTAAATATCAAGAATAATTATCACTATCACTATTTTTTTAAAACTGATAAAAAAAGTAAATCTTTTTAATAATGATGGGAAAATGGATATTTGCTTATTACCTGAGAAAACAAAATAATCCTCTAGGGTAGTTTCAAAAATATAACACTTTAGTAATTAAAATAATATTATAATTAATGGATTAGATTCTGTGTATATGCAGATAAAACAGTAATATAATTAAGCATAATGATGAAAATAGAATAGAGTGTTATTGGTGAGACCTTGCTTCATATTATCTAATTCTAGAAAAACACTGGGCAATAAAGATAATGATTTGTAACACATGTCTTCCCCTTGCATTAGTGGAAATGTTAACATAGTTTTTAAAGTTATACTAAAATCATCAGCTAACTTGTCCAATCTGAACTACTCTGAAAACTGTATGTTCTGAAAAGCTATTTCAAATAAGAAGTCTGTTTTTGAAAAACCAGTGTTACAGAATGACTCCTATGTTTGGGGGAACCCTGAACCACCAAAATTGAACAACTGTCTTACCTCTATATCCTAAAACGAAAAGGCTGCTTTGTTGTTTTCTGATGACAGGAAAACATTGGATTGCTATTCATGTTTGCTGCAAGATTTGGATACAATCAAAGCCAAAGATCCATCCAAGTTCTACATCTGGGAATTGGAGTTAGCCACACAACAACAAAAAAGTTACTGATTAACCAAGTTTTTATCTCACTGCCTAAAATCATTCTCCCAGAATTCTTAGCACTGCATATCTATCAATAATACACATAATTCTATCACCCATATTTGAAAACCTTAACATGTCTTCCTCTTTCACTGTGACATCAGGTAGCCACATGTTCTGCCAGAATTATGTAAAGGAAGGAGTTTATTTTATCACTGAGGGCTGGAAACCAGGGTTTTTGAAGCCTTAATGAGTAGAAGCCAGAAAAACTGTCATTTCAAAGCCTCAAGGCCTTTTATTAAGCCTCCCGAGAGGTTGAAGCAGAAATTCATCTGTGGAACACATAATTTGTTTGGGGGAAATCAACAGAATGAATCCTTTCATTACACAACGTAAAGGATTGATTCCTTGATCTTGAGGAAAACGTTGACGTCACCATCAGCCTCCTTCATGCTTTAGAAAAGGTGTTTTAGACAGTTGAGCATGCTGTTCAGAAATGCAGTAGCACTCCGCCTATGAGCCAGCCTTGTTTGGAGAGGAGAGAAGAAAGGGAGGTGTGTGAGAGACAGGACATTAGGTCAGGTTCTGTCTGATTGAGGCAATGCACTGTATTTCAAATTATTCCTTGTTATTGTGGAGGAGTTTTGGGGTTGTTTATTTGTTTGCATTTTGTTTTGTTTCACTCTCTTTTATCATAGTAAGTGGAGATCTGACATTGAAAAAGTGGCCGGAAAAAATTTCAATTCACATTGGAGGAAAGATGTGACTCTCCTCTACAGGTTCTCATGCTGTGATTTTTCAAAAGGCAAATAAGTCAGAATGCACAGATGTGGGCCTGCTGGGCACTATCCTACAAGACCTTGTGTGGTTTTCTCTGAAGGGAGAGGACGTTCCCATTGCCAGCATCTTGAACCAGAAAATAATCTAAGAAATTCCTCCCTCTCTCTGAGCTGCATGGTAATTGGGCTTAGGCTCCAAAGCAACTTGCAGACTGGGGGGATGTCAAGCTGGGGGGTTCAGGCCAGAGGTCAAATTGGGACCGTGAGATGTGAAAGAATAGTCAAATCTCATAACTGGTTGTAAATTAAGTTCCATGGTGTTTTCCCTGAACTTTCAATAAAGTCCTAATAAAATACATGGTTTGGTCTCAACTCTGTAGGGGGAGTTAAGTGAACTTCCTAACCTAATTAGGAATGATGGGATGAAAGACAAAGCAGGCCAGAACAATGAAACCTTTGTTCCAGGCTGTAAGAGTTGACTGGAGCTTCAGAAGGTAATAGACAGAGGCCTTGGTGGGGCTGCTTAACAAGGAGCCTGGAGCAGAAGGGCTGGTGAGAAATATATCACAAACAGACGTAAGACAGGGCTCTCAGGAAGAACAAAAAGGTGAGGTGGGCAGGCTGGGTGAGGGCCTAACATTCTAAAATTCCAAGCAGTTGCAAACTCAACATCAATTATCATTTATGCTTAAGCAGAAAATTCAGACCGATATGGGCTGAAAATGCACTTGCTAATACAATGTCTTTTTAATTAATCCCTTCCCACTGCATCCCAGCACCATCACTCTGGTCCAGCCCCTCACTGCCTGATGGCCAGATTCCTGCAACAACCTAGAATTCAGAAACTGAATTACTCTCCCTGACATATGGACTTAACAACACCACGGCGTTAATCTTCACAAAACATTGACTTCATCATAGGACTTTTCCACCCATACAAATCATATGCAATGGCATAGAATTCCACATCTTGGATCATCAATGATGATGCTAGTGACAAGAGGCAGGAAAACATAGGCCTTAAAGAGTATGAAAGAATTAACCAATAACCTGGGTTGAGACCTTTGAATGAGAGTAGACTAGGAATAGACTTCTCACATCTCAATCCTGAGAGATCAGCAAGAAGGGGATTGGGAACAAGAGTTCTTATCAGTGAGGACTGTGAAGTCATACAGAAAAGACCTGTGCTGGAGACCACCAAGCAAGCATAAGAGACTAGCTGCCTTAGCTAAGAACTGGAGGCTTCAGCAGTCTCTACCCTCCAGCAGGATGCAGTGCAAACTTGCCCAGACATCTTGAAAACAACGTGTGTGATTTATTTCCCCAATCAGAAGTTGAAAGGAAAATATAATATGGTAACACTGTTTTCCAATTGGGATTGCTGGTGGCTAACAGAGCACTGTAAGCCATGTGTAACTGCATGTTTATGAAGAACCTGCTGCATGCTGGTCTCTAAGGCAGCATGGAGGAAGAATTGGAAGCCACAGGCCATGTCTTCCTGTTGCCAAGACCTAGAAGTTAAATAAATGAGAGACTTTTATAGGAAAATGTAACAGGCTCCCCAATGAAAGTGAGCATAGGCTACTGTGGGAACATGTAAGGAGTCCATGAAACTGGGACCCAAGGAGGACATGGAGAACTTCCTGGAGGAAGTGACATCTGATCTGAGATACTATGATTAAGCAGGTGCTAGCCTAATATAAAAGGAGGGTCATTTCTTAGGGCTGCTGCAACAAATTACCATAGGCTTGGTGAATTAAAGCAACAGGAACTGGAGAGAATTCTCCAGGTTGTGAAGGGAAAAGTCTGAAATCAGCATCATCAGGCCCCAAGATGTCAGGGTTGCATTCCCTCTGGAGGTTTTCAGGATGTCTCTTCCTTGCCTCTTTCAGCTTCTGGGGGCTGCTGGCATTCCTTGGTTTGTTTTCATGTCACTCCAGTCTTTACCACCACCTTCACATTGCCCTCTCCTCTGTGTGGGTCAAGTCTCCTTCTGCCTCCCTCATTAAAGGACACTTAGGATTACACTTAGCATCCCCAGATAATCCCGGATAATCTCTCCATTTCAAGATGCTTAACTTAATCACATGTCAAAAGATTCTTAACTTTTTTTCCATAGAAGCTAACATCGCTTGTTCAGGAATTAGGACATGGCTATTTCCGGGGGGTCACTTTTCCACCTACCACAGAAGGGACAGGGGAGGGGCATTCTAGGAAGCAAATGAGGTGTGCACAAAGGCTCAGAAATGTGAGAGAGGGTTGGGAAATTTGGGGACAGTAGAGAGTTTAATATGGCTTGGGTGTTGGTTGCAAGTTAAGAGTGGAGAGAAAAAAGGCTGGAGAGGTAAGAAGTATCTACAATATAAAAGGTTTTATGGTTTATTCTCTTGCAATCTTAAGGAGAAATGCCCAAGAAAGCAACACTGCCTGAACACCCTTGTGCACCACTGAGCATTAGAAACTGCTCTGGGGACATGGACCGAGCAGGAGAACAGGTGCCGTTGCAAGGATTAGTGTTGTCATGCATCAAAGGAGTACATGGGCCTCTTCTGCAGGGAACCACATGCACTCCAGGGGAGTGGGTCCCTTTGGGGGAGCTTAAAAATAAGAGTTAACTGCTAAACCCCAGCTTCTTCTCACCAGAGCCCCTCAGCCATTCCTCTCTGAAACACTTCAAGGTGGAATCTGTAGTTTGGGTAACGTAGCTTATGTAAGCTGTATTTCTCTAGGAACTCTTGTTCACAAATAAATATATAGATGGCTAGAGAAATATTTCTCCCAAAAGCTTCTTCATCCTGTCCAGTCACCACACCCACCAAAATTTTTCATTTTTCTGGTCAAGGAGCAGTGACTGAAGGGCCCCTGCATCATCCTCCTTATTGCCTTATAGTTTGGGTTTCTTCAGGTGAAAGAGAGACACAGAGAGAAGGATAGAGAGAGATGGGGGAGGGAAGCACAGAGAGACAGAAAAGGAGAATACGTGAGTGAGTAAGTTCACTAAGTATTTACCAAACACCTACTGTGTCCCAGGCACTATTCAGGTTATACAGAAAATAGTAGTAAGCAAGACACAGGGAATTCACATCCCAGAAGTTTCATGTTGTCCTTCCTGTGTCCTGCTCCATGCTTAGAACTGTGCTAAGCTCTTTGTACACATTATTTCTTTGTACCCCACAGAAATGGAGATGAAACAAGAGGTCAGAGAGAGAGATGGACCTGCCCTCAAGATAGATGTAAAAGTAGAAATGGAGAAGGTCTATCCGAAAATTATCTGGATGTTACCTTGCCTATAGAACTCAATTTCCTACAGCCATTTGTTTCAGACTCCAGGCTGGAATCAGATAGTTTTCCGGAAACCCCAGCCAAGTAAAGCAAAAGAGTTCCAAGGATAAATAAAGGGAAAAGTTCATAAGTTGACCAGCACTTTTGGCCATGGTAAAGTAATACGGACTTGGCTGGATACTCCTGGTTATTTATAGAGCAAGTAAACACTAAAACATGCTGCAATTGCAGATGGCTGGGCCAGATGATCTGTCACGGTCCCTTCCAACTCCATTTATTTTGTGAGATTTTATTTTTGCCCTAGTACCTATCACAAGGGCTAATAAGTGAACCATTATTATGAAGGAGAAAAAAGCCCAGACAAAAATTTTGTGTAGATTTTGTAAAGTAAAATCAAATAATATGAAGGGAGGAAATGCACTTTTTAAGGGAGGGAATAATTGCATTTCTAATTTGATAAAACCTAATCAACAAGAAGATCTTCTAGTCACTTGTGCGTAGGGAGATTCCTATGACTACAAAACCATAAAAGACCTGAGAGGTCATCAGAAGAGCCCCTTGCATTTTACAAAAAAGGCTACTGTAGCCCAGAAAGGTGATGTGGCACACCCAGGTCTTCTGACTCCTGTCCAAAGGTCTTTTATCCAAACCACTGTTCAAATCATTTTAATATAGATTATCTTCTCAATTAAGGAACTCCTAGAAAATTCTAGTCCTAGTAAAAGTTAAAATAGATACATTCGATATGCTAATGTGTGTGATTTGTGCTTACAATATAATTTTATATATCAATTCATATAAAATTTAATGATTATCTATAGAGACAACTTCTCCTAACTCATAAGCTATACCAAGAAGCTGTTTAACTCTTTTACAACAAGTACATAACACTGAAGTAAATTATGGCCTCAGTGGTACATTATGTTATGTCTTGTTTAAATAATTTCTAGAGAAACAACTTAAATCTGGAGCTTGGCTCACATCTGAGCTCCACCTGGAATCACGAGGAATAATCTGGCAATGAAATATCCTATCTAGAGACTTTTATTCATCTGCATAAACATAAGGAAAATACTTTATTTGAGGTACTATAGGACTCAAGTATTTTTTTCTAGGTTTCCTTGTTTTTAACAGGAATATGAGTTTTCAGGCAAGAAACATCCTCGTGGGTTTCTAGACTAAGAGGAGAACATCAAGATGTTGTTATCTAGAGCAAACAAAAAAGCATGAACATGTCAGGTGAGAAACCAAGTCAATCAGTTGTTCATTATTCTCTTTCTTCCTGCTGTCGAGCAAAATAATACTTCAATCATCCCATTAAAATGTCAAACACCTTCCAAAACATAATTGGACAAAAAGATTCTATTGAGCCATGGTCACCTCACAATCTGATGCAAAAAGCAGAAGGCAAGGCCAGCAATCAGCCTTATGGCAGATCCATCATTACCTCAACAGGAAGAGTCTGTCTTTATTTATGAAGAAAATCAATGCCCACAAGAGGTTCTTACTGCTAGTTTTAGGAGAAAAAAGTCCAGTATGACCATGATAAAATAACTTTGTAGTGAATAGCATAGTAAAGACTTTAACATTTATTGAGTACTTACAATTAGTTCAGTACTTGAATTATTTACTTCGTCCTCACGAAAATCCTTCAAGGTGCCCATGTGGCAAAAAAAAAAAAAAAAAAAAAGAGAGAAAGAAAAGAAAACTAGTCTACAATGGTTAATAGCCCAAGTCTACAAATAAGAAAAGCTGTGAATAGAAAGCCAGATCTCTCTTTCCCCAGGTTTGTACCCTTGCATCACTTAGAGATTTTTCTCATCAAACAATCCAAAAGGAGCATTGGAATAAGCCTTTGAGGATATGACGTGACCTTCTCCTTTCAATACAAGAAAAGAAATTTTGAATAAGAAAATCTGAAATTTCTATTGTTATAATTATGTGTTAATTTCAGAATTCTTTACCCAAGAATTTTGAGGATTTTGTGGTCATAAATCTACAGCAATCATTAAGGAAAATCCTAGATGATTTCTTTTGCCACAGATTCTGTAGCCCTTGCTGAATGAAACTTTCGTCACCTGAGAACACCAACATTTGTTCCCAGTTCTCTGGAGGGCATTAGAGTCAAAAAGAGTTGTATGAGTATGTTCCCTAAACGGATTTTCCTCAACAATCACTGAACACCTAACAAGACAACAAGAACTTGTGATGTATAAGAGTTTCTAGCTGATGGGACGTCTGTTGACATCCACAGCCTCTGAACTGGAGGAAATTGTACAGTATCTGTCACAGGGTTTCACATGCTATTTTAAGCACTTGTGATGAGGAAGATTTTCTGCCAAACAGGATGCACCCAAGAGAGACAAAAACTATTAAACTTTTTGTTGCTCTAAAAAATCCTATTTAGCATTACTTTAAAATAAGTTATTACTGAAAAGAGAAATAACAACATGGAAAACATAGCATATGTGTAAACCTATTTATGAAGTCATTTCAGAAAAGTTTTATAATAGATAATAACAGGCTAATTTTGTGTGTGTGTGTGTGTGTGTGTGTGTGTGTGTGTATGTGTTTCCTTATATAATTTGTTTGCTGTATTGTGAATGTCAAGTTAATTAAAGACAGAAACTATACAATCCAAAATATCATCTCTGTGTGACTCCAGGCTAGTTGTTAGAGTTAGCCAAAAAAATAAAGGAACTTGTACAAAAAATTGGAATGCAGAAGTAAAACTGTAGACATGGTCAAATTTGGTTATAGATGGAGGCAAAGGTGCCCTGGAGGGTCCCAGCTGGCTTCCACTCCCTTCTGTCCTGTATCTAGCTCTCTTTCCTGACTAATGGCAAAGCTAGTCCACAGTGCCCCAGGCCCACAACCAGATGCTAAGCTGTGGACCCACAGAGGCCTCTCCATGCGCTTCCCTATGTGAGAGCTGGACATGGAAGCTCTGATTTGTCCATCCATGCCAGGGCCTCAGACAGACTAAGGATGCTTCCTTGATTTTCTGACTTCCACTTTGAGACCTTCACTCCCCAGTCCCTCTCACAGCTGTGAAAGGACTAATTTTTATAATTTATTTACTCCATAATATGCATAGTGGCTCTGCATTTCCAAATGAATTTTGACTGATACAGTTGTACATATTACACACATTACATACATACATACACATGCATTTATCCACATGTATGTTATATAATTATTTATTAAATTCCTTATATATTACATGATTCTTATAAATAGTTTCCTAAGTCATTTTCTATATCCTCAATACCTAGCACAGTATCTGATATAAAATGTATATGCAGTATTGATTGAATGCAAAATAAATGGCAAGCTAATTTTTAGATCACTGAAAAATATTCTTCTACCCAATGGAAGTCAATGCTCAGTAATTCTGGGAAATCATGCCAACATCAAAGAGTTCTTAAAAGTACAATTTTCAAATTTAGATTTATGATTATATATAATGGGCTTATTAAAAGTAATATTCAGAGATAATAGATTCCAGACCTGCTCAACTATAGTGTTTTTCTGCAATATCATGTCAGCTATTTTCTTTTCTCCCTAAAATTAGGAAATTTCAAGTATAGGCATACCTCACTGCATTATACTTCACTTTATTGCACTTCACAGATAATGCATTTTTCGTAAATTAAAGATTTGTGGCAACCCTGCATCAAGCAGATCTGTCAGCGCCATTTTTCCAACAGCATGTACCCACATTGTGTCTCTGTGTCACATTTTACTAATTTTGCAATATTTCAAGCTTTTTCATTACTCTTATAACTGTTATGGTGATCTGTGATCAGTGATATTTGATGCTGCTACTGTAATTATTTTGGAGTGACACAAACCATGCCCATATTAGACAGCAAACTTATTTGATAAATGTGTGTGTGCTGACTGCTCCACAGACTAAACCAGCCATTCCCCCATTTCTCTTCCTCTCTTCGGGCCTCCTTATTTCCTGAGACACACAATATTGAAATTAGTCCTATTAGTAACCCTGCAATGGTAACTAAGAGGCCAAGTAGCAGGAAGAGTCCTGTGTCTCTCATTTTAAATCAAAAGCTAGAAATGACTAAACTTAAGAGGAAGAAGTGTTGAAAGCCAAGAAAGGCTGAAAGTTAGGCCTCTTGCACCAAACGGTAAGCCAAGTTGTGAATGCAAAAGAAAAGTTCTTAAAGAAAATTGAAAGTGCTACTCCAGTGAACACATGAATAAGAAAACAAAATAGTTTTTATTGTTGATAGGGAGAATGTTCTAGTGATCTGGATAGAAGACAACATTCTCATAAGCCAAAGTCTAGTTCAGAGCAATGCCCTAACTCTCTTCAGTTCTATGAAGGTTGATAGAGGTGAGGAAGGTGCACAAGGATGGCCGGGCGTGGTGGCTCATGCCTGTAATCCTAGAACATTGGGAGGCTGAGGCAGGTGGATCATCTGATGTCAGGAGTTCAAGACCAGGCTGGCCAACATGGTGAAATCCCATCTCTACTAAAAATACAAAATTACCTGAGTGTGGCAGTGGGAGCCTGTAATCCTAGCTACTTGGGAGGCTGAGGTGGGAGAATCTCTTGAACCCGGGAGGCGGAGGTTGCAGTGAGCTGAGATTATGCCACTGCATTCCAGCCTGGGCAACAGAGTGAGACTCTGTCTCAAAAAAAAAAGAAGGTGCAGAAGGAAAATGTGAAGCTAGTAGAGGCTGCCTCATAAGGCTTAAGGAAGAAGCTATCTTTATAATGTGAAATTGCAAGATGAAGCAGCAAGTGCTGATGTAGAAGCTGCAACAAGTTATCCAAAAATTTAGCTAAGATAATTGATGAAGGTGGCTACACTAAACATGTTTTCAATGTAGACCAAACAGCCTTCTACTGGCAGAAGATATCATCTAGGACTTTCATAGCTAGCAAGATGTCGATGCCTGGCTTCAAAGAACAGGCTGACTGTCTTGTTAGGAACTAATGAAGCTGCTGATCAGAAGTTGAAGCCAATGCTCATTTACCATTTTGAAAATCTTAGGGCTCTTAAGAATTATGAAAAATGGACTCTGCCTCACTATAAAGGAAACAATAAAGCCTTGATTACAGCATATCTGTTTACAACATGGCTTACTAAATATATATATATATTTTTTTTTTTGAAACAGTCTCACTCTGTCGCCCAGGCTAGAGTGCAGTGGTGCAGTCTCGGTTCACTGCAACCTCTGCCTGGGTTCAAGCAATTCTCTGCCTCAGCCTCCCAAGTAGCTGGGATTACAGGCACCCACGACCACGCCCAGCTAATTTTTTGTATTTTTAGTAGAAATGAGTTCACCATCTTGGCCAGGCTGGTCTTGAAATCCCGACCTCGTGATCCACCCGCCTTGGCCTCCCAAAGTGTTGGGATTACAGGCTTGAGCCACCGCACCTGGCCAGCTTACTAAATATTTTAAGCCTACTGTTGAGAACTACTGCTCAGGGAAAAAAAGAAAAAGAAGAAGATTGCTTTCAAAACATTTCTACTCATTGACAATGCACCTTGTCACCCAAGAGCTCTGATGGAGATGTAGAAGGAGGTTAATGTTATTGTCATGCCTGTTTATTATGTATTCTATAGTCCGTGGATCATGGAGTAATTTCAACTTTCAAGTCTTATTATTTAAGAAATACATTTTGTAAGACTATAGCTGCCATAGGTAGTGATTCTTCTGATGGATCTGAGCAAAACAAATTGAAAACCTTCTGGAAAGTATTCACCATTCTAGATGTCATTAAGAATATTCAGATTCATAGGAGGAGGTCAAAATGTCAACATTAATAAGAGTTTAGAAGAAGTTGATTCCAACCCTCATGGATAATTTGAGGAGTTCAAGACTTCAATGAAGGAAGTAACTGTAGATGTGGTGGGAATAGCAAAATAACTAGAATTAGAAGTGAAGTCTAAAGATGTGACTGGATTGCTGCAACCTTATGATAAAACCTTAATGAAGGAAGAATTTCTTCTTATGAATGAGCAAAGAAAGCAGTTTCTTGAGGTGGAATCTCTTCCCAGTGAAGATGCTTTGAACATTGTTGAAATAACAACAAAGGATTTAGAATATTACATAAACTTAGTTGATAAAGCAGTGGCAGGGTTTGAGAGGATTGATTCCAATTTTGAAAGAAGTTCTACTGTATTATGCTATCAAACATCACTGCATGCTGCAGAGAAATCTTTCATAAAAGGAAAAGTTCATTGATGTTGCAAACTTTATTGTTGTCTTATTTTAAGAAATTGCCACAGCCACCCTAGTCCTCAGCAACAAACACCCTGAGCAGGAAGCAGCCATCAACATCAAGGCCAAACCCTCTACCAGGCGAAAGATAATGACTCTCTGAAGGCTCAAAGGATAGTTAGCATTTTTTAGCAACAAAATATTTTTAAATTAAGCTATGTATTTTTTTTAGATATAATGCTATTGCACAATTAATAGAGTACAGAATAGTGTAAACATAAGTTTCATATGCATTGGCATATGAAATATGGCAATAATCACTTTATTGTGTTTGGTCTGTAACCAAACCCACACTGTCTTCAAGGTATGCCTGAATATAATTAATTGCTAAGTGACACTCCACCACAACCCCATCTCTGTATCATGCATCTAGGATTGTTATGTTGCATTCTACTATGTTTATCCTTTGAAAATAGACTAAAAGGATGCCAGATACCTGTGGTTAGGAGTCTTGCTAGGTAAGAAAAATGGCTTCAAAGGGGAAACAAGGTCTGGTGAGGCTGACTCATGGAGACTGGGGAAAGGCCAATGCTGGCGCCTCCACTCTTGGTCCTGGAATTTTATTTATTTATTTATTTTTTGAGATGGAGTTTCGCTCGTCACCCAGGCTGGAGTGCAGTGACATGATCTCGGCTCACTGCAACCTCCGCCTCCCAGGTTCAAGCAATTCTTCTGCCTCAGCCTCCCAAGTAGCTGGGATTACAGGTGCCTGTCACCATGCCCAGCTAATTTTTGTATTTTTAGTAGAGACAGGGTTTCACCATGTTGGCCAGGCTGGTCTTGAACTCCCGACCTCAAATGACCCACCTGCCTCGGCCTCCCAGAGTGCTGGGATTACAAGCATGAGCCACTGTGCCCAGCCGGTCTTGGAATTTGAAAGGAGCAGCTATCCCTCTAATCATGGATAGTTAGGGCAGCTTCCACCATCTGGAAGAAGGCCAGGAGCTAAGAATGATATGTATAATAGAACATAGGATAGTGGTCAAGTCATACGTTGTAATTAAGATTATTTAATCTGTATCATCCCACATTGATGAGCATCAGAGTAGCACCACAAAGGCAAAAGCTGTGGCTATTTTGCTCACCAATAAACCTCTAATCCTAACTCAATGCCTGGCATAAAGAAGCACCCCATAAATGTTTGTTAAATGATAAGTGAAAGAATTTTTTCCCATAGCATCACTCAAATCTTGTTTAAGCAGTATAACCTTGTCTAGTTGTGCCATGGAGACAAAGAAAAAGAATTTGAACTCAATTTTGGTCTAGAGCGTTAAGAAGCAGCAGTATCTGCCTCCCACACCACAGCCCTGAAGCCAGTTAGAGTGACCAGCACAGCAGTCAGGAGCAACGTACTCCCAAAAATAGATAAATTCATGGAGAAAAGGTGAGAACCGTATAGTACAGTCATTTCTTCCACCAGAACATTCTCCTTCTATGGTTAATTTTAAAGATTCTAATTTCTTTACTAATATAGAAAAGTCATTCATTAAGTATTTACTACGTCAGTGTATTGAAAAATTACCACTGTTTTCTTTTATGGGCTGCAAATTCATCAAAACTAAATGAAATGTGTCCTTCTCCTCCTCAGAAGAATAGTCCAGCATTTAATTTATCCTCCCAGTATCTAGGTTTTCCTGGACATTAATAGACAGGAGGATCCCTTTTCAGTGTGAGTATTGAAAAGGAGATATCAGGGATGGGCTCACTTTTGCAGACAATCCTTAAGTAGGCATTTTGGTTTCCAATGGTTGCTCAAAAATTATCTAACTGGTGGCCCAAAGACATATTTTGTTTTGTTTGTTTGACATGTGTTCAGTGTTCTAAAAGTTGTGAATTAGCTATAGCGGAGATAAAACAGTAGGATTGTCCAATGAGAGAAATGGAGGTCAAATTCTTTTTTGTAATAAAAATTGTATATATTTAAGGTGTATGACATGATGTTTGGTTTTTATATACATATATAGTGAACTGAATATTACAGTCAAGCTAATTAACATATACATATCTTCACATAGTTACCATTTTGTGTGTGAGAGAGAATACTTAAGACCTACTCTCTTAGGAAATTTGCAGTATACAATACATTATTAGTAACTACAGTCCTCATGCTGCACATTAAATCTCTAGAACTTATTCACCCTGCGTGAATGAAACCATCATTTGACCAACATCTCCCATTTACCCCTTTCCCTGGTAACCACCCTTCTCCTCTCTGCTTCTAAGAATTCAACTTTTTTATATTCCACATATAAGTGAGATCATGCAGTATTTTTTTCTGTGTCTGGTTTATTTCACTTAGCATGATGTCCTCCAAGTTTATCCACGTTGTTCCAAATGGCAAGATTTTCTCTTTTTAAAAAAACCAAGTAATATCACATTGTCTTCAGCCATTCATATGACAGTGAACACTGAGATTGTTTTCGTATCTTGGCTACTATGAATAATGCTGCAATGAATATGGGACTACAGATACCTCTTTGATATATTGATTTCATTTCCTTGGCTATACACCCAGAAATCATATTGCTGAATCATATGGTAGTTTTATTTTTAATTTTTTGAGGAACCTCCATACTGTTTTCCATAATGCCTGTAACAATTTATATTACCAGCAATGAATAAGGGTTCCCTTTTCACCACATCCTTGCCAATACTTGATATCTTTTGTCTTTCTAATAACAGTCATTCTAACAGATGTGAGGTGATATCTTGTTGGGCTTTTAATGTGCATTTCCCTGATGATTTATGATGTTAAGCACCTTTTTATATACCAATTGGCCATCTGTATGTCTTCTTTAGAAAAATGTCTATTCAAGTCCTTTGCCCATTTTAGCAGGCTTGTTTGTTTTTTTGCTACTGAGCTGTATGAGTTCCTTATATGTTTTAGACGCTAACCCCTTATCAGATAAATGGTTTGCAAATATTTATCTCCCAACCTATAGGGTGCCTTTTCATTTTGTTGATTATTTCCTTGGCTGTACAGAGCTTTTATTTTAATGTAGTCCCAATTGTTTATTTTCGCTTTTGTTGCCTGCCTCTGTTCATTCGTATATATAGAAAATCCTAAAGATTCCATTAAAAACTATTAGAACTAAGAAATTTAGTAAAGTTGCAGGATACAAAATCAACATACAAAAGTCAGCAGCATTTCTTTAAACCAACAGCAAATTATCCAAAAAGGGAATCGAGAAAACAATCTCTGTTATGATAGCATCAAAAAGAATAAAATAATTAGGAATAAATTAACCGAGATGCGATAACTGAATGCTAAAAACTATAAAACATTGACAGAAAAAGACTGAAGAAACAAATGGATGGAGAATTATCTTGTGCTTATGGATTAGAAGACTTAATATTGCTTAACTATCTACACAACCCAAAGTGATCTTTACATTCAATGCAATTCTTATTACAATTCCAGTAGCATTCTTCACAGAAACAGAATAAAAGCAATCCTATAAAATTTGCTTGGAACCACAAATGACCCCAAACAGCCAAAGCAATCTTAAGAAAGGAGAACAAAATATGAGGCATTATACTTCCTGATTTCAAATTATATTACAAGTTATAATAATTAAAACATTATAGTACTGGAATAAAAACAGACAAATTGGCCAAACGAACAGAATACAGAGCCCAGAAATGAACTCAGGCATAGATGATCAATTAACTTTCAACAAGGTGCCAAGAATACACAGTGAGGAAAGGGTAGTCTCTTTGTAGGAAAGCAGTCTGTTGAATGGCAGAGTGATGCTGTCTTGAAGCAAAACCACCGTGATGATCAATGTTTGACTCCTCCATACCAACGTGTTCTGCAGCAAGATCTTTAAACTGCAGCATAGATAAACACTCATGAAGATGCTTATCTAACCTCCTCAGTGGTCACAAGTTTCACAAGAAAGTCTGAGATGTGACCAACTGTACATGTTTTGTCAAAAGAACCTACTACCTACTATAAAAAGGCTATTTTCTGTGTAAGTCTCTATTAAATATTGCTTTCTGACAAACTAGATGTGTTAGCTTCTTTCTTTGGCCTCTCAGCTCCCTCAACCATTAGAGGCAGGTTTGCATATATCAGCTCACCACAGAAAACTCTTCCATAAATGGTGTTGGAAAAACTGGATAGCCACATGCAAAAGAAATCGTACCCTTGTCTTACACTGCACACAAAAATCAACACAAAATGGATTTAAAGACTTAAACATAAAACCTGAAACCATAAAATTCCTAGAAGAAAACATAAAGAAGAAGTTCCTTTCTTAACACTGGTCTTAGCAATGTTATTTTGGATATGACACCAAAGGCATAGGAAACAAGAGCTCAAGTTCTTGTCAAGGAGCTGACCAGCACCTGGTGAGACCAACTTCCCATGGAACCAGGAATTCCTTCCTCAGGAGGGAAAATTCAACATCTCATGACTTTGCTGGGTAGCAGCTGCCATTCCCAAACAACTTCCTGTATAGCTGCTGTTTTACTCCAGGCTGCTTGGTACCCAACCTCAATTCTTTATTCCCTGAACCCAGATCATTCCTCATACTTGCATTATGAGAAGGTAAGGTAGCACATGTGCATAGTTCATCCCCAGAAATGTAACTCCTATGTATCCAGAAGCTTCACCTGGCTCCAGCCTGCTCTCCTGGGGGTGATGAAAGAACAGGAAACTTTATGCCTATTTTCTTAAACTTCCACTCTATAAACTACCCACCCCGTGAAAAAGTTTATTTCTTAATCCCCTTCATGCAACACTGTGGTATTTATCTTCATTTACCTTGTCATGCCTCCTCATTGCCTGCACTTAAAAACTGAGAGGTTGCACATGAAAATCTGGATTTCCAATGTGTCTTAAAATAGCCTACATTCCCAAATGGCAGCAAACAGCTAGATCTCAAAAGCCAGTGGTCCACTATTTCTTGAATGTAAGCTTCAGCTGTCATTTAGCATCATGCTAAACCTGTGATTTACCTGACTGTAGAGTAAGAGGAATGTGAATTATTTCTTGGACTTGGAGCTCTACCCTATATTTACTCCCACACACACTCATTGTATTCCTGTCTGGTCCCTGTAGGTTGTGAATAAGTTGTAATGCTGATCTAAATCCACTAAGAGATGTAACCAGATTGTCTAAAGGGGAAAGTGGAGGAGTTTCTGTTTTGAGTGTAGGTGAAGGAGTCACCCTGAAGAATGGAAATGGGAGACAGTTCATGGTTTCCAAAGAGACAGACCTGTGAACTGTGAGAAGGGACATTGCCAGCAGACTTTGCAGCAGGCTGCCCTGAGAAGAAATTCCAGAGAGGTGATAGAGGACCAGCCTTGCACAAGGCATCACATGGAGCTAGGAGTGATGTCCAGAAGACATCCTGCAGGACTGCAGAAGTTGCTTTATGTAACCCAAAATAAAGAGCTATGAAAACCAACTAGCACTGGGCTTCCCACCCACAGCAGTGAGGCTTAAGGGATCTTTCATTGTGCCTTTGATGAATAAAGAGCTTGCCTATTCTTGTGCCAGATATCTTCCATTTGCCCCTCCAGAGCCACTCTCCTCTTTTCTCCATTTTGGTCACTGCTCCAGGGCAGCTTATTTATGGATGACATCAGAAAACTCCCAAGTCCTCTGAGTTCCAGTTGGGTTTGGTTAATGGGGTCTTCAGGTGATTCTGTGAAGGAGAGTAGGGGCTCTCTCCCTGCAAGATCATCTCAAGCTGGAGATGCCCCACCATCTAAAGATTACTGCTTTCCCCAAGGTGACTAAAGCTACACCAGTCTGTAAGTTCTGCATGCCTGAGGTTGGTAACAACTCTGCTGCTAGCCTCAGGTTATGACACCATGCCCTGCAGTTCCCCTCCACCATACCTTCATTAAACAGAGCATTTCAAATGGATGAAGAAACCCTCATTGGATTAGCCTGTTTCAAACACAGCATCTGTTTCCTGCTGGGACCTTGACAGATACAACCCCAATGTGATGGAACAGTTCACACCTGTCACACCACAAGAAACAGCATTACAGTGGTAGGAGTAGCAGGGCCGGGATCAGAAGCTGACCATTGAATGAGATTGTTCCCAGATCCAGAACAGACGTAGTTTCACCAGGGATCAGAGAGCTTCGTAACCAGAAGCACACACTTGATTATAGCAGAAGTTATAAGTTATATTGGTATCAAAGCTGCTGCCTTTATATTTAAATTAAGCACTTCAAACATAGAACTCTATTCAATTAGAAGATTCAAATAGTAATTGCCAACTAAAGGAAAAAAAAAGAGGGAAACAGAAAAGGAGATATTTTATAGAGCAAGATAAAAACACACCAAACTACAAAGAAAAAGAGATGCAAAAAACACAGCACACAGAATTTGAGCTTTCTACTAGGACAGGGCCAGGGGTTCTCTGAGTTTGGCTGGCGAAAGGCTTCTATATAGCAGTTGTATGCTTTAAGGTGAAGCATGGGCTTCAAGGTGTTGTCTACTGCTGCATAGACCTCTTGTCCCCCAGATCCTGCATCCTTTGTAACCCTTAAGCAGATCATGCTGAATGTGGGTCACAAGGCAGGATCCAGACAGGTCAATACACACTTGGAAGAGGGAGCAAGAGAAGGGGTAGTTCCCTGTTTGTGACTGGAATACTTGAGAAGGGTCTAGGAACTTACCTAGCTTTCGGTTCAAAGACTATGGATGTGGCATAAGAAGACCGAAACCCTGTTTTCTACTTGGGTCCCTTTTCTTCAGATGTGGTGCCTCGAAGCCATAGCTTTACAGCTGTCCCTGCCTTTGTTCACACATTGGGCACCAGATCCTCTCTGTACAGTGGAAATCTTAAGGTCAGGTCTGCTAGTGTGGTGGAATGTTCACAAAAAGTATGGAAAGCTGTGTGTAATTGTGTGAGGGACTTGTTTTGTGTGAAGGTTTAAGAAATAGCTGGTATAAGATTTAGTCTTGGCCAGGTGTGGTGGCTCAAACCTGCAATCTCAGCACTTTGGGCGGATCGCTTGAGCTCAGGAGTTCAAACCCAGCCTGGGCAACATGACAAAACCCCGTCTCTACCAAATATACCAAAAAAAAAAAAAAACAGCCAGGCGTGGTGTGTACACCTGTCATCCCAGATACTTAGGAGGCTGAGGTGGGAGGATGGCTTGAGCCTGGGAGGCGGAGAATGCAATGAGCACAGATCATGCCACTGCACTCCATCCTGGGCTACAGAGCGAGACCCTGTCTCAGAAAAAAGAAAACAAAAAAAGATGTAGTCTCATGGAGGTCAATAGCCTGAGTAAGCTGAAAATAGAAAGTGGAACATCTGAGTCATGGTGCTAGTGCACAGTTTGGGCATTGTTCATGACTACTGGCTGGGGCTAGTGTACAGAGATAATATGTGGGCTTGGAACTGGAGCACTTCACATAGGACCCTCCAAATTCTAGAAAGGACTTGCAGTCACTATTCACAGATGAAATCATCCGATGACAATGGAGCCAATTCTCCTTGTTAGACCAGCCCCCTGGCTCCAAACTTCACAAAGAATTTACAACATTGTAACAGAATGTAACTGTATTCAACTCAGTGTGAATCACACTCATAACATTTGTGCTATGGTTAAATGATTAAAAGAATCCAACTTTTATGTTATTTAAGACAAAGCCTCCTGGAATTGGTTCAAAGGCTGGAATTAATTCAGGAGCTGGTCCATAACTTTGGAGATACATTTATCCATCATTTGCCATTGGTTACACATTGCCTCAGGGAACATTACCACCCCAAAACCCTCACTTCTGGGCTCCCCCTGTGTCCTATACTGTGTCATTGGAAAGCCCTAGAGCCAAAAGCAAAAGTCACACAATGCATGCTTGAGGCATGTTACTGTCAGTAAAATGCGAGTCAAAGACTGCCCAAATCCAGCTAGTTCCTCTATCTATAGCTCAAATCAGAAGTCCAGGAGGATGTACAGCTAGTTCCTCTATCTACAGCTCAAATCAGAAGTCCAAGAGTATGTAAGGTAAAGTAAAAGGGGTATCTGGTACACAAGGTATCTCCGGAAACTCAATTTATAATAAGAGGTATGCTTAACAAACAGGGAATTAGAGCAGAAAGAATTGAACAGTCTTGAGGTATATTTGGTCCTAACTGCAATAGACCTTGAAAAATTAGATGTGCTTTAGCATAACACATACCTTTGTAAAAAACAGGATATTTTTGTCCATGAAATACAGTTTTTCTTTATTGATTGTTAGATAGTTGCATATTTTGGCTATATTGACTTTGCTTTTTTATTTTTACTTTTTGCATTTTTATTTAATAGATGATACATTCAAACATCAAAAAGTCCAAAATTAACTGTTTTAGAAACTAAACAGAACATCTACATATCCTGTGGCCCAGAAATTCCTCTTATAGATACATACCCAACAGGAATGTATACCTACATTACCAAAAGACATGTATGAGATTGTCCATCACAGTACTCTTTTCATAATAGCTCTGCCAAATGCTGGCTTCTGGAATATATCACCAAATTATCTGTTCAGAAGATAAAGCTGAGTTTACTGCTTAGCAAAGTAAAGGAGAGCATTATCTTTCAGAGTTTTAGTAGCATTTCAGGGTGGGGGAGGAAAATTATGAAGATTCAGGTTTGGCTTGTTGACCTCTGACCCAAACCTTCTACAAATTTATTGTTTATAAATTGTAGGGTGCTTCATGGTATAATTCAGTATTCATTCTAAAGGCCTAAGAAGGAGGTGAGCCAATGATGTAAATCTCAACCTGAGGACCAGAGATGAGAGGGAATGAGATGTCCCAGCTCAATGTAGAATGTGTGATTAGGGCTTAATAATATAAAGATATGAAAGTTTAGGATTGATGGACATAAGGAGGCAAGTATTTTGAGGTGAAGCTTTCTAAGATTCTTAGAAAGTACACCATCCTTTGGTGCTATCTATTTAAAAGTGGAACAGCCTGATATTTGTTTAAACGGGATTTTTCTAAGAGTCTTAACAATAAAGTTGTCTGCAACTTGTATCTACCTGGTCAAAGGTTTCCTGAAATATTTACATTAAAATAAACAGTAAATTTGTAGAAGGTTTAGGGCAGAGGTCAGCAAACTATGTCTGTGGGTCAAATCCAGCCTGTTTTTGTAAATAAAGTTTGGAACACTGCCAAATCCTGTCATTACATATGGACTATAACTGCTTTCCTGCAACACAGCCCTGTTATCTGATTCTACTGGCGGCCTGTGTCTTACATTATCTTTACAGCTTTAAAAGTTGTAGACAATGAATAGTAATGCAAATTACTCTTGCCTGTAGATACATAAATGAATTTTGTCAGCTGAAGATATAATTGATTATTGCCCTGTGGATATTGGTTAATTTTGCATCTATTAGCTAATTTATTTCAGCATTCCTAATTGCCTATATATGTGTCTCTTCTTGGATTCTGTTTGAAGTGGTTTCTTAAATATATATTTGTATTAGTTATGGTTCTCCAGAGAATCAGAACCAATAGGAGATATATATATATGTATGTGTATATACACACACACACACACACACACACATATATATATATATCATGGATGTCAAAAAGTCCCATAATCTGATGTCTGCAAGCTGCAAAGCCCGAAAAGCTGGCAGCATAATTCAGTATTCATCCTGAAGGCCTGAGAACCAAGTGAGCCAATGATGCAAATCCCAATTAGAGGGCTAGAGAAGGTGGGATGAGATGAGATGAGATGAGATGAGATGAGATGAGATGAGATGAGATGAGATGAGATGAGATGAGATGAGATGAGATGGGATGAGATGTCCTAGCTCAAGCAGTTTAGGTAGGAAAAAAGGAACAAACTCCTTCTTCCTCTGCTTTTTCTTCTACGCAGGCCCTCAACAGATTGGAAGACGCCCAGACAGTTGGGGATGGCAATCTACTTTCTCAATCTACTGATTCAAATGCTAATCTCATCCAGAAACATCCTCACAGACATACCAAGAAATGATCTTTAATCTGGGCCAGTGAAATTGACACATAAAATTTAACCATCACAATATCTCACCAGTGTCCTCATTAATTGATGGGTTAAATAAAATCTTTGACGTGTGCATTTTATATGTGTATGGGAATTTTGATTTTGCCTTTTTTAGTGATTAATTTTTAACAAAAGTGGGCAGTCATGCATGGGGTTTTCAGTCACTGGGGAGCAAGTAGTGACCAGAGCACACCTGAGCAGACTGCTGAGGTGCAGGTAATGCTCTATTCCTAGATATGGGTGCTGATTACACAGATGAACACTTTTCAGCTATAGACTGAGGTTCTTTGCAATTTTCTGAATACATGTTGTACTTCAATGAAAAGCTCATTTTTAAATAAATATATAAATAAACAAAACATCAAAAGGTATCTAGAGAAATATCTCCCCCCAGCTGAGTTCCCACCTCAACATTAGCCACTGTTATTAGGTATTTTTATTTATCATTCCAGACTTTTTTAAAGGATATACAAGGAAATAAGAATACAGGTTCTTATTCCCTCAGCACTTTTTTGCACAAAAGATAGCATGAAAGATACAACATACACCCTGTTCTGGGCCTTTTATTTTTCTCTTCACAATGAATCTTGGAGATCTCTTCTTATCAGTACATGGAGCTCCTCCATTCTTTATTACAGCTCCATTGTATTTCATTAAATGGATGTGCCACACTTTATTTAACCAGCCCTCTCTATTGATGGGCATTTGGGTTGTTTCTAATCTTTTGCTCCACAGAAATATATTGAGCTCCCAGATAATAATAAGAAAAAGAAAGGAAGGGAAAGGAGAAAGAAAGATGGAAATCGGGAGTGAGAATGGGTTGTCAGTGGCACAAAGGCCTGAGCACTTGTGGGGGTAGGGAATGCCCAAGATTAGGGTGGGTAGCTGTGACACCAAAGACCAACTATTTTTCCTTTAAATTTTGCCCTCCACCAGCCTTGACATTTGACTTTTTTTAAGGTTACCTACTTTAACAAAAGGAAGTCAACACACACTGCCTTTTCTCCAAGGAGGCTGGATAGTTTGCATACATTGGACATACAGGAATTCATATAACAATGATTCAAATAGCGGTCTTCCTCAACTGTGATAAAAACAAGAAGAGCTGATTCCAAACAGCTAGTATTTTATTTCCAGGAATGAAATGCTAACAGTTTCCTGCTTACCACTTACCCTAAAGCAAAGAGAACCACTTACTCAGTGGGCCACAGGAGGCTGTGACTCCCAAAGTCACTGCCCAGCAGAATGACAAGCCCAATTTGCAATTCTCCCTTATTTTCCATCCCTCTGGGATTGAAATGCCTAGCTGCTTCTTCCTAATGAAAATTTATTTTATCAAGGAAGCACCATGTTCTTTCAGGTCTAGAGAAGCCCCCTATGAACTGGAAAAGACAAAAAATGATTGTTCTCATTTGCACAACTGCTTGGAAAGAAAATGAGATTACTGGCATCAAGGGAAAATTTAAATTTTTCCCCAGGCAAGAAGAATTGACTTTCTCTGCTCCAGGAGGAAGGTAGTTGAGAATTTACTGCACAACCTAGCTGGAAGAAAATAAGGAGCCTAATAAACCCAGGCAATTTAAGCACATACATGCACATGCATCCAGAAATTCTCTGTGCTGTAATTTATGCAAATGTGTTAATTCATAATTAAAAGGTAATTGGGATCACTTTAATGGCCTTTTCTTCCTCTTAGACTGCCTCAGTGGCAGACCCCTGTCACATCAATTGTGGGTGTTAATATATCAGTTCCAATGATTTTATTGTCTTAAAAATAACTTTGCTGCAGAGGCTGCCTTAGGGAGCTCAGTCTCCAAGGGGGAAGCTACATAACAGCCAGTCCATTCTGATCTCCCAGTTATTGACATGCAGAAAAAGAAACATTCACTTTTAATAATAGGGCTCTCTTTCATGCAAAGATAGTAGAGGTTTTCTAAGAATAAATAATTCATACTCCTCCAAGCTCTCTGAGAATAAATTTGTTCCCTTTCTGTTTTGTTTTTCTTCAAGATATGACATCTTAGGAAGAAGGGACTGGGGGAAAGAAAGCACTTTCTGCTTCTGTGGATATAAACACACAGTGTTTTATTCCCTAGTGCAACAAAACCTCAAGATCAACAGACAAGAGCTGAAAACCCTTTCCCACCAGACACAGTGCCATCTAAATGTTCTCTCAAAAGATAGCATCTCATAAACAGTTTCAACAAAAGGATGTCAGTTTTTCCTTTATGTGCATGCACAAAATCACTTTTCAGGAAAAAAAATGACCATTACCGAATCCATCATAAAATTAATTACATTTAGTTGATCACATTGGCTGGCTGGTTATAACTCTTGCTGTATTTTCAAAAAGTGTGTTTCATTTTATTTGTCATTAAAGGAAAAAATATTGTAGTTTTCCAATATACTGTCTATTGGTGGTTCTCAAACTTCAGTGTATGCCACAATTGCCAAAGAAATTTAACTAAATGCAGATTCCTTGGCATTGTCCCTCAAAATTCCTATTTACTTTTTCTAGTATAAGGTACAGATAATTCTGATTTACTTAAGCTATGGTTTTAGAAACACTACACTCTAATTCTAATTATTCATGTTAGTTCTCATGAAAATATTCACATTAATTCTAATGAAATATAATGTGACTTAATACTATATGTAAGAATTTCCTCCCTGACTTAATTTTGATATGAATAGGAGGCAGGGAAATACTGGTAGAAGGGGGCAGTTCCCCAGCAAAGGCCCCACCGTGGAGCCTGGAAACCCATGGCCCTAAATGGGAACAGGCATTTCTGTTTTCGCACCCAAATTTTGCCTTTTCCAAGACTATTCTGGCCTGCCATGCCCCTATCCTGTGTCCATATAAACTCCAAGCTCCACTGGCAAAGTGGCAGAATGGCATGACAGAGAAGTAGAGAATAGAAGGAGTGTCTGAACATCAGGAAGATTTTGGCTGGGGACGGTTGGAGAGAGATCAGCTGCAGGATGACGGAACTCCAGGGGAAGATCATCTTCCCACTCCATCCCCTTTCCAGGTCCCCATCCATCCCACTGAGAGCCTCCCCCAACACTCAATAAAATCCCCACATTCACCATCCTTCAAGTTCGTGTGACCTGATTCTCTCTGGATCCTGGACAAGGAGCTGGGTACCAAGAGGGCAGGGTGTAAAAGGCTGTCACCCTTACTCTCCACTGAGCTGGAATAGCCATCCATGGACAGCAACTGCTAAAAGAGCATTAAGTGTAATATATCCCTAGATGCTACAGTGGGGCTGGAGCCCAAAAGTGCTCACCCCAGCTCCTGCTGCTGCCCATCTGCATGCGCCTACTCCCATAAGGGGTTTGAGCATGCAGTGGCCCAGCAAACAAGCCATATCCCTGTTGCAAGTCCCACAGCGGGGTCAGGGAACTCTCCCGTTTTAATTTCATTGGTAATTTCCTAAAATGGACTGTTGATTCCTATTTTCCTTTCAATGGATTGCTCTTTTGAGGAAATTACATATTTAGATTATCTAAATGATGCTGTAAAGCCATAATTCTTGACAAAACTGAAGCAGAGAAAGAAAAGTGCCACAAAACTGGGGAGACAAGAAGTTCATTGAAGAGTTGATAAAAGCTATGTGCCCCTTTCCAAGAAAAAAATAAGGCACATTCACACAAATTTTACACCATTTCAATAGGTTCACAGACCTCAGACTAGAGATTTCTATCCTAATGTGTTCATAAGTCACAAATTTAAAGGCAAATTCTTATTTGAGTTTAGGAATATGAAGGCAATATGTTCTGTCACACAGTGTGGCTACAACCAAATGTAGTATCATGGAAGCTTCATGAAACATGAGGCAGGTCTTCCAGTTCTAAGAAACATAAAAGACACTTGTTAACAAACATGCCACTTCCAAACTTTCTGATGTAAAATAAAGTTTAGCAGCTAATTACTTCCTGTAATTCATGGAAGTAGCCAGAGCTGATCATTTTAAATCCAAAAGTACAAGAATTTAAAAAGGAAAATGTTAAGAATGGGATAGAAACAGGATGTTTTTGTAGCTGATTTCTTATGTTCCTGAAATAAACCCCAAAATCTCTAATTTTGTTGATACCTTAGTACTGTGTAAAGCATTCTTTATGCGTTGGTGGACTGCCTATTATATCATATTTCTACATGGACTGCCTATTATATCATATTTAATAATTCAGCAGAAGAGAAGAACACTAGCAAGGTCTAAGCAGAGCCAGAAATTCCATGAAGATATTAAGTTTGCTCATCGTATTTTATCTATCTGATTGCACAATTAGAGGAATGGTGAGATCATGTCTACAAAGCAAAGTGAGCCTCTCTAAAGAAAGATATTACAATAATGCAAAGCACTGCTTCACCATCTTAAAATGGAATATCATTGCCATCCATTTAAAAAGTTCTAGGAGAATTAAATAAACTGAGAGTTTTTAAAAAGACTTTGTCCAGAGGCAAGGATACATGAGGGACTATTAATCCAGACTGTGACCAGTTGCTTATTGTTTGTAAGAAACTGACACAAAATTTAGTGGCTTAAAGTAACAATTTGCTTATGCTTCTGTGGGTCAGTATTTTGGGCTGCATTCATCTGGAACAGTTTCAATCTATGCTCTATGTGGTGTCAACTGGGCTCACTCATCTGTCTGAGGCCTCAGCTGGAACAACGTGAATGATTGAGATGACTGAGCTGTCTGGGTCTCTCTCCACATGGTCTCTCATTACCCCATAGACAGGGCTCCAAGAGGACTAAAACAAAACCTTCAAAGTCTCTTAAGGCCTCAGCTCAGATCTCACATAGTGTCACTTCCACTGTATTATGTTGATCAAAGGAAGCTACAAAGCCAGCCAACAGTGGGGAAATAAACTTTACCTCTTCCTAGGAAGAACTGCAAAAAATTTGTGGCTGTTTTTATCTAACAAAGATACTATTCCATAAAACTGTACTACATGCAATGCAAGATTTTTTTTAAATAGAAAAGAAAATGCATTTCATTAAGAAACTATTGACCTAAATGCTAAAGAATGATAAGTGGGTAAATGTACTTTGTGACAACTTGATGAGCTGTTGTATTTTGTTGGGGATAGGAGGTGAAGAAAGATAGATGGAATGCTAGATACATGATGTATCCATTTGGATAAATTATTCTGGTAAGTTCCAAAAGCCATAAGAAACTGTTGTCTCTAATTTTAATAACTATTGTTAAGTTGATGGATTAGCAAATATCATGCCAATATTAATATCTAAGATAAAATGGTTTTGTTTCAGCACTGATTGTGTGACATGAACCCATGCACTAATTAACTAGATCCAACTGTCAAATGACATCACATAGCTCTTTTAAAAGAAGAAATATGTTTCAAGTACATAAAGTGGGTTGTGATGTGGAATAACAAAAAATCTTTTCGCATGTATTCTACTATGTCTCCACTTTAAACAGAAGAAAAAATACAGAAAAAAGCAAATAGGAAATTTTAACAGACTTGTAGTTATGTGTATTCTAGTCCTAATATACCAGGAATTTGCTTCATGACATTACATAAAATAGAGATTCCTCCAACACAATTACAGTGGCAGTAGATAATATCTGTATAGTTCTTCCAGTTTTAATATTACTACATACACAACTATGCACATATAAGCATAGATGCATATACACATAAACATACATGCAGATAGAGAAAGAGAAAGAACTTTCAGAAAATAATATTGTCTTTGAGAAAAACACAATTAAGGAATTCACTTTTTGTTACTGTTCTTGGCCCTTTATTCCCAAACAAATTACTCACTACTTATAACTCTAAATCTTTCATTTTAGCAAAAACCTTTGATATTCCATTTATGCTATCACAGTAGGCTTCTTTTAAAGAGTTCTTCTTAACAAATATTTTTTAAAATAGTTCTAAATTGGATTGTCCCACCATGACAACATCATAAAAACTAAATTTTAGAATTATAGAAATGGAAGGATCTAGTTTTACTTTGTTTTTTTGCCATTAAAATGTATACTAACATAGCTTGCATTGAGTGTTCTATTTACAGATATTTCAAACCATTTCTTAATGTTGTTTATATATATTTAGAACACTTCTATAAAAATTGAAGGCTAATGTTATTGTACCAATTTTCCTTATAGAAAAATTGAGTAATAAATTGGTGGAGAACTTGCTGCCATGTTCTTGTAAACAGATGATGGATTAACAGATGACAGCCCAGATAATGGGAAATTTTAATCAGATTCAACATACTTCTTGCAAAGACAGGCAAACTTTTTCGAGTCTAGAAATGTACTTTGGTAGGCTGACAAGCTGTAAATAAAACATGATTAACAGAGATTTTGGCTATCAGCTGTGACAGAGTATTAGAGAACTGACTTACCCTCCTACCTGAAACAATAAAAAAAGCAGACAAAATACATAAAACAAAAATTTTAAGACATTGAACGTCAGGCAATATAAGACAATGATTCCTGAGAGAAGAAAAACAAAAGAGGTATACCCTAGATATCCCGACTAATTGACTAGAGAGAGATTCTAGGATATAACACATGGAGGAGGAATCCAAAAGGAATCCAGAGGTATCCCTGTATTGAGGAAATAGACCTTGAAATCCAGGGAGGCCAAGACTACTACAGTTTGTGGAGCAGAATACCAGAAAAGAGACAACTTCACAGACAACTACAGAAATCTGCAAAGGATCCCATTTGGATTTTCAGAGTAGTATTGGTGAGTCTGTAAGTGTAAGAAAACTACTTGAAGCTACAGAAAAAAGCAAAACCCAAAAGAAACAAAAGGAACAATCTTTGGAGATCACACAGCTCAGAAATAGTCTCTGTTCCTCAGCCAGAGTGGAAATTCACTTAATCCATGAGTTACTTTAGAATATCAGAAGATATTGCCTCAACAGTGGGCCAAAAAATAGTTGCAAACTAAATGCAGCTGTGGTCCTACCTAACAAAGCTCAAAAGCAAGCCTAGATGGATCAAACTATTTTTAAATTTTTTAATTACATTCCAAAAGAAAGCTCAAAAATATGTATTAATTTTTCAAAAATATTCAACATTCACCAAGGTAAACTCACAATGTCTGGCACCTAATCAAAAATTACCAGACATGAAAAGAGGCAGGACAATGTGATTCACAATGAGGAAAAAAATAAGTCAAGCAAAACTGAACCAGAAATGACAATGTTGGTAGAATACAGACAAGTACATTAAATTATTATCAGTCTATTCCATATTTTCAAAAAGTCAGATAAAAACTTACACATGTAAATAAAGATATTTGAGAAATTCTAAAAAAACAAATTAAACTTCTAGAGAAAAAAATATAGTGACTGAGGGGAAAAATACATTGAAATGTGATTAACAGCAGCTTAGATGTTGCAGAAGAAAAAATGACTGAACTTGGAGACATGGCAAGAAAAATTATTAGAAATAAAGCATGAAGAAAAGAGATTTTTTTTTCTAAATGAACAAAACAATAGTGAGTTGTGAAAGAACTACATTCAATTGGAGTCCCCAGAAGAGGTGAGCTAAAGGAATTGGAAAAATATCCTTTAAAATAATGGGTGAATTTATGCCATGATTGGTGAAAACTATAAACCCACAGATCTAAGGAGCTCCACGGACCCCAAGCCTAATAACATGGAAAAAATTACACTGTGGTATACCATAATTAAATTTCTTTAAAACTGTGGAAAAGAAAACAATCTTAAAAGCAGCCAGAATAAAAATAATCATTATGGAAGAGAAAAAAAAATGAGTGTGGGCTTCTCTTCAGAAACAATGCAAGCCAGAAAATAATGGAGCAATATACACAAAGTACTGAAAGAAAAATAAAGTCAACCCAGAATTCTATATGCAGCAATAAAGGCAAAACAAAAAATTTTCAGACTGACAAAACCTGAAAGAATTCACCAAAAAATCTTCACTACAATGAATATTAAAGAAAACTATTCAAGCAGAGGAAAGTGACACCAAATAGAAATCTGGATCTACACAATGGAATGAGGAGTGACAGTAAATATGAAGATTTCTTTTCTTAGTTTTTAAAAATCTTAAAATACTTGACACATTAAAACAAAAATGATTACAATGTTTTGTGGAGTTTATAACATATGTATAAGTAAAATGAATGACAGTGATAACACAAAGGCCAGGAGCCTGGAAATGAAAGCATATTGTAAAAAGATTCCTTTTTTTTTTTTTTTTTTTGAGACAGTCTCATTGTGTTGCCCATGCTGAAGTGCAATGGCACAAACTCGGCTCACTGCAACTTCTGCCTCCTGGGTTCAAGGGATTCTCCTGCCTCACCCTCCCAAGTAGCTGGGATTACAGAAGTGCACTACCACGCCCAGCTAATTTTTTGTATCTTTAGTAGAGACAGGGTTCCACCACATTAGCCAGGCTGGTCTCAAACTCCTGACCTCGTGATCCACCCACCTTGGCCTCCCAAAGTGCTGGGATTACAGGCATGAGCCACCACATCCATCCCAAAGGTTCTTATACATACATGCAGTGGTATGATGACACTTGAAGGTAGACTGAAACAATTTTAAGATGTATACTATAAACTATGTAGCAACCACTAAAAATATAAAACTAAGAGTTAGAGCTAGTAAGCCAATAAAGGAGATAAAATGGATTCATTAAAAACACACAATCCAAAAGAAGACAAAAAGAACAAAGAGCAAATGGAACAAAGAGAAAATAAATAGCAAGATAGATTTTGAAACCACCTTTGCAAAATTTATAACTGAGAAAATCATGGTAGTGGAAAAGATCTAACTCCATCTTGCTTCTAACCATCAAGTTGTCCTTGTTCATTCCTGGGCCTAGGTCGAACTTTGGAGGAACTTAGTTTACAGTTTAACTTTGAAACAAAGATGATAACAACCATTTCTCAAAACAAATCCTCCTCCTGCTTGGGGATTAGACTGCCTTTGCAGGACTAACAAATTAGCCATAAGCTTAGAAATTATGGTTTAGGAGTCATGCAGCTGGAGGCTGCAAGATTCTGAACCTCCCCAAATTGCTTCTGGGAATAATATTGTTACTGGGGGGCCCTTGCTCCCAGAGCTCCCAAGATGGTGGTGGGCTGCTTCCAAGATGGTGGCAAGCCTCTTGTTCTCTGACCTGGGGTTCTTAGCCTCATGGATTCCATGGAATGGAATCTTGGGCTATGCAGTGAGTGTTATAGCTCTATTAGAAGCTGTGGGTCACCGAAGAGAATTGTGGAACCCAGTGGCTAGTGTTCAGCTTGATTAGGGCACTTAACCATGCAGGAACAATGGTGAGCCTTTAGCCCAATTGGGAGCAGCAATGGGTGCCTCACTGAATCAGGAGCACAGCAGACACCCTGCTGGATCTGGAGGGGTGGAAGTCAGTGGCAGGTCTGCAATGGTGGCAAACAGCAGTGGTGCATGGCAAGCAAAAGCTCAGTTCAAGCCGTAACAAACACAGACCAGAAGAGTGTGCAGTTGCAAGATTTTAATAGAGTGAAAACAGAGCTCCTGTACAAAGGGAGGGGACCCAAAGGGGGTAGCCATTGCTGGCTCTAATGCCTGGGTTTATATCCTGATCATTGTCCCTCCCCCTGTGCTCTCAGTCGATAGATGATTGGTTATTTCTTTACCTCCTTTTTTTGCCTAATTAGCATTTTAGTAAGCTCTCTTTACTACCTGATTGGTGGGGTGTGAGATAAGTTGCAAGCCTTGTGTTTAAAGGTGGATGCAGTCACCTTCCCAGCTAGGCTTAGGGATTCTTAGCCTAGGAAATCCAGCTAGTCCTGTCTCTCAGTCCCCCGTCTCAACAAGAAAACCCAAGTGCTACTGGGGAGGTTAGCTGACGACCGCTGTAACTGCTTCCTGCTGAATTGGGGTGTAGTAGGGGTTGTGCAGTTGGGATTTCCTTGGGAGGAATGACTTTGATGTCATTAATATTGGAGCATGGGCCAACAGGCCACTCCAGGGGTCCATGGTAGATCTTAGTCATGGACTGCATTTGGGGCTCCATTTGAAGAACACTTGTAGTTTTACAGCTTTGATTCTGGAAGAGACAAACTTAACAAAGAGGTTAAAGATACAGGGTCCAAAGAGGAGTAACAATATTATAGCTGCTAGAGGTCCTAAGAAGGGGAGAATCCAGGGCATCCATTGGCTGAGGAGGCCCCAGTGTCTGGTGTTTTGAAGCTCCTCTGCTCTATGTTGTATTCGATCTTGAATTTCTTTAACTTTCTCAGTGATTATTCTGGATTGATTAACATAATAACAACATTCTTCCCCTACAAATAAATAGGTTCCCCCTCTTTCAGCAGTTAGCAAGTCTAAAGTTCTTTGATTTTGAAGGACTGCTGTTGCTAGGGAGTTAAGTTGATCTTGCAAGGTGACCAGTGAGTCGGCGACCCGTTCCACGTCACCATTTAGTTCTTGAGATAGTTTACAGTAGAACTGAGTAGAGGTTTTGATACCACCAATGCCAGTACCTAGTCTGTCTAGCACTCCTGCTCCAATAACAGAAGAAGGAATTGGTACTCTTTTGTTGCGGGGCTTAGGTATGACATAATTGTATAAATCTTGTTCAGTGTAGATGATCATGGGGGTACTAAGAATGAGAGGAAGCACATAGATTCTGGAGAGCCATTCAAACAATGATAGGCTGAGTTACCACAAACAAAATATATTCCTGAGGATAGGCAGACTATTCGTGTGGGAGGAGTTACGCACCTGATGCATTGGGAGTTGGTTGTGTCTATAGTATTGCTAAATTTTACACAGGTGAGGTTTGAGGTATGGGTTATCTCCAGATTGGAAACAAGAGGTCCTACTAAAACAGAAGTGGTATTTATTTCTGTGCTGAAGTTGTTCCATTGTTCAGGTACAGGGATTGAAATGTATGGCCTGAAGCACAAGGGGAGGCACATCCAATAGTTAGTAGGGTTTTGGGCCAAGGCCTCATGGAGCCCAATGAGGGTGGTATTAAATAGGCTTACCAGGCAAGTATGAGTACAGAGGGTTTCATGTAGTTTTGAGAGCTCTAGCCCTTTTTTAGGGGCTAGGCGTGCTATGTACCCAGGTCAGTTGGGAGATTACTTCCTTTACATGTTTTTCTCTTGCCTGATCTTGAACTCCACCCCCATCAGATATACCAATACGGGTCAAGTAAGTCCAACAGACAGTGGCTCCAAGTCCTCCAGGACAACCAGGATTAACCATTTTCCCTGTCCAATAATGAGTATTTGCATGCATGCAAAGAGTGGCAGCGTTATAGCAGTTGCGGGGCATACAGGTGTGGGTGGTGAAGGTGGGGTTTTACTTAGAAAAACTCCTAAATGATGGGGCATTAATATTTCTGGGAAGCCACATTCTCCATAGAAGCTCTTGGTAAGGGGAGCTACTGGTCATACAGTGGCATGGAGTGGGTTCAGTGAGAGTGAAAGGGTGTAAGAGAACAGTAAAGAGAAAAATATGATAAGGGAGGGCCATGGGGATTTATGATTTTCATTACTTTCCTCATGGTTGTTGCTTGAAGAGCAGGCACAGACTCTCTAGAGGTTCACAGCAATAGCTAGTGTTGTCTCCTGGATTTTCAGGTTCCTTTGGCAGTATCCAGGGTTTGACTTGAGTATCCAAGACTCCACTCCAGCCCCCTTAACCATGGTTGGGGTAGATAAAATGATGGTAGGGTCCTTCCCAGGATGTATCTAGGGATGGGGAATTAGAGGGAAGGGACTTGACTAATATCATGTCACCAAGGTGGAATAATTCCTTTCCCTCCTCTCGGGGACAGGTTCCTTGTAATGTTTTAAGAACTTGTTGATATTTGGCTAAGAAGGTGATGGCTGTCTCTCAGTCAAGCACAAGGTCATTGGTTAGGAAGGGCCATCCATACAGCATTTCGTATGAGCTAAGTCCTGCTTTTTGGGGAGAGTTTCAGATTCTTAGTAAGGCTATAGGCAACAGAGCAGGCCACGCAAGGTGGGTTTCCTGGGTTAGCTTTTTTAGATGTCATTTGAGTGTTTCATTCATTTTCTCAATTTTCCCTAAGGATTGTGGCCTCCAGGCACAGTGTAAGTGATATTGTATGCCTAACACCTGGGATACTCCCTGGGTTACTGTTGCCTTGAAAGTGGGGCCATTGTCACTCTGTAAGCCTTGGGAAGTCTGAATCTGGGAAGTATTTCATGAACTAGTACCTTTATTATCTCTCGGGCCTTTTCTGTCCTACAGGGGAAGGCCTCTCCCCAACCAGTAAAAGTATCTAGCCAAACTAGTAGACACTGAAATCCTGAGATTTGGGCATGTGGGTAAAATCCAGTTGCCTGTCTTCTCCTGGGTAATGACCTGTTCTTTGTTCTCCTGAAGGAGCTTGGCGATAAGGCAGGTGATTGTTTCTTTGGCACACTTCACAGGCCCTGACTATCTGCTTGATAGTTTTGAAAAGGCCTGTTCCAGTAAATAATGATTTGGCCATCTGATGGGTGCTATCAATGCCTAAGTGAAAGGTTTGGTGAAGGGTTTTAAGTAATTTCTATTGGTTAGCTGCAGGCAAAAGTATTTTTCCTTCTTCAGTGGCTAGCCATCCTGAGGGGAGGAAACTATGTCCTTGTGAGGTTCCCCATTCTATTTCTCCTGCGGAGTACTGGGGCTTGGTTTCCCAGAGGGGATTACCCCATACTAGGGGTCCTTCTATAAGGATTTCTAATGAAGTGTCCTACCTTGTGGCTCTCTTGGCTTCAATATCCACTTGGCGGTTCCCTTCTATTTCCCTTTCCTCTCCGATGACCCCAGCTGTGTAAGACTGCCACCTCTTTAGGTTTCTGTACAGCCAATAATAATCTCCTAATGGCTTCCTGATGTTTGATAGGTGTTCCCTCAGAAGTTAGGAATTCCCTTTCTCTCTGTATTGCTGCATGGGCATGGAGGACTAGGTAAGCATACTTAGATTCTGTATATATATTTACCCTTTTTCCTTCTCCTAATTCTAGTGCCTGAGTGAGGGCTATTAGTTCTGCCAGCTGAACGCTAGTTCCTGGAGTGAGGGGATTACTTTCAAGTATTCCATTATCACTGGCCACTGTGTACACCACTTTTCAAAGTCCTTTTTCTACAAAAGAACTTCCATTAGTATACAAGTTGAGGTCGGGATCAGTCAAGAGAACCTCTAGAAGGTCCCCTCAAGCAGTGTAGCTTTGAGCAATTACTTGTTGACAGTTATGTTCTATCTTTTCTTCATTGTTTGGAAGAAATGTGACTGGGTTAAGAGTCACACAAGTGTGCAGTCACAGCACTGGCCCTTCAAATAATAGAGCCTGATATTTAAGCAAACAGTTGTCTGACAGCCACAAGTCTCCTTTAGCAGTGAGTATGCCGTTCACATCATGAGATGTCCACACAGTAAAATCTCCTCCCTGTATTATTTTAACTGTTTCAGATACTAAGACTGCTACTGCTGCCACTACCCATAAACAATGAAGCCAACTCTTTGCCACCACATTAACTTCCTTACTCAGGTATGCCATGGGTTGCAAGCTCATCCCTTGAACCTGTGCAAGGACTCCTAGAGCTATTCCTGTTTTTTCTGCGACATATAAAGAAAAGTCTTGCCCCATTGGCAAGCTTAACACTGGGGCTTGGGTTAGGGCCTCCTTTAGGGCCCAGAAAGCCACTTCTGCTTCAGCTGTCCATCTTACTAAATGGGTATTGGCTTTCTGAGTTTCCTTAATTAATGTATATAATGGCCTGGCTATTTCGCCGTACCTGGGAATCCATATTCAGCAGAAGCCTATTATGCCAAGGAACTCTCTTAGTTGCTTTAGGGTTTTGGGATGAGGATAAGCCAGTATAGGCTAGATACATTCCTCACTGAGGGCCCTGGTGCCTTTGGATAACTTTAGCCCTAAGTATTTAACCTGCTGTGAGCAGAGCTGAGCCTTTGGTTTGGAAATCTTGTAGCCACAGGTGGCAAGGAAATTTAAGAGCGCTTGGGTGGCTTGATGGCACAAGGTTTCTAAACAGGGGGCTAAAAGTAAATCATCCATATACCAAAGGACAAGAGTGTCCAGGTAGGAGAACTGGCTCAAGTCTTGGACTAATGCCTGGCCAAATAGATGGGGACTATCCTTGAACCCTTGGGGTAAAACAGTCCAGGTAAGTTGAGATGTTGGGTTCAAAGGATCTTCAAAGGCAAACAAGAATTGAGAGTCCGGATGTACAGGGATGCAGAAAAAGGCATCCTTAAGGTCCAGTAGTGTAAACCACTCTGCTTCCTCTGGTATTTGGGAAAGCAGAGTATAAGGGTTAGGTACAGCTGGGTATAGAGGGAAAACAGCCTCATTGATAATCCTGAGATAGTGTACTAACCTCCACTCTCCGTTGGGTTTCTGTACTTCTAAAATTGAAGTATTGCAGGGGCTATTGCATGGTTTTACTAAGCCTTGGGCTTTTAGATCCTTAACAATCTTTTGGAGTCCTTGTTGGGCCTCTGGTCTAAGGGGGTACTGCCTTTGGTAGGGAAAGGAGGTGGAATCCTTTAGTTTAACTTGAACAGGATGGGCATTCTTTGCTCATCCATATTGTCCTTCTGTTGCCCAGACTTCAGGATTAATTCCTTCCTCAAGCAGGGGACAACAAACGGGTGTTCCTTCTCCTATGTTCAGGTATATAATGGCCCCTGCTTTTGCTAGAGTGTCTCTCCCTAACAAGGGAGTGGGGCTTTCAGTCATAATTAGAAAAGAATGTGAAAAGAGTAAAGTTCCCCAGTCACAACTTAGTGGCTGGGAGAAGTATCTAGTGACTGGCTGTCCTGGGACCCCTTGGATAGTGACAGATCTGGGGGGACAGTTGTCCAGGAAAGGAGAGTAAGACTGAGAAGGCTGCACCAGTGTCCAGGAGACAGTTAACTTCCTGGCCCTCAATGGTCAAGCATACCCGGGGCTCTGTGAGGGTGATGGCATGGGCTGGCACTTGCCCTGGGCACCCTTAGTCCTGCTGCTGGATCATCTGGTTTGTTGTTTCTGATTCAGAGGACCTTTGTCCTCTGGGGCAGTTGGCCTTCTAGAGATTGCTTTGACTTAAGGGGCATGGACGAGTGGGTGGCTTATTTCTATTTGGACAATCTTTTTTAAAGTGTCCTTGTAGACTGCACTGGAAGCAAGCCCTATTAGGCATTTGATTTGCCCAGCTCTTCCCTTTTCCAGAGCCTCCAAAGGCCACTTGCCTGAGGGCCATGACTAAAGCAGTGGCCTTTTTTTTAATCCCATTTGTCCCACTCTGCCTACTCCTCCTGATCTCTATGATAAAAATCCAAGGTTGCCAAGTTCAATAGGGTTCCTAAGTTTTGATCCGGGCCTAAGGTGGACTTTTGAAGTTTTTTTTCTAGTGTTTGCAGCTGACTGAGTTATAAACTTACCCTTTAAGATTAGTTGGCCTTCAATAGAGTCAGGTAACAGAGAGGTATGCTTTCTCAATACCTCCCTTAGTCTCTCCAGAAAGGCGGTAGGAGTTTGTTCCTTTCACTGTGTTATAGTGGACATCATTGAATAATTCATAGGCTTCTTCTTAGTTTTCCTTAGTCCATCTAGCATGCAAGTTAGCAAATGTCTGCAGCACCAATCTCCATGTTCTGATTCTGTGTCCCAATAAGGGTCTACACTGGGAACTCCCTGCTGACCTGTGGGGAATCGTTCTCTTTCCTCTGTTGTCATCCTATCATTGACCTGACTGGGATACCAGAGATCGCCAAACTCTGGGGCTGCAGTTATGGTGGCACTTCTCTCATTTGGGGTTAGTGCCTGATTTAGCAGTAACATTATATCTCCCCATGTCAGATCAGAGGATTGTCCTAACCCTTGTAAAACATCAATATAGCCATCAGGGTTATCTGAGAATTTACCTAGGTCTATTTTAATTTGCTTCAAGTCTGAGAGAGAAAAAGGTACATGTACTCTGGCTGGGCCAAATTCTCCCCCCACTGCTTGGAAGGGGCATAATTGGGGAATATTGGCACTCTTTGATTCATTGTCTACCCCTTTGTCTATCTCTTTTGGGACCATTTGGGTTGAAGGGGGGGTACTTATTAGTTGGGGAAGGAGTTGGGGGGATGCTGAGGTAAGGAGGTAGACTCTGAGGGCTTCCTGTAGGGCACAGATCACACTTTTTACATAATTGTGAGTTGTCTCTTAATGAAAAGAAAGTTTGCACATATGGCACTTCACTCCATTTGCCTTCTTTTCTACAAAAGAGGTCTAGCTGTAAGATAGTGTTATAATTTATACTTCCGTCGGAAGGCCAGGTTTCTCCCCCTTGAAGAGGATATTGTGGCCAGGCAGGTACTGCCAAAGAATATAAGTCATTTCTTTCTTAGCGTCTGAGGGTAAAATTGGTCCCATTTCTCCAGAATACATCTTAGGGGCATTTTTGCCTTGGGGGGAACATTTCCCATCTGAAAAAAGAACATAGGGATGCCAGCACCCCTAGTCATTTTCCAATAACCATTAGTCATAGAGTGACCTCTATGGTCCTAATGCTGGTCCTAATGCTTATTCCTTTCCAGGGTGCGTAACCACCCACGGACATCTGCTTATCGGATTAGTTACGCTCACCAATGTAGCAGTCCCGCACCCCTTTTCCCGCCTTTATTGACCACAAAGAAAAGGGTCTGGGCTGCTGGATTTTAGTGGTCCTTTACCAGCAAGCCCAACATTGACTTTATGCTATGGGTTAAGTCCTAGAGCTGGGCTGGGTTCCTGAGTATTTCATAACAACCCAGTTGCCTCATCAAGATGCATTCCCATAAACAACAGTTCTTATGCAAATTCATTTCAGAGAGGGTATAGGTAAACTTTTGAGTCAGGATTGAGATAGAGTTTTTTGATTCTGTAAGTACTTTAAGGCTTGGCTGAGTGCAAACAGCTCAAACTTCTGAGCAGACCAATTATTAGGCAATTCTCATAACTCTGCTTCCACAAGAGTCTCCCTATCAATTACTGAATATCCATTGTGGTTTTTTTCTCAGTCACCTGGGAGGAACCATCTATCTCCTGTCCTCAAGGGAGTTCCTCCTAGGTCTGGTTGGCCCTTTGTATGGTAATTAAGATTTAAATCCCCTGTTGGAAATCTGCTGGGTTAAGGGAATTTTCAGTGGTTAATGTTAAATCACTTTTTTCTAACAGAATAGCCACATACTTTAAGATTTAAGTTAGTAAGCTACCTTTTTGCTTTTTTGACTTGGGACAATTCTGAATTGGTGAGGTGTCATCACAATGAAGTTTCCTCTAAAAGTTATTTTTCTACTTTCTTCTGTTAGCAAAGCAGTTGCTGCTACAGATTGAATGCATTTGGACCATCTGTGGGTTACTGGGTTAAGGATTTTTTATAGGAAGGCTACGGGTTGTCAGTGGTCTCAGTGTTTTCAGGCTATGCCCTTGTTTACACTGACAAAAAGTAGTATTGGAGTGTTATAGGGTCATGGAGAAGACCTTCAATTATCAATTATAGGCTTTAAATTTACCCTGGCTTTTAAAGGAATAGGGCATACTGGATTTTTTTCTTTACTACTTCTATCTTTCTCTTTCTTTCTCACTCTGACTCCCTCCTTGTCCCTCTCTCTCTCTCCCCCCTGTCTCTCTCTCTGTCTCTCTCTTTTATCCTAGCCCTTTACAAACTTGGGGCCCTGGCAAGGGTGGTGGGGAACAGGTCCCACATAACTCCCCATGTCGAGAGCTGTATACCTAAATTGGGAGGGACACCAGGGACAAGACTCTTTGGGCTCATAGCCTAGGGGCCCAAGGATACAACGTAGAGCTTCCTTAGATCCCTTTGGAGATACAACTTGCTAGAGGAAATGAAAGTCTGAACCATTAGTACCTACGAGGCAGGAATCAGAGGAAGTAGATTCAGAGGTAAGGAGAATTTGAGGGCTACACTTTCAAGAAAGTCATGGTCAGGACCCAGGAGGTATGGGTCAGAAGGAAAGGTAGGGGCCCATGCATGGGCGACTGTTGAATAGAGACTTCTGGCTGTGCCATGATCTCAACTGGCTAATGCCAGGAGTTCGGGACAACAGCTTTCTGCCTCTAGTCTGCCCTTGGCTTCCCCAGGAAAAATGAAAGTGGAAGCTGGTTCCAGGAAGACCAACACTCCCAATGCAGAAGGGTTGGGGGTTGTTAGAAAGTCCTTCCCCAGACAGTCTCACACCTTAAGTCTCACACAGTCTTAAGTCTGGTGGCCACATTAATCATTTTTAACTGGCCGACAGGTGCCCAGTATTTTCCTCCAATTCTAAGGAAGGATAGGACAGAATAGCAAGCAAAAGTGGTCCAATATTACTCACCACTTTGGAGGTCCCTTCATGGTCACCAAAATGTTACTGGGGGGGGGTCCTTGTTCCCAGAGCTCCGAAGATGGTGGTGGGCTGCTTCCAAGATGGCGGCAAGCCTCTTGTTCTCTGACTGGGAGTTCTTGGCCTCATGGATTCCAAGGAATGGAATCTTGGGCCATGCAGTGAGTGTTATAGCTCTATTAGAAGCTGTGGGTCACAGAAGAGATCCGTGGAACCCAGCAACTAATGTTCAGCTCGATTAGGACGAACCCGGGCACTTAGCTGTGCAGGAACAATGGCGAGCCTTTAGCCTGATCGGGAGCAGCAATGGGTGCCTCACTGGATTAGCAGCACAGTGGACACCCTGCCAGATCTGGCGGGGTGGAAGTCAGCAGTGGGTCTGCAATGGCAGCAAACAGCAGTGGTGCGTGGTGAGTGAAAGCTCAGCTGGAGCCATACCAAACATGGACCAGAAGAGTGTGCAGTTGCAAGATTTAATAGAGTGAAAACAGAGCTCCCATACAAAGGGAGGGGACCCAAAATGGGTAGCCACTGCTGGCTTGAATGCCTGGGTTTATATCCTGATCATTGTCCCTCCCCCTGTGCTCTCAGTCGATAGATGATTGGCTATTTCTTTACCTCCTTTTTTTGCCTAATTACCATTTTAGTGAGCTCTCTTTACTACCTGATTGGTGGGATGTGGGCTAAGTTGCAAGCCCGGTGTTTAAAGGCAGATGCGGTTACCCTCCCAGCTAGGCTTAGGGATTCTTAGTTGGCCTAGGAAATCCAGCTAGTCCTGTCTCTCAATATCACTATTGTAAAGCCTAAAATTGGTGCCTGAGATATTTTCCACACCCTGTACTCGATGAATTAGCTGGCACCACCCAGATCAATAGACTGGCTCATCTGGTCGTTTGGCCCTTACCCAGGAACTGACTCAGTGCAAGAAGGCAGCTTTGACTCCCTAAGATTTCATCTCTGACCCGACTAATCAGCATTCCCCACTTTCTGACCCCTTACCTACCAAATTATCCTTAAAAACCTTGATCTCTGTGTTTTCCAGGAGTCTGATTTGAGTAATAGTAAAACTCCAGTCTCCTGTACAGCCAGTTCTACATGAATTAAACTCTTTCTCTATTACAATTCATCTGTCTTGATAAATCTGTCTAGGCAGCAGGCAAGAAGAACCCACTGGGAGATTACAATTTTAAGTCAACCATATCAATAATCATATTAAATGTAAATGGTTTAAACACCCCAATTAAAAGGCAGAAATAGTCAGACTGCATTTTTTAAAATGTAAAACCCAATTATATGATTGTTATTAGAAACCTGCTTTAAAAATAAGAACACAGATAGGTTAAAATAATTGAAAAGTATGTACAAAGCTATACTAGTCAAATATCATTAACAGGCCAACTGAAACTTCATCAAAGAAGCCTTTGTTATTTGTGTGTATGAAAGCCCGATATCCTAGATGCTTCTTTTTTTAAGTTCTAGAACTACCTTTTAAGATGGTAATTACACTGTCTTGCACACTGTTTCCCCTGGGCGGTGGTTAGAGAATGGAAGTTGAAACTGGGAGATGGAAATGTCTCTCTATTTTATTTCTTTTCTTTCTGTTCTTTTTTCTGTTGACTGAACAGTAAAAGAAAACAGCAACATAATCTTGAGCTCTTTTTGCTTGGTGCACCAGCCACGTTATTGATCTTGTATCACAGTTTATATAAAGCAACGTTAGCTTCAGTGACTCCCAGCCTTCCTCCAAATAGATGGCTATTATGTATGAAGACCGATGCCTACAAAGGTAAATTTAAGAGAAAATAATGTTTTAAGTTCATTCTGTTTTCTTTTCTGCTCCATTTCTCTCATAAAGAAATAATAGCTAACCCAATTAGATTGTTTCATTATGCTAGATTGTTGAATATTACCTAGTTTACTCAAAGATTTTTGTCAAATTATCTTTTGAGGAAAGTTGGTTCTGTGCATGGATGAAGTGTCACTAAAAAAAGCTAAATGAATACATATTCAAAAGCAGGACCTACGTTTCAGTTAGCTACAGTTTTTCTTCCTATTTTGTGACCGAAGATTTATAATTTTTTCTAAAATTGGATAAGTAGGGAGTGAGGGCAAAGGCAAGAAATGAAATAGCAGAAGAAACTAGATGTGTTCTGGGTTACAGCAAAGCTGGAGTGGAGGTATGAGATCCCTATGTGTCTGAATTTGTTTGAAGAGAAGTGGAGGTAGGACAAGGGAATGAATTCTAGAATCTTAACTTCAGATGCAAGCAATAAGAAATGGCAAAGGGAGAATGATTTGTCCATTACGTGAATTCATATAACTATTAGTTCTGGCTAGTGCAACCAGACAACAGAGCATGTTAAATTTGAGGGAAGGATTTGGAGGTAAAGTGCAAGAGGTGAATACATTTGAAAAGAAGATTTAGACCACTGAACTGCAGCTCCCAAATTAACCCCAAGAACATCAAAAGCATAATCTCTCTGGCACCCAGCATAGGCTAAAGAGCTTTAGTTTCTTTCTAGAACCAATTGGATTTGACCCAGTGATTTACCCATTTGACTCACAAGCTGAGAAGAATATACTGCACAGGTAGCTCTCCTTTGTGGGCATTCAGACCACCAGACTAAGAGAAGGAATACCAATAACAAGGGTACATTTTTTTTAAAAAAGTTTAAAATAAACTTTTTATAAAATCTTCTTTGAAAACTCCAGATGCATTGCTAACATCATCCAGTACAGCTAACTCATATTTGCTATTCAAGGGCAACTTGTCAATTCTCATAATAATTAGACAACAGTCAACACATAGGCCCTGTATTAGCGGAACAAAACATCATTGAATTATCTGAACACTTAAGACTAACATTTTGCAGCATCACAGAACTGATCTGTGTGTGAGTTGGGGAGGAGTGTTCATGATGAGAAGAAATTTTTCATTGTTTGGAATTCCACTGAATATGAGATTGCCATATTATTCTTGTTCTCTGGTTGAAAACACATAGGAAGCCTAGATGATAGGAGGCCAGTGTATCATATGAATCTGAGAAGATCTATATTCTTCCACAAACAAAATGTCAGCTTTGAATAAAAACAGAACTAACTCTCATGTCTTCATTTTGATCTTCAATGCTATATAATCTGCCATGTGGCAGGTCTCGACCCAGCATTGGAGCTAAAGGAAGTTAAGAATTATTGAAACATCTTGGCTCAAGCATTGCCTGTGGATGATCACAGGTGAGTAAGGGAAAAAGCCCATCCAGTTGTCAAATGAAACTAATTATCTGCTCTCTGGGTTTCTTAATTTTTTAAATTGTATTTGATTCTAATTTCTTACTATGATTCTGAAAGACTCAAATTATTGCCCCATTTCCACAAATACATGCAAATATTGTCCACCTAGCTGTCAATACTTTGGTCTCTTAAGGGCCTCTTGGAAAGAAACCTGCTTAAACCTGAACATTCCTCCACCTACTTCAATAAACACCATTCAGCTCCTCAAGAATTGAAAAGAATGTATGAGAGAGTTTAGGACATTCAATTCCAAATTAAATTCATGCCTTCTCTAGTTATCAAAACAAACCATTTGAAACTTTTAAAATTAAGACTCTTTTCTTCTCAAGACATATTTGTTACAGCTCAGGTATTCTGTAAAATCCATCATTCCTGCCAACAATGTATTCACTTAAGGTGTATTCTGCACATGATCCAGAGAGAGATCAAATGTGCCATGGAATCGGTAAATACTAACACTTGCTAAGTTGAAGGAACACCCAGAAGGCTGAAAAGTCAAGCCAAAGAGACATAAAAAATTAATCCTCCATTGTCCTCTTGACAATTACCGCAGTAGGAATCCTGTCTAAGTTTGCTTTTCCTAAATTCCATATTTTATGCTTCTCAATTTTCATATCTATTATGGAATTCTGATATGAGGAAACATATACATTAAAGTCAAGGTAAATGAAAAAAAATTTTGAATCTTACTGTTGGTTGCATTAAAAGTAAGAATATGATTTTCTGATTATGCAATGTTTACATTTGACACCAGTCTGGGTAGAAATCTTCAAGGATAATCATGTTCAATTCATTAAATTAGGGGTGCTTAAAAGGCAGGAGTGGGAAGGTAAAAGTAGGATGTTCCATAGTTTAGATATGAGAAGAGATACCAGGGTGAGAATGCACAGTAAAGAGAAAAGCAGTTTAGTAGGATAATAGCTATAGTTTTTTGAGCATGCATTGACAACTTTATTTCCGTCATCTCTAAGCCTTATATCAACCCACAAGGCAAATATCATAATCCTCATTTCATAAATGAAAAACAGAGGCCCAGGTAATTTAAATAAGGACCAAAGTCAAATACGTGTGCAATCATCATATTTAAACATGAGCCTACGTAATAGCCCAAGTTTGTTTCAATAAGCCACAGAGGAGGGAGCCCTGAAGGCCTCAAGTGACATTTATAGAGATTAGCTAGATAAAGGAAAGCCATTGGAGGTTTTTAATGAAGGAGTGCTAACACAGGATCTGTGTTTGCATAAGAGTCCTCTGGTAGTGAAAAGTGACTGAAAGGAAGCGAAGTTACAAAAATCTCTCCAAGAGCAGGAAGTTAGGAGGGCCTAGGTAGGGCCATGAGCACGTATATGACAAGGCAAGGGCAGATGGGATGTAAGACAGACACAGATGGAGGCAACAAAGCTTGGAAACGCATTCATCAGAAATCGTCTTTGCAAATCTGGCTCCCACCACTTGTGGCTGAGATATGTCGGATCCTTCTCTCAGCCTAATGTAGATCTGCAAACTAAGGCAGATTCCTCAATATTCCTTCAGAATAACAATAGCAGCTGTTACTTAAGTGGTTACTCTATGTTACAGCTGTGATATAGTAAATGTATTATATAAGTTAATCTTCATAGCTAGAGATAAGTATAGTTATCAACCCATTTAATGATAAAGAAACTGAGGCTCCCAGTTAAATCATTGACTCCAGCTCTGTACTATATCAAAACCTGTGTGTTAATCACTGAGCTGTGCTACCTCTCTTGAAATTGATCCAAATTAATTCCTTCCCTCCTTCCTTTTTCCTTCCTTCTTTTTCTCATTTTGAGCACCTCACACTCAGCCCCAATATTTGTGAAATGCAAGAATGTATCTTTCACCCACGTGATGTGAAGAATTATAGAAAAAAACAAATAGTTATTCTGGATGATCCAAACACTTGCAGTTTTATGCCATGAACACATTCTCCCAAAGTAATACTTTTTTAGATTATGAGGTGAAATAAGTGGTGAGATATGTACAGAAAAATCATATGAGGGCACCACCTTTTTACCAAGCTGGTAGGTTGTGGCTTGGCTCACAGCCTTTGTCTCATTTGATGTTATTGTCCGAGCATTGTTGATAGATCTTGGATAGTAAATCTGTTGAGGGCAGGAAGGAAGGAGAAAAAGAAAGAGAAAAAAGCATGGTCCTTATTCCCAAGGCATTCACAATGGCCTCAAGAAGAAAGATAGGGAGACATGATGAGGATGCAATATGAGGTGGGTGATAGCCAAGGCAGCATACAGTGCTGAGAGAGCTCAACGGAAGACATGGAACTCAGGATCACCTACATCACTGAGTTTGCCAGTGACCTTCTCAGGATGTGACACACAGAGCAAATGCAACATTCCAATATGGTGGGCAAGAGTCCCTTGAAATAGACAACTCTGTAGCCTATATTTTCTTATCTGTTATAATTGAGCTTTGAAGTTTTAACAGGAGTTGAGCAGACAGAAATGGCCAGGTGAGGGTCAGGATTTCTAGTGAAGAAACAGTGTGGGCAAAGCTCTAGCTAATCTCAGCATCCTTGCTCTGCTCTGAAGTTTGGCTTCAGGGAAGTTTATCTCCAGTGCCACCATCTCTTCAGCTCTCATGCACTCTCAACTCTCTGAGGATACTTATGCCTTGAGCACACCAATCAATCTGTTCTCAATGCAGCCCCCAATGACCTCTAAGTTGTGAAATTCTATGGCATATTTCTATCCTTGTATTTCTTGTATTTCTAGCACATTCTGTCTTGAAATCTGCTTCCCTTTTCTTTGGCTACCCCTTAGTCACCTTTGCAGAGACTCCTATTGCTACTTTGTGTGTATCATGTCAATGTTGGTGTTCCTAATACCTCTATCCATACCCCTTCTTCCCTGACTTCCAGATGCCATCCCAGGTTGACCTACACAGAACTGCCTCCAAACTTGGAGCTGCATCGCAGGCCTCTCCTAAAGCTCCAGACTTATATATCCAATTGCCAGTTGGCCATTGCTGGAGATCTTCTTGAGAAACCTCAAAGTAAACATGTTTCTCAAACCTGCTGCTCCTCTTAAATTTCCTGTCTCGTCACATTGTTATCCACCAAGTCACACTGGTTAAAATTCTGGAAATCAGACTAGACTCCTTCTTCTTCTCTCTACCCCAAAGTTCTGTGGATGCTAATTCCTTCATAACTCTAAAATTGGTATCTACTTTTCCATCTTTACTGCCACGCTGAGATCAGGCCGTTAGAACTTTTCATCTGGACAAATGCTCCAGTCATTTCCTGGTCGCCTTAATTCATCATTTCCAATCTGTCATCCAAATAGAAGCCAGAATGATTGGTCTAAATTACATTATTCATCATGTCAACTGCTGAAAACCCTTTATTGCCTCTCCAAGCTCTCAGGATGAAGTCACACTCCTTAGTTTGTCTAGTACTGACCGCAGTCTACTTCTAGCCTTAGTTCATGCCACTCTCACATGCAACCCACACCCCAGCAACACCAAACTACTTCCTACTCCCAATTGCACCAACCAGATCTTTTTTGCCACTGTGTTTTCCCATATGTTTTTCCCTCCACGTGGAGACTATTTCTATCCTGTCTCCACCTGGTTCATTACTACAGGCTGTCAAGAATGTACCCCAAGGTTAAACTCTTCCCAATGCTGTCCTCTCCCAGTGGGCCTGTGTACGCCTGCTTGTCAGCTTCCCTGAACAGCCTCCTTTGTTAGCCAACAGACAAAATGCATTATTAATTAATGCCTAGCACAGTCACTAGCACTTACCAGCACTTCATAAATGCTTGCTGAGATAATGAATGAATAAATACACCCCTCTTCATGGATATGGCTTGCAGAATCTTGCTTTCCCTTGCTTGTAGCCCACTGGAATGTATGTAATCTTTGTATAAAAATGTGCTGAGAACTAACTATAATATTTTAAAGATAGTCCAACCAGTGGCATTAGCTGACCCTTTGTGGGTCAATATTTAGAAGCCAAAAAAGCTGATGTACATTTAACTTTATGCCAGGTTTTCTTTGATTTGGTTTGGGGGATTTTTTTGGTTTGTTTGGGGGATTTTGTTGTAATGAAATTATATATAGCAATTTTTTCCCTCTTCTATTCATTTGCCTTTTTTCTAAGTTCAATACATTCATTTTACTTCATGAGTAAATCTCATTATTTTAATTCCATAGTTCTATTTTTACAACATCATTTTGAATTCTGAATCTGTCATTCAGTATGTTATTACTAATCTCGGTTTAAGACATTTGCTTATTAGGTAAGTGATATATATCTCCCTCCCCAAGTTGTGAAGAAAATAATACAACTTGGAACAGAAACTTGAAACCTGCCACTAAATCATTGCCTCTAGATTAACTAATTTACTAATCCTCATTCTCGTTGTAAAATTATTTAATTAGAGGTTACAGCCTACTCTCAGTATTCTTGATGAGGTATCCTGAAAAACTCTACAACATGATTTGCCTGTATCATTTAACTTTTATCTGAGTCTATTAATGCCATCAAATGGCATTTGAGGTTAGTTTAACATGACTTGTTTTTGCTACCACGTGTTCATTACCCTGCTTCATCTCTAAAACTATTTATCAACAAACATCAAGTTCACGTGTTGATACATTCAGGACCCACATCTTTCCACTTTCTAAAAACTAGCACATTTTCCGTCTCTTGGCATCTGTCCTGATAGATCGCCAAGTGTGTTTTACAATCCCTTCTTCAAGAAATCGCAGTATTGTGGGATGTCATTCCTCCAGGCCAGAAACCTTAAAACTCATTAACACAAACAGAGGTTCTCTGACTCTTCAGTTTCCTCTTTAACAGCATTTTCCTACCCTTCCCTGTTTCAAAACTAATTACCTTGATAGAAAAAGCTTGACTGACCTGACCACATTGTCGTTGAAAAGGACCAGGCAAAGCAGAAGTCTGTTAGCGGGTGCAGCCAGATTAACTAAACATTTTGGATCCCGCTACAGCAACTTTCTCATTTAGACCTGTTCTACAAACTTAGAATTGTTCTATGTCTTTCTGAACTTCAGCTTCGCTAACACTACATTTGCAGATGCTCAGCATTCTTTTCCTTTAGGTCCTTGGTTAATTAACCTCCTTTCATCTTTTGTCCTGTCCCTTTGGAAAAAAAAAATAAAAAGGATCCACCTTATACTCCCTTCCAGTTCTGTCAGTCTATATTTCTAAGACTCCAGCAGATTTCATTCATACTTTTTGCTAAACCTAAAATGGTATATTAACAAACATGTATCAAGCACCTTCCTCTACCAGTTTTCCCAACTACTACAAATTTCCCTTCCTGCAAGTGTTAGCACATGCTGAAAATCTGCTCTGACATAAGCACTGCGGAATTTCTCACCCTGTTCAGGCAGGTGCCTGACCTGAGAATCTGGAGAAAATCATGTTCTAAACAACTTGTTCTAGGTCATTTCCTTCATCTAAACTTAGAGCCCCTCCTTGACCCTGAACTGTACTTCATATCCTATAAACTCTCTGTATCTTCACTGTTACAGAGCATTGTGTACATCTGATCTTGAGACAGAAAAGTACAAGTTTATACTGATGTTCACAGTATAGTAAAAGGAGTTTTCTTAATCCCCCAAATTTTCCGTACAGATTTTCCCTTGTATCCCAGATGTCATTTAGGGCCACATAGCCTCATAGACAAGCATAAAAAAGAATCAACTAGGCTCAAGCCTTTTGATAACTTCTCCAGAGGAAATTCCAGTGCCCTCCCCATGATAGCTGCAGATTCTCAGGGCGTGTACATTTAATAGCAACCTTTGGCTCCAAGTTTTTAATTTTGTCACATTCAATGTACTGGTGAGGTGGTCGTCACCTCACCAATATAGACCACAGTTAATTTTTTCTGTTTTCACTGAAAACAAAAAATATCCCCATAAGATAGCCCTGTGGAACAGCTGCGACCTTCTTGCTTCCAGCCCCAGGATGAAGCTATCTGAGAAGACAGGGAAAGCAATCTGGAGCCTGAGGTTCTGTTCCTGGGACCTGCCCTGCCTCTAGATCCCTTACTTGGTGCCTCATAGTGAGAGATTATGTCTTCTCACAAGGCCGACCAATTTGCTTCAGCTATAACTGGGATGCATACACACTGCAACTCCTCTTTATGTCCGTTGCAAACTGCCTATATCACACGTGTATCCCACTCTGTAACACAGGCACAATACGATTTGTCCATTTTAACATTCCAGTATAGAATATAATACCGATCCTTCAGAGCTAGAATTTCGGACTGGTCTTCAGCTGCCCATTTACAGATTATCTCTTTCAGTTCAACTGCTTCTATAAATGACTGATCGTATTCATTACATGTTCTGCTTGTTTTTTTGTTTTTGTTTTTGTGGATTTTTTTCCTAGCTTCCTTCTCAGAAAGTAACTTTAACTTCAGTCTTGAAGGTACCACGCAGTTACCTCCATTTACTACCCACAAGGGGCTGAACTAAATGTTCCTGAAGGTCCTTTCCAGCAGTAAAATTTATGACTCTACATAAGAACCAGTTTCACTATCTGCCAGAGATTACACATAAATGCTTTTCTTTTATCTGAGCTTATGTCAGGTGGGTCATCCTCTAAATCTAAAAGCAAAACCATTTTATTTAGGATCCTTTTAGAACAAACAAAACAAAAACAAAAACAAAACAAGTTGCTGGAATATAACTTTTGTTTTTTGGTTTTTGTTTTTTTTTTTTCTTTGCCGTAAGAATGGAGAAAGTGAGTCTTTGTGCCCTTAAATCGATCATTTTTATTGTTGGAAACATTACTTGATATGATTTATTTCATTACAAAATAGATTCTAATAAGCATTCAGAGTAACACATGATGGTTAACATTAACAGTGAAATAATGAAATCTCAACTGAGTGAGACCTTGGTTAGTATAGCTAACGCTAAAACCTCGTATCTTTTATTGGGCCTGAATCCCACTGGTAAAATAAATCAATAATGCAACACTTGGTCCTGCACTGAAGGAAATTTGGAAATATCTTGTTCCACACCTAGAAAAACCTTGCAGCTGCAGAACAGAGCAGCACTATGCATGTTCTTATAAGGATATGACTTTTTTAGTTAAGGGGAGAGAAAAAGCACAGGTAGTATGTGTCTCCCTTGTTTCTAACTGTCACCGAGGCAGAGGCCACCGCACCGCTGAAGCTGATGCTGGCTGACAGTGGCAGCATATTGCTTGCTGGATGTGATGATACAATTCAGGGAGACTCTCTGCAGCCCTCATTATCTGCTGCTGTACTCGCTCGATGCCGTCTCTGCTCACTTCAGTAGGTGGGGGGATTATTAAATATAATTCTACTAATTATGGCTTGGTAGAAAAGTTGGATGGGTTCAGAATCAGTGCCCCAAAGGAAGAACAACATGAGGTAAAGATTGGAGGGCTTTTATGGTGGTACTTGAAGATAATTATAGGTATAGAAACCAATTCCAGAGAGAAAAAAATTCAGCCAAGCCCAGACTGTTTTCATAATACAGCATAGCTCCCTTTTAATGTGAAACATTAATTGATTTTCCCTGAGGGGGCAAAATTCTTGCAATGTCAGTCTTCTGGACTGAGCCTCAGGCCTACGGCACCAAGCAGCAAGTGGGAACTTAAAGAAGCCTCAAGGATCTGTTGCAACTTCCCAACCTTTTGCCAAGGCAGCTAGGCTGTGGCATACCTTATTTTGGGTTCCCCAGAGAGCAGATAGACAGTCAAAATTTCAGAAAATTCAGTATATACTGCATTTATAAAAAATGTTACTGTAAATTGATTCATAGAACAAAAAGTAGATATTGTGAATGATACTGATTCATTATTATGCTTTGGTACATTTAAGGTGCAATTCAACTAATATCAAAGAATTTAGTCTTTCTCTTTAAAATATCATGACCCAGAATAATTACTCTGATAAGCCTACTGAGGCAGAATCACATTAATTCTACAAAAAGGATTACAAGTACACTTTAGATGGCCTTTTTAAAGGGGTGGAAGTGGGCAATAAAATCTCCAGGACAGCATTTGCCATTGGTTGGCAATGATAGACTCTAGGTTTTTATTTTACAATCTAAGATTTCTCTGACTTTCCTAGATGCAGAGAAATAGCCCAGGTTACAGATGGCCATTATCTGGATGCATCCTTGTAAAAAACACATCCTAAAGATAGCGGTGAAGCAGTCACTCAAATCTGTGGCAACCTAGCAGAAGAACATGAATCCAGGCAGAAGAGTATATATAGATATATGAGGCACACAAATAATTCAGTATTTTGTAAAATGTGGGGCCTGTATTCATGATAAGCTTAACTGGTGCAGGAGATGGTTTTTGATATAAAATAGATGTAAGACATAAACTTTAATAGCAATGAATCACTGTATGAGAAAGTTATTCTCTGTTCAGTCTATCAACCTACCTTATATGATCAAAAAAAATCTGTTTGGTGTTTCTCTGTAATATAAGTCTCTAAAAGTTGCTAATCTCTCATTTTATTAGAAAGATAGCAGCCATCAAGTATCAACCTGTAATTAAATAATGTTGCTTTGTCTTCACTGTATGAACTTTCACAATAACCTTTCATTTATGAAATCTACAACTGTTTTTCCATATATGACAGCAATATAAAGTTTCCTCTTAAATATATTAAATTTGGGGGAGAAGTAGGTTCAATTCTAGGGAAAAAAACTGTTAAGTGTAAAACAATACAGGAAGCACATGGATCTGGCAAAAATAGTGAAAGTAGAAGACAAGTAACTGAAGTGTGGGAAGCACCACAAAGTCTAGAAATTGGGAGCAAGATTTCACCATCTCCCCACTCCTGCCACAGAGGCTGGATAAATGTTGCAGAGGCTGCCCTGTGCATTATAGCACAACTATAAGGACGTTTATCAGCATCCTTGGCCTCTACCCATTAGATGCCAAAAGCACCTTTCTCCCTATGTTGTGACACAAAAAATGTCTCCAGGCTTTTCCAAATGCTCCCTGGGGGAGCAGAATCACTCTGGTTTGAAAATAACTAATTTAAAGCAATATGGTATCTGAGTAAATGTTTCAGTTAGAAGGCAGATAGGGAATAGCGTTGGGCTTCATGGAAGTGACAATGTGAAGAATTCTAGGAGTGAAAGCCATCAATCAGAGCAAAATAATACATGAAGTCAGAGAATGTTGGGTAAATACATTTTAATAAAGGAAGAGATCTCCTTTGAGGGTTTCTCCCATCCACTGGTTTATTCAAATATATTAAGATCAACTATACCACCTCTAATAAAGGATTCTAGGTATGGATCCCAAAAATGAGGTCACGAAGGCTGTTTGCCTTTGCAATGCATTTCTGTATCCAACTAGAGAGTAGAATGTTTTTGTGAATCTTCAGGGAAAAAAATGCCACAAGATCTAGCTTGCCAATCTGGCATGACTCAGTAGGCTGAACTGGCCTGGCTTTTTTATGGGTGTTTGGCAGACTGAGTATTTAATTTCCTTCTTTTATTTTATGTTTTGGGTGTACATGCCCAGAGGCCTTTGGACAATTGCCTCTTTTTTAATAAAGCTAATAAATGCCCAAAGGAAATTTACCTATATCTAAACTGACATAACAAAGCTGACACATTAGAGGGGTCAGGCATGAGAGATTCCAGCAATTTATATAAATGGAGGAAGCTGGCATAAATTTGGACTGTCTGGAGTTATTACTCAGTCATTGGCAGCCTTCCAGGCTGCTTATAATTTTAAATAAATTCTGATCTTGGTGATGTATACTTATTGATCAAGTTTTCAGAAAGTCATCACTATGTACTCTTTGACTACATATTGATCTGAAATCTGTATAGTTCCTGAGAGAGGTCTGGCATTACATTAGCTATTATCTGTACCACAATTTATCCTTCTATTTGAATCAAGCCTGTGGATAAGTGACTCATTCTGTTCCACTTACCATGGAAAGAGACCTGGATAGCTACTGAAAAACAAGATTCTCGGGTCCTATATCTCAATTCATCACTAATTTTCTTTAGACATTTCATTTCTCGAACTCTATTTCTCCTAAAGATTAAAAAAGTAAATGGTGTCATCTACGGAAAAGAAATGCTAGGTTTATATTATTTCAAATTCCTGTTCTAAAAATATGTTGTCTTCTTATACAAAGACACTGCTGTAGACTTATCATCCGTGATTTGGAGTTTTTTCTCACATGGCAAGCAGCGGATAGTAGGTTTTAATGACAATCTAACTCGACTTCCCTTGTAAATAATGGTCCACATTTCTAAAATGGCTTTCTGGAATGAGAGGAGTAGCCAGGGGCCAGAAAACAGCTCTTCCACATATAAAGCTAAGTGACTTAAAGAGATATGTAATTGTTCATTAATTCAACAAACACTTATTGAATGCATAATCTCTACAGAGTCCTGTATTACATGCTAAAATTTGCAACAGTGAATAATAAACTGCTCCTACCCTTGTTTACCCCAGGTACTAGGAAACTGCTCAGCAGCTAAAAAGATTCTCATACCTAAAAAGATTCTCAAGCTAGGTTTTCTACATATATGCAAATAATATGCAAGACAAATGATTATTATCCCACAATACTTAGGATATTTTATCTGGTAGTGCTGTCTTAGGAACTGAGCTTCCACTGAGCGAAATACTCAAGTTTTGTGGTAGAAATAGTACATGATGCTATCTCTTCCCTCCATATTTATTCAGATTTTATGTGTGTATTAGGTGTTCTAGAAATTCATGCTTTATAAGTTGGGCCCCAACTAGCTGGTGCTTAAAATTACTTTATTTATTCCCAATTGATTGTTTTTCTATCTTTCAGAATGAGTTTTCCAAGTATTCTGCCCCCCAAAACTTTTTTTTTTTTTTTCACATTTCTAACCCTCCTGATTTTTTCTTTTTTTTTTTTTTTTGAGACAATATCTCACTCCGTCACCCAGGCTGGAGTGCAGTGAGTGGCGCAATCAAGGATCACTGCAGCCTTGACCTCCAGGGCTCAAGCGATCCTCCCACCTCAGCCTCTTGAGTAGCTGGGACTACAAGCATGCATCAACACACCTGGCTAATTTTTGTATCTTTTGTAGAGATGGGGTTTTGCCATGCTGCCCAGGCTGGTCTTGAACTCCTGGGCTCAAGCAATCTACCAATCTCAGCCTCCCAAAGTGCTAGGATTACAGGCATGAGCCACCACACCAGGCACCCTCCTGATTTTTAGCCAAGAACATTGTCCCTAATTCATGGAAATAATTATCAGATTTTCTCACCTTCCAGCCCCTTCTCTTCAAGACGTCCCCATTCCTTCATCCCTCATTTTTTTCTTCTCATTTGACTTAAATGAAATGGTGGTCCTTCTCCTCCAGCAAATCCTGAACTGCATATCACTATCCTCGCCCTTCCAGGTTCACCCAGGATAATGCACCATCACTCAGTCCATTATTCTTTTCCATATTCTGTTTCTGTGGGAGCCTCTTCTTTTGCTTGTTATTGCCCTATTTCTTTACATAATGGAAGTAACCCCTTAGCCCAACAGTTCAATTCCTAGGAACACATCTTAGAGCAACCTTCACACAATACATAGGCCCATAATCCAAATCTTCTCCAGGATTTCTCCCTGCAAATAGTCCTAAAGACTCAGATGTTGTCTCTGAGGAATTTTAATCACCCTCATTTTAGACTTGATGATATGTGTGTTCTTACATCCAGGATGTATTACTTTTTTAAGAAAAACAATAGGATGTTTTTGAATGCCAATAACTTTTCACTATATCCAATTACTCATCCAATGCTATGGATTCTACTTCTGAAATGATGCTCAAATCTAACCTTTCCCTTCAGCTGTAACCTTTCCCTCACTTCTGCCCATGTTCAGTACTTCTTCAGATATTAACAGATCAGTCACAGGATCTTGATTGAACTTCTTGGCTCTATTTCAGCACTTTACAATTCTCCTTCCACAAAGCCATCTCTTCTAAAACTTTAATTGGATCATGCCATTGTCAGCCTCAAACACCTTCTGTGGCATCCCATTATCTACCAACTAAAGTAGGAGCATCTTACATGGCATGTAAAGCCTTGAGAATATGACCCCAACATCCTTTTCTAGTCTTTTCATCTCCATTCATCTTTCTCCTCAAAAATTCATTGTAGCCATACCAGACTTCTTCTTTGAACAGGAGCTTCTGCCCTTCATTCTTTGTTAGTGCTTCTTCCTACACCTGGAATTCCCTGCCCCCTCCACGTCTGACTAAATCCAAACCTTACTCATCCAAATCACACCCACCACCTTGTGAAGCTTCACTCAAGCCACTCATTAGAATTAGCATTCCTTCTTTTTACTGCAATGGTGCCATCTGTCCCTAATATTGTACTTACCATGCTGTGTCACATTTACACACAGTTTTACATTCCTCAAGGTTATGAGCTTTGGAAGTCATAGCTATTTTTATTAATGTTTATGTTATTTCTGTATATGTAATGTGTGGCATATACTAGTTGTTGAGTAAATATTTATTCTAATGAGAGTTATAGAATTACTCATATGAGCATTGAAATTAGTATCTAATTTTTTTTTTTTTAAGACAGAATTTTGCTCTTGTTGCCCAGGCTGGAATGCAATGGCCCGATCTTGGCTCACCGCAACCTCTGCTCACCGCAAACTCTGCCTCTCGGGTTCAAGTGATTCTCCTACCTCAGCCCCTTGAGTAGCTGGGATTACAGGCATGTGCCACCACACCTGGCTAACTTTGTATATTTAGTAGAGGCAGGGTTTCTCCATGTTGGTCAGGCTTGAACTCCCGACCTCAGGTGATCTGCTGGTCTCGGCCTCCCAAAGTACTGGGATTACAGGCATTAGCCACTGCACCCAGCAGTATCTGATGTTAACTTAGTATTATGTTCTATTTTGATTTCTTTAGTTTTCAAACTTTACCCAAAAGTATTACAGCTAAAAGGCTTATGTGTGTTTTTAAATGTGGTTTTAAATCTGAGGGAAAATGGGGCAGAGCAGAATTCTGTTCATCAATTTGGCTCTTTGAAACTACATATTTAATATTAACAATAATAGTTGCCTTTTATTGAATATCTACTGTATGCCAAGCACTGATTTAGCATCACGCATTCATTATATCATGTAATCTTCTTGAAAAAAAATCTCTGCAGTAAGTATTATTTTATCCCCATTTTCCATATAAAGAAACTGAATCTCAGAGAAATAATTAGCTCTAGGTCATACAGGCATGTGGAACTGCCAGGCATCACAGACAAATTTATCTGATACTACAACCCATGTTCTCTCAACTTTGTCCCACTGTGTCCTCATCAACTGCATTAGAAAGAGGATTATGAAGACTAAGCAAGGACCCTGAGAAGAGAACTAGACTGGAGGAGGCAGATGATACAGGGGATGCCTCAGGATGTCCCAAGAAAAATACGCATATTGATTAGAAACATGGAGTAAGGCAGGAGGAAGATTTCGGGACAGCAGTTAGGTCACCAGGTATTTGGTAGTTCAAGAAAATGCTTGCAATATGTGAACTCGTGTTTTGGAGTAGGTGGCGTGAAGAATTTGGGTCCTTCCTATGGATTGCTTCCTTGTTTAAGGTGCAACCATCACCCTTCCCCCCGTCCTTCCTGTGATAAACCTTGAAAACTGCCCTAAAAATGGCAATGGAGCCTCTATTCATTTTCATCAGTTTTTTCCTTACATTGAAGTATACATCAAATTAAGGACTGGAAAAACATAGGTCATTTAGTGACAATTAGTGTCATTATTACATGAGTCTCTCGAAGTGGCAACCAGCTTCGTACATTTTTTCACCTTTCTTTGAAAATGTTTCTGTCCTATATAGGAGATTTCTTCAGAATAACACTCTTGAGATTACAAAGAGAGAAGGAAGAAATGTTTGGGAACAAACATTTATGTTTGCCCTGTATTAATCGAGCTTTCATTTCTAGGTGGGTTATTTTGTTTTGTATAAGCCAAGGAGTGTTTGTGTTCTATTTCACATAGCCTAAGAACTCTATATCCAAACCTACAGCAATTCCTTTTTTCTCTCTTTTAAATTTCTCCTCAGAAGTCCTTTCTTCCTTCCCTTTAAATGTATCTCTCATAACTAAGTGGCTGTGGGAGAGGACCCAAAGATTCAAGAAAGAAAAATGCCTCTGAACATGCAGCCAGATGCCAGATATGTGTATCCGAGGAGAATTACCCAACTTCTCCTTATTCATTTTCTGCCTTTATGGGCTTATATGTCTCATTGGATCATAAGCCCACAGGGAAAATTTGTGCTTTTAGGATCTATTCAGCAAGAAGTGTATTGCAAATGCTGAAAAGATGCTTATCTTTAGAAATATGCAATGATGTAAAGTTATAACCATCATGGAGGAGAACTGACTTATTTCTTGTTAAAATTATCTGCAGTTTATGTCAAAAAGAGATAAAAGGATTTTATCCAAAATATTAGCCTCTAGAAAACCTCCCAGAAAGGAGCCTTGGCTGGGAATCAGAAAACTGTGTATATTCTAATTCTTTCATTAACTCATCCTATGAAATTGAACCAGTTTCTTTACCCTTTTGTACCTGTTTATTTGTCCATAAAATAGGCATACTAGCCCCTTCCTACTGTCCTTATCAGGGATTTCTAAATATCACATGAAATTATGTGAAAGTGCATTCAATATTTTAAAACAATAATTCATTGCCGTGGTGGTTGTTATTATCACGCAATTTGCTTTTCAGCGATTTCCAGTTCACCACAGTGAAATCAGCACATGCATATTTCTTTACTCCTCAAATCACACTGCACTAAGAATAATCAATGCTTAACAGATACAAATCCACAAAGCACAAACACAAAGAAGCAGCAGGGAACGAGCAATATCAACACATATTTGGAAGATGAAAAGCTGACCGAGGAGCTAGACTCTTGAGAAAGCTGAGTGTCAAGTGCCTAGAGACACAAGTCAGTTCAAACTCCAGAATTATACCCAGCAGTTATCTTGGGAGGAATGAGAGAGGCAGGGGCTTGACTAAGGGCATGAGTTGGAAGTCTGAGAAGCAGGAGCAATTCTACCTCCTGTAGTGCCCTTCCTGGATGTACAGAGAAGTTCCCATTTCAGGGTAACAGGCAGGGTGTAGAGAAAGGAAAAGGTGCTGGACAGAAATCAGGAGAGTTAAGTAAAGGTCAAATACTCAACAACGAGATGCCCTCTTCTGCTGCTGCTCTCCAAAATGTCCTGACCACCTGATGTAAATACCAAGAAGACAACCAGGAGACAAGGCCTCCCTATGTACTCATTAACGATTTAGAAATATAGAGATAAATACCACGAGAATAGCTAAAAGCATTAAAAGTGAACAGCCCACAGGGCTGGCAGCTCCAATACTTAACAATAAAACCCTTGAAATACTAATAAACCACGTATGTGTATTACTCTGAAAAAATTAAATATTTTTTAAAGATTTATCCTTCAAAGAAACCAGAATATAGACTAATAGAAGAAATTGATTTATTCCCATCTTTTGATTTTATTGGCTAAACCAGATTAAATTCAACAGATGGGGAAATTATAAAATCTATCTAAAATGACACATGACACAGAAATTTTTTTAGGCTGAGTCAGCCCAGTCGGGGCAGAACCAACTTGTGTTTAATAGCAATTTATGTGATAGTTTTTTGGTTTTTTTGTTTTTGTTTTTGTTTTTGGCAGGATCTTGCTCTGTCGCCCAGGCTGGAGTGCAGTGCAGCAATCTGAGCTCACTGCAACCTCTGCCTCCAGGGTTCAAGTGACTCTCATGCTTCAGCAACCCATGTAGCCTCAGATTACAGGCATGCACCACCACACCCAGCTACTTCTTGTATTTTTAGTAGAGGCGGGGTTTTGCCATGTTGGCTAGGCTGGTCTTGGACTCCTGGTCTCAAGTGATCCACCCACCTCGGCCTCCCAAAGTGAACGTGATAGTTTATCCCTGCGGAAAAGGTGAGAAGCAGGGCCTGGGACTCTGGGACACATCTGCTGATTAGAGCTTCTTTGGAGGCACTGGTACCAGCTGCTGGACCTGCCCCATTTGTGGGCAGGTAACAGAAAACTTGTCTACTGATGTTTCTCCCGTCCTTTGACCTCCCCATTCCAATGCAATACTACCTGAGCACTATTTCCAAAATCCGTTCTGTTCAAGTCGTCCTTCTTCAATAAATCATTTGCTGGCCCCACAAACAGACTTTGGAATAAAGCCCAGTCCCTGCCATCCACCAGCCTCATCTAGGGAGACTCCCACTGTGCCCAGCAAAGAACCAGCTACCCATTGCTCCCCGCAATCTCTCCATGCACTTCCATGCTTCCATAGTTTCATATGCTCTTCCCAAAGCATTCCCTGTAATGCTTTGCCCTAGCTTTTCCTGGCAAAGGACCACTTTTTTTAAAACCAGCTGAAAAATCATCATCTGTTCTCAACCCAACAGGACTAATTACTTGCTCTTTACTTCATGCTCTTCATGTTCCTACTCTGTCACAGTTATTTGCTTGAATATCTGTCACTCCAATCAAACTGTGTTTTCTCAAAAGCAGGAATTAGTATCTAGCAAAGTGTCAGACACAGAGTCAGCCCTCAAGGAGAGTTTATGGAATGAACCAGTAAAGAGCGAATTAATCTAACATTAATCTGGGCCTTGGTACACCTTATGTTTGAATGTCTATAACGCCTATGTGAGAAAATATAATTTGCATTCCCCTAGTTGGTTAATGTCTAAGCTCACAGGGCATGAGGTCTAAACATCATCTCAAAAACAGAAATCAGATCAATGCTCTACCCTCTTTAAAGATAATAGAGAGGAACAGAAACAAGGGGTACCCAGTGATGAAGCTGACGTATTAAACACTCAGAAAAGACTATTTTTTAATACCCCTTTCCTCCAGCCCACAAATGGTTCTTATTCTGTAAGAACCAATATTCTCTTGAGGTGTCCTGTAGTTTTTAAAAAGTACTAATTTAAAGGAATTTTTAATATTAATTTTAATTTTCATGATTGTATTCAAATTTAGCAAAATTTTTCATGTTTGGACTAATGTGTGCACTTATTAAACAAAAATATTACACCTCATAGTTCACATTTGTTTTGACTTTTTAAAGTAGTAGACAAAAGCAAAAACTCCAACTGGTCACAGAAGATCATAGAATTGAAGTAACTTGTTACCTTTCTTCATCTTTATGATCAGGTGCTATCACTGTTAATTTGTAACTTACTGTTTAAAAGCAGTAACATGAAGTACCACAGGGCGGGGAGACAAAAACTGCACTCCTAGCAGCTCACCCAATCCTGAGCCCTAATGAATTACTCTCAAACCAACTGTAATTCCTAGGTGTTGACAGAGGAATCTGGTGGGAAGTGACTGGATCGTGGGGTCAGTTTTCCCCATGCTGTTCTTGTGATAGTGAGTTCTCACGAGGCCTAATGGTTTTATAAGTGTTTAACAAGTTCTTCCTTCACTCACTCTTAAAGCTGACTTGGCCTACAGCAGGGTCTCCTATATACTCCAAATTAACTTCCATGCAGATTGAAATTTTTATTAAAGAACAAGGTAATAAAAATATGTTCAATTGGAAGCGTTGATATACATTCATAAAATTCAACAGTAACCATAGCAATTATTTAGCACTTAGGCCTACAAAATATTTCCTTTGCAGTATTTTACCTCTGAAATTGTTTGAAATTGCTGGAGCAGGGTGACAATAAGAAGCACACCAACTCATAGGCAGTTTTATAACTGGTTTTAAAATCTCTATAGGCAATGCATCTCCTCACTGCCTGCTCCCTGGAAGGCCACGGGAATGATCGCCTTTCCCCTTCCTCTATTATGTTATGACTCCTTACTTCCTTCCAGAAAATGCGTAGAACATGGAAAAAATGCAACTCCCCTGGAGAGCACAGCTGGAGTAGCCTGGCCTGAGGGGTCAGAAACAAGCTTCCACAGCCTTGCAAATGAGTCTGACACTCTCTGCATTCAGACATCAGCCACCTCCCAGTGGTGTTCAGCCACATACCACCTGCTGCGGGAGAAGTGATCCCACTTCCTTAGGAATCAATCTCACTTCCTTGGTCTCCTACTACATTAGTTTGCTTGGGTTGCTGTAACAAAGTGCCACAGACTGAGTGGCTTAAACAACATTTATTTTCTCACAACTCTGGGTGTTGGAAATTCAATATCAAGATTTCAGCAGGGTTCTTTCTTCTAAGGCTTCTCTCCTTGGCTCATAAGTGTCCATCTTCTCCCTCTGTCCTCACGTGGCTGTCCCTCAGTCTGTGTGTTGTCTGCATCTCAATCTTTTCTCCTTACTAGCACACCAGCCATATTAGATTACAGCCCACCCCAATGATCCCATTTTACCTTAACTACCTCTTTAAAGACCCTGTCTCCAAAAATAGTCACTTCCTGAGGTACTAGGGTTTGGGCATCAGCATGCGAATTGTGGGAGGACACAATTGAGCCCAGAACACCTACTACTCTCTGACCCCAGAGCATTCAACCCAACACCCTTTTCTTCCTTCCATGTCCAAAGCTCTCCATCCACTTCCACAGCCAGATCACCCCTTTCACCTCCCTGCCATTACCCAAACTCATGTTCCACATGTCTCTTAACCCCTTGCCTTGATGATTTGAATATTGGAATAACTGGTGATACGGTCAGGCTTTATGTTCCCACCCAAATCTCATCTTGAATTGTAATCCCTAGGTGTTGACAGAGGAACCTGGTGGGAAGTGACTGGATCATGGGGTCAGTTTTCCCATGCTGTTCTCGTGATAGTGAGTTCTCATGAGGCCTAATGGTTTTACAAGTGTTTAACAAGTTCCTCCTTCACTCACTCTTCTCTCTCCTGCTGCCATGTGTTTGTGTTCCCTCCCGCTTCACCTTCCACCATGATTGTAAGTTTCCTGAGGCCTTCCCAGCCATGCAGAACTGCAAGTCAATTAAACCTCTTTCCTTTATAAATTACCCAGTCTCAGGTATCTCTTTATAGCAGTTTGAAAACAGACTAATACAACTGGCTTTAGCCCTCGGAGAAGAAACGGTATATTAGAGAAGTTGGATAACTGAAATTACACTCTAAGTAATAGAACATGCAGCTGGTAGGGTGAAAATGAGGTTAGTCCTTTGGGTGGTTTTTCCCCTTCTACTTCATCTCATTAACTCCCTTCTTGCTGGCCACCCCATCCCCCAACAAGCACAGATGGGGTTCCAGGATAAAATATGTAAATGTCTTTACATACCTCCTCTTCCCCTTCCCACTCAAAGCTCATGTCACTGCTCACCTCGGCAGTGAATATGGAGTTGAGTAAACATGGAAGATCATCTCTTAGAGGGAACAGTTAGGACCACAGAAAATCACATCACAATATGCAAATTCCTACACTTGTAAGTTATCTTAGATATTATGCTTCAATAGCTACAATGTGACTTAAACACACTGGGATCTGTGTAACAACATCTCTGTATAACCAGCCTCTGATGTGGCATCTGGTGCCTAGGAAAACCATGCCTTTTCACATTTTTTATTGGGTAATTAGCAAATCATAAAGACAGGAAAGTTTTAGACTGCATCTAAAAAGGCAACATAGTTCCAAATAAGCATTGTCATATGCCACAAGTTATATTTTACCTATCAGCTTTATTGGCACCCAGAGAACTATTCTGGAATGCATATTTAAATAATGAAAAACAAACAAAGGGAGAAAAGATGTCAAATGCTTATTGGCACTGTACGCCATAGCTTTCTGCAATCACATTCATGCGTTTCTTCTTAAGCTTCTTGAGGAAAGGAACTGAATCTTTCAGTACTACCAGTTACCTTAAAAAAAAAAAAGCACTCTATAACTATTATGTTGAACTGAACTAAACTGAATTGAATATGTATTTATTTGCTGACCTATGAACACAAAAATAGCTTATTGATTTTCACCTGTTCAGTCAGGATCAGAACACAGATTTCCAAGTGACAATTTCAATCACTATAATGCTCCAAATATCTAAGTTTAAATAATACTTTATACATTTCAGAAATAAGAAATTTAAATAGAGTGGAATTTATGTTTTTTCTATTATCTCTTACCATTATTCCTAAATTCCTCAAAACATTCGAGCTTCTCTATTCAGCATTTAATTATCTTTATTGTACCCAAAGCAGTCTTTGTTCAAGAAAAACATTAAATACACAATTTAGGGATGAAGAAAAACATGACATTCAGTATCGTCTTACTTTCAGAAAATAATTCTGTATGCATGAAAAGTGTACTATGAACTAGGGAATAATTTAACTTTATGACCCTCATATTCAGTTGTTAATTACTTTTTTGTTGTCTTCAATATATTTATATTGCATCAATGGGAAACTATAGTAGTCCTCCAGTGACCAAATTATACATATCAATTCTTATGAATATTAATTAAAAGCTTTCTGTCTTCATGGAAAACCGTCTACTTCCTACTTCAAAGGCATTGAATTTCAGTGCTATAAAAAATATACTTCAGTTAAAATTTTCAACACATCCCAATCAATAAGATTATGGGTTCTTTTGTTGCTCTTCTTCAATTTCTGGAAAGAAACATTTTTAAATGAAGTAACTGATCTACATTTTGCCTGTAAAATAGCCTATTTCAAAAGAAAGTAAATGTGCCATATCTGACTTATGAAAAAATAAGTGTTACAGAGAGAAAGCTGTTTAGTTATTGAGACCTTTAACAACCGAGTGAGCAGAAGTTGAGAGAATCAATCAAACGTGTTTGCTGTGTGCCCATCCCCACAGTGGCAGAGCACATAGTGGGGTTATGGATATGAGAAAAGAGTTACCATAATCTTGCACTCATAGCGCTTAAAGAAAAAGTTCCAGTGTCTGTTCATACATGCACACACACAGGAACACATTTAGAAAAGCAATAATATGTGTGGAAGGGGTCCTACTCATCTGGGTGTTTGTTCTTTTCTCTTATTTCCTTCCTTGTCCTTTGAGAACAGAGCTGGCAACTGGAGAGTATATGGTGAACAAAGTTGAAGGCAGATTGTGTCTAAATTCTGTGCAAAACAGTCATTCTTAATCTTGGTTTTGCTACCTTCTAAAATAAGTTTAACTATGTCAACAATATAACAAAATATGGCAAATTTTATCAAAGCAAAATTTTAATTATTTTATTTAAAACGTGATATTCAGAGGACACTACAAAAAATACAGATAAACAGCCAGATGGAAGAGATGCATAGGGCAAAGTATGTAGGAAGGGAAGTAGAGCTTCTTAGCCTGCCACCCTCCAGGAACCTCCCCATGTTCAGCCATCCGAAAGCACTCACAACTCTGTGGTTGATTACATCATTGGCCATTGGTAATCACTCAGCCTTCAGCCCTTCTCCCCTCCCCAGCAGGTAGGGGATAGGGATGAAAGTCCAAAACCTTTAATCATGCTTCAGCATTTCTGGCAATCAGCTCCCATTCTGAAGCCATCTAGGGATCCCCAGACACCAGTCATCTCATTACCATACAAAAGACACTCTTATCCAACTGGAGATCCTGAGTTTTAGGAGCTGTGTGACAGGAAGTAGGACTGAGACCAAATATATATTTCACAATATCACAGATGTTATTTGCCTTTGCCAGGAAGCAGGTCTTTGATTCAAGGATAGTTGCAAATGTAGTTTTTTTAATAAGTAGAATATTATGAGAGTTTTTGTGAAAGAAAGTCAAGAGAAAGAAAACAACTAGGCAGTTACTAGGCAGTTAGGATGTGCCAGCAATTCTTCTAAGCATATTCCACATGTCTCTAAAATATCACCCAGATACCAAATGAAACAGCCCATCCCACATTCTCCCTTGGTTTCTGTGAACTCTTCCCCTGGGATTCTGTTTTGGAGTGCCTAATCCTGATGTGAGCCTCACCCAAGCTTCACTGTCACTCCCATTTTCTTCTTCCAGGGCCAGACCTCTGCAGAAGTGGTGTCAATCACTTACTCCTTTCCCTAAGCTCACTGCATACACTGCTTATGACACAGAAGACTCTACCAAAGGAAATCAAACTACAGAACAGCAACAAAACTCAAAAAATTAACATTTGGCTTTTCTGTTATTAAAATATTTTCTCAGCACACAATAACAAGTGTTGGTGAGGTTATTGAGAAGTTAAAACTTCCATCCATAGATGGTGGGAATGTAAAATGGTGCAGCCACTTTGGAAAACAGCTTAGCAGTTCCTCAAAATGTTAAATATAGAGTTAACATATAACTCCACAATTCCACTCCTAGGAATATACCCAAAAGAAATGAAAACATATGTCCAGTTGAAGAAAAAATTATTCTGACAGTTGTTAAAATGGTAAGGAAGATTTTATTCAGGATTATTGCAATAGGTAAGGAAGATTTTATTCAGGATTATTATAATAGGCATCAAGACAGAGATAAGACTCAAGTGCAAATACAGCAAAGACAACCAGGAATCTATGGCCAACAAAAAGAGTAAGGGAGTCAATGGATGGAAAATTATGAAGAGGAGATATCAAATGTAGGGGGTTCTAGCTAAACCAACTTATCAACATTCTTGCTAAAGGCAGGTGACATGGTTTAAATCTTTGTCCCCACTCAAATCTCATGTTGAAATGTAATCCCCAGTGTTGGAGGTGGGGCCTAGTGGGAAGTGATTGGATCATGGGGTGGAGTTCTCATGAATGGTTTAGCACCATCCCTCCTTGGTACTGAATAGTGAGTGAGTTCTCATGGAATCTGGTTGTTTAAAAGTGGGTAGTACCTACCCCCACTGCCCCTTCCTCCTGCTCCAGCAATATGAAGTGCTAGCTTCCCCTTTGCCTTCCACCACGATTGTAATTTTCCTGAGGCCACCCCAAAAGATGACCAGATGCCAGCACCATGCTTCCTGTATAGCCTGTGGAACCGTGAGCCAATTAAACCTCTTTTCTTTATAAATTACCCAGTCTCAGGTATTTCTTTATAGCAGCATGATAACAGACTGATACAGCAGATCAAGGACTCATACATCAAAGCGAAGAGATGAGGAACTTTATCAAATATCAAGAATGACCAGATATGAAAGACAGGAGGATTATTGCTAAACTGATTCAGCAGGATTCTAGCTAAAACTGGGGTATGCAGACCTGGCAAGGATGGGGCCATGGTCAAGGCCTAGTTGAGAAGAGGGCTCAGAGGATCCTGACTAAGCCTTGGCCAAAGAGACAATCATTGTCAGTCCACACAAAAACTTGTACATGAATGTTCATCATAGCAGCATTATTCATAATAGCCAAAAAGTAGAAACAACCCAAATGTCTATTAACTGATAAATAGGCAAACAAAATGAGATTTATCCATACAATGGAATATTGTTCCACAATTAAAATGTTCTGGTCCATCCTACAAAATGAGTGAACCCTGTAAACAATACGCTAAGTAAAAGAAGCCAGTCATAAAAGACCACGTTATTTTATGAATCCATTTATATGAGATACGTGGAACAGGCAAACCCACTGAGACAGAAGCTAAATTAGTGATTGCCAGGGGCAGAGAGAACAATATTCCACTGTATGGATTGTACGGAGATTGGGGAATTGACTGGTAATGGGTACATGGCTTCCTTTGAGAGTAATGAAAATGTTCTAAAATTAAACAGCAGTGATGGTTGCACCAAACTATAAATATACTAAAAACACTGAATTGTATGTTTTTAAAGGGTGAATTTTATGGTATGTGAGTTATATCTCAATAAAGCTGTTATTAAAATATTTTCAGACATTTCCAAAGGCTACACTCCAGACATACACTAATTTGCTCAATCCTCATTTTTTCCCTTTTTTCTTCCCCCATGACAGTGGAAAGATAATTATCCTTACTTTATTATGAAGAGCAAATCCACTTTCTCTAGTTTCTGCTCCCTGCGTCAGTCCCAGGTTCTCTTCCTCTATGTGCTCTGCTAACAAAATGACCATTCTGCTGGAACCTCACCCTGCCTTACAACCCCAACAGTCACTAATATGCCCCAAAGAGGGAATGTCTACAGTCAGAACTGACTTCAAAGTTTTGTGAGTTTTTTTAACTCAGTAACAAAATTTCATATTCAAATGAAATATGGCTGGTGTATTTTCAAGGCATGTATTTCCAATAAGTTTATCTCAATTTTTCATCCAAAACAGAAAAGATAAGATAATTAACATGTAATAACTACAAGGGTGTTTAATATGCCTAATAATCATCACAACCAAAGCAACATAATATTTAATTCCAAAAGGAACAATTACGGTGTTAAATCACCATGATTAAATCTCGATTATTTAACTCCTATCAGTATTTATGCCCATCCAGGTTATTTTGAGGACACATTAATAAAATATTAAATGTATAAATAATGTATGTACTGAAGGTGAAAAAAATATGATATGCAAATGAAATGAAGCATGACATTTGGATATGCCATAAGAAAAATTTAGCTGACTACATCCAGTCAGCCACAAAATGCTTCTTTTCATGAAATAACAATGACTCCAGGTGTCTAATTAGGACATTTCAACATGTCCATTCACATGTTGAAAACTACAACCATCCATTATGCTCAACTATAGATAGCTCCCAACCTGAGCCCTAATTCTTGTTCTGTGTAGTATAAAGACTTCAGATGGTGCTGGGCCATACAGCAGAAAACCAGAAGGATACTGGGCTTAGTTAACTCAGAGAAATGAAGCTGAGGGTAGCTCATAACAGTATAAAACTATATGGAAAGATCATATACAGAAGCTGCTCATCAATTACTTTCTCACCTTACTGAAGAAAGAACACCATCAAACAGATATGAACAATCTAGTAATAGCACTTAGGATTGTATTCTTACACAATTAGCAGAAAACCCTGCTATAGCAACTTTAACTGATAGATGTCTCAACAACTTGAGTCCAGGAGTGAACAATCCAAGGTTAATCAAGTAGCTCAATGATTTCATCAAGGACTAAGCTCCTATATCTTTCCACTCCACCACCTTAGCATGCAGGTCTTTGTTATGCTTGTTACCTCGTGGTTGCAAGATAGCTACTGCATCTCCAGGCATCATATCCAGGTTCCTGACAAGAAGGAGATGATAACTTATCCACATAATTTAAATATGGAGCAAGATGGCCACCTTACACTCATACAAGACAGAAATGCTTTGTTATTTCATTGTCCTTGCTTAAATCTATATTTATGAAATAACTGATGCCAAAGACCATTACTTTAATTGTCATGGATGAATGAGAAAAGAAAAAACAAGGAGGTGGATAATATATAAATGATGCGCTTGGACAAAGTTAAGATCAAACGACATCATGGCATGCTGTATTGTTGGAAAAAGTAGATTAAATAGTCTGCAAAATAATTAGACAAGACTTTGCTTTTGGCCAGTCTCTCTGAAAATATACATTCCAGACAATGACAAAGAGGTATTTGGAACAGTTTTCTTATTGCTTCCAGGGTTTGGAATCTAGGTAGTCAGAAGAGCCATGCATTTAGAGCAGAACTGGCCCTCTAATTTAGGCATTTCATTAACAAATGTGTAGGTTGCTGTTCCAAAAGCATAAAAAACCAGAAGCTTTAAAATAGAAAGAAAAGAAAAACTGGGCATATGTACATTATTGTGTCTAGCAAAAGCTAGTTTCTTCTGCAGATTTTTAATATAGTCTCATGGTTGCTGAAAAAAGCACTCACTGGAACTGTCAACCATAGTAATAATAAAAAAAAAAGATCACCAACTTTAAACTCACTTCAGAACTGGCTGAGAAATTTGATGAGCTTCCATCATGCTGTCCAAAAAATATGGCATTGTGTTGTTGCTGAGTTCTTGCCCAGTTTTAAAGCATCTTTCCACTCCATGGTAAACAGACTGGTACAGGTGTCTGTGCCAAGCATTTTATCACTGTAACCAAGATACCTTGCGGAATCAAACTAACCCTGTAATCCTGCCTGGATTACTAAACAATCATATAACAATGGATAGTTATGGAGTCTCCAAAAGTACAAAGCATAGTGGCTCCAATTTTTTATATCTAGAAGGGCTTCCTTTTAATCCTTGATTTCAAAGAAAGTGATTCTTTGAATGCTCAACAGCTTCCTAGAGCAGCTTTAATGGTTTTTGAACACTCTGCTTTTCTATTCAAAACCCTCAAAAATGAAAAATGCCATTATATGAAGTACTAGCCACCAGCAGTGGGAACATGACAAGTACCAGGCTTCAAAATGAACCTGAAATGGCAGATTTTTCCATCTAAGGGTCATCTACTTAATGAGCCCTAACTCATGTTCAAATCTCCCCAAGCCAATCAGACTTTTCTTTCTATTTGAGCTACATCTTCATCTTTCCTTGAAAAAATATTCTTGAGTTATGCCCTGCCATACACTTCACTGGTATCCAGCTGCCTCCACCTCATGCTTCCTCATCCTACCTCCTAATTTTTATGCCATGTAAGGAAATTTCCAAAGCGGCAGGCCAGGTCTCACTAACAGTTGAACAGGCAGGCCTCCATGAAAACTGTTTCAGCACTGACTGAATGGTTAAGTTAAATATTAAAGGCTGAAAGAGCCTTACACAAAGGCTGGAATGTAACAGAAGCCCACCAAGAGTCTTGCTCAGGCCTTTCCTGGGCCTTGAAGCATGTCGAGGTAATGAAGGAATTCTTACACACCTCCTACCAGGACCCATCTACAATTGAGCAAGTTTTACTGGGGATCTAAAGAAACTCCCCTGACCTCCTTACCTTAGCTGGAGACAAGATAAGGGTGATCACCTTTGGTACCAGGACCCATCTAAATTAAGTAAATTTACTGAGGCTCCAGAAAATGATTGCCAGGACCCAGACCTTAGTTATACATTATATTGAATCAATCACTTGTATCTTTAGATGAATGCACACTTGCATGTTGTTAAAGCGAACTAAATATGGCCCAAGAAGGACACCATACTTCTATATTTGAGTCCTTGTGGACAAACTGCAACCTACCTTAATAGGTAGACAAGATTGAAAACCTAACTTACTAGTATGTGCGTTTAACAATAGCTGAGTCTTGGCCAATCCCAGTGGCCCTACTTCAACCACTCATACACTGCTGAGTGTTCAAATTGTGTTCAAATAAGGCAAACGCCGAGCTGTAACCAATCCAGCCATTCTGTACCTCACTGCGGATTTCTATACGTCATTTCCCTTTTTTGTCTATAGATCTCCTTCCACCTCGTGGCTGTGCTGGAGTCTCTGTGAATCTGCTGTGATTCTGGGAGCTGCCTGATTCGTGAATCATTCATTGCTCAAGGAAACGCATTTAAATTTAATTTGGCTGAAGTTTTTATCAACATAGATTCAGTGCTTAGAAGGTATATAAGCACTGGAAAAACTTTGTAACTTTAAGTTGGTCTGGTGAATTATCCCTGGCCTTCTCCCTATACGTGGTTACAGAAATAAACTCTTCTTTCCCAGTTCATCTGCATCTCATTATTGGACCATGAGAACAAGCAGCCCAACCCTCAGTTTGGTCCGGGAACACTTAGAGGCTTTAAACATTCAGCCTTTTTAAAAATTTTATATGAATAGTATGAGGAAAATATGTCAACCTACTCAAAGCTTTCTTTAATCGCTACTCAATTCCTAGTGGACCTGAGCTTCCAGCTGAGAGTTTTAATTCTTCTGAGGTCCCAGAAGAAGTGTACAAGATCCAGTTTATAACTTTGAGCAACTTTTTAAAAACTCCAATTTCCTTTTTTTTTTTTATTATTATTTTCTGGATTTTTCAGAACAAAATTGGCCTAAATCTTTTCTTTCTTTCTCATCCTCAATTTCCCACCCAAACTCTCTGAGAGGCTCCAAATATTTACTTATTTTCTCCCTGCTCCTTCTGCCCTCTCTCTTTTCTTATTTGGACCAATCTGAGCCTTCTCCAATGCAAACCCTCCATTTTAGCATCTCCTTCTACCTCAGCCAGCTGACTAATCCTATCGATATAAGGAAGGCAAAGTTATCTCTAAATTTTACCTTAGGATATTGGGGGGGCGGGGGGGAGATACATTTATATTCAAATTTATTTATTTATTTTGTTTTTGAGACAGAGTCTCACTGTCTCCCAGGCTGGAGTGCAGTGGTGCGATCTCGGCTCACTGCAAGCTCCGCCTCCCAGGTTCACGCCATTCTCCTGCCTCAGCCTCCCGAGTAGCTGGGACTACAGGCGCCTGCTACCACACCCAGCTAATTTTCTGTTTTTTGTAGAGGTGGGGTTTCACTGTGTTAGCCAGGATGGTCTCGATCTCCTGACCTTGTGATCCGCCCGCCTCAGCCTCCCAAAGTGCTGGGATTACAGGCGTGAGCCACCGCGCCCGGCAGTATATTCAAATTTATTTAAGTCTTCGTTTGCACGTGGCTTAGTAATACCATCTGACCTTCAGGTGATCCAAATGTGTCTTTTGCATATGAAGACAACCTCTATTCACCAGCCAGTATAGCTAAAGTCATAATACTTACTGCCAATTTCATCCTCAACATCATCAGGCACTGAAAGAGCAGGATCTGGAGACAGGGTGGTCATTTAGACTATAACCTGATTTTTTTGTTATTATCCAAATAAAACTCAAAATGTAAAACCTCTTGAGGATAACTCAAAAATCTTCAAGATTGCATGGCAGTGTAAGAAACTCAGTTGCCCGCCTCCTACTGGAAACATTTTCCCCTCCAGCTTAGAGTGATTTCCCTCCTCTTTGCTTACACTTTACTCTTTTAATCATAAATTGCTTGTAGTTGTTAACCACTTTCTCTCTCCCTAGCTAAATCCAAATATGTAGATTTTTGAACTCAGAAAGCATTTCTTTCTCTCTTTCTCTGTCTTTCCCTTTCTATCTCTCTGTAATGGCCCCAGAGCTTGGAGTCAACAACAATTACAAATTGAAAATAATAAGTCAGAAGAGAAACAGAAGAAATGTGTTAGGAGATTTTTGGGTTTTCTGACAATGCAGCAGGAGAGGAATGAGGCGGGTGTCCTGGTAGCTAGTTGGACTCAATGGGCGGACAGCACTGCAGGAGACAGCCGTGGGGAGCCTCCTCATCATCCTGCCTGTGGCTCCTCTAAGCTTCTGATTTCCTTAACAACGAATCTGACTGAGAGGAAAATTCCAAGGCGTAACCCAACATGACAATTTAACTCTACACAGAATTTTCTTCTTTTTTTTTCCTGTCTCACCAAGACAGGAAATTAAGAAATACATTAAGAAATACATTGTGTCATTAAGAAATACACAAGAAAACATATATTCTCTCTTACTTCTTGCCCCATCTTCAAAGCAGATGAACCATTTCTGGTACAGAAAAGGCTCCGATGCTGCTTTTATGAAGGAACATAACGCTAGCTTGGAGATCACACAATTGCAGACCTCTTTCCTCCGGTTGAGAAATATACTGAAGAACAGAAGGTACAGTACATTCCAGACAAGGTCCAAGCCCTTTATCCATCCAGAAACTCTCGCAGCTTGACTCCCTGTCCTGTATTGTGAAGGGTCACAGACACTTTCTGCATTAATTATGTATGAGGAACCCTGGAGGGGATTGAGCCAATGGCCAGATGCAGAAACACTGTCCTGGACCCCTCCCCTAGCAGGAGCAGAGACCCTGAGGGAGACACTTAAGACCATCCTCAATTTCAGTGCAGCCACACACAGCAGGGAATGTGAATAAGGGAGGAGGAAGATCAAAGCGCAGGAGATGAACCAGGGAAGAAGCCGAGAAAAATAGACAGGGGGATAAAAGAGAGGAGGGCAAAGGAGTGTGAGGGAGAAGAGAAGCAGGAGGGAGACAGGCGGGGACAGAAAGAGACAGGGACGCGGCCAGTAATGAGGTGGTTCGTCCCTGTTTCATTTCTTCTCCTTGATAGTTAAACGTTTTCCTTCAGAGCACGCATCTTCCCCACTGAAGTGGGTGGGGTGGCACTGGGAGTGAGCAGGCTGCGGCAGTGCTGCTGCCCCCAGGGCTCTGGGTTCTGGTCCTCAGTGGACCCTCACTGTGTCCTAGGCTGACTTCTCTGAAGTCTGGGCATTTTAAAGTATCCACTCCAGTCAGCTCAGCTATTTCAACTAAATCCATTTCCATCAAATTATCACTTCTAAGAGTGATAGAAAAATTAATGATTTCTTGAAGGGACTATTGTATTTAAATATTTCAAGCCTGTTGGTGTGATATGTGTCAGCAAGAAAGAAACATATTGACTTGGAGCTGCAGCTAATGACAGCTTTTATAAATATCCTGTCAGATAAATAATGGCTCTCAATGGATCCAATATGATGTACAGTTCTAAAGCAAGCAGGGTTTTGCCAAGAGGCTCAAAGGAAACTGCCATCACAATAGCATGGGCTGAATAATGGGATTTTCATTTACCTTTCCAACCACAGAAAGGAGCATGGAGAGGGTGACTCAGCAGGCATCAAGGAGAAGGTGGATTGATTCATCAGATTCCACAAAGGGCCCCAAAAAACCCTAGCTGAGAGCCTCCAGAATACTAAAGAACATTTGCATTTGAATCCATTTGACAAATGAGCAGCCAGCTTGAAGCACCAGAGGGTTGCTCTTGCTGGGACAAGCAGACAGCTCCTCTTGACTGGCAAGAGCTGTAGGCCATGCAGGAAAAGCCCTGGGGTCTGGGTAGCTCCAACAGGACTGAACACTGTTGTGACTGGACAGTGAACACAGTCCAATCAGCGACTTAATGTCCCACTGTCCCCCTTTCCTCTTCTCTTTTCCGTCACTTGCCTTTTTGTCCATTTTGCTTCGTATCAGAAAACAAATCTAATGGGGAAACATGAATAAATGTCAGTTTGCTTCCTCTTCAGAGTTCCAACAAATATTAGGTAAGGAGTGGGTGGGTGGAAGGAATAAAATTGCTGGATGGAGAGAAGATGCTGTTATTGTCTGTGGATGTCAGTTATCCATAGATGGTTAGGAACTGACCTAGTACTTTACTCTGGCATGCCTGTAATTCATCTTCAAAAGGTATTTAAGGATGAGAAGTTAGAGGACTTTAAAATTCCAAACAATCCCATTCAAAGTGAAACAGTCACTTATCCAGGATTCTTCCGACCTACTCTGGGTTTTAGTGTTGTCTTCTCTTTAAAGCAATTGAGAATCTCTGCTTTCTAGCAGATAAATAGAGTTGAAAGAATAATTAAAATGTGGAGCAGAAAATGCCCTACCATGTTTCATATGAGAACATGGCAAAAAAGGAGCCAAGCAAATCAATAGAAATTCAAAAGACCTTATCTCAACTGGAATGTTTTTGGTAACAAGTTAAAATACCTTTTTAAAAAAATGAAAGTCCAACATGTTAGTGTACCGCCACTATAGTAAGTTTCCTCATGTAAGTTAGATATCTCTAAGTTCCTGCTAAGGTTCTATGTAGGCTTTTAGTGATGGGGAAGAGAAATCAACTTCGTGCACATTTCCTGCATGTGCTTTTGGCTGAACCAAGAGAAACACTTTTCCCACCTCCTCAAACATTATAACCTTTAGTTTACAAAATTACTGTGGCATCACTGTGTATCAGTTTATATTTACAATGCCTCCTGTGAGTGGGCTCTTGCAAGAGGTGTGGCCTTTGCACGGCCTACCAGAGACACAGAGAGCCACTCTGCTGCTTGCACCCAGGCACAGTCACACTGTGGAGCCTGGAGAGAGGACTCTTCTACCCTGTACAGGTGATGCAGCATAAACCCTGGGGTCTCAGTCCCAGGGAAAGTTTGACAGCCCTCAGATGAGAAATATCAGAGATGCATTACTTGCCTTTGTATTTCAGGTTTATAAAGGAAACGGCCTCAAATAACAACCAATCAAATGGCCCCATGCCTCCCAGGAGTTCAGCTCCTCGTGTTACCAGAAAGGAGTCCCAATCCAGACCCCAAGAGAGGGTTCTTGGATCTCATGCAAGAAAGAATTCAGGGCGCATCCACGGTGCAAAGCAAAAGCAAGCTTATTAAGAAAATAAAGTGTTAAAAGACAGCTATCCTGTAGACAGAGCAGGGCATTCCCGAAAGTAAGAGGAGGAGCGCATCCATCCTAGGTACAATACTTGTTTATATGTAAGATTTAAAAAAAAAAAATCATGGGGAGATGTGCTTTGCTATGAGGGTTTGTGATAAACGATTAATTTTCTTCATTATTATATTTTGCAAGAATTGATATTATTATCCTTAAAGCAAAATTAGGAATGCTTCTGTTCTCAAGATACCAGGATATCAGTACACTCCTAAGTCTGGGTCTGTTTAGTAAATATTATCAATCTGTTCCCTTAACTGTAAACACCTAGAGGCTAGCAATACCTAACTTTCTGGGAATGCAGCCTAGTAAGTCCCAGCCTCATTTTCCTAGTCCTCACTCAAGATGGAGTTGCTCTGGTTCGAATACCTCTGATACTTGGACATGCTTTTTAAAGTTAAAAAAAAAAACATGCAAAAAAGCAAACAGAACTGGTTTATATTTTCTTCAGGGCCTCAACCCATCTGTCTGAATTGAGCCCAGAAAACTGAAAGCTGGGCATTGCCTTAAAACCTTTAGTTATTCACATTGGTGACTCCTGATTGTCCCCTCACACAGACAGCCAAAATATCTTCCCATCTTCCACAAAGTTATTCTTCCAAATTCTCACTGTTCATCTTGCAGATATGAGGTTGTTGTATCCTAGGAAAGAATGTCAGCCTCTTGCATCCCCTACAATTGGTGAGAGGAGCTCTGACCTCAATAGCATGAGAAGACCTGGATTCTGATGCGAGCTCCACTAGCAGCCTGCTCTCCTGACTCCTCAGTGATCATTTCTCCATGTACTCTGGGGCTGATACCTACTCTGTCTTCCTGCTTTGCCCTTGAGGACTTTAGATGAGCAAAATGCAAGAGACATTCCTATGAAAGGTGTGTGGCATCATGCAATGTGTAGTATTTATAATCCTTTTGTCCACTCGGCCTTGTCACCCTTACAAAGACAATACATCTCACCTTGGTACCCAACTGCCTTTTGCTTCTCAGTGCTAGAGGTGCTACTGCTGTCTATAACTGCACTTCTCTTCCTTTTCATTCTCTGCTCATTGGTACACTTCTAAATGGAGACAATTTCTGGACAGTTACATTGTAAGGAGGAAAGCTCTTCTTTCAAAAGTTATGGAAAGATCAGCTCTAAGTGAGGGCAATGCCATTCATTCATTAAACCACTCTTTATGGGGTGGGTACTGTGAGCCCACCACTATGCTGTTATGCACTTGAATTCAGCAGTGAACAGCACAGGCAAGGTCCCTGCTCTTGTGAAACTTATGTCTTGATTTGAGGGGAGGACAAGAGAGAAATAGAGAGTAGTAAAGAAAACAAAAATAAACCAGATAACCACACATTGTGGTGAGAACTGCATGTAGAGTTCTGATACAAGCCCCAAATAGGTCACAACTTTGGGAAGGGGGAAACACCAACATGCACATAATAAATTCCCTGTCAACCTCCAATTGACCTGGGAAACTGCACTCCTCAAAAAGTGACTTCATGTAGGTTCCTTTTGAATGGGCAGAGGAATGTCCTGCTTGTGATCACATAACCCAGTGAGTGAAAAGTCACCCGGCAGTGAAGAGACCTGTGTCTTCATATCTGAAATGCCAAAAAGTAGGGTTTAATATGTTGTTTTCATTTTAATTATATTTTTGTTCATCCACAAGTATATAAGCTAAAAAAGTAATAAGGATGAAAAATGCATTAGTTATCCTATTTCCATGATTCTACCCTCTTTCCTAAAGACCTTCCCCAATTTTTCTATCAGACTTTAAGAATATCAAAATAAAGTTTTTGAAGGGTTGTTTCCTTTTTTTAAGTTTTCTATGTCTTCATAGCTGTCAAAGCATTTCATCTTTTTTCTCAAAACATTTGCAAGCCTTGTTATCACCCACTAATGACCTATTTCAGACTCTTATTTCCCTCTGAAGGGATTTCCTATATTCCTTATTGCAATTCCTCTGATATGACATTATATTCTAATTGGAATAACCACTCCAACACTTCCTTTACCCTCAACCCCTAAACTGCAAATGATACCCCAGTATCCTGACCCCTAATTTCAAAAATACTTTCCCACTTCATCCTCATCCCATATTATGTATATCTGCTTCTCTTTTTTCTTCTCCAAGATGTGGCTGTCAATTGGCAGCAGATCCAGGAACAGCAGCAGGCTATTCACACCCTCAGTTCCGTATCCTGCTCAGTTTTCCTCCAGCTGACCACAGGCATCTTACCCAAAGTGAGCAATAGCTATTTTGGAAACCTTTTCCACACCAGCAGGCAAGCCTTTGAGACTGTAAAAGAAAAGCATCGGAAAAGGCGAAAATCCTCACTCACAGTTTTCAGCAGGAAACAAAATGTCTCCAAAATCATGCAGCCACACTGTGGCCAGACAAAGACAGCAGGAAGAACCACCCCCACACCTCCAGCCATCCTCCACTGTGAAGCAAGATTTCCTTTCCTTTCACAGCTGTGGATGGCATTGTGGAACCTCACATCATCATGAGCACAGGACAAATTTTTTATTCTCAAATAAAATAAGAGGAACTGAAAGTATTCCAAATCACAGCTTTAAAAATGTAATTGTGTGACCTTTTGACAAGGTCTCAGCCCATCTTTCCAACATTACCATCCACAGCGCTCCTTCGTGCATGGCAGATTCCTAACAAAACACTGGAGCATCATTCCCTAAACAAAACTGGCACTTTCCAACCTCTGAGCTTCTGCTCTCCAAGTCCTCTCTCTTAGACTGTTCTTCATTCTCAGCCCTCATCTGAGGCTTTTTCAACCGCTGCCTCCCCCATGAATTTTTCCCCACTCATCCCAAGACAAACTCTGTCTCCTGCTTGTTTGTGCTCTCCTAACGCATTGCTTACAGATCTACAATAAAATTGGTCACATTCTGTCTTATGTCAAAGCTTATGTCAAAGCTGTTGACTATAAACTCATAACAGATTAAGTCCCGGGTCTCAATGATCCTGGTTTTCCATCTAGTGTCTAGCTTATGTAATAGGCAATATTGAAACATGTTAAATATAAGCGATCATAAATAATAACTTTTCTTCAGTGATAGACTGTAGAGGTAATGAAGCTTCTCTTGTGAATATGTGATTGTCTCTTCTCTCTTGTGTGCTGCTGAGACACTGAACAGAGTAACTGGTACGTAGCAATAATTCCTCATATTTTTGCAATTCTAGGGGAGGAGGAGGAAGAGGATGATGATACAAAAACGGGAAAAAGAGAGAGGTGATCTCTATGGTGGTTTAAAGATGGCCACAAAATTTTGACGGTCCTCCCATGAAGAGGTGGGCTCTCGGTGCCCTTTTCTTGAATGTGAGTGGGCTCTGGAACTCCCTTGACCAATGAAGTAAGGTGGAAGTAACACTGTGCCAGTTTCTAAGCTGAGATCTTACAACACTGGCAGCTTCCACTGCTGCCTCTTGGAAAACTCATTCTTGGAACCCAGTTGCCACACTGTGGATGCTCAAGTAGCCCAAGGAGAAGCCTATGTGGAAATGAATCAGGAGTCAAAATCAACAGCCCCAACTGTACCTCCAGTTAACAGCCAGCAACAATTTGCCAATCATATGTGTCAGCCCTGTTGGAAGTGGCTCCTCCAGCCCCAGATGGACCACCCTAGCCTGACACCACGAGAGCAGGTAAGCCATACCTCCAAAACCCTACCCAATGCAATTCATGGGCAAATCAAATGAGTGTTGTTATTTCAAGCCATTAAGTCTTGGAATCATTTATTTAAAAGCATTTAATAACTGGGACAGCCACTTAGCTGACTTTCTTTTTGTCCTTTCAGATAAGTCCCACATTTTAAACATCTAAAAAATTTCTGAGATTTTTCAATATTCAGAATATTTCAGCTTGGCCAGTTAATGAACGAGCTACTCTTTTTGAGTGAATTATAAGCTGTATATGGTGTTTAAATCACACCAAAAAATCTCTCTGGGTGACAGATGAACCTGAGTAGGATGTGGGCCTCCCACCCCACTCCAGCTAAAGCTGCTTCTCTTCCATCTGTTTTCATGTCATGAGTTCCCCTTAAAAATCCATTGGAACAAAAGATCCTATAGCAGCAAAACGTACAAAAGGTGCTGTTCTAAAGTATTAGGCCCAGTAAATTTGACTCCGTGCCCCCTGCTAGTAGCTCGGATTACTTTCACAAAACAATGAAACAACCACTTAAATCATCTTCCATTTATAGGCAAAACTAAACTGAAACCCTAGTTAAATTTTCTACAACCTCTCATTTGCTGGGCACTTTTGCTTCTGCCTGGGATACCTGGTACATGAAAGGTAACTCCTGTTGCTTTCAGAAACTCCATCTATTCGCAGCAAAGCAGTGACACCTGCTTGGAAAAATTCCTTCCAGGACTCATGGATGACATTTCTGGGAAAGATCCCAGAATGGCACATTGGAAATTAATAAGCGTACCAAGCAAATGGCTCCTGTGGAAGCTGTACCCTCTTGTTCATTCAGCAGAATTGTATTGTCAGTGTAATGACCTACCTGTCTCCCTGGACCACTACTACTGACTGCTGAAGCCATTTGACTTCTTTCTTATAGGTTGAGGCTTGCTTTAGACACCAGGACCCCATATATCCCTAGTCAGGGGTAATTTAGGGACACACAAGTCAGAAATACAAGTGTTTGGGATGGAATTGACCTTGGTAGTTCCAGTCTGACTTTATGATCGTATTCTAATAACCGAACATGACCTTCCTCCCTTGACCAGCTGCCTACATTTCTCCCCAGGTTACAACCACTGCGTTCCAACCTTGCTCCCCACCGCAACAAACAGCCTTATCCTCATTTCTTCAAAACCAGAGCCCTGTGGTTTGTCTTGTCTTTCAGTCTGGCAGACTCCCTAACAATGATGCATGCCTTCCTGAGTCTGATCGTCTTGCCTTTTGCCAGACCCCCTGCCACCACACTCCCCCTCCCTGCAGAAGCACCACCTGTCGCCTCTTGCTCGCCCACCCTGACACTGGCACTTCTCCAGCAGCCACCACACTTTTCAGACACCACACATAACGTGCAGGTCAGGCTGCTCCCATTCCTGCAAGCAGGGTCACCTTCTCAGGGCCTACCTTGCCACAAGGGTGTGGACTCTTCCTGAGACGTCGCTTTATCGTTTTTTCAGGACTACCAAAACAAAGTACCACAGACTGGGTTGCTTAAACAAAAGAAATTTATTGTCTCACGGTCCTAGAGGCTAGAAATCCGAGATCAAGGTGTTGGCAGAGTTGGTTCCTTCTGAGGGATGTGAGGGAGAATCTGTTGCAGGCCTCTCGCCTTGGCTTCTAGATGGCCGTCTGATCCCTATGTGTCTTCACTTCATCTTCCCTCTCTGCATGTGTGTCCAAATTTCCACTTCTTATGACAACACATTGAATTAGAGCCCACTATAATAACCTAATTTTAATTGACTTACCTCAGTGAAGACCCTGTCTTGAAATACAGTCACATTCCGAGTTACTGGGGGTTGGGACTTCAGCATGTGAATTTGGGGGGACACGATTCAGCTCATGACAGCTGCCCTCCCGCCAGTGTTCTTCATCCCACTCCCTACTTAGGTCTGAGCTTTTAAGGGTATCAGAGCAGTGATTTTCAAGTCAATCTCACATGTATAATGAGAGGATCCCAGTTTACATCTAAAATGTTCACTGTTGGTCCAGGCGCGGTGGCTCACACCTGGAATCCCAACACTTTGGGAGGCCAAGGTGGGTGGATTACCTGAGGTCGGGAGTTCGAGGCCAGCCTGACAAACATGGAGAAACCCCATCTCTACTAAAAATACAAAATTAGCCAGGCATGGTGGTACATGCCTGTAATCCTAGCTAGTGGGGAGGCTGAGGCAGGAGAATAGCGTGAACCCAGGAGGCGGAGGTTGCAGTGAGCCGATATTGCACCATTGCACTCCAGCCTGGGCAACAAGAGTGAGACTCTGTCTCAAAAAAAAATAAATAAATAAAATAAAATAAAATGTTCACCACTAGGCCTCAGATAGGCACGTGTCTCGCAGTCTGGTGAGGCAAGCCTGCCAAGAGCTCACCTTTACCTGACGTTTGTCCTCTCCAAGTTGCATGTTAAAATGTAATCCCCAGTGTTGGAGGTGGGGCCCAGTGGGAGGTGTTCGGGTCATGGAGGCGGATCCCTCATGAATGACTTAGCACCATCCCGTTGATGATGCGTGACTTCTCTCTCAGTGAGTTCACACGAGATCTGACTCCTGCCCCCCTCTCTTGCTCCTGCTCTCGCCATGTGAGACACCTGCTATCCCTTCACCTCCTACCATGATTGTAAGCTTCCTGAGGCCTCACTGGAAGAAGCTAAGCAGATGTTGGTGCCATGCTTGTATAGCCTGAAGAACCATGAGACAATTAAACCTCTTTTCTTTATAAATTACCCAGTCTCAGGTATTTCTTTATAGCAACACAAAAATGGCCTAAGACATTACCTAAGAGGTTGAGGAACCTCTAGGAGTAAATGACCCAAAAGAGGGCTGACAGACTAGTGGCCAGTGGCCAGAGAGGAAGAGTATGGTCTCTGTCACCTGGATATTTCTTCCAACCCCCATACGTTTTTATTCCTTGGGGGAAAAATAGACCTCAAATTAAAACAGAGGAATTATTTTTATTTTTTAAAATGTTTTTAGCTTTACTAGCATAAAGTGATGCTGCTTTGGTACCTGGCTAGTAGGGAACAACATGATTCTTATTCTCCCACCTAAAATAGCATAGCTAAGTACACTAATAGCTTGGAGAACTCAGGGAAGCTCTGAGCATCAAGGGCTCTGGTACATCAATTAGATAAGACATAAGTGGTAGTGTCTGGTGGATGCGGGAATGCCTAGAAAAAGCAGTAGCAGGCCGTGTGGTGGCCAGCAGATATCACGTGGTAGTAGGTAAGTGCCCTAGTCCACAGACATGCTAAGTCATGTCATGGAAACACTCAGAAATTAATGGGGGTGGAGGGGGGTGATTTTGCAAAGAGCTAGAGTATTTCATAGCAGGTAAAAGCAAGAGTTAAGAAAATGCACATTGTCTTTAGAAATAATGGTTTCTTGGGCCTTACTGAATAACTAGGGCCACCCAAGTCACAGTTAAAGACAGGATTTCTAGAAAACTGAGATTTTAAAAAGAGCTCCTAATTGAGTGCAATAAATTTCCATTTGGCTTTAGCTAAGTCTGAAAGGTTACAATTTAATGTGAGCATCAGGTCAGTACATTTCCTCTTGTAACCCCATGTTAAAGTGCACATGCCCGTCTCTTTAAACACTTGTAAACTGTCATCTTCTTTCAGGCAATGCAACTGGGTGTTAGGAAATCCTACAAAGAGATATGTATTTCATCCACCTTGGTTTCACCTACCAACTTCACTTCAGTGAAGAAGAGTGATCATAGAACTTCTTTGGCTGGCTTCATTTAAAAAAACAAAATTCCCAGAGGAGAGAGCATTTGAGCATCAAGAGACTTTCAACAAACCAAATAGCTGCCAAGTTCAACTGCTAAAATCCTATCGTTTAATTGAGCCCCGTTGACTCTTAATTGTGGTTTGTAGCAAAATCCCAGGCCTCTTGCAATGAATCCACTAACCAAGGTGGAAGGTTTATGACAACTTTATTTTCCTTGTCAAAAACTACATGAGAGTATGAAGTAGAAAAGGGTAACAAAGGGCAGAAATCCTGAGGCTAAATTACAGGTTTATATACCCATGAAATATTATTAGCCTAGTCAAACTCCTACCGAGCTTCTGCATTCTGTCCATTTAGATTTCTCTGCGGCTTCAGTGGGACACTCTACTCTATGCTTGACTGCCTCGTGAAGAGTTGTTATTTAATAGTTGATACATTCCACCCAGCTGTGGCAACAATTCCCCACAGAGGTTTTACATTATTTTAATGTTTCAAAGCTTTGCAAAAATTCTTTAGTGTAACAGAAGTAATACACAGAGATGGGATGTTTTATCAAGGTTGTTTTTAACAGAGCTGTGACTAACTGGTGGTGACTCGTGGACCTCCAAGTTCAATCACTTGAGAGCTTCAGTGACGTATTTCCTGATCACGAAATATCACTTCCCTTTTCATTCAAGGTGACCACATGTGTGGGTGTATATCCAATTATAGCAAAAAAAATTAAATAAAGTCCTTAATTATATCTGAAACCTTACATTTTCAGCCCAAATTTCAAATCTATAAGGAGATCCTTTGGCTTTGCTGCTGTATGAATAAAGCATCCCACTGAATTCACTCTGTCTCGGCTACTGGGCTGGGATGTCAGCACATGGTCACCAGTCAGTGATGTAGAGATCAAGAAGGGAGCTGCAACTCTGCAAAGAGAAACCTCATTGCTTCAAGTCTGATTTGAAGCCTGGACGTCTGGGAGATTAATGGCTGAAGCAGAAGATTGAGGCAGGCTCGAGAGCTTAGAGGAGCACTTCCGTTTGTTTCCACGTGCATTCTGACCTTGAGTTTAAAAAAGGCAGATACACACCAGAAGTGGCAGGCAAACCACAGTCTCTGCCTGGGAGCAGCCACAGGCTCCCTTGCCCTTCGGATTCTGGTAGAATTTGGCCAACAGGGAGGCCTAGTAGAAGATTGAAGGGACAGAGAAGAGTGATAGCAAAGGATTTTTCCCTCCAGCCTTTTCCAGCCATTTGCAAACCTCCATCTAAGGTTACAGGCCCTGTCAAGACAGCCTACCCTATGTAACTCTCTCCAACCAGGCCCCAGGACCACTCCTTCCCCTGATCTCCTGAGCCCTGGGAAGGCCAATTTCCCCCAGGCTCTTCACCCTTCATTTGAAGTTTTCCTACACCCCAGCCACAACTTTGTGACTTGACTCTTTATTAAACCAGCCTCGAATTATCCTTTAAAAATGTCAGAAAAGAGATGCTTCCTTCATTAAAAAATGTCAGAAAAGAGATGCTTCCTTCATTAAAAAATTCATGCTTCATATAAGTCTAATGAAGACTCCTCAGCCACTTATATGCCTACAAAGACAGTTACTATGAAGATCTTTAGACACCAGTGTCCAACTCCATCATTCATTCTCTCAACCAATACGTATTTTATTGGTTGATTTCTCTATGCTGAATGCAGACACTGTTCTAGGCACCCTGGTGAGTGCAGTGAGGTAACTGACAGTCCTGCCTCTGTTGCTCTGTAGGTGACGTCACTCAGCTTGCCATACATCTGCTCTCCATCCCCTTTCCTCTGTGCTTCGCGGCTGAACTTGACTGCACCACAGCCTCCACACTAGTGCCTCTGCCTCCCTTCTCTGTAGTCTCTCCTCCACAGCACAGTCTTTAATGCATGGATAGGACCGTTGCACAGCTTGATAGAAAGGCTATTTCTCAACTCCTGAGCATGCTATGTGGTCCATGCCGACCTTTCTGTCCTGTGCTCCCCTCATACCAAACCTTGGTGTTCCTCCAATCTGCCAGGCTCTTTCATGCCTCTGTGATTCTCACATACTGTTCTGGCTGCTTGGAATGCTCTCTCCCTATTATCTTCCTGGAAAATTCCTAACTGAAGTAAGTCTACCAAGCCTGCAGGAGGACTAGAGGGCAGGATTAAATGCTCTCTCCTGGGTGGTCCCATAGCAGCCCACACACACCTCTGCTATGTCACTTATCATACTGTGCTACAAAGCTGGGTCACCTATCATCTCTCCTACCACGCTTGCCTTGTGGGTGGGGCCCTTGTCATCTTAATTATGAAGCAGAACACTCCTCTAAAAGCTACCCATGGCTATTTCTGCATTCTAGGTTGTGCAACAGAATTTATCTTTGGGGGAAAATTGTCTTTTTTGTTTAAATTTGGAAAAACAATGTGGCATGCTTTTTAATCAAAGAAAATGTCCAAAAGCAGACTAAAACAATGAGAAGCCAAACAGTGTTAAAATTAAGCCCTTGGTGGCCTGATGTACCTCTAAGGACACATTATCTGGCTACTAAGTCTTGTCTGCTCTTCCCTAGTGAGGAGCCTGAGGCTAAGAGACAGAGGAAACATGGATGGGTGGGAGTAGACCACACCGGCAAGATAGCCAATGGCCAGGGCTAAAAGAGATGCCTTTGGAGCAGTGCTAGCCAATATCTCACTTGAGCTTTGCTTTTCTGTTATCAATTTCTCACAATAAGTTCTAAGATATCACTCTGATCTGTTCTTCCCCACCCCACAGTAGCAGCCTTAGGCAAATAAGGAAGAAAATATGTTTATGCTTCAGGGTAAATTAGAGCACTGAGAGCTGGAGCAGCAGGAGAGAGTGAAGAAAAGCTGTGATGACAGGAGCCCAAGCCAGAACAGTGGCAGAGAAAGAGGTGACATCAGCAGGCAGGTGCATCCTCACGTAATCTTTAGGAAGAGTGACTGAATTTCCTACAGTCCACAGAACAGAGGCATGTGCCCCTTTATTTGGCTAACAAAATACAGAGTTATCCTGGAAGGCTGAAAACTTTTTATGTAATTAAGTCGTATTTGTAATTTTAGCAATTAGCATGGTTCCAGGCACATTGAACATGCCCTAAAAATATTTCATAAGTGAATGGATGAACGAGTAATGAATAAAGGAATGGAAGTTTCCCTTCAAGGTGGTCTCAAGTATTTGTTCTTTCTGACATTCACATCATGTTTCTCTTTCCTCTTGTTACTTTGTTCTTACAAAACCTTTAAGGAGCTGGAAAAGAAGGCAAAAGCAAAGACAACAGGACCCTGTAGTGCCAAGTCCAGGGTAATCACCCTGGTAAGAATGGAGATCATGACTGGCTAATTAGTACAAGACATCTGCGAGACACCTGGGTTCCCACGTGCTCGTCACTCTCACCCCCAGCCCCCAGGCAGCCTCATCTCTGAGGCTGCAGCAGTTGGGGCAGATTGTCATTCCTGAAGGACAGCATCCAGTTTGCTTCTGTTTTTCCCTTTCCTGGAGCACTAGACTGATTCTGGAGCACTAGACTGAAGGTCTAATTTCTTCTAGCCACTGGGACAGCGAAACAGAAAGCAACTCTGTAGAAAGGGCCAACAGACCCACTGGCACAGCAAGGAAACTTTGTGTGTTCTTCGGGGTCAGGGAGAAGGTAAGCAGAGCTGTAAGGGTTTCCAGGCCAGAGGTTTTCAGGAGCCTAGGGTCAGTCATTCTACGATTCTGATTGTTTGTTCAGAATGAAACTCTCAGCCCTCAGAGGCTTTGCTGATCTTGCAAAGAGATCCAAGAGACATTCGTGTTCCCAACTTTGACCTCCACATGATTTCCCTCCTCTTTGGTGCACTCCTTTTCTTTGGAAGGCACTGGATTTTGTCCTTTGAAGCACAAAATTTTGCCCTTCTCCATGGTGGCTAAGGAGGTAAGGTCGCAGGAAATCCTCCACACACACAGAAAAGCCCAAGTGCATTTCCTGTATAAAAAGAAGCCCCCCGACTTTGCTGCAATGTGCCAGGGGGCTTGGTGAGGGACATGCACGCGCACAGGCACACGTGACTGCATTACCGGCAAACTTGCCCTCAGGCATGTGAATGGAAGCAAGCAACAGAGCTCCTCCACCGAGGGGAATTCTCAACTTGCTGTTTACTATTTTAAGCACTTCTGCAAAAGAATGTGAGAGGCGGCAAAGGTCCGGGTTGTGAGCTGTCCATTACCGTTCATAGCTCAAAGTCTTGACAAGACATGGGAAAATTACAGAATTAATTTTGATGACAGAGAGGTAGATCAAAAGGGAAATGACAAAGAAGCATGATTTGACAATATGTTTAAATATATTGTTCATCAACTCTCAATACAGAGGGCTGCCAAAAGAGAATCAGAGCACAATGCATCCAAATACTTTAATCACTTGGGACAATAATGTTAAAACAGAGGTAAACATTATTAGCAAAAGGTTCATTGTTGGTTAAAAGAGTCTACATTTGGGATTTGTTTCTGTTGTTCATACGAGCACGTTTTCTCTAGCAACACAAAGCATGGAACTTCATTTTCCAATATTTTTAGAACTGTTTACAGTAAATTTCCAAAAATATAAACCCAAAATATATCAGATCTCAAGTCAGAATTTTCCTAGGCATCAAAAAAAGAAAAAAAGAAAAGAAAATTCTCAAAAACAACAGATTGGCATCTGTTTGACAATATAGGCAAAATCTTGAGTGGAAAATAAAGCTCATGCATCCACAGCAAACGTAAATTCATACAAAAATCCAGAGTGGTGAAAAGTCTTGAAGTATTGTGGAGATGGGAAGGAGAGAGGGAGGGAGAGAGGGAGAGAGGAAGAAAAGGTGGGAAGGAGAAGCATGGGTTTTAGAAATCTTCAGACTAAGCTTGATTCCTGGACTCCCTACATGCTCTGCAGCAACTACCAGCAAGTTCACTCCCCTCAAACTCCAGATTCCTCTCTGTGATAATGGAGACCATGATATTCTATGAGAGATAAAGGTTTCAACCTAGTATGTAGCAGTCACTCAGGAGATATGAAATTCTTCCTTTCTTCCTTCCGAATGGCTTTGGATAAGCAACACTGGATTCTCTTTCTAAGGTCCTGAACTTCAGTTTGTGGAGGCAGAGCAGTCACAAGCAAGAAGGCAGAAGTGAACTAATGAGTAAAAAATGAGGCAAAAGGAAAGCAATCCTGGAAAATGGAAATTCTGTGTCACTAAAAAAATATAATAAACATTTAGTTCTGTTTTCTCACAGCAGGCAGAGCAAATGCAAATGCATCGAGAGCCTACTAAGGAGGCCCTTGCAACAATGATGAATTGCTGCAGGAAGCATCTGTCCCTTCCCCACCCAGGACAACATCTTAATAACCAGCATGTTCATGATTTAAGTAAAGGTTTAGACTCAGAACACTCACTTGGTCATCTGACTTAGGTTTAGGGCCAGGATTCCCAATATTCAGAAATATGAGACTAAGCCCTTTTGCAGTGTCAAAAATTAGTGTCTCTTCATTGAGAAAGTTCATAATCACGAAAAGACTGAATTTGTATTATACTTAACCTCATATATTTGAAAAATTACATATATTTGAAAAATTACCATGACATTTGTCTGTAAGATATTATTTATTCCACCAATAGAGGACACTTCAAGCAAATACAGCTTTCCAGATCCATTACAACAATACTGTAGACACTCTCCCTCCTAGAGGTACAAAGCCCACAGAGGGAAAACCCCGGAGGGGAGTGAGTCTCTTGCTTTTTGTAAAAATCTCCATCAAGAAACTTCAAGATGAATAACGATTTGGTCAATTTTGAAGCAAAGGTTTAAAGATAGGAAAACAGAGAGAACATCCACATACTGAGAATAAATTTATTGTTAATGTTATTAATAAACCAAACTTTTTTTTTGGTAAGGCCAATGTGTAGATTGATTCTAAAGAGCCCCATTCCATTATCTCTACTCTGAAGCACTAGAAAACAACAATGAAGAGGAACTATTGGTTTGTTTGTTTTCTTTTCTTTTGCTTTGTTTTGTTTTTTTGACAGAACAAGTTTCCAGGTAGAAAGAACCACTGTTTTTACGAAGAACTATTGGTACAATGACATAGCTATGTCTCAGAGTCTCTCAAGCAATAATGCTGAGTAATTTTTCTTGTTGATTATGTCTGTTTAAAAAAATGGAAGTCTAAATTGTTGGGTAAAATTTACATTTGCCAAAACAGGCAGCAACTCATAAACTAGTCCAGCGAAAAGTCTTTAAAATCTAGTGGCTAAAACAGAAGGAAAAACCTCCAGACATTCATAAAATTATTCTGCATGATATGCTAAGAGTCTCAGAGGAGGGGAAAAAAAACCAAAGCAGCTGATTAAAGACATGTTTTACTACCTGAATCTCTTGAAAAATGACAAAAAATAATCCCCAGAAATATCTATCTCCAGTCATCGCAGGATACTTCCTCCCCCAAAAATGAGACAAAAATGTCATTTTTATGAGACTACCCCCAGTGACCGGGTCTGCAGTTTCAAAGCCAGTGGTGTATTACCCCACAGGTGAAAGAAAGAGGAATACATCCATTCCGTCCTGTCGGAACAGACGTGAGCATCTGCCTTCCACGTTTGGTTATGGTATATGTCAACAAACATAGCAGCAGAGAAGGCCCTGCAAAATTATCCATCAGGGACCTGTTTACATTTGTACTGTCAATTCTAATAGGTTTTTTATTGAATTAAATTCTTCTGCCCTCATTAGATTCATGATTGCCTGTCAGTGAGTATGACAGGTTTGAATTCCCACAAGGGTGTTAGACGCTCCATCTTGTATATTGCCCAGGAGGGATCAAGGACAAGGCTTGGTTGGAAATTCTACATGTCAGTCCTTGAAATTACAGCACACATACTTCTCTGCAAATAAGTAATTGTGCTTCACAATAAAGCAACCCAGAGAATTCCTAAGGTTCTTCTGTCTTGCAGGCGTATACAACTTGGCAGGTCCTGACAATCAGGTTGACCTGCAGCCACCCAACCTCAGCACACAAATGTAGCACCTGCTGGTTTCTCAAGGCCTCTTGGGAGTTGCTGAAGCCTATGGAGGCTTATAAACATGGACAGCAATTTTACCTGAGACATGGTCTCAGGTGAGGCTTATTTCTAAGAATACACTTGAAAGTGGAGAGAAAATTTGAGCATTGTGGAGGACAGATAATTCTCTGCTGGATAATGGAGGAGAAGCCTGCAAAGGATGGCCACATTTAGTGACCACTTCCTCCACCAAGCACTTTTTCTATCTTAACTCATTTAATAATTACAACTCAGTGAGGAATAACACTTATACCCATTTCATAAATGGAAGAAAGCAAAGCTTGGAGAGTAATGTTTCAACATCATACAGTAAGTGGCTAGGCAGGACTGAAACCTCCATCTGTGGGACTCTATGGTGCCGCCCCTCTTCCCCCTTCTCTGGTGCCCTGAGCAGGAGGCTGGCCCTCCAGAGGCACTGAATGTGGCAGGAATCGCAAGGGCCTTTGGAGGCTCAGCAATGGCCCCTCAGCTTGGAGGAAAGATGCAACCTACAAACCATATTCCAAAGTAAAGAGATTTCTGAACACAAATATGCTCCCCATCTGGGCCATCCCTAAAATGGATGAGCAACTCCTAAAATTGGAGTTTGTTCTTTCTTCCATAATTAAGTGGAGAGAAAGGGGGACTTTACTACTCAATAACTTAATGTGGGAGAAAAAGAAACCTCTTTATCTTTTATCCTTAACTTCCAACCAAGTATAGAGAAATTATTCCATACAACTGTCTTTTTGGGGAATTTTTTTTTAACTAGCATCAATTTGCTGCATCCTCTAAGCCTGAAAATTTTCACATTTTACAGTTTTGCCCCATTTCCCAAAATTTCCCAGCCTGGGTTTCTTTCAGAGATGCTGTTTTCCCTTGAGAATCTGTATCTCTGGGGTCTAGAGCCCAGGCAACAATGTTCTTAATAAGCTCCCCCTGGAGATTTTGAAGCCCACCAAAGGCAGAGGCCCTAAAACAGAAAGCAAGTTAAAGTTCTGCAGTTGGATATCAGCCAGTCATGTGCTCTTTATTTGCAGAGGAAATGGAGAGGGTCTGCATTTGGATGAGATATTGTAGGAGAACCCACCTTCTCATTGCTCTTCAAATCCTTCTCCGAGGGATTTGAAATCAACTACATTGGAATGTCTGAAAAAAATTCCTCCTATCGAAGGTAAATGATTAACCTAGAAAGAGCAGCATATAAGAGGAGGCTTGACTTGCTCACTTGCTTACTTGTTCACATGAAATCAGGACTTAACGTCCAGGCAGGGAAGGAGTTTCATCTGGTGACCTGCTACTGTCTGGTTATTTGCTGAAATGACTTGATTTTCAGTCATGTCTCTTTAATGAGATAAAGCAGAAGAATGAACTAGGTACATTCTCTTCTTCTACCTTTTGATCCTTCTTTTCTCCAGTGAAGTCTCCTCATTCCTCTTCTCTCATTCTTCATTCTCTGCACCCCAACTTTCCTGGACAACCTGTCTGTACTGTGTCTCTAGATACTTCCTTCTGTTTTGATTTTTTTTTCCTTTCCTGTCAGACTTGAGGATGCCTTCTGTTCTAACATCACTCCTTCTCTGCCACTCACAGGCTCACGGTGTGGTACCCAAGCTGTTTTCTGTTCCCTGGCAGCTAGCCTCGCATTCCATTCTGCCACAGGATTTAGCTCTAAGTCAGGCAGTAAATGGGCTCTTTACAAATCTAGCTTAATTTAAAGAACTCTCTTCCTGAGCTGCATTTCTGGGGACATTTTTCAAGGGTGTTAGCAATGAGGCTATATGCACTTGCTTGTACAACAGCAGACTGGCTGCTGTTTCTGTCACTCTGAGAGACCAACATTAAGGCTCAAATTAACTAGCAAGTGTAAACCACAGGAACCAAGAGAATGATTTCACAGACTTATTTTTTTCTCCTCTCTATTTATATAATTTTAGCAACTAGGGCATGAAGTGTGCAGGGCCCAATGTCAGTGTGGTGGAAGCAGCAGGGGAATGATGAGTTGATCAGCTTGGGGGCACAGTGAGGCTGGAGGATGAGGGAGATTGGAAGTCATTGATTATGACTCCATAGCTCGATCTGAATGACTAAGATTTGTGGAAACTCAGTCCTTGTCTTTCATTCTTAGTGTGAGATACTTCATGCTCCTATCCCTTTCTTGTTGTATCTAGTTTGGACCATAGATATTTGGTTCATGAGGCCGTTTTTTAAAAAGCTCATTTTCATAGACTATCAATTGGTCTTATATGTGCATTAAATCACTGAACAACTTTGAAAAATCTCTGCTAAACAGAGCATGTGCCTTCCAGGTTGTGGGACACTAAGTGGGTGGCAGCACCCTGGCAGAAGTCCACGGGTCATGACACTAAAACTTCTGGTGAAGGTACACCCAACTAACTCATTTTATTTTGACAGAATGCAGTTTTCATTGGGATTAAGATCTCTCACCACTTGTGTGTGGGGAGTGCAGGGGACAAGGAACCATAGCTGAATAGGTAAAATTCCATTCTCCTGTCCCTTCTCAGATGCTAATGAGGAATGACATCACCAAGATGCAGTAGCAGAGGGGCATGGTGAGAAACAAGAGGGCTTGGTGGGATATAATGGAAAAACTACGTTAATACCAGGGGACTAAAGGTGCAAGACAGCCCTGCTGTGTGACAGTGCAACAGTCAAGCCCCACCAGAAACAAACAAACAAAAATCACATCTCTGTTGGGCATCGCAGGTACAATCTAGTCTTTCACTGCCCAGTATAGTTTCCACTGGGCCATAGGTAATTTTAACTTTAAATTAGTGTAAATTAAAATTTCATTTCCTCCATCACACTGGCCACATTTCTAGTGCTAATAGCCACATTTGGTCACTGCCTGCCACACCGGACAGGGCAGTTACAGAACATCTCTATCATTACAGAACATTCTATTGGACTGTGCTACTCTAGCATGTTCTGCTCTAATGACATGCTCTGACCTGTAGCTTCAATGGGTAGACATTCTTGAGCCAAAAGAAAGTCCTAAAAAGTCATGTGCAAGGGAGAAAGCTTCCATTACACACATAACGCAGCAGCCTGCTGGGGACAGGAGAGACACAAGTAGTCTGGCAGCTTCCAAAATAAGCGCTGAGAACTCTTCACAAATGCAGCCCAAGAGGATACAGAGATGGGATCATCTCCTTCCAAAATCGACTGCTCCTCTCCCTCTGCCAGAGGGTTCAGCTGAGAGCAGCAAGTTGAGGAGCAATTCCTCATATAAATTAAATGGAAAGGAAGGGCTATCCTGGCACTCAAGGATTTGGAAGCCAATAGCACCAACATGATTAAATAATTGAACTGTCTCACCTTGCCCAGTCAAGCTGGATTCCAACGAGGGTAATTAATCTTCATGTGCCTGTTATTCCCTGCCCTGCTCCTGTTCAAAGTCAGGTTTCTCAACCTGACTGTTTCTTGCAAGAGAAGAAAAGGGAGGAGGAAGCAAAATAGGAGGGCTTCCTCATAGAAGGGCATTAGTACCGAGAAATCTTCAAGTCTAGTCTTAATGAAACTCCCCTAAAAAGGCAGCATTAATGCTGTAATTGTATGCAATGTTACATGCACATTTCAGAGAAACAAAAATATTTAGGGTTTATAGTTGTTCTTAAAGATTAGATATGGGCTGGGCACACTGACTCATGCCTGTAATCCCAGCACTTTGGGAAGCTGAGGTGGGCGGATCACAAGGTCAGGAGTTTGAGACCAGCCTGGCCAATATGGTGAAACCCCGTCTCTACTAAAATTAGTGGGGCATGGTGGCAGGCGCCTGTAATCCCAGCTACTCGGGAGGCTGAAGCAGGAGAATCACTTGAACCTGGGAGGCAGAGGTTGCAGTAAGCCGAGATCATGCCACTGTACTCCGGCCTGGGTGACGGGTGACAGAGCAAGACTCCGTCTCAATAAATAAATAAATAAATAAATAATAGATTTTAGGACTTTCCTTCAAGAAACTCTCGGTCATTGTACTTCCACTACCCCCAGAAATAAAAGAGACAGTGACTGAGACAGGGAAGGAAGCCAAGTAAATGTCCCCAGCCTTACCTTAGTTCCCAAGTTAATCATTGCTCAAATGCAAAGCCAAGGTATGGGAAGGGGGAGCTGGTCATAACATGTGTTTAAATTCATTAATTCACTCAACAAACATTAATTGAGTGCCTGCCATGCCAGACACAGTTCTAGGAGCCTGATGTATCACCTCTGAACAAACAGACATGATCCCCGGACTGGTGGAAATCACATCCCTAACACTCGTGCTTGGGTTTTTCATTCAACCACACTTTATCCATTAATCATATGAGTCAATTTTAAAAATACAAAATGTTAGCATATATTTATTTTGTATCACTTTCTATAATATGACAGCTTGACTCCTATAAAAGTGTTTGTGAGGGTGCATTAAAAATAACTATAATCCCCAGGAACTTCCGAGAACCATGCACACTGTGAACCTGGTTTTCCACCAGGAAGGAGAGATCTTTCCAGCCAGGCTCAATACACGTCCACCCAGCTCCACAAAATGATCAGCCAATAGCAAGGTGCAGCCAGCTGTTGGGCCTATTCTCTGCTCTGAAAGAAGTAGATATAGGACAGTAGTTGTTTGACACAAAGACAAGGACAAGTGAGATGAGATGAGAGAAGCAAACAAAAAGTAAGAAAAATGCAAAATAATCTCACTGAATTATCCACCACCCCTAAGTATGTATTAATGGACCGATAAAGTATGCCCTGGAGAGTCTTAATACTACAATATTAAAACCTGTGTACCAAGAAAAGCAAAGATGGCACATTATGACAAAGAGAGTTTGGGTTCTGTGTTGTTGGTTTTCTGGTTCTTGCTAATGTTCTGGTTTTTAGCTTTGCTCACTTAGATGTTATTTTCCTTTAAAGGGCTGCTTGCCACAGAGACCGTTTTCCAAACAAAGTGCAATGCTGCCCCCTGGTGGTCGAATAGTGTGAGAGCACTTATACAAATCGGGCATCTCTCCTAGTTCTGCCTAGATTTCGTTTTGCTATCTTTTCATCCTCTGGAGTGCAAATATTTCTTCCTTAAAGATTCTCAGCACAGAAATATTTTCTGGATCACCTGTTTCACACACTAATCAACAGAACATTTTATCCTAAAATATGAACTGTGTGCTGATTACAAAACAAGCCGTGGTGGTGAGTTAATTTTGCTTATAAAAATTAAGCAATCTCCCTGGAGGAAGTCCAGAAATCAAGCCTATTTCATATAACCTTTAGAATCCTGATTGGAATTCTCACTGGAAAGACATTTACTGAGAACTCAAGCTCAAGGAAATCAATGCCTGGGTCTGACAGACATTCCACTCCCAGACAAATGTATTTGATTTCAGATCATCCTTCAATCTTTGTACTGGGAATAAACCTAAGACCAAAAGCTCTGAAAATAACAATGCAGGTGATACACCGCACTATCAGAAGCCTCCTTCCCGAATTGCATGAAAACACAACTAGCTTAGAGAAAATTATATCAAATGAAAACACGTGGGGAGCGATTGGCTGTAGAGCTAATCAGGACATAATTAGCTAAGAAGTCCAGGCATATGATCTAGTTTTCTGCAAACCATGATCCCTACCACCTGCATCAGGGTAACTTGGAAGTTTGTTAAAAAGGCGAATTTGGAGACTCCACCCAAATCTATTGAATTCAAAACTCTGGGGATAGGACCCAGAATTCTGCATTTTCCAGGCTCCTTGGGTAATGTGCACACTGAATTTTGAGAGTCGTTGAGTAACACTTGATGAAATTTTAAATTTCCATTGAGAAGATTTCCTATTCAGAACTTCTCAAACATTATAAAACTATAAAAAATAAACATATCAATTAATGCTTTTCCTTGATTTTCTCCAAGATTAAAAGGATATTTCTGATAATGGAAAGGCCCTCCCCAACCAATAAACAATGATCACAGCCAACCAAAATCAAGAGTATCACTTGTAATTGCTGATGATAATTTCTTGTTACCCCAAAGACATTTGTTTGAAAGCCCCATCAGTAAGTAGCATGAAGTGATTCATTAAACAGAAGCATCCACTAAATCAGAGGATAAGACAGCCTTAAGATTACTACACAGCTTTCTGCCCTCACAAGAACAACCTGACTAAAACAAACAAAAGAGAGAAAGAGAGGAAAAGAAAGAAAGAAACAAGGAAGGAAGGAAGGAAAGAAAGAAAGAAAGAAAGAAAGAAAGAAAACAACAAAAAAATGCAAGCAACTAACATTTCCCTGTTTTTCACCTATTCTAAACTGCATGGCTGTTCTTGGTGCTGCCTCCTGCTCCGCTCCCTCTCCTGGGCTGTGATTCCTGCCTCTCTCTATCATCATTTTATAGCCACTTGTCATGGGGTCCCATTCCAGGCTGTGGTGAGAATGGTGTGTGCTCTGGTCTTGCCAAGCCCAGGCAGAGGTGCCAGCACAGTCAGCTGCCTCCACACAGGCTACAGCCGTTGAGCAGATGCCAGCACCAACAGGTTGCATTTCATTGTTTCCCTTTATCGCCTGAATGCACCACAGGAGGAGAGGGTGCGGGATGGAGAAAGGCTTGTGTTTCTGCCTAAAGGAATCAGCATGCGGTTTAAAGAGGGTCTGCCTGCTCTGCTTGATCCACCCAGCATCCCTTAGTCACCAGCAGAAAGAGAAAGAGAAGCAGATCCCGAACGTTTCACAACCTACACACAGGGAGGGCAGCGCCTCCGCTCCACCAGGCCGGGATCTCCCGAGACACCTTTGAAATCTCCCTCCCTCCTACACCACAGGGGAATCAGGTTACAGTGGAAATCTAGAAATGCCCCAATGGTCAAGCTGATGACCAAGAGCAATTTCTGCAAGGGAAGATCTGAAAGCACAAATGACATCAGGAAGAGAGGGAGGGATACCTGGACCGTGTCAGGTCTGTTTGTTCTGGGAGAGAAATCGAACATTACAAAGCATCCTTTAACTTAATATGGAATTTCAATACATCTCTGAAAGTGGGCTCTAAGTCAACACCGCCCACTGACAGCAAAAAGGAGGCAGAGGCAAGAATTTACCTCTGAGATTGGCTCTTGGTGTTTACGTCTGGCTGCAAAGAGAAGCAAATTGCAAATGTAATGATAAAATAGCTTAGAAGAGAAGGATTATTTAATGAATTACAATAAATATATATTAATCCAAGTGTGCTCCCAAAGGTAGGATTTAAATTTTCCTAAATCAGCTAAATATCTTAGTCAATTCTCCTCTGCTTGTGTCTGGCCCATGTCACATGTTAAAATCTATACCACTTTATATCTCTCCTTAATTGCTCCATGTGGATAACTTGCATTTAAAACCAGTCCTCTTTGCCACTTGACCTTTAAAAGAAGGTTAGAAAGTAAATTTTTCATCCAAATAAAGCTACCATACTTCCATACACATTAAATAAATCACAAGCTGTACAGTTGAACAGGAATTCAATTAATGTTTTTGCCATTTTCAAGCCCGTATGGAACTGAAAACAACTGTTTCAAAGAAAAAATAAAAAGCATCCAAAAGTGTACTGGTGTTGCTTCTTCATAAAAACTGATCTTCTAGTCTACTTTTGCCTTTTGTTCCTGTGGTAGACAAAATAACGGCCTCCCTAAAGATGTCGGCATGCTAATCCCTAGAACCTTATGCCTTACATGGCATAAGGACTTTGCAAGTGTGATTAAGGTAAGGACCTTGAGATGAGGAGAGTATCCTGGATTATATATGTGAGTTTAATAGTAATCACAAAGGTCCTTCTAAAATGAAGGCAGGAGACTCAGTCAGAGAAGGAGAGGCCATGACAGGAGCAGAAGTAGGAACAGTGCCATTGCTGGCTTTCAAGATAGAAGCGGTCTCCCCTAAGGGATCTGAACAGCCACTAGAAGGTGGAAATGGCAAAGAAACAGATTCTCCTCTAGAGCCCCAGAAGGAACAGCCCTGTTGACAGCTTGATTTTAGCAAGTTAAGTTCCATTGTGGACTTTGGACCTCCAAAACCACAAGACAATTAATTTGTGTTGTTTTAAACCACTTTGTTACAGCAGCAAAAGAAAACTAATACAGTCTCCAAATCCTTTCTGAAAGAAATTATGACTGGCATTTTCCATTTTCAAAAACTGGCAATACAGCAGTGGCCAAACACTCCAAGTTAGTGATATTATTGGGTGTAATAAGAATCTGACACATACTTTGTAGCTATGGGTGCCAACCCCTAGTGAAATAACTGATAATGTTGAACATCTTAAGATAATAATCAATATAATAATAATTCAATATTATAAGAATAATCTTTCCTTTAAGGAAAGATTATTGAGGATTCATCACAGAGTACATTGGAATGATAAAATTCGCTCATGTTAACTGGCTTGGCAACCACTTTAATTGTTTATCATTTCTCCTGATCCTCACGATTTCGCAAATAGTAGGCAATTGACACAGAAATTGGTTTTAAAATGGCAGAAAATACATTAAAATGGACTTCCTCGTCTGCATATCTACTAGATGAACCAGAACTCATTTTGTTGTGGAAAAAATGGATGAGAAAAGTGCATCCTAGTCATGGAAGACCATGGGAAAGGTGAGGGTGTGAGGACGGCATCCTAGAATGCAAACTTCCCTCCCACAGATGGAAGAAGACAATGTTCAGGCCTTCACCAAGGGGGGGAAACAAAGGTGTCTGATGTGCCATAGAAAACCTTGCCTTTGAACTGAACTTAGAAATGTTGGCTCTATCTGGGCTAGCGCAAGAAAAGTGGGCTGAGATGCAATATCCTAGATTGAAGGGATATTGGACACCTTTCTCTTTTCTAATCAAGAACCTGGACAGTCTACTAATATGTAAGTATTTACTCCAATATTTGAAAGTAGAAAATATTCTAAGTGATTTTGAAGGAATATTTTGTTCTTTTCCAAACCCTGCTGAAATACTCAAATCTAAGAAGCTTCAGCTTTCAATATTTAAAGTTTCACTTCTAAAAGTGTTTGGTTTTGTTTTTCTATTCAATTTTGTTTTCCTGCTTTTTAGATTAACTGTATCTTGAGAGTTGGCCAGGAGTAAGAAGAGTGTTTGGAAGGAAGAGAAGGTGGAAAATGAAGAGGCAGCAAGAGACTCAGGCAATCAGACAAACAAATCATCCATCTTCCCGGCTGAGGTCAGGAATATTCAAAAATCCCTGTGTCCTGCACAGCAGCCCCACGCAGGTTTAGTGCAGCAGATGCTCTCTGGCTGAGTTAGAGAAACAGATAAAACCCTCATTTCTCCCTGAGCACTAAGTACAGAAGATGAGGCTGCATCAATCTCATTAGGAATAATAGAGAGAAATTGCTTACAATCATCTCTAATGGGTTGCCAGTTTTCTGACAATGGGCTTGGCAATTAGTTTGTCAATTTTTAACCAAATGCAAAAATAATAATAACCTCCTGAGCGAGCTTTTGATCTGCCCTGCCACCTTTCACCTAATGCCCCTGAGGCTCCGAAGCACCCTCCCTTGGCCTTTCCACATTTACCACACCCACTTTTGACCAAGGAATTCATCCACCTCCTATAAGAGCTCTCAGAAGATCCAGTGGAAAATCCCGGCTGTTCACTCTTTCCTATCCTGGTCCCCTAAACCTTCTGAAAAATACTTTTCCTGTTGTCCTTTGGTGATAGCCTGGTCTAAATCAGAGACAGGTTTTTAAAAATATTGATGTCTGACCTGCTTTTTATAATGAATTTCATGCTGAAGGAGTTTGTAACTGCCAAACAAAAAAATCTCCGTTTTGCTCCCCAGTCCTCTGACTGTAGCATGCAGGGTGCAGCCCTGTCTGCCTCTGCTGGGGAAGTGACAAGCCTGACAGGATTCCCGGGGTGCAAACTCATGGAGCCTGGAAGGCACGGGGAGGACGGAGCCAGAGGAGAAGGAGGGTGCCATCCAGATGTCCCCTAAAGCAAACCACCTGGCGGTTACCTCACTGAACTGGCAACAGGGGCCTACGTGGAAGACCTGGCTGATTCTACCCATGAAATTTCTAGCAAATGCCATCTATGCCTTTGTGCTCCTCTTTCTCTCCTGAGAGAAAATAATGCCGAACCCTATTACTGCCTCTCTTCAGAGCACTTCAGAGAAAACATTCCATGAATTCAAAGCCCAGCAGCCATGTTATTAATATTTCCACTGTGATGCCTGCATTCTTTCTAAGGCTTGAGATGATTTACAGGCATCCTCTTCACCTCATCACAATGGTGGACAGCAGGCTACAGGGATGGAAAGGGTGTTCTGGCCAAGGACACATGACAAACCAGCACACTGCAGAGCAAATTCCTCCTCTTCCTGAGGCTTGTATGTGAACCTGTCCCTTTAAAAAGAAAAGGGGCATAAAGAGAGAGCAGGGAAGTCTACAACCCTGTTGCTACCACTTTCCCCTTTCTCACACAGCCCTTCCCAAATTCTCCTGTCCTCAGGCAAGTGTCCCTGGGATAAAACGAACTACAAAGAGTTCATTTTACCCTGTGCCAGGAGCTGTGACAGTTCCACACAGACATTGTCACATTCTCAGGGAACCTTCCCTGACCACCCTGTGAAAACTGCTGACTCTGTTATGCTGTTTGCATCCTTCACGACACATATTAGTTTTATTTACAGGCTTATAAACTTATTTGTCTCTCTCCTGTTAGCTCCTAGAAGTCTCACGGGTCTGATTCTTTCCACGCCTGCCATAGTGCCCAGCACCTAACCATCAATATCTATCAAATTGATTTGCTAATTCATTAACCATAATCCTTCTAATAACAGTGGAAACCAGGTGTGATTATCCCTACTTTGCAGATGAGAAGCCTGAGTCCAGGACAAGTGTACTGACTTTTCCAAGGCTACGGAGCTTAATAACTGGAAGGCAGGATGTGATCCGAAAACTCTTGGGCTTGTGCCTTCACCCCTGGGCCACGTGCATCAACACGGCACGATGTTCCTCCTTCCACCAGCCAACCGCATCCCTCCCACTTCATTCACAGAAGCTCAAGGCCTACCTCCTCCTTGAAGTTTTGCCCGTTATTTTCTTCACAATTGCTGACCTTTTCAGTGGACTCTCATATTTACTTACATAATAGCTTGCACACAGGCTATTTGTCTACCTTAGTTATGTAATGATTAGAAAAGAAAGGAAACTAGAGGAAGGGAGTTCAGAAAGAGAAAATGGAGGTAAATGGATTTCAGAACAGGAGGAGGTATTTGTGCCATACAGCCTTGAAGACACATAAAGAAAGCTGATGGAGACAAAACAGGGAGGCCCAGGGAGTGCATCCTGCCTACTGGGAAGAAGGAGCCAAGATGTGTGAGACCACAGGCCACGGTTCTGCTTAGTTCTGCTGCATTTGGCATGGGGCTGCCATGAGTGGCCCTACAGTGCTGCAACCCTCAGTACCAAGCAGGAAAATGGAGAGAAATGCCTGGCTCAATGATAGCTTTTTCCCCTACTCTACCCTAAGCCATGGCTCCTGGCTAAGTTTTCCCCATTTTCCTATTGGGAGCGTCTCAATCCCTCAGTACTTCAAATCTATAAATAGTTAGGGGGGCAGAAAAGACAACAGACTGCAAGGTCAAGAAACCCTGTTCATTGTTTAATGCATACTTGAAATGTTTAGAGCAAGGTTTTGCCCTATAACCTGCTGTGTGTTTTCCCATAAACCCCTGCTGACTGCCTGACTGTTTGCACTTAAGCAGAGGGCTTGTAATGTGTCCAGACACAGACAAAATGAGTTCTTCACCTCCCTGGCTTCTGCATCTCAAGATAGCGTGATTGCTTCTTCAAATCTCTTTACTCCACCCTATTTGAGGTGCTCAGCTATCTTAAGAGTGAGCACAGAAAGTAAGACTTAAGATGCAAAGTGGAAAACAGCCCTCTGGCTATTCAAGACTATCATAATAGTGTATCAAGATTTCAGAAGCATACGATTGAGTCCAATCACAGAATAAAGCAAATCCAGAATCATTTATGGGTTGAATGCCCCCATCACTGCCTTAAGAGGGGTAGTTCCATCCCTTGGCCCACAGCATGCAGGATAAAAGAGAGATGAATAAAGAGTAACTATTTACCAGTTCTTTATTTTTTTACAGCCAGGAGCAGAAGCCGACATCCACAAGGACCCTTTTCAGCAAGGGATTATATATCACACCATAGAAATACATAAAAGATAAATTATATCCCTGAGATCATCATGCCTCCATTGACCTGCCCAAGGTTTAAAGGCAGCTGCAATTAGGTGCCACGGTCACAGATCTGCTGGTAGCTTAGCATGCCTGCATTCACTTTAATCCTGCAGAAATGGAGCCGGAATGAATTTTGTAGGCATGTCCTTCATCCAAGTTTGAATTCCGTGGGTCTGATTCAGATTTGCGAGAGTTTAGTAATTTGCTTTTGTTAACGAGATCTTTCTCAGCTTCTGCAGTGTTTACAATATGAGATCTAATTTGGGCTTAAAATGCTCATGAAAATTAACTGCATTACTTTTAAAAATGCAATTGAGAAGAGATGGAGAGGGAAAACGATGTGACATGCCACAAACTTACCACGTTTGCACATTTGCTGGAGAGTTCTTCCAGCTGCTGGCGCGGACGAGCCCCGCACATGCTAACGCTCCAGCCCCTCGGTCAGGCCTGACTCCCAGACACAGGGACGGATTAAGGAATCTATTTCACCGCCTTTTGCAATAAGAGAAATTGAGTATCTATTTGGAATAAGAGCTTCAAGGTTTTATTTATTTTAATGTTTAAAAAGCATACAAGACCCCTGATGCAAAGCTTCTGGAGCACAGTGGAATTGGCCACAATGCCGGTGATTATCAGGCCTTTTTAAATAACAAGCTTTCACCTGCCGAGTGCTTCCATGTGGCAGGCATGATGCTGAGCACTCTACTTACACCACCTCCCAACAGCCTGAGGAGGAGGTTAAAGCACAGAGCAGGAAGTAGCCACACAGCTACTCATCGGCAGCTCTGGAATTGAAACCCAGCTCGACTGGCCCCTGACACCTCACTCATCACCACTCTGATAGGCTGCCTGCTCTAAACGGCTTTTGGGCAAAAAAATAAAATAAAATTAGAAAAGCCTCATTCAATTATGACAGCCACATCCTCTGAATGTAAGCAATACTTAAAATACGCTTAATGTATGTATTTAATAAAAGCCAGGGAGGTGATTTTCAAGCCTATAGTGCAAAGGTTGGATCAGTCCAAACAGACCCAAGACACATGGGTGCAGACTTTTAACAGGAGGAAGAAACCACTTCTTCAAGTGAATTAACACAGGAACAGAAAACCAAATACTGTGTGTACTCATTTATAAGTGTGATCTAAACACTGGATACATAAGGACATAAAGTTGGGAACAACAGACACTGGGGACTCCTGCAGGAGAGAGGCGGGGAGTGGGCAAGGGCTAAAAAGCTACCTATTGGGTACTATGCTCACTACCTAGGTGACAGGATCATTCATACCCCAGCCTCAGTGTCACACAATATACCCAGGTAACAAACCTGCACATGGACCCACAGAATCTAAAATAAAAGTCAAAATTCTTTTAAAAGAAACCGGCTTATTCAGAGCACAGGAATATTAGTGTGTTGCTTTCAGAGAAAAATCAACTGGCTGTCTCCAAAGAAGACACATCCTTTGAGCCACAGAACTCATTTCTTCATTACACCAAGAGGGGACCCAGGTCCACCTCAGAGGTAGAATAGAAATAACAATGATGTATATGCCCAGAATCCCGAAGTATTAATTTCCCATGAAAATTAGATTTGCCATGTGAACCATAATGGAACATTATCCACCTTATTCTTCCCTTAAGCTGACCTGTGGGAGAAGTCAACCCATAATCAGAAGTGGAGTTTGTGAACATGAAATCAGAATACATGTTCTTAGTTAGATCCAGGTTAATGGCATATCAGGGTGACAGCTTTTCAATTAATCTACTTCTGCAATAGGGATGGCCTTGTGAATCAGAATCTGATCTCTCAGCTCCCTTCACTTCTCCAATTCCTCTATTTCTACACACACACACACACATGCCTATAAGCTTTATAAAGAAAGGGGCCATGTCTGTTTTGCTCACCAGTTTTTCCAGTGCTTGGCACATTCACTCAATGAATGAATTAATTAAATGAAGGAGTGAATGAATGAAGTCTAACACTTCAAGGCAGCTCTAGCAAAGTAAGATGGCCCCAGAATAGACCCCTAGCTCTGAGATGGCTTTAAAAATAATTACACCTCCAGAGACAACCCTCCCAACCAAACCTGGGTTAGGAGCTCCAGCAAGATGCTTACATCTCACTGTACTCTTGCCACAGCACTGATCAGCACAGCCTTATAATTGCCTGCTTACTGATGACTTTGTCCCCACTACACTCCAACATCCATGACAGCAGAAGCCATTTCTATCCTATTGATTGTTTTATCCCCAGCATCTAGCACAAGGCCTGGCATATAATAGATATTCAATAAATATTTGTTGAATAAATAAAAGAGAGAAGTGCATTTATTTATAAGAATTTAGTGAAATATTTTCAAATTTGCACTGGCATTAAAGTGAAATATGGTAGTATTAAATTGGCTTCAAATAGAACTATAAACAGAAGTATGGGGATATTGGGGGCCCTTGTAGGAATATAGAAGCCCTATGAACTCTGCTTCAGTGGCAGAAGGGTCCTCCCTTCCATTTGAAGTTTTAGGAGGTGACTGATACATTTGGTATATTTCAGCAATGATTATAATTCAGCAATACTACCAAAGACCTAGGGTTGAGCAACAAACTAAGTATATCATGTAGACAGTATTATCTTAAATTTTCATAGAATCACTGTGAATTATTATCCCCATTTTTAGGTGATGAAATCAAGGATTACAGAGATTAAGTCACCTGCCCCAGGTTACCAAACTAGTTAGAGGTAGTGCAAGAATCGAAAACCGGGCATACCTGATTCCAAAGCCTGTGCTCATCTTAAGCACCATGGTTGGCTCCCTCTCTATATGATACTATCTCTCCAAACAAGTGAATTAAGTGGGATATTTAAATATGAGCACACAAGTCATAGTTACCAAAGTATTATTTAATTAAACTTTTAAATAACTTACCCCATCCCAGTTTCTGCCATGTCACACATACAAAAAAGTCAGACAAAATTAATCACATCTATATGGTTGAATAAAGCATTCACTTGGAAATCTTCACTGCTATGGTCTAAATGTTTGTGTCCCCACAAAATTCATGTGTTGAAACTTAATCCCCAATGTAATAGTATTCAGAGGTGGGGCCACTGAGGGGTGATTAGGTCATGAGGGCTCCACCCTCATGAATGGGATTAATGCCCTTATAAAAGCGATAGAGGGAACTTGCTTGCCGCTTGTATTATTCAGAGTTCTCTAGAGGGACAGAACTAATAGGATATATATAGATATATATAAACGGGAGTTAAGTATTAACTCACACGATCACAAGGTCCCACAATAGGCTGTCTGCAAGCTGAGGAATAAGGAGAGCCAGTCTGTGTCCCAAAACGAAAGACCTTGGAGTCTGATGTTCAAGGGCAGGAAGCATCCAGAACAGGAGAAAGATGTAGGCTGGGAGGCTAGGCCAGTCTCTCTTTTCACATTTTTCTGCCTGCTTATATTCTAGCCGCACTGGCAGCTGATTAGATTGTGCCCACCCAGATTAAGGGTGGGTCTGCCTTTCCCAGCCTACCAACTCGAATGTTAATCTCCTTTGGCAACACCCACACAGATACACCCAGGATCAATACTTTGCATCCTTCAATCCAATCAAGCTGACCCTCAGTATTAGCTATCACACCCCTTGTACCACGTAAGCACATATAAAAGCCACCATCTATGAGGAGCCATCTCTTATCAGACACTGAATCTGCTGATGCTTCTATCTTGGACTTACCAGCCTCCAAAACTATAAGCAATAAATGGCTGTTGTTTATAAATTATCCAGTCAAAGATATTTTGTTATAACAGCCAGAGAGAACTAAGACATTGGCTGTGGTCTGGTCACCAATTCCATTCCAAACGACTTGTCTTCCCATGTCTATTCAGCCAAGTCCTATAAGCAACATGCTTTGTTTTGCAAAGCTTACTCAGAGCCTAAAGGTTTTTCTGTATGCACCAAAGCAACCTATTCACACTGAAAACATGAACTTAAAGTGCATATTCAGTCAACCTGCAAGGCAAAAAAGACAGAAAGGAGAATTTGAGCTTGCCTCTCATGACAGAATGGCTTGGAATGATGACCTGGGTGAGGACTATTTTTTCATTCTGCCTCAAGGGTAAAGGTAGGCTATGATAGGATATCTAAAAAGTTAATATATAAGAACTTTTTTTTATTTCTTAATCTCTATGTTTCCACGGTAACAGAACCATCAACCAACAAATGTGTCCTTCTTTCCTGCAAATAAAATTTCTTCCTTGAAGAAAATGTTAATGACACATTTATCCATTTTTATAAGTAACATATCTTGGGGAGTTTCCAATAGAATCCATGCTTTTTTCCCCATTTCTCTCATTCCCCAACAACTTATCCAAGAATTGAGGTTCTGGATTGATATGGTTTAGGTCTGTGTTCCCACCCAAATCTCATGTCAAATTGTAATCCCCAGTGTTGGAGGTGGGGCCTGGTGAGAGGTGACCAGATCACGGGGGCGGAGTTCTCATGAATGGTTTAGCACCATCCCCATCCCCCCTTGGTACTGTACTTGTGAGTGAGTTCTCACAAGATCTGTTGTTTCAAAGCATGTGGCACCTCCCTGCTGCTCTCTCTTCCTCCTGCTCCGGACATGTAAGACATGCCTGCTTCCCCTTCACCTTTCACCATGAGTAAAAGCTTCCTGAGACCTCCCCAGAAACAAAGCAGAAGCTAGACTGCAGAACTATGAGCCAACTAAACCTCTTTTCTTTATTAATTACCTAGTCTCAGGTATTTCTTTGCAGCAGTGTGAGAATGAACTAATACATGGATCAAGAAGAAGTCTAGAAAAGTTCTGTGATCAAGAAATGGGGTACAAATCTAGGAGAAGAAATTCAGTTGGCCTTTTTCCTGAACCAAAGAAAATGCTAACATTAAATTTCCCAGTGCCTTGTTTCTAAGCCACTTTTAAACCTATCTGCTGATTGGGTGTATTTCATAAATCTAATAACCCCTGTTGGCTCCTGGCCAAATATAAATAACCCCAGTATACTTAACTCATCCTGAGGTCCCTTCTCCTGGCTGTCTCCACAGCAGGGACTGAGTGCTGTCTCAGGGTCTGCCTTCTTGGATTCCCCTCTGGAAGCAGAGACTCCTCATCTCTCCAGGGCTACTGGAAGCCACAGAGTAGCTTGCCAACACTTGGGAATCTCCACTTGCAGATCTGACCTCAGCATCTTTGAAATAGTGAGGGGTCGATTACGTGGGACTTCATTAAATAATCTGTCCAATGCTCTATTTTCCTTCCCTACAACTTATTTTTTTAGCATGATGACTCCATACAATTACCTCTGTAGCCAACATCTTAGACCATTCATTCCATGGGCTGTCCTCTGTCCTGGCCTGAGCCTAACTAGTGACAACTCTCAAGAGAACTCCCACTTCTTTTAAAATAATAGCAGCAGTTGGGTTTCTTCCTCAAAGAATTCTAATTTATACCATTACACTCTTTTTGTTTTATTATACTTTAAGTTCTAGGGTACATGTGCACAACATGCAGGTTTGCTACATATGTATACATGTGCCGTGTTGATTTGCCGCACCCATTAACTCGTCATTTACATTAGGTATTTCTCCTAATGCTATCCCTCCCCCCTCCCCCCACCCTATGACAGGCCCCGGTGTGTAATGTTCCCCACCCTGTGTCCAAGTGTTCTCATTGTTCAATTCCCACCTATGAGTGAGAACATGCGGTGTTTGGTTTTCTGTCCTTGCAATAGTTTGCTCAGAATGATGGTTTCCAGCTTCATCCTTGTCCCTATAAAGGACATGAACTTATCCTTTTTTATGACTGCATAGTATTCCATGGTGTATATGTGCCACATTTTCTTAATCCAGTCTATCATTGATGGACATTTGGATTGGTTCCAAGTCTTTGCTATTGTGAATAGTGCCACAATAAACATATGTGTGCATGTGTCTTTATAGTAGCATGATTTATAATCCTTTGGGTATATACCCAGTAATGGGATCACTGGGTCAAATGGTATTTCTAGTTCTAGATCCTTGAGGAATCGCCACACTGTCTTCCACAATGATTGAACTAGTTTACAGTCCCACCAACAGTGTAAAAGTGTTCCTGTTTCTCCACATCCTCTCCATCACCTGCTGTTTCCTGACTTTTTAATGATCGCCATTCTAACTGGTGTGAGATGTATACCATACACTCTTTTCTTCTCTTTCTACTTTAAAAATTGGGGGGAGGGAATGAAGCAGGGGAAGGAAAAAACTAACCACATGATACAGAGTCAGTTACTGGAGATGAAAAGAACTTCATCCTCGAGTTTTCCTGAGGGCAGGCAAGTCCAGACTATCTCAACATGCCTTACCCCTCAGTGTGTTTGGGGAGCAGTTTTGGTGTGAGTTCCTTCTCTGGTTCACATGGACTGTTCTGTGATTGTGCTCAGGGCAAGGACAAGGGATTTCCTATTCACCTGGAGGACCTGTGTTCCTTTGGGAAGGCCCATCTGTAGGTAAAACAGTTTGTCCACTAGCAGCTGCAACTGCAACTATCTAACACGGACCTGTTTCTTAGTCCCCCTGTCACCTCTGAAGTTTTGGAGTCTCACTGTCACCTGTAGAACCTAAAAATAAAATACTCATGACTAGGCCCCCAATGCTTGAAAATAAAATGCAGTAGGTGTGGAGCAGAACTGAGCATCTGCACATTCTTTAAAAGTTCCACAGGGGATTCTGCTGTGCTCCCAGACTTGAGACCTGGACTTCAGAGTGTGGTGAGGAGACTCAGGTACCCCTGAGAGGGGCCCTGCTTCCCACACCTCCTACCTTCCAGATGCTCCATGTCAGTATTAGAGATGAGCAACAGTGGTGAGAGAAATAAACAGGGCTCATCCTCTTTGTAGTCATTTCCTCTTTCTGTTGTAATAAATTACCAAAATTTAGTAGCTTATAACAACACAAATCTAATTATCTTATTGTTCTGGAAATGAGAAGTCCAAAATCAGTCTCAGGGGGCTAAAACCCAGCCCCTAGGAGGCTCTACAGGATTATCTGTTTCCTTGCCTTTTCCAGCTTCAGCTTCTAGAAGCCACCTGCATGCTTTGCCCTGTGGCCCCCAGCCAGCCATCCCATTACTCCATCTTCTCCCACATTCCTCTTTCACTTCTAAGGACACTTGCAATTACATTGGATTGGGCCCACCAGGATAATCCAGAATCATCTCCCTCATCTAAAGATCCTCAACCTAATCACATCTGCAAAGTCCCTTTTGCTGTGTAAGATATCATATTCATGGGCTCCAGGGGTTAGACATAGACACGTTTAGGGGTAAGAGGCATTACTCTGCTTACCACACTCCTCTTCTAGGAATGTTGGGGTTTGATATGGTTTGGATCTGTGTTCCCACACAAATCTCATGCCAAACTGTAATCCCCAGTGCTGGAAGTGGGGCCTGGTGAGAGGTGAGCAGATCATGGGGGCGGAGTTCTCATGAATGGTTTAGCACCATCCCCATTCCCACTTGGTACTGTATAGTGAGTGAGTTCTCACAAAATCTGTTGTGTCAAAGGCTGTGGTACCTCCCTGCTGCTCTCTCTTCCTCCTGTTCCAGATGTAAGATGTGCCTGCTTCCCCTTCACCTTTCACCATGAGTAAAAGCTTCCTGAGGCCTCCCCAGAAGCAAAGCAGAAGCTAGACTGCAGAACCATGAAACAACTAAACCTCTTTTCTTTATAAATCACCTAGTCTCGGATAATTTATGTCTATCCAGTTAGACAGCAGACGTTTGCCAGAGGAGTCGCTCATTACCAAAGTCCCATGGCTTAGCAGTCTGCTTATTCTGCTTGCCACTTACTTCCCCTCCTGCATTTCCTGGTTAATTGTCCTCTCCTATTTCATCTTTCCTTGTCTTTGCAGATACACAGATATTCTGGATAAGGCACAATGCTCATTCCTAAATCAGCCAAGTGCACTGCATTTGGCACGCATAAAAGATAAATAATTTCAGAGCATAAGTTTACAAACTTTGTGTAAAATAAGCTTAGGAAACTCTACAGCCAAATATTGTCAATCAGCATTCCTGGCACGTTTGCTCATTAAATGCTATGCAAGTCAAGCAGGTCTTTATCGTTGTTGAAATAGCAAATCTGCACATTTTGTGTGATTTAAAATATTTGTAATAAAACTGCTACTAAATATATAAGCATGGCATTGGTCCTCACAGCACAATTTTTTCTGAGGAGTGAAGGAAAGGATTATACCCAGCAGTATAGCTCTGGGGAGTTTTGCCCATGATGATAGAGTATTTTGGAGGGTAAAGAGGGAGGAGGAGGAGGAAGCAATTGTAAAACCGAGGGAGACAGGATATGGGGCTCCATTTGCTAAGGGAAAAACAGCTGGAAATACACTATGGTTATTATAGAAAATAAGAAAGTTCCTTGGAAATTAAATTTAGGGAAGATGAAATTGAAAGCAAGAGGAAATGAAAAGTCTCTCTGGTTTAAAGAAAGCACATTTAAGAAAAAGTGAAGTAATGGTAAACATTTTTCAGATACCTCTATGGAGTTCTTGTTTTGTGAATGACCAGTTCTTCTCCTTTATTCATTTTTCTATTATAGTGTTCATCTTTTTTATTGATTGGTAAGCACTCTTTGTGTATTAGGGCTATCAACCTTTATTTCTGAAGTATGCATTACAAGTGGAGTTCCTATCTGTCAGTCTTGTTTGTGGTAAGCATTATTTTCCTATGGAGGACTTTTTAATTTGTAAAAAGTCAAAACTATCAATTTTTTCCTTCATGCTTTGTGAATTTTGTTTTAAGCTCAGAAAGGCCTTCTGTACACCAAGACTATTAAAATCCCACCACTAGTAATTAAAAATGCAAATAAAATGAGATTTAATTTTTTACCTATCAAATCCATTTATTCATTTCTTTAGAAAACATTTTTCAAGTGTCCATTATGTGACAAGCATTGTACTAAGAGCTGGATTATAGAAAACAGGAAAAAAAATCTCTGCCCTTGTGACATTTACATTCTGTTGGATCAAGATAAGCAATAAGATGAGAAAGTAAACTGCATAATGTATTAAGGAACAAGTTCTATGAAGTGAAATAAAGCTAGAAAGGAATAGGAATGCTGGAAGGTGGGACAGGTAGCAATTTAAATAGCATGATCAGGACAGGTCTAGTTGAGTGAGCCATGCTGATAATCTGGGAGGCAGTGATCTGGGCCGAGCCACTTGGTATGCTACAGGAACAGCAAGGAGGCCCATGTAGCCAGAGGGGTGTGGGAAACAAGAGTAAGTGTGGAAATAGTTTAGAGTACAAGCAGTAAGCATAAGTAGTAACAGGTGGAGGAGTAGTCACCTAGACCATCGGCTATGGCCTGTGGGCCATTGTAGGGATTCAGGCTCTTACTTCAAGTGACGTGGGGTAGCTCTGGAGGGTCTTGACTATAGATATTATCTTACAATCTTACAGAATCATTCTGGCTTCCCTGCTGAGGACAGATTCTTCTGGAAGTAGGTCAATGTGAGGGGACTAGTGCAATAATCCAGGTGAGAGATGAAGGTGGCATAGCTCTGTGGTAACAGGGAATTGGAAGTGAATGATACCTGCAAGAAAGATAAGAATCAAGGGTGGCATCAAGATCTTCAGCCTGGACAACTGGAAGGACAGAGTGGCCATTAACTGTGAAGGAAAGGCTGCAAATGAAGTAGATTTGGAGGAAGGGGAACGTTGGGAAGAGGTTGAGGGGTCTTGTTTTGGACACATTGGCTTTAAGATACTCACTAGGAATCCAAGTTGAGATGGCAGATAGCGAGAGCAACAGGGCAGATTTCCAAAGCACTTTTCCCTCTGTGAGCTGGAGATGTACATTTACAAATCCTGAGACTATAGGTGGAATTTAAAGCCATAAGACTGAATGAGATGACCATGAGACTGGCAAAAAAGAATATTGACGGCCGGGCATGGTGGCTCACGCCTGTAATCCTAGCACTTTGGGAGACTGAGGCAGGAGGATTGCTTGAGCCCAGGAGTTTGAGGCCAGCCTGAACAACAGAGTGAGACCCCATCTTCTAATATATATATATATATATATTAGAAGAGACATATATGTAAAAGAATATTGACAGTAACAAATATTGATAGCTGTACAAGAAAATGCACATTCTCATATGCTTTCCATCTGAAGAATAACCTTTCTGGAAAGCAGTTAGCAACATGTATCACAATTAAAACATGCATAACTTTGACCCAGCAATTCCATTTCTAGGAATTCATTTTAAGAAAGGAACTAAATAGGTGAGTAAAAATAAGGATCCTCGTGTCATTAATTATTATAGTGAAAAGCTTGAAACAACCTGAAGTTCCAACAAATGGGAGTTAGTTATTACAGTATATACACAATTAATATTATATGGCCATTTCAACCTACAGTATAAAGATTTGTATTCACATGTGCTGTGGTATCTGTAATTTACTAAATACTTTAGCAAACATAGTGTGATATAGATTACATGGTTGTTGTGCCTTTTTCTTTATCATTTAGGCTACACCCTTGGAGGAGACAATTGCTCTAATCAGAACTCCACACCCTAGGGTAGTCAGCTAGCATTTTATCAAAAAGGCCACACTCCAGAGGCGATTACTAAAAGCCCTTCTGTAATCCACATCTCTAATCAACAAGAAAGGTTTTGCTAATTAGCATACTGAATTTCAGAAATGGGTTTTCATAGAAGAAATTAATGGTTGTTAATGAACATAATGGATATTAGAAATGGGCAATCATTGGTGAAATTTGTGGAATTCAAGATCTGTAAATTGACTAAAATGTTTCAGAGACGCTTCCTCCTCTTGCATGAACATCACAAAAAAAAAAGTAAAGAAAGTGTTTAGAGAGGCCTGAAGCCTGCATTTTCAGGGTTGATCCCTAAAGAGTCCTGCATTTAGCCATCAGTTTAAAGACTTCCGGTTGCCTATTGCCAGCTATAAGGGTAAGCGAATCTTGTTTGAGCTATAGGGTTTGCCCCAAGTGATCCTTTCAATGAAGTTATGGTTACAGCCCCCAAGAGGAAAACTTACAGGACTTCAGTGAATTTATGGAACAGGTTAAATATATTGTTTTGCTAATGGTTGTTTCTTTATTGAATATCTGCCTACGTGGTAGAATTAATTCTGACTTCCACTTTCATTATAACCTGGGAGTAAGATCGTGAGGAGTAGATAACACTCACCCCTTCTCTCTTTTCACATAACTATTCCTTTTAACCCAGAACCAAGGGTTGCGCATGACTCAGGCTACAAGCAGGACAACTCAGAAACAGATGTAAGACAAGTAAGACAAACACCATCTTCCCCAAGTGTTCCAGAGGATGAGGATCTTGAGACAGGAAAGGAAAAGGCTGATATTTGGGTTATATTTTTACAAACAGGAAAAAAAATAAAGCTAAAATTTGTCTTTCAAAAAGGAAAGTAAAAATAGAACGGGAGGAAGGAGAGATGTGTGAGAAAATATCCAGGGAATTCCATCAATGTAAACTGCCAGCTGGGAATTGATATTTCACCCCTATTCTTGCCTTCAGTGCTTCCCTCCCTTCCCCTGCCAACAGTAGGATTTGGGACCTAAATTACCTAGAAAATTGCTTCTCCTTTTTTTTTTTCACTCTGTCAGAGTTCATCATGTCATAAGTGAATAAATACGTTTGAATAGGCACAAACTTTGAAATATTTACCCTCTCCACTTCTCTTTTCCTCTCCCCAAAGGCAGTCAACAGTATTTAGTTTATTTCCTACCATTTGTTTTAAGTAGGAAGATGTTATTTTCAGTTATTCAAATTTCTGTCATTTTACATTGATTCCCGATGCTGTCTTTCCACCTTCCTCTCTCTTCCACTATATAAAGTAGTCCCTGATTTATTGCCCCCTGCCCCTTTTTCTACTTCCCTCTCTGTTGCTTTCTTCTCCTTTCTACATCTCTCTCTTCTTATTCCTATTCTCTAGCAATCCAGGTGCCCAGAGAAAACAATAGTAACTTAAGAAACAGCCTGGTGAGAAGACGTCCTGAGAGAATTTCATAAAGTTATTAGTACATCCCAACATGAAATGGCATGTTTTTTATAAACCCACGTTTTATAAAAACTTATCTTCAATGAAGACTGGAAAAAATAATAACCAAATGGTAAAGTTTTCCGGAATCTTTTTTTTTTTTTCTGGTTTTAAAAAGGCAGACTAGAAACAGATGTAAGTTAGGAAGGCTAAATCACAAAACCCAAGAATGTAAGCCTTACAGAATTCTGATAAGAATGTCATGAATCACCATTTTCTCTTCAAACAACACTTTTTAAAAAAAATACTGTTTGATTTTAAACTCACCCATCTCTGTCTGGATGAACATATGTTACCACACAGATTATTCGCCTTTGAAAATATCCACTGCTATACAAACCAGCAGGAAAAGGGAAATTTCTGGCAGGAGGTGGGCAGTAAGACATGAGAGCTCTGGCCCTTTTAACTGCTGTTAAGTAGCTGGCTGTTTCGTTTCCACAACCCCTTTCTCCCCCTTCTGCTGCTATGACTGTTGTTTCTGCTTTGCAAGGACATGTCATTTTACTTACTACTCTCTCTCCCCCTTCTTAATTGGCCTGCCATAAAAATACAAATTGCACCATTGTACTTTATTATTAGCCATTTGATGGGCCCAAAACTGCTTCATAAGTACTGCCTAGAGGGTATTAATCAGACCTGCTGACTCTCCTAAGCACCCACTTTTATATGTTGACCCCCAGATGAGGCCAGTGGGTGGTAACTTTACCCCCTCCCATGGGAACATTTACCTGGTCCCTTCTTCTCCATTAGCAAAGGCACAACTGAAAGGTGTGGCGCCCGTCCTGCAGGAGCCAAGTACACAGCCCAAATCTTTCCTCTGCACATTAGCTTTAATGCCTGTTGTACTTTATGGACATGAAAAGTCTGTCTTGTTTTTCCCCCTCTCTAGGTACTAGAGCATAAAGCAAATGTCTGAATCTTAAAACAGCAGCTAAGCTTCATCATCTTCTGTAAAGTCTCATGGCTTGGTAAAGACAGCCCCTGTTTCTTGGAAGTAAAATCAAGGAAAATTGTGGTTCCCAGAAAGGATGCGGCAAGAGCGAGGTTCCAGCTAGAAAAGAATAAGGTGATGGCTCCGTGGGGTATTTTTTGCTGTGCTGGTCCCGTTCTGTGCATATCATTGTATGTTTCAATAGGGAACTCTTATTGAAGATCTGCTTATGTTGTAATGACGATAAAGGTCTGTTGTGAGATTTCAGTTTCACAAAGCTCTATTCTTTGTGTAAGCCTCACCACCAAATTTCTGCTGTCAGATACCTTGGAATTCACATCATTTGTGTGCTCTGAAACATTAAAATGGAAAAAATGGTAAAATTTTTTCGATGTAAATCAAAAGCAAAATGGTGGAACAAACTGATTATGACCTAATCTCTGTCTTAACTTATTCATTCAGTAACTTACTTATAAGAAGTGCATCTGTACCTCTATGCCAGAAACTATGTGCCTCATTGATTACTGAACATATTGGTATATGCTCACAATTCGGTGTGGAATATGATGGAACTTCCATCTTATTTAACTTAATGTAATGCATCATTTATGGTTTTGCCCCATATCATTTCTTCAACATCTCTACTTTTTTGTTTACAAATGTTCATGAGTTCCAAGATTTTGTGGCCATAATGATTCTTCAGAAGGACATTTCAGCTCCAAAGCACGATTTCAACAGCAATGCCTTCAATGGAGTAATTATCAGATTAAGGGAATTCCCAACATAACACTTGCCTTCTGATGTTATTGTGGTTTCTGTTTACATCTCAGAAGCACACACATCACTTGTAGATGTCTCACTCTCCTTCATTCGGGGTTCCTACAAATCAGTCAACATATATTCGACAAACTGGAGGCTTCATGTCCGGTTTCTTTCAGGATAATTACTCCTATCAGGCAATAAGCTCATAGATCAAAGACCTGGGCACAGAACTCAGGAAGCACCAATATTCAAACCCACTAAGAGAACGAGAAGAAGCAGTGAGAAGGAGTGAAAGCAAAACAGGACATAAAGAAAAGGACATCATAAAAACCAAAAAAAAAAAAAAAGAGTCAAAGAGGATATGTTTCTGTGAAGAAGACATGCTGGAGGACCAAGAGAAGAATAAAGAATAGACTCTCACCAAAACAAGGAAGACCCCACAGAAAACAGACAGGGTGACACTCAGTGGCCATGCGTTGGACAGGTTAGCTGGTAAACTATTTGAGGGGCAGCAAAACAGAAATGACTGTTATTTCCCTTGTAATTATTCTAACACCTAGCACAGTGCTAGATAAATAGATGGATAGGTAGGCCCGTAGACAGCTACATAGAATATATAATAAGCATTAGTTTCTGTGTGTGTGTGTGTGTGTATATATATATATATATATATATATTTTTTTTTTTTTTTTTTTTTTTTTTCTAAATTTTTGTAGAGATGGGGTTTTACTACATTGCCCAGGCTGGTCTTGAACTCCTGGCCTCAAGTGATCCTCGCACCTCGGTCTCCCAAAGTGCTGGGACTACAGACATAAGCCACCAAACCCAGCCCTATTTTTCCACCTGAAGCACAGGAAATGACATCCAAAACACAGCACACAGAGTGGATGCTGTCAGCAGGAACCTTGGCAAAATTTTATGTTGGTTTGTTTCTTTAGGAGGCAGCATGGAACAGAGAAAAGTTGAGTGACAGCAAGTTAAGAGAGCAAGATTTGAGCTCTGACTCTTCCATGACTAACTGTATAACCGTGAGCTAATCCCACCACCTCTCTGGGCCTCAGTCACTATCATAGTAAAATTAGGGGAGTGGGCTCTGTGATACTTTTTCCAGCTACAAAATGTTGTACAAAGCATCCTTACTGCTCTCCCACCTGAAGGCTTATCCTTTAACCATCCATGCAAATATTTTTCCCTAGCTATCAAGTCCTTCAGATCCCTTATGCTATGCTCTGGCTGTACCTAATTCTTGCACATAAGCTCGTCCTTCTAGAAGTGCCCATTTGCTTCAAACCTTCATTCCTGCAGCATAGCCAGCCTCAGCTGAACATTATAAAGGAAGTAACAGATTATTTAGTTGACTCTATTCTCATCCAGTAAATTGGGCTAGTGTGCGTAATATGTCCTCCATTTGCCCCTCCGCACACACCATCCTTTACTCAGAGCTCCTGTACCCTCTGGCCAATGGGAAGCCCGACAGGAAATCAGAGGAAGGAGAAAAGGAAAACAAGGTTGGGGCATGTATTTCCCTGGCTGCCTCCTTGTGAGGCTTCCTGGAGATGACCCATTCCTCTATTAGAGATAACCCAGGAATCATGCTCTACCGTGCTCTCCTTTTACAGTTTGGTAACTGGGTTTGGTAACCCGGTTTAGTAACCTCTTGCTACCTACCCCCTTTCATTTCAGGAGTGGTAAGAGCTCAACTGTTCTGAATCCAGCTTCCTGAATTGTCTTTCCCAGTTTCCATTCACCCACACCTTTGTACATAAGGTTCCTTAGAGTTTTCTTGAATTATCCTAATTTGCATTCATTTGTTTTCTCTTAAGACCCTGGTAGATACAGAGAGGCATCACTGGGTTTTTTGGAGGGAAAGAGTACTTTAAAACTTGCTTGTTCATGTAAATTAATCTCTAGTTGGTAAAATGAGTAAACACTGGTAAATGTTTGTTTACCATTGGTTGGTAAAACAGTTTTGTTTTTATAAAGCTGAGGTTTATTCTTGGCCCTTGGCCTATTCATTCCCTTTACCTCCCTACAAAATCTGAAAGACTGTGATCCTTGGTCTATACCAATCCAAACCTTGGTCAGATTTTATTTACTATAATTAAAACCAAATCTAAACACATGAATTTAGGACTAATTTACCCAAATCATATTATTCTCTCCAAAATACATGTCCTGCAAACACAATATGTATTGTTTGTTCCACCTATTTTGAATTAATTGATTTTAAATAGCCCTCAAAGAAAAGACACCCATTTACCACTCGTGAGAAGCTTCTATATAACATGAGCACCTCAAAGTAGGCAGCATCAGGCAATGTTACTTGACCTCCTTGAATTCCCAAAAAAGGAATGGCCAGACTAAGCAAGGAAAGGGGCATGGAGCCAGTTGGATTTAGCCATCCATTTAATATATTCTAACTCCAGTAGAAGTGGCCTTCGAGGAAGTTGCACCACCTACTTGACATGTCTTTTTATATTGTGTGTTACAAGGGATTTTTTTTTCTTGACCTGGTTTTGTAATCACTTTGCTTAACAAGCACCATATTTGGAAGTCTGGGGTTTCTATTCCACAGCAGCTCCTGAAAATAGAGATGTTCTTCTTATTCATATACAGGAAATGTCTAATTCCTACCTCTGAATAGTCTAGGTTAATTGCCTCACTTAATATCCTACAGCAGCAAATTCTACAGCCTAATTCAATGTTTCACTAGGGGAAAAAAAAAAAAAAAAAACGTTGTGTGAAATTGGGTCTTTAAGTTAGGCTGAGGAGGGGGAGAAGTAGGTGTCAGCATTCACCTCTCCCCCAAATAAATGTTACCTTGATTAGCAGTCTCTAGAGAAAAAGTGCAAGCACATCTCACTCTCCTCTTCATGAAGCCAATCCAATATGTACGTATCATCAAGTAAAAGCTGGCTCTGTGAAGAATCTACAGAGAAGCTCATATCTCTGTATATAAATCACATATCTTGCCTATGACAAGTCGTGTCCAGGCAAAGCTTATTACAAATTCAGTTTGAAATCTTGAGAAGGAATAGGAAAAAAATAACAACAGCTTTATGGAGTTATGCTCAGGAAATGACTTGAACTCATCCCAATTTTAAAGTCCCATTCTACACAGCAAGCAGCTAAAACCCCATTTTCTGGGGAACTGCCCTTACAGGGAAGGTGTGGCAAAGCCATCTGCTGCTTTATAGTGGTTTTCAGCCTTGTTTTTCTGGCCCAGCTATGAAATTGTACTAATCACAGAAACAGACTGTTTGGCCAGGAAGCAGCGTATGCCAGATACAAGTGAATTTAAGCCACATGTATTGAAGCTGCAAGCTTAGTTTGCAATTTATGTGCAAGTGGTTTTGTATTTATTGATCTGGATCGAGTGCAGGTCCTATAGGAGAAATATGACAGATTTCATCTGTCTGACAGCCAAGACTAATTGTATTTTCAGTCTAAAATGACCAAAGACAAAAGTGCACATGTCGAGAGTCTTCACTCTGGTGCCATATGGAGTATTAGATACAGGACTGTGGTCACTGTAAGTGTTCATTTTAATAACTAGACACAGGCTGCATCCTGAACAGCTAAAGCAAGAGAGGTGAGAGTTTTTAATTCAAATCTGAATTAATAGACCATCTCATTCTGCCTGAATGTGGGTGGGCCTTTTTAAAGACTGCCTTTTATAGACATGATTGGAGGGAATGTAAAAGATGTGTCATATATTATTGATTCATCTGGACCATGAAACTTCCAAGCCACAAGTCAAATACTTCCCGCAATGGTTGTCGCTAAAATTATAGCCAATACTTCTGGGAAGGCCTGCATCTTAAAAATCAAAAACATCTATTTCTTTCTCTCTTTCTCTCTTGATACTCCTGTGTCCCTCTTTCACTCTAGGGACCTTTGTGATTAAATCAGGCCCCACCCAGATAATCTAGGATTGTCTCCCCATCTCAAGATTCTTAGCCTTAATCACTTCTACAAAGTTCCTTTTGCCATGTAAGGTAACATATTCAGTTTTCAGGGATTAGCATGTAGAAATTTAGGGTTGTAGGGGTGCATTCTTCCACCTACTGTACCTACCTTGCCAGTCTTATTTCATAAAATTATCTCCTACTTTTCTATCTGTTCCAGCCCCACTGATGTTCTTATAAATCCTCAAATAAACCACAGTTACCTCTGCAACAGGACCTTTGTATATACTAGTCCCTCTGACTTCACTTAATTTACTCTTAACCATCTTACAAATCAAATACCCTCATAGTATCATAGTTTTTCCTTATTACACATCATAGTTTTCAGTTGTACACATATTTTTTGATCACTTGATTAATGTCTCTTTCCCTACCAGACTATAAGCTCCATGAGGATAGAGATCATTTCTGATTTTGTTCACTTTTGTTCCAGGGCCTAGAAGAGAGAGCACATAGTAAGCATTTGATTAATCTTTGTCAAATGACTAATTCATACCAGTAAGTGATAGTCCTCAGCTGTCATGGATATTAGCAGTAATTGATATACACACACCTGGATTACAGAAAATACAGACATAGTCGGGCACAGTGGCTCATGCCTGTAATCCCAGGTCTTTGGGATGCCAAGGTGGGCAAACACCAGATCAGGAGTTTGAGACCAGCCTCACCAACATGGTAAAACCCCGTCCCTACTAAAAATACAAAAAATTATCCGGGTGTGGTGGCAGGCACCTGTAATCTCAGCTACTTGGGAGGCTGAGGCAGGAGAATTGCTTGAACCCGGGAGGTGGAGCTTGCAGTGAGCCGAGGTCACACCACTGCACTCCAGCCTGGACAACAGTGCAAGACTCCTCAAAAAAAAAAAAAAAAAAAAAAAAGAAAGAAAGAAAGAGAAAATATAGACATAACCCATGATCTGCTCAATCTCATCTAATCTTCATAACAAATTTTTTGGTTGGCTACTGTCATAATCCCCACTTTATAAAGTAAAAACTGAAGAGAGGAAAGCTTAAAGAACTTTCCAAGAGGACCTATCTGGTAGGTAACTGAATCAGAATTCTATCTCAAGTGGGTTTGCTTCCAAAGACCACACTGATGCCCTGGGATTATTTTCATATGAGCATGTGGGTGTCTGGGACAATAGAACAAACCTAGCTGAAGTACATGGGTGAGGAGACTATACCCATGCACATGCAAACACATTTCCTAATCCCTCTGTCCACTGTGTGGGAAATTTGGAGAACATTCATAAAGACCAATAAACTGAGTCAGGTATGTCAAAGAAAGTTCTGTGAACATGACTAGGGTGATCCCTCCTAGCCCTCACCACTAGGTAGTGGAGTGGGGAAGGAGAGAACTTTGAAAGATGCAGGTATGCATAAGGCTGGCCAGAACCTTCGTTACTGCCCAAGAAGGTAAACTGTAAACCCCAGGAAAGATGAAAGAAGAAGTTAGGTCATAAAACTGATCCCTGCTGGCCTCGCCTCAAGAAGAGAAGAAAACCTGGCCAAGGGCAGGACCTTACTAGAGACCATCTGCTCCATAAGAATTTGCACTTGTGGGTTAATCACCCCTCACCCCTGCAACCAAGGTGCAGAAGAGTTAGTGAGGGCAGTCTTGTGGGACTGAGCCAAACCTGTGGGGCCTGTGCTCACTCCAGGAGTTAGCATCAGAATTGAACTGAATTCTTAGATACCCAGCTAGTATCTGAGAAGTGTAGAATCGCTTGGTGTCAGAAAAGACGGCACATATTTGGTGTCGGAGAAGATCAGAGAGATGGGTAAAAAAATTAGAGATGAAAGGCAGTAACATTCTAGGCTAGGAGAATTTGGGTCCACACACGCAACAGGAAGTATTGCCTTCAAATTATCCTGCTGATGAGGTTGGCAAGGTAGGTCCTTGAATGCCAGCTCAGGAATTTGGGTATATTCCTATAGTTTATTTAGCTATTATAGATTTGGGAGCATGAAATAGCTCAGAAATTTTTCTCTTATCACAAAGGAAACTTCTACCTTGAGCAAAGAAGCAGCAGTAGCAAATGTATAAAATATATTTACACATCAAGTAAGAAACCAATTGTTTGCTTTTTAACATCAGTATCATTAATTAGCATTAGTACTGTTTATAACTTACATTTAACTTTATTGAAGTTTTACTAGATAGCCAAAGTTAGTCAACACTCTCATGGTGGAGTCAAGCATGACTTTAACAAACAATTTTAAATTAAAGCACAAAAATTCAAAGATAGTTCATGAATATGATAGCTTTTCTTTCCAGCACTATTGGCTGGTTTTAGCCATATCAATTTTCAAAGAAATGAATACTACCTAGGACACTCCCTTGTATCTGGGATTACTGTCAACTCAATTGAAACAAATTCTAAGTTCTGCTTCTAGTGCTTCTTTTTGCAGGTTTAAAAGATGCATTTTGGAGTTTTGCACTGTTGGACATCCAATTTACGTCGTTGTAAGGAGCTGCTAAGCAGTTTATCTTCTATCCATTTTAACGATCAAAACTGAATTCCAATGAAAGCCTTGTACTGTTAGTATTGTACTATTCTATACTGCCTGTTGACCTGGGAAAAATGGCCCAAATTTAGTGCCAGCTTTATTAAATGCATTGTAAACAAACTACTATGTATAAAGCCCTACAAATCAAGTCAGTCTTTAGGGCAAAAAATTGATTAAATGTAAGACCTGACACCAGCCTGCCTAAGCAGGAGTATACTGCAAAAGGTTCAAAACATCAGAGTAAACAAGTAAGAAAGGCCTCTCCTCAAACAGATGCATGAATCTAAGCCACACTAAACAAGGACTTTGACACTGTGTGAATTCAAAATTAATTTGTTTTATTATTCCCTCGCCACAAAAATCTAATTTCTTTTTAAAGTTTCTAAAAGAAGCAAGGTTGTTGGTGGTGGTTGCCATGAACATTCAACGAATGATTCATTCTTGTTCAAGTGGAACCCATGGGAAATGTTGCCAATAACTTGGTTTATTTCTTATCTTCAGTTCTCAGCAGACAACGTATTTGTCTATATTTGTATGAAGTCATAAATTTTTCAGTTAGTGTACAAATAATAACACAATGTGATTCCATTTGGTCTCAGTCCTCAGGGCTTTGGCAGAGATGAAAACTCCATCATCTTGATCAACAGTGTGGACTATGATTTCTACAGCCTGCTGGGAAGTCCTGGAAGAGGGTAGAGGAAGGGTGATCTGCACAGTTGTAAACCCTTAGATGCATCACCAAAGGAGCAGATAGCATCTAGCCAGATAACTCCAATTGACCTTCCACATTTCGGGACTACTGCAGGGAACTGGGATGTTCAGCTGCATTCACCTGTGTTGCTCTGTGGGGCAGTGTGAAGAAGGGCAACATTCCCATACGTCTGAATCTCTCTTTCTCTTTTTAACCTTGGGCAAATCTCTTCACCCATATGTAAAAATGAGGAAATACCCTTCAGGATTATTCTGAGGTGTAATTAAAATACTATAGGAAAAATGCCTAGCATAGCACTGAATATTGTTGGTCCTCAGCAAATGTCATCTCGCAATCTCCCTTAATTTACATGATAACCATGAAAAGGATATCATGGAAAGGTGATTTTCCACACTCTCCCCATTACAAGTACAAAAATTACAATCACATTTAATAGGCCCTGGGCCCAACCCTGATTTTGACATAAATTCAATCCCTATTAAGGACATAACGAGTAGTCCACAAAAAGATGTATCTGAACTACACTCCCTGATCTCTAGTCAAACCTTTTTCCCAGCATTACACCAGCCTCTATGTCATTGGGATCCAGTAACTAAGTGGCCAGAAAATATTCTCTATTCTAGGACCTCCCAAAGAATAAAAACTGGACTCTATTAATAATCATGCAATAGAGCCAGCCATGAATTAATATGATTCCATCAAGAGCCTTGCAAACTCTCCTTTCTGTCAGGTAGCAGTTAGAAAGTGCTCAAAGAGGCATTATTCTTTTCAGGTTCCGAACGTCTCCTGTAGAAACCCAATGCCCCAAAGCCCCAGCTCTGCCCCCAGCCCACCTCACTGTAGCCTTTTATCTGATACACTAAGAGACCAACACTTGCTCATCCCACATAAAGCAATATTGCCTGCTTTTTCTTCTATTCTAAGGCTCGGAAGAAGCATACCTTCTGCAACCATCCTAAACTCCTAGCTCCAGACACTTCCCTGCTCTCCAGGCAAACTTTTTTCCCAGCATTACATCTATTTCAGTATTTTTTCCCATCTCAAATAAGAAAAGCATTCACTCTGAGGCACACTTTTGAAGCAATAAACACTCACTTCTTTGTGGAAAAATAGGCAATTTTCAAGTAACCTTTGGAAGCATCTAAATAACCCACACATATTTATGGCTGAGTGACTCTATGGATTGAAGAAACTTTAAGCCTGTGTTTGCAAAGATTTCCATTAACATCTTTGAGCAACCTCTCATCTCATTTTGAAACAAATGGCTCACTCAACAGAAGAGAATCTGGTTTGTTTGTTGTGCGTTCTTTTCCTCTTCCCCCAGCTTGGCTCCCTAAGCAGAGATTTGATGTGTGCATGAAACACTCATAGAAGCTCAAATGGCGAATCTTCACCCAGAGGTCGCTAGGTCCTGGGGGTGAAAGCAGAAGCCTCTGCCGGTGTCCAGGGTCAGCCTTTTTCTCTCATTTTTAACTGAACCTCCATTTCACCTCACCCCCACTCCTTCCTTCTTGCAAGAATAATTCCCCAAGGAAAAGGAAAAAGGCTCTCATCTTCCTACCACCCCCACACTGCAGCAGGAATACGCTGTTTTTAAAGGGTTTGTTCTCAGAAGAAAATGCCATAAGCTATATTTATCTCTAATCCATTTCTCTCTCTACTCCAAGATTAAGGAATTAATGACTGCTACAGCTGCTGTCCTTAGCACATTAATTACTGTAAATTTTCTGCAGCCTCAAAAAAAAAAATTGACTCACTGACAACGGTGAGAGGGCAAGGATGTACACAAAACATTAGGTACCTAACCTAAATAATAAATCAGTGTAGCATCAGCCCGAGGAGAGATATACAAGCTTGTGCACTGAGTTTCCACCCACAGGCTTAAGCACAGAGGAAGCAGTGGGGCCAGGTGAGTGGGTGAGAGAGGGGAAAAATACATTGTATATACACATCACTTTCCTCAAGGCCCAGAACAGTTCAAATATTAAGGAAAATTACTCTCAGAGTAGTTCATAAAAGCCTGCATCATTGCAAGCCCTTTTAGTTCAATATGTTGGCTGTTATTACATTTCCTAAGATCCTTGCAGATGGAACATGGTGAATAAAGGCATTTACAATGACTTGTCCACCCTGGTTTCCTTGCACCCCACACTCTAGGTACACCCAGTTCCCATTCCAGGAGCCCACACCTTGCCCTCCTCAAAATCCTTTCATATTCCATTTTCTCTCTGTGATGCATCTTCCCCTTTTCTGCTCTTTCTCCATCCAACAGTTTCACTAATTCTTAGCCCCAACTCAATGTCCCCTCCTCCTGGAAACTGCTTGAGCTCCCCTAGTTCTTCCTGCATGCTTCCATGGAACTCACATCTTTGTCCCCCAGTGTCACAGTCCCAAAGCTGTGAGCATCCTGACGGCTGGGTTCCTGTAATTTTTACAAACTCCTTGCTGCTCCTCTCTTCAGGTGTCGCCATCCCCTCACCCTACCCCAGCATCTTCCCTTTTCCTTCACAGCCATACTTCCCTTCAAGGTCCTGGCTTCCTCCTCTCCCTTCATTCCTTAACCACCTTTACCCCCATTACTCCAATACAGCTGATCTCTCTAATCCCTGGGGCACACTTTAAACCTATCTTCACGAAAATACCCTAAATTGGAAGCTGTTTTGACCCTTACCCTCATCTCTAAGCAATGATCAAGCTGTGGCAGCTCCAGATTCCACACAGCTGGAGCCCATCCACTTCTCTCCACCCACAATGCCACTCCCCAATTCAGAAATCCATCACTTCTCACCCAGCTAGCTGCAATGCCCTCCCAACTGGTCTTCCTGCTTCCAACCTAGTCTCTCTTTACTGCAGCCAAGGTGATCCTTCTTAAAAGCAAATCACATTAAAGTCCTCCTTTTAATATCTTTCCATATTTCCCCCTCTCTCCTGAGATAAATTTCCAATTCCTTAACAAGATTCATAAGGCCCTTCACTGTCTCTCTCTCTCCAGTCTCAACAATTGAAACTCTCATTGTCTCTGCCAGCATTCTGAACTTCTCAGGTTTTCTTGAGAGCATCCTGCTTCCTCTCATCACCAGACTTATGCCTATGCTCTTCCCTAATTCTTCTCCAGTTCCCTTAGGCCAGCTAACTCTTCCCTGTCCTTCACTCGCCATCTTAGATATTATCTCCTCCAGGAATCCTTCTCTGCCTGCCCCAGTCCTGACTAGATGTCCCCCTTATCCTCCTGTAGCACCCGGTACCTTCCCCATCACAGCACTTAACACAACTTAGTAACTGCCTGTTTTCTGCTTGGTATTCTACTTTCTCTGCAAAGAGTAGAGATGCCTGCAAGCCAGACCAAGCAGAGAGAGATTTCTTGTAAGGATGCAGAGGGCCTCACAGGTACATGAGAAAATGAGCTTCATAGGAGCAGGAACATAAAAGCCATCAGAAATGAAGGCCCTTCTTTCCATCTCCCCCCTCAGAGACCTAAGGTCACAGCATCATTGTGCCTGCATGCACATCACTCCATCCTTCTCTCTCTCCCTCTGTCTCTCTCTCTACCAGATTTCCCTACTTCTGCTTAGTCCACAGGCTATCCCAGCCTCCATTACATTACCCAGCTCTCGAGGTCACCTTTTATCTTTTGCCTCTGGTGCAAACAGGTACAACGTCTCAGCTTCCCGATTCCGAGTTCCTGAAGGATGAGTTTGCCTGGTCCCTCTCATCTCGTGGTGCAGCGCCACTTGTGTCTTGTTTCCTGGCCAGCCTAAGGATGGCTGCCTTGACTCAGGTCTAATCAGCTTTACACAAGAAAGGTGGGGTTTTGGTACAGAACACAGCTGTGCTCACTGATATGGTTTGGCTGTGTCCCCACCTGAATTTATCTCGAATTGTAATCTGAATTGTAATCCCCACGTGTCAGGGGAGGGACCTGGTGGGATGTGATTGGATCATGGGGGCGGTTTCCTCCATGCTGTTCTTGTTTCTTGTGATAGTGAGTGAGTTCTCATGAGATCTGATGGTTTTATAAGTGGTGGTTTCACTCTCCCCCTCCCTCTCTACCTGCCACCTACCACCATGTAAGATGTGCCTGTTTCCCCTTCCACCATGATTGTAAGTTTCCCGAGGCCTTCCCAGCTATGTGGAACAGAGTCAATTAAACCTCTTTTATTTATAAATTACCCATTCTCAGGTAGTTCTTTATAGTAGTGTGAAAACAGACTAATAAACACACTTAGCAGAGATTTGGGGTACAGCCATAAACAATAGGAGCCTCTGAGACACTGGGAGACACTGCAGCACTAAATCTCCTGGCGGGTAACCAAGCTTTTTATTGTTAACGTACTATTGCCTAGCAAAAAGTCAGGCACAGGGAAATGTGCTGAGCAATGGCTGAGCCAACATTTATCAGAACTCTCTATTCTAGAAGACCAATTTGGAGATCTTTTTTTCAGTCAGACTAGGCAGGGTAAGCAAGTTCTTGATCCCCATACAACAAGAAGATGGCTGATTTTTTCTTAAAGAGAGTTGCCCAGATAATAAATGTTTTCTGACTTTTCACTTCACTTAGAGTCAAACCTACCACTTAGCTGATAACAGCTCCTAGCTGCTTTAACCAAAACAGCAATAATCTTTTGTAGCTTCAGCCTGCTTGTTTGACCTCTCCTTAAAATAATTGCTGAACTGGGCTTTAAAAGTCTAGAAGGAAATCAGATAAAAAGTATAAACAGGATTAATGTAATATTTTACATCAATGCAATAATAACTGCCTCAAGATCCTGCCCAATTTGGAGTTCACCTCTAGACTCAGCAGATCCATAAGCCACAGAGTCCACAGGAAACCAAGCATAGTTTCTGACTTAGGGCAGGTATGAAAGGCTCTATCTTAAGTCAGATCTTTTTAGTGCCAATCCAGGTTTTCTCTACTCATTATGATTTGAGATCTCTCTCTCTCTTTCCCTCCCTCTCTCTTTCCCCAGTATTTGTCTTTCAGTATTCAAGACCAGCCATCTATTTTATTTCCAAAACTTGTTTGCAACTAAAGAAGAAAGTCTTTATGAATGGATATACTCATTTGTAAATAATAATAATAATACTTAGAGGTCTGTTGACCTACAAAAGACTAAACATAGAGTTCACAGGCACTAAAAGTGAGACTACCGTGCTCCAGTGTTGGTCAGTTCTCACCAACCAGCCATGCTCCCTTTGTCTTTAAGGCCCTGACATTGAAGACTGAAGAATATCAGATTACTCCTCAGACTAGCATCAGCATCACTCAAAGAACTTGAAAATGCGTATTTCTGGAGGCTACCTCACTGACTGAAACAGAATCTCCAAGAGTGAGGAAAGGCTGGAGTGCAGTGGCATGATCTCAGCTCACTGCAACCTCAACCTCCTGGGCTCAGGTGATCCTTCCACCTCAGTCTCTCAGGTAGCTGGGACTGCAGGCACATGCCACCATGCCCAGCTAATTTTTGGTAATTTTTGTAGAGAAGGGGTTTTGCCATGTTTCCCAGGCTGATCTCGAACTCCTGGGCTCAAGCCACCAGGAAATAAATTTTTAATGAGCACTTGGATGATGTTTATCATCTTACAAGTTTGAAAACACTGACCTAAATTATCTCAGTTGGCTCTTCCCAAAGCATGTTTCATTAATGAGAGGTTCTCACCCTGGCTGTACAGTGCAGTAACTTAGGAAGCTTCTTACACAAGCCAATGCCCACCACACCACCATTTTAATTCAAATCTGCAGCCATAAATGACAGCCACTGGTGCAACACCAGCTCTGCAAGATGCCCCATGAAAAACCAAGGGTTCTCAAGTAGAGTAAGTTTAGAAGGTGCTGGTCTTTAAGCCCCTCTTTTTGATTTGCAGTAGAAATGGTCAAAGTAAAGACTCTGGAAGTCCTACAGCAAAAATCAAATGTAATTTTATTTATATTTGTTTAAATGTACTTAAATTTGGCCAGTGGTGGCTCATGCCTATAATCCCCGCACTTTGGGAGGCTAAGGTGGGTGGACCACGAAGTCAGGAGTTCGAGACCAGCCTGGCCAATATTGTGAAACCCTGTCTCTACTAAAAAATACAAAAATTAGCCAGGAGTGGTGGCACACACCTGTAGTCCCAGCTACTTGAGAGGCTGAGGCAGGAGAATCACTGCAACCTGGGAGGCAGAGGTTGCAGTGAACCAAGATCGCACCACTGCACTCCAGCCTGAGTGACAGAGCGAGACTCCATCTCAAAAAAAAAAAAAAGATATGTGTATATATATATATACACACACACATACACATACACACACACACACACACTTAAATTTGTGCTCCAAATTTAATTGCCTGCAAAGAGAACTTGTTTTGTCATCTTGCTTGTTTGGTGGCTAGATGGTTGCTTTTTACATAATATGAATGAGAATCCTGTATAGTAGGAATGTACTTAAATAAAGCCTGTTGCCCTGTTTTCTGAGTGAAGAACTAGCCTAGATGTTCCAATTTAGTTTGCATGGCAACTCCTGTATTCTGCTTCCATTTAGCTCCTCATTTCTGTTTCTATTTACAGTTTACTGTTTATTTCATTTCTATCTCTGGATTTTGTATTGGCACTGACTCACTAAACTTGATTGTAGGTTCTCCCTTGAGGAAATTGACAAAGACAAACCTTTTTTACCCCTTTCCTTTCATTCATCCTGATTTAGGGCAGCCTGAAAGAACTAACCCTGCCCAAATGCAATGCTCTATCTTTAAGTTTTATGTAGATATATCATATTCACAGATTTTTTTATTATACTTTAAGTTTTAGGGTACATGTGCACAATGTGCAGGTTAGTTACATATGTATACATGTGACATGCTGGTGTGCTGCACCCATTAACTCGTCATTTAGCATTAGGTATATCACCTAAAGCTATCCCTGCCCCCTCCTCCCACCCCATAACAGTCCCCGAAGTGAGATGTTCCCCTTCCTGTGTCCATGTGTTCTCATTGTTCAATTCCCACCTATGAGTGAGAATATGCGGTGTTTGGTTTTTTGTTCTTGGGATAGTTTACTGAGAATGATGATTTCCAATTTCATCCATGTCCCTACAAAGGACATGAACTCATCATTTTTTATGACTGCATAATATTCCATGGTGTGTATGTGCCACATTTTCTTAATCCAGTCTATCATTGTTGGACATTTGGGTTGGTTCCAAGTCTTTGCTATTGTGAATAGTGCCGCAATAAACATACGTGTGCATGTGTCTTTATAGCAGCATGATTTATAGTCCTTTGGGTATATACCCAGTAATGGGATGGCTGGGTCAAATGGTATTTCTAGTTCTAGATCCTTGAGGAATCACCACACTGACTTCCACAAGGGTTGAACTAGTTTACAGTCCCACCAACAGTGTAAAAGTGTTCCTATTTCTCCACATCCTCTCCAGCACCTGTTGTTTCCTGACTTTTGAATGATTGCCATTCTAACTGGTGTGCGATGGTATCTCATTGTGGTTTTGATTTGCATTTCTCTGATAGCCAGTGATGGTGAACATTTTTTCATGTGTTTTTTGGCTGCATAAATGTCTTCTTTTGAGAAGTGTCTGTTCATGTCCTTCACCCACTTTTTGATGGGGTTGTTTGTTTTTTTCTTGTAAATTTGTTTGAGTTCTTTGTAGATTCTGGATATCAGCCCTTTGTCAGATGATTAGGTTGCAAAAATTTTCTCCCATTTTGTAGGTTGCCTGTTCACTCTGATGGTAGTTTCTTTTGCTGTGCAGAAGCTCTTGAGTTTAATTACATCCCATTTGTCAATTTTGGCTTTTGTTGCCATTGCTTTTGGTGTTTTAGACATGAAGTCCTTGCCCATGCCTATGTCCAGAATGGTAATACCTAGGTTTTCTTCTAGGGTTTTTATGGTTTTAGGTCTAACGTTTAAGTCTTTAATCCATCTTGAATTAATTTTTGTATAAGGTGTAAGGAAGGGATCCAGTTTCAGCTTTCTACATATGGCTAGCCAGTTTTCCCAGCACCATTTATTAAATAGGGAATCCTTTCCCCATTGCTTGTTTTTGTCAGGTTTGTCAAAGATCAGATAGTTGTAGATACGCGGCGTTATTTCTGAGGGCTCTGTTCTGTTCCATTGATCTATATCTCTGTTTTGGTACCAGTACCATGCTGTTTTGGTTACTGTAGCCTTGTAGTATAGTTTGAAGTCAGGTAGCGTGATGCCTCCAGCTTTGTTCTTTTGGCTTAGGATTGACTTGGCGATGCAGGCTCTTTTTTGGTTCCATATGAACTTTAAAGTAATTTTTTCCAATTCTGTGAAGAAAGTCATTGGTAGCTTGATGGGGATGGCATTGAATCTATCAATTACCTTGGGCAGTATGGCCATTTTCATGATATTGATTCTTCCTACCCATGAGCATGGAATGTTCTTCCATTTGTCTAAATCCTCTTTTATTTCATTGAGCAGTGGTTTGTAGTTCTCCTTGAAGAGGTCCTTCAGGTCCCTTGTAAGTTGGATTCCTAGGTATTTTATTCTCTTTGAAGCAATTGTGAATGGGAGTTCACTCATGATTTGGCTCTCTGTTTGTCTCTTATTGGTGTATAAGAATGCTTATGATTTTTGTACATTGATTTTGTATTCTGAGACTTTGCTGAAGTTGCTTATCAGCTTAAGGAGATTTGGGGCTGAGACAATGGGGTTTTCTAGATATACAATCATGTCATCTGCAAACAAGGACAATTTGACTTCCTCTTTTCCTAATTGAATACCCTTTATTTCCTTCTCCTGCCTAATTGCCCTGGCCAGAACTTCCAACACTATGTTGAATAGGAGTGGTGAGAGAGGGCATCCCTGTCTCGTGCCAGTTTTCAAAGGGAATGCTTCTAGTTTTTGCCCACTCAGTATCATATTGGCTGTGGGTTTGTCATAGATAGCTCTTATTATTTTGAGATACATCCCATCAATATCTAATTTATTGAGAGCTTTTAGCATGAAGGGTTGTTGAATTTTGTCAAAGGCCTTTTCTGCATCTATTGAGATAATCATGTGGTTTTTGTCTTTGGTTCTGTTTATATGCTGGATTACATTTATTGATTTGCGTATATTGAACCAGCCTTGCATCCCAGGGATGAAGCCCACTTGATCATGGTGGATAAGCTTTTCGATGTGCTGCTGGATTCGGTTTGCCAGTATTTTATTGAGGATTTTTGCATCAATGTTCATCAAGGATATTGGTCTAAAATTCTCTTTTTTGGTTGTGTCTCTGCCCGGCTATGGTATCAGGATGATGCTGGCCTCATAAAATGAGTTAGGGAGGATTCCTTCTTTTTCTGTTTATTGGAATAGTTTCAGAAGGAATGGTACCAGTTCCTCCTTGTACCTCTGGTAGAATTCGGCTGTGAATCCATCTGGTCCTGGACTCTTTTTGGTTGGTAAGCTATTGATTATTGCCACAATTTCAGATCCTGTTATTGGTCTATTCAGAGATTCAGCTTCTTCCTTGTTTAGTCTTGGGAGGGTGTATGTGTCGAGGAATTTATCCCTTTCTTCTAGATTTTCTAGTTTATTTGCGTAGAGGTGTTTGTAGTATTCTCTGATGGTGGTTTGTATTTCTGTGGGATCGGTGGTGATATCCCCTTTATCATTTTTTATTGTGTCTATTTGATTCTTCTCTCTTTTCTTCTTTATTAGTCTTGCTAGCAGTCTATCAATTTTGTTGATCCTTTCAAAAAACCAGCTCCTGGATTCATTAATTTTTTGAAGGGTTTTTTGTGTCTCTATTTCCTTCAGTTGTGCTCTGATTTTAGTTATTTCTTGCCTTCTGCTAGCTTTTGAATGTGTTTGCTCTTGCTTTTCTAGTTCTTTTAATTGTGATGTTAGTGTGTCAATTTTGGATCTTTCCTGCTTTCTCTTGTGGGCATTTAGTGCTATAAATTTCCCTCTACACACTGCTTTGGATGTGTCCCAGAGATTCTGGTATGTTGCGTCTTTGTTCTCGTTGGTTTCAAAGAACATCTTTATTTCTGCCTTCATTTCATTATGTACCCAGTAGTCACTCAGGACCAGGTTGTTCAGTTTCCATGTAGTTGAGCGGTTTTGAGTGAGTTTCTTAATCCTGAGTTCTAGTTTGATTGCACTGTGGTCTGAGAGACAGTTTGTTATAATTTCTGATCTTTTACATTTGCTGAGGAGAGCTTTACTTCCAACTATGTGGTCAATTTTGGAATAGGTGTGGTGTGGTGCTGAAAAAAATGTATATTCTATTGATTTGGGGTGGAGAGTTCTGTAGATGTCTATTAGGTCCACTTGGTGCAGAGCTGAGTTCAATTCCTGGGTATCCTTGTTAACGTTCTGTCTTGTTGATCTGTCTAATGTTGACAGTGGGGTGTTAAAGTCTCCCATTATTATTGTGTGGGAGTCTAAGTCTCTTTGTAGGTCACTCAGGACTTGCTTTATGAATCTGGGTGCTCCTGTATTGGGTGCATATATATTTAGGATAGTTAGCTCTTCTTGTTGTATTGATCCCCTTACCATTATGTAATGGCCTTCTTTGTCTCTTTTGATCTTTGTTGGTTTAAATTCTGTTTTATCAGAGACTAGGATTGCAACCCCTGCCGTTTTTTGTTTTCCATTTGCTTGGTAGATCTTCCTCCATCCTTTTATTTTGAGCCTATCTGTGTCTCTGTATGTGAGAGGGGTTTCCTGAATACAGCACACTGATGGGTCTTGACTCTTTATCCAATTTGCCAGTCTGTGTCTTTTAATTGGAGCATTTAGTCCATTTACATTTAAAGTTAATATTGTTATGTGTGAATTTGATCCTGTCATTATGATGTTAGCTGGTTATTTTGCTCGTTAGTTGATGCAGTTTCTTCCTAGTCTTGATGGTCTTTACATTTTGGCATGATTTTGCAGTGGCTGGTACCGGTTGTTCCTTTCCATGTTTAGTGCTTCCTTCAGGAGCTCTTTTAGGGCAGGCCTGGTGGTGACAAAATCTCTTAGCATTTGCTTGTCTGTAAAGTATTTTATTTCTCCTTCACTTATGAAGCTTAGTTTGGCTGGATATGAAATTCTGGGTTGAAAATTCTTTTCTTTAAGAATGTTGAATATTGGCCCCCACTCTCTTCTGGCTTGTAGGGTTTCTGCCAAGAGATCCGCTGTTAGTCTGATGGGCTTCCCTTTGAGGGTAACCTGACCTTTCTCTCTGGCTGCCCTTAACATTTTTTCCTTCATTTCAACTTTGGTGAATCTGACAATTATGTGTCTTGGAGTTGCTCTTCTTGAGGAGTATCTTTGTGGCGTTCTCTGTATTTCCTGAATCTGAATGTTGGCCTGCCTTGCTAGATTGGGGAAGTTCTCCTGGATAATATCCTGCAGCGTGTTTTCCAACTTGGTTCCATTCTCCCCGTCACTTTCAGGTACACCAATCAGATGTAGATTTGGTCTTTTCACATAGTCCCATATTTCTTGGAGGCTTTGTTCATTTCTTTTTATTCTTTTTTCTCTAAACTTCCCTTCTCACTTCATTTCATTCATTTCATCTTCCATCACTGATACCCTTTCTTCCAGTTGATTGCATCGGCTACTGAGGCTTCTGCATTCTTCACGTAGTTCTCAAGCCTTGGCTTCCAGCTCCATCAGCTCCTTTAAGCATTTCTCTGTATTGGTTATTCTAGTTATACATTTGTCTAAATTTTTTTCAAAGTTTTCAACTTCTTTGCCATTGGTTTGAATTTCCTCCTGTAGCTCGGAGTAGTTTGATCATCTGAAGCCTTCTTCTCTCAACTCGTCAAAGTCATTCTCCATCCAGCTTTGTTCCGTTGCTGGTGAGGAGCTGCGTTCCTTTAGAGGAGGAGAGGCACTCTGCTTTTTAGAGTTTCCAGTTTTTCTGCTCTGTTTTTTCCCCATCTTTGTGGTTTTATCGACTTTTAGTCTTTGATGATGGTGATGTACAGATGGGTTTTTGGTGTGGATGTCCTTTCTGTTTGTTAGTTTTCCTTCTAACAGACAGGACCCTCAGCTGCAGGTCTGTTGGAATTTGCTAGAGGTCCATTCCAGACCCTGTTTGCCTGGGTACCAGCAGTGGTGGCTGCAGTACAGTGGATTTTTGTGAACCGCGAATGCTGCTGTCTGATCGTTCCTCTGGAAGTTTTGTCTCAGAGGAGTACCCGGCCGTGTGAGGTGTCAGTCTGCCCCTACTGGGGGGTGCCTCCCAGTTAGGCTGCTCAGGGGTCAGGGGTCAAGGACCCACTTGAGGAGGCAGTCTGCCCTTTCTCAGATCTCCAGCTGCATGCTGGGAGAACCACTGCTGTCTTCAAAGCTGTCAGACAGGGACATTTAAGTCTGCAGAGGTTACTGCTATCTTTTTGTTTGTCTGTGCCCTGCCCCAGAGGTGGAGCCTACAGAGGCAGGCAGGCCTCCTTGAGCTGTGGTGGGCTCCACCCAGTTGGAGCTTCCCGACTGCTTTGTTTACCTAAGCAAGCCTGGGCAATGGTGGGCGCCCCTCCCCCAGCCTCGCTGCCGCCTTGCAGTCTGATCTCAGACTGCTGTGCTAGCAATCAGCCAGACTCCATGGGCATAGGACCCTCCGAGCCAGGTGCGGGATATAATCTCCTGGTGCACCTTTTTTTAAGCCCGTCGGAAAAGGCAGTATTGGGGTGGGAGTGACCCGATTTTCCGGGTGCCGTCTGTCACCCCTTTCTTTGACTAGGAAACAGAACTCCCTGACCCCTTGAGCTTCCTGAGTGAGGCAATGCCTCACCCTGCTTCCGCTCACGCACGGTGCGCTGCACCCACTGTCCTGTGCATACTGTCTGGCACTCCCTAGTGAGATGAACCCGGTACCTCAGATGGAAATGCAGAAATCACCCATCTTCTGCGTCACTCAAGCTGGGAGCTGTAGACCGGAGCTGTTCCTATTGGGCCATCTTGGCTCCCGCCCTATTCACAGTTTTTAATACCATGATATCCAGGTTATCAACTCCAAACAAGAGCGGGTTCAAAAATGGGACTATAAAGACCATGCATACCCTGGAGCTGGTGCATGGTTGGGTCCCCACTGCAGGAACATTAACACAAGAGGGAGGGTCAGCCACAGTTACCATGCACACACACACTTCCCTAGTCTGGACAATTTCCTGAGGAAGAGCAAAAGTAAATCATTAAAATACCTGGAGAAAATAAAGTGGAAAATAATGGACTCTCAGAAAAAAAGAGAGAGAAATAAAAAGGAACTTTGAATTATTTGACATTGTTTCTTTTCCACTTACATAGTGGAAATCATCCTTCTGGTTGGCACTAACTCTATAGCAGGACTTCCCCCACAGCAGCACTGTTGACATGTTTGGCTGGATAATGACTTGTGGATGCTCCTATGCACTGTAGGATGTTTAGCAGCATCCTGCTTTCTACCTACCAGATATCAGTAGATACCTACCAGATATCACTACCTACCCCCACAACCACTGCCCACACAACTGTAGCCATCAAAAATGTCTCAGACACTGTCAAACATCCATTGGAGGCAAATGCCCCAGATTAAAAACCACTGCTCTAAGCACAATTTCTATACATAAAACATTATGAAACCAAGACTCAGTGAGAGAAATAAAAAAGTTAAATCACAAATCTTTTTTCTAGATAATTTAACTTTAATCATACAACAAAATATGGATAAATATTTTTCTAAGTTTCCTCAAGGTTTGTATTTCCTATAACAATGTTAATCATACTCTTTTTTAACTCTCCAGTTAATTAGGGTAGAGGGATGGATGGTAGTGTTTATGTAGAAAGGCAAATTTCTAAGGTGAACCTAGAATTTTCTTTTTAAATACCAAGAAAGTTGGGGAATTATGATTTTGCTATATGAAAGTTTAAAATATCGCATGTTAATTAAAAATAGCCCCAATAAAAAGGGAAATAAGAGGAAAATTCAAAATAAATGTAACAAAGATTAATGTTCAAGATGTGAAGAATCTACCAAATTAATTCTGTAAAAAAAAAAAAAAGAAAAGCACTGAGATTGCAATAGATAAGTGGCCAAAGACACACACAAATAATTCACAAAAGGGAACACTCAACAAGCAAACAATAATGAGCACTAGAAAATTGTTAGCCTCACTAGAAATCAAACTAAATTAAACACAATTTTTGCCTATAAAATTAGTCTCTTTTTAATTAAGGAGATTCTGCACTGATAAATGTGAGATGAAAAAGACACTCATATGCTGATAAGTTTTTAAAATGAATTTGGCAAAATTATGAGCCTTAAAAATGTTCACTTTGCATAATCTATTCTAAGAAATTAATCCTAATTACTGGAAAAGCTCAAAGATGCTCATTATAGCATAATCTAAGAAAATGAAAAATTGAATATCACCTGGATTCCCAATAAATAATTTATGTTGGAGAGGTTACATTGTAGCAATTAAATGTAGTATTATGAAGCCATTAAAAAGTTGCTTTAAAAAGCAGGTACTCAAAATCATATATTGAAGGGGGCTAGATAGTTACCAACTGAAAGGCTGACCCTAGTTACCTTTGAGTAGCTGTAATATGGGAAAAAATTTTCACTCCTTCTATTTTATATTTCTGAATTTTTTGTAATGAGTGTGTATTACTTCTACAATGGAAAAAGTAAACTCCATAGAAAAATCATTCACTTTTTTTAAAGTGCATCGCTAAATAGTGAGGCATTAAAATGAGTTGGCTTCTCAGTCATGTTTTCTCCAGATTGAGCTATTTTGAAAACATTCTCATCATTTAAAAGATGATTGAAGCCAAGGAAACCTAATCTGTTCTAATTTCAGGGTCATCAACCTCAGCCACATAAACAACCAGGGGAAGATGGATTCTGGAATACACTTAAGGAAGCTTTAAGACATGATTGTTCTCCCTTCCCTAGGCACATTTTTTTAACTGAATATGTGAAAGACGTTCTTTTCTACATAGCAACAGGAAATCACAAACAGGGAAAAGTAACATCAAGTCCACTCATTTACCTAGATAACTTTAAAAGTAAATAATGAATACTCAGCATCTGCCTTTCCTCATTATTAAAAGTCTGATCAATAATATTTATTGAGTATTCCTCTGTTCCCTTTATCATACCAATCCATGAAACATGAGAAAAAACAAAAGACATGAAAAGATCTCAATTCTGAAATCAATCAAATAATGAGGAAGTATAAAAAGATAGATTAGATAGAGAATCATTATTTCCTAATAATTCAAGATAAAAATTCACAGAGTTTAGGAACTGGAAGTTACTTTAAATTCAACTAGTCCTACTTCATTTTGTATAGGCTTTCATATCAAAATAAAGAGGAATGCCATAAGAGGTCATTGTACATGGATGTCAAGGCAAGCTCTAATAGTGGTGAGATCCTTAGAATCAGAGTCTTAGATTAAATTAGGGGATTAAATTAAATTAAGCAACTAAAATGGTAGTATAGTACCTTTAGTCATTGAAAGTAGGATTCCTCTCTACATCCTGAAGGAAGGTGGTCACCCTGATGCCATCACTCAGGTTCTTCTAGGCAGGCCACCCCCTTAAGAATGATCACTGATGCCTTCATCTCTATCATATTCCAGGATCATCTAAATTTTGCCTGAAAAATACCTCTTGTCCATCTCACCCTTTCAATTTCCATCAATCTAGATAGAAATAGTAAGAAAATCATGGCATTAATTGAGTCTGAAAAGGAGCTGGGCTAAGATGGTGGCAAGGAGAACAAAGAGGATGGGTGGAGATGAGATATACCTAAAAAAAAAAAAAAAAAAAGGAAAGGCAGGAGTTGATGACTGACTAGATATAAACATGATGCCCATGTTTTCTGAACCAAAAAAAAAGTGGGATACATGGCCTGACAATCATGAAGGTACTTCTCAGTTCAATGGGGCAGGATATTTGCCCTCAGGACCAACTCAGAAAATCCATTTAGAGGGATTTTTTTTTAAGTGAGCATGACCAGAAGTTATAGAATGGGAGTCAGGATCAAAGAGTGGGGAGAGCCAGGCAATAGGTAGAAAAGGAAGCACTCTTTAAGCTTCAAGTACTACGTTATTTTCTTTTTCTATTCAAGCATGTTCTCTTCTGCTGGAGAATGCTTTGTTAAACTGATCTGAGGTCGTTTCCATCCTCATGAGAAATCTGATGCAGTATTTCATCCTAAACATTATAAAGCTTGGCATTAAAAGCTTCCCCAAGTCTATTTTCCCCTGGAGTCAGGTACCGTTTGTCATTTGCTCACACATTCCTTCTGGCAGACTGCTTTACGATGATTCCCATGGGCAGCTATGGGGCTGGAGAGCATCCTTCACGCATGACTTCCCACTGAGTCCAGAGGCCGATGGGCACAAGTCAAAAACCAACTTACCCCGTTTATTGATGAATTCTCCCATTTGGGACACATGTGTGTTGTCTTCTCTTCATATTGTTCACCTGGGTTTATAATGTGCCACCAAAACTCAGAAAAACAAAATTTGAAACCTGAGAATAAATTTTATGTTAGAGTGTTCATCTCTATGAATCCAAATATTTATTGTTCTTTTGGGGAGCTTGCTCAAGCCTGTGCTCCAGAAAGCCAGGAAGTAGTCAGTATATTCTCAGAGTGAAGACAGAAGGATTGTGAAAAAGGGATATGAGCAGTATTTAACCATAAATATGGTGAACACATTTTCTGAAACAAACAAAAAAATGTGATTTATGGTCTGAAAAACATTTTACTAGTCAATAAAATGGAGGCCAGGAGAAAAATATCTTTGAAAGTAGGGCTGAAAAATCCAAGACATTGGTCTCTATAGCTATAGAGACACATAGAGAACAGTCTATTTTTAAGTTTGATAAAAGAATGTTTTAAAATCCTAAGTTATTAAATTTAGAAGGAATAAGGGCAAAATAGGTAAATATCAGAATGTATATTTCATCTTACTAATTAAGTTGGCAAACTACCAACTGTCTGTTTTTGTAAATATGGTATGCGGTCTAGAAGAGGAATTTTTGGTCCATAACATAGCTCTCTAATAGACTTTTAACATGCACTCTAAAATGAGTATTGAATGTAAACCCTTTTGTGAGTTGTAGGAAGTGTCTAGAGTATATATTTTCTCACCTTGTGACAGGGAGGAATAAGAGTAGATTAGTATAGAGAGACCCTAAGAACAAAGCCCCTAAAATAGCAGTTTTATAGTCTTGTGGTCTTGACGATGGTCTGTTTTACCCTGAGAATGAATGCCTAGAAGCCATTACAGTTAATGGGGATTGTGAAAATAGAAGCAAACAGATTTCTGAACACAACTTTTCTGCTCGTGTCTCTGTGAATATGACATGAAGTTTCTGGTATCTATTAATGTTATTGATCAAACAACAATGCTTTTATGTCTCCAAAATACAATTTATGCTTAACATTTTTCTTTTAAATAAAGATTTTCTTTACCTTATGGCTCCCCTATATGTAGCAGAAATTTTTTCTCACCCAAAGGGCAACCATGATGTGGAAAAGGCTCCCTCTCTGGGCAGCCAAAAGGGGATTCCTGAACCACTTTAGCAGGCTTTTGTGGTAGGTAAAAAACCATACCTGCATGACCTTTAACGTGTTTCTCTCTGAATGCTACCCCCAGGGGTGACGAGTTTTCCCTAAGGAGAGGGTAAACCCAGTAGTAGGGCTTCCACATCCACAGCCCTGGCGGACATCTAGAATTCCAGGGTCAGGGTTTGGGCACCATCTTCTTCCTGGACCAAACTGAGGGTTGAGCTGCTATTTCTCGTGGCCCAATAACGAGATGCAGATGAACTGGAGAGGAAGAGAGTTTTATTTTCTGCAACTGGTTACAGGGAGAAGGCTTGGACATTATCACCAAACCCATTCAAAATTACAAAGTTTTCCAGAGCTTATATATCTTCTAAGCTATATGCCTACGTGTAAGTGTGCATTCATCTGAAGACATAAGTGATTAACTTCTTTTAATCTATAACTAAGGTCTGAGTCATGAAGACCTTCCTCTGGAGCCTCAGTAAATTTACTTAATCTAAATGAGTCCAGATGCTGGACTCATTTAGATTATCATTTACCCTTATCTTCTCTCCTGCTAAATCACAGAGGTTTGAGGAGTTCCTCCAGACCCCCAGTAATCCTGTTTGTGGATGCCTGGTGAGTTTCTTCCATCCCATTGTAAAATTTGTTTAATCCTAAATTGTTCCTGTTAAGAATGTCTTCATTATTTTGTCATTCTTTAAGGCCCAGGAAAGGCCTAGGCAAAACTCTTGATGGGCTTTCATTACATCCTAGCCTTTGATTAAGGGCACTGGCTTTTAATATTTGACTTAACCACTCAGTCAGTACTGAAACAGTTGTTAGTGAGAACCGGCCTGCCACAATCTTAGTCTGTTTTGGCTGCTATCTCAAAATACCTGAGACTGGGTCATTTATAAGAAGAGTAATTTATTTCTCACAGTTCTGGAGGTTGGAAAGTCCAGGATCAAGGTGCCAACAGATCCCATGTCTGTGGACGGCTGCTCTCTGCCTCCAAGGTGGTGCCTTCTTGCTGCATCCTCACATTGCAGAAGACACAGAAGGGCAAAAGGCTTCAGCTAGTTCCTTCAAGCCTTTTTATAAGGGTACTAATCTCACTCATGAGTTGGAGCTGTCCTAAATGTCCACCTCTTAACACTATCACATGGGGTCTTAGGGTCCAACACAGGAATTATGAGATAACACACACATTCAAACCATAGCAGGTACAGAGTCTTGCACACTTCCCCACACACAATGATCTTATAATTTAAAAGAAATTAAAACAAACCCCTCACCTTACAGTGAGGAAATAAGAACAGATTGCAGACAGAGAGTAGCCCATTTTCAAACGGAGACTACGATACTTTCTGAAGACCAGATTCCTCAAACCTCCAGAAAAAAAAAAAACAAAAAACAAAAAAAAAGCCATATTTTCAAGATGCCAAAATGTTATGCAAGATTCTAAGGGATGAGGCTAATGTCACTCAGTACTGCAACCATCAGAGTTGTGTACACACACAGACAGCTTTGTGTTTTACTTGTTGAGTTCAAACAGTAGCAAATATAGCATATTCTGGAAACCTTGCCCCAGGACTTAGGTCTGTCTTTAAATACCACAAACATAAACATCAATCAGTATTTCCTTTCTGGAGGACACTTTAGTAACACCTTTCACAAGCCTTTGAAGTGTGTGTTTATAGTCTTGGACTCAGCAATTTCCCAACTAGGAATTACTCCTAAAAATTAAAAATCATGAATTTATGTAAAGATTTAGCTATAAGGATGTTCAATCTATATTTGTTTATAATAAGTAAAACTGGAAACAACCAAATGTCCAGCACCAGGGAACTGAATAAATAAATTCCAGTATATTGGTATGAAATGCTATGTACCATTGAAAACTAGTATTATAGAAGTATATTTAATGACACTGGCTCATGCCTGTAATCCCAGCACTTTGCAAGACTGAGGCATGCAGGTCACTTGAGGCCAGGAGTTCAAGACCAGCCTGGCTAACATGGCGAAACCCCCATCTCTACTAAAAAATACAAAAATTAGTTGGGTGTGGTGGTGCGCATTTGTAATCTCAGCTACTTGAGAGGCTGAGGTATGAGAATTGCTTGAACACGGGATGTAGAGGTTGCAGTGAGCCGAGATGGTGCTACTGCACTCCAGCCTGGGTGACAGAGCAGGACTCCCTCTCAAAAAAAAAAAAAAAAAATTAATGACATTATATGTTAACTAAAAAGAGAGATTATAAAACAATATGAACAGTATATTACAGTATGTTCCCTTTGGGGAAGGTATCATAAAAACATAAATAAGCAACATTATGAAAATCAAGATCTTTGTCACCCTGTTAACATTTTGATGTGACTTCTAAAGTTTGTACAGTGAATATGTGCTATTTAAAATAAGAAAATAACGTTTTAAATTACTACTTTTAAATTTCAAGCAATTAAATATTCCTCAGTATTAATTATCAGCACAGCCATGGGGAAAAAAAGGAGGGAGAAAAGAATTAACATGAATTGTTTTTGCATATTATTTTTTATTCAATTTTGTTTAAATATAGGATCAAGTTAACTTAAATTGTTCCCTTTTGGTAGATATCGAAGATAATTAGAATGTATTTTTTTACTGAAAAAACACGAGGGAGATGCCTTGTTTTTTCTCTGAATCCTTTATCATTAAAACCCTATGATTAAGATTGCTTCTTCTATTTACCAAACTGGATGAATTCTAAAGTTATTTCTTTCCAAGGTGAAGGTGTTAATTTGCATTACCTCTGATTACTCATTCAAAAGAGTGAGCCAGGTTGCGGCTGCTATATATTATGCAGTGAACTGTTGATTATCTGTGGAGACAAGGATAGTACAAATAATAAAAATCCATAGAGAATGCCCAAACTTCATTTTAGCCAGAAGTGTCAACAGTTTGCCAGAGTTGTTAGCAAGGAACAAAGCTGATTTGAGTTTTATCTCCTAACTCCCTTCCATGTGCTTGAGGATTATGCTAATAAGTGAAATGACCAGCAGCAGAGGCAGCCCTGGGTAATTCCTAGTCAAGAGAATTGGTTTCTGATTAATCAAGATTTGGCTGAGTTTGAGCACAGACACACAACTGTCTCCCAGTAAACAGCCTAAACATTCTTTAAATATTCATTGTCTAAAAAATTGCATTTACTTTAACAACATGTTTACCAGAGTTTATTTTACCTATGAAGCACAAAGACTGTGACACCCCATTTCTGCCCTACCTGAACTGTTCATGCACAGAATGAATGGTGAACCCATTTCTCTTTGTCATATTATCCTACTGAGCTATCAAATTTAAATTTCTAAATATGTGTTATTTATGGAAATTACAATTCCATATACCAAATCAATCTATTTTGGCAATATGCAATTAACCTAAAATTCAATAGCCCAAAATTATTATGTTTCTGAAACTTGGAAGGAAAATGCATCCTTCTGTAACCTTTCTTTCATCAGTAAAATCTACAGAAATTCTACACTCCTACATATTTACACACATACATAAACCCTAGCAATGCCCATGATCTAATTTAACAGATGCCTTTGCCACTCCATATGTCCACATATATCATTTTAAATTTGAAATTAAGAAAGTTAAGACAGGCCTTTTCAGACCTTATGAGAAATATCATTTCTCTAAAACTGCTTTTCTTCAATGAAGTATCATAAATTGACCGAGAGGGATGTTAACGACGTTAACTTTTTAAGATTCTTTCAAGTCTCTGTCCTTTGTGAAATAACTATAAATTTAGGTTGGTGGTTCAAATGGCTTTTTCCCCCCACAACAAATATGAATAAGATAAATTGTACTAAAACTCTTATGCTTTATTGAATAACAGCCAGTAATAAGGCAGGCTCAGAGAGCAGAGTCTAATATCAGATGCATGGCATAGCTTTAAATATCTTCTATGGCACTGGATAACAGATTAAAATCGGTCACTTTACTAGGAGATTCAAATTGCCTCTTCTAGGCTTTTCAATAAGAACTTTTTGGTCTTTCCTTTTGCAAAGTGATAAGACTTTCTTTACCTACTTTGTATACAATCTGTGTTTCCCTCCAAGAAAACTTTCCATTTTCACCACAACCTAAGAAAATACTAGCTATTTTCTGAAAAGAAGCTGATTCATGATTGCCTGGGTTTCAACAATATAACACTCTCTTTATTTTGAGTATTGCAAGTCATTGTCACCAAGTTAAAAGACAAACCCAAGCTATCATCCTTAGTGACTCTATTGTTTTAAGTTCAGGAAACTTCTCAAATTCATAGCAGGGGAAGGAATTACCAACGTAAATCTTTCTTGGCCCATATATTTGCTCTCTGACCCAGGCTTTTTTGCTTTAAATAATTGGGCATTTTCCCCAGAGTCTGGAGGGATAGTGGCTTTCTTCTGTATATACGATCATTTCAAATCCAACCTCATATTCACATCTTCAGTGCCTTCCCTTATAAGGCACAAGAAAGGAGAACCCATACACTAAAACATTACACTAGGATTTCTAACATTCACTTCCAGATCTGAAGGTAATTTTTCCCCAAATTTTACTACATTTATAAAAAATGTAGAATTCCTACCTAGAAACAATCCAATTAGACTTACTGCCATATCCCATAAATTCAGTTTCAACATTTCTTGATCTTTCAGGACCTCAAACTGTTCCTGTTATTTTCCAAAAATAAACATTTCAACAAGTAGGATTAAAAAACATAGCATCCACCTAAATATGAACGAAGGTGCTATATATAGACCACATATTCATCAGGCATTCAATAATCGCTTACTTTAAGTAAAACAAATTCTAGTGGTAATGATAGGGAAAATTATGCCTTCTATGATAAAAATATGATGCCATTTTATGACGCAAATTTTTCCAGAATTGGCAATGTTCTTTTTTTACTTTTATTTTTTAACACTTTCCTTACTCTTTTACCTCATTTCAACTTATTGGCAGTAGTCTTGGACAGTGAAAGCTTTAATACCTATGCCGGAATCAACCTGAACTTAGTGTTAGGCTAAGGATTGATTCTCATCTCACACATATACATTCCTTCCTTACCTTGTTGCAAAAATTAACTTCTGATTGCTTTTTCTCAACCATGTGAGAAAGGGACCAGGATGGAGAATTATGTTTATTCACCTCACAACCAACATTTGTAAAGTCATTAAACAATGACAGTACCGTAATGTTATGCAGTTTAAAAATAAAAAGAAAACAAACCGAAAATCTGGTATTTGTGGGTCTCTTACTGACTTTTATAAAGAAGTTGAGAATTATCATTTTAAAAAATGAATGTATCAAATGTGTTCTGTGAGTTTTTTTTAAAAGGCTATTTATGCAACTAAGTGTTACCTTAGCCTAAACATCTACTGCTTCTCTAGCTGTTATGTAAAGCTAAACTCATTTATATTGCATAGACTTTTTTTAAACCAAAGTATTAAACTAAACTAGGTCCTTTATCTGCTATTTTTAAAAATTCAAAAAATGCCCAGTGTAAAGAGAAGATAATTTCAGACTCTCTATGAGAAATATTTCCCTTTAAAGGCTGCATTATAGAGGCAAAGAGAAACTGGGAATCAAGCAACGGTCTCCTGATTTCATTTGTGTTCACCATTTGAAAAATGCAAACAAAATAGAATCTGGTTTTTCTTTAACAGCAAAACTTTGAAGCCTGAGATATCTAGATATCAACATTTTGCTTTGCTTTACATGCAAGCCTAGACTGAAACACCGTAAGAATTTATCTTTCTCCTTTCATCCACAAGTAATCTTCTCAAAAGAAAAATCCAAAGGATTTTCTTTGCTGCCCTTTCAATCTTACAGTCTTGACAACCTGGCTTCCACCCCTACCACTCCCTTCAACTGTCCTCATTAATGTTACCAGGGGCCACCTAATTGCTAAACCTTGTGAAGACCTTTCAGTCCTCATCCTACTTCCATATGCAGGCCCTTTTCCCTGTCACTCATCCCTCAAGATGCACAAGGGTGACCTCTCCCAGGAAGCCTTACCAACCCATATCCATATCCCAGCTGCTGGGTGACCTTGGGCATCTCATCCTCCATGCTCCAGGAGCACCTTTGCATGTTCTATGAGAGCATTTACTATGCAGCAAGATACCCACTTGTTTGTCTCCCTCCCTGACTGTGAGCAATGCAAGTGCGGAGAGTTTTAACCTTATTTATCTTTCTACCCACATTGCCTACCCAGTGTCTAGACTTGGCTGGCAAATGATGCCATTTTTTCAATTTCAGGAAGTAAAGCCGAAAGCCTTGGCATAGTAGTTATTCTTCATGGCATTAAAACAGAGTTTTTTGCCTAATTTCTTTCGAGGCACACTTCAGCAAAGTTTTCATCCATACATTCCTCATCCCAAGCAAAGAGGATTCTATTTCAAAACACGGTGTCATCAAACATCCCAAAGCTTCTTTTGTACCTGAAATGAAGTCTGAGCAGAAGTAGGTAGCAAGGGGAGAAGGAGGACAGCAGAAACCTAAAAAATTTCTGAAATAAATCCATGTTTCCTGCCTCTTTCCCCTTCTCTATGCATTTTCTTCTCTTTCAGAAGCACTGACACCTCCTAGCCACCTAATCAAGACAAATCTTTCATGCGGTAATTAAAATACAGCTCATCTTCAGAGGGAACAGCAAAACAAAGGCTGAAACAATTAGCTGACTGTGCCAAACAGCATGGTTCGCCCTCTCCGGCCCACACCTCTCCCTCTCTTGCCCATTCTTTCAATTGCTTGCTTTTAAGTACTGTTTTTTCACAGGAAGAAAAACTTCATTCCTGCTGAAAGGTAAGAAACTGAATAGATACTTAGACTAGGAAATAGCTTAATTGAATTTCATATGAAAAATGCTTAGGACTGTTTAAGACAAACGTTGGGTTCCCCGCTCAGCTGGAATTGCATTAGATGAGAAAGGGAGTCAGAGATACTCGCTAATCTGTTAGCGTCAGGTTAGAACAGAATATTGCGTTAGCATGCAAAAGGACACAGGCCGGCAATACAGGGAAAGACAAGTCTTTCCAGAATGAAGACTGCAGAGTAGAGAGGTAAATTGTATGAGTAATAACTCAGAAGGTAGAAAATGAACTTGCACCTCGTAAGGCTGTGTGTGCCTTGATTACATTAGCACTACTTGCGATATTAAGCAGTATATTCATTTTTATTGTATTAGTTTTTGAATAGTCTGTAAAAGGCCAGTGTTTTATTTAACTCCCTGAGCCACCTGTCTTTTCTACAACATCCCCTACCAGCACATTCAAGCATTAGCGTTCAGGATTTCTAAAATATTTTAGCCATTGATGGCTGCCAGCAGTCAAATTAAATTCAAAGGGTTTAGTATAGCTTCAGGTTTTAGCTATATAATTTACTAAGAATGCCCAAAGCACTTGCAATCTAATTTTCAGTTCAGCAATGAATACCATTTCCTAACGAAATATGCTTGAAATTTCCTTTTAAGGCTGTAGAAAAAATACACTTGTGACACCTGTGTGTCTTCCTTCTGGCACTGACTCCAAAAAAAAAAAAAAAAAAAGAAAAAGAAAAGAAAAGAAATCTACCAAAAAATGATCATATACCTCATGTAAGGTGCAAAAGAAAAGGAACCAAGAGAATGAATTAGTTTTTACTGCTAGGTCATGTAGGCCAGTACAGGCACCATATGCTTCTTTTTAAAATTTAGATTATTTTTCTATTTCTTCCAAATCCAATATTAGTGCTGTATTTGTTACAGTGCTGTATTTGTTACAGTATTGGATTCTTCCAAATCCAATAATCAGCATAGGCTTAACCAAAATCTTGGCTTTCTGAAAAACTACTAAATAAAAACCACTGTAGGAAACCCCAGATTTGATCATTTCCATATCCTTATAGAGGTAAACTTAGTCTATTTTCAGTAAGAAACAAGAGTGTCAATTTCTAATCCTAGTGTCAATTTCATTTCTAATACTTAGTCCCAAAGTACCATTGCTTACAGTGTCCTCATAGAAGGACATTTCACCCTTATAGATGGAAAATAAGGCCAAAAGTGACTGTTAAAAATCTATGGCTAACTTAGAGTATTGTTTGTCTTATGAAAAAATTGCCCTCTCTTACCTAGATTACTTTTACTTAGATTAAATAAGGCATGAGGAATGCTTGAAAAGTGTTTTGAGAACCTTCTGTGAAAGCTGAAAACATAAAATGTTATCTAACTTACTTTTAGATTTCATCTTCTCTCTTCCTAATAGATAGGAATTCTGATCCCTAGCCATAAGGACAAAAGTAGCGAAGGGCAATGCAGCTAACAATTGCCAGGTAAAAGCTGAACTCTTACAAGCTTTCCTTATCACAGAGATGGTACTCACCACTAAGGAGGCTACAGAAATCAAATCATCTGGCTGAATTAATTTAATTAATAAAAGGCATAATTTGGAAGCTCATTAGAGAAGTCAGAGATGCTAGCTATATCCACACAGAGTTAATCACCCACCATCAAGCCAACTAAATGTAACTCTAGAAATCAAACCATTAAAGTATAAATTGGAAAGAGCCAAGTTCCTAATGACGCTAATGATCTAAATCTGGCTGTTGATCTTGCTCCTTTCATTTCCCACTCAATAAGCCCCTTTATACCTTATAATAAACTCTATAGTTTATAAATTTAAAAATGCTAATGGAGCAGCATTATTAATGTTTTTAAAGCCTACCAAAATTTCAGCCCTTGAAAGGAAAACTGAGTCATTTCCAAGACAAAGGGAGCAGAAGCCTCCATCTGTCTCAGCACCTGCTCCCCCAGGTCACCTTCTATTCCCAAACCCTCTCTTCATATGCGGGCTTTCAAGGATGCTTCAGATGTCCAGAAGTATGGTGGAAAATGAAACAAAAGTGAGTGCCACAATATTTTTATTTGTTTCTATCCCAGTGGAAGAAAAGACGTAACTAACTAATTCTGTAGAAATAAAAACGAACCTGCTTTTCAAGCATCACCTATCTCTTCACTCCCAACTGAACCACTCTCCACCCACTTCCACTTATAACAAGAAACCATATTTGTTTGTAGAGGAACAGACAGAAAATTAATGTAGTCAGCCATTCACTTTCCAATTAATCTAGTGAAGCAGCAACTGAATAATCCAATTCTATCAAGTCAGAACATGAAAATGTCAGCTGCATAGCACTTAGTAGAAATACGAGGAAGAAGAGAAGTAACTAGCATCTCTAAATACCTTCTATGGCAGGCATTTTGGTAGGCATGCACTCTTACTTTCATCCTTACAAGACCCTCACAAGGATGGAATTATCATCTCTATTTTACATAAACTCTCTTTACATAGAAAATTTAAATGACTTCCCAAAGATCACAGAACAAGTATGTAGCAATGCTGGGATGGAATCCAATGTCTCTCTGACTCCTTGAGTTAAACTGAAAATGAATAAATGATAAAAATTATGACACTTTATGATAATTATAGATTATATGAGGGTCTGTCCTTGCTAGTTTTAATAATTCTGTTTATTTTTGTTTTAACTTCTCTTTGCCATTATCTTATGATTAGCTAAGATATAGTCATTTACTTCTTAAGAAACAACTCAACCCATATTCATTCCTTCCCCCATGCTTCATCTTCATCCTTTCCTTTCTTCACTAACAGATTTATATCTCCCAAAGATTCAGGCAAACAAGATGACAAAGACTGTGATTTAACGGGAATTAATGAATTGTGTTTAATTTGAAGTTGATTCTGAATACGATTGTTTATTACATTTTATAGCTACTTCTCATATGCACTTCTGATTGGAATAACTTTACAGAGGATTAAAGTCCAATAAAATCCCACACGATGTACAGTGTATGTGTCAGACATCTAAAAATTCTTGCGAAAGCAATTACACTGAGTGCTATCTAATAATAAACCAAATGGACAGCTATGATACGAACTGCATTTCCTTACAACTCTACCCCCACCTGACTCTGCATTTCAATCTTTGCTAACTCTCGGCAAAAGAACAGATGTTCTGCTTTGGGTTGAGAAATCAACAGTTACCATTCATATGTTCCAGAAATTCAAGGGCCTAGTGCTGCTGTTTTAAGGATGCTAATTAATTCTAGCCCTTATGCTCCAATGTTCTCGTGGTTTCAATCACTTGCAATCTCACAGGACCTCGGTCCCCGCTATCTCCTTTGAAAGTCTATGGGGAAAAGCAGCTAGGAAAATACACTTCACTAACCTAGGGGGAGAAAAGAATTAATCTAATATGCTCTAATTTTGTATATTTCTTATATCATTATCATTGCTGTCCTCTCTATTGTATTTATTTGAACAGGTAGGCACAGCCCCGCTGTCACATATAATTGAAACAATGCCTAGAGATGCCTTTTGGTCATATTTTTTCATTTATTTACCATTCAAACACAGACTAATTTTGGAAGCAGGATGGAAACAGCTATTTCTGAATTCATTCCTGTTTTTGTTTGTGTGTTTGTGTTTGGATCTAGTGTAGATTGTGCATAATACTCAGCTAGGAGCATGTTAAAAATGCAGGTTCCTGGGCTCAAAGCCTACAGATTAGTAGATCTGTGAAGGTATCAGAGCATCTTCCGTTTTTTAAGAAATACCTTATTCTTAAGCAGCTGGTTCAAGGACCTCAGGAAATGCATGCATGCCCTTTAGCACAGATGTTAACAATCTGTATGGCCTTTGCCCAAGATGAGACAGCTCGAGCAGAAATGGCCCTGTAGGTCAAGTATGGTGTAAAGATCCCATTCCACTTACATTAATAAACCCTGCTCGGCTCCCCAGCCAGAAAGACATCCTTCACACCAGAGTTTCCATGGTCATCTGAAGTTTAAATCACCTGGGGCGATGATACTCACTGGGACAGGGCCCAGGGATTTGTTTGTTTAACAAGAACCCCAGGTGACTCTTATGCATTGACCTAGGGGGGAAAATAATTTAATATGTGCTGACTTGATATATTTCTCATAGCATTATATTGCTTCCCTATCTGTAGCATTGATTTGAACAGGTAGGCACAGCCCAGCTGACAAATATAATTGATATAATTGAAATAGCAGTTTGATGAGCCGTTAAGTACCACCAAAGCGGTATACCCAGTGAAAGAACATCAGCTGGAGAGTCAGCCAGACCTGGGCTGGAATCGAATATTTTTCACTTATAACTGTATGATTTGACCAAGTTCCTTAACTCTGAGCAAGTTTCTTAATCCCTCTGAGCTTTATTTCTCTCATCTTTAAATTTGGAATGGTATCACCCTTCAAAACATTGTGAGATGTCCACAACTAACATCTTACTGAATGGGGAAAAGCTGAGAGCTTTTACTCTAAGAACTGGAACAAGACAAGGATTTCCACTTTCATGTGACATTCTAATTCAACATAATACTGGAAGTCCTAGCCAGAGCAATTAGGAAAAGGAAGAAATAAAGAGCATGCAAATTGGAAAGAAGGAAGTCAGATTATCCCTGTTTACAGATGACATGATGTTATACATAGAAAAACTCTACAAAAAACGCTTAGAACTGATCAATGAATTCGGTAACGTTGCAGGATACAAAATTAATATAAAAAAGTAACATTTTTATACACCGCTATAAAATAGCCAAAAAGAAATCAAGAAGGCAATTATGTTTACAATAGATACAGAAAAAATTACCAGGAATAAATTTAACCAAAAAGGTGAAAGACCTCTACAAGCAGAATTGTAAAATGCTGATAGAAGAAATTGAAGAGGATACAACCAAATGGAAAAACATCCCATGATCATAGGTTGAAAGAATTAACCTTGTTAAAATGACAATACTACCCAAAGCAATCTACAGATTCAGTGCAACCCCTATCAAATTACCAATGACATTCTTTACAGAAATGTTTTTTAAAATTCTAAAATTTGTGTGGAACCATGAAAGACCTCAAATACCAAAGCAATCCTGAACAAAAAGAACAAAGCTGGAGGTATCATACCACCAGACCTCAAAATGTGTAACAAAGCTTTAGTAACCAAAACAGCATAGTACTGGCATAAAAACAGACATATAAACCAATGGAGACTAGAGAACCCAAAAATTAATCCGAATATCTATAGCCAATTGATTTTTGACAAAGGTGTCAAGAACATTCATTTGGGAAAGAACTGTCTCTCTTCAATAAGTGGTGCTAAGAAAACTCCATATGCAGATGAATGAAACTAGACCCCTATCTCTCACCCTATACAAAAATCAACTCAGAATGGATCAAAGACCTAAATGTAAGACCTGAAATGATAAAACTACCAGAAGAAGAAAAAGGGGAAATGCTTCAGAACACTGATCTGAGAAAAGATTTTATGACTAAAACCTCAAAAGCATAGTCAACAAAAGCAAAAATAAACAAATGGTATTATATCAAACTAAAGACTCTGCACAGCAAAGGAAACAATCAACACAATGAAAAGACAACCTACAGAATTGAAGATAATATTTGCAAACTACTCATCTGACAAGGAATTAATATCTAGAATATACAAGGAACTGAAACATCTCAACAGCAAGAAGTAAAACAATCTGATTTAAAAACGAGAAAATGATCTGAATGGACATTTTTAAAAAGAAGACATACAAGTGGCCAACAAATATATGAAAAAATGTTCAACATCACTAATCATCAGAGAACTCCAAATCAAAACCACAATAAGATGTCATTTCACTCTAATCAGGATGACTATTATCAAAAATACAAAAAAAAAACAAATACAGGTGAGGATATGGAGAAAAGGAAACTCTTACACACTTTTGATAGGAATGCAAATTAGTACAGCCACTATGGGGAACAGTATGGAGGTCCCTCAAAAAACTACAAGTAGAACTACCATATGATCCAGCAATCTTACTACTGGGCATTTATCCAAAGGAAAGAAAATCAATATTTCAGAGAGACATCTGCACCCCCATGTTTATTTTAGCATTATTTACAATAGTCAAGATATAGCATCCTACAACAGATGAATGAATTTTAAAATGTGGTATATAAACACCATGGAATACTATTTAGCCAAAAAAGGAATGAAATCCTGTCATTTGCGGCAACATGGATGGAACTAGAGGACGTCATGTTAAGTGAAATAAGTCAGGCACAGAAAGTTAGACGCCACATGTTCTCACTCATGTGGAAGTTTCAAAAAGTTGATCTCATAGAAGTAAAAAGTAGTATAGAGGATACTAAAACCTGGGGAGGGGAAAAGGGAGGAGGCCATAGGGAGAGATTTGTAAAAGGATACAAAATTACAGCTAGATGGGAGTAATAATTTCCAGTGTTCTACATCACTGACCGATGACTTAACAAAAATATATTACATAGTTTCAAATAGCTCAAAGGAGGATATCGAATATTCCCAACAGAAAGAAATGATAAATGTTTGAGATAATGGGTATGCTAATCACCCTAATCTGATCACTATATATTGTATGCATTGAAACATCATTATGTATCCCATGAATATGTACAATTATTATTTGCCAATTTTAAAAATGAAATTAAAAAAGAACACTTAACATAAAGAAGTTGTGAGTATTAAATATGATAATATATGTCAAAATATGTGGCTTAGAGTAGGGGTGTGAAAACAATAGGAGTGAGGGGCTTCCTATTTGTGTTTTGCCCACTGTCCAAGGAACAGAGCCTGTGACTTCTTCCACCAACTCTTTACATCAGTTAATACGCAAGGATCTTTTGGTTTTTTTGCTGAAGGAGAATCAGGAGTGTTCATTTTTTTGCGTTAGGAAAGTATGAGAGAGGTTTGGGAGAGAGGAGGGAAAAATGAAGAAAATAGGTGTTACGGACTGAATGTTTCTGTTTTCCCAAAATTCTTATGTTGAAATCCTGACCCTGTATGTAATGGTTTTTGGAGGTGGGGCCTTTGGGAAGTAATTATGTCATGAGAGGAGCCCTCACAAATGAGACTAATGCCTTTATAAGAAGAAGCCAGAGAAGAGAGCACACTCTTTCTGTCATGTGAGCATATAAAAAGTTGGCTGTCTGCAGCCTGGAAGAGGGCCCTCACCAGAACTCTGCCATGCTGCCACACCAATCTTGGACTTCCAGCCTTCAGAACTGTGAGAAATAAATGTTTGTTGTTTAAGGCACCCAAACTGCGATAATTTGTCATAGCAGTCCCGTATTAGTCCATTTTCACACTGCTATAAAGAACTGCCTGAGACTGGATAATTTATAAAGGAAAGAGGCTTAAATTAACTCACAGTTCAGCATGGCTGGGGAGGCCTCAGGAAACTTACAATCATGGCAGAAGGTGAAGGGTAAGCAAGGCACCTTCTTCACAAGGCAGCAGGAAGGAGAATGAACACAGGAGGAACTATCAAACACTTAGAAAACCGTCAGATCTCATGACAACTCACTCCCTATCAAGAGAACAGCACAGGGGAAACTGCCCCCAAGATTCAGTTACCTCCACCTGGTCTCTCCTTTGATATGTGGGGATTATGGGGATTACAATTCAAGATGAGATTTTGGGTGGGGACACAGCCAAACGATATCAAGCCCCACATGACTAAGACAAGACGATATAATGGTACCCATCTCTTCCCTGCCATTTGAATTCATATTGTATCCCAAAACAGGGAGGAATTAGGGCCAGCATCTGCAGGATCTGTTTTCTAAAGAGACTTTTTGAGACTCTATACCCAAGTAGTGGTTTTAGGGCCCAAGTAAGAAAGTGAGGCAAAGAAATGGGGAGTGAGCCACTCTCTGTTTCTGTGTGGATCTCACTGTCAATGAGAAATCTAAAGATGGGCATCATTGGAAAAATCAAAAGATGGAATTTCAAATAAATACCAGTGGCCTCATGCTGCCACCATTAGAAATGGCAATGGAAAGACACTCAAATGTCTTTGGGGGCTGGGGTAAAAGAACGTCACCACAGAAAGGAAGGAACATAGTTTAATGCTACTTAATTTTTAAAGCTGAAAATTGAGTTGTCAGCACATGCCAGGCATCACTGGGAACACCCACACCTGCAGAGGTCTTTGCAAGAAAGCTCAATACCCTGCAGGAGCAGATCAGGGACAGGGGCAAGTACTGGGTTCTTGATTTCACTATACCTTGCTTTGCATCCACTGATGGGCAAGTATTCACAGTAACAATTTTCATTATAAATGCCTATTATTGGTCCCAGGCGAAACCAACCAAGCAAGAACAACAAAAAAAAATAATGCCTTTTCTTTACCAGGATGACATGTCACAACAAAAACTCGAATGATGGTAACTATCATTTCTACATGGGCTTAGTTGTCTCTGACCTCAAGCAAACTATTTTAACTTATATATGATACAGTCTCCTCATCTGTGAAATAGCCTAGTTGGCAGAGGCTGTCAAGGCTTGATATATGAAGATCAAAATAGCTCAAGATGATATAGAGAGATCATACAAAAGAGTCAAGAAATTAAGGGTTTGGTCTATACCTTATGGTCATATAGGGCAGCCATCTGTGAATTATATTGTATTCAGATAGATGGTACCCAGAGTAAAGAAAACTGGGTTGCTCTGCCAATAACAAGCTGAGTGACCTTGAGTAAGTCCTCTAAACTCTATAAGTCTCTCTCTTTGTTCCTCTGTAAAGGGAAGAAGTGTGTAAAGTCTATTTCATTCTTACGGTTTCAGGTAGAAGACGTCAGGTCTTGAGAAGAGCAACTAAAAATATGATCCCCTTGTGATGCCAAGGGAGTTACATCATCGAGTACTTACAAGAATCCAAATGTTGACTGAGATCTGCAAGCAAAAAGAAACACTGAAAAGCCTTGTCAGGCATTTTGTAGTCATCTGGTAATACAGTCTTGAATGTGTCTATCTTGAGCATACCCAGATGTTTATACCATGTTTGGTGTTTCACTTAATGAGATGCAGTGAGGTCCCTTTCAGGCATTAGGGCCACAGTGAAGAATAGAGGAACTGGACAGCTTGTCTTGGCAGAGTGAACAACACACTGTTGTCACCAGTTTGTTGATGACATTGATCATTTGAGTTCAACCCACTATGTTCATTTATTTGTTCATCAACAAATATTTACTGTGCAACTTTCCTAAGCCAGAGACTGTGCAAAGACTTAGGAAATTCAAAGGTATCACCCCTGCCTTCTCTGAATGTGAAATCTAATTTGAAGAGATAACTATCCAGGCAATTACAAAACAAGATATTGTAGGACAAGTGTCACATGACTTGAGGCAATAAATGCCATTAATCCGGTGGATTTTAAATTTATTCAATGTCTTTTTCAGCAGAGTAAGATATTAATTCTAGATGGAGTTCTCCAAGGTTTTTCCAGTGAAAGTGGAATTTGTATTGGCATATAATGGATGAATATAAAGGAAGAAATGAACTGGAGGGTGTTCACTCTAGGGAGGAAAAATTAGCACAAACAAAGGCACTAAGTTGAGAAATCTCAAAGCAATCAGAATAGAGCAGATGATATCTTACACCGTTGCTTAATGTGTCAACAACCTGCAGGTCCCTACACAGTAGTTCTAGACTTCATGAAGCAGATCCCATCAAACTTATCCTTGACCCAAAGTGCTTGTTTCTTTGACCAGAATTACTCAGTTGATTAAATTCAGTGGTGAGTTGCTGGACCACAGTTTAGAGGTCTATAGATCCAGTCTTTTTACTAACATGGAAAAACAAAATAGGCCTTCCCGTTTTTGCTCACATCCAGTGAGAATGGAAGAGTGTGGGGCCTCCTACTCCTCTCTTAGTTTTAGGTGTGTCTTATGCCTTTAGCTAACCCAATAGTTTTAATCCACAATAAAGCCACTGGGACAGTCAGAAGAATGAGTGGCAAAGAGCCAAATCATTGGGCTTCCCAGTGGAAAACATGCTTCATAATACCCCAGACATATCTGGATTTAGCAGTATATCATTGCTCCACTGAGCATGTTATTAATCTCATTAGCCATTAGCCATATTTGGTATCATATCCCTGCAATGAACTTCCTTTGCAAATCAAAACCTAAAGTATGACATCACCAGCAGCTGGAGTTGGAAAATAAACTCAGGGCTAACACAAAGAGAAAACATAAACATTGGAATAAGCAAATATGCTCAATGAAAGAGAGATGCTTTATACCACACATCTAGTGCTAACTTCTCTCACACCTGAGTTGAATTCATCCCATTTAATAAATGTTAGCCTAAAATAATTCTCATTATTGTATATAGTTTTCAGTAGCTTGGGTGTTTTTAAATCTCATGAAAAGATTTTTACAAATAACTTACCTTCTTTACAAGGTTTCTATTTCAATTACCTTCTGTAACACAGCACTTTTATTGTTTTAAAGTTTGGTGTTTGTTCCTTCACCTCACACATTCCACCCTTAGACAGGTTCCTCTCAACTGGCAGTTTCTATTTATATTTCAACATATTAGTATAACAAATTTAAATAAAATCCTCTACTTGTATCATTAATTAGCATTTGGCAATGGGCCTGATTAAATGCCCTTGGAAGCAAAATGATTTAAGTATCAAAAAGGTTATTTTTATCATCCATTAAAAATGCCTGTTAGAGAACTATTGCCACCACCTTCCCAGCCTCTGCACAGAGTCTAGTATAGTACTTAATGCACCTCTCCAGGTTGTATTGAGTAACTGTCAGTCAGCGTGGTCAGATTTTCTAACAAATGAGGAAAGCTTGTCTGAAAGAGAGGAGTTTAAATAATTAAAAACGTTTTAAGTTTAAATGAGTAAAATAATTTCTGGAGTTCATGCTGGAACTTCAAGAAACAAGGTTTCCTCTAGTTATTGACATATCTCCTTGATATTGATATTTTATTGATTGATATTGACTTCTTATTGAAGGTCTTCTCTGTGCCTGGGATTTATTTAACGAGCAGAACTCCTAATCTGTACTTTTCTAACTGAGAAGCTGAATGTGCTTTGTCAGACACACCCTGACTGAATGTGAACTGCATTGAGCATAGAAAATTTTGGCTTTATAGCTACTGACTGTCATTCATAGGTCTCTCTTATTCACCACTGTGTTTCTAGCAAATAGTATAGTGCCTGGTAATAAATGCTCACTAAATATGTGTTATATAATGAAGTGAAGTATATCTACTTACAGTATACCTCTAAAAAGAGAGGATGGCTTAAAAATAAGGTAGATTGCCATATATTTTCTACTTGTTTGGAATTCCATTTAAATATGAGATATAGCTATAAGAATTGAGTGATTTGGAGGGAAAATATTTGGAGCAAGTAATGCAGTGAGCCTTGAAAAATCAGCCACCGCGACAGTATATTGCCCCCCTTATGAAATGATCTAGGTGAGAACGAAATAAGGAACAGAAGAAAGGAAGGAAGGCTACGAGGGAAAGAGAAAAATAAATTTTTTATACTTAACATGGGAAAATGTTATACCTAAGTATTATCATTGAGTAATCTATCTGATTTTTAAGATTTTCTACAAATTAATACACCCTGTATGAAATAAATAAAAATATCCATTTGCTGTGACTTTTCCAGGTATAGTGTTTTGTGTCTTTCTGACTCATCAGGAAAATTAGAAACAATGTTCCATGATGAGTAATGCTTTAGTCACTGAAATAAAGATTTGAATGTTACAAATGGGGGATTTTATTGAATAGAGACTTTTCTGGGCTTTTTTTGGCATATGAGTAAATATTTATTAAGCAAAGCGATTTAAGACATAAAGACTTCTGTCAGGGAATTTACAATCTGGTATCTTCAATAACAATCTTAGGAGGAAAAAAGGAAAAATATGGAAATAAAGAAGAATCTGTGTTTCAAGAAAACCTTCCAGAAAGAAAGAGGAACTGGATAAGAGGGGGAAACAATACAACATAATGAATTTAACACCTGAAAAGAACCTCAAATTCTAGAGAGTAAAATATGCTCAGAAATGTAATCCACCACCACTTTCAGTCACAGGTAGAGTGTTATTCAATTTTCCCAACAAAAAAATCCAAATATTGAAGAAAATGAAAGTAGATCTGAACTATAATATTAATAAAGTATTTATCAGTCAAACATTCATAATAAGAAGCTGGCTACTTTTCAAATATAACTCAACAGTGAACGAGATGAATTTTAGATCATGTATGTAAAAGAGGCTTGAAATAATCCTCTGAACATCAGTGCTAGTTTTTGTAAACACAGACAATACACCCCTTAGCACATTGAGTTCCCTTCATCTTGGGAAACGTTCATTGCATTGGTTGCATATTCTTAAATTTTTTCCCCTCATTTCCTTAGTGCTACTAAAAAGTAAACCGCCCAGAAAAAAATTACTACCGTTTTCCATGGCACCGTGAAGGCAAACGTGTCAGATGAATAGAATGACTTGTGTAAAGCTTGCTCCATGAGAGAAGAGAGAAGGACAGGGAATCCTTAGTACGGGTCTTCTATGTGCCAAATGCTGTACTAAGGATATTGTGAATCTTTTTTGAATCCTCATGACAACCTTGGAAATTAGTATTAATAGAAATATTATTTCTATTTTAGAGATAAAAGAATTGAGAATCAAAGAGATTTACCAGTTTCACAAAGCTAACAATTAGAGCAAGTAGGATCTGAACACAGGTCCATTAAGCTAAAAATTGCTAGCTCGCCCCCCACTAGACCATGCAACATCCTTTACAAGAGAAAGTTTCAATAAAACCAGCATGCACTCATTCTGGTCTGCAAATATGCACTCAGTGTTAGATGACTTGTTATGCCTAATTGAATAAGTGCTGCCAGTGACAACAGCTTGGTTGCTTCTATAATCTGTACTCTGGAAGTAATATTCATACGTCTGTGTCATGACCTTTGTGGGTACTTTTTAGGTAACTCTCTTGTGAAGCTAATATTGCCTATTTTGTAGATTCTACATTTGTTGATTGGTCTGATGTTGGCAATTATCTCTACCACCACCACCAACAACAGATTGTGTCTTGTTATTCTCTGCAGCCACTAACACAGTGCCTTACATAGAATTGGTAGTAAATGATTACTGAATCAAACTGAAATATACTGAACTGAATTGAATTGTCTTGAATTATGAGACCAGGTAGCATGTTCACATCATTTTTGGCTCAAATAACTATTGAGCACTGTGTGCCAGGTGATACTGTATTTCCTAGTATAATCCAGGCTATTTCATTTTCCTCCAACATCTTTAAAATAGAAAACAAGAACCCATTGTTTGTTATTTTACCATGGACCCCTATAACATGAGATATAACGGTATTTAATATTTTTTAATGTTGCCATTTAGAGCTACAAGTCAGTGTTATAGACAAGTCTACCTTCTGTGTTACTTTTTCCCCCACTGGGAAAGTGGAAATATGAACATTTTACCCTAGAATCTTTTCAATTATGAAAATTTAATTATTGAGTTATGTGTGGCATTGCAGGTTTGGAGGAAGAGTGGGAATCTGAAACAATATAAAGATGCTCTGTGATTTACTCCCTAGCGTGATCGGACTTCCTCTGCAACTTGGGTTAGAGCCCTGAGAACCACAGTCCCTGAGTGATTTAATCTGCTGGTGTCTGATTCTTCTAACTCCTTTTCCACATGGCCATGACCATGTGGCCATTGTTAAGATATGCAAATTCTCAGGGATGTAATTAAGGAGGCACTGGAATGCTTTCATCAAAGGACAGTTTATCCACTGCAGCTCTACTGCTCTTGTGCAGGTTAACTACTTGGCAGTCCGTCCATGTCCTGGAGTCAATCTGTGTTTAAAGGATGGAGGTGAGTGGGCAGGACAGGGCAGTTTATCTTTGCTGCACTCTCATTTATTATCGCATTGCTTCCTCACATGGCACTACCTCAGCTGATCAAAATCAGGGATCACATATCACCAGAGTTATTGGGATGAAACGCAGAATACATTTTTTGTTCACTCTACGTAAGAGTATTTAAAATAATCATGGCAATAAATCAGATGGAAATACCCAAACATAGAAGAGGCTTATTCTGGAGCAGGAATTACTTTCTTCTTTTGTTAGCTTCCCATGACAGTTACAGACATCTTCCCAATATATGAATATTCTCAATGATCAGATTGGCTTGTAAAATTGTGTCAGTCCACACACTCTGCCTGCAGCCAACAAATCTGCTCTTTATTTCAAACAGGGAATGGTCAGTTATCAGCAGGAGAAGTTCAGCTCTATTCCACTTCCTGACATAAGGCCATAACCCTTTGAAAGACTTCAGCATAAAGATGGTCTACTAAAATAGCATTGATTTAAATCATGCTTTCTCTCTGTCCCTCCTAAATGTCAACACAATCAAAATTTATTGGATGCCCATCATGCTCCAATAAGGTCAAAGTGAGAGGCCAGAAAAAGTATGAAAGAGACAGAGGCAAGTAAGAAGGGCAGATAGACTAGAGGAAATGCAACTCTGAAAAAAAATCCTGAAGATTTTTGAAAATATCAGAAATCAAAACACTGAAATCAAACAGGTACAACAAAATGAAAGCAGAAATTTTTTCATCCATTGAAAAGACATGACAAGTCAATCAACATAAATGTGACAGACTAGGACCCTCAACACAGAAAACTTGAAGCAAAAACCGTGCCAGAAAGACAGATGGAATTCATCATTCCATTGCAGTATCCTAAGATACACAGGGCTTTGCAAACTATCCCTCTGAACTATGGGAGTAACATCATTTAACACAGTCATTAAATGCAAGAGCCATAACATGTATAGTAATCATGTGAAGGTGACAGCAGTCTGCTGAAAAACACTCAGGACATCTCAAACTTTGCCAGCAGACTCAACAAAGAAAACTGTACAAGGCTCCCTCACATGGCTGAAAAGGTGCCTTTCCATCTAAAGCTATTCAGAAGAGACTATAAGCCCCAACTTAGCATCATTCAATAAGCATGTGATCAGGAATGATTCAGTGGAGAATGGCAATCTATGTGCCAAGAGATTGAACACAGGCTCCACTAAATAGTAGAGGCAGTGGGGTACAGAAGGCATTGGGAGAGGTTTACATGGCCAGTCTGTTTTGAGAAGAAGATATGGCTTTCTTAGGAGCCTCCAGCACAGAGTATTTTTGCTGCAATGAAATGTTGTCTTGGAACAAGCCATTCCAGCACACAACAGCATGAACTAACAAAGCCTGGAGTCCAGTGGAGGCCACCTCCTCACCCTGTTACATTAACTGCTGCTAGTGTTGCTATGACAACTTTTCAAAGTAGCCTTACTGGGGACCAGAGTAAAAAAAAAAACCCTACAGGCACAGATTATGTCTACAGGACATGAAAGAGATGGTCAATGCAGTGGAGGGTAAATGGTCAAGACAGCTCTTAAACATTATTTAGAAACCCTCCACCCCCAATTTAAAAAATTGTCTGAAATCTTCACTTACATTGTCATGAAAGTATATAAAAGTTTCTTTATAAACCTTAATATGATAATTACATAGGACCCCGAAAATTTGCCCTTTCTGATTCCTATGATCAAAATGTAATTTTTCTTTGTAACAGTGCAAGTGTCCCACATTGCAAGAGACTTTTATAACCCACTTGATATTCAAGCCGCATGAGAGAGGATATTTGATACAGAGAACCAAGAGGAAAAATGAGATCAGTAAGTTTACATGCCACAGTGGCATGTGACACATATCTCATGGTCAAGGACAAGCAATTCAAATAATAAGACGGATGATAAAGAACTCTTCCTCATTTCCCAATTTTATCAAGAAAAAAATTACTTCCCTTAGTAATTATTTATTTTCCAGTTTCCACACGTGGTTCTCATGATAATTGCTGACTTTGTAAAATGTTAGAACACTGACACTTATGTAAAGCAAAGTGGCTTTTGACATTTATGAAGTGCTGATTCTCTATAAATATAGAAAAGGGGTAATCATCACAAGAACTACTCAATGGAATAGATCAATAGTGAAGACAAATACTCTTCTTTCATTGAAATTCAGAAGGCAAAAAACGTCCATTTTTTATCTCTTTGATAAACTGGCACATTCCGTGACTTGCCAAATAAGATTTAAGATCACAGCTATGACACAGACACAGGGAAATTTTAGAAAGAAAGGAATCATAGGTCAACTTGGTCTATTTCCTCTCCTCGTATAGATCTATATATAGATATATGTATGTGATCGCCTTTGGAGACAGATAGTGGTAGGTATACTGTCACTCACCTTATGATCTCCTGTAAAAAAAATCATCAGTTGTGGGTAGCTCGTAACACAACATAAGCAGTGATATCTATCACAAAATTGCTGGAAAAGCAGATAAGCTTCCAAGAGTGATTTGGGGAATATAAAGTATAAATTGTGCTTCCATTTTTAGTGACATTCTTTTCCTCACAACCAGAGACCAGTGCTGGAGAAGGCACAGTGGCAGTCAGTTCCCCTGTGGAGACCACAAGCAGCCTAGGCCAGAAGCTTCTCAAAGAGCTGAAGTTGGGCATTTATGCATATTTGCCAATTCACCCCTTGTTAGGCTTGTCCGTGACATGCGTGGAGGCCAAGCAGCCATAGACCAGAAAGCAGTTGCCAAACAAGGATAGGCTGTGCCCATCTCAGGAACTCAGCTTGAATGTTGGGTTAATTTTAGCCTTACACAGCATCAGCATGGCTCTTCGACCCTTCTCCCTCACCTCTTTCATCATATTTTAATATCTTAAAGGGTCAGAGATTTTATTGCTATCAAGGAGGTTCCAATTCCCATATGGGTGATATAGAACTCTGGAAACATGTCTGGTGGCATGTTTCATTTATGAACAAATATTTATGGAGCACCTACTCTGAATATGTATGTGAGAGTGTGTGGTTCAGTGGCCAAAATTGTGCGCCCTGGAATCAGGCTGCCTGATTCAAACCCTGACTGCCATTTGCCAAGTGGGTTAGCCTTGGTCAAATGGGTAATTAAAAATCCTGTGCCTCAATCTCCTCACCTGTAAAACTGAGATAACAATAGCACCCACTTCTTATAAATCCTGTGAGGATTAAGAAGTTAACACATGAGATGCACCTCAACAGTGCCTGGTATACACTGGCCTTGAGAAGTATCAGCTCCATGTCTTCCCTGGCACAGGCTGGTGCCCACTAATAAATAGGGTGAATTAGCAGCTTCCCATTTCATATCCCTTATCCAGCCTGTCCTACTTGACCCACATCTCATCCCCAAAGAAATAAATGAAATAGAGCATTCTTCTATTTATTATTTTTTCATTTAGCCTAAGGTATACAACCAAGTACATAATAAACTGTTCATTGTACCTCAGTCTTTCCAAGTTATTTAACATAATTAATTTCAGGGTCCAATAGGACAAATGATTTTTAAAAATAGTTTGTTCTACCTTCAAAATAGAAAATTCTAACCTTCCAATGTGCAATACTGTTATTCATAATAAGGATACCTAACCTTTACTGAGTATTTACTATATGCTAGGCATTATGTTAAACACTTATAAACTTTCTCTCTTAATCCTTATAAAAATCCCAAGAAGTGGGTGTTAGTTGCCCCAGTTTATAGATGAGGAAATTGAAGCTGATAAGGACTACTATCTTGACTAATCTCATACATGTAATAGAGTAACACCAACTGCTATAACAACAAACCCCAAATCTCAGTGGCTTGTCAAAGTAAAACTTTCTTGCTCCTGTCCCAGCCTGATGCAGGACAGTTGGGGTGAGAGGGTGAGTGAGGTGTGCTACCTGAAGTCATTCAAGGATCCAGGCTCCTTCTAACTTCTGGGTCCTTTTCCAAGTTCACTTCAGTCTTCTCCATTCAGCTGGCTAAGTGAGGATCACACATGCAAAGGTATTTTTCTGGCCCAGGCCTGATGATGGCATACACTGCTCCTGTGCTCATTTTAGTAGCCAGAATGTAGTCATATGACCACACCCAAACTGCAAGGGAGATGTGGAATTGGGTCATCCTAGGTGTTCATACTTGCAGTCTCCGAGCTGCACTGCTAGGAAATAGAAGAGCCAGGACTTGAACCAGATCCACCGGGCTCCAAAGCCCTTCCTGGTACCCACTGCACTATTCATATCTAAATTAGCCTTTCAGATTTCCCTGCATTGCTCTGCCATCTGACTTCTCAACAGATTGCAAGGCTAACTCACTCTATCTAAAGTTGTACTTGTGAAATTTAAAAAACAAGTTTTATATATACTTAGTTGTATATAACTATTTTCTTGACATGGTTTATTTCATCTCATCTAGAAAATAGTTAAGAACACCATATAACTTGTATTGACCTACCTCCATCTCTCACCAGCCTTTGACTTCATACACAGGGACTGTCTCTGACTGAAACAGTACAACCTCCAAAGGGATTCCAAAGTATTACTGTCTCTTCAAAGCTCATATCAAAATATTACTACTATACTAAATGTAAATTTGTGACACATGACATTCAAATTATTTGTATGATTTCTGTTTAGTCATCTTCATGCACATATTAATTGGATTTTTTTCCTTAAACTAAGCAAATAAAGACATTGATAACCCATCTTATCAATAAGTGATAAACATTACGAGAATCCTTTAAGAACAGAGTTCACAGACTGATGTGTTGATGGTACATTGAAAAAAATCTGATGACAGATGTAGCAAAGATTATTCGAATCAATGCAGGTCTACAAAACGATTAAACATTAGGAAAGGCTTGTGCCACTACACACTAGCACCATCAATGTCTGGCAAACATCCTAAATATAAATGGAAGAATCTAACTGAATGATTAATTCTACTACTTGAGCAACACACTATTGGAGACCAATTTGGGAAACACATCAATCCCTAATAATAAAAGCCTTTATGCTCAAAGATTGAAAAAATTTTATTTATGTCATTATTTCCATTTACCAAATACTTTCCACTGTCTACCTTCTCAGCACAGGGCAGTTTATCCCCCCCATCTCTTTGAAGTTTGACATAGCCATGTGACTTGCTCTGGTTTATAAAGTATGAGTAGAAATGACAATTGTCGTGTCCAGGCAAAATCTTTAAGAGCAAGTACATGATTTGCCACCCATTTTCCTGCTCTGGTGGATTAAAAATGGCTATAAATTCTCTATTGCTTCAGAGTCAAGAAGTGGACTCTGTTTCCCCTCCTTTTGCCTCTGAGTTAGCGCTCTGACTTGCTTTTTCCTCAAGAAGCCTTGAAACTTCACCTCTTACTCTTTCTTGGAACTACAATACCATGTACACAGGTCTAGACTAGTATCTTTGAAGATGATAGACCAGATGGTTAGAGAGATCCATCCATCCCAGCTGTCCCAGCAATCTGAATTGCTGGGAAAATTGGCCAGTCCCCAGCCAATGTACCAACTGACTGTAGCTGCCTGAGCCGCTCCAGGCAAGAACGGCAGAACTGCCCTGCAAAGACCAACCCAAGTTGCAAAATAGTACGCAAATAAATCGTTGTTTTTGTAAGCCACTAAATTTTAGAGTTATTTGTTACATAATAATAATAGGTAACTGAGATACCAGCCCCGGGAACTGTAGAAGCATCTATAGAGCTTCAGCAGCCTGGATTTCTGAGTGAGGATGACGTAGACCAGAGTCCTTCAGTCCATGATGAATGTGTAATGTGTAGTAAGAGTCAGAAATAACCCTGTGTCGGCCAGGCACAGTGGCTCATGTCTGTAATCCCAGCACTTTGAGAGGCCAGGGTGAGGGGGATCATGAAACCCATCTCTACTAAAAACATAAAATAATTAGCCGGGTGTGGTGGTGGATGCCTGTAATCCCAGCTACTCAGGAGGCTGAGGCAGGAGAATTGCTTGAACCCAGGAGGCAGAGGTTGCAGTAAGCTGAGATCATGCCACTGCACTCCAGCCTAGGCGAGAGAGCATCAGAGCAAGACTCCATCTCAAAAAAAAAAAAAGGAAGAACCCTGGGCCATTTAAGCCACTGAGATTTTGAAGTTGTTTTCTTCTGTGGTTTAACCTAGCCATTCCTTACTGATTCAGAAATTGGTACCAACAAGTGGAACTCTGCTCTGCCAGAAGAAAACTAGAATGTGAGGTCAGGCAGTGGACAGAAAGGAAACCACTATCAGAAGCTACAAGGATGACAATACCTATTACACAGTGATACAATATGTGCCAAAATGTTCACCTGTGAAAACTCAGAAGGCAGAAAATGTGCCTAAAGGATATGTAGCTCTAAGGAAGAGTAAAGTGCACGTGAAGCAAAGTCCCATAGCCACCTAACAAGGGAACACAGCATGAGTGAGAAATAAACCCCCTAATTTTAAGACACTGAAATGTTTGCAGTCGATCATTATCAAAGCATGTCCTGATAATGCAATCCATGAGCCATGATTAACACTAAAATAGTGTCTGTCTGTACCAAAGGGGAGGAGATACCAAGTCACTGCTTTACTGTGGCCTAGGGAACAAGGTGAACCAACCAGTTGAACATAAGAAATATTGAACTGGACACAAAGCTTTTGGTTCTAGGATGCTGGGAAATGAAAACAGCAGCCAAACCTTCGAGCCTCCTGACTTTCTTGAGCAAAAGCACCAGGTAGCCTGTGGAACAAAGGGCAGTAAATAAAGAAAAGCCCAGTAAAAGAGTGGGAAAGAGTTTGTTTGGGATTTCCTGCCTTTTTAATGTTCTTGAGCCGTGTCTATTGGGAGATTTTGTTATAAATGGCAACACTGGAGAAAACATAACTCCAAAAAAAAACAACTATTCTGTAATTCTTTTTATCAGTGGGTAAGACTGGTACAATCAAACACATAGACATTATGTAGAATGTGACTCAGAATAAAAGAAACAGTTTGGTTTTATTTTTTATTTGTATTTAGAGCTAGTTTTGAGAAATGTGATTTTTGTAAGACAGCAGGACAGAGAGGAAGCTGGTAAAAATTTACAGTGATTCTTAGACCTTCCCAAGCTTTCCCCTGATATTTTTATAGACCTGACCTCCACTCAACCTTTCTTCCTTCTGGAACTGCAACCACCATACTTGAAGTGTGCAAAAGAGGACTTAGATATCAGCAGGAACTCCAGGTGGGGGAGTAAGATTTAAGTGCAATTGATATCAGGCATCAGATAAATCTCAACCAAGGGAATGAGTCTGTCCCTTCTCAAGCAGCAGGCTTAAACATGCCCAGATCTAGGATTGATAGATGTATGCTGCTATTTCATATACACCAAGGTGACCCCATTCACTCAGGCTGCCATAGCTGTGATTATTGAATAAATGTCCCCAACTGAGAAAGAAGTGCAAAAAGTGATTCTAACAAGCTAGACTCATCATCAGAATCAACATCCCTGAGCTCCAGTGACTGAACCAAGCCAGGCTGGCCCTGTGGGGCCCAGGACTTCATCAGTTCCACTCTGTGCAGCAACAAATGGAAGTTTCTGTCCCAAAGCCCTGCTGATTCTTATGAAAATAGGCACTCCAATATTAATACTGGCTGGGAAGCTAATAAAGTAACTATCAGTTATCCAAGAATGCCATTATTCTTAGCTGCTAGTAAGGGAAAGGGCCAAGAACAAGGCAAAGGAATCCAGGGAAAGACAAATGTAACACTTAAGAAGAAACATGAGCAGAGAGGGTAATGTTAAACCATTTGATCATTTGACTAGGAAAGCATTGAATGCAAGATTCATAAAATTTGAAAAGTGGTATACTTATGATTCAAAAGGTTCATTTTTTTTTTCCAACAAAATGGGTACCAGCACAGAATCCTAAACTTTCTGGTTAAATACAACTTACAGAATACCAAAAAAAAAAAAAAAGAAGAAGAAGAAGAAAGAAAAAAGAAAAAAAGAAAAAAAAACCACTGTGTTAGCTTCAGGCTGAATTACTACCCTCTCTTTAATAATGCCTGTAATTGTGAGATGTGGGGCTTTTTGATGCTATATAGTTATCAACCTGTGAAATATCTGATTCTGTAAACTTTAAGAACATAGCGATAGCAAATCAAACAAAGTTGGAGGCTTAGTGAAAAAAGGATATCCCCATCATTGTTCCTAGGAAAGAACTCTGCTTTTCGTCAAAAGGCCCCTGAGGCCCCTTGAAAAAGGGATAAGATGCCTTGAAACAGGTTTTGATTACATTTGTCCCACTTAAAAAAAAACTCGGTAAAAGAATCAGAGGAAACAATTTTTAATACCAAACCAAATAATGTGATGGCTTTTTAATTAGTATTGGTATTATCTAGGCACAGACTGGGTGGCTGATACAATGTCAAAGGAATTTTTTTCTTGCCCAAAAGTTTGGCTCTGTGCTCTTTGCTCCTTGGTTGATACCAATTTCAACAGACAAATTGTCAACTCATGGTCCACATTTTTTCACGGGTTAAAGAATAAATCCTATTATCTGAACTAATCTCTGCAACCTCATGTCCCACCTACACCCTTACAAATCCCTCCTCAGTCACCTGTGACATGGCCTTACTAGACCACTTGATGTTTCCCAAACATGCCAGACTCTCACCTATCCCCATATACTGTTCTCTACTCTCAAAGCATCCCCTTCCCACTCCATAATGTAGTAAAACCCTAATCAGACGCAGTACTAGTTATTCAATATGATTTCCTTGAACAATACCTAGCAGAATGAACAGCACACTCCCATCCCCAAAGACTTTGTTCATATAGCTACTTTATCAATCACCACAAAACTATGTGCTCCTTAAAGACAGCAATCACTCTTTAGCCATCGTTCTACCCTGATTATTTAAACGAGCACTGTATTAGTTATCTATTGCTACAAAGCAAATTATCCCAAAACTTAGTGGCTTAAAACATCATTTATTATTTCACAGTTTCTGTGAGTCAGGAATATAGGCATGGTTTAACCAGGTCTAGGTCTTCCAGCTCTGGATCTCTCAAGGTTGTAACCAAGGTGTTGGCAGAGGCTGTATTCTCATCCGAAGGCTCAGCTGGGAGTGGACCTGCTTCCAGGCTCCCTCTCCCAGTTATCAACCAGACCCAGCTCCACACAAACTATTATCTCCCTCAGTTCCTTCCCACATAAGCCTCTCCATAGGGCAGCTCACAACAGGGTAGCTATTTTCATCAGAGCAAGCAAGTGAGAAGGAAATGAGATGACAGCAAGAGAAAGAGTGCCAGCTGAAGTTGCAGTCTTTTGTCCTGGTAGTGACACCCCAACACTTTTGCCATATTCTGTTTGTTAGAAGTGAGTCACCAGGTCAAGCCTGCACTCAAGGGGAGGCTATTATTACATAAGGGCATGAATACCAGGAGTCCGCATCACTGAGTGCTGATGTCAGAAGCTGCCTCTCACAAACACCTTACGTAGTATGCATTCAGTAAGGGTTTATTTATAAAAGTAAAAAAGAAATGTGACATTTTCTTCAAATATCTTCAGTTATATGATCAGTTCTGTAAACTTTAAGGATATGTAATAATGGAAATTATACGAAGCCTATGTTCAGAAACACATTTTCAAAATAAGCACCAGAGTTTAAAAAATTGACTTGAGAGGGAAAAAAGGTCTTGCCATTCTCCCAAAATAATCTCAACCATAAACTCTGGAGCAAAACTTTAAGGCCGTCAATGTCCATGACTTATTATCCTAATGTTCAGGAGGAAAAAAAATGGATAGGAAAATAAGATATACACATTGTGACAAGATATTAACAATGAGTTAATCTAAATGTAGGATATGTGGATGCTCATTACTCAATTCTTTCAACTTTTCTATATGTTTTGACATTTTTCAAAATAAAAAATTGTGTGGAGTGTAGATTTTAAAGAACCGTTTTACACTGCTCACTCATAAGTTAATAATATAGTCTCAAATGTAATGTGAATATATAATTTTAATAAGTAACTCTAGCTGCTGTAACTACCAAACCCAAAAGCTCAATGGCTTCAAGTGGTAAATGTTTGTTTTTCACTCTTGTCATGGTCAGTATAGAGCAGATTTCCTAAATGACTCTCATTCAAACAGTACAAACTGTCATCTCCAACTTACCTCAGAAGAAGAAGGTAGGTATGTGGATAACTGTAAAGGGATTTTATGTCCAGAAGCAAAAATGGCATTCATCACTTCCCATCATAGCTCACTGACCACAAACCATTCAAATGACCCCAACCTCACTGAAAGCAAGGCTGGGAAATGAGGACTTTCTATGTCAGGGAAAGGAAGTAGAACTGATAGATATCCAGCCAGTCTCTGACAGAAGAATATTGTCACTCCAGTTGCTTTCCTAGTAGATGAAGAAACTTCTTTAAATAAAGATTATACGATGAATAAGTTTCTAACAGAAACTAAAATATAGGTATGCCAGCTTTCAAGTCAGTAGTTTGACAATGATTTCCAAATACTAGTTTTCTGAAGGATCAAGTTAGTAGCTTGAATTAAGTTATATCAAGTTCTCAAAGCACTACCTTCAACTAGTTACGTTTAGGCCTAAACAGTATCACTGTCTTTAGATAGAGATAAGAATGTTGCCATCTTAGGAAGCTGAAGTCAGTCTGATTCAGTATTTCTTCATTCAGGCCTGAAGAGGTAGAGTTGTATTAGGAGCCTACTTCTGAAGCAAAACTTTTATGCTTATAGTGCCCAAAAATGTTTAGCAAAGCCAAAATAGAATTCAATCTCTATTTATAAGAAAGGTAAAAACTATTTGTTTTCTGGGTCCAAAGTTTCTCTTGTTTGTAGCAGAGACTCCTGTAGACCAGAGAGTGGGGTAGAGGAGGGTAAAGAGATGCAGCGGTGAGGGAAGGCCACCAGCAGAAGAATAATTAGAAGGCCAATCCAAATTTATGCTGGTTTGTTAGGTGATGGGTTGTCATTTCAGTCCAGATGCTTTCAAGAGATTCAGAAAAAATCTAGAATTCTCGTATTAGTGAGTGGGGAAAAAAGTGTAAAAGTGTCATGCTATGTCTTTTTACATGGTTACAATAGAAACATTCAAAGCAAAAAAAAATATTTATGGGTCTGGGGTATGTGTGTATGTGTGTGTCCAACAGAAGTCCTGTCTGATAATATTGAAGAGATTGGTATAAAAAAGAAGGGCCTATATATAACCACTCCACCTTATGGATGGTCTACATTAGCACAGCAAGGAAAAGCAAATCATGCTTCTGCATCATGAATAATGAATGCAGCATATTGAGCAATGCAGTCTTTCTCTAATTGTTAACATTCTCTTTCACCAATAGAAATATCAGAGACAAAACTGTAGGACTCCAGAAGCACATATTTTGTTCCTCATGGAGAATTTGAGGTCAAGGGTGTATGAAAGTATTAACTATGCCTGTACTGTCTTCTTTTTAAAGAAAAAAAAAAAAAATCAGGCTGGGCGCGGTGACTCACGCCTGTAATCCCAGCACTTTGGGAGGCCGAGGCGGGCAGATCACAAGGTCAGGAGATCGAGACCATCCTGGCTAACACAGTGAAACCCCGTCTCTACTAAAAAATACAAAAAATTAGCTGGGCGTGGTGGCGGGCGCCTGTAGTCCCAACTACTAGGGAGGCTGAGGCAGGAGAATGGCATGAACCTGGGAGGCGGAGCTTGCAGTGAGCCGAGATCACGCCACTGCACTCCAGCCTGGGCGACAGAGTGAGACTCCGTCTCAAAAAAAAAAATCAACTTTTATTTTACATACAGGGTGATATGGTTTGGCTCTGTGTCTCCACACAAATCTGATGTTAAATTGTAATCTCCAGTGTCATGGGAGGGACCTGGTAGGAGATGATTGGATCATGTTCTCATGATAGTTGGTGAGTTCTCACGAGATCTGGTGTTTTGTTTTGTTTTGTTTTGTTTTGTTTTGTTTTGTTTTGTTTTGTTTTGTTTTGTTTGAGACGGGGTCTCTCTATGTTGCCCAAGCTGGTCTCAAACTCCTGAGCTCAAGCCATCCACATGTCACACCCTCCCAAAGTGCTAGGATTACAGGTGTGAGCCACCGCACCCAGCCAGGATCTGGTTGTTTAAGTGTGCAGCACTTCCCTCTTCGCTCCCTCTCTCTGCTGCTCCTCCATGGTAAGATGTGCCTGCTTCCCCTTTGCCTTCCGCCATGATTGTAAGTTTCCTGAGGCCTCCCAGACATGCTTCCTGTATAGCCCGTGGAACTGTGAGTTAATTAAACCTCTTTTCTTCATAAATTACCCAGTCTCAGGTAGTTCTTTATAGCAGTGTGAGGACAGACTAATACACAAGGGTTACATGTACAGGTTTGTTACCTGGGTACATAGCACCCAGGTAGTGAGCATAATACCCAATGGGTAGTTTTTCACCCAACATCCCCCATCCTTCCTCCTCCACCCCAATAGCCTATAGTGTCTATTGTTCCCATGTTTATGTCTATGTGTGCTCAATGTTTAGCTCCAACCTGTAAGTGAGAACATGTGGTATTTGGTTTTCTGTTCCTGTGTTAGTTAGCTTAGAATTATGGCCTCCAGTTCCATCCATGTTGCTGCAAAAGAATGAACATTATTTCATTCTTTTTATGGTTGTATAGTATTCTATGGTGTATATGTACCACAATTTCTTTATCCAATCTACCACTGATGGGCACCTAGGTTGATTCCATGTATTTGCTATTGTGAATAGTGTAGCAATGAACACAAGTGCATGTGTCTTTTTGGTATAATGATTTATTTTCCTTTGGGTATATACCCAGTAATGGGATTGCTGGGTCAAATGGTAGCTCTGTTTTAAGTTCTTTGACAAATCTCCAAACTGATTTCCACAGGGGCCAAACTAATTTACATTCCCACCAGCAGTGTATAAGCCAAGGCCAGTGTTGAGAAGGGAATTTCCTATGTTTTCTTCTAGGACTTTTCTAGTTTGAGGTCTTACATTTAAATCTTTAATCTATCTTGAGTTAACTTTTGTACATGGTGAAAAGTAAGGATCCAGTTTTGTTCTTCTGCATATGGTTAACCAGTTGTCCCAGCACCATTTATTAAATAGGGAGTCCTTTTCCCATTGCTTGTTTTTGTCAGCCTTGTCAAAGGTAAGATGGTTGTAAGTGTATGGCTTTATTTCTGAGTTTTCTATTCTATTCCGTTGCTCTATGTGTCTGTATTTGTACTAGTACCATGCTGTTTTGGTTACTGTAGCTTTACAGTATAGTTCGAAGTTGGATAGTATGATGCCTCTGACTTTGTTCCTTTTGCTTGGGATGGCTTTGGCTATTTGAGCTCTTTTTTGGTTCCATATGAATTTTAGGATAGGTTTTTATAATTGTATGAAGAATGATGGTAGTTTGATAGGAATAGTGTTGAATCTATAAATTTCTTTGGGCAGTATTACCATTTTAATGAAATTGATTTTTCCAATTTTTGAGCATGGAATGTTTTTCCATTTATTTGTGTCATCTCTGATTTCTTTCAGCAGTGTTTTGTAGTTCTCCTTACAGAGATCTTTTACCTTCTTAGTTAGCTGTATTCCTAGGTATTTTATTTTCTTTGTGGCTATTATAAATGGGATAATGTTCTTGATTTGACTCTAAGCCTGGACATTATTGGTGTATAGAAATGCTGCTGACTTTTGTACATCAATTTTGTACCCTAAAATTTCCTAAAATCATTTATCAGTTCTAGTAGCCTTTTGGTGGTGTCTCTGGGGTTTTCTAAATATAGAATCATATTGTCAGCAAAGAGAGATAGTTTGACTTCTTTTCCTATTCAGATACCTTTTATTTCTTTCTCTTGCCTGATTGCTGTGGCTATGACTTCCAACTGTACTTTCCTAACATCACAGTTATAAGACAGAAGAGTTTAGCAGATGAGCAACTATAATGCCAGCAGCATCACTGCATTATATTGGAGCATGAATTCTTCATGACCATCTAGATAGGATGCCTTATTTTGAGTGGTTGTACTCCAAGATGGTTTCAAAGACCAAAAGGCAATAATTTCTCTATATTTTTCTGTGAAAGGCATAAACTGACACTATTTTGCTATAACTCAGCAATTCTTTAATTTATTTAAAGAATAAAAAAGATATATTTCTGTTTATATCTGATTATAAGTATACCCATGTCTAGTTGCATAGGACGAAAGGTGCACAATTTGTAAGATATAAGACCCTGAGCCACTGGAAACAGGGCTACTTGTACCCAACATAGATATGATTTTAAATTGCAGGGAAGGTTCCATGCCCCTAATAGTTCTCCCATAATTCTGAAAAGCTTCACTTTTTTCATTCATTAGGGAAAGGTTTTGTAAATTCATAAAGCTCATACAATTTTTGTATGGGTTTGGGACATTTTCCTAGGGAGAGTGTCTAGGCTATCATCAGATTACCCCAAAAAAATTCTTTAGCACACTAAAACTAAGGCATTGAACACTTATTTGGTCAATAAGCTCTTCAAATGCAAATTACCCTTGGAAGATTAGAGATGCCATTCACACAAACAGTTCTCAAAGGCTGATTGGCTTGTGACCAATGCATGCAGAAATTGTTACCAACATGAAGCCTTCCTCTTAGGTACATTTCTAATGACTGCAGCTTAGGTGAATAGGGCACTCAGGTTGCACAGACTTATGTGTCTGCAGATGCTGCATGGCACTTGCTCTGTAGTCTGTTTTCAGCAAATTTGCTAATCAGACACCCTGCTCACAGCTTAATTTGTTAGGTTTCTCACCAGTCCCCCAAAGAGTAATTGCGGAAAAGCAATGGATAACTTGAGTAGGCTTCTGAGTTCACCTAGAACATTTCAGGTTGAGTGAACAAGTTAAAATAGATAGCTTATATTTTTGTCAAGTTACCCCATGTGAAATTTGATATTTGACAATGACTATGCTAAAAAAAGTTTTCAGATCACGTTAGACACTCTTGACTTTTTGATGTAGATTGTTCAGTTGACAATTTTACATGTAAAATTGTAAAATAAAACTGAATGTTGTCATTTTATTGAATTTGATCTTCTAAAAATGTATCCTTTTTTAAAATATGCCAGTGTAAATTTGCCAACTGTCTCCTAGTAGACTAAACTATCTTTTATTATAAGATTGTATTTATCCTGATTTTTAGGTATTAAGCTGTCCTTTATTTTATAAAATTATGGTTATAGAAGATGAATTAAAAAATTATCATCCAAAATTTTCAAAATTTTCTTTATTCATAAAATCTGAAAGCCTAACACTGATTTATACTATAATGTGAATTAGCTTATCAACTTGATTTCCTACTTAGAGAAGGCTGGATGCTCTAATGAAGAAAGAGTGAACTCAATGGGAGATGGAATAGAGAGAAGTAGAGATGTTCTGACATTTGAGGAAATTCAGTCTTAGTTCCTGTGTGCTGCTATAACAAAACACCTGAGACTGGTAATTTACAAAGAACAAAATTTATTTCTCAAAGTTTTGGAGACTGGGAAATCTAAGATTATGGCACTGGTATCTGGTGTTGGCCTTCCTGCTGTATTCTTACATGGTGGAAGATGGAAAAGCAAGAAACAGAAACCACTCTTACACGCCCTTTTTATAGCAGCATTTATCATTTATGAGGACTCAGCCCTTGTGACCTAAATACCTACCGTTAGGTCTTACCTTCCAACGCTGTTGCATTGAGGATTAAACTTCCAACACATGAATTTGGGGAGACACATTAAGGATCTGGGGACCTGGATACCAACAGGGAAGTTGGATGGATCCCTAAACAAATTCTGTTTTTGTCATCATGTTACTAATGCCCTTTTATGGCAGTCAGGGTATATTTGTAATAGTAACTGGCTAACAAAGCTAAAAGCTAACGCCTCCACTACAAAGACATCTTAGAGGTGTTATTTTATAAAAAAACTAAAAGTTTTAGATCATCTGACATGTTTATTTATAGGGAATTCTGGAAAAAAATGTTTTATTTTGCTTTCATGGGTCTATCCCTCTGGTGACAGTTTAATATCTATAGAGAAACAAAGAGTGTTGCTTAAGCACAGACAAATCTAAAACAAACCAAAGGTCCTGTTTGTACAGTTCACCTGGGCCTAGTGACATGGCCACATTGCATGGAAATTCCTCGTAGATACTATTCCTGCTGTTCTGAGGATTGTCTCAATCATTCCTTCACTCTTTCAGCAAATATTTATTTGGAATGAGTTGGATCTTTCCACCCCATCCAATAAAACTAACTAATATACACCAGCCAAATAAGAATGTTGGATCTTTAAACATCAAAGGCCACATTTATATGAAGTAGAAAATATATCTTTAAGTTTATAAAAGCCCTGGCAGAAGCCTGGCTTTTTTTTTTAAAGAATCGTGACCATCAGTCTAGGAAATGACTGCTCACCCAGTGGCCTGCTGTTGAAATCTCTCTGGGCCACTTGGTATCTTTGGTTTACAACAAAGAAAGTCTCATTCTGCAGCTATATAAAAGGATGTCCTAATAAAAAAGCTTCTTACCTGTCTCAAAGGAATATGGGAAGGATGAATTAGATAATACCTTCAAAGGTACTTTTAAATGGTGCTATGGAAATAGAAGATGCTATCGCTATTGTCATTTTGTTATAGACAATAGTGTTACTTGTTTTTCTTGGAAAAGCTAACTTTGCATCCAAAAAAAAGCCAAAACGCAAATATACTTAAATCAGCCATTTGAGGGACTTAAAAATGCATTTGTGGCTAGATGGACTTTTCTTTTCTATGGTTCCCTTCTCCTTTTCTCCCTTCCAAGTACAAGCAACCCCATGAGGCCTAAAGTTTCTGAAGTCAAGGATCGGGAGAAGAATAGAGACAGGCAATAGTGATATATAAGTAGAAAACAGTAGAGAACAAAATTACAGAAACTTATCACAAGAGGAGACCTTTGAGAGCATGTCATTCAAACTCTTTGCTATAGTAATAGAAGACTTAGACCCAGAAGGTTAAGCAACATTCCAAACATTACACAGATAGTTAAAAACAGTTGTGGTCATTCTTAAACATATCCAAATGGCTGAAAAGAGAAAAGGAAATCTCCAGTGCCTGTTTCAGCATCACCATAGTCCCAGGACCTGCCTCATACTCATGAACATGTCTCCACAGGATGGGAGGTAAGACTTAGGTCTAGTGAGTCTAGTGACTTGGGTTCCTTCCTGATCCCACCCCACTACCTCGTGGGGTAACCTTTGACAAGAAATCTCTCTAAGCTTAATTTCCCTGGGCTGTAAAAGTGGATGTTAGCAGTACCTACTCACCATGGGGGTGTTGAGAGGATTAAATGAGACTACATAGACAGTGTTTAGCACAGTATCTAATGATAATTGTTGTTTTAGTATCCCTGGATAACAAAATTAAATGAGAATTAAATGGAAAAATGCATATAACACGTTCATCACAATGCCTGACATAATAATTGCTCAGTATGAAGTATTATTACTTCATATTCCCACGCAAGCATTCATTTAACAAGTATTTCTTGAGTTCTTACTGGGTGCTAGGAACTATGTTATGCCCTGGGGATTCCACTCCCTGAGCTCAACTTGCTTGTTGTCAAATGGAAGAGGCAGACAAATGCATGTAGTCAAATACATGCTCTATATTGGGGTGGGCAAACTTAACCCACACGCCAAATCCATGCCTATTTTTGTATGGCCCATGAGCTAAAAATAGTTTTTCCACTTTTAAATGTTTGGAAAAAATTAAATAAAAGAGAATATTTCATGACACATGAAGAGTATATGAAATCCAAATTTCAGTGTCCATAATTACATTTTACTGGAGCACAGCCATGCTCATTCATTTACATATTGTCTGTGACTGCTTATACCCTATAACAGCCAAGTTGAATAGCTGCAACAGAGACCATATGGTCACCAAAACTTAAAATGTTTACTATCTGGCCCTTTTCAGAGTGCTCTGCCACCTCTGTTCTATATCTTGGTAAATATCACAATACAGATGTGTACTGAAGGGTGCTAGAGAAGCACAAGTGGGGTGGAGGCCCCCTAATCCTGCCTGGGAACTTGTGAAAGCTTCACTAAGGAACTGAGTCTTAAAGGATGAATAGGAGTTCACCAGATGGAAAAGGGGACATGAATGTATAAAGGCCTAGAATCAGGGCAGGGCAAAGGAGGGTCTGGGAAAACAGCAAGACAAGGAGTGCTTCTTCAAGCAAACCCTGATCTCACTGTTCTAGCAACATCCATAAAAGCCATCTCAAGTGTTCAGGGTTTCAACTGTCTGCCAATCTCCAGAACAATGTCCCCAATGCCAGAACAATTACCTTCTCTCATAAAAATCACCTAGAACTTCTGATCCCTCTGGGTTTTCAAGTGTCTGATGGAAATGAGACTTAATGGCTTCATTGTGAATATGATCCTTCCTTGTGTGCATGGCCAGTCTCACTGGCATGTGTCACAGGATAAATCTATAACTGTGACTGGTTCTTACTGAAGGTGTTAAAACTAGACTTGGCTACAGTTTTAAGGAGCACTGAGACATGTGCTCCGTGGATAAAAAGGAGCAGAGTAAAAAGAAAATAAACAACGGCAGGCCAGGACTTAGCAAGTGGCACCAAAATGACAACCGGGAACATGGGAACAGCTGGTAAAAGGGTATCTTCTGGTACCTAAGCTAGAAGATGGGCAGAACTGACAATTGGAGACAGGCCTGAAACTTGGGATATGGAGGAGCAGCAAATGGTAAGTGCATAAGCAATGGCAGTCATCAGAGCCTATGGCATGGCACTGACTTCACCAGTCAGTGGAAGGCCTGCTGTTGTATACCCAGAGGCTGCCACAAGCTTGAAGTTACATGACAGAAACTAAGAAGACTAAATCCAAATGTGAAATACATGCACATGCACACACACACACACACACACACACACGCTTGCTCACACAAATACATATCAGTTTACCTTCTCCTTTCTGACTAGGAAGGGCTAGTTAGGCACAGCAGTTCGCCTCAGCCTAATGCACCTTTGAGCATTCTTTCATTCTTCCAGCCAGCCCTCATCCATCGAAGAACACAATGATTGAGCTCCTCTGTGAGGCAAGCACTATGCTAATTTCTGGTGCTACTGTAGGGAGCAAGACAGAAACTGTCATGGCTCTTGCAGAGCTCTGTGCCTAGCAGGAAAGACAGATGTGATGTCAATTACCTGAATCCTCTGGAATGACAGAATCAAGCAGCTTATTAGAACCAAGCTGGGCAGTGGTCTACTGTGAGGACGGAAGGGGAATGGACAGCTCCCCTCTGTGGACATTCCGTTAGAGGCCCCTAAGAAGCATGGTTTATGTCCTACTTTTTGGTAGTGATTAAACAAATCTTCCTTGCTCTTACAGCCATGAGCGCAGAAAGGCTTTGTCAAGAAGATAAATCCAAGTTGCATGCAGCACACCGCACTCAGAGCATCTTCACCTCTTCCCAAGTCAATCTGTTCATGCCTGGCTCTCCCCTCACTTACAATGGGTGCTCTCCCAGAATCCTCCTCGGTGCCTCTGCAAATAGACTTCAGTGGGCAACCCCACCAGGTCAGAGATGCCCAGACATGTCTGCACAGCAGCAGGGGATACCACTTGTGTTCTTTACTGGGAAGCTACTGAGCCCCAGAGAAAATACAATTTGTCCAGTCCCTGGTTTTTTTTAGCTATGTTGGACGTGCCGGAACCACGCTTAGAAGCAAACCAGTATCCCAGCCATGGGCTTATACAAATGTCACTTACCGAGTGACCCTGTATGCAAAGAAATTGTGTGGTTTGGATTGCTGGGACTAAAATCAAATCCACAGTGCATATTTATCATCCCCCAAACAACATTCACACTATAAATCAAGCTCTGGCACTTTGTAGAAATGCTTTCTGGTATAAAATACCTCATTGTTCTGTTCTTCACTAACAGTGTATTTCTTAAATACGGAGCCAAAGGCAGCAAACCATTCAACTTAATGCTCTTAATGCAACAAGTATTCTCCATGCTGCCAAACTCCAATAAAATCAGAGGGAAAATATACTTCCTTCACCCTCAATAAAAAGAACGTGCATAAATTTGAAAAAAAAAAAAAAGCTGAGGGACCCACTTATAGCCCCTCTCACAATAACAATCGAACTAACTACCTGCTCTTTGTAAAGAATGACTACAAATAAATCTCCTTCTGTCACAATGAGTAATATTGTTATTTTAATATTTATATGTGTGTCAAAAGTAGGCACAGCCTTATACAATAAATAAGACTATACCCAACAAACTAAAGTCTCTGCCCTAAGGACCTTTACAATCAAAAGTATAAATAAAAGAATGAAAACTGCAGATGAAGCCCTGAGTAGAAATGGGATTTGGAGGTGGAACGCTTCAGTCAGTATGTGGGCTGTCTCAGATTTCAAGAATGTAAAAGGAGAGGCTGTTTCAGAAAGCAGAATTTTTTAAAAAAAAAAAGAGTATTTTAAAATGAGAAAGGAGACAATGATAAGTTAGAAAGTGAAGTGATATCTCTCCTTCTGGGCTCCATCACTTGGGCTAATGCTCAACAGAGATTCCACAAATTGACCCAAAGCAAAAAGCCTACAGCAGAGGGGGTTAGTTTCAGGTGGTGGTTGAGAGTATGGTCTCTGAGATAACAGTGGGTTAGAATCATGACTCTTACAGGTCTTGGCTCTTGGCTCCTGTGATTTGGATCAAGGTCCTTAATCATCTCTGTAAACCCAAGCTTTTCATCTGTAAGATGGGGTAACAATTATATAATACTTGGGCCCACAGGGTTTCAAGAAGATTAAATAATGAAGAAAGTACAGTGTGTGACATACAGATAAAGTTCCAAATAAATCTACCTTTTATTTTTATTTTTATTCTTATTTTTAGAGACAAGGTCTCGCTCTGGTGCCCAGGCTGGAGTGCAGTGGCGCAATCATAGCTCACTGCAGCCTTGAACTCCTGGGTTCAAGCAATCCTCTCGCCTCAGCTTCCTAAGTTGCTAAAATGACAGGCATCTGCTACCATGCCCAGTTAATGTTTTTTAATTTTTTGTAGAGACAGGGTCTCTCAGTGTTGCCCAGGCTGGTCTTGAACTCTCAGCCTCAAGTGATCCTCCCAACTCAGCCTCCCAGAGTTCCAGGACTACAGGCATAAGTCACTGGGCCCAGCCTAAATCTACCATTTTAAAAAATAAATCTGTTTGTCCTCATCTTGAAGAAAAAAGGAGGAAGTGGTAGAATGGTGCGGTGAGGAAGGACATGGCATCAGAAGGCCTTGGTTTTGGTGTTAGCACAGGACAAGTCATCTAACTCCACCCTGGGGTCAATTTCTTCACAGGAAACAAAGATGTTGGACTAAACTATGTTGAGCTAAACCTAAAGCTCCCTCAAATTCTTAAAATAATTCCATGACTCTGAGTTTAAAACCAGTAAGTTCCTGTATAAATCATATTTCTTGCCAAAATGCCAAGCACCATATGGGCTCTCTTGCTCTCTGTAATCTGGACTCATTGATGCCATAAATCAAATTATGTCTCCTAAGACACAGCTGACAAATTTAGACTACAGTGTGGGCGTTTGTCCTATTCTCAAGAAGCCCGGATTCCCTTTGTTTTAAAGGTCACATGACTTTGACACTTTTTCAAGTAAGAAGTGGCATCATGACCTTATACCTTTGGAGAAATGCCTCAAGGCCTGGAATTATGAAAATACATCCAGTCTACTTCATAAAGTTTTCCTAAGTCTGATACCACTGAAATAAAAAGTGTAATGCTTACACTGAACAAGAAAAATTACATTGGGAGTACATAAGCAATAACAGTTAAAGGAATCATGGAAATGTATCTTTTCTAGGAAAATATCTAACAATGGGTGATTTCCAAAGCCCAGGGTCATGGTTCTGAGTGGCATACATGCAATTCCAAAATATCTCTTCACTCACATTTCTCATAACCATCAATGCAAGACTCCTGCTCTTTTGATAAGAGCTAGATATCATTTCATTTCCTCAGTGTTTCCCAAACATTTTGAAATCCTGTAACAAAAGGTGATATGAAACAGATGTATGAGATTCATCTAAAATTCAATCGTGTTTAGCAAAAACACTGCCTATGGAATTCCCCTTTCTGTGAGATCATACGTGATATATCGATGAAGCAATATAGAGTAGGCACAATAAATGATCGTGAATAATTACTTAAGCTGCAAGTATTAATGTCATCCTCATCTCTCCTTCCTCTGGCTATTTGCATCCCTTTTGAATATAGCTCATTTCTATGGAATGCACTCTCTTTTGGTTGAATGTGCTGCTTCTCTCACATATAAATTAAATTAAAAATTTTAACAGTTAAAACCAGCTGACACCAACCAAAAGAGCACCAACTCTGCGTGTCTCCATTGTGCTTGTAATAATACATGTTGATTTTGTTTAGTTTGTCACTGAAGAGTGGTTCCAATTTTTGAAATATAATACATAAAATAAAAAATAATTCTATCACACTGTATTTAATCATAGTGACAAGCTGATAGGATGGCATGATATTAGTAAAAGAACATGGGTTTAAGTCAGAAAATCTGGGTTTTCATCCTGATTCCACCACTTAATAGTGTGTATCCGAGAGTCAGTCAGCTCATCTGCAAAATGAGAAAGAGAATATTCACCTCATTCGACCATTATGAGGATTAAATTAAGTAATTTAGATCAATGGAAGAGCACTATGCAAATGTTAGCTGTGATTCCATAATCTAGTCAATGCCACCTCAAATTTTCTGTGTAAAGAGGTGGAATGACTAAATGGGAGGAGATAATCAATGACTAAAGGGGAGATAGATAGATAGATAGATAGATAGATAGATAGATAGATAGATAGATAGATAAAAGATAGAAAAATGTATTAATAAGAATTTCTAATACATATATAACATTTTATTATTACAAACTAAACTTTAAAAGTCACGGGGTCTCCAGACAGATGGTGGAATAGTGGTTGCTAGGGGTTGGGGAAGAGGCGGAATGGGAGTTTTCTTATTTAATGGGTAGAGTTTTCGTTGTACAAGGAAACCAAGTTATGGAGATGGATGGTGGTGATGGTCGCACAATACTATGAGTGTACTTAATACCACTAAACTATACACTCAAAAATGGTTAAGATGGTAAATTCTATGTTATGTATATTTTAATACAATTTATAAATGGAAGAAAAACATCATGGAGTCTCTGTGTACAGTCGTACAATGTGTGGTGTGTGTCAGGGCATCCCTCCAGCCAAGAGGATGAGTGGGAAAATCCAGCCTGCATTCCACTCACAAGAGGCATGTCCCAGCATAGGGCTGTGTCTGCCTAGAAGTAGGGGCATCTTTTTCTGATTTACACAAAGCCCTCCTGTGGACTGTGCATCTGATCAGAATTATTGCATTAAATCCTCAGACAATTCTCAAAGGTATTATTGCCCCACTCCTACAAATTAAAAAGCCAAGACTCAAATAACTGAAATGAATTATCCAAAGAATTAAAGCATGAATCAAGGACACCTAGGCCAATGCATAGCCTAGTACATACTAGAAACCTAAGAGCAAAGAAACTCCCAAGTAAGTGCTGAGCAGATTGATTGATATAAACCTGGTCAAGACTTGACAAAAACTCAACCACAGAGGTAAAACTCTATTCTCCTCTTATTTCCATTAACGGATCCTGAGTCCACAGACAGAAGAAGTTATGTCAAGAACCTAGAACATAAGTCTGGGACAGACAACCCAGCTTCCATCACATACAACACAATGACACACAATTCTTTCCATCCAAAATGCTTTCAATATAAGAAGCAAAACAGATGTGCAGCTAAATAAACACAATGAAGTGTTAATAGAAGTCATAATAGAAAGACCACACAACTGTGTTTTCCCATTTGTATCTACGAACTGATGAAGGATTCAGATAAATGCTCTCAAGATGGGGTGGGGTGGGGCTTCAGACGTGATGGGCCTTGGAATTGGGAGGGTGGCCCTGAGGTCTCTTTGTGATGAATTTGTCAGAGCATACTGGCTGGCATCGGCCACCAAGGGTGAGGCAGGCAGTCACAGCATCTACATCCTGCAGGTAGAGATGAGCAGAAAAGTCCCAAGGAATACAAGCTGAAAGTTGCACAGAGCAGAGCAAAGCCTGTAAACAGGAGAAATGTGTACCAATGACCCACTCATGGAGGCAAATTATCAGAGATACATGGTCTGAAAAAGGAACAGCATGTAAGCCAGAGGAGAGTCTGAATAAGCAGCAGAAAAAGGTGTGTGCGTTGTGCTCCTAAATACACTGTACTCTTACTGTGAATGAACTAGTTTCATTTAAAGAACCAAGGTGAGAAGGGACAGGAAGACTTAAGCCCTGGAGCTCTAGAAAGCCAAATAGTGAACAAACGAAATATTTATATGTATAAATCTTTAGCCTGGTGCTATGAAAGAGTTCAGTAGCCCTGGAGAGGATGGAGTCTTCAAAAACCAAGGTAAATGGAGCTGAGAAGTAGAAAAATCATAGGAACATGTACAAAAGGAAAAATCTAGGGCACAGTAGAGTGGCATTTATTCACTCATTTATTCGTTCAACAAACTTCACTGAGAGTTCATTAATGATATATATAGTAATAGTAGTAACAGCAGCTAACACTTACATAGCACATATCCCATGCCACACGTTGTTCTAAGGACTTTTAAACCTTTTAACCATCACTGCCCTGTGAGCTAGTTACTCCTATTATCCCTATTTTGTAGATGAGGAAACTGGGGCACAGAGAAGCTAAATACTTTGCTGGCAATCATTCAGCTTATGAGTGCATGAGCAGCATTTGACCCAGGCTCTCTGGATCCAGAGTCTGCTTACATCCTTCACTATGATAATAACCTACTATGTTCTTGCTCTCTGCCAGCTGCCACAGATGTGGGAAGGCCTGGCTTCTGTTCATTCTGTTCTGTCATCCAGTGGAAGTTGTGGAATAGCAGTAAATAAAAATGTGGAGGAGAGGGACCCATGACAAGCTTCAGTTAATCACAATTTTCTTGGGTTGGCCCAGATTTTCTTGCTCTCATTTGAGTCCCATCCATGGAGAGCTTACCAATTATGGGAACTTAACAGTGGCATTAATTAGGGGGAAGAGAACAAATCTGACTTCCCAAACACTCCTCCACTCTTCTAATAATAGATTTGAATAACGCACATATAGTTTGAGTCCTTAGCAGATATCTGGAATTTATTTCTGGTTTACCTGAAATCTTTTATTAGAATAATAATTTTTTAAAAGCCTAGGACATCCTATAGCTTGACATTAAATAAATGTAAACCTCTACTCAGAAACTATTTAAATTTTGTCTAAAGTGTTCTCTGTGAAAGTTAAATGACCTTTAAGAAGAAACTCTGAAAATGTGTCTGCCTTAAGGATAATTTATGAGCTGAACACACTCCACAGGTACTGCTAAGAGTGACATGTGTGTTCCTGAAAAAGTACAGGGAAGTTCAGGGACATTCACAGTACTTTGTTGAAGAGCCCTGTCTAGTTGCTTCACTGGTAGGCACTGTGGCTTCTGGCTTTAGCCTGTCCTGAGAGGCCTGGATGAAACAGCCCTTGAACCCCAAGTGGTGGGCACATGGATGTGACAGAGGAGTGTTTGCTGCAGTTTTTAAGTTCTCTTTAAATCAACATTTCCAGGCATTTATCATTACCTAACAAACCACCCTAAAACACAGGAACTTAAAGCAACAAATAGAATTTATTTTTGCCCATAAATGTGCAATGTAGGCGGTGCTCCACAAGAACAGGTCATTTCCGCTCCCCTCGGCTTCATGGGGTCGGATACTCTTCTTTATCTCCACCACGTGGCCTCTCCAGTATGGCAGCGTCAAGGTGGCCAGACTTTTTACATGTCAGCTCAGGGCTTCCAAGGCATGTGTTCCAAGAAGGAGCATGGGGGAAGCTGTAATGCCATTAGTGATCTAGTCTCAAACATCACGCAGCCTTACTTCTGCCATATTCTATTAATCAAGACAGTCGGTTTCAACAGCGGTGTCCAACAACCTCTGTGGCACCAGGGACTGGTTTCATGGAAGACAATTTTTCCATGGGGCGAGGGGCAGAGGGTAATTCTGGAGGGGGTTGGTTTCAGGATGAAGCACGCATCCTAGATCCCTCGTATGTGCGGTTCACCATAGGTTTCCTGCTCCTATGAGAATCTAATGCCAACGCTGATCTGCCAGGAGGCTGAGCTCAGGTGGTAATGCTTGCTCACCCACCTCTCACCTCCTGCTGTACGGACTAGTTTCTAACAGGCCAAGGCCCAAGGGTTGGGGACCCCTGAGTTACAAGACCAGGACATGTTCAAGGGGAGGGGAAAATAGACTCCACATTTTGTTGGGTGGGGGTGTGACAATGTTCTGGAAAATCACATAAGATGCAAAATATTGCTCCTGCCATTTTTGATACAGTCTACCCTATGAACTCACAGGAAGAATTTGTCTCCAATTCTATATCAGGAATTGATGTGCTACTACTAAGAATATGTTAGCTTAGCTCATGAAGCTGTGGATCTTGTTTTCCTCTTTTCTATTGGCTTCCAGAAGACCCACAGACAAATGTGTTGCCTTCCTCTAGCCAAATCCCCTGTAAAATTTCATATGCAATAACTCATCCTGTCTTCATTTTATTTTCCCACCATTATTTTCTCTTTGCTTCAATTTTCCTCACTTTTAAAATACCCTGTTGCTGTATATGTATTCTACCAGCTGCAAAGAAAGTGAGATATGAATTTTAAAATATTCCAAGAATTAGCTGGGTGTGGTGGCACACACCTGCCATCCCAGCTACTCTAGAAACTGAGGCAGGAGGATCACTTGAGCCCAGGAGTTCAAGGCTGCAGCAAGCTATGATCACACCATCGCACTCCAGCCTGGGTGACAGAGCGAGACCCTGTCTCAAAAAAAATAAATAAAGTAAAATAAAATACTCCAAGAAACCAGAGAATCCACAAGTAGAAAATACATCTAGTTAAAAAAAAAAAAAGATAGCAAAAGAGGTTAAACCTCACTAGTAATGATAAAAATGAACATTAAAAGAAGTCACCATTTTTTCTTATCATTTAATTGGGTCCTAGGCTCAGTGCTTAGTCCTTCACTAACACTGCGATTATTAAAATTATTTTCTTTCCATTAGTCAAGGATGAGGATCAGGATATGGACAATGAGATCAGTACTTCTGGATGTACCTAGGAGAACGGTAAAACGCACAATTGCTTCCACAAAATAATTTGGCGACACTTATTAAAGGCCAGAAAATACCATGAACTTTGATCCAGTAAAATCTCTTCTAGGTTCTAGAACAAGGAAATAACCCAGATTCTGGGAAATCTGATTTATGCATCAGGACATTGTCTCATTGTCTAAACGCATTAGAAAGTCATCTTATTTTACCTTTTTAAAAATTATTGTAAAATATACACATATGAAATGTACCATTTAACCACATGTAAGTGTACAGTTCAGTGGCATTAAGTGTATTCACATTATGTGGCCATCACCACTATACATGTCCAGAAGTTTTTCATCATCTTTAACATAAGCTCTGTACCCATTAAACAACAACTCCCCATTCTTTTTGTTTGTTTGTTTTTGACATGGAGTCTCGCTCTGTAGCCCAGGCTGGAGTGCAGTGACAGGATCTCTGCTCACTGCAACCTCTGCCTCCCGGGTTCAAGCCATTCCCTGCCTCAGCCTCCCAAGTAGCTGGGATTACAGGTACCTGCCACCACGCCCAACTAAATTTTTGTATTTTTAGTAGAGACAGGGTCTCACCATCTTGGCCAGGCTGGTCTTGAACTCTGGACTTCATGATCTACCCACCTTGGCCTCCCAAAATGTTATTATTACAGGCGTGAGCCACCACACCCGGCCAAAAACTCCCCATTCTTATCTCCCTCAACCCCCACCCCTGGTAACCACAATTCTACTTTCTGTTTCTATAAATTCCACTGCTCCAGGTACCTCATATAAGTGTAATCATAAGCTATTTGCATTTTTGGGGGCTAGTTCACGTCCCTTAGCATAACATCTTCAAGGTTCATCCATGTTATACCATGTGTCAGAATTTCCTCCCTTTTTAAGTCTGACTAATATTCCATTGTATGTATAGTCCACATTTTGTTTATCATTCACACATTTCATTCATCCATGGATGGTTGGGTTCGTTTCACCTTCTGGCTATTGTGAATACTGCTGCTGTGAACAGGAGCACACAAATATCTGTTCTGAGTCCCTGCTTTCCATTCTTTGGGGTATATATCCAGAAGTGGAATTGCTTTGATTTATTTTATGTTGATGAAATATTAGAAGCAATCATCATGTACAACAAATCAGGGAATTTTTTATTAAATTACTTACAGACCCTTGATCTTCTGTCTCCTTTGGAAATGAGGACTCTGGAGACCTCCCATGCGGTCTGCAGTAGCCTTTCCTGGCCAGGCTGTCCATGTCCTGCCCTTGCCTCTGTTACAGCACCTGTTCCATCATGTTGGCATTCCCCTGATTGTTTCACCAACCAGAGCTCCGTCAGGAGAGTGACTTTGTCTTCCATCTCTGGCCTCAATTCCCCAATTCCTGGCACATAATATGAGCTTGAAAAGTGAAAAATAAACTAGCTAGAAATAGGGCAGTCAGAAACCACCTCGTAGTAAATTTGATTCAGATGTTTATCAGCTGATTGTGGGAACCTTATAAAGGACATAAACCTACACTATAATTTGGGGAAAACAAAATAAAAATCTTAGAAATGATAGGAAAACCTTAGGTGAAATGTGAATATACCTATAGCACTTAAGGGCACTAAAGTGGGTTGTGTTGTTTTAGTATCTAATGTGCAGAGAGAAAGTAAGGTTCTTGGAGAGAGCGAGTCCGCCAGGAGGCCAGGGGAATTTTTCCCACATGGAAGCATTCACACGTATGCATCACTCTTTGCCTTCTATTCTAATGAATGTACATAAAAATATACACATCTATATTCTAAGATAACAAATATATAATATTCTAAAATGCCAGAGCTAGTAAATATTTCATAGCCATACTATATCAAACCCACTCTTGCATTTTAAAGAAATAAATTGATTTTCAGTAATAGATATCAATAAATCCCAAATCTTATTTGATCTAATTTTCCCCTTTTTTTATTAAACACCACATCCTTAAAAGTTGAGTCAGACTTTTATTCAATGTCACTTCCTTCAAGATGACTTCTCTGATCCCCAGCCTGAACCAGAGCACACCCACCAATGTTTTTTTCCTTCCACTGCTTGACTTGCTCTTCATGTCACTGTCACCTGACATGCCATCATTCAGGCTTTATTTTATTTTCTGTCCCTCATTTTAGAATTTGCACTTCTTGAGGACAAAAGCTTTTTTTCACTCTATGCCTAGAGCAGCATCAAGAATATAGTGGCAACTAAAAAAATATTTATTAAATGAGGCCAGGCGTGGTAGCTCACACCTGTAATCTCAGCAATTTGGAAAGCCAAGATGGGAGAATCACTTGAGCCCAGGAGTTCCAGACCAGCCTGGGCAACATAGCGAGAACTTGTCTCTCCAAAAAAAAAAAATTAGCCAGGCATGATTGCATGCACTTGTGGTCCTAACTACTCAGGAGGCTGAGGCAGGTAAACTACTTGAGCCCAGGAGGCGGAGGCTGCAGTGAGCCAAGATCGCACCACTACACCCCAGCCTGGGTAACAGAGTGAGACCCTGTCTCAAAAACAAAAACAAAAAAAACCCCACCAATATATGTTAAATGACTATGCACATAAAATAAACTTACATTTAAAAATCAATGACTAAATTATATAAGCAACATGAGAAAACGTGTATGTATATGCAAATATATGTGTGTGTACACACACACATATACACGCAGCTACGGTTTGAATTAACCCCATTGGGAGTAAAAAATATCATGTCAAAAAGTATAAATAATCTTTTATACTTTTTATTTATACTTTGTATTTATACTTTAACATAAATTATAAATTTATAACAAAAAGGGTATAAATTTAATACCCTGATAAACCCATTGTAAAGTCAAAAAATCATAAGTTGAACTATTGTAAGTCTGGGACTATCTGTTGTATTAAGAAGTGGATTCTTTAAGAGGGGATTAAGTTGTCTTATGGATGGGGTTAGGGGTCTTATTTTAAAAAGCTACAGGCAGTGGGTTTTCTCTCTTCTGCTCTTCTGCCATGTGAGGACATAGAGTTCGGTGCCCCTTGCTCTTAAGCCTTTCACCATGTGAGGAAGGAAGCAGAGCAGATCCTCACCAGAGGCTGACCCACTGGTGTCCTGACCTTGGACTTCCTGGCCTCCAGAACTGTGAAGAGACAGAAATTTCTGTTCTTCATAAATTACTCAAAATATTGTGGTATTTTGTTATAGCAGCATGAATGGACTGAGATACACACACATATACACACACTCATGAAACACATACAACAGATAAAAATGATTACATGTAAATACACAAAAAGTTAAGAGTAACTTGGAAACTATAACATTGGTGGGATTAAGGCTGGCTTTTTCTGTATTCTGAATGTTGTAATGCAGTTGCATTCATTTCGTTGTGGTCTCTATAGCTAGGTAGGTTATTGCTTGGCCAACAAGAATTCTCCTGTTGACACTTGGGTGAATTCACAGTGCTCTAGAATCTTTTTCTCAATATTGCAAGCTCATATAGTTGATGTTTTTTGACAACCTGAGAGTAGATCATTCCCTATAGATACACTCACATTAACCTTGCTTATAAAAGACCACTATATAAACCAAAGTGCAAATTATGTCTTTAAAATAAAAAATTTCACTGCCAAGGGGAAAGGATATTTGTTGGGAGCTCAGTTATAACCTGTTGACTTAGTGATCATGGAATCAGATCAACAGCATTTGGCTTTAAGATGCTGATGTTTAAGTAGGATTATTTGTACTGTATGGAGCCTGATGACTGCATCACCTTGAAAAGGTTATTCCTATCCCCAGACAAATGATGTTTGCTGGACAGGAGATCTCCTCCTGATCAGAGCAGAGACATAACACCAAGTCTGCCTCTGTGACCTTGCTAACTTCCGTCATTAATCATCTACTTCCTTTTCTCATTGACATGATTTTTCTTACTAAATATTAATTCAACATACTTCATAATAGCTTTTTGACATGCTAATATAGCCAGTTGCGTATTGTACTTCCTGTTTTTGGACCTTAGCAACATTTATATTTGTCATGTTTTTGCATCTGTCTAAACTCATTATTATGTTTTTATTTTACAAATAATTACCAGAAACTCAAGAGTACCTTGTTTTCACTGTTGTCTACACTAGAATTATAAAAACAATTTCTGAAGTCAGGAAAGTAAATAATCCATATTAGGAAAAGTTCCTTTCTAAATAATATTTTTTAATGTAAATGCTTTAGAACTTGTAACAGAGACCCAACTTGAATCTCCCATGTATTCATCTCAAATTTAATGTATTTGAACATTGCAAAAGTACTGGTGGGGCAGGCTCACCAGGAATCTTTTTAATTATGATCAAACTCTTCCTAGGAAAGAGTTCATCCAAAAAAAGAGTCAATGTCCTCTTGAAGCTTGGAAGAGAGAACTAAATGAGAGTATAGCATGGGAACTGTCATTTCAGACTCTCCTCCAGCCCACACTCATGACAGGTTGTGCCAGGGGAGACAAAACACTTTCTTCTCTGAAGCCTGCATGGGACCTTTAGAGTTTATCAGCAACATTGGTACCAGCGATGGCTGGGTGATAGTGGCAGCAGGTTTGTGCACATTGTCACCATGGGTAGTAATAGCTTCAGTGTTCAAGTGTCAAGTGCACAGAAGTCATGCCCTCACTGCCAGTCATCAAGTAACTTACATTAAGTATCTCATCATGGACATTGGCAGTTGTGGTTTTGTGGGTGGACACTGGTAATGCAGCTGCACTTGGCATCTGTGGGAACCAGGGTTATTATTACAGCTATCCAGGAGAGGAGACGTTTTTGAAGTTTACGTAACACACCCATTTCTTAGAGACTTTCAGACTATTTTGGCAAATTTGAGAGGCCTGAACCTTGTTCAGACTAAATGAGAACGGATATACAGAAAAGTTGCTTTGTAACTGCTGTTATATTCTCCCACACCAACGTAGAAGTGTCCTGGGAAATATAGTTCACATACCTGTAAGTTAAGTTTCAGTTGGATAGAATCATTACACTTATGAAAAATGATTCCTTCTCAGATGACAAAAGACCAAGTAATTGCTGTTATTCCTACTAAAATCAAGCTATATCTAGGTTTGAAAAATGTTAACTTTGAAATTTGAAATATTATTTTTAAAATAGAGTACAAATTATATCACAAACACTCCTCTCTGCCACCCAAAATTAACAAACATTAATATCTTGTTATATATGCTTCAGATCTTTATCTTACAAGAAGTGAAGGATTAAACTCATGTCCCCTAGAGCCCCTTCTCCACTCCCATTCCCGCTCCTCCCCTCCATCCCAAGAGCAAATTATGGATGCCATTTTAAAATCCACAACAAATAATGTAACATATTATTTATAGATGTGAAACTAACTACAAAGTAAAAGTATAAAGACAAGGAATAGATATATGCTAAGGTAATTTTTAAAAATAAGAGATGGAAAGAGAATATTTTACTCCTCTTATAAATACTATAAACTGTTTAGACTCTTTTTAATTCGTATTTAATTCAAGGAAAAGTAATCAAGGATAATCGAATACTTTAAGAAATGTATTGCACCGCTATAACCTCACTCCTCCTTTTCAGTTGAATGTGAGAAAATGATAGAAGAAAGTTGGGAGCTGGGAACCAGAGATAAGATAGTGTTTCTTCCTTCCAGCAATCCTTCCTTTAGAAACTGAAAGAGGAGGAGAGGAGGAGAGACCCACAGTTGATCTCTGAGAAGTGAGTAGCTGGAGGCACCAGGATACCAGCCAAGCCTAAAGGATAAAGCAAATCCCTGGACATGGCTTTTGATTCCAAGCGAAGAAGTGCAAGGTAAGCTACAAAAAGCATTCTAATCAAGGCCTAGATGTGTTTGATTACAGTAAATCAACATATCTGTGAAATTCGTGAAAAAGCTACCCAATGTTTTCATAGCCTTTATTTGACTTAAGAGCAATTAGGAAGCTTCATTTAAGTACAGTAATCATTAAATCTATTTAAATAAGGTTTTCAATTGAAAAGCAAATATAATGTACAAATTGGGGATTATACATCAGGAGCCAGATTCCTAATTAAACAAGGAGATTAAACCTATTCATTTATCTCTGCTTTTTTTCTGAAATTTATCCAATATTAATATTAAAGGAATAAACAAATACATTAACTCTCAAGTTCTCAGAGCATGAATGGGGCTTGACCACTGGCCCTAGACTGGGGAGAGAAAAATGGAAGTCTCGGCCAGGCACAGTGGCTCATACCTGTAATCCCAGCATTTTGGGAGGCCAAGGCAGGCAGATCACTTGAGGTCAGAAGTTCCAGACCAGCCCGGCCAACATGGTGAAACACCCCGTCTACTAAAAATACAAAATTTAGCCAGGTGTGGTGGTATGCACATGTAATCCCAGCTACTCAGGAGGCTGAGCCATGAGAATCGCTTGAACCCGGGAGGTGGAGGTTGCAGTGAGCCGAGATTGCACCACTGCACTCCAGCCTGGGCAACAGAGCAAGACCCTGTCTCACAAAAAAAAAAAAAAAAAAAAAAGTCAGAAAGAAAATCACAGCAAACAAGACAGCAGACAACAACAAAAGAGAAGAATCCACAAAGTTCTGGGAGATGGAAAGGAGGTGGACCCATGGTAACTGAGTTAGCCAAAGAGAGAAGGCTGGAAACTATCATGCTGGAGGAGAGAGGCAAGAAGACAATAGGAGCCAACTCTTTCATATCATAGAATCCCAGAAAGATACAAGATTTGGAGGTGCTGGGAGCCAAATGAGACTGATAACTAACACCCTCCTTTTTCCTCAGTGGAGTACTAAGACATAGACGTGGATGCCAGACAACGGGAGATCAAATGTCACCTTTAATCTGGAATTCTACATTGGACACTGGACTAGAAAAACATTTGTGGAAAAAGTAATGAAATTCAAATATGGTTCCATGGATTAGCCAATTGTAATGTATTATGAATCACCTGCTTTCTATCTTTGTTCTGTGGTTATGTAAAAAGTTAACATTAAAGAAACCTGGAGGAAGAACATACAGAAATTCTCTGTACTATTCATGCAAATTGTAAGTCTAAAATTATTTCAAAATTAAACTTTTTAAGTTAAACATCTCCTTGATTGCTGATAAAGCCAACATTAGAAAGCATAGCTTATTCTGCCTGAATTGGATAAATTTGCTCACTTCAGATTTGGGCAGATTTACCTAATCATAACTGCAAGCAGTACTGAGCCATTTCAAGTCTTACCACAGAATAGAGCCAGCAGGCTCTAAGCCTACACAGGGCCAAGAGCTAAAGAGAGCACATGCTCTGCTTCAGACAGGCGAAACTTCAGTTTAAGATCTTAGGATCTCCTCAAAGGTGAGCAGAAACGGCTGAGCTATGCCTGCCCAGTTCCTTCCCAGCTTTCCCCAGTTAAGTATGTCACTCCTTGTTGCCTGGGGGGGAGTCAAGATGGAGAAGAAAGAATCCAGAAGCATTGTTTTCAAGGCAGTGCTCTCAGACTTTTTGGTCTCAAGGCCCTTTTACACTACTAAAAATAATTGGAGACCTCAAAGAGCTTTTGTTCATGCTAGTTATATATTTAAATGTCTACTATAAAACTGATACTTTTTAGTATTTATTTATTTAAATACTATTACTAAACCCAGTAGATGTTAACATGAATAACATATTTTATGAAAAATAATAATTTTTTCCAAACCAAAAAGTATAATGAGAAGAGTGTCCTTGTTGTTCATTTTTACAGATCTCTGTAATGCCTGCCTTAACAGAAGACAGCTGGATTATCACAGCTGCTTCTGCATTCGATCTGTTGTGATATCACACGTCATGTTGCCTCTGGAAAATTCCCCTGCACACTTACAGGAGAATGAGAGTGAAAAGATCAAATAATATCTAGTGTTTTAAGAAAAAATATTTTGACCTTCCATCCCTCAGAGATCCCTGGACCACACTCCGAGAACTGCTGTTCTAATAAACGTCTCTCTATGTGCAGAAGAGACGAGGTAAATGTTCCCCAACAGAAGGCAGCACGAAGGCTGTAGAAGACAGTGATGAAGTCTAGAAGAAGGGTGCCCCTGAGACAGAGAAGCTTTGAAGAAAATCTCTCTATGAAGCAGTGAAACCCTTCCCCCAGTTCCTCTTTCAAGTAGCACTGTCAGGTGACTGTCTCTCTGTGCTGGCAGTTTACTGAGAGGCTGAACCCTGACAATCTCCAGACTCAGGGAAGCCGGCAGAGCTGAGGAATACCCTACTAAAACAGGAAACTGGGAGGAATTTAGCACAAGGTTCAATGAGATCCCTCATCCCTCTTGCCCTACTCAGCTCCTAGAATCCTGGCCTCTTAGTTTGTTACCCATGCCCCAACACACACACCCTAAGTGAGAGGTTGGGTAATTCTTCTCTGAGGAAACAGAAACAAGCCAAGAAGCGGGGGTAAAAAAACCTATAAATACTGAGAGTTGGGATATCCATCAATGAAACAGCCCCAGCCAATTACCCAAAATTAAAGCCCACATCTTAGCAAGCCCCACCTCTGCACACACAGTTCCAATAGCTGCAGATGTTGCACTCTTGTGGGCTAATAGACAGTCCAGAATGACTAAACCATACATTCTCAGAAAGCATCCAATGGGGAAAAAAAAACAGACAAAATTATAAAAAACCAATGAAAGGACAATGTGGTTTTTTTTGTTGTTTTTTTGTTTTTCAAGAAAAAAAAAAGAACATTCATCAACAACAAAGGGCTTCTTGGAAATTAAAAACATAAAAGCCGAAATTTAAAAATTAATTAAAGTTTTGTAAGATAAAGCTGAGGAAGTCTTTCAGAAAGTAGATCAAAGAAAAATGAATAGAAAATAGAAAAAAATAATACTTAGAAGATCAGAGAATTGATACCGGTTAAACTTGCAACAAATACAACCCCAGAAAGAGTTAACTGGGAAAATTATCAGATAAAAATTAAATCTTCACAGAATTGAGGAGCCTGAGTTTCCAAGTTAAAAGAGTCTATCACGTTTCCAGGAAAATATATAAATATGTGAAAAAGCAAAAAAACACATAGATATGAAACTCCAGCAAACAAGGGATAAAGAGAAGATCCTAAAAGCTTCAAGAGCACAAAAACAAAGGAGATGCAGAATGGCATTAGACTTCAGAATAATAACTCTAAGAATTACATGATAATGGAGAAATGAAATGCCTTCAAAATGCTGACGAAAAATGCTATCCACCTAGAATTCTAAACTCAAATCATCATTCAAGAATGAGGATAAAGACATATGCACAAAGGCAACATCTAAAACAGATTACTTCCCAGGAAAGCCTTTTATCAAGATGCTCCTAGAAGATGTAATCCATTGAAAGAAAAGAGTCAACCAAGGAAAGAAAACATGGAATCCAAGACAGAAGGTGTGGTGGTTAGTCTTCAAGATGGCCCTAAATGAGCCCGTCCTCCTGGGATTCACAGCCTCGTACAGTCCCCTCTGGTACTGGACAGGGTCTGTGTGGACAATCGAAGACAGCAGAAGTAACAAACTATTCCTTCTGGCATTGGATTCCATCTTGCTCCCTTCTACTCTTTCCCTCTCTTCAGTCACTAACTCTGGCGGAAGCCAATGGCCATGATGTGAGCAGTGCTATAGAGATGTCTGTTTGGTGAGAACTGAGTCCTCCTGCCCAGAGCTTCTAATCTGAGCGTAGAAACCGATTCTCCAGTGCCAGTCCAGCTTCAGATCATTTCAGCCTTGTGAGAAACCTGAACCAGAACCATCCAGCTAAGCTGTTCCTGGATATGACCCACAGAAACTGTGAAAAAAAAAATGTTTGTCAGTTGAAGCTGCTACATTTTGAAGTGATACGTTACAAAGCAATAGACAACTAGTACACAGTGGATCTAACATAGAAGAGAAGAGAAAGACATTTCTAAGACAAGAAAGCCCCAGGGCAACAGCCATGTAGCCGTCAGCATCCTGTCCAGATTTGAGCAGAAAGACAGAGGTCTCTAGGAAAGATGTCTCAAAAAAAAAAAAAAAAAAAAAAAAGTAGAACTGATAAATTATCTTATGTATGTTATGGTAGAGAGAAGTTGCATTCACTTACTTCAATGTAAATATACATTTAGTTACATTCACAAACACTTCAGTTTCAGACTGAAGTATTTGCTAATGGTTACACGGAAAGCTAAGCAAAAGAAAAGTTGTAACAATTATTAACTCTAGAAAAAAAAAGGGTTGTTCAAGAAAGGAAAGGTAACTAAAGTACATATCTAGCCCATATGTGAATAATATTTATATCACCATAGTAATGGAGATGCCAGACAGTGATATACCTCCCAGATTGTGGTAATTCTACTGAGAGTATGAAGAAATGAAAGTATGTGTAGCAGGGAGGGAGTGGTGGTGGGACAGTGTGTTGATTTAAGAAAGCTAAAATTTATCTTCTGTAATGAGAAGTCAGTGGATGATGTCTGAAACATGAAGATCAAAACAATTTAATCTGAGTATACTACTGACAAATGCAAAGGTAAATTCCACAATAACAGCTAAAATAATTGAAAGGAATTGACTTTGGGGAGCAGAAATTGAGGGTAGGAAGCAATGGCATCATGCAGTGCTCTGCCATAAGCTATATTGTTCTCCTTGTCTCAAAAAATTTTGATCCAAATAAAATTTTATTATTATTATTGAGACGGAGTCTCCCTCTGTTGCCCAGGCTGGAGTGCAGTGGCATGATCTCGGCTCACTGCAACCTCCGCCTCCCAGGTTCAAGCAATTCTCCTTGCTCAGCCTCCCAAGTAGCTGGGATTACAGGCACCTGCCACCACGCTTGGCTAGTTTTTGTATTTTTAGTAGAGACGGGGTTTCCCCATGTTGGCCAGGCTGGTCTCAAACTCCTGACCTCAGGTGATCCACCCACCTCGGCCTCCCAAAGTGCTGGGATTACAGGCATGAGCCACTACACCCTAAAATAAAATTTTAACAGCATTTACCTGTCATGGGACAAAAATCAATAGGCAATGTCTATAATTAATAAACCACAAAATAGAAAATGTCTTCATATTTGTCAGTATCTATTAGAAGATACCAAAAATACAAATAGTTAAATATGGTTTCCTCTGAAAGACAACATTGGGAATGGCAATATTTATTGCTGCAATACAAACCATCCCCAAACATAGTAGCCATGATGGTTAATATTAGATGTCATCTTGATCGCATTGAAAGATGCCTGGATGGCTGGTGGAGTATTGTTTCTGAGTGTGTCTGTGAGAGTGTTGCCAGAGAAGACTGACACATGGGTTGCTGGAAAAGCATTGGTTGTAGTTGGTTTCCCTACCCTGAGGTATCCTTCAATGCCTCAGGGAGAGGAAAACCACTGTTAGTGTGAGTGACTGTTAGTGTGAGTGGGCACCGTCCAATCAGCAGCCAGTGCAGCTAGAACAAAGCAGGTGGAAGAAGATGGGATAAGTTTGCTTGCTGAATCTTCTGGCTCTTTTTCTTCTTCCCATGCCAGACGCTTGCCTCCGCTCCTCCTGCCCTTGAACATCAGACCCCGGGTTCTTCCATCTTTGGACCCTGGGACTTGCACCAGCGGCTTCCCAGGGGCTCTCAGGCCTCCGGCCACAGACTAAGGCTGCACTGTCAACTTCCCTGGTTTTGACGCTTTTGGACTTGGACTGAGGGACTACCGGCTTCTCTCTTTCCTCAGCTTGCAGACAGCCTATCGGGGAACTTCACCTTATAATTGTGCAAGCCAATTCTCCCTAATAAACTCCCTTTTTTACTATTATTATACTTTAAGTTCTGGGATACATGTGCAGAATGTGCAGGTTTGTTACATAGGTATACACATGCCATGGTGGTTTGCTGCACCCATCAACTCGTCATCTACATTAGGTATTTCTCCTAATACTATCCCTCCCCTAGCCCCCCGTCCCCCAAAAGACCCCGGTGAGTGATGTTCCCCTCCCTGTATCCATGTGTTCTCATTGTTCAGCTCTCACTTATGAGTGAGAAAATGCAGTGTTTGGTTTTCTTTACCTGTGTTAGTTTGCTGAGAATGATGGTTTCCAGCTTCATCCATGTGCCTGCAAAGGACATGAACATTTTGTATGGCTGCGTAGTATTCCATGGTGTATATGTGCCACATTTTCTTTATCCAGTCTATCATTGATGGGTATTTGGGTTGGTTCCAAGTCTTTGCTATTGTGAATAGTGCTGCAATAAGCATATGTGTGCATTTGTCTTTACAGTAGAATAATTTACATACCCAGTAATGGGATTGCTGGGTCAAATGGTATTTCTGGTTCTAGGTCCTTGAGGAATTGCCACACTGTCTTCCACAATGGTTGAACTAATTTACACTCCCACTAACAGTGTAAAAGCATTCCTATTTCTCCACATCCTCTCCAGCATCTGTTGTTTCCTGACTTTTTAATGATCACCATTCTAACTGGCATGAGATGGTATCTCATTGTGGTTTTGACTTGCATTTCTCTAATGACCAATGATGATGAGCTTTTTTTCAAATGTTTGTTGGCTGCAAAAATGTCTTCTTTTGAGAAGTGTCTGTTCATGCCCACTTTTTGATGGAGTTGTTTGGTTTTTTTTTTCTTGTAAATTTGTTTCAGTTCCTTGTAGATTCTGGAAAATAGCCCTTTGTCAAATGGATAGATTGCAAAAATTTTCTCCCATTCTGTAGGTTGCCTGTTCGTTCTGATGACAGTTTCTTTTGCCGTGCAGAAGCTCTTTAGTTTAATTAGATCCCATTTGTCAATTTTGGCCTTTGTTGCCCTTGCTTTTGGTGTTTTAGTCATGAAGTCTTTGCCCATGCCTATGTCCTGAATAGTATTGCCTAGGTTTTCTTCTAGGGTTTTTATGGTTTTAGGTCTTGTGTTCAAGTCTTTAATCCACCTTGAGTTAATTTTTGTATAAGGTGTAAGGAAGGGGTCCAGTTACAGTTTTTTGTGTATGGCTAGTCTGTTTTCCCAACACCATTTATTAAATAGGGAATCCTTTCCCCCATTGCTTGTTTTAGTAAGGTTTGTCAAAGATCAGATGGTTGTAGATGTGTGGCATTATTTCTGAGGCCTCTGTTCTGTTCTATTGGTCTATATATCTTTTTTGGTACCAGCACCATGCTGTTTTGGTTACTGTAGCCTTGTAGTACAGTTTGAAGTTAGGTAGCGTGATGCCTTCAACTTTGTTCTTTTTGTTTAGGATTGTCTTGGCTATATGGGCTCTTTTTTGGCTCCATATAAAATTTAAAGTAGTTTTTTCTAATTCTGTGAAGAAAGTCAATGGTAGCTTGATGGGGATAGTGTTGAATCTATAAATTACTTAGGCCAGTATGGCCATTTTCGCGATGTTGATTCTTCCTATCCATGAGCATGGAATGTTTTTCCATTTGTTTGTGTCCTCTTATTTCCTCAATCAGTGGTTTGTAGTTCTCCTTGAAGAGGTCCTTCACAACCCTTGTAAGTTGTATCCCTAGGTATTTTATTCTCTTTGTAGCAATTGTGAATGGAAGTTCACTCATGATGTGGCTCTGTTTGTCTATTATTGGTGTATAGGAATACTTGTGATTTTTGAACATTGATTTTGTATCCTGAGACTTTGCTGAATTTGCTTATCAGCTTCAGGAGATTTTGGGCTGAAACGATGGGGTTTTCTAAATATACAATCATGTCATCTGCAAGCAGAGAAAATTTGACTTCCTCTCTTTCTATTTGAATAGGCTTTATTTCTTTCTCCTGCCTGATTGCCCTGGCCAGAACTTCCAACAATATGTTGAATAGGAGTGGTGAGAGAGGGCATCCTTGTCTTGTGCTGGGTTTCAAAGGTAATGCTTCCAGCTTTTGCCCATTCAGTATGATACTGGCTGTGGGTTTGTCAGAAATAGCTGTTATTATTTTGAGATATGTTCCATCCATACCTAGTTTATTAAGAGTTTTTAGCATGGACGGGTGTTGAATTTTATCAAAGCCCTTTTCTGCATCTATTGAGATAATCATGTGTTTTTTTTTCATTGGTTCTGTTTATGTCATGGATTACGTTTATTGATTTGCATATGTTCAACCAGCCTTGTATCCCAGGGATGAAGCCTACTTGATCGTCGTGGATAAGCTTTTTGATGTGCTGCTGGATTTGGTTTGCCAGTATTTTACTGAGGATTTTCACAGCAATGTTCATCAGGGATATTGGCCTGAAATTTTCCTTTTTTGTTGTGTCTTTGCCAGGTTTTGGTATTAGGATGATGCTGGCCTCATAAAGTGAGTTAGGGAGGAGTCCCTCTTTTACTTTTGTTTGGAATAGTTTCAGAAGGAATGGTACCAGCTCCTCTTTGTACCTCTGATAGAGTTCGGCTGTGAATCCATCTGGTCCTGGGCTTTTTGTGGTTGGTAGGCTATTAATTACTGCCTCAATTTCATAACTCGTTATTGGTCTATTCAGGGATTCAATTTTTTCTTAGTTTAGTCTTGGGAGGGTGTATCTGTCCAGGAATTTACCCATTTCTTCGAGATTTTCTAGTTTATTTGTGTAGAGGTGTTTATAGTATTCTCTGATGGTAGTTTGTATTTCTGTGGGATCAGTGGTGATATCCCCTTTATCATTTTTTATTGCGTTTATTTGATTCTCCTCTCTTTTCTTCTTTATTAGTCTGGTTAGCAGTCTATTTTGTTAATCTTTTCAAAAAATCACCTCCTGGATTCATTGATTTTTTGAAGGGTTTTTCATGTCTCTATCTCCTTCAGTTCTGCTCTGATCTTAGTTATTTCTTGTCTTATGCTAGCTTTTGAATTTGTTTGCTCTTGCTTCTCTAGTTCTTTTAATTGTGAATTTAGGATGTTGATTTTAGATCTTTCCCGCTTTCTCCTATGGGCATGTAGTATGTAAATTTCCATCTAAACACTGGTTTGACTGTGTCCCAGAGATTCTGGCACATTGTGTCTTTGTTCTCATTGGTTTCAAAGAACTTATTTATTTCTGCCTTGATTTCGTTATTTACCCAGTAGTCATTCAGGAGCAGGTTGTTCAATTTCCATGTAGTTGTGCGATTTTGAGTGAGTTTCTCAATCCTGAGTTCTAATTTGATTGCACTGTGGTCTGAGAGACTGTTTGTTATGATTTCCATTCTTTTGCATTTGCTGAGGAGTGTTATACTTCCAATTATGTGGTCAATTTTAGAATAAGTGTGATGTGATGCTGAGAAGAGTGTATATTCTATTGATCTGGGATGGAGGGTTCTGTAGATGTCTATTAGGTCTGCTTGGTCCAGAGCTGAGTTCAAGTCCTGAATATCCTTGTTAATTTTCTGTCTTGTTGATCTGTCTAATATTGACAGTGGGGTGTTAAAGTCTCCCATTGTTATTGTGTGGGAGTCTAAGTCTCTTTGTAAGTCTCTAAGAACTTGTTTTATGAATGTGGGTGCTCCTGTATTTGGTGCATATATATTTAGGAGAGTTAGCTCTTCTTGTTGTGTTGATCCCTTTACCATTATGTAATGTCCTTCTTTGTCTTTTTTGATCTTTGTTGGTTTAAAGTCTGTTTTATCGGAGACTAGGATTGAAACTCCTGCTTTTTTTTGCTTTCCATTTGCTTGGTAAATATTCCTCCATTCCTTTATTTTGAGCCTATGTGTGTCTTTGCACGTGAGATGGGTCTTCTGAATTCAGCACACTGATGGGTCTTGACTCTTTATCCAATTTGCTAGTCAGTGTCTTTCAACTGGGGCATTTAGCCCATTTACATTTAAGGTTAATATTGTTATGTGTGAATTTGATCCTGTCATTATTATGTTAGCTGGTTATTTTGCCTATTAGTTGATGCAGTTTCTTCATAATGTCGATGGTCTTTACAATTTGGTATGTTTTTGCAGTGACTGGTACCAGTTTTTCCTTTCCATATTTAGTACTTCCTTCAGGAGTTCTTGTAAGGCAGGCCTGGTGGTGACCAAATCTCTCAGCATTTGCTTGTCTGTAAAGGATTTTATTTCTTCTTCGCTTGTGAAGCTTAGTTTGGCTGGATATGAAATTCTGGGTTGAAAATTCTTTTCTTTAAGAATGTTGAATATTGGCCCCCACTCTCTTCTGGCTTGTAGGGTTTCTGCAGCGAGATCCACTGTTAGTCTGATGGGCTTCCCTTTGTGGGTAACCCAACCTTTCTCTCTTGGCTGCTCTTAACATTTTTTCTTTCATTTCAACCTTGGTGAATCTGACGATTATTTGGCTTGTGGTTGACCTTTTCGGGGAGCATCTTTGTGGTGTTCTCTGTATTTCCTGAATTTGAATGTTGGTCTGTCTTGCTAGGCTGGGGAAGTTCTCCTGGATAATATCCTGAAGAGTGTTTTCCAACTTGGTTCCATTCTCTCTGTCACTTTCAGGTACACCAATCAAACGTAGGTTTGGTCTTTTCACATAGACCCATATTTCTTGGAGGCTCTGTTCATTTCTTTTCATTCTTTTTTCTCTAATCTTGTCTTCTCGCTTTATTTCATTAAGTTGATTTTCAATCTCTGATATCCTTTCTTCTGCTTGATCAATTCCGCTACTGATACTTGTGTATGCTTCATGAAGTTCTTGTGCTGTGTTTTTCAGCTCCATCAGGTTATTTATGTTCTTCTCTAAACGGGTTATTCTAGTTAGCAATTCCTCTAACCTTTTTTCAAGGTTCTTAGCTTCCTTGAATTGGGCTAGAACATGCTCCTTTAGCTTGGAGGAGTTTGTTATTACCCAACGTCTGAAGCCTACTTCTGTCAATTCATCAAACTCATTCTCCATCCAGTTTTGTTCCTTTGCTGGTGGGGAGTTGTGATCCTTCAAAGCAGAAGAGGCATTCTGGTTTTTGGAATTTTCAGGATTTTTGCACTGGTTTTTCCTCATCTTTGAGGATTTATCTACCTTTGGTCTTTGGTATTGGTAACCTTCAGATGGGGTCTCTGTGGGTTTTTGTTGATGTTGATGCTATTCCTTTCTGTTTGTTAGTTTTTCTTCTAAAACTCAGGCCCCTCTGCCGTAGGTCTGCTGGAGTTCGCTGGGGGTCCACTCCAGATCCTGTTTGCCTGGGTATCACCAGCAGAAGGGGCAGAACAGCAAAGATTGCTTCCTGTTCCTTCCTCTGGAAGCTTCTTCCCAGAAGGGCACTTGCCAGTTGCCAGTCAGAGCTCCAACAGACCGGCCAGCAGTGTCTGTCAACCCCTGCTGGGAAGTCAAGAGGCACGGGGGTCAGGGACCCACTTGAGGAGGCAGTCTGTCCCTTAGCAGAGCTCAAGCGCTGTGCTGGGAGATCCATTGCTCTCTTCAGAGCCAGCAGGCAGGAATGTTTAAGTCTGCTAAAGCTGTGCCCACAGCCACCCCTTCCCCAACATGCTCTGTCCCAGGGAGATGGGAGTTATATGTACAAGCCCCTGGCTGGGGCTGCTGCCTTTCTTTCAGAGATGCTCTGCCCAGACAGAAGCAATCTAGACAGACAGTCTGGCTACAGTGGCTTTGCCAAGCTGTGGTGGGCTCAGCCCAGTTTGAACTTCCCCTGGGACTTTGTTTACACTCTGAGGGGAAAACCGCCTACTCAAGCCTCAGTAATGGTGGGAAAAACTGCCTACTCAAGCCTCAGTAATGGTGGATGACCCTCCCCCCACCAAGCTTGTGCATCCCAGGTTGACTTCAGACTGCTGTCCTGGCAGCAAGAATTTCAAGCCAGTGGATTTTAGCTTGCTGGGCTCCGTGAGAGTAGGATCCACTGAGCTAGACCACTTGGCTCTCTGGCTTCAGCCCTCTTTCCAGGGGAATGAATGGTTCTGCCACGCTGGCGTTCCAGGCGCCACTGGGGTATGAAAAAAAAAACCCCTAGTGAGCCGAGATCGCGCCATTGCACTCCAGCTTGGGAAACACGGCAAACTCCATCTAAAAAAAAAAAAAACTCCTGCAGCTAGCTCAGTGTCTGCCCAAATGGCTGCCCAGTTTTGTGCTTGAAACCCAGGGCCCTGATGTTGTAGGCTAGGCACCCCAGGGAATCTCCTGGCCTGTGGGTTGTGAAGACCATGGGAAAAGCCTAATATCTAGGTTGGAATGCACAGTTCCTCACAGCACTGTCCCTCAAGGCTTCCCTTGGCTACGGGAGGGAGTTCCCTTACCACTTACACTTCCTAGGTTAGGTGACGCCCCACCCTGCTTCTGCTTGCCCTCCGTGTGCTGCACCCATTGTCTAACCAGTCCCAGTAAGATGAGCCAGGCACCTCAGTTGGAAATGCAGAAATCACCTGCCTTCTGCGTTGATCTCGCTAGGAGCTACAGACCGGAGCTGTTCCTATTCGGCCATCTTTGTACCACATAAACTCCCTTTTAAATGTACATATATCCTATTGGTTCTATCCCTCTGCAGCACCCTAATACAGTAGCTTAAAACAAAAAGAATCAAGACTTCAAACAACAACAATGCAGGGCTTGGTGAGAAAAGTTTGTCCCTGCTCCACACAGAGGCAGCCAGGATAGCTCCACTGGAGCTCACATGATATGCAGCCCAGATGCGCATGGGCATGAAGTGTCCAGTGCCATAGCTCCATAGTCTCTGCGTGCCAGGCCTCACATGACTGTTCCTTGTGTTCTGCCTCAAGCCCACACTAAATTTCTAATGTGACTTTAGGCATGCATGCTGTTTCACAAACTTGCTGTCAGCCCCTAAGAATAACAGAAAATCATCAAAATTAAAGAGAGACTAGAGGGCACAGAACAGGTATAGAGCCCTAGCCTGAAGGGACTCCACTCTCTCCAAGGCTGAAGGCTAGAGAGTGGCAGAGGATTTGAAAAGCATTCGTTTTCAAATGGTTTCCCTACCCTGAGGTTTCCTTCAATGCTTGGGTTTCCTTTTGGAGCCAGCAATGTACACATTTCAGGATGACATCTTAAATGAGGCGGCCATCTCCTATGTTGTTCCTGCATGTTTTCAAATAAAAAGGACTGCATTCAGCCCTGGCCTGCTACCGAACATCTCCACAAGACTTAAGTTACATGCTTGAACAGCCAAATGGGCAACAGCAAAGCTGCCTGTCACGATATAGAGGCCTGCCAAGAGACAAGCAACTCTAAATCAAAAAAGGAAGAAAAAAATGCCATTCTCAGACCTCTCAGAAACTGGCCCAAGATGAAAACTTAGCTTCTCTGTGTCTAAAGCCAAGTCACTGAATCAGGTTGGTTGACTTTTAAGGTTAGAGGCAGATGACACTTGTAAGGGTTGTGTCCTAGAACAGCCCACTGCTTTGACATGAGGTAGTGAAGAGGAAAACAGTACAGCTCCAGGTGTAATAGGTCTTCCTTACTGAGAAAAAAAAGCCCATTTTAAAGCAATTTTACTTCATGTGACTTATGGTGACATTGAAAATTGGTTTTTTGTTGTTGATTTTTTGTTTTGTTTTGTTTTGTTTTGCTTTGCTTTGCTTTTTGCTTTTGTCTAAAATGTTACTGTAGTAATAGTGTAAAATGTAAACAAGGTTAGAACTTTTCTATTCTCTGTGAGTGATGATTGATTAGCAATTACTACTGGGAAGAAATACAGCAAGGACGAAGGCAATCAACAGTTAATACTAGAACCTCAACCTCTTCCACATCAAAGCCTTTTTCTAGACTTAATATTATTCTCTCTGTTGAAGATGCTTATATATAATGGAATGATCTAAAATAAAAACAAAAGCTGTAAGCCTTAAGTTCGCCTTCCTTTACTCATATCTTGTGAGTAGTCCATATGTACATTTAAAAATTCAAAGGGAACTGCTAACTTGAAAATTTTAAATACACAAGGTGTTGTATAATATGTAAATAAATTAATCAAGTGTTGCCTTTTAATGAAGGAAGACTGAAAGAAGTCTTTTCCATCCAGAAACCAGTATATTTTTACCTCCAGGGTTCTGCATCATTTGACTATTCAGAAAATATTTATTGAGGAAGTATATGATAGGGTTTTGATGTCTGTCCCCTCCAAATCTCATGTTGAAATGTGACCTCCAGCGATGGAGGTGGGGCCTGGTAAGAGGTGTTTGGGTCATGGGAGCAGATCCCTTATGAATGGCTTAGCACCAATCCCTCAGTGATAAGTGAGTTCTCGCTCAGTTAGTTTATGCAAGATCTGGTTGTTTAAAAGAATCTGGGATCTCTCCATTCTCTCTCTTGCTCCCTCTGCCATATGAAACACCTGCTTCCTCTTCACCTTCTGCGATGATTGAAAGCTTCCTGAGGCCCTCACCAGAAGCAGATGCCAGCACCATGCTTCCTGTACAGCCTACAGAACCACAAGCCAATTAAACCTCTTTTCTTTATAACCTATCCAGCCTCAGCTATTTCTTTATAGCGATGCAAAAATGGCCTAACACAGTATCTTTCAGGCACTATTCCAGGCTCTAGAGAATATAGCCATGTTCTGGATATCGATTGTTGCCAAATGAATATCCCAAAATGTAGTGGCTTAAAAGATAGGAATTATTTTATTATTATGACTCATATTTTGACTGCCTAAGCTTATCTAAGCAGTTGTCTGTCAGGGTCTCTGAAATAGTTGCAGTCAGATGATGACAGGGGCCTGGAGTCATTGCAAAGGCTTCTGCAATCACATGTTTAGCCATTGATGCTGGCTGTCAACTAGGACCTCAGCTGCGGCAATTAAACATTGCCTCTTTGTGTAGCCTGGGTTTCCTCACAGCGTGGTGACTGGGTTCCCAGACTGAGAGTCCCAAGAGAACCAGGAAGAAACTACATTGCTTTTATGATTTATCCTTGGAAATCACATACCATCACTACTGCCAATAGTCACAGACCTGCCAAGATTCAAGGGAAAGAAGCATAGACCCCTCACATCTCTCAGTGGGAAATGTGTCACTGTCACATTCTAATTAGACAATGTGGGTTGGGAGATCTTCTCGTGCCCATCTTAGAAAAGCCAATCTGCCATGAGAAATAAAAATATTATACAAAGTATCTGCCCTCATACATATGTTTAGAGGCTGGGAGAGCCTGGCAATAAATAAATCAAGAGAGGAATATCAGGCATGACAACTTCTATGCAGAAGAATTAGAGAAAGGAAGGGAAGAAATACAGATGGTGTTGAGCGTACCATCTCTTTCATACAGTGGTCACAGAAGCCTTGTCTGATAAGTGGCCATGTGAGCAGAGATTCTGGAGGAACTGATCCATTGAGCCACGTAGATAATGGGGCAAGAGCATTCCAGGCAGGAGAAACAGCAAATACGAAGGTCACGTGGGGAGAGAGTGCTCCATGTGGTGAGGAAATGGCCAGGAAGCCAATGTGGTTAGAGCAGTGACAAAGGTTCAAGGAGAAGGCAGAGAGCTTGCTGGGGGCCAAGTTGCAGAGCCTTTAGCCATGGTGAGGACCATGGTCTTTGCTCTGAGTGAGATGGGAAGCCATTGAATAGTTTTTAGGAGGAAAATGGTAAAATTAAATTATGTTTTAACAGGACGACTCTGGCCACTGCATAGAAAATAGAAGCACCACATCCAGATACAGAGTGAAAGTGGGAGATCAGTATCGAGGCTCTTGCAATAAATCAGGTGTAAGATGATGATACCTTGGACAAGGTATTAGTAATGGAGTTGATGAGAAGGAGTCAGGTTCTGATGTTAAATAACGTCTTTTTTTTAGCATTCAGATAATAAGCCATGTTTATGGATTTAAATATTAAAGCCTGAGCTTAAATAATAAATGTTAAAGGATAAAAATGGATCAATTATCACTGGGCTGCATATCACAAGTGAATTTTCTTTTAACTTAGCATTATGGGTTGTCTCTAAAACATTTTTGAAGCCTTTTCCTTTGGCAACTTTAATACTTTTCCCTCCTGTGACATAGTCCAGGCCACATATCAAAAGTGAAATGCAAATTAAGGAAATTATCACTTAGGCCAAAAAACCATTTGACTGAAGTATTCAGGTAATTGAAGAAAACATGTTTTAGGGAGTTTATATGGCCTAGGTAATTCTCTCAAATTTCCACATCCCTTTACATATGCAGATAACAGTAGCAGCTGGGGTGAAACTCATGGGTGAAAAAAAAATGTCACCCCTGTGAGGTAAATGGCTTCTTGTAGGACAAAAGAGTAAATCACTCTCCAGGCCACTAGGTGCCCTAAAGGAGGTCATTCCCTCCTACACATCAGATCATTCTATTCCCAGGGAGTTTTACGTTCATGCCGGTTCATTGACCACACAGCCAGGATGGTTAGGCAGCTCTTAATAGATTATGGGTTATTTCCTTACTATGTTTGCTAAATGGTGGTGCATCTCATCATTTTTACCATGTAGGGAAATTTCATGAGGTCTCTCTGGCCTAGCCAAATACCAAAACAGGATTCCCCCATTTATTCCCTTATGCCATAACTGAAAGTTAGCTGAACCAATTAGAGGGTACATCATAAGCCAATTAGTTGTTCCTTACTTTTCCTAATGAGTGTAAAATGTGTGCCTGCTCAAATTACAGCTCATTTGACAAGATTCTTTGCTATGCTACTATTACTACAACTTGGCATTATTTCATTTCTTTCAGTATTAACAGCATCAGTCACAGTAGCTGAGTATCTCCTGTGAGCTTCCATAGGAATTGAGCTTGTCTTTACAAGGTAATCCTTCACCCTTCAACTCCAGCATCATGACCAGCTGTCTGAATTGCTGGAAAATGGCCCTTCAGTAAAACTAAGCTGAAGCCAAACCATATCCTGAAGATGAAATGCTTTTCGGGAGAATCCGCTGACACTTCAGATATAAGAGGTTTTGGTCCCATATTTCCAAGCTTTATACATTATCTTGCTGCCACCAGAGGTTAATCAATATGTTCTCTTAGGTTCTTTTTGTGATGATCCATCTACCAAGGTCAAGCATGAAAAATGAGCAAAATCCATGCAAGGAATAAGATCCTAGCCATGGATTTTGAGGGAAGAGAAACTCTTGGGTTATTGTAAGACAGCCAGCTCTAGTATCCAAAGGAGAACAACAACCAAAAAAACAAGAATAGAGTCAGAAAATTTTGTAACTTTGTCAACATTTATTTTCACCAAACAACTCATTAAATCACTGTAAAAGTCAACGCATATGGTCGGATATGACAGTTTAAATTCTAGAAAGAGTTATAAGTCAAGTTAAACTCATAATACATAATGTAGTCTGGGTGTCTCATCCATGAATTATAACATTTTTATTACATCTCATCTGCAAATTACCAACTTGTTCCCTGTCCTGCCAATCTCTTGATTAAATGGGGGACTGTCAGGCATTGTGAAAATATATTATGGTAAAGGATAACTCCATCATTTGTCTCGCTTATTTCTACATGCTTATTTAAAGCTTTATCACTAGAGCAGCTCGTCCAAACTGAATTGTTGATTTAGCAAAGTGACAGCAGAAATGAGGAAGTAGAAAAAAATTGGCCAAAAAGACTCATGTTTTATTGTCATTATCTTACTGTATTTCATCATATCTTTTTCTAATATTTGTGTATCTTGAATACTTTTGGTGTCCATTTTGATCACTTTAGTTCCTACTCTTCAAAGTTATTCTTTCTCTACAGGCCTTACTCCCATGGGCCCAACTGAAGGGTGATTTATTCTGTATCTTACACAGATAATGGGGCAATAACTTGTACCCATCAAATTTCCCCATAAAATGGTTTAATATCTTGAATCAGTGCCAATAGGTCAGGTGAGTGAATCAAATATACATAACTTCACATTTATCAGAGAGCCAAGAACTTACTTAAAAATTGACCTCCTTTATGAACTTTGATTCTAAAAGTAAAGGACACATTGATATATCAAAATATAAATAACAATTTGTCAATTTTTAATAATTTCCCTTTATTTGTATTTGTTTTGATTAGTGTGCTTTATTTACTTTTTTCTAGTTGCAAAGTAACCACATAATTATTACAGAAAATTTTGAAGATAAAAAAGTCCTAAAAAAAAGTCACCCACAATCTCAACACCCAAATATATGGAGTGGAAACATTTTATAGCTTTCATGAGTAATTCTGATTTATGTCCTCCGCTCATAGTAAATGAAAAAAAAAATGCATTACTAATAGAATTTTTCTCAAGGAGAAAACCATCTTTGCTTAGCAACACACCTAAGTAGACATGTTTGATTATAAACTTGAAGCCTGCAAGGCCTGACTTGAACCATCTAAGACAAAACAAAGGAATATCTGCATGGCTCTACATCAAAAATGGACAGGAATCATAATCTAGAAGAAGAGTAGTTAAAGGAGAGAGAGTGCGCCTCTACCATGGGAGAAGACTAGTATCTAAGAAGGAGAGTTAGCCAGTAATTTTTAAAGCAGATCTGTCTGAAATGCCAAACAGGAATGTCTAATAGGCTTTTAATAGAAGCAACGAACACAGATCCTCTGACCCCCCAGGTCACTCCCTGCCCCAAATGTTCAGTAAGGTCTGCAGTACACTGCATCCTAAATTGTTGGGACTTTGAGGAGAAAAGACATTGGAGATGGGCAAATTCAGTGGAATAACATCATGCAGAAAAAGAAATGGCATTCAAGAGGGCAAAATGCAGACTGGAAATTTATAAATGAAGCCAAAGTAAGAACTCCCAGCCATAAGTATCAACAAAAATCTCACTTCCCTAGAGTTTCCCACTTTCTCCATTTCCCACTGAAATGGAGACTTAAACCAAATTTTACTTAAATATTAAAGACAACTCCCAGCAAGTTGGAAATTTCAGGCCTGACATCTGGGTTACAGTTTTAAGAAAACACTAGAAGCTTTATATAATAATAATGATGATGATAATGAAATAATAATGCAGTTTACATACTTACAGGTGATGTGATGGAGAAGTCTATGGAAGCATTCTAAAAAGACTATTTAGTCAATCAACTAGCCAAATAAAATCCCAGTTTTGCCAACCATTTCCAGAGATAGTTTGCTCAGATGAATAGAACACTATGCTAATTTCATCCAGGTTTCCTATCTGGTCCTATTAGCAGCTTCTAACCTACCACCCCCATGCACAACTAGCTCTCTGGAGAATCTGTGGCACTGGTCATGTGTTAGTTGGGGAGAGGTGCAGAAGACAGTAGAGAATGTTGTTAGCTAAGTATAAATCAATTTGCATTATTAGAGTGTGCTCTGCCCTAAATCACAGGAAAAAAAGAGGACTATAATATGGTTTGACTCTGTGTCCCCCCACAAATCTCATGTTAATTGTAATTCCCAGTGTTGGAGGAGGGGCCTGGTGGGAGGTGACTGAATCATGGGGGTGGGTCTCCCCCCTGCTGTTCTCATCATAGAGTTCTCATGAGATCTGGTTGTTTGAAAGTGTGTAGCACTTCCCCCTTCCCTCTCTCTTCCTCCTGCTGCAGCCATGTAGGATGTGCTGGCTTCCCCTTCACCTTCCACCATGACTGTAAGTTTCCTGAGGCCTTCCCAGCCATGCTTCCTGTATAGCCCTCAGAACTGTGAGACAATTAAACCTCTTTTATTTATAAATTACCCAGTCTCACATAGTTCTTTATAGCAATGTGAGAATGGGCTGATACAGACTACAAGAGTATAATATTCAATTCACAAATAAAATCACATAGGAGATACCAACTACAGTTCAGTGGTCAAGTAAGGGAAAGTCACCAGAAATAAAAAGAGCCAGGAATGTCTGGTAACTCATTCTAGACTTTTAAATGTACAGAATGACAATGAAGATAGAAAAGAAATAAAGATGGAAAGGAAGGAAGGAATGGGGGGAGGGAGGGAAGGAGGGAGGGAGGAAAGAAGAAGGAAAGAGGAAGGAAGGAGGGAAAAAAGAAAGAAAGAAGAAGAAAGAAAGAGAGAAAGAAAGAGAAAGAAGAAAGAAAAAGAAAGAAAGGAGGGAGGGAGGGAGGGAGGAAGGAAGGAAGGAAGAAAGAAAGAAAGAGAAAGGAGGAGAGGGGAGGGGAGGGGAAGGGAAAAGTGGGGAAGGGGAAGGGAAGAGAGGGGAAGTGGAAGGGAAAAAAGATAAGAGACGATCCTTCCAGGTGGGACAAAGAATTGTTACAGTATGGGAGATGCGAGATAGAGTAACCCAACCAAACGAATGTCCAAGCTCAAGTTGGAAAGCCAGAGCAGAATCATATTATGAAGGCTAAAAAGAAGACTCTGTTTCTTAGCAAATGGAGGGTGAGTATTGATTCTTGATAAGAGACTGCCCTGATAAAAGTGTTGTATTCAAAGATCAGTTTTGTCTAGTTAGAGCAATAAAATACAAGTAATATTTTTACCATATAGTAGAGAACACAGAGAAGGTTGCTACAATAATCCACGTTCAATGTGATGAGGGATGTGACTAAACAAGCTCAGTAGTGCCAGTTTCATGTGTGAAAGTGACTGTATTTCCTAAGGCACCTGAGAGCAATTACACAAAGGAACAGGAATTTAAGTGCCTATCCTATTTTATTGTCTAAAATTCCAAGGAATTAACAGGACCAATATGGCCTCATGGCACAGGGTGGAGTTGGGAAAAGAGAGAGGTGGTGGGAGTTGTATGGAATAAAGAGCTTAAGTAGTAAAGCAAGCAAAGCTAGTGTATTAGTTTCCAATTTCTGTTGTAATAAGTTATTACATACTTAACGGCTTGAAACAACACAAATGTATTATCTTATGGTTCTGGAAGTCAGAAGTCCAACGTGAGTTTCTCTTGGCTAAAATCAAAGTGTAGGTAGGGCTGTGTTCCTTCTAGAAGCTCCAGGAGAGAACTGTTGTCTTCTCCAGTTTCTGGAAGCCACTTATGTTCCTTGGCTCGGGCCTCTTCTTCCATCTTCAAAGCCAATAGTGTAGCATCTTCTAATTTCTCTCTCACTCTGACAATCCTGCCTCCCTCTTCTAGAGAGGAGGCCCTTGCGATTACATTGGGCCCACCGAGATGATCCAGGAAAATCTTCCCATCTCAAGATTATTATTTTAATCACATCTACAAAATTCCTTTTTGCCATATGAGGCAACATATTACAGGGATTACAGGGTTTAGGGATTAGGACGGGGACATCTTAGGGGTCCACTAGTCCACCTAACCACAACACCTGGCATTGCTTTTCCTAGCAGTACCAGGAAAAACTAAGGGTGGGCACCATACTGCTGACTAGGTAAGTGTGGGGCCAATTTCCTAAGTGAATGTCATTAACTACCTTTCAACTGATCAATTATTCTACCAATCTTTTACCACAAGCTCTTCCAAATACAACTGCAACTGCCAAGAGATTGATGGACCAGAGAATGGCCTCTTCATTCCAGGCACTTCTCAAGTCCAAGTGGTCAAATACCAGCCTCTTTTTACCAATGTTCCCACCTGTTTCATTCAGCCAAATTTCATTAGATGAAGGTAAAGCTAATGATTCCCTCATTCTCTGTAGTTTGACTCTCTCAAAGTGGCTAATAAGGAGGACAAATACAAATACAACTTAGACATCATGCCACATTCAGGGCAAAGGCAGCTAATACTAATGAACAAAACCAGTACTGATGTTTTTTAAGTCAATACAGGGGGTTGGGTCTTCATTTTGCTTTGAAAATATCTTTTTGTGGAAGATAGGTTTCACTTTATGTATACAGATGATTCGTATAAATAATAATAACTGCAATAATGAAAATAATGTCTACTTAGTGTAATTTAATCTTTAATTTGTCTTATGGAGATAAAAAATTTACAAATGGAAAAGGCAAGACCACGTTTGAGAAAAAACAGAGGGAGAAAGAGTAGGATGCGCACAGAGATCAGTGTTGTCCAGGATTTTCATCTTCCCTCTTCTCTCCTGTGGCTCAGGCTAAGAATGGCATGGGTCATGCCATCTCAAAGTAAACTAGGCATGTCTGTGGGCCTGCCTCTGAGATAGTCTAAAAGCCTTGCCTTTTTCCCAGAAGATTAGCATGGAACAGTGGCCCCTAGAAAATACCTTTAGCCCAATATTATGGGAATTAACCCAACCCAGTTTATGTAGAATATCCAGCTCTGGAATGAAGAATTTATGATAATCCAGGAGGTTAAAAAAGAAATAACTCAATTTTAGAAGATGAAAATAAATAGACACAAACAGGCAGGATACAGAAATCAATCTAGATGTTGTGCAAACCTTAGTGTCATTGCAGGTGTTAGTGAAATCTACAGTCTGTAGCAAAGATTAGGACCAGCAGTGAACCATGGTGATTGCATGGGTTAGAAGTAGACAAGGAGAACAATATTCCTGTCAGCATCACCTTCGACCATGCAATCACATCTATATATAGCCTAAATGAACAAAACAATTTTAACAGGGAAAGGAAGACATACAATGACATCTATTATTGTGTACAGTTTCTAAATGACATGGTAATAAAAAAAGTATCACTTGTTTTTTTTTCTAATGAGCTACTTAGATGAAATTTTCAATGACAGCAACCAACAATGAGTAGAAGACCATTAAAATCAGTAGGATTGTGCTTCACTGTTCTTAATATGAAACCTGACAATGATTAAACAATTATGGGATTTGTTTGCCTCACACAACTAAGGATGGAAAGTGCTGGCCTGACACTGCCTCAGTGAAGCCATCAGCACCCAGCCTTTCTAGCTTTTGGGCTCCGCCATCCTTAGCATATACACCTCTTTCTCCACACTTCCAACTTCCTGATTGCCAGATGGCTGCTGCATCCCCCGGTCCCACCTCAGCGTCCCAGGGAAAAAGAAGGGGATTGGGCAAAAGGCCAAAAGCGTAGGTGAGCTAAACCTATTCTCTTTTAAGAAGCTTTTTTTCTTTTTTTTTGAGACGGAGTCTCACACTGTCGCCCCAGCTGGAGTGCAATGGTGCGATCTCGGCTCACTGCAACCTCCGCCTCCCAGGTTCAAGCAATTCTCCTTCCTCAGCCTCCTGAGTAGCTGGGATTACAGGCACCTGCCACCACACCCGGCTAATTTTTGTATTTTTAGTAGAGACAGGGTTTCACCATGTTGGTCAGGCTGGTCTTGGACTCCTGACCTCGTGATCCACCTGCCTCAGCCTCCCAAAGGAAGCTTTTATAGAAGACTCACCCATATTGCAGACTCATCCTCTGCTTGTAGTCATTGGCCAGAATTGTGTCACGTCGTCACGCTTAGCAGAGAGGTAAAGGTGCCTGGCTCTGAGACGGGTCAGCTGAGATGAGTCAGTCGGAAGACAGCATTCAACTGGAGATAAATCACCGCTTCACAATCAAGCACCAAGAATGAAGAAAAGAAAGGAGAGAAAAGAGAGAAAGAGGAGGAAAAACATTTCCTCATAGAGAGCATTTTCTTGGTATTTAATAGCATTTACGGGACACCAAAACTGTTTTCTAGTGAGGTGGTGGCATGTTTTTCCCTGGAGTTTTTTAAGGGTTTTCCGTTGCAATCAAATGGATGAAAATGTTTTATAATTCATCTCTTATTGGAAAACAAGGAAAGCAGCAAGATAGTCCCCTGAGTTGCCATGTAATCTCTATTTAGGCTTCCAGAATACTAAGTTCCTTTCTTCTTCAAAATGTTTAGGAAAGTGTTCCTGGCAATAATGCAGAGGCTGCAACCCCAGGAATGAGGCCAAAAGGAAAGATGTTCGGATAGTTTTTTAAATAAAAATATTGAAATATTCCCAGAGATACGTTAACTGCTGTGGATGGTTAATTTTGTGTTGGAATGATAAATTTAGGTCAAGTTCTACACATAAGGGTCCCTCATAGACCCAAACACGTAAATCCAAGATGGGAGCACAAAATTACAAAATCAAGAATCTAGTTGCTTAAGAGGGAATATTATCATTGCAAATATTCAGGGAAGACTTCAATTGAAAGAATATGTATATGTGTGGGAGTGTGTGTGTGTGTGTGTGTGTGTGTGTGTGTGTGTGACAGAGGGAGGGAGGGAAACAGAGTTGGGAGAGGGGAACAGAAAGAAAAGGCCATAGAAATGTGTTTTACAAATAAAACTCTGAAAACACTGTATTCCACCTGTGCAGAAATTATTGAGAGCAGTCTTATTTTGCTGACCTAGCAAGACATTTATCCAGCAAATCTCCTAACTACATAAGAACACATTGTCAAATTATTTAACTTGTTAATAACTTTAAAAAACAAAACTTTTTTGTAAACTCTCTGCTCTGGAGGCATATCTCAGGTTTATAAATTCTCAGTCTCTGCCCTTGCTGCAGCTACTACTCCCACCCCTCTCTGATCTCACAGAGTCTTCCTCTCCCCACCCTTGGGTCCAAATCCCAGTTTAGCCGTTTCTCTTTGTCCAAGAACCTGCATTATAGTCCTGCAATCTTGTGTGTATTTGCGCAGACTGAATATATTCAAGTGGTTCCCTCCAATAATCTTCTTGTCTAGACCCATATAATTTATGAAAAGGAATTTCACGAAGGCTTAAATATAGTCTGTGCCATATTCAATTTAATTCAATAAATATTTATTGAGTGCCCACCTAGAATTGTGCTGTGCACTGTGTGAAATATAAAAGAAATATATAGCACAGTCCCTCCTGTCAAGGAGTTTGCAATATTCCTGGGAATAAAACTTGGATGCTGAAGTAATTACAGGATGCAAGATAGTATAGAGCAATGCAATAAAATTATGTAACCAAGACCACAATATAAGGTAGAGACAACATTATGTTCGGTCAGGGCAAGCAGGATAGAGCTATGGGGAATAGTTCACAGAGGAGATGGAACTTGAGCTTGTCCTTGAGAGATGTATGGGCTCAGCTGGGAGCAGCAGTGGAGGAGGGCACTTCAGGCAGCAGAAAGAGTGTGAGTAAAATCAGAGAGCAGGAACAGTAGGCATGATATGTAAGAGGAAATGTGAAGAGGCCAGCCTGACTGAAGAGAAGGGAGAATGGAGGTCGCGAAGCTGTGTTGGAAAAAGCTGGATAGAAAGGATATAATGAAACCACAGAAAGCCTTGAAGGACACAGTAACAAATTTGGACTTGAGCCATATGCTCTTAATCTCTCTATACCCCTTCCTTGATGTTCTGTCATTGTCATTACAGAATTCATTCATTGACAGCCAGCATGACACTCTGAGCAGAGCATGGACTATAGAGTGAGAAAGCACTGATTTTGCCCCATACACAACCTGACAAAAGTCATTTTACTGCTCAACCTTCGGGTTCACAACTGTAAAAATGAGAAAACCAATGCCTATGATTTAGGACTGTTGTGAAAAATAGAGATTATGTGTATAATGTATCTTGCGGATACAAACAGATGGAATCTTCTACGAGCTTCATTCATCCACTAACTATTTGTTGAATGTCTACTATGTGCCAAACACTGTTCAGCACTGGGAAAATGAAAACAAAAACACACAGTGCTTATTCTCAAGACTTGAACAGATACGGCTTAAAACAGTGGAAAGACAGTAGCTTGGAATTGCATATACTTGCAACTAAAGCCCATTCCCACCTTGTACTAGTTGTATAACTTTGTAGAAACTATTCAATCACTCCGAATTTCAGTCTCATCATCTGTATGATTGGTCCAATGGTATCTACCTTATAGGCTGATTTGAGGATTAAATACAAATATGTAAAGAATCTAACCTAGGGCCTGACAATTTTAAGGCATTTAACAAATGTAATTTGTACTATAGTGAAAGGGTAGGCATGAAAAATAATCTTATAACAAAAAGTAAATGACTAGAAGGGAGTTAGAGAAGTCTTCACAGATGACACAGTCACTTCGCTGAGACTTAAATAACAAATAGGGTTTGCTAAGTAGGTATGTGTTAATAGGACATTCCTGGAAGAGGAAACAGCATATCAAAAGATACAGATATTAAAAGGACTGGCTTATTCTAGGACATGCAGAATTCAGTATTGATAGATCATAAAATTGAAGGTGGAAAGTCCAGAAGAAAATGATCAGATAGATAAGGGCCAGATTACCAAGAGCCTGGAGTGCCACAAAAAGGGGTTTGGATCCCATCCAATAGGCAACGGGTAGTCATTGATCAATGTTGAATAGTAAAGTGACTTGATCAGCTCTGTATGTTGGAGAACTCTCTCTAGTATGGAGGTGGAAAGGCGGGGACAGCATTTAGAGGCTATTGAAAAAGTTCACATGAAATATGGAGATAGACGAGATGGGATGATTGCTAGAGATATTTAAGAGTTGGTTCCATCAGAATTCAGTTTTGATTCGATTTTAGAGAAGGGTAAAGATTAACAAGGAATCTAAAATGCCCCTCGTTTTCTTGCAGGAATGTGGTGCATTTCTTGAGATTGAGAATACAGATAAGAAGCAGGTTTGGAATAAAGATATTTCCTGTCTGAGATATGATGAGCTTAAGGTGCCTGTGGCATATTCAAGTAGAAATCTGGCCACATCGTTCTGGAGTACAGAATGGAGAACTAAGCTGGCTGGTGATGTAGAATTGGACATCGTTTATATATATGAATGAGGGTTAACCATGAGAATGGACTCACCCAGGGAAAGGGAAAAGAAAGGGGCAGGCTATTCCTACTTAGCCTTAATATTGAGCTGCTCAAGGAGATGAAACTCAAATCCTTTAGGGTAAAAAGATAAACCCCAGATGTAGAGTCTGTTGAGGTATGCCCAAGGTCAGAGAAATCCATTTTCTGGCATACTCTACATGAAGTAAGTTTCATTTGTCTGAAAGAAATGAGAGGGACCACATGGAGAGCCGATCTTGGATACTGAGGGACTACATACAGGATGACAATTATAAACACACTGTCTCTAGGAAAACACTTCATTTACAAAGCAGATTTGACAGCTCAAGTTGCTTTTTGGCAGAGCAGTCCTGCCTGGCCCCTGTGCGACCTGGTGAGCTTCGATTACAGCATTGATGCTGGCTCTACTACAGAGACCCCCTAAAAGGGGAGTGATAAATGAGGTCCTGTCAGGCTTCATTCCCTGGGTGGCCTTGAATCTCTGCCGTTATCTGTTACCCTGCCAGTACTGACAGTGATGAACACAAGGCAGGCAGCTAACAACACCCCGATTCATTACCCAAAAAGAAGGGAAAGCAGAAATAAAGGGAAGGTGACTGCCATGTGGAAGCTTCTCTCACGTCAGTGCCGTCTTCCTCCTACAGGTTTGAATGGTGAAGAAATGATGGACCCTGTTTGTCTCAAACAAGGACTCTAATGATACAACAGAATAAGTCACAAGAAAGCTTGCCTGGAACACCATACACTGGCCTCTTCGTGGTAAAGTCCTTCACAATCCTTACAAACATAGAAAATATTCAGCAGTTCGTTTGTTTGTTTTCCAGTCCACTCTTACTTGAGAAAAATGCAAAACATCAAAGACACAAAAAACCACCAGTCTATACAGCTTGCCCATACTAAATTGTTATTCATTTCAGGAGAGTGTACAGTTTCTTTCTGTAAGACTCTATTAAACCAGTTACTCTACAATAGCAAACATTTTAGGCAAACCTAACCATTGCTTCCCATAAAGATATTTATATCTTTAAGTGGTATCTGATTCATCCCTAAGAAATATGTTATCAAGATGTTTGTTTGTTCATTTGTTTTTGAGATGGAGTCTCACTCTTGTTGCCCAGACTGGAGTGCAGTGGCATGATCTCGGTTCACTGCAACCTCCGCCTCCCAGGTTCAAGCGATTCTCCTGCCTCAGCCTCCCGAGTAGCTGGGATTACTGGCACCCACCACCACTCCCAGCTAATTTTTTGTATTTTTAATAGAGACGAGGTTTCACCATGTTGGCCAGGCTGGTCTCAAACTCCTGACCTCAGGTGATCCACTTGCCTCGACCTCCCAAAGTGCTGGGATAACAGGCATGAGCCACTGCACCCGGCCGAAGATTTTTGTTTTGACTGTTTTTTTCTGACCTAAAGGGAAATGAAGGCTTTTATGTTATTGTCCCCCTTTTCTCACTAACTGAACTTCCTGTGACACGTGAAGACACTGTACATGTTTAATAAATACACTTTGAATTTAATGCTCAAGGAAGATAAGATTTTCCATCTTAATTCAATCTATCTGTCTTGATCTAGGGTGTTAATTAGAGTACTGATTCTGTGGGACATTAAGCGGAAGAATGTTATTAAAAGGGAGAAAAAATAATTCCATGGTCAAATAGATTTGAGGAAACTTGAGTTACTCAACTTTATCAAGTTTCTTTCCTACAGGATTTTTTTCAGTCTTTAATATACAAACGTGCATATTGACTCTCCTAAAACTATTGTCTGTAATATATCTCAGTCTATTTTCTTCTACTCAGAATATTTTGTGCAATACTTATCTAGACTAGTGTTACATAGAACCACACTTTGGGAACTGTTAGTCTAGATTTACCACAAACCCCATCTTCTCACTCAATTATTCCATTAATAAACTCATATGATTATCAAGCTATATCCTAAGTATTTGGCAGAGCAAAACAGCCTGAGGGTGGGATAAATGCTTTTAAAAAAAAAAGGTATGATATTATATCTGCCCCTAAAGCATGTATATATCTTGCCCCTATATTCTGCTCTTATACATTCTGCCTTTTAACCTTATTTTCAACATTTCCTCACTAAGGGAAAGAAGCATGGGTTAAAGAAGATACTGGTGCAGAAAGAAGAGCAATTATCTTAAATGTGGGACAAAGGCAATGGAGGTGATTAATACATGGATTTTATACTTGCTTTTGCTTAAGACCAAATGATTTTTCTAAAAATAGCAGCATGAAAACATCACCATTTCTTCTGGAAAACATTCCAAGCTTTTTTTATATATGTATGAATGAAAGTGGTCAGAACTTCAGAATACTTAAAAACTACAGCATAATTTTCATAAGTGCCTCATGCAAGAGTAAGCATATAGGGACGATTCATTTCATTGTTATAAGACAGCTAAGCACTGTATGTTTCCTGTTATGTAAGACAGACACACATTAGCAGCATTTCTCATATTGGCTATTTGGTTTCTTCTACTAAAGCAAGCCCCTAGTGTTGTTCAAAATAGCCGAAGAGATGTAAAGTCTGGACTTAAGCACAAACAAACTTAAAAAGACATATGAACTAACCAGAGTTGTTGATCAGTGTTTGCTTGTTATTTTAGCCATAGGGCAAAGAAAAAAAATTAAAACAAATTTAAAGCACACTAGACCTTTCATTATTCAAGCAATTTTAAACTAGTATCCAAAGTAGTACCTAAGTTGCAAACTTGTAATGACTAGAAATGGACTATAAAGCCTCTCTGATCTTTTTCATCTTTAAAAAGCAATCACGATTCAGGAGAAAAGAACCGTTCATCCAAGAACTAAAGTAATATCTGAGAGAGATGAAACAATCATTATAAATTAGAAGTAGCCCATCATTCATTTTTCTGCTATCTTCTCTCCAGGAGAAAGTTGACTCTCTGGAAAATCTGACTGGTGCTCTTTCCTCGTGTGCTCCAAGAATTGAAAAGCCAATTGTGATGTTTCCAAAATAAAGTACAGAGAAAAACACCTCTATTTCATTCCTCTTTCCCAGTGGCAGATTATTTGCATCCAAGCTTCATGGAATTTACCTGAGATGGGATAAATATAATTTTGTGTTTTTTAACAGAATAAGGTTTCTCTCTCCACAGTTTCCATGTAAAGTTCTTTTTTTCCTACAACCCACTGGGTACCTTCTACTTTTTCTGTGAAGGCATTTATTTCTGGCTGGTCAATCTGAATTGTTCCGTTATCTTGCTACCCACTAGTGATGAATAAACTTCCTTATTTCTGAGTTCTTTGAGACCTCAAGGATTGATGGGCAAGAAGGAAGAACTGGGACTGCCGATGAAGGCAGGAATTCATCTTATTAGTCTCTGGTTTGAGTTAATCACTGGGGAGATAATATTTTAAACTCCAAAAGACTTCATGAAATTTTCCAGAATTTCTCCAGAGACACAGATCAATAGACCAGAATAATCAAGAAAAGGGAGCACGTTTGCCAAATGCCACTCACTTGGTAGGGTATTTTACTTGAGTGAGCAAAAGGGTTTTTATGGAATTATTCCAGCCCTATGAAAGAAGGAGCAAATCAACCCTCCAGGAAAGCTCCTCCAAATTGCAGCTAAAGATAAAAGAAAGGGTGACATTTTCATTCCAATCTTCAATCCCCAACAGAGGGATGCGGGTGGCACTTGTTATGTTGTTCAGTTGATGAACAGCTTTCCCATAGCACTGAGCAATCACTGCCCTGTACTCTCAAAATAATGCATGGTGATATGGGGACCCAGGGCCCCATAATTTTGCCAATGGCTCCCCTCTTCTCTTTTAGCAAGAAGCAACCAAAAATGAAGCTTGCCTGATTGCTATGAGGGTTCTTCGGGCTTCAGCGATGTTTAAATATTAGCCCCCAGAGCTCAGAGCTTAACTCCCAGCAGCAAAACAGAGTTATCTACCCTGGTACCCTGAACCAGGCATAAAAATTCAAAAATTTTAAAGCAAAGCCTAAGTTTAAAAAAGAAAATCACACATGGCGGGGTACAAGGAATGAATAAACCTCCAGCTCCCAAGAACATTTTCCAAAATGGCTCCTTTACCATTTCTAAATGTGAAGCACACAGATCTCTGGGTGTGGGGACTCTCCTGCTTCTAGATGCCCCTCTCCCTCCACACTGTAAGCTTTCTCTGCACCTGCACTTCCTCTAAGACTTGGCTCCTTCCTGATCATTTCTGCCTTCAATGTGATATGCTCATCTTATTTTCTTATCCTCTCTCTCCTCTCCCTGTTCCATCTCTTTCTCTGTACCTCTTTATTCCTCTTCATCTCCCTCCAAGCCCCTTTTGTCTCTGGTTATGGCAGCCACTTAAGCATTGGTGGGTGCTCGAACTTGGCTTACCTGACAGGGGGTCCCTGAGGCTGTCCAAGAGAAACAAGACCCTAAGAAAGTATAAAAATCTGAGCTGCAACAAAGCATTTTTTTAACTTGAATTCAAAAGTATTTTCCTTAGCCCGTGCTGCATGTGCTGTATTGTTAACTTCTATCAAAGGGGTTCATATCTCAGGAATCACGGGAAACTTTCAAACATGATTGATGGCCGGTCAAAAGAACATCCACAGCGCGATAAGCTGCAGAGAGGGAATGTGCTGAGCCGGTTCAGGATTGCCTGGCTATGCCTTTCAAATTCCTTTCATCGCAATCGGTGACTATAAGCACTGCAGGGTGAGAACAAGCCAGGACTTTGTGGAATATTCTTAACTGCTGATATGTAATCCATACAGCCAGTGGTAGCAGCCCGAGGATAAAAGATTTAAAGAAATAGAGACACAAGGACTGATTTTTTTTAAAAAGGCAACTCGGAAGGAAAAAAAAGAGTGAGAACAGTAAGATTTATGTTAACCCATTGGGAGTGCTCTGGAAATCTCTTTGATGAAGGATTGAGATTGCTTTGAAGCAGACTTTATTGAAGCAAAAAGTAAGTGCGGTGTCCAGGGACTTGGGTCGACTGGGTCACTTATCAGTCTTCCTGACTTTGAGTTTCCTTTTTCTTCCAAATTCTGCATGCTACCAAGCTCCTAAATGCTGCTCTATAAAAATATTTTCCTGCTAAAGGAGGCTTTTATATAGCCTTAGTAATTAGTAGAAACTTGACTGGTGGGAAATATATTAAAAAGATAAGAACCCAGAAAAGAGGATACATACATATATACATCCACATATGATGCATAAAAGGCTATTAAAATATCTGCACCCTGTTATGCATGTCCTTTCTTACTACGAGTTCAGATTTCAAATACAACACTACAGAGAGTTGGGACAAACCGGATGAGTACCATGGGAAGGCAAAAGTGGTTGTCATTTTCCAATGGTAGGAATATCAAACAGAGCTTAGGGAGCAAGAAGTAAAGATGGTCATGGCTGAAAAGGAGAGAACAACAAATAGAAGGTTTTGAGCCACCAGTGAATTTGCCTGAAACTGGGAACATAAAAGCATCCCTTAAACAAGTGAGATGGCTAATTCTGGGATTATGAAAGAAAGCTTTAACAGAAAAAAAAATTTTTTTTTAAATCAAGGAGGAAAAGAAGCAAGTACCAATGAGTGACATAATGACGAGAAAGGACATATTGCTGATGATGTAGGGAAAGCCGAAACTCAGGATTGTCCTTCCTAGCACAAGCTGTCGTCTGTAGCTGCACTTAGGCTGTTATTATAATTACGCTTTTCCATCCTTCCCGGCTGTGACCATAAAGTAATGAGGCTGATTTTTTTAAACAAACTACAGTTTATATATTCAAACAGTGTTGATTTTCAGAGAGAGCAATGTTGCTGTTCTTAGATTTTGAAATCTCTGATATCAGAAAACTATTTTCTTTGTGGCTAGTGTTTTGCCTCTGAAGGCAGTTTCCAAAAGGAAGTTTCCAAAGGGAATCATTTCCAAAAATGGTTTGAACAATCATACAGCAGTGTTAGTGGTTTCACTGAAGTTAGTGTTTAACCTTCCCAGCTAACTTTTTGGAAGGAAAAGGCTAATTTGGGGATACAAGTTCAAGAACAAGAGTTCAGCAATCAGTCATTGATCACAAAATGAAGTCACAGGATTATTGGAGCAGGAGGAATTGGAACTGCTCTGCAGCCCTTTTAGACAGATACTGAGAAATATAGCAACCTGGTACACTGACCACTGAAGAAACCACACTGGAAAACATGAAAGCAAGTGCAATGGAGACTCCGCCTACCAGATCATTGTAGCTCCCAAAAAATAATGAAATCACTCTGCTCTCACCTGCCCCAATAAAGAAAAACAAATACAGTGTATCCTCAGATGTTTGGCACACTGATATGTTCCACAGAGAGCCACCAACTTTACACTAATAGCCAAGGTGGCTCCTAGGGAGATCAATAATACCACTACTTGGCAAATGCTGAAACCCACTGCTCCCCTTAGATTCTCCACAAGAGAGCAAGAACATTTTGAGAACACACAGAGACTTCAATAACTTGGATGAATAACTGTCTTTCCACTGGCAACTCATCCTTTCTTTCTGTAAGGAAATGCGCCAGGGATATAACAATAAATGGGTACCTCTCCTCTACAAGGAGGGACCAAGCAGTACAACCCCACTCAGCTTCAAAGAGTATCAGAATGACAAACACCATGTTGTTTTGTAATATCTGGGCCAGTTTCCTGTGTTTTATTACAAGTGTCCACCATTTGTTGGAGTTCCTTAGAGATGGTCAACTCCAATGCCATAGAAATAATGGCATTTTTATTTGGCTTATGGGAAAATAGATACAGTGAGCATATAAGCCTCGGAAAACGTTTTCTTTTCTCTTATTTGCCAGCTTCTATGAAATCTGTATTGGTTGCCTGATGCTTTTTCCAAAATCTGAGGGAACTGACTGAGCATAAAATGTTGAATTTTGGCATGCAGGGAAACCCAGAATCCAATACAAGTTGACATATTGGTAAATGTGATGAGCTACAAGGTGGCGTCACTTCTAAGGCACTGAGAGATGACCAGGTTCCAAGTAGGGGAAGTCCTTTAGGTCATTGCAGGGGACAGAGTCAGAAAATTATCTCAGGTGTCTTCAGACTTGAGGGCAAGATATCAAAGCCCAAGGAAAGCACTAAAGGGGCTTGAGCAATGGTGTCTTCACAGTAACTGGCCAATTTCTCTGATAAACCAAGATGACACTTTCAGTTTAGCCTACAGTGGTATGCTAATTCATTGAAATAGGAGAAAGAATGGAAAGAAATAACATTTATTGAGTCTTCACCACATGGCCAGAGACCTTATGTCACAACAACCCAGTGTGGGAAGAACCATTATGTCAATTTCTACACATTAATCAATTGAAGACTCAGAAGTTAAGTGACTTATCGAGCTTATGCAAGATTCAAACCCCTATCTCTCTGGTAACTAATGCTAGGTGTTTTTAACATGCCTAAGCTGAGCTCCAGTGACATCTCCCAGGGTGTCCTACCATTGTTTCCTCCTTTCATGCAATCTATTCTATGAAAGTCCAATTTCAGAAAAGATCTTCATTAGAAAGAAACTCTACTTCACACATAATTCGCTATTGGGTTCCCTTAATAAAGGTATCATCTGGAATATCTTAACAAATGAAAAGAATTCACCTCTTGCATGAAGTGTGGTGTATTTGTGTAGGCATGGAGTCCTTTTTTGATGATGCATCAAAAGTTTTTATCCCCTATCTCCTTACATTGCCCCATACCAAGACTACTAACCAACAACCCCACAATAGTAACCAAGCACTTACCATATATCTACCAAGGGCTAGTCCTTAGAAGAGCCATGGGGCATGGCATTTAAACAGGTAAAAACAATGGAAAAACATAAACCTGGTAATGATAGGGCAGGTACATCTCCTCCACTCCAAGCTCCCCTCTGCACTATCGTTCTAACTCACCCTCTCCAGCCTCCCACTAGAAAGCTGTATAGCAGCCATTTTTCAGTGTCAAGAATTCATTAAATAAAACACGAATACTATACTCTATGGGGCCAGGATTGGGCTCCAAACAAAATTTAATGTGCAAACAGCACTTAAAGGCCCTTGGTCTCCATTCTGCTATTTCCATCACCAGCCTGGTTCAGAAGCCTCATAACTCGTCCTCTCCACAAGTGACTTGGCTACAAAGCAAGTTGTTTAGAAAAGCAGATAACAACCTCCCTTGAAAGAAACTAGTGAGGCATTTTAGAAAATAGGGTCTGTAGCAAATGTGGTCATAGGAATCACACAGCAGCCTCTCAGGACTCGTTTCCTTCGGCATTGCCCTAATGATGCTGCTTACAGTCTAAGTGATGGAGAACAGTTCTCCCACACCCTCTCAGGTCTGTGATGCCCCAGTATTTTCTCTGCTTCTAATGCAGGGAAAACTGAAAGGATGACAGTGCCAAAGAACTTTCTCCTGGTTAATAGAGAGAATTTGAGATCACCTGGAGAGGCTCAGTCTATTGCAAAGACTCTTTGGGCAGTAATGAGACTTGAGAGATTTATCCGCCTTCAGGCAAGGTCTCTCCTAAACTACCCCAGATGCAACTCTAGCCTATTTTAAAAGACCTCTAAAGAAAGAAGGTTCTTAACTCTTCCCTTCTGCACAGGAATAAAGAGAGTGTTGGGAAGGCAGTTCACTTACATCTCAAATCAGCATACATGTGAGTCAACATAATTGGCCAAACAAAATTGCATTCCATGATAACAGGTAAGCTATTTTTAGATCATTCATAATGAAAGTGCTTTCCTATCTATTGCTTATTTATGAGATCTGAAGTAAGGAAATCCAACCAAATCTTTTCCTTGATCAAAATTCTTCTATGGCTCCCCATAATCTAAGTAATCTCATGTAAACAAGATTGAAAAGAGAAACTCTCTTTTAATTTATTGTTCCCAGAGAGCCTGTAGCTCATTTCCTCATCTCCTTCAGGACTATATGGAGATGTCTGAGGCCTTCCATTAAAAACTACCCCATTTAAAAACTGCAACATCCCTCACCTACACTACACACACACACACACAGTCACTCTTTCATTTTTTATTTTTCTCCATAGCACTTATCACCATCACATGTACTACATATTTTCTTATTGTCTATTTTCCCTATCAGGATGCAAGCTTCATGAAGGAAAATATTTTGATCTGTTTTGCTCACTCCATTATTAAAATAGAGCTTGGTACATTGCAGGTACTCATTACATCACTTTTGAGAGTATTGAATGAATACATAGCTTCCTGCAAGATGCAGGGTCTTATATTAACTAATTGATGATGACCTTTCTCAAACAGGACATGGACTGATGAATATACAATAGCTATTCCTATTTAGGACGTTAATTCTGGTTTTAAGAATCTGAAATGGGGAATTTTCAGCTGTGATCTTCGGAGTCAGCACCCCTCTGAGATGTCCCCTTCCCCTAGCCCCAGAGGGGTACTAAAATGTGGGACCTTGGGCTTCCTGAATTCTGCCTCAACCAAGCCAGTTCTTCTAATATCTGTCTTATACACTGGGGCTTTCTGTAAGATGTTACTGGGGAGGAAACTGTCCCATTGCTAAAAATACAGTTAGAAAACCTCTAGGCTAAACCATGAGCGAGAGAAGCTTGAAAGAACATTGGATAGAGTGTCAAAGAAATACAGACTTAATTCATTCAACAAAGATTTATAGGGCACCCACTGGGTACCTAGATTTGTGCCAGATGCTGGAAATACATAATGAAGTAGGACACAGTCAGGCTCACAGTCAGCCAAGTTCACATAACAAGTAATTATAATGTCCTCAGAAATTTTGTAAAATCAAAGGGGCTTTGGAGAAGGATGTCAGGAACGTGTCCTGCCAGAGGCATCTGCTGAATCTTAAGGATAGTTATTAGTCAGGTGGAGCATGAGGAGACTGACCTTCACATTGTGATTTTAAATAAGATTTTAATCTCTTAGGACTCAATTTCTCCAACTTTAAAATAGGAGGCTTGAAAATTAGCTGATATGTAAAGTTTATCCCAAATGTAAAACTATTTATCAGGCCAGGTGCAGTGGCTCAAACCTCTAATCCCAGCACTTTGGGAGGCCAAGGGCGGGGGCGGGGGGGGTGGTGGATCACGAGGTCAGGAGTTCGAGACCAGCCTGACCAACATGGTGAAACCCCCATCTCTACTAAAAATACAAAAATTGGCCAGGCATGGTGGCGGGCACCTGTAATCCCAGCTACTCAGGAGGCTGAGGCAGGAGAATCGCTTGAACCCAGGAGGCGGAGGTTGCAGTGAGCCAAGATCATGCCACTATACTCCAGTCTGGGTGACAGAGCAAGACTTCGTCTCAGAAAATAAATAAATAAATAAAAATACTATCTATCCAGCTTCGCCTACTCACCCTACAACCAGTAACAAAAGTTGTTAGTTTCGAGTAATATTGCTGAATATAGAGTTTGGGCCAATTCATCAGAACATGAATAATGTATTTGGCATTACATGTTGATGAGTAAGTCCCAAGAAAAATTGTTTAAATTAATTGGTGTTTTCTTTCTATACGAGAGGTTTTTGTTGCATTGTTCAGATTCAATTTCAATAATTCCATTATGACTATGCTCAATACCAGATATGAAGTAACCTAAAAACAAGTTATGAAATTACAAACTTTATTGTTCACCATTTAACATCTTTTTTTTGTTGTTTTTTGTTTGTTTGTTTTGTTTTGTTTTTTTGAGGCGGAGTCTCGCTCTATCGCCCAGGCTGGAGTGCAGTGGCGCAATCTCTACTCACTGCAAGCTCCGCCTCCCGGGTTCACACCATTCTCCTGCCTCAGCCTCCTGAGTAGCTGGGATTACAGGTGCCCGCCACCACACCTGGCTAATTTTTTATATTTTTAGTACAGACAGGGTTTCACCGTATTAGCCAAGATGGTCTCGATCTCCTGACCTCGTGATCCGCCCGCCTCAGCCTCCCAAAGCGCTGGGATTACAGGCATGAGCCACTGCGCCCGGCCTCAAGTTTGTTTTTACATTTGAGATGCTCTTCCACGTTTACCATATAGAACAAAAAAACAGAGCTCACTATGTCCTGGTAAATTTGGAACTAGAAGAGATTTCAAGACATTTTACTCCTCCATGCTTTCAAATCATAACAAATATGTCATCCAGGAATTTGTTCACTGTCATCAATTATCAAACTATCAAAAGTTAACAGGTTAGCGTAATGATGAGTGGAATTCTGAAGTATATGTGCTTGGAGAATTTTGGTGTTGGGGTTTTCAATGTGTGCAAATCTCATTATACTTATGATGCCCAAGAGCTTAGTCTCTACCAGGAGGATCAAAGAAAATGACTTAGCTTCAAAAAAAAAAAAAAGTTAACAGCAATATTTCCAAATATATTAGGTTGGTGCAAAAGTAATTGCGGTTTTGACCATTACTTTCAATGGCAAAAACCACAATTACTTTTGCAGCAATCTAATATACGTTGGTCATGTCCTTAATTTTAAGAGGAAGCAAGGAGAAAGTAAAAGAATATGAAAAGAGATATTCTTAAATTATAAAACATGCACTAGATTTAATGTCTGTAGTTCTACCACTGAGTGGCTGTGTGGGTAGATCACTTGAGGATAGATCACTTGAGCTCTTGATAGATTGTCTGAGTTATTTGAGACTGTTTTCTTGTTTATCAAATGAAGGTGTTAATATCTATCAGAGTGGGAAATGCTCAAATTTCTATCACCTGATGAATGGATAAACAAAATGTGGTATATCTATAAAATGGAATGTTATTCAACATTAACAAAGTCTGCACTACAATATGGATGAACCACGGAAAATTATACTAAATGAAAGAACTAAGTCATTTAAGATCGTATATTGAATGATTCCATTCATACTAAATGTTCAGAAAAAGCAAATCTATAGACACAAAGTTGATTAATGGTTATCCAGGGCTGAGGGCTATGGGGAGCAGGAGAGGGATGGAGGTGGTGGGAATTTTTTGGAGGAGTGAGTAAAATATTCTAAAATTGACTGTGGTAATGGTTTCACAACTCTGTGATTGTACTAGAAACCACTTGTTATGGATTTAATGTTTGTGTCCTCTCAAATGCATGTGTTGAAGCTCTAACATATAATGTGATGGTATTTGGGGGCTTTGGGGGAGGTAGTTAGGTAATGAGGTTGAGAGGGTACATTCCCCATGATGGGATTAGTGTCTTTCTAAAAAGAGGAAGAGACCTGAGCTCACACTCTTTCTGTCATGTGAGGATACAGAGAGAGGGCTACCACCTGTAAGTCAGGAAGAGGGCCCTCACCGAATATTCCAGCACCTTGATCTTGGACTTCCCAGCCTCTGTAACCGTGAGAAATAAATGAAATAAATGTCTGTTATTTAAGCCACCCAGTCTACACTATTTTATTATAGCAGCCCAAACTGACAAAGACAATGCAGAATTGAACACCTTTAATAGGTGAATTGTATGATAAGTGGATTATATATCTCAATAAAGATATTATTTAAAAATAATATTGATCAGAATTGTGAGGAATAAATAATAGAAGGCATCTGAAAGTTCTTCATTGATAAAGAACATCCTATATAATATTGGCTATATAATTATATCTAAATTTTCCTTGAAAAGGATATTTTCAGTACCACCCTGTCAGTCCAAAGATACCTAAAATAAGCCCAAAGTCACCAAAACAAGAGGTTGTCACCACTCAACACATGTTCTTCAATTAGCATGTGTGACAAGTCTGGATACTGTTCCCATGGTACAGTGGCACACCAGGAGTCTATCTCACTAAGATTCAGAGCTCCATCTACATTGCTGAAAACTCAGGCAGCATTTACTTTAGACCTTGTCAAACTTCTAATCATCTCACTTCTTGATATCTTACTCTGAACATATATCAATAAAGTGGAAAAGGATAAATGTGTTGAAAGGTTGCTTTGAACATAGGAAATCTACTGTGAAAATAGAGGTAACCAGGTATACATAAAGTAGAAGGGAGATCTTTCTCACATAACATAACCATGTTGATTCCACTACTGAAGCCCATTTTCCCTTGCATTTGAAGTACGTCTTGGTGAACACAGCTTTTCCTTGTTTCACTTAACAACTGCTGTTAAAATTTTAGTGACAGAACGAGAAAGTCATTCAATGGAGATTGCCAAATGTCTAATTAGATGATGTTAAAAATCAAAGGAGGAGAATCCAACTGCTAAATATAATAAGCTAAGGCATAAAATCATGGATGAAAGAGAAAATGGTATCTTCACTTTGTTAAAATGGGGTACATGTATAAGATATTTTCTGCAATTCTCCATGGATTAAGCCCGTTAGGACTAGTTTATTGACTGACTGAGTTTCTACTTTACATTGATTTCACATCTGATCAAGCTAAGATCCAGAATTACTGCAAACTCATTGTAACTAAAGGAGAGAAAGGAACTGAATTTGTTTTTGTAAAATTAGAAAAAGTAAAAACCATGAAAGAAAATATAAGCTCTCCCTCTCCCTCTCCCTCTCCCTCTCCCTCTCCCTCTCCCTCTCCCTCTCCCTCTCCCTCTCCCTCTCCCTCTCCCTCTCCCTCTCCCTCTCCCTCTCCCTCTCCCTCTCCCTCTCCCCTTTTTTCGGTCTCCCTCTGTTATCGAAGCTGGACTGTACTGCCGTGATCTCGGCTCGCTGCAACCTCCCTGCCTCGGGCTCCTGTGATTCTCCTGCCTCGGCCTGCCGAGTGCCTGGGATTGCAGGCGCGCGCCGCCACGCCTGAATGGTTTTTGTATTTTTGGTGGAGACGGGGTTTCGCCGTGTTGACCGGGCTGGTCTCCAGCTCCTGGCCTCTAGTGATCTGCCCGCCTCAGCCCCCCGAGGTGCTGGGATTGCAGACGGAGTCTCGCTAACTCAACGCTCAATGGTGCTCAGGCTGGAGTGCAGTGGTGTGATCTCGGCTCGCTGCAACCTCCACCTACCAGCCTCCTGCCTTGGCCTCTTAAAGTGCTAAGATTACAGCCTCTGCCCCGCCGCCACCCCGTCTAGGAAGTGAGGAGCATCTCTGCCTGGCCGCCCATCGTCTGGGATGTGAGGAGCCCCTCTGCCCGGCCGCCCTATCTGGGAAGTGAGGAGCGCCTCTGCCCGGCCGCCCATCGTCTGGGAGGAAGTGAGGAGCGCCTCTGCCCGGCTGCCCTGTCTGGGAGATGAGGAGCACCTCTGCCCGGCCGCCCCGTCTGGGAGGTGAGGAGCGCCTCTGCCCGGCCGCCACCCCATCTGGGAGGAAGTGAGGAGCGCCTCCGCCCGGCTGCCCCGTCTGGGAGATGAGGAGCACCTCTGCCCGGCCGCCCCGCCTGGGAGGTGAGGAGCGCCTCTGCCCGGCCGCCACCCCGTCTGGGAGGAAGTGAGGAGCGCCTCTGCCCGGCCGCCCCGTCTGGGAAGTGAGGAGCGCCTCTGCCTGGCCTCCACCCCGTCTGGGAGGAAGTGAGGAGCGCCTCTGCCCGGTTGCCCCATCTGGGAAGTGAGGAGCGCCTCTGCCTGGCCGCCACCCCGTCTGGGAAGTGAGGAGCGCCTCTGCCCGGCTGCCACCCCATGTGGGAAGTGAGGAGCGCCTCTGCCCAGCCACCCCTTCTGGGAGGTGAGGAGCGCCTCTGCCCGGCCGCCCCGCCTGGGAGGTGAGGAGCGCCTCTGCCCGGCCGCCCCGCCTGGGAGGTGAGGAGCGCCTCTGCCTGGCCACCACCCCGTCTGGGAGGAAGTGAGGAGCACCTCTGCCCAGCTGCCCCATCTGGGAAGTGAGGAGCGCCTCTGCCCGGCTGCCACCCCCTATGGGAAGTGATGAGCGCCTCTGCCCGGCCGCCCACTCTGGGAAGTGAGGAGCGCCTCTGCCCGGCCGCCCACTCTGGGAGGTGAGGAGTGCCTCTGCCCGGCCGCCCCGTCAGGGAGGTGAGGAGCGCCTCTGCCTGGCCGCCACCCCATCTGGGAGGAAGTGAGGAGCATCTCTGCCCAGCTGCCCCATCTGGGAAGTGAGGAGCGCCTCTGCCCGGCTGCCACCCCCTATGGGAAGTGAGGAGCGCCTCTGCCCGGCCGCCCACTCTGGGAGGTGAGGAGTGCCTCTGCCCGGCCGCCCCGTCTGGGAGGTGAGGAGCGCCTCTGCCTGGCCGCCACCCCGTCTGGGAGGAAGTGAGGAGCGCCTCTGCCCGGCCGCCCACTCTGGGAAGTGAGGAGCGCCTCTGCCCGGCCGCCCACTCTGGGAAGTGAGGAGCGCCTCTGCCCGGCCGCCCACTCTGGGAGGTGAGGAGCGCCTCTGCCTGGCCACTCCGTCTGGGAAGGGAGGAGCGCCTCTGCCTGGCCGCCCCGTCTGGGAGGTGAGGAGCACCTCTGCCCGGCCGCCACCCCGTCTGGGAGGAAGTGAGGAGCACCTCTGCCCGGCCGCCCCGTCTGGGAAGTGAGGAGCGCCTCTGCCTGGCCGCCACCCCGTCTGGGAGGAAGTGAGGAGCGCCTCTGCCCGGCTGCCCCATCTGGGAAGTGAGGAGCGCCTCTGCCCGGCCGCCACCCCATATGGGAAGTGAGGAGCGCCTCTGCCTGACCACTCCGTCTGGGAGGTGAGGAGCGCCTCTGCCCGGCCGCCCCGTCTGGGAGGTGAGGAGTGCCTCTGCCCGGCCGTCACCCCGTCTGGGAGGAAGTGTGGAGCACCTCTGCCCGGCTGCCCCGTCTGGGAGATGAGGAGCACCTCTGCCCGGCCGCCCCGTCTGGGAGATGAGGAGCACCTCTGCCCGGCCGCCCCTTCTGGGAGATGAGGAACACCTCTGCCCGGCTGCCCCGTCTGGGAGGTGAGGAGTGCCTCTGCCCGGCTGCCACCCCGTCTGGGAGGAAGTGAGGAGCACCTCTGCCCGGCCGCCCCCTCTGGGAAGTGAGGAGCGCCTCTGCCTGGCCGCCACCCCGTCTGGGAGGAAGTGGGGAGCGCCTCTGCCTGGCTGCCCCATCTGGGAAGGGAGGAGCGCCTCTGCCCAGCCGCCACACCGTCTGGGAAGTGAGGAGCGCCTCTGCCCGGCCGCCCCCTCTGGGAGGTGAGGAGCGCCTCTGCCCGGCCGCCCCGTCTGGGAGGTGAGGAGCACCTCTGCCCGGCTGCCACCCGGTCTGGGAGGAAGTGAGGAGCGCCTCTGCCCGGGCGGCCCCGTCTGGGAAGTGAGGAGCACCTCTGCCCGGGCAGCCCCGTCTGGGAAGCGAGGAGCGCCTCTGCCCCGGCGGCCCCTTCTGGGAAGCGAGGAGCGCCTCTGCCCGGGCGGCCCCGTCGGGGAAGTGAGGAGCGCCTCTGCCCGGCCGCCCCGTCTGGGATGTGAGGAGCGCCTCTACCCGGCTGCCCATCGTCTGGGATGTGAGGAGCGCCTCTGCCCGGCCGCCCCGTCTGGGAAGTGAGGAGCGCCTCTACCCGGCTGCCCATCGTCTGGGATGTGAGGAGAGCCTCTGCCCGGCCGCCCCGTCTGGGAGGAGAGGAGCGCCTCTGCCCGGGCGCCCTGTCTGGGACGTGAGGAGCGCCTCTGCCTGGCTGCCCTGTCTGGGAGGTGTACCCAACAGCTCCAAAGAGACAGCGACCATCGGGAGCGGGCCATGAGGACGATGGCGGTTTTGTTGAAGAGAAGGGGAGGAAGTGTGGGGAAAGGAAGGAGAGATCAGATTGTTGCTGTGTCTGTGTAGAATGGGGTGGGCATAGGAGACTCCATTTTGTTCTGACTAGGAGAAATTCTTCTGCCTTGGGGTGCTGTTGATCTATGGCCTTTCCCCCAGCCCCGTGCTCTCTGAAACATATGCTGTGTCAACTTAGGGTTAAATGGATTAAGGGCGGTGCAAGATGTGCTTTGTTAAACAGATGCTTGAAGGCAGCATGCCCTTTAAGAGTCATCACCACTCCCTAATCTCAAGTACCCAGGGGCACAAACACTGCAGAAGGCCGCAGGGACCTCTGCCTAGGAAAACCAGAGACCTTTGTTCATGTGTTTATCTCCTGACCTTCTCTCCACTATTATCCTATGACCCTCCCATATCCCCCTCTCCGAGAAACACCCAAGAACGATCAATAAATACTTCATAAATTTAAAAAAAAAAAAAAAAAAAAAAAAGAAAATATAAATAAATTTGATTATCTGAAAATTTGTAATTACTTTTCAACAAAAGACACTACACAAAATTTAAAGACAAGAACCAGATTGTGAAAGATATTTGAAACAAATAAGAAAGACAAAATGTTTGTATACAGAATATATGAAAAACTCCTAGAAATTAATGAGAAAAAGACAATCCAATAGGAAAATAAGCGAAGGATATAAAGAAATAATTCATTCAAAAGAAAATACAAATGGCCACCCCCCCCCCAAAAAAAAAGAAGAAAATAAGCTCACCCTGGTGGCTCACGCCTGTAATTCCAGCACTTTGAGAGGCCGAGATGGGCAGATCGCCTGAGGTTGGGAGTTTGAGACCAGCCTGGCCAGCATGGTGAAACCCCATCTCTACTAAAAATACAAAAATTAGCTGGGTGTGGTGGCACACACCTGTAATCCCAGCTACTCGGGAGGCTGAGGCAGGAGAATTGCTTGAGCCTGGAAGACGGAGGTTGCAGTGAGCTGAGATCGTGCCACTGCACTCCAGCCTGGCCGATAGAGCGAGACTCTGCCTCAAAAAAAAGAAAGAAAATAAGCTCACCCACACTAATAACCAGGGAAATACAAATGAAATAACTAATGATATTTTGTACCAGATAGAAAGAACTGTTATCATTTGAAAATACTACGCACTGACAAGGTTTTGTAGTGAGAGGAACTTATTCATCAATAGTAGCTGTGTAAATTAGAACATTCATTTTGCACTGCCTGTTAAAATAAAAAATGTTTACACCTATAACCTACCTTTCATCCTTCTAGATATCTTATTTTTTTTATTATTATACTTTAAATTTTAGGGTACATGTGCACAATGTGCAGGTTTGTTATATATGTATACATGTGCCATGTTGGTGTGCTGCACCCATTAACTCATCATTTAACATTAAGTATATCTCCTAATGCTATCCCTCCCCCCTCCTCCCTAGATATCTTATTTTTAAAAAGCTCTAGCACATGCAAATATGTTTATTTTGAAGTTGTTTGTTATAGTTAATAGTGGAATTATTAAATAAGATGTTTTATATTAAAGAGACAGAATATTATATAGTAGGTAAAAGGAATGAACATGTGTATGTGTGTGTGTGTCATCATAGATTGTTTTGTTTTTAAAGTTATTTGCATAAAATACATAAAATATCATGTAAAAATAATGCTTTTCATATTACAATACAATACGATACATTTTATTAAGATGCAAACACATGTATGCTAGTGCAGAAACAATCATCCAGAAAAATATAAACAAACTCATGATTGTGAGTACCACTAAGAAGGGGGTGGAGGGAGGACAAGATTTAGATGGTAGTTGAAGAGAATTTCCACTCTATCCAAAATGTTTTAATTTTTTCAAAAAAGAAAAATGTAGTCATATGTTATGTGTTTTTAAAGTATATATCCAGGAAAAAGCCTGAAAAACAAGTTATAAAAATATTCAAGTGCTGTTTTTATGGGTGGTAGATATATTCGGGATTGTTATTTTCACATATATGGTGGGGGGCGGTGTGTGTGGGTGTGTTCTCCAAATTCCTCAAGTTAAAAAAAAAAAAAAGAGGAAAATGTGGCCACTACAGTTTGATAGTCATACGGAATAACAAACCCAAATTTTAAAGCGGCCCCAATCTCAAAGTGATAAAAGTACTCTGCACATCAAAGTATGTTATATGGGTGGGATAACCCACTAACTAATCAACTATTATTCATTAGATTAAACATTAGATTAAAATCTTTATTAAGCATTAAACTTTCACCTTGAAAATCAGAGAGCAGACCTTGAAGAAATGAGCAGAACTAGTAGATTTTTGTGATTAAATATTACTACATAATTTGTCCTAAACACTTTTCCTTTTAAAAATGTCAAGATAATTATATGTTAAATATTCTCTTAATAAGCCCTAGAAATTCAGATTTTAATTATAGAATCTTAGGAAACATGAGCTTCTAGCCTCACATCATTTAATTGTGGCCTTGTGGAATTTGCAGGTTATGCCAAAATCCTTCATTACCTGGTTACACACTAGTGGACAATATGACATTTTGCTTGGAAATGACATAGGATAATATGATGGAAAATAAGTGCACTTTTTCTATTGTGCTTCTCCTATAAGGCCATAAATAAGTTGAATTGTGCTCCCTTGATTTATGTTTATGACTATTATTATGATGATTTATTTTGGGTTGAGTGCTGACAGTGTGCTGAGTGCTATACCACTCATAAGAAGAAATGGTTATGCCCCAGAGGCTTACATACCAAGACAAACAATTCAGCCATAAAATACACCAGCTAAGAGATGCTTAATCTCAGCAGTGCAATGCTTCTTAGAGTTTATATGTAGGTGGAGAAAATTTCCTCCTCCCGGGGAAAGAAGGTTAACGCTCTTTGAAAGACTTGGAGGAGCAGTTTTCAATAGGGATTTCATACAGGGGTAGGGAAACATCAAAGTGCATGCTATTAGGAGCATAGTAAAGAGGATGGTCGATTGAGGGTTCCCCAGCAAACACACAGTTTATGTACTGAGTTAGGTATTGAGGTTATAAGATTGCCCATCAAGGACTTCAGTCTAGTGGTCACACTCGACTCTGTGATTCCAGATATGTTCAATGGGCTACTTTTAATATTACAACCACCTTAACCTGTTCTGGAATAATATTGGTTATGGATATCTAAATCAGTGTTTCAGAATGTATGTTTTAAAGAACAATTTGCTTAGAGGATGTTATTAGGTATGACAAAATTTTAAAATATAGCGGACAAATAAATTTGAAAAATGCTGGGTTAAACAAAGTGAAACAAGGATCTCTATTGCAAGGATAGTCAGAACCATCAATCAAGCTATGGAAATTGTGAACCTCAGAGTTTGATTACAAAAAAAAAAAAGTTTGGTAGAGCACTTCATGGGACTAGTACACTGGGAAATATATGTTGGGAAAGTTTGGTGGAATAAAGAACAAAAGAGAAAGTGAATTTAACTGTGTTTGTTTTAATCGTGATAGCTGTTGGGAACCCTTTGTCTCCTGATTTGAGTGCTACAAAGATATAACATGCCCTGGTGTCTCTTCCAGCTGAGCTGAGCGAGGCACAATACTCTCCACCACCTTCCAAGCACAGTTAGAAAGATAAGAGGGTAGGGTGAAGCACAATAAATGAGTCTACACAATTGTGGTAGCCAGCCCCCTAGATGGTTCCCAATGATCTCATCCTCCTGGCATTCCTGCCCTATGGGAGTCCCCTCCCACAATAAATAGGGCTGGCTTATGTAATCAGCAGGATATTGGAGTGTGACTGTCAAAGCTAGGTCATAAAATACATTACAGCTCCTACCTTGCTGTTTTGAATCTCTGGCTCTGGGGAAAGCAAGCTACCCTGCTGTGAGAACACTCAAGCAGCCCAATGGAGAGATCTATGTGGTGATGAGCAGAGTCTTTCTGCCTATACCGTGTCAGTGAGTCTTCTCGGAAGCAGTAAGTCAAGTCTTTAGAAAATGGCCGCCCCAGCCAACATTTTGACTGCAACCCTGTGAACAACCCAGAGCCCATGCCACCTACAACTGCTCCCAAATTCATGACCCACAAAAACTGTGTGAGATAAAAAATGTCTGTTGTGTTAAGCCACTAAGTTTCGAGGTAATTTGTTACACAGCAATAGACAACCAATACAACATCCTAGATTTTTCAAGAATTCAAATATTCTGTCTTGTTGTTCATCCATGTGTCCTGATTTGGGATTCAAAACATTTGATCACCAGAGATACTCCTTGCCTTGTACACAAGATTAGAGCCACTGAACTTCAATCAATACTAAGGCCAAAACGGCATTCAAGAAATGATCTACATGGCACTCCTCGAGAATATATGACCACCACCCACTTCACCAAAAACCTCTATTTCCTAGATGGGGCTGGCCAACTTCTCAATGAACTGATAAAATCACAGAGATAACTACCAAGATCTTTGGAAAAATAGGCCCATTGACCAGGCTACTGAGAGTAAGAAAGTGACCTCCACTATAAAGGTTGACACTGACACTGTCTAAACTCCACTATGTGGTAAAGCAAAAGGATCAAGGCTCTTACACTGAGTTGAGGTAGTAGAACCAAATCCAGCTCTCCCCTGTGGAACATTAAAAGGGAGGAAATTGAATAGAGTCCAAGGATAAAGGCAAGGTTGGGGGAAGGGAAACAATACAAAGGGTCTGAAAAGACCTGTGCAGAGACATGAAAACATGCTACAAGGCAAAGGAGCCTGGAATCAAGGTAACCCACGCAGAGCAAACTGGCCTAGAAGGGCAAACCCTAGGTCAGCAGCAGGACCCCTGTGGAACAGAGCTGTGAAGGGTGCTAGGCAACTTTGGAAAGAGGGTGATCCAACCCAGATGTGTGAAAAATTCCCAGATCACACAGGATAAGCAGTCTTACCTGGAAGGGAAAGGGCAGGTTAGGCAAGAGAAGTGGCAAGTAGTGGTTCATAGACCACATGGAAGCAACATGCTCAAAAGAAACTATGAGGCCGGGCACGGTGGCTCAAGCCTGTAATCCCAGCACTTTGGGAGGCCGAGGCGGGCGGATCACGAGGTCAGGCGATCTAGACCATCCTGGCTAACACAGTGAAACCCCGTCTCTACTAAAAATACAAAATAGCCGGGCGTGGTGGCGGGCGCCTGTAGTCCCAGCTACTCGGAGGCTGAGGCAGAAGAATGGCGTGAACCCAGGAGGCGGAGCTTGAAGTGAGCCGAGATTGCGCCACTGCACTCCAGCCCGGGCGACAGAGCGAGACTCCGTCTCAAAAAAAAAAAAAAGAAAAGAAAAAAAGAAACTGTGAGCCAGGTGATAGGATGCCCATCAGTGAGAAATGAAGCATTAGAAGAGGGTCCAATCTGAGCTATGACCTTGGGGGACATCAAAAACAGGTGAGAGGGGAAAAAATGGAGGAGCGGGGGAAGGAGGAAGGGTGGAAGGGAAAGATGGCGAGTGGGAGAGTGGGAGGGAGAAGTATACAGACGGCTGGTGTGGTGGCTCACACCTGTAATCCCAGCACTTTGGGAGGCCAAGGTGGGCCAATCGCTTGAGCTCAGGAGTTCGAGGCCAACCTGGGCAACATGGTGAGACCCCGACTCTACTAAAAATACAAAACACACACACACACACACACAAACACACACACACACACAAATTAGCTGGACGTGGTTGTGGGCGCCCATCTACTCGGGAGGCTGAGGTGGGAGGATCACTTGAGCCTGGGAGGCAAAGGTTGCAGTGAGCTGAGATTGCGCCACTGCACTCCAGCCTGAGTGATTCTGTCTCAAAAAATAAAAACTTTGATTTTCATGGGAACCACTGTTCCCATTTTAAAAGTTTGGGAAACACATGGCTGTCTAGCTGAGTATGGATTTCTGGGTGGAGAGGTAAACAGTGAGAAAATAACCCAGGACGTCTGGATCACAGGTACCCCAACACAAAAGCAGGGGGTGTCTAGGTATCTACCCATCTACTTTAGCAACATTGGCAATCTTTTAAGGAATTCTGCACAAATAAGTTGGAATTATTTTCTCCCATTGCACCGAGTCCAGAAATAGTCCATGACCAATGATCCATTACAGCTGCCGGTAGAAATAAATTTGCTTGAAACTTTGCCAACAGGCTCAATACACAGTCTTGCCCATGGAAACACACGTAACGGTAATCGGTATTCCTCTCCGGGCCCAGACCTGGTGGATAATTACAATTAAGCTTCAATGGATTAGCTGCCAGCAGGACAGTAGATAGTGAGTGGTATTTTACATCTCTACTTTTTCAGCAAATTTGGGCATGTGGAGTTTTTTTTTTTACTTCTCCATGGAAAACAAAAAAGTTATTTCCAATTAATTCAGGAGAACATTAAAATTACTGAGAATTGTACTGTTTCCCATGGCAGGATGAATGAGGTACAGAGTGACTCTCCTTATTGTGTTAGAAATGCAAGGGTCACTCACATTACTTACAGAGCCCCTAGTTTACATTTTTCAATTAGGAGATAATCAGTATGCCATTATGAGTAAAAATTGTTGGAACGACCTTTTGGCTGTATATTTTAACCAGCAAATGTTTGGGGAAGGTTTGATTGAAAGCACGACAGGAGAACAAGGCAAGTTATACTGATGATAAATAAGAACAATTATCACACTTATTATCTGATAAATAATTTATTGTGATTTGCCATGAATCCATCTCAAGCCACCTCCTAGATGAAAACACACCCCAAAGACTGACTTCTTCAGCTTTTCCCATGTCATGTCAGAAATTCTTGCCTGAAAAACACAAAGGAAGCATTACCTGGAATATAAAGACCTGTCACTACATACTTGATCATTTTAATCAGTTGCAGATAAATTACGCCCCTTATATAAATAGTAAATCAGTACTTCTTTCTCAGCTTTAAAAAAAAAATCTGTGAGAAGCTGTTTTGAAGAGAAGCCATAGCTCAATACTTAGGGATCTGTTTTGTTTTTTGTTTTTGTTTTTTATGTAATTTCAACTTTTGTTTTAGATTCTGGGAGTATATGTGCAGGTTTATTACATGGGTATAGCATGTGATGCTGAGGTTTGGGATACAAATGATCCAGTTGCCAAGGTAGTAAGCATAGTACCCAACAGCTAGTTTTTCAACCCTTGCACCCTCTCTGCCTCCCCCATCCATTAGTCCCCAGTGTCTATTGTTGCCATCTTTATGTCCATGAGCACCCAATGTTGAGCTCCCGCTTCTGAGCGAGAACATGCGCTATTTGGTTTTCTGTTCCTGTATTGATTCATTTAGGATAATGGCCTCCAGCTGCATCCTCATTGCTGAAAAGGACGTGATTTCATTCTTTTTTATGGCTATGTAGTAAGGAATCTGTTATAAGTGTTGTCTTCCATGCTTCCCATGCATTTTTAGTCAATGCCTACGGCATATTCCTAATTTCAGATAGTACATACTATTATAAGAGGATTACGAAATTCTTCACGGTATTACATAAATTCAATTGGTAAGGATTGGTTAAACCTAGTAAAATCATTCTAAATGTTGGAGATCAGTGAAAAATGTTGATTCCTCTGTTGCACTCTCCTTTTTGGCAATTCCCCCCAATAAGCATATATGTGTTATTTTCAAACTTGACAAGCAATATAGACCTTTTGGGCATACAGATTGTATTTTCCTAGTGACTTCATCCTCTAATATCTTGAAAAATAATATTAACACTATTTTTTCCTTTTGAGCCCTCAAAGAGAGACACTATGGTGACTCTCATTCAAAAATGAGGTTTTAATTCTACTGCTTCTTTTTTGTGTGTGTAATTTTTGTTCTTTTTCAAAAATGAATTTCAAAAACAAGTAAATTAATTTGATTTTATATTATTTATCTCTGATAATAAACAAATATTCTTTGTTAGGTTTTGTTCCCCATGCTTTTTTTCTCTCAGCATTTTTGGGCACTGCTTTGCTGTTATTTACGTAGTCATCCTACCTATAAGTTTGGATTCACTTCATAAAATTTTAGGAAAATTTTTAATTGCTGGATCATTAATATTAGGCAGAAATCCATGTGTCATTATCAGAAATTACAAACTAGTATTACCTGTTGTGGGCTTCACTGTTAGGGAACTGATATATGGCCCTGAGACGTCAAAGGGTCACCCTCTGCCTTCAGGTATCTGGAAGAGATTTTAAGAAAAAAACTTTTAAGGGTCTGTTGAGAATGTGGCTATACAACCATTCATGCAATTTGACATCCTCAGAGTCAGGAAATTCTTCCTCATAGCTAACCAAATCCCTCCAGCTGCAATAGAAGTCCATTTCAAATTTGGTTTTAGGACTAGGAGACTCATTAAACTCTTATTTTGTAGATGAAGGAAAGGTGGTAAAGACAAGACACCACAGTGTTCTTATCTTCATTATTTCCTTGGCAGTGAACAAAGCCAAAAAACAGCTTCTTGGTAGGCATTTCTTATCCACAGTTAGAAAATTTTTTATCCTCCATCATGAGGTGAGCCAGGATCAATCAATAGCCCAGGCAGTAAGCGTAGTACATCCCTGAAAGACCTCAGCCCCACACGCCTTACAGAGTAAAGTGGAATGGAGTTATGAGCATCCTTCATGGCAATATAGTATAATTTTAAACAATGGACAAGTTCCTAGATTACACTCAATTTAAAAACAATGCAAGAGTGCTACTTTACCTAATATAGCCAATCCCCAATATATCATACATAAGTTTCAAAACCTCCTGTACATAGAATCACAGGAACTGATTAAAGAAAGGTAAAGGAACTGGGAGAGAAAAATCTGTGCAGTTTTCTCTTGTCTGACATGAGAAATAGATGTGAAATACATGTCACTAATGCAAATCAGGACAACTGAAGTTCTCGTCATAATGTAGCATTCAGTATTTTAATGTCAACATCATGAGAATTCAAAACAGAGAAATATTTTTCTCTTTCTCCCTCCTATGTCTGTCTATTATATATGTACATATCTGTCTATGTATGTGTGTGTGGTCAGACACCACAAATATAGTACTGGTAAAAAAATAATAATAAATAGCACAAAAAAGGAGTATTTTACTCTTTTCTGACCAAAATTAATATGAGTTTCTTACAGGTGTTTTCCTCTTTTTAAAAGATAATCCACTTTGAAAACTGATAATCCAGTTCTTCCCCATCCAGAAGCTCTCAGGGAAATTTGGTAGATGGCATTTGATTTACAAAGACTAGCAGAATGCTCATGGGCAGATCCTTCTGTTTGAAGCAATTCCAGAGTTGTCCCTTCTGTGAAAATGCTTGAGATAGAACATTCCAGCACTCCCTACCAAGCAGAACAAAGCTCACATTTCACACAATTCCAGATATCCTTGGGCCTCCCAAGTTACCACCTGTGATTTGGATCTAAGCAAACAGAAAGCTAAAAGAGGAGACAAATCATCAGTAAACCTCTTAGGTGCTGATCCACAAATACTAGGAACCAAGGGAAATAACCAGGAAGGTCTTGAAGTGATGCTACCAGAAAGGGAATTATGATCTGGTTGGCACCAGGGAACCTGTTAGGATAAATCAAATGACTCAAAATGTCAATACTGAGGAATGCAATCTGTGAAGAGAGGACAAAGAGGTGGGAAAATGAGGGCTTGCGCTATAGATCAAAAAGAGCTGGACTTGCAATGAAATACAGATGGATGATAAAGGAAGTAGCAATGCTGAAGCTTTATGAGTTAAGGTAAAAGAAATATATGAAATAAAGGGGAATTAGCAGTGGGTGTCCTCTGTGCACTACTAAATCACGATGAACTCACTGATAAATTACTGTAGAGGGAAAAAAACAGATACCCATGTCCCCATAAATAAATAAAATGTAGCATGCAGTATAAATCTCTGCATATATGTCTCGCCTTTCCCTGCTGCTACCTACTAAAATTCTCCAGCATCCTCCTCCTCCTTTTCCTCTTAACTCCCAAATAAGTGGGGGTGCTAAAACCCTTGTTTAACTTCTCTCCTTTGAATAAATGACGATAGTCTTGGTTTCAGTCCTCCAGGTCTCTCAGGCACACTTTGACCACTCTTGGGTTTAAAGGCACAATATACATAAACCAAATATAAGTAAAATGCTAAATGACAAGATCACAAAACTCTGCTACTCTAGATTTCAATTACTGAGACATTTCTTAAGGGATAATAAAAAGAGCAAAATTCAGGTCATCCGGGAATTTTTAGAGCTGCGTTGCTGTTAGTTGCTTGTTTCATAAAGTGGAAAGGGCAGCTAGAGGTGAGGCAATTTGGGCCTGCTCACGACAAATAAGGAAGAAACAATCAGGAATCTGGAGGTGAAGGTCACTTGGGAGCGTGACCTGATTCCATTTGCTATGCTGAGAGGAGCCTTATTTGTGCAACTTCTCACAGATACACAAAATAGGAAGAAGGTGAAGCCATAAGAGAGAATTCTGCCCTGAAAGTTAAAACTCACAAGGGAAAAATCTGTGAAGCAAAATTACACTGTGAAATGTCATTCTCTAAAGGGCTTAAACAAGAACTGTGATAAATGTTATTACTCTACAGTGCCATAAGGGTGTTGAGGACTCAATCACTGCTCTGATTTTGCCCAACAAGTGCAAGAAGGCAGTTATAGGAAAACAGACCCTGTTCCAAAATGCTTTCAGGGCTAAAGGCTGCAGGAGAGACGCAAAATGGGAAAACCACTAATACAGCCATCAAGCTCACAAATAACATTGGATCATCACTGCCTCGTTGCACTCTTGGGTTTAAAGGCACCATAAGGTCAGTGTAAGCAAAGGATAAATAAAGTCAAAGGTCAGAGAGGTCCAGAAAATATCCAGTCAAGAACCAAAGGACAAATAGCCTAAACCAATCTTTAAGACTGATTTTCTTAAAGATCTCAGCAAAACAGTTGCAAGAAACCCCCTAAAGTCATTCCAAGATCAGGCAAGTGTGTCTAAGACTGGAGAAAAACAGCTGCACTTCTAATCTAGGATACAGATAAAAGAGTATCCAAACAGTTAGAAATTAACACCCATGGGGATGGTTCCCAGATATGTGCTCACAGAAACTTTACAAAATGCATGTGTGAGGCCGGGCGTGGTGGCTCACACCTGTAATCCCAGCACTTTGGGAGGCCGAGGCGGGTGGATCACAAGGTCAGGAGATCAAGACCATCCTGGCTAACATGGTGAAACCCCATCTCTAATAAAAGTACAAAAAATTAGCTGGGCATGGTGGCGGGTGCCTGTAGTCCCAGCTACTCAGGAGGCTGAGGCAGGAGAATGGTGTGAACCCGGGAGGCGGAGCTTGCAGTGAGCCGAGATCGTGCCACTACACTCCAGCCTGGGTGAAAGAGCGAGACTCTGTCTCAAAAAAAAAAAAAAAAAATGCATGTGTGTGTGCTTGTGTGTATATGGGTATTTTATATATATATATATATATATAAAATCACCAGTCATGTCGTCTTGTACTCTAGTTGCAATGCAAAAGAGACAGATTTTAATGAGTTGAGAGTGTTATTTTAAACATTTTTTCATACTTTGTTTTTACCTTGAAAATAGTTCAACCTCAACACTATATTATCCAAGTTGTGATCAAGCCTTCCCAGGCTACAGTCACCCTAATGAGGTCCTCCATGAAGGGGCCATAAATTAAGGGAGGGATCTGTGGGTACCATGAAAGAAAAGGTCAGAAAGGGTCAATAATTCAAAGAGGAAGTTTGCTGCTCAAACTTTCTATGTGTACTTGGACAACTAGGTGTGAAAAAGGAATGTTCTCTCCCAGTGAACAAGGCCACTTCCAAACTTGTTAGTAAGTCAAAGCTACTACCAAAAGCAAAATGGAAGACTTTGGGCTCAGGTTAGGGCTTCCCCACTAGAGATGACAAAAGTCGACCCTCATATACTTGCATAAATTGATAAGGAAAGATGCGAATGACAAAGTAACTTTTTTTAAAAAGAAAGTTATAGAACAATTTGTACAGTCTGATTGCATTTTGGCTTAAAAAGAGCACAAGTTATAAATTATGTATTTTATGAGCATAGAAAAGGATCTGAAAAAATACAAAAATTTTTAACAGTGTTGAGTAAAAGTGGGGTTAGAGGGAGGACTTTCATTTTTATGTGATTCATTTCTGTATTTTTAAAATTTTTATTATAATTGCCCTATTTTCATAACTTTAAAAACAATTTTAATATTCTCATAATTCAACTTTGGGACTTCCTAGCTGCCTTTTATGGTTGTTTGTTAAAATAAAGTAACTTTTATCCATTCGACTTTTCGTGGACTCTCTTAAGCTCAAGAATTTACCTTCTCTATGAAAAAGAGAAAAACTGGGTTAATGCTCCAGGTTAAGCAGACACAGAAACAGGACAATTGTATATAACACATGAGCCTGGGCTGGATCCTAAAGCAAAGAATATTATGTTTTTCTCTTACTATAAAGTTTTTGTTTTGTTTTGTTTTGTTTTGTTTGAGACACGGTCTCACTCTGTTGCCCAGGCTGTAGTGCAGCGGCATGATCTCTGCTCACTGCGACCTCTACCTTCCAGGCTCAAGCAATACTCTCACTCAGCCTCTCTAGTAGCTGAAACTATAGGCACGCACCACCACCCTCAGCTAATTTTTGTATTTTTTGTAGAGACAGGGTTTCACCACGTCGCCCAGGCTGGTCTCAAACTCCTGACCTCAAGTGATCTGCCGGCCTTGGCCTCCCAAAGTGCTGGGATTACAGGCGTGAGCTACCATGCCCAGCCTCTCCTGCTATAAAAAGATTATTAAGATAATTAACAAAATTTGAATAAATACATAGATTTAATACTATTGTTAAGGTAGTTTATTGATTTGTATGACTTTACTGTGGTTATATAAGAGAACAGTGAATATTTAGGCATAAAGGGGCATCTATCTTGTCTTTTACTTACTTTCAATTAGGTCAGAAAAAACATATAGACATAGAGAGATAGGTATGGATACACACACACAAAGAGAAAGAAAGAGAAAACGAACGTCTGAATACCAGCAAAATGTTAACATTTAGGCAATCTGGATGGCGGTCATACCAGAATTATTTGTACTATCTTTGCAACTTTTCTATAAGTCTAAAATTATTTCAAAATAAAGTTTTAGAAAATTAGGAAGGAAGAAATGAAAGGAGGAGGGGGTGAGGGAAGGAGGGAGATTGGCCTTGCCATCTACTTCTGACTTACAAAGGCCTCTATGATCCTGTTCATTGTTTTGTTTGTTTAGTTGATTTTATTCATTTACATAGTTTGATCTTGTCAGTGAAATCTGATATATCTTCAGGAAGAAAGTTGAGTTTTCACAAATATTTGAGAAAATTTAGCTAATAAACATATCTCAAGATATCTCACAGGCAAATATTTATAGCAAGTGTGATTAACCTAACTTACTAGTAGGTGAAAAGATCTAAAGAATTTGGACAGAGTCATAGAATAAGTCAGTGGTAGAACTGGAAATAGAAATCAAGTTTCCTAGTAACTCGTTCAGTATGATTTTTTAAGCCAGAATTTTGTGATGCAGCAGCTATTCTATGGTGGAAAATTGCCCCTGGGAAGCTACAAGAGTTCATCAAAGGCAGAGGGTCAGAGTCCTGTGTCTGCTGTGGTGAGACACTGGTCATATTGCTATGCACCCCATAAATCACAAATAATAATATCCTGAGGCATTCTCTTCTGTATTAAAAGATAAGAACTCTGTTTTTGTTTCCAGAACCATTGCTTTCTTTCCCTGCTTCATATGGTTCATGTAATTCAGAAGATAGACTTCATTCAAAGAATGAAAAATAGGTGAGTCTGAATCCCGGTGCCTCTCTCCATCAATTCAGCAAGCTGCAGAACGTTATCTGCCTTGTAAGTAGCTCGGCTCCCTCTAACAAGATGAATTTCTTTCCTAAAACAGGTTTGTACTTAGGGCTTCACCACCAGCAGTGTTAGCACCATTCTGAGAAAAGTTATATATTGATATAAGAAGCCCAAATATGGGCTTTATGGAGTGCAGGTAGACCTTATCTTTGGAGAAAAAAGATATATAGTATTCATAAATAATAGCCTATTATTTATGATAAGGAAACACTCTCCTTGAATCTTGGCAAAAAGAGAGGCAGGCAGTGCTCCAAAGTCATCATCAAACTAGAAATGGCTCCAGAGGCTTTCTGCAGGCAGTGTTCTCATAGACTAAAACCTGTCCACTCCAAGCATAGTCCGTAGACCAGCTGCTTCAGCATCACCTGGGAGCTTGTTAGCAATGCAGACTCCCGGGCCCCTCCACAGACACAGCGAATCAGTGTCTGCATTTTAGCAAGATTTCCAGTACATTTGTGTACACATTATTGGAGTTTGACAAACACTGGACTCCAGGAAATGATGGAATAACTAGCTTAAGCCTAGAAGAAGCAGGAGGGAAACACATACACACACTAACACTGCTCTGAGGCAAGCATAGCCACAAAATAAGATCCAAATTCTAGTCGGAACTACCCTCAGACTGGCATCCGGCACTCTGCTACTTCATCCCTCCATTCTACCCACCATCCATCCCTCCTCTGGGTCTTGGATCCATGACCAGCATTCACCCTAAGTGAAAAGGCTGAGCAGCCTATGGCCTGTTATCTTAGAAAGGTGTTCAGGTGAGAGGGGGCACACATAGCTCAGTGGTAGAGCGTTTGACTGCAGAAAAGTGTTCAGGTGAGATTAAAAATAGAACTGCAATATAACGCAGCAATCCCACTACTGAGTATGTATCCAAAGCAAATGAAATCAGTATGTCAAAGAGATAACCTGCACTCCCAAGTTCACTGCAGCACTATTCACAATAGCCAAGATATGGAATCAACCCAGGTGTCCATCAACAAGATGAACAGATAAAGAAAACCAGGGATATATACCCAATATATACACAATGGGATATATACACAATACTATTCAGCCTTTAAAAAGAAGAAAATTCTATCATTTGTGACAATATGGATAAACCTGGAGGACATTATGTTAAGTGAACTAAACCAGCCACAGAAAGACAAATACCACATGATCTCACTTATACATGGAATCTGAAAGAGTTAAACTCGTAGAAGCAGAGTAGAATAGTGGTTACCAGGGGTTGGGGAAGATGTTGGTCAAAGGATGCAACATTTCAGTTAAATAGGAGGAATAAGTTCAAGAGATCTGTGGTACTAGATGTTGACTAGAGTTAATAACAATTTATTGCATTCTTGAAAATTGCTGAGAGTGGAGTTCAAGTGTTCTCACTACAAAAAATAAGTATATGAAGTAATGCATATGGTAATTAGCTTGATTTAGCCCTTCTACAATGTATACATATTTCAAAACAATATGCTGTACATGATACACATATAATTTTGTCAATTAATTTTTAAAATTAATTAGGTGTGGAAGAATTCTTTGCAAACCTCAGGGCTAAAATCTAAGCTTGAGCATGCCTGCAAGCCTTATAATACACGGCATCCCATTTTCCAAATCTCATTAGACTGGAATGAGATGAGGTTATGTTTTTTTAAAAAAATGCTTAATTCTATTCCTCTTTGCTTCTGTCTGCTCATGCAAGCCCCAGTATCTGAACACTTTTACAAAGTAGAAAGCACGATGGGTTTTGCCCACCATTTGTGTCCCCCTGGCATTGTATTGCTATTACCTGGCATATGGTGGGTAGCCAACAAATATTTGTTAAATGAATGTTGAAGTTTCTCCCAGGGAAGTCTGGTCTGCTACCCAGTAGTATCTGCTGGGCATCATTGTTGTTTCTGTGGCAAACTGCCTGTCCCACTTGTACTGCCACCCTTGCTGAGCAGAGCTGTCATTTCCACTGGCTAGAACCACTTCTGCCAAATGCTGCCACCTCCCAGTGGATAGTGAGGTATCCAGCTGGGCATTGCCAGAGCTGAGCCCGGTAATTCCCAGGCTTCTCTTGTTCCACCTGATTTTCCATTATTCTCTGGGAAAGCAATATAAAAACTGCATTGACTATGCCACAGTACTTGACAGAGTGGTAGTCAAACCACTCTTTCAGCTTTAACTTCCAGTTCACTTTCTCCCTAAGACCCAGGAAGGGACCACAGGCAGATACGAGAATGAGACACCAAGCGTCAGAATCCCACCTCCCCTCTGAAGTTTTAGGGTTGGAGGGTCATGCTGTCTCCTTCTTCCCAGTGGGGTGAATTTTCTCCTAGGATGCTCCTGGGTCCTTCATGCCAAGCAGCACTAAGGGCTGTCAGAAGCCCTCCCTTGGTCCCCCGCCACTCCAGTTTAGTAGCCTTGTCCATACTTGTGTGAACCCCAGTGTTGCACACAGCTTAAATTCCAAGTGGGACCTCTGGCTACATTTGCAATTGAATTCAAGACCATATTGCATTCTGCACCAGGCACAGTGGCTCAGGCCAGGCATGGTGGCTCATGCCTGTAATCCCAGCACTTTGGGATGCTGAGGGGGGCAGATCACTTGAGGCCAGGAGTCCAAGACCAGGCTGGCCAACATGGCAATACCCCGCCTCTACTAAAAATACAAAAAGTATCCAGGCGTGGTGGTGCACATCTGTAATCCCAGCTACTTGGGAGGCTCAGGCACGAGAATTGCTTGAACCTGGAAGGCAGAGGTTGCAGTGAGCCAAGATCGTGCCACTGCACTTCAACCTGAGCAACAGAGTGACACTCTGTCTAAAAATAAAAATAATAATAAATAATAATTAAAAAACTATATTCCATAGAGAATCACAGTCAATACAAAGTAGCCTGTTGGGGTGGAGAACTTTGGAATGATAACCATCGTTTAAAAGATTATTGTTTCCAGTTTTGTCCCAAGTAAACAGGTAGCTAAGGACATAAAGCAGAACCACAATACCATTTCACCCTCACCCCCTTTCCTCATCCCCTTTTCTCATCCAGATCTTCCAGTGGACATTTTTCTTATGTCTAACTCAACCTAAATGGGTTGGGAAGAATGTGAAGGGGGCAGCCAGACACTCAGTGCAAGAAGAAAGACAGTACAAATACAGTGTGAAGGGGAAATCTCACCAAGAAGAGGCCAATGGCTTGTATCTTGCCCCAACCTAAATACCACCTTTTCTATTTCACCAGCCCATCATTAGACAAGCTAATGAGTCTATTGCACAGTCTGTCTGCACAGTGAAAGGCTATTGAAGGGCATCTCCAGGAAAATAATTTGTCACTAGATTCCCTTCACAGATGGTATAGTGTGTTGAATGGTGATCCCCAAAAAAACATGGCCAGGTACTAATCCTGGGTACCTGTGAACATAAACTCATTTAGAAAAATTATCTTTGCAGATGTAATTAAGTTAAAGATCTTGAGATGAGACCACCCTGGATTAATCAGGTGGGCCCTAAATTCAATGACAAGATTTTCTTCCTTTTTTTTTTTTTGAGACAGAGTCTCGCTCTGTCTCCCAGGCTGGAGTACCATGGCATGATCTTGCCTCACTGCAACCTCCGCCTTCTAGGCTCAAGCGATTCTTGTTCCTCAGCCTCCCAAGTAGCGGGGATTGCAGGTGCCTGCCACCATGTCCCACTAGTTTTTGTACTTTCAGTAGAGACGGGGTTTCACCATGTTGGCCAGGCTGTGTCAAACTCCTGGCCTCAGATGACCCACCTGCCTCAGCCTCCCAAAGTGCTGGGACTACAGGCATGAGCCACTGCACCCGGCCAATGACAAGTATTCTCATAAGAGACAAAGAAGAGAAGACAGACACCATGGACAAGGCCATGTGAAAATGGAAGCGGATATGGGAGTTGTGCAGCCAAATGCTGAGAAACACCTGGGGCCACCAGAAGCTGGAAGAGGTGAGAAGGGATTTTTCTCCCCAACTCTTGGGAGGGAATGCAGCCCTACCGACACCTTCTGTCAGGCTTCTGTTCTCCAGAGCTGTGAGAGAATACATTTGTGTCGTTTTAAGCCACCAAGTTCATGGTGATTTTTTACAGAAACACCCAGAAAACTAATATAGAGGTTATCTATGTTTATAAGCCAACCTTGTCCCTAGGCTGCTTCATTACCTGGCTGTATTATTTTTAATTATCTGGGAGATTAAAGAGGATAACTTCCATTTATTGAGTGAGTACTCTGTACCAGGCCCTGTCTCAGGCACATATATTATCTCAGTTAATAATTATAGCAGCCTTGTAAGGGTAATAACATTAGGCACATTTTATTAATTTAAAAACTGAGGCTTTGCCCAATACCATGCAGCAAATAAATGTTTGAGCTAGGACCTCACTCTAGATTCTGAGCTCTTTGTTCTTTCTCCTATAATACAACTACATGAAAACTAAGATTTTTAATTTTCTTATTTCTTGTTTGTTTGGGTTTTGTGTTTAGGGGAGGGGGGTTGTTTTTGTTTTGTTTTGAGACAGGGTCTCTCTCTCTCTGTTGCCCAGGCTGGAGGCTGGAGGCTGGAGTGCAGTGGCACAATCCCGGTTCACTGCAACTTCCGCCTCTTGGGTTCAAGCGATTCTTCTGCCTCAGCCTTCCAGGTAGCTGGGACTACAAGTTCACACCACCATGCCCAGCTAATTTTTTGTATTTTTAGTAGAGATGGGGTTTCACCATGTTGGCCAGGCTGGTCTCAAACTCCTGACCTCTGGTGATCCGCCTGGCTTGGCCTCCCAAAGTGCTGGCATTAGAGGTGTCAGCCACCATGTCTGGCCAATTTTCTTATTTCTTAAAGGGAAAACAGGCTATTGTATTAAGACTCCACTTTCACAGAAAACTAGATTCTGTCCAGGGTAGGATATATAGTTTCAGGAAGGCCAGAAATTGTCCTTGAATTGTTATGGGAGATGGGGAGGACATTTATGAAATGTCATGGAATCTTTGACAGTCTTCTAAAGGCCTCTAGAGGTCGTGCAGGCCAAATACATCCCAGTCCATGCATCTCCCTTAAAGCATTGGCTTGAACCGTGGCATGAGAAGTTCACCCTTATAAGAAGCTGCCCTTTCGGTTTAAACGGTCCTCTTTCAATGGAGCCAAAATAGGCTCCAATTCTTCCTTGGAAGCCACACAGAATCCCAAATCTCTTCACTGCAACAGCCTTTCAAGAACTGATACAATAAAGAGGACACACACAAAAGTAGAAATTTCCTTTTTGCCATTAAAGAGGCTTGTTCTGTGATCTCCTCCTTATAAGATATGATTTCCAGCTCCGTCCCTATCCTGGCTCACCCCTCCAGTCATGCACAAATCTGCCCATGCTCTCCTTTCAAGGGAACACCCACTGTCCAGGTCATAATCACAGCTTTAGTGGGGCTGAGGCAGAGTCATTTTCTCCCTTTAGTTTCACCTCATTTCTCTCTTCCCATCTTGATTTTTACCCCAGCCCCTCACACTCAAGCTGATTCAAACTGTCATCCATCTACCAAAGGGTGGTACTGCTGATAACTACACAAATGCATTAACTCTCTGAAGTATTTCACCAACCCACTCACCCACCTGCCTCTGAAGCCTCCTGTTTTGAAGTGGCAATGCGATCAATCAAGTCAGTTTCATGTTCCCAGCCCACACAGTACAGGGAAAAAATTAATGACACTGACTGTTCTTGCTACAGAAGCAACTCAAGTAGACAGCAGCCTTCTCAACAGCAGAAAAGGAACACTTCGCTTTTAGTCATACTGTAAGAAAAGGGTGTGGGGGGGAGGAAGTGTATATATATATAGAGAGAGAGAGAGAGTAAAAAGCCATTTGCCTAAAGACCATAACAGGGCTTATGCTCCACTGGCTTAAGTAAAAACTAGGACTCCTCTTTTCACTCAGTGCTTAAGCATTTCACAGACAACAGGGACAGTAAAGACAGAAATACTTGATTTAGAGTCTTTACCCAGCCCCTGTAGTTTGCAGATTGGGACTTCCAAAGCCAACCTAATGTGAACGGAACGGATGCAGTACAAGGACAGGAGAGGCCCCTCCACACCATCCATCATAGGCTCCCAGCAGCTCTGCCTCATTTCCTGCCCACCAGACCCAGGGAGTAGAGACTGGGTACATTTCTCCCATTCTCTCTCTCTCTCTCTCTCTCTCCAGGGAGTAAAGACTGGGTACATTTCTCTCTCTCTCTCTCTCTCTCCGTCTCTCTCTCTCTCTCCAGGGAGTAAAGACTGGGTACATTTCTCCCATTCTCTCTCTCTCTCTCTCTCTCTCTCTCCAGGGAGTAAAGACTGGGTACATTTTTCCCATTCTCTCTCTCTCTCTCTCTCTCTCTCTCTCCAGGGAGTAAAGACTGGGTACATTTCTCTCTCTCTCTCTCTCTCTCTCTCCGTCTCTCTCTCTCTCTCCAGGGAGTAAAGACTGGGTACATTTCTCCCATTCTCTCTCTCTCTCTCTCTCTCTCTCTCTCCAGGGAGTAAAGACTGGGTACATTTCTCTCTCTCTCTCTCTCTCTCTCTCTCTCTGTCTCTCTCTCTCTCTCCAGGGAGTAAAGACTGGGTACATTTCTCCCATTCTCTCTCTCTCTCTCTCTCTCTCTCTCTCCAGGGAGTAAAGACTGGGTACATTTCTCCCATTCTCTCTCTCTCTCTCTCTCTCTCTCTCCAGGGAGTAAAGACTGGGTACATTTCTCCCATTCTCTCTCTCTCTCTCTCTCTCTCCAGGGAGTAAAGACTGGGTACATTTCTCTCTCTCTCTCTCCAGGGAGTAAAGACTGGGTACATTTCTCTCTCTCTCTCTCTCTCTCTCTCCGTCTCTCTCTCTCTCTCCAGGGAGTAAAGACTGGGTACATTTCTCTCTCTCTCTCTCTCTCCGTCTCTGTCTCTCTCTCCAGGGAGTAAAGACTGGGTACATTTCTCCCATTCTCTCTCTCTCTCTCTCTCTCTCCAGGGAGTAAAGACTGGGTACATTTCTCTCTCTCTCTCTCTCTCCATCTCTCTCTCTCTCTCCAGGGAGTAAAGACTGGGTACATTTCTCCCATTCTCTCTCTCTCTCTCTCTCTCTCTCTCCAGGGAGTAAAGACTGGGTACATTTCTCCCATTCTCTCTCTCTCTCTCTCTCTCTCTCTCTCTCTCTCTCCAGGGAGTAAAGACTGGGTACATTTCTCCCATTCTCTCTCTCTCTCTCTCTCTCTCTCTCTCTCTCCAGGGAGTAAAGACTGGGTACATTTCTCTCTCTCTCTCTCTCTCTCTCTCCGTCTCTCTCTCTTTCTCTCCAGGGAGTAAAGACTGGGTACATTTCTCCCATTCTCTCTCTCTCTCTCTCTCTCTCCGTCTCTCTCTCTCTCTCCAGGGAGTAAAGACTAGGTACATTTCTCCCATTCTCTCTCTCTCTCTCTCTCTCTCTGTCTCCTCTCTGTCTCCTCCCTCTCTCCTGCTCTCTCTCCACCCTTCATTCTTGCTTCAAGCCCAGCCCAGAGGTCAGCCTCTCCATTATGAAAATAAAATCCATCCCTTGCACGGGAAGAACTGTGAGGTGTTAAAGGCCTGCTCTGTTCAGCTTTGTGCACGGGTGCCAGGCCCTACCTGTTTCCCTTACTGTCCTCAAAACGAAATGGCCCCTCTGTACTCCTCATTCCTCATGTCCCTAGACGTACTCCGATTTCCACGCCCTGAAACATTTACTTCCTAAATTAGATTTCCCACCCCCAGCACTATTTACACAGAAACAGCATGGAGCAGTTTGGAGTCTGGCTCTTAGAGAACTTACTTAAGGACAGTGGTTTTCCATCTGTCTTCCACAGAGATCTAGGGTGTCTTTGGAACCACCTTGGGGGGCAAGGGAAGGCCCACAGGATAGGCTCACTTTTACATATAGAAATACTGTGTAGGATTTTTTTTAATAGGAATTCTCTTCTACTCAAGAAAAAAAAAAAGCCACGTTACCGTAGGGAAGCACTCCTTCCTCATTTATCGCCCCATGGCCATGAAACACACAAACAGAAAGCTGCATGCCTTCTCTGCTTTGCTGTGAAAAAGAAAAAGCTAAGAAAAGCCTTTGTGTTGGACAGTAAAAAGCCACAAACAGGCAGAATGTTACTGCTTCAGCTTCTCCCAGTTCTTAGAATGACACAATCTCAGACAGCTCAGGATCATCCAGTCCAGCCCTTCATTATTCAGATGTGAAATGAAAACCCACAGAGGTTAATGGTTTGCTTTATTAACTTAGAAGCAAAGTCACTACCACAATTTTTTATACATAGTGGACACTCAGTGTTGAAAGAATAAATGTTTATATAAATAATTTGCTAATATACACCCAATTCATTCCAGAAAACAGTTCAGGTGGTTTTCTAAGAAACATAAATCGAACAAACAAAAAGGAATGACGTTTAATAGGAGTGGCAAAAAGAATGAATAGATATGAGCAGAGATGTTCTTGTCTTGAACTAAAGCTCCAAAAATTGCTACCTCGATACTCAAGACTTTGAAAACTAACATTCATTGTACTTTTCTAGGCTGTTCTAAATTTGAGTAATGAACGATTTTCTACTTAGAAGTTTAGATAACTAGTGAGAAGCCAATGAGGGCTGGCTGGTAAAGAGGTGTCTTTGTGGATAATATCTTGTGTCTAGGTATATCCTGCCTTGATTTCATTAAAATTTGATTGCTCATCTCTCAAGACCAGAGCCTTTTCACTAAGATTTGCTGTAAGAAAACAGAATTGGGTTATGACAAACAGCACGCCAAGTAGAGAACCTAAAGAGGTCACATAGGCTGGCATGTGTTGGGACAGTCTTGATGGCTGTGTGCAGGTATCTTGCGTAAGACGGCTATAGTCTCACTTCTCTAAGATTTGCCCATGAACCAGCAACAATGGCATCACCTGGGAGCTGGCTAGAAATGCAGGCTCTCAGGTCCCACCCCAGATCCACAGAATCAGAATCTGCATTTTAACAAGATTACCAGTTCATCTGAATGCATATTAAAGTTTGAAAAGCAGTGCTCCACAGCATCTTTAAATGCACTGATGCAGATTCCTAAAGTGCAGCCATAAAGACCTTATGAAGATTTCTCAAAGAACTCAAAATAGAACTACCATTTGATCCAGTAATCCACTACTGGGTGTATATCCAAAGGGAAAGAAATCATTACATCAAAAAGATACCTGCACTTGTATGTCTATTGCAGCACTATTCACAATAGCAAAGACGGAATCACCCTAAGTCTCCATCAACAGAGGACTGGGTAAAGAAAACATATATACCATGGAATATTACTCAGCCATAAAAAAGACTGAAATCATGTCTTTTGTAGCAGCATGGATGGAACTGGAAGCCATTATCCTAAGTGTAATAACTCAGAAACAGAGAGCAAAATAATGTATGTTCTCACTTATAAGAATGAATATGCAATGGGTATACAGAGTGGAATAGTAGACACTGGAGACTACAAAAGGTGGGAGGGTGGGAAGGGGGTGAGAGTTGAAATCTTACCTATTTGAGTAATGAACACAGTGTTCACTATTCAGGCGATGGGTACACGAAAAGCCCAGACTTCACCACTACGCAATATACGCATGTAAGAAATCTACACGTGTACCCCCCAAATATATACAAATTTTACATTTTTAATTAAAATAAAATAAATGCAGCCATAGAATAACAAAATAAAGCCTGAAACATACAGTTGGCTTGGAGCACATCAATAAGAAGGACTTAGGGGAAGTGGGGAGAAAACTTTGGTTTGGTTTTTGTTTTTAGAGGTTTTTGTTGTCCTCATTGATCTTTGATGAAACTATCAAATGAAAGTCAAATGGGGAAAACCTACATCTTGAGCCAATTTTTTTAGTCATACTTTGGCACACATTGACAAAGATATTCACCCCCAGGGGGCATAATTGTTCTTGAGAAATGACTTTGTTTTAGAGAAAACTTTTGTTTCCAGAGGCGCAGGCTACACAGCACGGAGTGGAATAGAAATACGGCGATTATCCAGTTCATTTACTTGCAGTACACAGCCAGACAAACCAATCCAGGTAGTGCGGGCCATAAAAAACATTTCGAGGTGCCTGAATTATCCAGGTTCACTGCTAACTTTGTTCAAATGAACTGGATCACAGCCAGCCCCACACAGCATTGTGTGCTTTTAAATATAGTGCAAGGGGAACCTGCACCAGCAGACATGAGGAGGGGAGGGGCAGGTGTCGGTGACCCTTGGACCCAGACAGCATCTGACAAAGGGTGACATTAGGCTTTGGCAGAGCCTCGGCTGCACTGTCTGCAAAGCGGTTATCACACGGAAGACAGGGCGGCCTGCCAAAATACAGACACTGGGACCAACCAAAGGATAATTGCTATAAATTCCATACAGGGAGCAGAGAGAGAGATGTCAGCAGAACACAAATCCTGGCTGGGTAGCAGCATACACAGGACTGCAGGGTAGAGTCTGACAAGAAAGGGAATATTTTTTTGAAAAGGCCAAATTTGTTCAAACAAGGTATGGCAGGCCAGCTGGAAGACATGTCAGTCAAGGACTAGACTCTCTGCTCAGAGGTATTTCTGTCACTTGCACACGACAGCTTCTCAAAACTAAATATAAGGAAAAATTAGAGCTAGATTTTCTCCAGGCATGGGGTGAGTTCTAACTGTAATTTAGAAACTGGTAGATTGACTAGTATTTGTTCAGCCCCTCCTAAGTGGCAGGTCCCTTTTCAGGCACTTTGCATAAATTGGCCATTGGAGGGAAGTGGGGGTGGTTAACCCCTTAGGGATCAAAACCACCCCTAATGGATTCTTACTGGGACTATAGGGATCTAGGGATCCCTGAAGTTCCTAGAATTGTCTGAACATTTTTTTTATTTTTTTTTTTTTTTTTTTTTTTTGAGATGGAGTCTCACTCTGTCACCCAGGCTGGAGTGCATTGGCGTGATCTTGGCTCACTGCAAGCTCTGCCTCCTGGGTTCATGCCATTCTCTTGCCTCAGCCTCCTGAGTAACTGGGACTACAGGTGCACACCACCACACCCAGCTAATTTTTTTGTATTTTTAGTAGAGACGGGGGTTTCACCATGCTCGGCAGGATGGTCTCGGACTCCTGACCTTGTGATCCACCTGCCTCGGCCTCCCAAAGTGCTGGGATTACAGGCATGAGCCACCACGCCCGGTCTGAAAATTTTTAAATGTATTTACATGTATGTTTTTTTCTGAGAGAAGAAACCATAGTTCTCATCAGATTCTCAAACAGATCCATGACCCCAAAAAGATTAAGAATTACAATTAGCTGAATGAACTAGGGAAAACTGAAGGAATAACATCTATAGAGTATTCTCTGCCAGGCCCTGTACTTGGTGACATCATTCGATATGGTTTGGTTGTGTCCCCACCCAATCTCATCTTGAATTGTACTCCCATAATTCCCATGCGTCGTGGGAAGGACCCAGTGGGAGATAACAGAATCATGGGGGCAGTTTCCCCCATACTGTTCTCATGGCAGTGAATAAGTCTCACCAGATCTGATGGTTTTATAAGGGGTTTCCCCTTTTGCTTGGCTCTTTTTCTTTCTTTCTTGTCGCCACATAAGACATGTGGCCATGTCTGCCATGATTGTGAGGCTTTCCCAGCCACGTGGAACTGTGAATCCATTAAACCTCTTTTTCTTTATAAATGAGTCTCAGGTATGTCTTTATCAACAGCATGAAAACAGACTAATACATCATTTAACTCTCCTAAAAACCCTAGTGGTATCATCCCCATTTTACAATTAAGGAAAAGCAAAGCTAAAAGTGGACAGGTAGCCTTATCAGGTGAGCACACCTACTAACTGTAAGGTCTAGAAGGTAAACTCAGACCTATCTAGTCCAAAAAAGTTGGCTTTTTTTAATACTATGATGCTTCCTGGGTATGGTTTTTTTGTGGGGAGGTGGGTGTTTGCAGAATTAATGAAGGAAGGCACCAAGGAAGACCATCGTGGCATTTTCGCTGTCTCTTGAAGAATGAGCTGAGATTGGGCATCTCAAGGGAGAAGGAAGCACATTCCAGGTGGAAGGGACAAGGTTAGAAGAGGCAGAGCGGTGGGAAAAGATGAGATGTTAACTGAGGACATCGCCCTCCCTCCTGTTGACTAAGGCACTTCGTAAAAACTTGAGAGCCAACTAACAGTCACAAGACTAAATGCATCCAAGGATTAAACTTCTAGCCCATTTCGTCTTAAATTTCCTGCCACCCAAACCCCAGTGGAATGAGAAGATAACCTCTCCTACCAGAGACCCTGACATAAAGCCCAGAAGCTGCTTAATGCCCAATATTGATTCAAACAAGTGCATTTTGTTTCTTTCTAATGCATCATAAGCAGGAAGAGCAGGCTTACTGCAGGTCAGGAAGAAGCCAAGAGCTTACCCAGGGCCACCGGAGCCCAGACAGCAACACAGGGCCTCTCTGGAAGGAAAAGATCATCTGTTAATTGTGTGGGGTTTAATGCATCTCCAGTCCCCCAAGACTGCTCCTGTCTCAACATAAATAATATCCAGAGACTAAATATTCCATGTGCACCACAATACAGTTAATCAGGCTTTAGACACACATTGACTCTACAGTGGGATTCTGCTGCCTTCTGAAACAGAAAAGCCATTGACAAGAGGAATATTAGCATGGAATCCCATGTGATTGAATTGTGGTTTTACGTCTTGAGATTAACAGATGACAAAATCTTTTCCCAGAGTACCCGCTCCCCTCTCCTTACCCTGCAGACACACTGCAGACAATTTGGCCATCACCACCAGCCACACACTCTTTAGTTCTGGTGTTGTTTTTAGAAATTAACTCTTTTTTAAGGGAGCCATTTCACATGCAATATTGCTGCTCAGGTAATAACTCCAAAGCATCTTCTCATTGGCTGATAAATGATTTTAAGTGGATAACAGGCCAAACCTCTTCAGGATCACTGGATGGGAATTCTTGAGAGTTTGTTTCCCATAAACAGAGGGCAAAAGGATGTTAAAAGATAAAGATGCGTGCCATTCATCTTGTTTCAGTAGAACATAAGTTCCTTGAGGGCAGGAAAAGGTTATTTGCTGATTGATTTAATATTTATTGAGTCCTAATTATCTTCATGGACCATAGAAATAAATCTATCAATACACTTCATTACGAGAAAACATTTTGCTCCCTTTAGAAAGGACACAGCAGCATTCCCTTTGATGCCTCCTTTCCTTTATACTGATTAACAACTTGAAAGAGCAGTTCTTGTTCCAAAAACAAAATATGAGTAGAAAAATACTTCATTCTATTCCATAAAACCGGAATGAAAGATTCTCCCTCTCTGAAATAACAAGGTGGTTAGAAATGAAGGAGCTGCAGGGGAAGGAGGCAGGAGGACCCATCATCCCTGAAAACATTTCACTTTCAAAGTACACAATATCAAAAATCATATGTAATTACGAGATTTCCCTATACTTAGTATTCTCAAAACATGGTTTCAGCCAGAATGGATGTGCTGCATAAGGAAACCTAAAAAGAAAAATTTTAAAAACAAACCAAAAAAAGCTAACAAATTTCTAACAGAGTTACTACTCTGAAGACCAGCAAATATGTGCCTATAAATAAATGCATTACTCGTGCCCACCAGCATATCACCTAAAAGTGCTGCACTTAGGCTGGGGGCCAGGGTGGGGGGGCCGCGGGAGGGGGGAATGGCACAGGAGAAAGGGTGGCTGCAGTTTTACCCACGTGAACAGCACTCGGACCATCGCTGGCACGTGCAGCATGTCAGAGCTCTGGATTGAGATCATTACAAGCCCAACTTTGGCAGCTCGTTATCAATTCAGTGTGGGTGCTGTTTTGTAAACACATTTAATTTGGTTTTAAATTTTAATCCATAAAGTCATTACTAAAGGCCTCCAGGCTGCTGAAACGATGAACCAACTGCTTCTAAAGCTGACACGAAGGCACCAGAGCCAGGGATGGGGCTTTCCATCCTCAGCTCCCTTCTTTGCTTCCCTTACCCCTCTCGCATCCCTGATTTCCTTCTCACCAGTGAACTGACTCTCTCATGCATGGTCCCTGCTCACATGGAAGATTTTTCTGTTCCTACCAGCTGTGTGTGCATATGTGTGTCTCTGTGTTGTGTCTGTGTGTTTATGTGTCTGTCTCCTTCTCTCTCTCTCCACACACACACACACACACACACACAAGCACACACAATGAAGCTCATTGCCTTTTTCTGACCCAATATTCCAATCACTGCCTCCTCTACCTTTCCAATTTAATCTACTTCTATACATAAGCATTACTCTTTAACAAAAAGATCAGGCACTGGGTGAGTTTGGAGGAATGAAATTGTCTTAAAAAGCTGATGGCAGGGAGTACAGGTGACTGACAGATGGACTGACCAACTGATGGGGCCGGCGGCATCTTATCTATTGCCCTTCTTGGAGAATTGGTTCTCATGGATAATTAACCATAAAATGAGAGGTTTTCTTCAAAGGAGAGATCAAAAGGTGAATCTTTCAAAACATGCCATATTATAAAATTTGGTTTATTTAAGAATGTATCAGCTCTGGTTCTAAGGGATTTGTTTCAGTTCAGCTTTTATTTTAGATACAGGGGGTACATGTGTGGGTTTGCTACATGGGTATATTGCACCCAGGTAGTGAGAATAGTACCCAGTAGGTGGTTTTTCAACCCATACCCCCTTCCATTCCTCCCTTCCCCTCTAGTAGCCCGCAGTGCCTGTTGTTCCCATGTTTATATCCATGTGTCTCTATGTTTAGTTCCCACTTATCTATGAGAACATGCAGTATTTGGTTTTCTGTTCCTGCTTTAATTTGCTTAGGATGATGACCTCCAGCTCTGTAACCACCAGTTTACTCCTCATAACAACCCTGTGAGGATGGTATCATCCTTGTCCTCCACTTCCCAGGAGGCTGGAGCACAGAGAGGTCAAGTAACGTGCCCAAAATCTCACAACTGGAAAGTGACTATCAGGATGTCCACCCAGATAGTCCAGCTCCAGAGTCCATGCTTCTAGCCACTACACTCTGCAGTTTCTGATTTGATGGATTGCATCTTTGTCTGAGAGGAAAATTTGCATTTATTTTTGTATGCATTTTATCTACTATTAAAGTCAAGTTTTCTCTATCAGGGAAAATAGATTAAACATTTACCCTACTGGGTGAATCAGTTATTATCCTATTTACCCTCTTGGGTGTTTATCCTACTTCATTGTGTAAATCAAATATTGTGTAAATCAAATATTGTTTACAACTTGTGTTTATGGCCCCACCATTAACATTAACAACACATGTGTTGACAAGAAATATTCTAGACCAACTTCTCATGCTTCCTTCAATCCATTCCCTTTGCTAGTCCATAGACATAATCACCTCCCATTCCCATTCCAAAAAGCAGCTTCTTACAGAACATTCTCAAGCAGTCTCCCCTACTGCTCAGCAAGGTTTAATATAGCATCCCAGAGCAGCCAAGCTTATACAGCCCTGGGGCACCTAACACAGAGGCCCAGGAAGCTTCCCTAGAAAAGAACTAGTGTTGATCAAGAAAGTCTCCATGTGCTGTGCTGTTCTGTGATAATCTGTCTGTCTTCCTTTGATCTAATGTTAAAGTGGGCAAAATAAACCCTGGACAATGTGGGAAAGCGAAAAGAGTGATTCCATTCTTTTTCTGGGGTAATAGTAATAACATTTTCTCTTCTGTAGGACTGGTGTTTTTACTGAAGTTTCTTCCAAAGAATGCTGTGCTTTAAGATTTTAAAACCCAAAGGCCCCAGAATTTTTTCCTCTTTCAAAAATGGATGGTTCTGCTTTTCATTTAAGGTGCAGTTTAGAGAGAAGCAGCCTGTGAAACCAATTAACTAATTGGAAATCACTTAATGACTGTAGCAGCGTTTTGTATTTCCGGCGTTGGCTCACAGCAGTCAAGAGAAATTGCTTTCCAATATTATGATAAGGTAAGCTGTGGAGGTCTCACAGGGGGCGGTTGAAGGCTGCTGAGAGAAACAATCAGCTCTAATATGCCCACCAAAATAATGGAGACATTATAACATGGAACTCAGTGATTGTAAAGTAAGCACAACATAAAAATCCAAAGATATGTGGAGATCTGCTGAGAATAAATGTGCAGCCATAGTTCCTTGCTATGATTTTTTGAGAGCTTACAATCTTCACATAGACATTATGCTGTGGAAATTGCTCTTACAGAGAGAGCCAGGCATGTGTGGAAAAGGAGGTGACATGAGGAGAAGGAAAAAATAATAGAGTAAGTGCTTACCCTGGAACAATTGTTCAATTAATTGTTTAGTATGAATATAGTCATGTTCACATTAGGGAAATAATCTAGTTAATTGCTCAAGAGTTAACATAGGCAGAGGAAATAAATTACCCCAAACCAAATATTTTATCCACTTGCCATTGGTTTGTCTTAAGATAATAAATTCTCTTAGCCTATTTCTAAATATCATAATTCATTAAACCAAAAACATCACTGTAGAAAATAATATCAGCAATCTCTAATATATCTCACTCCTTTTTTACTTTATTTCAAAAGAGAGGCACAGGGATATGCATGGGCAAAGGCAGTTTAAACTTGCTTTGAGGTGGACAGTTGGTCCTTATTTCTCCCAGGCCTCAGAATTATTTTGTGAGTATGGCAATCTTCCCCCTCCCACCCCTTTGCCTTAGTTTACTGAGCTGTAAAATGGATTGATATATGTTAGAAGACATAGGTGTTCAAATGATGGTCACATTTTACAAACACGAAGCTAGAACACTATAAATTCTTCCAGCAATGACAAACTCATTTTTTCTTCCCCATTGGTACTGTAAGTTTGGGCAACAAAGAGTCTCTCTGGGAGATATTTGCTGTTGTTTTCCAACAGGAAGGAAATTCTATGCACCCGCTTGTCACTCTACTGCCTGCATTTGGGTCTTATCTAGTCCCCAGCTTTATTAATTCAGTAATGACGAGCAATGTATGAGATGCCTCCACTGGGTACTGCCTTAGATGCTTGCTTTGCATTCAGCCATTACCCAAAGGACAGGAGGACAGAAGGTGTTCTCTTTTCAGGCAGCAACATAAATAAAGACAAGTGTCACTCACGCAAATCACTGTGCCAAGCATTAGCCCACCAGACCATGGGACTACATTAGCCCTTTCTTCTCGCCTGCCTCATATAGTAGGTGCTCATTCAAAGCAGGACTCACGTTGTAGAGCTACATGCCTGGAAGTCCTTCATACAAGAAAACACCTGAAAATACCCGGGGTGAGGTGAACAACACTAGTACTATAACACACTGGTGATTCTTCCTTTACAAACAATGTTTCATCCTGAGAAAATTATTACCTGTTTAAATTATTACCTTTCCTAGGCTTAATTTCTCATCTGCATTCCAGAAAGTGGCATCCTACTAACATCCAGATTATATCGAGACAACAGGGCTGATAAACTGATTTTTCATTACCAATAAAGATGATCAATAGGTAAAACAGAACATTGACTAATGATACAGTGGAGGAGCAACCACATCAAGAATGTGCCAGATGTGAGCGGGACTACCATGAAATAACAAGGAAACATTCCATTCTTCTTAATAAAAGAAAAACCTCCAACCTATCAAAGGAGAAAAATCCTGCAAATTAACCTTTCAGACTGATTCAGAACATTTTCCAGGATGATGCACCTAAAGAAAAACGTGTGATTCAACTAATAGCGTTCGTCACGTTGCAGACTGATCCAAAGGTGAGGCTGTACCTACGAAGACAGGCTGAATGCCAACTCGTGTAGCCTCACTTGCAAAGCTCGGCACTCTGAAGCTTAAATGTCCCTGCTTAACAAATGGGGAGCAATTTAGCCTGTTGTATAAAGACAAGAACAAGGCCAAAGTCTAACAATAGTTTCCCTCTCGCCGAGTCCTTGAATTAGTAAATGTTATTACAAAAAGAAAATATACTTTTATCTAGGTTGTTACTTTTTCCCTCTGCTGTCCTCTGTGGCTTTGCCTGTAAGCTCACAGTTTTTAGTTAAATTGGACAATTACTGAGTGAGAAGTGCATAATTAATGAACAGTCACCGTATATGTTTGGGAAACTGTAACCCAATCACTGAACAGATAACTGAACCACTAAAATAAATGACTTGTTCCACTCATTACGTGATCAGCATTTGTTTAGAAGTTCCTTGGTGCCCTATCAAAATTCTAATCAGTTCCATTTAAATTACATTTTTTTGCACTGCATTGTTATAAATGCTAATTTATGCCTAGAATGGAACAGCTTTATTTCTTACCTCCTGAAGAAATAGATGAATAAAAACATACTTCTACAGGGCATAAAAGATTATCAAGGGTTCAATGACTATTGGATTTTGCACTTGCCAAAACACATCCTGAGACTTTGAGCTGAAGCTTTAGGGGACACTAAGGACATTCAAACCTCACATAGCAAAGCCATCCCCAAGAGGATGCTGAGGACTGTCACAGCAGCATCTACAACCACCACAGGGATTTGCTGCCTTTGGGGACTGGACAGTCTTTGCGGTGGTGAAGAGAAAGAAGGGAAAATTCTTACAACTTGAGAATAATGATCCAAAGAATCTTAAAGGCAGATGATTATTTCAGAATCTCTAGGCAACTTTTGTGCACGGAGAGGGATTTCTCTGAGCCTGGTAGCCCATCTGCTTTTGCAATGATGTCCATGTCCACCAGCTTGAGGCGGTGGCAGATCTCACATAGTAACTCCATATATTTTTCACAATTAGTTCGGTCTCCAAACTTAGCACCAAGATGTCACTCTAAGCAACTCAGGCAGTTCCACCCAAGAGAAGACTAAAGCACAGTTTTGCTCTCTCTGATGTACAAGCCTTGACCACTTGCAGCCTGGGGGTGGCCCAGACAGACCCTAAGTCATTTGGGACCTAGAGGACCTCAGAAGAGAGAAGATTGAGCCTGGTGTTCTAGAAATAGCTAGAAATCTCCTAATGAGGCCACAAAAGTCCTGCCTTTAAAAGTGCTTCATCCACTATGACGCTCCCTTCCCGTTCCAGGCTCAGTGTCTGTGGAAGTCAGAGAGCCTGCCATTATCCTGCCTGGAGTGGGAGGCATCAAATTCAGAATTCACTGCCAGAAGTTTTTTATAAGCTGAGGAATTACCTTGAGATGATTGAATTTCCAAGCGCAAGTCAGCAGCTGCTGGGGAGGCTGGGGCCACCTCAATCATCCTATACGCACGAGTCTCTTGCAGAGAGGGGCTAGGCAAGGCTGGATCAGCCTGACGTAGGGCTGCATGGCCAAGGGGCTAGAAAACACAGGTTCACAAAGACATTTAACCTCGTTTAAGCAGTGCAATGTGGCTGAGGCTTAAAACAAGGCTGGAACATCTTCTTGCTTATTATCACCTTGAGAACCTTTTCTTGTAGCTAGGAAGGAGTGGCATGAGAAAGGGGGACACAGGGAGACACTGAGAGAGGAGGGGTGGGCTATGGCACTGAACAGGAGGGGAGAAACCTGATGTTGTCCTGTTTTCTGAGTGCAGTTGGAAAGAGAAGAAGGATGTTTGCTCTCTAAATATTTTTACTTTTAAATAGAAATTGTTTTCCAGACTGCATGGCTAATCGCTTCATAGAAAAGGGAAGAAAAGAATAGCTTTCATTCACTTACTTTGAAACCTATTCATTACAGTTTGAAAGCAAAATTTCACTATGAAATACCTAAGTAGTGGCAGCATTTCTACAAGATCTAAGCGCGGGGGCGAGGGAGCAGAGACAGGAGAAGTAAATAGAGCCCAGGAATAGCTGTGCTCGCGTCATCATGGGAAGATGAGTGGTCACCTTCGTCTATTTCACAGAAAGTGCTGGGAGTGGTCCTCGCGGGGAAAGCAACATGGCCCCCTCCCCACACCTTCCCAAAGAGGCGCTAACAGCACGCCTGTCTGCCCTGTGGCTGTAACCAATCCAAAAAGGAGTCTCTTTAGAGAAATTAAGCTTTACAATGATTGTTTCTCAATCTTGTTTAAATCAATTATAATAATAACTGATTCTAATATGCATAAAAATCTCTCATCCTCCTGTAAAGCTATTTGAACGAAACCCAAATTAAAGCTCTTGATGGGAGCATGTGGGGTTGAAAGCCTCACTGTGGTTCCTACCAGCAGATGACTGTGACTCTAATACCCACCCACCACTCTCCTGCCTGAGCATCCTTGGACTGGCAATCAAAAGTCCTAGATAATATTTCTAGTCAAATCTTTGTATAGCTTACATTTGAGTTATAGAATTTCACTGTTCTAATCTGAAAAGGAAAATTAAGCCCCTAGGGGAGTACGTGTTGTGGACTTTACTACCAAATGTTCACAGATTGTGAGGCTCGGTCACCATTGTGATTATCTTATTATTATTATTATTGTCATTGCAGGCATTTAACATTAACTGAGGAGCTACAATTTTCCTGACTCTATCCAGGATAAATGATACAGGAGTTTTACAGAATCATAGTTACCATTGACTCTAGGTCAATAATTTGGCATTTCATCTCAAAATGTTTCAATATTAGAAATGTGAGACAAGAGGTCAAATGAGAAGACATCCTCCATTTGTGAAGTGATTTGCATTTTCAATATATCAATTTAGCCTCCATCCATATCAGTTATAAAGCTGCGGAACAACCAAAGAGTCCTGTGACATAACACTAGAGGCTTTGTTCCAGATTAAAATTGGTAATTAATCAATATTACCTATACTTTATTGTTCAATCCTCTTAGCAATTACTTGGAAGACAAAATAAGTAATGCTTGTTAAATTTTAAGATGGCATAAATCTGAGAGAAATAGTTAATATTTTGAATTCCACATGACCCAAAGGTTCTTGCTAGGCTGGAGCAATGGAAAACAATTTATATGAAATATCACAAAAATAAACATAACCCTGCACTTAAGTTCAAAATCCCATTTTAGCTACATTATGTTTTACCAGAAATCACGTGAAAAACTAGAGGGGTTTTACTGTGTGCTTTAAAATCAGGAGAAGCCAGTGTGATATGGCTGCCCAAAATGCTAACAGAATTTTAGATGACAATAATAGATATCTAGTCCAAAACAGGAGAGGTAATGGTTCTGTTGTACAGTGGTCAGATATCACATCGCTAAGAGAGAAAAGGTAACACAACCTCCTTCACCAACTCTGCAAATTCGAAGAAGTCGTCATTTGAGCCTTAGTGTTCTCATCTGAAAATGGAAATAATAGCACCTAACAAAGATATTCTCATACAATTATTGTAAAATCAAATGAGTTAGTCTTCATAAAAGTGTTTTGCAAATTATGAAGTATCATTGCTCTGGACATCTGCTGTTTGTCATTCAACAATCACTTTCCTCTTTTTGGCAATTGCAATTCAGCCCTCATTTGGGGACTCTCTCCTCCACCATTTTGACCAATTTGGCTGAAGCTGCAGAGATTGGTTTAGGAATGGCCACATGACCCAGTCAGAGCCAAGGAGACATGAGGAGACTATGCTAGGGCTTTTGAGAACAAAGAGCTCTTGCTCCTTAGCTGTATTTGGGTATATAAAGAGTCGAGTCTTGTGATAGCATCCTACTACCCAGGGAGAAGTCAGCCTGAGGATGAAGCTTAACCAACAGAAGTGCGGGGGAAAGGCAGAAATGAAAGAGACAAAGAAATTAAGCCCTGATGACCTCATTTGATATTCTGGATCAGACCCTCCCAACCAAAGCCAGTATTCCCTTGCACTGTTCTATATTCCAAGCCCATATATTACTTTTTTTAAGTCAGTCTGAACAGGGTTTTTATGTCACTTGCAACAGAAAGAGTCCTACAATTGTGCATTTATTCTAATGTCTTGGAAAATCTAGTTATTCAAATATATGGAAATAATACATGAGAGAGTTTTCAAATGGAAAAGATAGATTCCACAAAAATCAAATTTGTTTACATTGTGTTAGATTGTTATGCTTATGTTAGATTGTTATGTTAGACTGTGTTTACTAATACAAGTGAAATTTCATTATTGACTACGTCTTGGATTCTAAGACTTACATAAGGATTTATATAACAACTTTGTTCTAAAAAGAATTTTCTTAGCATTCTGCCTCTGGGAAATCCATGTTTCCAGCCTACCCCATCTTGTCTTCCTTGTCTTCCTGCTGAGCTAATAGCCAGATCTCCAACTAAAACAGCAGTGCCCATCTCTGATTAATGGGACCTTTTTCCAAACCTTTTTTAATGGCTTTCTCCCATTGTGATTTCAATCAGAACATTGCTGGGAATCCCTCCTGGTGCCTCTCCAGGACCACTTCTATTGCCATTTCTTATAGACTCCTCCTCAGGAAGAGAAAAGCCAAAGAAATGTCCCCATACTCCAAAGCTGGAATCAATGTGGAATATGGAGAAATAAATTATAGCATTTTCCAGCCAGAAAGGCCTATAGGCATCATCACCTGATCAGCAATGGGCTAAATCCAGCCCACCTGATTTTTTTTTAATTTTTAAAAATATTTTATTTAACCTAATACATCTAAAATATTATTTCACATACAATGAATGAAAACATTATTAATGAGATAATTTATATTTTTTCATTCTAAGTCTTCAAAATCCAGTGTGTGTTCTGTACTTAAAGTATATCTCAATTGGGCTATACCTTTTTTTTAATTATACTTTAAGTTCTAGGGTACATGTGCACAATGTGCAGGTTTGTTACATAGGTATACATGTGCCATGTTGGTTTGCTGCACCCATCAACTGATCATTTACATTAGGTATTTCTCCTAATGCTATCCCTCCCCTAGCCCTCCATCCCCCGACAGGCCCCAGCGTGTGATGTTCCCTGCCCTGTGTCCAAGTGTTCTCATTGTTCAGTTCCCACCTATGAGTGAGAACATGCGGTGTTTGGTTTTCTGTCCTTGTGATAGTTTGCTCAGAATGATGGTTTCCAGCTTCATCCATGTCCCTGCAAAGGACATGAACTCATCCTTTTTTATGGCTGCATAGTATTCCATGGTGTGTATGTGCCACATTTTCTTAATCCAGTCTGTCAATGATGGACATTTGAGTTGGTTCCAAGTCTTTGCTGTTGTGAATAGTGCCACAATAAATTTACGTGTGCATGTGTCTTTATAGTTGCATGATTTATGATCCTTTGGGTTTATACCCAGTAATGGGATCTCTGGGTCAAATGGCATTTCTAGTTCTGGATCCTTGAGGAATCGCCACACTGTCTTCCACAATGGTTGAACTAATTTACACTCCCACCAACAGTGTAAAAGCATTCCTATTTCTCCACATCCTCTCCAGCATCTCTGATTTTTATTTTCAATTGTTTTATACACAAAGTTTTATTTGAATACAGCCATGCCTGTTTGTTACATGTATTTGTCTGCTTTCATGCTATAATAGCAAAGTTAAATGGTTGTGACAGAGACCATATGGCCTGCAAAGCCTAAAATATTTACTATCTGGCCCTTTATACAGAAAAAGTTTGCTAACCTCTAATCTAGTCCAAACACCTAGTTTTTTAAAAAAGAAGCTTAGTCCCAGAAAGACTAGCTAATCATACACCAGAGGCCAAATCCAAGTTTGTTTCACACGGTGGTATTTTCATGTTCTATTCCTATGCATCTAGTAGATTAGAGGTATCCTACGGGCAGAGATTGTGCCTCATGTTTCTGTGATATCCCAAACAACAGAGGCTAAATACTGAAGTATTCATTAAAACTAGTTATATAAATGCAAAGGTATTGAGGAGATAATTATTCAGAGACTTCTATGTAAACCATTTCCCCTCCTGCCTCCACAGCCTCCAAATATTTGTAGCCACAAACCAGTGATTCTCCACGGGACATCAAGTCACTGTCTGTGACATCATCTATAAAATGGCATGAAAGTATCCACCTCACAGAATGGCGAGGCTCAGATGAGATAAAGTGTGGAAGGCATGTAGCACAGAGCCTAGCACTCGTCAAACACTCAAAGAGTAGTGGGTTACTATGATGACTATCGTAAAAATGGAGGCACCCTGAGACATAACTGGGTCTTACAGGGAAGACATATTTTGCTTATATTACTGTACTGGGGACTTCTCTCAGATACCTCCATAAGAAGTGGGGGAATATATATAAAGGTGGGTTCTAACACTTCATTTCTGCAAACAATTGAATCCATTTTCAATTGCTGTCACCAAGGAAGTTAGAGCACAAGTGACGGAAACAGGGTTCTCCCAGATCCCAACAGCACCTGCAGTACTAGAAGGAGAGAAAAAGATTCTTCCCCTGGGGCTAAGGCATTACAAATGTCAATACTTAATAAAGTAAGGAAAAATGTAGTATTGTGTCAAATAGCATGTGTACAGTATGAATCCAATGGTGGCCAAGGACATTCTCCCTACCATGGAAATGGTCCCACCCAATACCAGGGGCTTTTATCTGGCCACACCAGCCCTTGTCTATTCTGACTAAACCTTCTTTAGATTTTATGGCCATAACTGTCTCAGCTAATAGGAATGTATCATCATCGCTCAACAGTATACCACGTTTATTGCATGAAACTTTTAGCTATGGGCAAAATATTTCCACCATCCAGCCCATCCTCTTGCCAAAGAATTATGCTTATAAAATTATTTCGTATTTTGATAGTCCCCAATATGGAAATAAGAAGGAAATAATAAGCCTATGATCCCATGCAAATAGAAACAGCCAAGTACTCATCCTCCACTCCACCTCTCTTCCTGGTCCAAGGTGGTACATCGCAATGCCCCTTTTCTTTGTTTCTTTGTTGTTGTTGCTTGTTGTTGTTTTTGTTTTGAGACAAGGTCTTTCTCTCTTGCCTAGGCTGGAGTGCAGTAACACAGTCATAACTCACTGCAGCCTCAAACTCCTGGGCTCAAGCAATCCCCCCACCTTAGTCTCCTGAGTAGCTGGAACTACAGGCATGTGTCACCACACCCGGGTAATTTTTTGATTTTTTTTTGTAGAGATAGCATCTCACTATGTTGCCCAGGTTGCAATGCCCCCTTAAATAAATGCCCCTTTAGAACCTAACAAGAACATGTAGAACAATATAGTCTATCCTCTCCTCTACCCAATTTCTTCTTTTGATACTAATCACAGGGAGTAAAAATTTTTCCAGAGTCACTTAGTCCATATCAGGAATCAAACCCTACATGCGGTCCTCTGTGATGTGCTAAACTCTTCTGCTTAGGTCCTGGCAGCCAGAAAAGATTACTGGGGCTAATAACTAGTAAATTCCCACATTAGGAGGGCCTTTCCCACCCCGGCCCCCATTCCTACTGCCACCATCTGTGTTTGTTCTTTTGCTACATAAGAACTCAAACTGGGTGGTGGGCCTGTTATATTTAAAAGTCTTTTAGTAACGTCTATACCCAGAACTGCCTCATCACAATTATCCTCACCAAACAAGGAAACTTCACATTGAGAATGGATATGGTTTTCAGCCAGCACCAAATGTCTCTCCTTCTGCCTTTTTGTCTTTCCGATCAATCAGAACATGTGAAACTCCCAAATGAAGAGTAAACACACAGCCCAGGTTCCTTTCATCTCCTAACATATGTCATGAAGGGGGAGGGAAAAAACTCTATTCCCAGCTTCAATCAGCCCTTCGTATTCTGCGACTTGAGCCTGAAACTGAAAGGGATGTTGCGGGGCGCTGTGGAGGAGTGCTGAATGTGGGCCGACTCCTTGGAAGATAATAGGTATTCGCTGCATACCTGAGTCTTGGAGTCATTATCTCCCCGGTGAGCACTTCTGTATTTATATATAATGAGATCATTACCAGGCAGCTATTCCAATTTTATTCAGACTTTAATATTTCTTGAAGAAAAAAAAATAGCATACAAAAGGGTTTGTGATGCCAACTCAATCAGTCGTGCTGTTGATGGAGAATTATTCAAGTGCAAGCCAGAACAGGCAAAAAAATTTTTCAGAGAGGTTTCTGTCAAAGCTGAGTTCTCCCGTGACAATGTTTCAAGCGAATCTGCCGAAGTGTCCAGAGGTGAGGAAGGAAAATAACAACGAACAGAAGAAAGGGCTGTGTATAGGATTTAAAACGAGGCACGTTGCAGCCTAACTATTCAGGCAGGTAGGGCAGGTACCTCCTGCCGAGACTCGACTCCCACCCCAGCTTTCAGTGGGTAATTAGACCAGGGAAGCAGCTTTACTTGCTGTCGGCTTCCCTAGGAGCAGTCAGGTTTTAGAAATTAACCCTTTGGTGGGTGCTACTTCCTTTTGTGATTGAACTCAGGTGGATAGGCAAGGTAGGTAAAGGCAATTCCTTTCTCCCCTCACAACAAGCTTTAAAGAAGAGATTTTCTGTCTCTTCAGTCTCATTGCATCTTCAGGGGAAAAAAAGAAACAGAAGAATTTTCTTTCCCTTTGTCCAGTAAACCCCTGTTCATAGAAAACGGCTAGAAATTCGGTACCCCTGCTAATTCTGGGAAAGGCTGTATCCATTTTCAGCAAATTACAAAATCAAGTGAAATCAATTGAATACTGAAACTGAACAAAAAAGAATCTCTCTTGATAATCCAGACAGCACCACAGGATGATGCCAAGCCTTGGGTGACAACTATGAAGGTGGCTCCTCACTGGCCCCCACTTCCAGAAATACACCTGCTAATGTGAGCTCTCTGGATGTTTGCACTTTGGATAAACACAAGCTTACTGATTCATTTCTAGGATCTATGGTTTATCCTGTGATACAAATCCAAGAAGACTATCATTTTAGCTATTCGCTCCCTGTCCTGATACTGCAGATGGGAATAAGCAGATGGAGCAGGGATGCAGACTTGTCATCACATAAACATGAAATGAAAGGATCCTGGCTCTTTTCTTATGGTGGTTGTAAAGCACCCATTATTTTTCCCCTAGCACTTCCTAACAGGCAAAACCAAAATAACATTGGAAGGAAATTTACAGAATGCTCATGCTGTCCACTGAACCCCCAGACACTACTCAAAATAGCATTGGTAGATTGTTTTTTATTATTTGTATTATTCTACTTAAAGAGATACCCTGTAATGGTTAGGAGTTAGTTCTGGTAAAATTGTTAAGGCTATTTTATGGATCCTAGTCTTAGGATGTACTCGATGTTTAGAAATCAGTTTGGGAAGGAAGGAAAGAAGGGGGAGGGAAGAAAAGAGGAAGTGAGGGAGGGAGAAAGGAAAGAGAGGGAAAAAGAGAAAAGGAAGAAAGGAAGGGCAGACAAGTGTGTGGGAGGAGGGGAGAAGAGAGGGAGGATAGAGATCTCATGGCTCCGTGAAATGCAGCTATCTCTGCCATAATCTATACTATCTAGGTAAAGAAGTGCATCAAAATAGTCCTTAAAAACACTTGAACTTAGATGTAAATGTGAAAATGGAGACAATTTTCTCTCCTCAATTAAATCCACAATAGCTAGTCATAGTAATTATCTTAAGATTAACTCCCTAAAAAAGGGAAGAATCAGCCCAAGTAAGACTTATTAAATGTCTGTCCACTGTTCACTATTGCACTATTATGTGTTAGCAAGTTTGGGGGTGGGAGAAGCAGTATGTGTTCATGTTGGGGGAGGTAGATGAGAGAGAGAGAAAGAGAAATTTCATTGACCATCAACATGGATTCTCCAGGGAGCATGATAACCCAACAGAGTTCCTCCATCTGCCTCCCTTGGGCAAAGAGCACCCTTGACTCTATCAAACTTTTGATCTTCCCTCCCAGCCTTAAAAGAAGATATCTCTCTTTTTCTCAAAAACCAACTGCCTCTCCAGCATTCTCACCCAATCCTCCAGTGGTCCTTTCCTTCTGTCACCAAATATGTTGATGTTCCTCTTCCACAGAAGATCCTCCCTAGGCTGCTGTCAGGAGACTTGGATCCCAGCCCTGCTCTTCCATGGACTGGTCATGAGACCAGCAAGGCTGCTGGGAACATCATTTTCTCTCATGCTCACCCTAGTGCTGCCTCAGATACTGCTTTATTTTGATCTCTTCTTTACTACCAAAATCACCTCACCACTCATTCTCTCTGGACACATCAGAAATGTGGCTTTCATGCTCTCCACACCATTAAAATTGATCTTTGGAATCATCAAATTAAACTATTTTGCCAAGTCACATAGTCTGAACTGATTCTTAATCCCTTGGACTTTTTAGCTGTATCTGATGTGACTGAAGAAATTCTTCTTGCAACCCTTTTTTTCTGAGCTCCCCACACTGATCCCCTCATTGCCTCTTCCTCCCTGTCTCTATTTTGTCTGGTCCCACATGCTTGCTATGGGGCACATGGCTTTATTCACAGTGGGCAGCCAGCTACACATGTGATGGCTTCAGAGATGATAAAATACTCTCTCCAACCCCACCTTCCCCACCACCACCATACACGGAGCACTCCCTCACACCAAATATTTGATTGAAGATACATTCCTTTTGGTTAAAGTACTGTGTCTCACCGAATCTTCTATTCAAAAGTAAATAGCTCTCAGAAGCTTGTACATTAATTCATCATCTATTCATACAAAATTAATTTAATAGATTATTCATGTTTCCTCAGAAATAAAAAGGTGGCACACTGAGTAAATGGAGTCCACTATGAAGGAATGTCAACTCTATTATCTAGAGAGAAAAAAAGGCTGAGCATGGTGGCTCACGCTTGTAATCCCAGCACTTTGGGAGGCTAAGGCAGGAGTATCTCCTGAGCCCAGGGGTTTGAGGCCAGCCTGGGCAATATATATGCAAGACCCTGTCTCTACTAAAAATTAAATTAGCCAGGCATGGCAGCACACACCTGTAGTCCCAACTACTTGGGAGGCTGAAAGGATCCTGAGCTGAGGAGTTGGAAGTTGCAGTGAGCTATGATCGTGCCACTGCACTCCAGCCTGGGCAACAGAGCAGGACTCTCTTTTTTTTTTTTTGAGACGGAGTCTCGCTCTGTTGCCCAGGCTGTAGTGCAGTGGCGCGATCTCGGCTCACTGCAAGCTCTGCCTCCTGGGTTCACGCCATTCTCCTGCCTCAGCCTCCCGAGTAGCTGGGACTACAGGCGCCTGCCACCACGCCTGGCTAATTTTTTTGTATTTTTAGTAGAGACGGGGTTTCACCGTGTTAGCCAGGATGGTCTCGATCTCTTGACTTCATGATTCGCCCGCCTTGGCCTCCCAAAGTGCTGGGATTACAGGCGTGAGCCACTGCGCCCGGCCCGCAGGACTCTCTTAAAAAAAAAAGAAAAAAAAAAGAAAAAGAAAGAAAAGTGAAATCATGTTCAAGAAAATGCTGTAAATATATACTTAATACCTATAAAAAACACTGTTTACGTAATTAAAACATAACAAATTCCCATAATTGACACATGGCAAGGTCATAACCTATTAACTCTCCAGAATTCTCACCAAAGATGACAAATCTGATGCTCCCTTAGAAAGCCAAAAGTCTCTGGGAAGGAGGATTCTGGAAAAGTTAATTAGCAATATCTGTCTGTGAAGTTTCTGAAATAATATGATGATTTACTGTCAGAAATGTGACAAAGAAGTTTCCTATTCTGCTCAATGTTTTGAGCAGAACAGCCCCTGTACTCTAAGCAGAGAAAATTGGTCACGAGATTTTGCTGTGAGCCCACAAGGACCTGATTCCTTTTTCCCATAAATAGCTTTCTCTGCATATGTGCTCTGTGAGGAACACTTAACCCTGTATCATTGCTGTCAATAAAGTCTTGGAACCTGACCCTCTTGATTGGCTGACTACCATTTAAACCACTGTTGGCAATCACCATGCTGAATATAAAGCAACTGAGTGTTCATTTGTCAGAGTTCAGCCTCTAATTTCTGAGGCTGCCCAAGATGCTTCTTTCTATAGTCCTGGAGCCCAGATCAGTGAGTAGCAAATAAATTGTCTAGATACTCTATGTGAGGGTGGCCAATATTAAATTTCTCTTTTCTCTGCCTGCAAGATGTACTCTGGTACCAGATTAATAAGATTACACCTCCACTCTGGAGCAAAGTGCCACCTTTAATCATTTTCAGAAGTGGACCACCCGACCCTCCACTCGTTAGGTTTATGAACAATAGGAAAAGATCACCAGGTGACAGCAAAGGCCAAAAATACCATGTCTCTGAAGACCTTCTTATGAAAGGTCTTATGAATCAAAGCAAGGGCATAGCCACCTGATATTTCACAAAGAGAGGGAGGAAAAATTAAGAACCCCTAGTGTTTGTAATAAGGGAAACCTTGAAAATTCTATTAAAATCAGAACTACAGAGCATTTGCAAGGAATATCCTTACATTGTACACTAACATCGTAAAATGAAATTCAAGCACATCCTAGAAACTGAGTGAATGGTGGATGTGACTAGGCTGATTCTTGGGTTATCGGCCTCCTTATGAGCCTGACTGACCATGTCTTGTAGGAGAAAACAAGATGGGGTCAGAGGGCAGACAGAGAGTCTCTTGCCCCACTGCAAGTAAATGCTACCATGAATAGGGTCTAATTATAGGAAACACTGCTTATTTAGTTATTCTTTTCATGAAAGAAGACACCTACCCTCTTATATCAACAAGATGTCTTCTTCCAGAAGCCATTAGAGCAGGAGTTCTTAGTTGCCCTATATCAGGGATTAGCAAATTACAGCCACAGGCCAAGTCTAGCCCACCATCTGTTCTTATAAATAAAGTTTTATTGGAACACAGCCACACTTATTAGTTTACATATTGTCTAGGGCTGCTTTCTTCCTTCAGTGGTAGAGTTGAGTAGTTATAGCAGAGATCTTACAGACTGCAAAGTCTCAGGTGTTAACTATTTGACCTTTCACAGAAGGAATCTGCTAACTTTTGCCCTATATCCTCCATGGCAAAATTTAAAATAATTATAATAAAAGTCAATGTTTATCCAACTTTTCTAATGTGCAATGTGCTATTCAACACTATATATGAACAATATTATTAGATCTCCACAACTGCTCTAGGAAGTAGGTACTTTTGTTTTCTTCATTTTAAAAGTGAAGGACCCAATGCTTACAGAACTAATAAGATCTCAGAACTAGGAAGTGGTGAAAGCAGAATTCAAAGCCTGTCAGTCTGACTCCAGTGCCCTGTAACATATTAAACATATAAACGCTGGTAAACAGTAGATACCATTTACCAAGTGCTTACTATACACTAGCCTTTGCATATATTGTCTCTAAAGCTCACCGCTGCCTATGCTTGTATTCCCAAAAGATCAGGGAACAGGCACCCAGATTGGTGAAGTGATTTGCCCAAGATCAGATGGTGGAGAGTAGAAAATCCTGTGCTCAAACTCAGATTCCATAGTGCTTTCATTATATATGCCACCTCATTGCAGAAAGACAGTATTTCAGAAATAATATAATAGACAGAAATTGTATTTTTTTTTTCTAACTCCCCATTCTGTCTAGAAAGACTATGAGTTAACACGCCCAGGTTCTAGCCCTCGCTTAGTCATTAATGATCTTTGTGGCCCCTGACAGGTCATTTAATCCCTTCTGATGTTAGTTTCCTGGTTGGCAAAGGAGGTAGTTCAGGTTGGCTGCTCTGTAAGATCTTCCAGCCTCCAACACTCTCTAAATCTTCAGTTCTGTTCCCTCAGAGAATTATGTGGTCACTTCTGCGCTCTCTCACTCTCTCTCCCTCTCTCTCTCTCAGTGTATATGTGTGTATGTGTGTCTGTGTGTGTCTCTGTATGTTTTCCTAGTAATTCCAAACAACTATCTGAACAAACTAGGCAAGTTTTTGATTTAAAACTCCTCACTCTCTAAGTGCTAGAATTATAGGCATAAACCACTACACCCAGCTCCATTTGTGTAAATTTATTTCTATCACATATTTTTTTAAGAGATAGGCTCTGGCTATGTTGTCCAGGCTGGTCTCAAACTCCTGGGCTCAAGCAGTCCTCCCCCTTCAGCCTCCAGAGTAGCTGGCACTACCAGCACACACCACCACACCCAGTTTCTACCACCTCACTTTAAATGGCTGCATGGTGTTCCGCTATAATTATATACTACAACTTATTAAAGCATTCCTTTCTTCTTAGACATTTAAGTTGTATACATTTCCTACTATTAGAAACTATGGTGTGATTAAACATTCGTGTATGTGCAATAAACAAATTAAATAAAACTCCTTATCTGAGATAATCTCTCATTATGGATCCTAATTACCTTTCATTCAAAAGAGAGGCTAACATCTCCTCACATAGTATCTTATCGTTACAGGATGGCTCGTGAAAATAGCTGTTCCCTCTTAGAATACTAAGAAGACTCCAGACACATGACTCTTACTGCTTCTTCATTAATTTTGTTACCTCTCATTTGGTGTATTTCAGTTAATCTATTAAACAGCCAGTAATGTCTAATTTCCTGACGCCCAGATGGGTTAAATGCAGTAAAATGTACATTTAATATTATGTGATTTGGCAGATGTCATTGTTTTTCTTTATTGTGAAATTGTAAATCACTATCATCCCTCTGGTAATTTTAAAAAGTAAGGCCTATTGCTCGTCCTAAAAGGTAGAGCTTGCCCACCAATGATAGACTGGATAAAGAAAATGTGGCACATATACACCATGGAATACTATGCAGCCATAAAAAAGGATGAGTTCATGTCCTTTGCAGGGACATGGATGAAGCTGGAAGCCATCATCCTCAGCAAACTAACACAGGTACAGAAAACCAAACACCACATGTTCCCATTCATAATTGGGAGTTGAACAATGAGAACACATGGACACAGGGAGTGGAACATCACACACTGGGGTCTGTCTGGGGGTGGGGGGCTAGGGGAGAGATAGCACTAGGAGAAATACCTAATGTAGATGACGGGTTGATGGGTGCAGCAAACCACCATGGCACGTGTATACCTATGTAACAAACGTGCACGTTCTGCATTATGTATCCCAGAACTTAAAGTATAATTTTTTTAAAAAGGTAGCGCTTTCCCAATTAGCTGTTTTATCTCTCTTATTTCCCTATTATCTTTTTCTGTAAATTATCAAACTTTAAAGATCATTGAAGTCTCCTGAAAGATGCCTTTATGAAGTTAAAAATGGCCTCTCAAGCAAAGACTGAGTTCTAAAACCTGCCCTTTAGAGTTTCTCCAATAGAGGCCCTTCTCAGCCTGGGTCCCCTCACTTTTACAGATGCGCAAAACTGATGTAAGAAAATACATCTATTGAGTTTTCTTATTTTAGTGACTTGTTTTTAAAGAAAAAAGAAAAGAAAAAGAAAAAAAGGCCATCTTGCCAGTGATCCCTTCAAGCCTTTTTAATTGCAAAAAAATTTTTTATGGTGTCACTGACCTAGCCTTAACAGAGTTCATTTCAGAAATGTGCTGAAGTGGGTACCAGCGCTGACAACTAAGGCTGAGAAATGTTTTAAGTATCACAACTCTACATTTTTCTCCTGTCTGTGAGATTCAGGGATTCATCCTGTCTGAATCACGCCTGCCCTTTGTTTATGCCTGAATAAGATATTCTAGACACTGAGGACACCGTGCAGACACTAGCCCTTCCTGGAAAAATAAGACCTAGACCTCAAATCAGGGTGAATACACGGACTGTCCCCAGTGCCAACTAATTTCTAAATGTGAATAAAGATACATTGGTTAGCAAGCTTTCTCCAGTTCTCCTATTGCCCCCTAACCTTCAGCAAGACAAAAATGTCACATATAATGGATCCTAAAATTAACAACACATTTTGCTTTTCAGTTGATCAGATCAGCTGAGAATGGGGTCAGTCTCTTACCTCCCCAAGATAAGAGGTTGTCACTGTTTGAGTGCATTTAACTGCACCACAGACATTAGGCCTCAGAAAATCTCTGACAACTTAGAAGTCCAGAATATAAATCAAGAATAAACCTGCAAAAGTATTCAGCCCCATTCCCTACCTCCTGATAGGGCCACACCTAAAGCATCCTCTTCCTGTATTATTTAGGAAAACTTCTTTGCTCATCAATTCACTGGATAACTGTTTATTGGGCACCTAGTCTTTGCAAAACACTATTCTAGGCACTGGGGATCTTCTGGACACAATAGACAAAGTCCATACAGTGACAGAGCTTACATTCTAATAAAGGAGACAGGCTATCAACAAATAAGAAAAATGTATGGGAATAGTTAGTGCTATTTTGAAGACAAAACAGGATAATATAATACAGAAGGACTATACTAGCTTGGGTAGTCAAGAAAGATTCTCTGAAGAGTTGACATTTAAGTTGAACCATGAATAAAAAATATGGCACCCTGTAAAGATCTTGGCTAGAGGAAGAACATTCCAGGAATAGGAAATATCTAGTGCAAAGGTCCTAAGATGAAAGGGAACTTGAAGTTTTCAGGAAACCACTAGAACATGATGAAGGAGAGGAAGAGATATATAAGATAACTTCAGAAAAGTAGACAGAGGCCAGCTCTCATAAGGTCCTGAAGACTCAGTAGAGCTCTTCATTTTGGTCTAATTATCATGGGAGCTATAAGAAGATTTTTATAGAGGGGCCTTTTTGATCTGATAGGATTTTTAAAACAGTACCCTTGCTGCCATGAGGGGAATGGATTGTAGGAAAGCAAAAACAAAACCAGAGAGATCACTTTGAAGGCAACTGCTGTGGTCCAGATGAGAGACGATGAGGCTTTTACAGAAGTGGTACTTAGCAAAGGTGGGGAGAAATGGGAAGTGTAGAGACATGTTTTGGAGACTGAATGGCAGGATTTGCTGATGGATTTGATGCAGGGTATGAGAGAGTCAAGAATGACTCTCAGGTTTTAGCTGGCTGGTAGGACATTGGACCTGTTCACTACTTTGGCGTCTGAGATTGTGACATTTCAGCCAAATGGCACCAAATGCACAACCAACTGCACTATAAATTTGAAATGCGCAAGAGGAAACTGGCATATTTTACAAACTATCACCAGAGAAATCATCACTATTCTGATTCTTTCCTTTACAGCAAGTGTGTTACTTGAGACAGCCTCTAAGCATGCCTGCACACTCGTAGTATTCTTAACTTAAGCAGAAAGAATGCATTTCCTCATTATGTCCTCATAGCTGGGAGGCACACGAAATGGAGAGTAGGCTGGGGATTCTGTGCTTTGTTAAAGTGAAAGGACAATCAGCATCAGGAACATTAGCCATGGCAGTACACAGGATTGCACAGCGATGTATGAAAAGAAAAACCAGTCATCAGAATTGAATTTTTAGCTAGAGCCTAAGAGGCCAAATTTAATCATCCCCCTAAAATTATCACACAAGTCAATAATTCCTCCCTTCTCCTTGCAAAGGAAAAGAAACGGATTCTTTATTTTTCAGTCAAGCAGGTGGCCTTGAGGCAGCTAACCGGCTGGCTGAAATCTAAATACCTTCGCCAAGACAAAAGTCAGTAACATGATTGATTATCTTCTCATTGTAGGAGAAGAGAACCTCCCCCAGCCAATCAGCATACAGAACTGCTATCAGATTATCAGTGAACCAAACTAGGCTTAGAGCTGATAAACGAAGGTGCCCAAATCCCAGGTGCCAATTGGCTGGGGCTTCATCTACCAGCTCAATTACACTTGATGCATTGATTTCTAACAAGGTTCAGTTAGTTTCTTAGTTGTAAAGCCCCAGCTTTCTTTTTCAGACCTCAAATAAGTATCTACACTCCCAGTCCATCATTTTAATATATCTGCTTCAACTGGAATTTGTCTGCCCCAGAGTGAATGCTTTCCTCCAATCAGGTTGAAAGGAGAGACTTCTGAGCAGCTCAGAAGCTGCCACAGGAGATCCCTATCAAACTCACTGTTCTTTCTCCTAGGGGTGAAAAAAATACCTTGGATCCATCCCACTTCACTGGAAGTGCACAGTTCAGATTCTATCTGACCAGTGGTTTGTTGTCTTGCACCCCAAACACCTTGACAGTAGGAAGTAGAATGGTTCACCCAGGGTGGCCTCAAACCAGAGTTCTTTGCACAGGGAGCTCCCGGGTTAAAGTATGACCAGACCAAACTGAGTGTCAGGTGGCACTCTCAGACCACAGTGAGGTTCCTGCCTCTGAACTGAAGTTCTCATGTGCATCTACAATATCATCTGGTCTTAAACCCAGGAGGAATATGAAAATTGAGATTAAAAGACCCTGGCTAGACGCAGTGGCTCACGCCTGTAATCCCAGCACTTTGGGAGGCCAAGGCGGGCAGATCACTTGAGCTCAGAAGTTCCAGACCAGCCTGGGCAATGTGGTGAAACCCCCATCTCCACTAAAAATACAAAAATTATCTGAGTGTGGTGGTGCACACCTGTAATCCCAGCTACTCAGGAAGCCAAGGCAGAATTGCTCAAACTCAGGAGGCAGAGGCTGTGGTGAGCCAAGATTGCACCACTGCACTCCAGCCTGGGTGACAGAGTGAGATCCTCTCCCCCACCCAAAAAAAGAGACCCTCTCTTAATAAGCAAAGAACAAAGGTTTCAAATTCCACTTGCTCTGTAATATTTACCAAGCCTATCAGTACCTCAGATTTCTCATTGGTAAAATGGAAAGGAAGAGTCACCAAAATAAAACACTAGAGAAAGGATTGTAAAACAGTGGGATTAACTTTCTACTGAATGAAAATCTCACCCATTGTGTCAGGGTAACTCCTCCTAAGACACCGTAGTAGAACGGTGTCCCTTATTCCTAAGAAAATTGAAGAATGTCGTTTACTCGCTGGCTATCTTTTTTTGTTTGTTTTTCCTTATTCCTCTGGATGATTGCTGGTGTCATGGTTTGTAACGCTTGTTACTAGCCTTGGTATTTGAGCTCAAGAAAAAAGTCCTTGTAGAAAGAAGCTGTCACAGAGGCAAAAGGAGTCAACCAACCACCCATTACCCTAAAACACCACTTTCCACAAACCTGAGGATGAAAGTCAAGAGTGGTCATATCATGGTACAGAAATCTTTCCTCTCTCCACTCAGGAAGGTTATCTTCCTCCTAAACACTGAACATCAGACTTGTCAAAAAATGTCCCTTATTGATCTGACAGAGACAGAATATTGAAGTTAGAGAGATATTTGCTGAACTATCTCCCTTGTCTCAGGGAAAAGCTGAAATGCTGTTGTTGACCGTGACCGTGAAGATTAGAATAGAGGTTGTGTGAAAACAGAGGTAGTGCTGAGTAGAGGCACCACCTCCAGCCTCGGAATATAAGCCTCGTGATTGATAGAGGCAGGAACCCAAGCACTCAGTGAGGGGGATGTGGGGGCGGGGGGCGCGGGTGGCAGCTTGGCTCCTCTCCACACCAACCGGATTAGTGACATCACAGGAGTTCAGCGGCTGCTCTGGTTCTGTTTGCATTCTTTCCTTCTATGCTCTTAGGCAGAAGCACAAATACATGTTGTGAGAAAACCTAATATCAGTGACAGAAAGGAATGTTACTTTTAAAGGACTCCTTGCTCAGCCATGAGGCTCCACACAGAGCCTGCTTCCAGACAGCCCTGCTCCTCCCAGGCTTTTTCCCCAAGGGGCAAAAAGCCACATTCTATAGACTGCACGACCTTGGGTTACTTGGTGGGCATCTGAGTATGTCTCCTTCCTCAGAGCGCTCAAAGTTCAGTTACGGTTCTATCTACAGGAAAGAAAAGGTAGAGAAAAGCCTTTCTGTGGTTTCTTTTTTTCCACATTAATGGTATCCTTTATACTCAGTGGTTTTTTGAAATGATAAAGAGAAGGAGGAAGGAAGGAAAGAGGGAAGGAAGGAAGGAAGGAAGGAAGGGAGGGAGGGAGGGAGCGAGGGAGGGAGGAAGGGAGGGAAGAGGATGCTTTTAAAGTCAAGAAAGTGATCAAGAGCATGCTGATGTGGCACTGATGTACAGCACCTGCGGTCATGGAGCAGCGCGAGCAGTGGTCGTAATCACAGAGGGGTCACGCTGCAGCACCTGGGGAGTGAGCGAGCCTTCACTATCAGAATTGCCTGAGCAACTTCCCCAAAATACTATCCTCCTCCTCCTCCTCCCCGCTAAGATTCCGAGCTTGATTTACAGTGGACAGTGTGGAAGGATGTCCGAATGTGTCGAGTGGAAAAGGCAAGATGCAGAAGAGTACTTTCAGGAAGATCCCATTTCTGTAAATAATACTGTCATAATTATATCTTATTTGTGCACATCATTATAGCCCTAGAATAATATGAAAGAATATACAGTAGATGTAAGCAGTGGTTTTCTCTAAGGGATGACATGATGATGGGCTTTCACTCTTAAATTATACATATTGGAATCTTTCACATTATTAATCGTTATGTTTCTCCCCCATCTAGTCTCACCAGACTCCTTTATAGTTACCCTGGCATGAACCACAGACCACAGAACAAGAAAAATGTTGCAAATACTCAATTTTTAAGAAAAAAAAATTTTGTTTCTGCCCTAAATCTAAAGCAGGAAGATTCTGCCATACACTGACAGAGCACAGGTTTAGGTAGAACCCCCATGTCTAGAGAGAAGAAATGGAGGAGGCATATTACAGGGGCAGGAGTGGGTGACAAGGAGCAGCTACGATCCCCCCCAGAAGAGAAAGTCCAGCAGGCTCCAGGGAGCTGCAGCAAGCTGAGAGGGGCTGAGGTTTTGCCACTTTGCCCCAAGGTGAGGACCACCCATCACCAAGGGTTGTTGTCACCCGGTGGTGTCCCCCGTGGAGTGCCATTGATCTGCTTCCCCAAGTCTACCCAGCACAGCCCTGTGCCTGCACCCAACCCCCCTCCAGTGGAAAACTCCCAGTCTCCAATCCAGCAACACCAGACACTCATGAGCTGCCACCTTGCCCTTAATCAGGTGAGACACAAGCACTAGAGAGTGACTTCAGGGTGAAATCAAGCCTCAAGCTGGGCCAGGATGGGAACAGAGGGAACAAGTTTGGAGCAGCTGAGCCAGGATGGCGGTGGGACACATTGCCTTTGATGTATGCACATTTTAGAATGCGTCATGTGTTGCTGCATGCATGTGCTGTTTTTGTGATGAAAAACCTGATTTGAGGGAACCCAATTTGACTCAACATTCACTATTTATCAAGTATAACCTCCACATTGACTCTTAAGACCTTCCCTCCCTCAACTTTCTGTCAGACCAAGTCAGCGTCTAATTAATCTCTGAGGACACCTTTCCATCTTCTACAGGCACACAGGCACCACACACCACACACACTCTCTACTCACACAACACACACACACCACACTATACTCCCACACAGTGCACACACATACCCACCACACACATACCACACAATACACTACACACCACACACACAGCACAGCACACATACACCACACACACAGACCACACACACCACATGATACACTACACACCACACACATAGCACAGCACACATACACCACACACACACACCACACACACCACATGATACACTACATACCACACACAGAGCACAGCACACATACACCACAAATACACCCCACACACACCACACGATACACTACACACCACACACACAGCACAGCACAGCACACATATGCCACACACATATACCCACATACTACATTGCACACCATCTATCCTCCACACAACACACTGTACATCACACACCATGTACACACACACACACCACACTATATTCCACACACCACACACATCACACACTATACACTACACACCACACACACTATACACCACACCCACATACACCACACTATACTCCATATACCATACACACCACACTATATACCACACACACACTCCGACACAGTATCACCATACACCATGCACACACATACACACACACCACACACCACACTATACTTCACACAACATGCACACACACACACACACCCCAACACACCACACATACCGTACTATATTCTATACACCACATGCACACCACACTCCACAATATATTCCACACAATGCACATACACCACACACCATGCACACACACACATCACACACTTACCACAGTATACACGACACACCACGCACAGACCACACTATACACCCCCCCACACACACACCACTCTACACCACACATCACACTGTATACTCCACACACTGTGCACACACAGCACACTATATACCCACCACATACACGCGCACCCCATGCAGCCCCTTCTCCTTTCCAGTTGCACTCTCAAGGTCTCTGCCTGGAATGCCACCCTCGGCCTCTCATTCTTTAGCTATTAAATGAAGCTGACTGAATTTCCCTTTGGCTTTAGACACAACCACCTCGGGTTGCAGTCACTTGCCTGTCATTATCTGCCCTCATACAACTTGCATAGGGAACGTCTCCACAGCATGGTTAGTTCCACTGCACAATCACAGCACACCATTTGCCACTGTCCCTAATCTCTGACACAGCATCCGAAATTAACTGCTCTCCTACTACAGATGACCACTCACTAATCCTCCCAGAATCTGCAGCACTGTTTCCAGAAAGTACGTTTTCAAGCTGGAAAAGGTTTTTCCATCCTTCTTGACAGTAGTTGTAATAAGACTCTATTATCATATTAGCAGAGAATGGCGACGTTAAGAAGTGACATTTGCACAAAATTTGATAGTTGACAGAGATCTCATCCCATTTGGTGTTCACTCATAGAAAGTCATTCAGTCCTCAAAAAACGGGACATTAGAATGAGACTCTTTCACCTCCATTTCTACTGATGAGCCCAAAACAATTAATAATATAAAAGTGATTGGGACAGACCTCCCTTATACAGATTTACAGAGATAACCCCCAAATCCCTTCCACAATTCTTGGTATCTGCATTTGGATAAGGATAGGAAAAGAGGGCAGAGAGAAGAGAGAATTTTGGTGAGTTTTGGTGAGACTCTTATCATTGGAGAGAGCTATGCTGCTATGAGTCTTGTCAGTACCCAGAAAACCTCCTTGGGGAGTAGGGTGGTGTGGTCCCCCAGACCAGTAAGGGGACTTCAGGGGACCACATTGAAAAGTGTTTCCTGCAACATGCTGACCAGAGCAAATAACTCGTAAGAAAAAGTGGCTGAAATGTGGAAACCCAGAGGATCTACACTGTATTCCATTTGCTTCATGAGTCTGACAGCCAACAGGGGTTCTAATGCAGAGTCTGGCTGGGAAAGGAGCTGGAGGCCAGTTCTGGATCCCTGCTCTTGGGATCTGTAGCCTCAGCAGCTACAGAGAAGGCAATGGTTCGATTGCCTCCCACTTGTTGAGAGGCAAATGGGACATCTCTCACCCTTGACCTGTGGTTTTCACATCACTGAATTGGGATGCAGCCCAAGAAGACAGAACCATCCCTGTTTTAAGACCAGAGACCATGATTTATTTCACCTTAAGGGAAAGAAAATGACCTCTATCTCCTTGCCCAAAGGAAAAGGGAGAGGAGGGAAGAGGAAGGAAGAGGAGAGGAGAGAAGAGGAAGGAATAGGAGGGGAAGAGAGAGAGGAGGGGAATGGGGAAGGGAAATAGGAGGGGAGAGGGGAGGAGAGAGGAGGGGAGGGGAGGAGAGGGGAGTGGAGACAGGAGGGGAGGGAGGGGAGGGGAGAGAAGGGGAGAAGGGGGAGGAGATAGGAGGGGAGGGAAGGGGAGGGGAGAGAGAGGGTGAGGGGAGAGGGGAGGGGAGGGGGAGATATTGCAGGTGAGAAGTCATTTGAAGTATCAAAAAGAAACCGATATCCTAGAATAATCCATCTGCTTCCTGTATTATTCTATTTCTGAGAATGAAGAAGAAACACTTCTCTCACCTCACTAAGAGTCACTGCTCTGTTTATGTTAGAGTCTAAATATGAATATGTGCCTCATCGTACACTGTCATCCCTTTTGCAAATGGCCACATGAGCCTGGACTAAATATGGGATGACTATTTAACATTATGGAAGCTAGAAAAACACCACCAAACTCCGGAAAAGGAGAATATTGACAAAGTAAATGCCTCCTACTTGTGATAAACACAGTAATAAAAAAGCTATTAAAAATTATTGCACCACATTCTACTTTGAGAATCTTGGTTTGATTTATTTGGAAAGCACCAGAATTTGTCCCCATTTGAGGAATGAGGATGTGGTAGTTTTTATCCTTTTTTTTTTTTTTTTTTTTGGAAATTGTAAGGTTTCAAGGATTCTAGATAAATCTCTGCCTCTGGAAGGGTCAATCTGAAATAACCAGATTTCAGACTGTGACACCTACAAAATATGGAAATGAATATGTTATCTCTGTGCCAGGCCCACAGCCAGGCCTGCATGCCACTCACTCATCCTGCAAGTAGTTGGAGAGCCCACTATGTACCAGACACCATGCCAAGTGCTGGGCATACAAGAGTGAAAAAGACACACAAGCCACCTGCTCTCCTAGTGCAGTTCCAAGAAATCAGTTTGGAGAAATAGCTGTGAACCCCTAACAGTTGAAATTTCAAAGGAATTGTAACTTAGCATCAAATTAAGTTTTAGGTGTTTTGCTTTTGTTTTGGTTTTTTTTTTTTTCTCTAATCTCACATTTTGCCCATGATAAACAATCATGTAAAGAGTTCACCAGTAAGGCACCAAAAGGTGCATCATAGTCAAAAAATGTCAGCCCTTTTTGCTGCATGGCACTGCTAAGAAAAGGATTACTGTTAAGAATAAATTGACTGGGCACGGTGGCTTACGCCTGTAATCTCAGCACTTTGGGAGACTGAGGCAGATGGATCACATGAGGCCATGAGTTCGAGACCAGCCATGGCCAACATGGTGAAAACCCGTCTCTACTAAAAATACAAAAATTAGCTGGGCGTGGTGGTGCACATCTGTAATCCCAGCTACTCGGGAGGCTGAGACAGGAGAATCGCCGGAACCCAGGAGGTGGAGGTTGCAGTGAACCGAGACTGCACCACTGCACTCCAGCCTGGGCGACAGAGCGAGACTCTGAAGAATAAATGGATACGTAGATGTAGGTTTGGTGCTGTTTTCATACATAGATTCTGCTGTTAATTATATCATTTAGCAATTTTTTTTAATGTTCTTTAATTTCCACTTCCCAGGTAACCTGGAAGGCTGTAGGAAGGAAAGAGTCAGGGGCAACAAAGAAATGGATTCCTGTCCCACTGACATTTTATTCACTCAACATTTTGCTCCGTATTTAATAGGTAGATACATTTTAAATGAAAGAAATTAGTCTCTGTTTTCCCCTTAACTTCTCTTCGAAAATGAATGAGATTTTTTGTAAACCTGTCTCTCTAATCTGCAGATTCTGTTTCAGGGGATCAATGAGAAAACATTTTGACAAGTCAAATGTTCATTTTTTAGGGGAAAAATAGCCCTCTCTATCCAGGCTGCCAAGACTGTGGCTTATGTGTTCTTAGGCCCTCAAGCTATCAATCCGCATTTCACTGCAGACATTGCCCAGATGTCTTGGTCAGTGCACATTAAAGGCTTAGTTGCTGGCTTCTTAGGAAAGAGATTTAACATTAGCACATGTTCGATGTAAAGGAACATCCTTCTCCATTGAAAGAGAAATTTTATTTCTCTGGGAGAAAAAATTACAACATGTAGTCACTAGGATGCATTATGAACCTGTTATTGCGTGTGGGATTTATGATCAAGGTCTCTCTCTTCCGCAAGGATTCTTCAACTAAGGGCGGAATTACAGATTTCAGCGCCCACAAAAATGTTTCACAGACCTTTGGCCCCATCTAGTGGCCATACCCTGTCAGGTTTCCCAAGCTGCTTCCTCTTAGAATTTGAAGAGAATGAGAGGCTCTGGCGGTGAAAGCTGAAGAGTTCATACTTTATACAGGCTTGGCAGAAGACTAGAGTTGGCCAACAGAACTGTTGTGCCTCAGACCTGTGCTGGGCACGTGACATTTCCTCACAGATTTCAGAGAGAGAGCTGCAGTCGGATTCTGTGGCATTTAGAAAGGAGCCATTTTCAAACAAATCTGCAAAATGCTAAGCTGTCTCTGCTTAGTCATAGGCTTGAAGCATACTCTGAAATGCACAAATTGCCTGTGTGTGTGTACACATGCAGGCACATGTGTGTGCATGCATGTGTAGGTGTGCGTGTGCGTGGAGGGCGTTGTAGTATGAAAATGTACAGGGTTTGTGTGAACCCTGCGGTGCCAGCTGGCATCAGGAAGGGACATATGCAAAATCATATTCCACATGGCCTCTAAATTTAGATAAGCTGTCAATATCCTGCACTAGAGGGGCCTTCTTTCTCCATGCTCTGGTTTAAAGGCTTAAAAACGGAAGCCAAGTTTAGCCCATTTGAAAGCTCAGGCGGTTAATGGTGCTGTCCGGAGGGACGTCAAACAGCAGCTTACACTATCGGTGGCGTGCAGTCAGGATCCCACCCGCCTCACAGAAGCAGCGGCCCGGAGTCAGTCCCCTCTCTCTCTTCCACCCTACACCTGCCAACAGGCACAGAAACAAAGTGGTCAGAGGCAAGGCGGATCTGGGCCTTAAAGTTCCCTCTTTTGTTCTGTTAAGAGTAAAGGTCAACAGAAGTTAGGCATAGATGGAAATCCAGATTCCCTTAGACACCCAGCAATTCTGTGTTCATGGAGGGAGGAAGTGCTGGAGATCGGGCTTCGGCAGCACTATGACAATGGCTATGAACATCTATCTTAAGATGTTCTCAAGAGCAGACAAGTGGCCAAGGAAGGTCACAAGTTGACGTGGAGAGCTCCTCCACTCACTTCAACCCTAGCGGATCATAAATCTAGTCATCATTGCTCTACTTTTCCCCTGCCCTATTTATTCTTATTGCCCTATTTTTTAAATTATTTTAAAATTATTTTTACATATCAGTAGGGAATTTAAAAGTAAAATGTGGGTAGGACAGAAATTCACTTTTTTGATTCCCTTGTCTATTTAATCCCCAAGCAGAATATATGCCTTACCCTCAAAAAGATATGTTTCCTCATTAACCCCCTTCCTGTAAAATAGGGCTATTAATAGTATCTACCCCATTGGGCTACTATGAGAATTAAATGTGTTAATACATGTAAAACACGTATAACAGTGTCTAAGCTCTCACTCAATAGATGTCAGCTATAGGTACTAAAATAATTCTAGCAAGTCAAATGAGCAGAGACACAAACTAAAATAGATTATTTACTCTTCAAAAATTCTTTTTACAGGTTTCATGACTATGTTTGCTTTCAAGAAATGCAGGTCTCCCTTCCAAGACCTGTAACTCTTTAAGGAGCAGAAGGCATTAAGGGATCCTCCATGGGACTCTACAGCCACCAAATTCCATCCACAACTCAGGAGACAAAGAGAATTTGAATGGGAAGATGTGGACTCTTACTGCCAACAGGCGCCGGGGGATGCCTCCTTGATGATCACACTAAAAGGCCTCCGGGACCCTTCAGAGAAGAGGCCCTCACTGTCAGCAACTGTGATCACCTGTACTGGAATCTCTGAAAACCCTCAGGGGGCATTATAGATGTATGCTTCAAGTTTTGAGGCAGTCTTGGAATTTTAATTCTACGAAACTATCTGAACAGTCCACTCAGGAGAATGATTGACATACCACAGGTGGGAAAAAACTGCTTTATTATTCATCCTTACTGGGAAGATAAGTAATTTCAGCCTGACAAGACAAAAATGAGAAGAGGCAGAGAGCGTAAGCAAGTGAGATACAGAGACAGAAAAGCAGGTGAATGGATAGAGAGATGATAGACAGATACATAGAGGATAGATAGAAACAGAGACAGGTAAGTAGATAGGTAATTGGTAGATAGATATAGATACATACACAGATACATGGATAGTTAGATACATAGATTATGATACATGCAAATACGCATGCCTAAATACATACAAATAGATACACAGATAATGACGCATACATAGATGCAGACATACTTACATACATAGATAAATGTGCAGGCTACAGAGGAGAAGGGGAGAGCAAGAAACACACTAAATCAACCTTTTTGTTCCTCACCTGAGAAACATAATGGCATCCTACATTTCAGCTTGTACATCATCCCTTAAAAAGCTCATTGAGAAGTTTGGTCATGATCCTGTCCTTATCCCAGAGCACTTGGGAAACCTTGCCATTAACTCTTACAATTGCTGCACCTGCTCATTCACTCCTGGGAAAATGTCAAGATCTTTTTCCTTTTGTGGAACAGAGGCTACAGTAAAGGCACTTTTCTTTTACTGAGACTTTTTCAGAAGGGTTTTTTTTCCCTCCTACTATTCCAAAGATTTTATTTTAGACTGCAATGGAAAGCACAAAGAGGCATTCAGCTCAGGCTGCAGATTGCCAGAAAACCCTTCACATCCCACAGAAATTAGAGAGGCAGCCGTACTCATCAGCAATAGTGTATAAATTTGGAAGGAGTGATTTTATAAAATCAGACCATTTTAGAATGAGGAGAAACATTAGTTCATCCTCTTCATCTGCAAGATGAGGGGACTGAGGTACTTAGGATCTAATCTTTGACTACTCAAAGTGCCTCACTTTTCTCATCTGTGAAGCACCGGAATGACGGCATGGTGACTGAATTAACAACAGGTTGGTATTCAGGGGCTGTGCTGTTCAAGAGCGGGTGCTGCCTCTTTGGAAGGCCCTGAACCCAGCTGCCTTCTCCATGCTGCTGAGAAGTAGCAGAACTATTCCTGTGCAGCCCTGGTCCCAGGCCTCCTTCTCCCTGGATTCCCAAGGTGTAAATCCAGATAGATGACTTGGCTGGTCCCAGACCGCCTCATGATTACAATTCTGAGTGTTATTTACTCGAAGAGCGCATTAAGCACACACCTATGGTGAGGAATATTTAATGCAGATGTTTGGGAAGCAGCTTTGCCAAAATTATCAGAAAATGCGTGTGAGGAAATTAGCCTCCTGGTCCCTCAGTGGGTATTATATCTTTTATTATCTTTGTATTTTGAAGCATTTTCTTTTTTAAAGATGAGGTTTTAAAGGACTGCTCCATTGAGGGCATGGGGGAGGGAGAAGAAGGGAGAGAAGAAAACAGAGAGTAAAATAACAGAAATGGGGGATCCCACCTGCAATAACCTGAACTAGGTAAAGCTCAATCTTTCCACCACTGCTCCACAAGGAGCTGTGAACAAGAGCCATGTCTGGACAGAACAGGAGCTTGGAGTAAGGAGAGATTCCTGGATGCTATAAGAGGGAGACATAAAAGATCTGGGATACAATAAAGAAAGATGGCTTCTCCCAGCGGGCCAGGCTGTCTAGAGAGGGTGGACCCAATGGCATAAAGTGGTAGGAAAAGACACTGACATTCAACTAATGTAGAATTAACCATTAGGACCGGCCAGTGAGGAGCCTCTGGTGAACAAAATAGAGCAGACCAACCAAGCTCCAGAGAGCAGGACTTCCAGGGCCAACAGTCTTCCTGGCAGACTAAAAGAGGAAATCTTAAAAGATCTGTAGGTGCCAATGTAGAAAATATCAAACTTCTCCAGGAGAGAAAAAAAATGATTGTCTGGACTGAGCCTGCAAGATCACCACAGGAGGGGAAGGTACTTGGGAAAACATTACAGAAAGATGGCCTGCGAGGGTGGCGTGGGGCTCCTCTCCACCATTTTCAGGAGGATGAATCCAAGTAGTCTTTGGGGGCTATGGCATGGAACTTTCAGTTGGGCAATAAATATGGCTAGTTTCTTTTTTGATTCACTCACATCTTAGAAGGAAGACAGCCCGGGGGTGTCTCCTCCTAGGAGCTGCTCCTGCCCTATAAGGATGGTCTGGGGGCCGGGCACGGTGGCTCATGCCTGTAATCCCAGAACTTTGGGAGGTCGAGGCAGGTGGATCACCTGAGGTTGGGAGTTCGAGACCAGCCTGGCCAACATGGTGAAACCCCATCTCTACCAAAAATACAAAAATTAGCCAGGCATGGTGGCTCATGCCTGTAATCCCAGCTATGCCAGAGGCTGAGGCAGGAGAATCGCTTGAAGCTGGGAGGCGGAGGTTGCAGTGAGCTGAGATCACGTCACTGCACTCCAGCCTGGGCAACAAGAGTGAAACTCCATCTCAAAAAAGAAAAAAGAAAAAAAGAAAGAATGGTCTGGGAAGGGGAAGGGGACAGGAGAGCACACAGAATGAAGGGCAAAAATGTGATGAAGGTCACTTGGCCTTCTTTTAGTGCTGAAAGACACGGAGGGTTGTTTCTAGCCTAGGGAAAGTGAGTGAGTAAGTATTCTACTTGAGCTGGCTGGCAACTATATTGGGGCTTAGGGTGTGGTGCAAATAGCCTCTGCCTAGCTCTGCGCTCTGTGCATATGTTTTCAGGGACTTCATGTGGGGGTGGATGTAAAGAAAGAGGAACGCACATCCTGCACAAGCAATTGTGCAGAGCAGTTCCCAAGAGGAGTCTTAGTGAACCTGAGGACGAACCTTAAGTACCCCATACGCAGAAAGATGAGAGAGGAAGGTGCGAAGGATCAATGAGCTCCGTCACTCCACACAGTCTAGTCTAGCATCCAGCCTAACCAGACCTGGAGAGCGAGAACTGGCCAGATAAAACAAGAAGGAATCCAGGAACGTGTCGAGGAATTTCCCACACACTTTAGGAGAGGGAAGACAGGACTATGGATTATGACTCGCTGCCTTAAGAATGTTGTATGGTGTCTGGAATATTTGCTACATCCCTGTGGCTGTTTCTTTTCCTCATTCTCTTTCCCCATGGTGAGCAGCACTGGAGTCCTTAAACATGATGTTTTATGAGCTGCAGGAAATGGGAAAGCCAGAAAAATAAAATATAACCCAACAACCAGACTTAGATTGAGAAGGAGAAAAAGGCCCCAGGGAGAAGCAGAAGATAACTGCTCAGAAGAAGAGCCTGAGGGTCAGGCTGAACCTCTGGAGCTTTCATAGCTTGGTGAGAAGGGAGCCAGTCAGGGGTATGAGGAGGGACACAAATGGTGAGAACCCAGCCCTGGGCTGTGAGAAGTCATGAGTGCTGATCTCAACACTGTATCTACCTCTGTGACTGAGGGCGAGCCTTCTCACCTCTCTGAGTCTACCATGATCGGTAAATCAGGATGCTGGCCAGAGCAGTGGAGTACCAAGATGGGAAGTATGAGAGTGGTCAGCCCTGGGTACAGGAAATGAGGAGTACATTGTCATTAGAAAATTTTTCAACAATAAAACAGACTCAGCAGTTCTGCTTTTTATTATCATCATGCACAGGCAATGGGAAGCAACGTCTGTGTTAAAATGCTCCTCCCTACCAGGGTATTGTATCTTATTCCCCCACCCTCTCGGGATGATGCAAGGCCAGAGAGCCCTTAGTTGGCAGGAAGTCCATGGAAGAGCTTTCCAATGCCACTCAATAATTACAAACAATTAGAGCTACACTAACACTGAAACACAGTATTGCTGAAAAAATTAAGAGAGGGAGTGTAGTAGGCTAAAGAATGGCCACAAAGATATCAAATCCTCATTCCTGGAACTAGCAAATGTTAGTGTATTTGGCAAAAACTTTGCAGATATGATTAAGTTAAGGATCTTAAAATGGGGAGATTATCCTGGATTATCTCTGTGGGCCCTAAATGCAATCACAAGTATCCTTATAAGAAAGAGACAAAGTGAGATTTGACACAGACAGAAGAAAAGGCAATGTGGCTGCTTCAGGCACCCACCAGGAGCTAGAAGGGGCAAGGAACGGATTCTCCCCTGGCTCCTCCAGAGGGGCGCGGCTCTGCCAAAACCTTGACTTCACACCAGTGAAACTGATTTCAAACTCTGGCTCCCAGAATGGCACGACAATACATTTCTGTTATTTTAAGCCGCGCAGTTTCTGACAATTGGTTACACGAGAGGAATACAGGTAGTACCACAATCAATGCAGAATATCTTCTTCAAGGGGAATTATGGTCTCCAGAGAAAGGACTTTCTGTCATTCTATGGCTCACTTCAATCTGCCTCCACTCCTTGGAGTCCAACATCCCAGAAGTTAGCAGAAAATCCTAGAGATGAAGCCTTGTGAACACAAAGCTGGAAAAACAGCTCTGACAGCTGTTTTTGCCCCCAGTAACCTCTGGCAAACTCTGCCCCACAGAAGATGGTGCTTTTGGGACATGAAGTTCAAATTTGCCACCAGACCAGAGTTCCTGCAGTTCAGAGATCCCGCCTGGGCCGGTGTTGGTACTCAGAATGACATCCTGGTCGATTCCTGGGAAGCCTCCCCAGTTGGCTTTGCTACTCATTCTCTAGGTCTGGACGGTCCCCTTGGTAAACATCTTTTGTGTGCTGTTCGGATGGCAGATCATTTATTCATTGCATGAAGCATTTCATTAGTGACCTACTTTCTCCCTCCACACATCACAGAAACCAAAATCCCTGCTTAAAGTGAAAACTGAATAGAGCCAAGGGCCCAAATAAACAGATTGTGTTTTAAACCCAAATGGGCAGAAGCAAAACAACAGGCTCACCTGGGCTTGACTTTCCCCTTTAAAAAAGAAACTTAAAAGGCAGTAAAATGCCATGCGAAATAATGGTTAAAACTTACTGAAAATGTGAGCTGCCCCTGTAGTTTATTCTTGTTGTGCCTCATGTATTCAGCCAGCATGCTGCTAGAAAAAGCCTATCAGTAATGAATTTATGTGAATCAAAACATGGTTTAAGTACATTAAGGAAGAGTTGCTCACTAAGGAAATCTCCCCGTGAATTCTTTTATAAAATGAGGACTCCATTTTTAATTTATTTTTGATGAAAATCTGGATTCTTCCTATCATATTTGCTAAGAAGAGGTGCAGATTTACAAGTGCAAATTCAAGTGAGTTCTGCTCCACTGCCAAGGTTAATTGCTGTCCTTCTTTCAAGGAAAGACAGGATTCTAAGCCTCCATTGTGCCACTTTTGCAAGCATCAACTTGCCTGGCCTTAGGAGAGTTCCAATAGCAATTTCCACATCTTATCCTCAGAGCAAGGAACATTAGGACCACTCAGTCGGAAAAATCACCAAGGGTCCCACAATACAAAAATGCACCTAACTTCAGCAGGGGGGGAAGTTTTAGTAAGAAAATAATAAAAGGTGATATTGATACAAGAGAAAAACTCAAAATACTCTAATTCTATAATATGAGTAGTTATAGAAATAAGAGAGGGGAAGAAAAAGACCTGAAAGAGACATGTAGGGAGAGAGAAAGAAGGGAAGAAAGAAAACCAAAACAAAAGAAATGAGAGTTCAATGAGAAAAATCAAATACTAGAAATGTTCTGATTCACATATATTCATTACAGATTGGGCTTTTTCTAGCAGGAGAAGAAGGTACAGTGGGTTCCACATATGTATAAAATCTCCTTTGTTCCTGGACCTATGAATTTTTTTATTTTTTATTTTTTTTTTGACAGAGCCTTGCTCTGTTGCCCAGGCTAGAGTGCAGTGGCGCAATCTCAGCTCACTGCAACCTCCCTCTCCTAGATTCAAGCAATTCTGCCTCAGCTTCCCAAGTATCTGGGACTACAGGCACCTGCCACCACACCTGGCTAATTTTTTATATTTTTAGTAGAGATGGGGTTTCACCATGTTGGCCAGCCTGGTCTCGAATTTCTGACCTCAGGTGATCTGCTCATCTCGGCCTCCCAAAGTGCTGGACCTATGAATTTAAAACTACCTCCTAGGGGCCGGGCATGGTGGCTCACGCCTGTAATCCCAGCACTTTGGGAGGCCGAGGCGGGCGGATCTCCTAAGGTAGGGAGTTCAAGACCAGCCTGGCCAACATGGAGAAACACCATCTCTACTAAAAACACAAAAATTAGCCAGGCGTGGTGGTGCATGCCTTTAATCCCAGCTACTCAGGAGGCTGAGGCAGGAGAATCGCTTGAACCCAGGAGGCAGAGGTTGTGGTGAGCCAAGATCAGGCCATTGCACTCCAGCCTGGGCAACAAGAACGAAACTCCATCTCAAAAATAAAATAAAATAAAAATAAAACTACCGCCGGGCGCAGTGGCTCACACCTGTAATCCCAGCACTTTGGGAGACCAAGGTGGGCAGATCACGAGGTCAGGAGATCGAGACCATCCTGGCTAACATGGTGAAACCCATCTCTACTAAAAATACAAAAAATTAGCTGGGCGCGGTGGCAGGCGCGTGTAGTCCCAGCTACTCGGGAGGCTGAGGCAGGAGAATCGCGTGAACCCGGGAGGCGGAACTTGCAGTGAGCCTAGATCGTGCCACTGCACTCCAACCTGGGTGACAGAGCGAGACTCCATCTCAAAAAAAAATAAAAATAAAAAATAAAACTACCTCCTAGGCTGGCACAATAGCTCACCCCTATAATCCCAGCATATTGGGAGGCCAAAGCAGAGGATTGCTTGAGCCCAGGAGTTCAAGACCAGCATAGGCCATATAAAGAGACTCCAATCTCTACAAAATGTTTTTTAAATTTTTTAAAAATTAAGTGCGGTGGTGTGTGCCTGTAGTCCCAACTACTCAGGAGGCTGAGGTGGGAGGATTGCTTGAGCCCAGGAGTTTAAGGATGTAGTGAGCTATGTGCCACTGCTTCAGCCTGGGCAACAGAGTGAGATCCCATCTCCAAAAAAAAAAAAAAAAACTACCCCCTGGTTTCACAGGTTTTGAGGGTTAGGATGAAAAATAAACAAACAAACAAACAACAATAACAAAAGTACCACCTGGCCTACATTTGCACAATGTCTTATAATTTTCAAACAACCTTCCCTTTTGATTCTCACAACATCATGATGAGCATGTCATTTTACATATGAGAACACAGAGATTCCTTTTGTTCCCCACCCAGGATTTCTCAGCTGGAAATTCAGAACCTGACTTTAGGGCAAGGGCCTCCTGGTTCCCAGAAAAGTGTCTTCCCCATTATCATTCTGAAATATTATACAAGGGGTCGGGGGCACAATGCACCCTGGAATCCTCACATGTGTCTTTCATTGTGTGTAGGCAAATACCTTGAAGTCATGCCCCTCATTCATTTGTACTAAATTATGCTTATAACCTGTCTTAGCTCAGGCTGCTATCACAAAATATCATAGATTGGGTGGCTTAAACAATAGACATCTGTGAGTGAGCTGTGGCTCACTCCTGTAATCCCAGCACTTCGGTAGGTGGAGGCGGGCAGATCACTTGAGGTTAGGAGTTTGAGACCAGCCTGGCCAAAATGGTGAAACTCCATCTCTACTAAAAATACAAAAAATTACCCAGGGATGGTGGCAGGTGCCTGTAAGCTCAGCTACTCAGGATGCTGAGGCAGGAGAATTGCTTGAACCCAGGAGGTGGTGGCTGCAGTGAGCCGAGATCACACTACTGCACTCCAACCTGGGCAACAGAGTGAAACTCTGTCCCAAAAAATAAAAATAAATTTAAAAAATAGACATCTATTTCTCACAGTTCTGAAGACTGGGAAGTCCAAGATCAAGGCACCAGTAGACTCTGTGTCTGGTGAGGGCTCTTTTCCTGAGTTAGACAGCCCCACCTCCTCAATGTGTGCTCGTATAGCCTTTCCTTGCTTGGTGTGGGCTCGTGGAGAGAGAGAAAGGGGGATCTCATTTTGCTTCCATTTCTAAGGGATAATCCCATCATGGAGGCTCTATTCTAATTAACTAATTACCTCCCAAAGGCCCTGATATGGTTTAGATCAGTGTCCTCACCCAAATCTCATGTCAAATAGTCATCTCCAACGTTGGAGGTGGGGCCTGTTGGGAGGTGACTCAATTATGGGGGCAGATTTTTCATAAATAGTTTAGCACCATCCTCTTGGTGGTGTTCTCAGGATAGTGGAGAGTTCTTGAAAGATCTCGTCGTTTAAAAATGTGTAGCACCTCCCACCTCCCTCTCTATCTCTCTCCTGCTCCTGCTCCTACCATGTGAGACACTTCACTCCCCCTTTGCCTTCTGCCATAACTGTAAGTTCCTGAGGTCTCACCAGAAGCAAGCAGATGCCAGTGGTGCTGGTGGTGGTGGTGGTGCTGCTGGTGGTATAAAGACCCGTGTACTGGATAAGCAAAGGCTTCCTGTACAGCCTACAGAACCATGAGCCAATTAAACCTCTCTTCTTATAAATTACCCAATCTCAGGTATTTCTTCACAGCAGTGCAAGAATGGCCTAATACAGGCCCCAACTCCAAATACCATTGCATTGGGGATTAGAATTTCTTGAATTTTGGAGAGGCAAAAACATTCAGTCCATGCCTATATAACCTGTGAACAGATTCCATGGTCTTTCGGAAGTTTTCCCTAGGGAGTAGTACAGTTAAGGACTAGGAAAGGCCATTGGCCAATGCTGATGTGAAGTGGTCCAATCAGGGGAAAGAAAGCAGAGGAGAGGGCCTCAGCCTGCCCTAGACAGAACTGCAAAGTGTGGGGAGTTTATTCCAAATCCTCCCATCCTTGGACAGTATTCCTTCTCCTACAGAGAAACCCAGGGTCCCCCGTCACCTGAAAACTACTGTTTTATTTCCTCTCAACTATGGGCTAAATGTTTGTGTCACACAAAAGTTATATGTTGAAATCCTAATCCCCAATGTGATGGCATTTGGAGATAGAAGCTTTGGAGGTAATTTATGAGGGTAGAACCCTCTGGATGCGATTAGCGCCCATATAAGAAAACGCTGAAGAGAGCTTGTGTCATCTCTTTCTCTCCCCGCCGTGTGAGGAAGTCAGGAAGAGGGCCCTCACCAGAACCCTATGACGCTGGCATCCTGATTTCGGATTCCAGTCTCCAGAACTGTAAGAGATAAAGTGTGTTGTTGGCTGGGCGTGGTGGCTCACACCTGTAATCCCAGCACTTTGGGAGGCCAAGGCGGGCAGATCACGAAGTCAGGAGTTTGAAACCAACCTGGCCAACACGGTGAAACCCCATCTCTACTAAAAATACAAAAAATTAGCCGGGCATGGTGGCACATACCTGTAGTCCCAGCTACTCAGGAGGCTGAGGCAGGAGAATCGCTTGAACCCAGGAGGTGGAGGTTGCAGTGAGCCGAGATCTTGCCACTGCACTCCAGCCTAGGCAATAGAGTGAGACTCCATCTCAAAAAAAAAAAAAGCAAAAAAAAAAAAAAAAGTGTGTTGTTTAGGTCACCCACTCTATGATATTTTGTTATAGCAGCCCAAACTAAGACAACCCCTCAACTTAAAAATAAACTCATTTGCTTATCCAGTACACAGGTCCTTATACCCCCACCACCGCTACCACCACTCCACACAGAAACCCAGTGTTTCGCTGGTAAATGTCCTACAAGCCATTCCCCAAAAAACAATACAGCCCTGATTTGTAGGATTTGCCATTTCCATGATGCAAATGCTCTCATGGCTAATTTCAAGGTACCAGTGTGACATCACTGAAGGCAGAGTAGGAAAAAAATATACAGTGGCATTTCTACTGCACAGTACAATAGTCATAAACAGCCTCGAGGCACAGACCATCATAAAATGTGGAACATTAATAGGAAATGATGAGCTTTCAATATTTACTTTGTTTCCAATATAATTTAATTACAAATTTATATAATTTAATTCTTAATAACAATAGCTATGTTTAAAAACCAGCTCCTGAATTTCCTGAAAATTTAATAACGGGCTCTCTTCAGCCTGTATGGACTGACCACTGCGAACAGCTGTCCATCCCATCTACTCCCCACCCAGGTCCAGCTTCTGGTTTGCTAATGTAGCTGCTAATTGGTGGCATTTTTATGAGACCCAAACTAGTCACTGCAATGGTTGAATTTCAGGCAACTTTGCAGATTGATGAAGTAGATGTTTCTTGAGCTCCTCTCAAATTATGTGTTTTTCAGTAGTGGACTCTGCCACTAGATGGACAATGGCCTCAGGCAGTGTGCCATTTTGTGGTTGCCACCCCTGCATGACATGTAAGCTGGTGCACATACCCACAAACTCAACGTGACCCCCAAATATCACAATAACAACTGAAAAATCCAGCCAACCACTTGGGTTGGCTGCACAATGTCAAAAGACTGATATAACTAAAATATTGTTCTCCTCTGAATTGACTGAGTATGTTAATGTTGTATAGACAAGGCCGTATTCCTCAAAACAGCCATGCACATAACACCTATCAAGCTCTTTCAGAAAAAGGCTCACATAGTCTTGAAATAGGGGAGGGAAAAAGCAAGCTGCCTGCTCTGCTCAAACGCCCTTGACTAGAGGTTTAACTTCCTCACTCTTCTTTCCAAGCACACAGTATTTGAAAAAAAGGACAGCAGAGCCTGCAAATCCTCTCATCAAAGAGGCATTGACTTTTAATTTTACAAATGTGGCTCTTTCCCATAAGGAATAGAGAGAATTCATTAGTAATCGTACTCCAGAGACTTATTCCTTCTGCATGTTTCTTTCTTCTGGCTATCATATAATTACACCCCAGATCTCTGATTACAGAAACTTTTCCCCTTAACTGCTATATAATTTTAGAATCTCTTTCTATTCCCTTCTTTTCCAGTAGGTCTTTAAAAAGAGAGGAAACAGGAAATTGGCAAAGATAGTATGCGAGTAGTTACCAGTGCAGTTATGCCTTCATTCCTGGAGTCGCTGTATCTATAGATGAAAGCAAAGGGTAGGAGCACTGTGCTAATGAGATAAAAAGCGTCCCCAGAAAACAGCTCTAATGTGCCTACTTCTTGCAGTGGGGCAGAAGCCATCTAAATGTGACCCTCACATACAAATAAAAGACACACTGGAAGGAAGTTCATTTAAAACATAAGATGCTACATAGACCTGTTAATTGCCACATAATACCAGACATGTAAATAACTTCACATGGGCCCAGTGCAGTGGCTCACGCCTGTAATCCCAGCACTTTGGGAGGCTGAGGCAGTTCAGATCACCTGAGATCAGGAGTTTGAGACCAGCCTGACCAACATGGAGAAACCCCTGTCTCTACTAAAAATACAAAAATTAGCCGGGTGTGGTAGCGCACGCCTGTAATCCCAGTTACTTGGGAGGCTGAGGTGGGAGAATCACTTGAACCTGGGAAGGGGGAGGTTGCAGTGAGCTGAGATCGCACCATTGTACTCCAACCTGGGCAACAGAGTGAGACTCCATCAAAAAATAAAAAATAAAAACCTTCACATTTCACAACCTGCCCTCAGCATTGTTTTACCACCTGCTGAAAATGCAAAAAGAAAGGATATGACGTGAATCAGCAGCCTTATGATTGGCCTTATGGAAATCCCTCCTCTATTCTCATGGAAGCAAGGCCATTTCCAAAGCTACTCTCTGTGGGAAAGTGCGCCCAGTATGGGTGTTCAGTCGTGGACTCTGCTACCAGACGGATGATGGCCTCATGCAGTGGCAAACCATTGTGCCTCACGGGGTGCCAAACCATTGTACAGTGATAGGCCTAGGTGTGTGAAACAGAGAATGAGTGCTAATTCAAGAAAAAGCAGCCTCTGACGAGGGCCCTTATCTGCCTGCAGCAAATGCCTAGCTCTGCTCCTTGGAAGAACAGAACATCTGAGCAGTTGCAGTCTCTCTCCTATGCACACACACTTATCATTTCTTCTTTTCAAAAAGAAAATTTCTCCTTAGCTTTTTGTTATTAGTCTCCAGTGATGAACAATAGGTGGGAAATTCTGAGAAAATAAACTGCTGAAATTATTATTCACTCCTTGCTCCAGATTGCTCTGCGAGCTACGGACTGCACATTCTGCATTCGGTGACTAAGGCCTCGTCCCATGTGTTTTCCCAGTTCAATCAACTGTGCTAAGAACTGTCACAATAGCCCTTGACGACAAGAAAATAAAATTTAGGGTAGAATAGAGAGCCTGACTTGCATTGTAATTCTGGTCTGCACCTGTTTTTTTCCCCCTGGTTGACAATGTTTGCGAACCTTTTCATCCACCTTAATGACAAAAGAAAAGGAATGGGTTATTTTTCCAGTTTGGATAATTGCTTCTGAAACGTTGTCACAATCTTCCAAATGACTGTATTTCTTTCATGTCAGACGACTGTGATTTCCGGGCAGCACAGGTTGCGGTTTTGTTAGGGTTCTGGTCTGCTGCGAGCCTTGGGAGTTTTGTTTTGTTTTTTGTTTTAGGTTTTTTTCTCTTTTTTTAAGAAAAAGACAAAGCAAAACCAAGTAAGTCACAATGATAACTTATGACAGAAAAATCAACATCTGAATCGAATTATAATAGCAGGAGCTGGCAGTCAGGAGAGGAAGTGTCCTGTGCCAAGAAAAAAAAAGGCACAGAAAGTTATTTAAAACTGATAAAACCCACCAGGAGTCACAATCCCATCATGGTTTCACTTTGGAAAAGCAGTTTTCAGAAGCCCCAATTAACCTTAATTGAATTCTGCCTTAGTAATATCTGGAATTTTAATTGACTGGGAAGGTGATCATAAATCTATGTTCATAATGCGGCTTAGCCATTAGTAAATCCCCGGATGGCACACAGCCTTGTCATGCAAGGGACTTAGCTATTCTGTGGGTGAGGCTGGGTTTTAGATCATAAAACAAACATTCAAAAGAGAAAGCCCTTCACTGTCAAAGCCAGCCTGAGAGCAGCTACAGTGCAGTGTAGTGCAGAGCAGAAGAGAACGAACGATTCCAGTGAACCAAAGGTTCATGTTTGTGGTGTCATCGTCATTGAGTTCCTAAAACGTAAACAGAAGCGCCATCTCCCATGCCCCCTAGAAAGAAATCATCTTTCCAATCATTTAGAATAAGCATAGGACTGTTTAGATTTTCTCTTTTAGAAAATCAACCACAAATTCACTCCTTTGTTATTAAAACTGCTGAGGCCAGAGATATTTCAGGTCTTTCAAATTGCCTGAATGTGACTACTTTAACTAGAAGGTTCTCAGCTAGGGTTGAGGGACCTCTCAGAACGACCTAGATGCTTTTTCAGAACCCCAAGCATAAAATCAAACTGAGGAAAGGGACCCTGGTATATGCATTTTGAAGGAAAAAAAAAATGTCCTGGTAGTTTCTGAATTGGAGTTCCTTCCTATCCCCCAAACCCAACCCCTTCAGGTTGAAAAACCATGACTTTAGTCAAATTGACAGGCCACCTCTGTCAAACAATCAGGCTGATTGATTTTCATTTCACAAAATTGAATGGATGTTTGAATTAACTAAGATCACCAGTTATTTTGAAATCGTCTAAAAATAGTTTGGATATGATTTGACATGGCAGGAGAAACTGTGACTCAGATCAGCTCCTCTTTCGTTCCTCCCCATTTTCGCCCACACTTTCTGATCCTTCTACCAGAATCAGAGAAAAATCAGGGCATCTCCCCCATATAATGCATTTCTTACTTTTGTTGCTTTCATTCAAACCTTGCCTAACACTGCCAACAGAAACCATTAAAACCTCAAGAATTGTCAATGAAAGAAAAGTTCTATATGTTGGCCAGGTGGTGAAATGAGTGAAAAGATGAATTTAAAAGGTCCTGGGCTGGGCACTGTGGCTCATGCCTGTAATCCTAGCACTTTGGGAGGCCAAGGTGGGCGGATCACCTGAGATCGGGAGCCTGAGACCAGCCTGAACAACATGGAGAAACCCTGTCTCTACTAATAATACAAAATTAGCCTGGCATGGTGGCACATGCCTATAATCCCAGCTTCTCAGGAGGCTGAGGCAGGAGAATCACTTGAACCCGGGAGGCCAAGGGTGTGGTGAGCCAAGATCACGCCATTGCACTCCAGCCTGGGCAACTAGAGCGAAACACTGTCTAAAAAAAAAAAAAAAAATTCCTGGTGGGGGCATAGGGAAAATTAGTCACTCTTCTAAAGATCCCCAGCACTCTCTATTTTCACATCAACCCTATTTCCTTCAGCACTCCTGAGTTGTTCATGGTGAAATTGGTCAGAAATAAACTATGGAAACTGGCACTATGCAAATTCAGACAAAGGAGAAGTCATTTCTTCAGGCTCTAATTCACTTTCAAAGTCATGTGGAGCCCCAGAAGTAGTAAATAAGTCTGAAACAGATAACTGCCTCTCCCTGCACAAATTTTCCTGAAACCTTGAAAACTTGAAATTTTACCAAAACTTAAAAACTTGAAAGAAAATGAAATAATAGTTGTAGACATTGCCCTTTAATAATTTTATAAATCCTCTCCTATATTTTTCTTATCTACCCCAACTTTTTTCTCTCTCTCTTTCCTCTCTCTGTCTTGTATAAACATTTTGAAGCCTTCTCATCCAAACCACACTTTTCAGGAATGACACTAAGAAAAGGGAGAGCATAGCATCTGCATCTGGTGCCTTCTCGCTACATCATAACATCACGAAGGGCATTATATAGCAAGAGGACAAGCACATGCATGTGTCAGCTCAGGTCTCTCTTCCTCTTCTTATAAAGCCACCAGCCTCATCATGAGGCCCCTACCCTGATTACCTTATCTAATCCTAATTACCTCCCGAAGATCCCACTCCAATCGACATATGAATTTGGGGATTAAATTTCCAACACATGAAATTTGGGGGACATATTCAAACCATAGCAAATATCAAGGAAAACAGAGGAAATTACATGAGTAAATCTAGCATTTATATGGCACAAGTGTGGCAGGTTGGCATTAGTACATCAATAATTATTCACCAGTTGGCCTGTTTTAGGAAATGTTTCTGATTACCTGTAATTAAGGGCAAACCCAAGAGCAAGTTCAGAGAAGAGAAATAAATAGATTATTTCAGAATCAATCTTTAAGATTTAAGCCAATGTTTTCAAAGTATGATCAGTGAAGTACCAGTATCATAACTATCTTGGGTTCTTATTATCAGTGTAGATTCCTGAGCCCCACCCTTGACTTACTAAATCACATCACTGAGAATGAGGCCCAAGAATATACATTTTACAAGTTACTCAGAGTATACTTATGCTCATTAGAGGTGGAAATCACTGAGTTGGGCAATAATAATTATCACTTATGGGTAACTTTCTTATCAAAATAAGTTAGTGATAGAGTTATCTGAACATTGAACTCAGGAAAAAGAAAATTTTTCCTGGATCAATCATTGAGTTGACAAACTAAGTTAGACTTGCTATTTTGTTCTGTTGTTAAAATAAGAAGAAATGAATTTAAGCCCTTCAGGACTGGAAAGCAAACTGTTTGCAGTGGAATGGCAGAATAACGTCTTTGGATCTGTTATAAGACTGGGAAAGCCACAGTTGATGATATTGACCAGAGGCCCATCAAGTGACATGGTGAATCAGTTGGCTTTTGCTACATAGCAAACCACTCCAAAATGTGGTGGCCTGAAATCCTAATCACTTATTTGTTCACGATTCTGAGCAATTTGGGTGGTTTTTTTGGTTTTGGCCTGGCTCAGATGAAGATTAGTGGTCTGGGATGGCCTCACTCACATGTCAGGAGACTCAGCTGAGCCTGGCTTGTCTCTGCTCCTCAGGGTCTCCTTCAGCAGCCTAGCCTGAGCTTTCTTACATGAGGTCCACACTTCAAGGCAGCAAGTGGGAACACGCCACACCTTTCAAGGAGCAGGCTTAGAACTTGTACAACATTGCTTCCACCACATTATATATTGGTCAAGGACAGCACAAATCCAAAGAACGGGGAAGTAGGCTGTGTCTCCTAGTGAAAGGAGAAGCAAAGAACTTGTAGACACTTGAAATTATACTTCATAGAGTGCACAGGCAGAGATATGAGGAAATCTTGAAGCACAGATGGTTCTGAAAATAAAATCAAAGTGGATGCTACATTTGTGCCCCCTACACCCACACTTAGCAATGTGCTGGCAGCATGACCTCCCTTTACCTAATAACTCTTATTCTCCTCACATCCTTTTCAATCACTCTCTCTCTCATTTTCTTGTATTCTCCTTTTCTTTTCAAAAACAATAAAGCCTCTTAATATTGTTAATATTATCAAGACTGGAAAACATGTTAATGGTGACACATTTCCCAAAGTCATCCAGCCTCAAAACTTCTGAGTCCACTGTAACTTGTCTCTCTCCCTTTCCCCTCACAATTGGTCATTGCCAGGCTGGGCGCGGTGGCTCACACCTGTAATCCCAACACTTTGGGAGGCCAAGGCAGGCGGATCACAAGGTCAGGAGTTTGAAATCAGCCTGACCAACAAGGTGAAACCTCATCTCTACTAAAAATACAAAAATTAGCTGGATGTGGTGGCACACACCTGAAATCCCAGCTACTCGGGAGGCTGAGGCAGAAGAATCGCTTGAACCCAGGAGGCAGAGGTTGCAGTGAGCTGAGATTATGCCATTGCACTCCAGCCTGGGCGACAAAGCAAGACTCCACCTCAAAAAAAAAACAAAAAAAAAACAAAACAAAAAAAAAAATTGGTCATTGCCTAGCCCGTGGATACCATCTTTGCAATACTGTTATGTCCCCAGAGCATGTCCCCTGCTGTGTACTCATACCATCAACATCCTTACTTAGGCTCTCACTATTTCTCCACCATCATTTACTAGTTACAGGTCATTAGTAACTTTCTTTAGGTTTCTATGCTCCCTGTTTCCTATTCTGTAAAATGGGAACAATAATGTACTTATCTGTCCGAGTTGTAGTGAAGATTAAATGAGATATTCTGTATGAAGTATGTAGCACAGAGCCTAGCACATTAGCAAATGCTCATTGACCATAATCTGTTAGAGCCACCCTGACATAATTCATCTTTCCTGTTTACCTGATTGTTTCTGCTGTTCAAAAAACATCAATGAGTCCCCCAAAGCCCTTGAAAATAAATTCCTCAAGCTGACATTTAAGGCCTTTCATATCTGACCCTATCGTACCTTTCCATTCTTGCTTTTCTCCTCAAAATGCCCTATTCTTTTGATGAAGACCCTCACACTTTCCCCCTAATTCACACTCAACCTTCAAAACATGCACCCACACTCAGTCACCAACTGCCCACTCAGACTGTCTTAGCCCATTTTGTGCTACTAAAACAGAATACCACAGACTGGGTAATTGATAATAAACAGGAGTTTACGCCTCACAGTTGTAAAGGCTGGGAAATCCAAGATCAAGGTAGCAGCAGGTTTGGTGTCTGGTGAGGAACCAGTGTCTGCATCCAAGATGGTGCCTTGAACACTGCATCCTACAGGAGGGAGGAATGCTGTGTCCTCCACATGGCAGAAGGTTGAAGCAGGGAACCCATTCCCAAAAGCTCTTTTTTTTTTTTTTTTTTTTGAGACGGACTCTTGCTCTGTCGCCCAGGCTGGAGTGTAGTGGCGCCATCTCAGCTCACTGCAAGCTACGCCTCCCGGGTTCACGCCATTCTCCTGCCTCAGCCTCCCAAGTAGCTGGGACCATAGGCGCCCACTACCACGCCCGGCTAATTTTTTTGTATTTTTAGTAGAGACGGGGTTTCACCGTGTCAGCCAGGATGGTCTCAATCTCCTGACCTCGTGATTCGCCCACCTCGGCCTCCCAAAGTGCTGGGATTACAGGCGTGAGCCACCGCGCCCAGCCCCAAAAGCTCTTTTTATCAGCATTACTCCATTCAAGAAGGCAGTGTCCTTATGGCCTAAACACCCCATCAGGCCCCACCTCTCAACACTGCTGCATTTGGGATTAAGTTTCAAACATATGGTCTTAAGAGGAGACAAACATTCAAACCATAATAACTAGTGCCGTCTGATACACAACCAATTCACAGTCCCTGTCTTAGGGACTTCTGTCACCTCAAAAAAAAAACAATTCTATTACACATTTTCTCATTCTCCATTCTGCAACTCCGGCCTCAGACAATCCTTTCTTCCTTTGAACATCAAAATAACGCTTCTCTTATTGCACTTACACTATGCTTCATATCACAGTTCTGACTAATCTAACACACTGGAATGCAAGCTCTTAGAACCATGTCTTTTCATCCAATTTACCCAGCTATCTTTGTTTCAGTTCCGTGTACATAATAGACCCTCAATAAACATTTTTGGAATTAAGAGAGAGAACTAACCCCTGCATTATCAGCATATTGAACCCAAACCATATCAGGCTGTAAGGGCTATATTTTGACCCAAAATTTAGCCCCCAACCTAATGTAATAATGCCCCATAATATTACTATGTTCTGTATACTTGTATCAACACACAAACGTGTACAATTCACTGCCTCAACCTCTTTCCATATATTATTGAAGAATTCGTGAGAGCAAGAGGTTCTCAAAGGTCTCATTCACTCCTGATTTTTTGTCCCTTTTCACAGGACCTGTGGGTATATAATCTCTGACTGGTAGTATTTTAAATTTACCCAGTGGTATTTAAATTTATCTGATAGCATTTTAAATTGATCTAATTTATTTAATTTACTTAATCTAATTTAATTAAACAACATCTCCACCTGATGTTACTTAACTTCGCCTAATGGTATTTTAAATTTATGACAGTCTAGAAGTTAATCAGAGTCAATAAAATTGGTTTAGGGCAGTGCTTCTCAAAGTGTTGTCCCTGGACCAGCAACAGCATCAGGATACTTGGGAGAAATACAAATTCTCAGAATCAAACCCAAACCTACTGAATCAGAAACTCAGGGAGTGCCTGGCCAGCTTTCATTTTCACAAACCCTGCAGGTGAGTCAGACGCATGCTTGTTTGAGAACCACTGGTGAAGGGATTGAGTGAAATTGTTTCTGGACAAATAAACTGGTAACACAGATGGGAGATAAGAAATTTTTTGATGAAAATGAACTATCCCTGGGTTATGGTTTGCATAGATTTGCAGGAGACCAGCCGAGATAGCAGATGAATGTAGTGGCTGAGACCCAATTCTGTGATTGGCCAAGGTACAAGATACGCATCTGTTTACTCTGGAACTAAGAGGATAGGGAATGTGTCATAATGTGACACTGTCAGCACACAGAGTTATTTTTAGAGCTGGGTTTTTGCTTCACAAGTAGAAGAAGGATTTAGAATACACTCAGAAGAATACAGTATATAAATGTCTTCCCATTGTGGGTTTTCCCTTCACAATGGTAAATTCAGAAATAAAAAGAGCTGAGTGATTGATTGCACAGTGGCTCACATAACCGTGGAGACAGCCAGCCTCACCTGCAAGTATTCAAGCATGTTAATCGGTGCCTAGGTGGCTCAGGAGCCTCACCTGATCTGAGATGGCTGCTGGTGGCACACACACTCTCATGTGCAATAGGATTACTTCATTAACCTCTACAACACCAAAGGGCCAAGGCACCCCAGAGCCACTTTTTTGCTGCATAACTACTTCTTATCTTCATTAAGTCTAGTGACAGCTTTCCTAACAGTAGGAAATCATGCCTTAGCCTATGCTTGATGACTCATTACTAAGCCAAGTTAAGCAAAATCTGTGGCTTTCCAAAAAATACAGTAGGGACAGGTAAAAGTTTAAAAATTCATTCTATACAGAGTGCTATTGGCTAAGTTCCTTAATCAAAGGATTTTTCGCGATTTCTTGGGGAATCAAACTGGCTGTGGAGATTTAGCTATCTGTTTTAGAGATGTGTAGGAGACATTCGGCAAGAAAGAGTAAGCATAAGAAGATGCAAGGAACTTGCAGGGAGACAAGAATTTTGCACCTACATTTTCAAAAATCAAGATGTAAGTGAATACGGTCAGGTCTACCGTTGGGAGTCAAAGTGGAGCTCAAATCACAAGTAGCTATATAGGCCAGGTGCGGTGGTTCATGCTTATAATCCTAACACTTTGGGAGAGCAAGGTGGGAAGATCACTTGAGGCTAAGAGTTCAAGACCAGCCTGGGCAAAATAGAAAAACCATGTCTCTACAAAAAAGTAAATAAATAAATTTAATTAGCCAGGCATTGTGGCATAGCCCTGTAGTTCCAGCTACTCAGGAGGCTGAGGCAGGAAGATCACTTGAGCTCAGCAGTTCAAGGTTATAGTGAGCTATGATCACACCACTGCGCTCCAGCCTGGGCAACAGAGTGAGACACTGTCTCTAAAATAAAGATGAAAAAGTAGCTATATAAAATTATGAATTATAAAGCATTGTAGAGGAAACTCTATGACTATCAGAAAATTATTAAATATATTACGTTCAGCATCCAATGTAGATTTTATGTGGCACCAGACACTATAGAGAGTTTCATTCATTGACAAGTAGCTTGACATAACTTTGGATCCTAGGGTCCCAGTAATTTTAGGAAGAACTGATTTTATAATGTTCTCCCTTCCTCTTTCCCAGTTCCACATCAATTAAAATACAAAACCCAAGAACAAATACATTTGCAGAAGGGGAAGAATCTCTTATCCTTGACAAAGCTACAGAAGAGCTATCAGTACAGTTAAGAACAGTATGAAATCCTGCCTCAGGTTCTCTGCCATCCTTTCTCACCTTGCGAATTCACAGTGATTTATCCAGTACACAAATATTCAGCCTCTCACAAGTGCTAGATAAATGCTGTGCTGTTAACTGGGGATACATTCAAGAAGTCTGCAATCAAATGCAGTCGACCAGACTTTCATGAGAATCACCTGAGGCACTTGTTAAAATACCAATATCCAGGCCCCATGCCAAACCTTCTTAATCAGAATCTCTGTGGATGGAACCTTAGAATCTGTCAGCCTCAGAGGCCACCATAGGTATTGAAGCCCACTGATCTGTGTTAATGGGGAAAGTTTATCCCCATTCCTCCAAATTAAGATGGCTTTTCCTCAGCCAAAAGACTACGTCCATTGAGGGAAAGCTACATGCATGGTGGTTTCAAGCAAAGGCACCCACCACTTTGGCCTTGCACAAAGACATGCAGTTTTGGCAAAAGCAAACGAACCACTAGGGAAAGGTATAGACCACTTGGCCTTCAGCTATGGCTGGTGGACATGAGGGAGATGTCATCAGAAGTGGCACGATTTGCTGATTTGCTGCAATTGTACTTAATGCGTGTGTTTGGGTGGGTTGGAAGTTCCCGTGACTCAGCAGAATATGAAACTGGAGGCAGTAATTTGGGGGCTTTAATTTAAGAATATTCAACTCAAGGGCAAAAGATATTTAGCTCTAATTTTACGTCTTTAGGACTTTAACATATCTGGGCTTGAAATGTTAAGATTTAATTATTGAATTTTAATCTCTCCCTGGGAATTTGATAATGGGAGAGATTCTACATCAAACTTTGGCATATCTCTATGTTGTTGGCATTTTATTATTAGATCTTGGCATCTCCTTGCAGATTGTCCAATATGTTATGTTGAACAACAGGGCTAGAAGGGAAAGGGGTGCAATTTCTTGGGTCCTCTATGTCCTCAACGGTTTTGTGGTATAACAGCAGAAACTTGCTAAAGGTTCATCAAGTGCTTGTTCTGACTGGGTCCCCTGACTCTGGCCTAAATGGTATTGGCAGGGGACTGGGACTAGAAAATTTAATAATGCAGTGGTTTTGCAAAACCAGATAGACTTGTATCTGGGTCTTAAAAGGCATAGCCCAGGCCAGGTGCAGTTGCTCATGCCTGTAATCCCAGCACATTGGGAGGCGGAGGTGGGTGGATCATGATGTCAGGAGATTGAGACCATCCTGGCCAACATGGTGAAACCCCATCTCTTCTAAAAATACAAAAATTAGCTGGGTGTGATGGCATACACCTGTAGTCCCAGCTACTCAGGAGGCTGAGGCAGGAGAATCGCTTGAATCCGGGAGGTGGAGGCTGCAGTGAGCTGAGATCGCACTACTGCACTCCAGCCTGGTGACAGAGGAAGACGCTGTCTAAAATAAAATAAAAATAATAATAATAATAAAAGCACAGCCCAGAAGCAATCATATACAGCATTTGGAAAGCCAGGTTTCAAAAATTCACTGACTCCTGTTGTCAGAGTAAGACCCAAGAATGGGATTGGGACCTAGAGAGTCCAATCAATGGTTTTAAACTAAAGGTTCTTAAAATATAGAATGCAGAGCAACAACATCAGCTCCACCTAGGTAGTCACGTTACTCATTTCTGTGTCTAGTCAAGTCATTGGCAGGATGTCAGAAAAACTCTCTCAGCATTGCAATCCAAAAGTGCAGGGCTAGAGGTCACATTGCAATGTGAACGTGTCCTAAGTCTATAATCTACTGTTCAAACTACTTGAGTTAGCCTCAAGGGTCAGGCTGTCAAATCACGCCAACACAAATCAGAGACCTTACTCAAACTCAAGCTTTAATAGTAACCTTAAGGATATAAGCAATCAAGATGCACAGCAAAATGGGTAAAGGTGGGATGCTCTTTGTACCTGTTCAGGCCCTTCCTCCCCACATTAAACACATACTCTGGCCCAGAAAAATAATATACAGTGTCTCTAGATGAGGTTTTCGTATCACGTCATACTTGGGTGAGTGTTCAGGTTATGAAAGTTGTAGAGTTAACATAATCCCCTTTGGGAATCATGCCTCATAAATGTATACAGTCTAGGTTTATTGATGTTAAGTAATCCTAAGCTAGGGCTATCCAACTGAGAACATGCCTTCTTTAAAGACTCTCCTAGGCCAGGCGTGGTGGCTCATGCCTGTAATCCCAGCACTTTGGGAGGCTGAGGTGGGCAAATCACCTGAGGTCGGGAGTTCAAGACCAGCCTGACCAACATGGAGAAACCCCATCTCTACTAAAAATACAAAATTAGCTGGGCATGGTGGCACATGCCTGTAATCCTAGCTACTTAGGAGGCTGAGGCAGGAGAATCGCTTGAACTCAAGAGGCGGAGGTTGCAGTGAGCCGAGATCATGCCATTGCACTCCAGCCTGGGCAACAAGAGCAAAACTCCATCTCAAAAAAAAAAAAAGACAATCCTATCCCAAATATCATTAGTCTACCAGAAGGTCCAGTTATCATCAGCATGTGTACAAGGAGATTAAACCAGGTCACCTGATTTCTTTTCTGGAAGCACTCCCCCAGGAATCAGGACAGATGTGGGTCACAGTCTGGCTGCCTTATCTCTTTCCTCCCCACCAAGACACTTCTGAGACAGAAAAGAGAGATATTATTAACAATTATGCCAGCCAGGCATGGTGGCTTACACCTGTAATCCCAGCACTTTAGAAGCCCGAGTGGGCAAAACACTTGAGTTCAGGAGTTCAAGACCAGCCTGGGCAACGTGGCAAAACCCCATCACTAAGAAAAATTCAAAAAAATTAGCCAGGTTTGGTGGCATACTCCTGTAGTCCCAGCTACTTGGGAGGCTGAAGTGGGAGAATCACCTGAGCCCAGGAGGTCAAGGCTGTGGTGAGCCATGATCACACCACTGCACTGCAGCCCAGGTGATACAGTGAGACTCTGTCTCAAAAACAAACAAAAAATTATTCCAAGGCAGCAGTTGAAAATTGGGACTAGCCCAGATAAACTCGGATGTATTGCCATTGTCTTAGTTCATCAGGGCTGCTATAACAAAGTACCATAGACTGGGTGGCTTATAAACAACAGAAATTTGTTTCTCACAGTTCTGAAGGCTGGGAGGTCCGAGATCAAGTCCCCAGATTTGGTGTCTGGTGAGGGCCCACTTCCTGGTTCAAAGACCAGCACCTTCCTCTGGGTCCTCACATGATAGAAGAATAAAGGCAGCTCTCGGGGATCTCCTTTAAAAGAGCCTAATCCCATTCATGAGGACTCCACCCTCATGACCTAATCACTTCCCAAAGGCGCCACATCTTAATACCATCACACCACACATAAGGTTTCAACATATGAACATGGGAGGGGACACAAACATTCAGACCCTGGCAGTCACCCTATCTGTAGTGCCCAGCACTGGAAGTTTGTGGGTAGCAAAGGAGAAATAAGGCTTGAAATGTAGGGAATCAGAAGGTAGTCTGTGAAAAATTATTTTCATCTTCAGACATCTAAAATTGTAACTGGAGGATTACAATTGTAACTGGAAAATTATTTTAATCTTCAGACATGTAAAATTGTAACTAGAGGATTCCCGTTGAAGCCTAGTCAAAACAAAAGTTCTTTTTCTGGCAGAAATATACTCAATAATGCATGACATGTAATTATAAATGCACTCGACATTTTTTTCTTTTTTGATAAGAATTGCACAAAATAGAATTTATCATAACTCCTTTATCATAGGCCAAACTTCTATAGTTGTACTAAATGAGTTTGTCTGTGTGACATCACATGATTTATGCACTCCAAGCTCTAATAAGAAAAAAAAAACTTTGATCAGTCATGCCAGAGGAAGGACTAAATTATCTTTCTATTCTCACTGTAGAAATTGATATTACAAATTCATTGTCATGTAAAAAAGCAATCAAAGCATAGGCTGCCCCTAAGAAGAATAGAAAAAATATATAAACATATCCCAGAAAATGCATTAATAAAAATATTACATTGCTTTCTGAACTTTACAACTTCTGTGATATTTCTCAGCTTTCTGAGCTTGTGACGTCTGTGATATTTCTCAGCTTTTTGAGTTGCCACCTGGTAGGTAAGGTAGGAGAAACAAAAGAAGCTGGGGAGTCGGACAGATTTGGTTTGAATCCTGGTCCTCCCATTTACTAATTGTGTGACTTTGGAGAAGCCCCTATACCTCTTGGTACCTTGGCTCCCTCATCTGTAAAATGGAGAGAATAAGAGTAGCCTGCATCATAGGGACATTATGAGGGTTAAATAAGTGAACACATTAATTGCTTAGAACATGGCCTGGTACAGAGTAGGGGCTCAATTAATGTTAACAATTAAGTGGGCAAGTGACCTGTCTTAACCTCTCTGAGCCTCCATTTCTACCCTTACAAAATGAGGAAAATGATACCCATCTTACAGAAATGCAAAGATTAGAGGTCAAGTCACTGGGATTTTGTGAGTATCAATAAACGAGAATGGCCAGGCACAGTGGCTCACACCTGTAATCCCAGCATTTTGGGAGGCCAAAGTGGGTGGATCGCTTGAGATCAGGAGTTTGAGACCAGCGTGGCCAACATGGTGAAACCCTGTCTTTACTAAAAATACAAAAATTAGCTGGGCATGGTGGTGTGAGTCTGTAATCCCAGCCTCCCTACTCGGGAGGCTGAGGCACAAGAATCGCTTGAACCTGGGAGGCAGAGGTTGCAGTAAGCCCAGATCATGCCACTACACTCCAGCCTGGGTGACAGAGCAGGATCTATCTCAAAAAAAAATTTTTTTTAAAGTTTAAAAAAAGAAAAAAAATGAGAATGACTGATATTCAAATAACAGGCTCCAGTGAGCCAATGAGTCTCTCCTCTCAGCTTCCTCAATGAAGGATCCTGCCCCACCTGGATGGTGTTCCCGAAACGTGTGACACCAGCCTCCTGCTCCCAGCCTCCCCTCCTGTGGCCCATCACCCCCTTGCACTCCTGGTGGCTCCCTAAAAGTCTTTGGATATCATAGTTACTTCATTCACCTGGTGTTGAATAAAAGCACCTAACTAGCCTTAGGGCAACAGGATTTCTGCCTTTTTATATTTTATTTCTCTCATGGTTTTACTTTTTTCTCTCAATCTCTTTCAAGTTTGCAGTGTTTGGTTTATTACACTAGGTATGAAAAAAAAAAAAAGATGAGTTGTTAATTGGAATGCTTGGGATCTCCCCGTGCCTAGAAATTAAACCATACACTTGGGTCCCAAAAAGAAATGGGGATTGATTCCACTTTAACTGTCAGGGATGTTCTCTGACCTCCAACACGCCCTCCATTCCCTTCCCCAGCAGCCAGAAAGCAGCATGTAGGTAATGCGGCCTGACACCTAATGGAATGGCTTGACGCCTTCATTTAGAAAGCAAAAGCACTAAACTAACACCCTGAAATGAGGTCATCTCAATGTTGTACTTGGAGGAAACTATGAAAAACTTGATTCTTCCACTGAGCTTCAACCTCTGGTGTCAGTTTAATCCATTCATTGATTTTTATTCATTTAAAACCATTAAGGCCCTGTGTGTTACTCTGATAGGCACTCCTCAGAAACAAGGCCAGAGAAGCTGAATTTTACTACCAAGTTTCTGAATTTAGAAGCTTGGTTGCTGAAAAGACACAGGATCCAAAATTAAAGAAAGGGTGGGGAGAGAGGGGAGGGAATGGCAGGGGGTGGGACACCAGCTCTGTGTCCTGTCATCATCTCTCCATCTACCTGAAAAGAATACTGCCAGCTCTGAACCACTCTTTAGGACTCTTGCCCAAGCAAAGGTTTTTTTGTTTTCAAATGAAACAGACCCTGATAGAACAAAACTTTCATGGGAGGAAAAATCACCATTATTATTCCAGGTAATTCCAAGGCATCATCATATTGAACTATTTAATCTATACATCCAAATGAGAAAAGTTCATTGTTTCACCACTCTGCTCAGTCTGGCATATTTAAGGGTCAGGCCTGCTACCAAACGACATAAAAAAACAGGCCCTGTGATATCCTCTAGTTCACAGGTCCCCAACCCTCAGGATGCAGACTGGCACTGGTCCGTGGCCAGTTAGGAACTGAGCCGCACAGCAGGAGGTGAGCGGCAGGCCAGCAAGCATTCCTGCCTGAGCTCCGCCTCCTGTCATATCAGGGATGGCATTAGATTCTCACAGGACTGCAAATCCTGTTGGGAACTGTGCACTCAAGGGATCTAGGCTGCGGCTCCTCATGAGAATCTAATGCCTGATGATCTGAGGTGGAACAGTTTCATCCCGAAAACATTCTCTCCACGATCTGTAGAAAAATTGTCTTCCATGAAACCTGGCCCTGGTGCCAAGAAAGTTAGGAACCGCTGCTAGTTGTTCCTGGACTCTGAGCTGAGCCCCTGGCCTCACCTCTGAGTTTGCCTCTCAACTTATGCTATTTCTTCCTGATTGCTGACCTTGCTCTCAACTCACACCTGGGTCCTGGTGTTCAACACCCCCACCAGCACTAACATATTCAAGGAAAAGCACCCAAAAGCCTGGTGCAAAAATAATACTAGAGTTGAATATCACTTTTGTAAAAAATATAATTATAAATATGTGTGTGTGTATATATATATACACACAAGTATATTTATTATTTGTGTTTATATATATATATCACTCATATCTATGTATGTGTGTATATATATATATATATATATATATATATTTCCCTCTCAGGAAAATCCTCAGTAAATGGGCTTCTATGACTTATCTAGATCTGCATACCACATTCCAGGGTTTGAAGCAGTCTTGGGATTATCCTTGGGGTTGCAGGGTTGTATATACACAACCCTGAAACTGGGTTGTGTGTGTGTGTGTGTGTGTGTGTATGTATGCATATATATACAGTATATGTATACTGTATAGTATATACTGTATATATATATACTACATAGTATATATATATATATACACATACACACACACAGCTAGTATATATATACATAGCTAGTATATATATATATATATAATTATTCCAGGTAATTCTAACTATATATATATATATATATATACAGCCAGCCAAATATGTAGGCATAAGAGCCTAAATATTAACTGAATCATGTAGTTTAGGCAATTTGTGTGTATTTATTATTTATTTCTGTGTTTTTTTCAGAGGCTATTTCGGCTGTCATCTCCAGGACACTGCCTGGGCTATCAAAGTGATGCAAACTCCTGAACAGACATGGAATCTATATGTTCCTGCCCAGGGTCTCCTAGAACTCTAGGACATCAAGGCTCTAAGATACTTCACAAAGCAGGTCTTTTGATTCCAACTGCAACCCCAAGAATAATCCCAAGCCTGCCTGGAATACAGTCTGCAGATCCAAATAAGTCATAGACAGAAACCCATTTACTAAGGATTTTCCTGAGAGGGAAAACTGGTGTCCTTCCTAAATGAATATAGTGGAGTTGACCCATTGCCCATTGCTAGTGAGGAAAGTATAGGACTGTCGTTAGAATCAAACAGACTCAGGTTAGACTGGGCTCTGCCACTCACCAGCTGTGTGACATTGGGTAAATTAATCTCTCTTGGCCTCCATTTCCTAACCCATAAAATGTGGAGAAGTCCATCTACTTCATCAGGTTGTCATGAAGACGAATGAGATGAGGTTGCAAAGTGTTCAGCATGGTGCCTGGCTATGCAGCCGCTCGATCAATAGTACTGATCAATACTGAAGGTTACTGATATAATCTGGTCTTTGAGCTGTTTTACAGTGAAGCACAGCCTGAGCACTGATCATCCGCTTTCGAAGGTCAGCTTTCTTTGGTAGGGATCAAAGGGGAGGTGTCGCCTACCTTCCTCCCAAGCTCTCTACTGGGAAATGCTCCCTGCTCTGGGCCAGGTCACCACTCACTCTGTGGCCGGTCACTGCCTGGTGCTCCTGGACACAGACTCTTCAAATAGGATGCCACTCCTTCTCCAGGGAAAAAGGCAGAAAGGGAAGTAGGCAGGGAGCATGTCCCTTTGCTGTGCTACCTCTTCATTCTCTACTTCACTTGGCAAAAGGCTACAGGGGGATGTGTGTCACATTTCCCTAAAAGTCGGGGGTAGTTAAAGGGAGTTACTACACTGGAACAGACTCACAGCCACGTACTGAAGATGTTTCCCATAGCCTGGGGGAAAAGGACCCAGATAGGCAACTCACTTCAACGAGGGGCATATCCCACTTCCTAACTCTGTTCTCCTGTCCTGAGGTCTGCCCTTCTCTCAAAAACACACCTTTTGGCTGGGTGTGGTGGCTCATGCCTGTAAACTCAGCACTTTGGGAGGCCGAGGCGGGAGGATCAGTTGAGGTCAGGAGTTCGAGACTAGCCTGGCCAACATGGCCAAAACCCATCTCTACTAAAAAATACAAAATTAGCCGGGCATGGTGGCACACACCTGTAATCCCAGCTACTCAGGAGGCTGAAGCACAAAAATTGCTTGAACCACAGAGACGGAAGTTGCAGTGAGCCCAGATTGCTCCACTACACTCCAGCCTGGGCAACAGCATGAGAATATGTCTAAAAAAAACAAAAAAACAAGCCTTTCCTTCCGTTCCAGCTGCTATCACAAAGAAAGAAAAGAAAGAAAGAAAGGAAGGAAGGAAAGAAAAGAAAGGAAAGAAAGGAAGGAAGGAAAACACACCTTTCCTTTAATTTCTGCAGCACAGACAATGCTATCAAGTCTTGGTTCATTTTCCTCTTCCCAAGCACATGAGAAGACTCCATCCTCGGCCTTCCATGCAGGCATTGTGAGGGCCATGCAATGGGGTTCTGGGCAATGGGATATGACTGGAAGTGATGTTTGCCACTTCCAGTCCTGGTCATAAAACCCCTGCAGGACAGCATCCACTCCCTCTCTTCTCTGACCGCAGTTCCTTGAAGGCGACATGTTCTAGGAGGCACTGCTACAAGACGGAGAGGTGCTGCCCACTCTACATCAGAGTTTGTATTGTGAGCAAGGAGGAAACCCTCACAGTGCTTCACCCCTGAGGTCCCAGGGCTATCTGTGACCACACCGTAGCCTTAATTACCCAGACAAATATCACCTCAGACTAAGGCTCTTCATCAACCCTTCAAGAAACCCTGCCCTCAGGTGTTAGGCTTACTCCAAAATCTATATTTTTCCTTCTAGCTGTACATTTTACTAAATCTGAATTATTCATCTTAAATAATGCCCCAAAGAGAAAAGTAAGACTTTGGCAGAATAATGAGTGGTGACTTTGGCACTTTAAGCTCCAGCAAGATAGAGGAAAATCATTGGCATTCTATATCCAAACTCTCTATTTTTTTTCTCACTTGTATGGATATGTTCACACGTAAAGCTCCCACACATAATGCTACCCACAGGTAAATCACACACACACACACAAACACACACACATCCACACACATACACACACACACACCCCCAAAGAGCTAATAGTCTCAGACCGGGAGTCACAAACACGAACGTCTGAAGCGGCCATACAGAAAATGCCAGTATTGAAACAGACTGTGCACAAAGCTATGGAAAACTGGCTGAGCCGTGCCTTGTCTGAAGGAAGCAGCTCTTTCCCCAGTTGTTACCGTGCAAGCTGTGGGTCAGTGTGGCCAGATCTTGCAATCCTTTTAAAAAAATTAATATCTAAGTATCTATAGAAAATCTCCAAAGTTTTACAACATGGCAACTATGTACTTCAAATAAAAATTTTTTTAAAGCTTTACATGCCAAACACAACTGAGCTGCCTGGTAGGCGTGCCCATGTTATGTGGGCCTACCATTTTGCATCATCTTCCCCAACCGTGTATGATTTATTTAACTCCTGCCCTGTAGTTTGCAAGGCTGCCTCTCTCTCACAGGAAAGTGAATACCTAATTATGCAGGGTAATGCTTTTTCTTCATCACCGATCCTCCCGCATCTGCAAATTCAAATTGCGCCCCTATGGCCACTGGAAATAAGAATCCAACCCACTGATAAGTCATATACATCTTACATTTTGACTGTGGCTCCCTTAGCTACACCCAGGCAACCTCCAGCTTCTGATTACCATATGCAAGGACTCCATTAAATTCTTAACCAGCACTGCCCTTGCTGCTGCCTCTCTGAGGCAAGGGAGGACCATTAATGATGATGGCCTCACACCTCTGTCTCTCATCCAAATACTCCTGTGAGCAACAGCCTACAAGTGTGAAATAATAGTCAGAAATTAGAACTGTATTTTTTGTGCCTGCACTACAATTTTTCTGAGAACAAGGCTAGCTAGCTTTTAGAAGGATCAAACAGAATTTGAAAATCACCCTATTTTATGTGCCAAGAGCTTTAAGAATATCAAACATTCCTTACCATTTGCAAGCAAATGGGTCAAAAGATTTTTCCGCGATTATCTCCTCCAGAAAAGAGCAGTTTGAAACCAGAGAAAATGGGTGTTACTAAGAAAAAAAAAAACTACTTTAAGAGAACAAGAAAGTCAGTCCCTGAGATATCTCAGAAATTGAGATGGAATAACTTTCTTCTACCACACATGTGAGCTCCAAAGCACAAGAGAGGCTGCATTTCAAGCAGAAAGCTCTTTTCAAAGCACAAATGTTGGAAAAATAGACCAAGACATCAGCGCATTCTAAACACAGCTGTGTTTGTCCACACCTACTCCTGCCAGGCTGTGTTTGATTTAACCTGGCAACCCAGGGGTGAAAGGCTGCCGCATCCAATTATTCAGTCTCCGAGGCTCCTCTTCTCCTAGCATTATTATTGTTGATGTTTGATAGAGTAAATTGACCTATTATTAAATGTTGCAGCCAATAGAGAGGTTTTAATAACCTTTTGGAGTTTTGTATTGAATGTGTTTTTAGAGGGCTGTAATTTGTATTCATCCCAGAAAAAAAAAAAAACAATGGCCACTATTCTGGGTGCCATGGGCTGCGCCTGCCGGGGTGAGTCTTACCACCACTCTGCTCCAGTCTCGGTTTAATGCATGAGTCACAGCTGTCTCTGGGATAATGTATTTATTAGCACTGGGGGGAAAAAAGAAAGGAAAACAGGTTGTAAGATTTGCCAATCAGTTGGGCTCTGCAAGTTGGAGAGTTCAGCAGGCTTTTTTGAGTGTTCTGGGTCACCTAGGAGTGAAGAGCCTACAGAAGCTGTCAGGAAAGTATAAAGCCCCAGGTTGTCATCAGGATAATGAGCCGGCACCCTAGCTGGACTGGTTATCTCAGGCCTGCATCACAGGCAGAGGAAGTTTACAAGAGAGAGCTTAAGGTGCAGTGTCAGCATGTCCCTAGTTAGGGCCTGAGGGTACAACCGACTGAGCATCAGCATCCGATAGATAACAACAAAAGCCATTATCTCTCTCCCAGCTGGGCTGCCAAGTGGCGGGGCCAGGATTGCCTGGTGTTTGCAGTTTCCATAGCAGCACTGTTTTGTTCTAGCTGGCAAAGTACACAGAGAGGACAGATAAACATTGCAGGAAATGACACGAACAACCCAAGTACTGAGCCTGGGATCTCATGGCAGGCTCTGCCCTTTGTGAGTCAGCCGCAGAGGTGAGGACAGACACATTTCAGGAGGTGGCTGGAAACTAACAGCGCCTTCAAGCACAGCACCTGGCTAAACTCAGCCATCCCTCCAAGGCTAGAGCTCTGGGTCTCTACTCCATTTCCCAGAGCGTTGGAAACACATGCAGTGCATTCGGAACGCCGATAAAATGTGGAGAGAGCCCCTGCACAGGCCAAGTGACGGGTGGGAGTGAGGTGCTGTTATTCTCAGCTGCCCAGAACTCATTGAAGCCCTGGCTCCTCTTCCACCTCAGTGCTGCACGGATACAGAGGGGTCTCTGACATGCTGGTCACTGATTTGGAACGTTATGCTCCATGCCTGTGTGTTTATACCTGCAGGGGGCCAACACCTCCACCCCTTTCACTGGAGACCGCTAGAGAGGGTTTGAAATGGGGGGGTGATGCACTGTTCAGATCCATTATTTGCTGGGCATACAGCTACTACTCCCTACTAAGTAAGACAAAAGAAGACCTGGTCCCAGCCTTATGTATTAATCACGTAGTATGTAATAAGTCTAATTCGCTTTAATTTCAGTTTTCATCTATTGGATAGAAACTGAACTAGTTGTCTCAGAATAGGAAGCAGAGTTCTCGGCCACTAAGGAAGCCTAGCAATTTCTTGATATTACAATATCAAGGCACCTCAATGGTGTTTTCAGTGTTAAAGAAATAAATCCTCTAATTTAAAGATTCTTAATTATTTTTATGCCATCCTCTCACTGTCATCATCGTCTCAAGCTGACACATGGGAAAAATGGGAGGTAACATTAAGTTTTATGTTTGCCAAAGGTCATAAATGTCAAATTAAGGGTGAGAGGTCACAAACTCATCCACTAGTCTAGATGATATTTCTTGTTCCCAACCCTGTGTAAACACAGAGGGTTTAATGCAAATACATTGGCCACCTCCATCCTCCCTGTTCTGGGATGTGGCTGCTATAATATTACTTCTCTTTTATGGATTAAGCTAAATGCACCCTGTGTAACCTAAAGCCTTCCCTGGCTGAATATCAGTGCCTTTGGACTTTCAGGTTAATGGGACTAAATGTCTTTCTTTTAGATAAGCCAAAAAATATTATGGTCTCAGCTAGACCTAAATGACAAAATTGAAAAGGGTAGGAGAATAAATCTAGAATGGAAGGAGTTAAGGAAACTCACATATTTAAACCTGCACAGTAAACAAAGGGCAAGTGTACTAAGAACCGCTCTTAGCTATGATTTAAAAACCAGATTTCACTGGTCTTTGTTTCTCTAGAATCATAGCCAGTTGCCGGGTACATTGTAAGTGCTCATAATTATTTGTTGAATTAATGATCCTCTCAGGGCTCCAGCAGCAGAATGGAAAGAAGCATCTGTAGTGTGGTGGAAAGCACCTGAGACTCAGGCTGCTCAGGCTCTGGCCCACTCCTCCTAAGTCCTGGCGAGGAGCCCAGCCTCCAGGGGCCCTTGGTTTCATGGTCGCTGTCCTGCTGCTACCTGACCGATGCTGGAAACCAAGGTAGGTCAGGCCTTGAGGTGGAAATGAGGCAACAGTTTCTGCCCTTGTTTTCCAGGACTAGGTAAGAACTTATTCTTCCTATTTATGGGTTAAAAGCAAGAACTCTAAAAACTTATCTCCCTGCAATCTCTCAGGAAATAAATATGTCACCATCCACGTCATCTCATGTTCATGGCAGCCCTCTGTTTGACTTTACACAAAGCACTCCCAAGACTGAGCTGGTGGGAGAAAAAAAAAAAAACACATCAAAACAAAGCAGAAAGCCCCTGACATCTAGGTCCTTATACTTTGATATTAACCATCATTTAAAGAGTACTTAGTAACTGCCATGCACTGTGCTAAGCATGTTACTAACATCTGATTTATTCTTCACTCCTGTAAATGGACAGAGTTCAGAGAGGTGACGTAGCTTGCCCTGGGTCACACAGCTAGCAAGTGATGGAGCTGAAATTGGAATCCAGGTTTGACTGACTCCAAATTCCAGGCATGCTCTTTACCATTACAGCGAGCTGTCCCCTCCAGCCTAAGGCAAGAGACAGCACAAGCGCTACATAAATGATAAAGGAGCCTACGGTGTTTCATCCACCACTTCCCAGACAGGCAAGCGGGAAACGCATTTGAAAGGCTCAGAATTTTTTTAAAATTTTTTGAATAGGTAAAACATTTACAGGTTTCAAAAAAATCAAACAGTCTGCAGAGGTTCAGAGTGAAACATCTTATTGCCATCCTGTCCTACACCAGCTCTCTATACTCTTTATTAGATTTGTAAGGTATCCTTCAGAGTTCCTTTATGCAAATACACGCACATGTGAACATATATATTTTTCCTTCTTGTTTTTCACAAAAGGTAATGCACTCTACATACTGTTCTGCACCTTGGGCTTTTATTTTTCCACTTGCCATTTCATTTAACCAAAGACTTGTCAGTCTTTCCATACCAATGCATAGAGACCTTCCTTTTTTTTTTTTTCTTTTTGAGACAAAGTCTCGCTCTGTCACCCAGGTTGGAGTGCAGTGGTGCGATCTCAGCTCACCGAAACCTCCACCTCCTGGGTTCAGGCGAATATCCTGCCTCAGCTTCCTAAATAGCTGGGACTACAGGCACCCGCCACCACGCCAGGCTAATTTTTTGTATTGCAATAGAGTATAGCTTAGCATTCCACTGTAATTTATTTAAACAGTTCCATATTAATGGACAATTGGATTGCTTCTGATCTCTTCTGCTAAAAATAATGGTACAATGAATAACTTTGAACATATACCATTTTACATGTGTGCCAGTATATATCTGTACGGTAAAATCCTAAAAGTGGATTGCTAGATCAAAACATATATGTGTTTGTGGCCAGGTGGGGTGGTTCACACCTGTAAATCCCAGCACTTTCAAGGGCCAAGGCAGGCAAACTGTGTGAGCCCAAGAATTTGAAACCAGCCTGGGCAACACAGTGAGACCCTGTCTCTACAAAAACAAAAAACTAGCCAGGAGTGGTGGCATGCACCTTTAGTCACAGGTACTTGGGAGGCAGAAGGATTGCTTGAGCCCGGGAGGTTGAAGCTGCAGTGAGCCATGATCCTGCCACTGCACTCCAGCCTGGGTGACAAAGCAAGACCCCAACTCAAAATAAATAAATAAATAAATAAATAAATATACGTGTGTTTGCAATTTAAATAGGTATTGCTAATACCTTTCTGTTTAGAGTCTCACAAGGATACAATCAAGGCTTCAGCGTAGGCTATTGGCAATACCTACTTAAATTGCAAACACGTGGTTTTTTGTTTTTTGGGGTTTTTTGGTTTTGATGTTTTAGGGAGAGTATTTGAGAAGTTATGTGTAGTCTTTGCTTTCAAAAGGCACATCATCTAATTAGGAAAGGCCTGCAATCCACGCATGAAATGTGGAAGGATCAAAATTGGAGGCAAACATCCTAACTTTGCTAAGGGATTGGCTAAAAATGGGAACATTACAAACTCACCAAAACCATTCATTATTTGTTCATCCATCAACATTCTTATTAAATTTTTATTTCAGAGGTAGAAAAACAAGGATGGGCTAGAGGCAATAAAGGTTGAGTGGACATTGATTTCTGTTTGGGGATCTATGTGGCTCTAGGGGAGCTGATTCTATCCCAGGGATAGAGCCCCAGAGATTTTCTACACCAATCAGCACTTTCCATCCCCCTGATCAAAACACTGGGCTCAGAGGTGAGCATTGTAGGCTAAGCAGGCCCATCAGTGTGATTCTCAGGGTTTTGCTTGGAACTTTAGGATAAAAGTATTTTCTCTTCCTTTGGAAAGAGAAATATTATGAAATAAAATCATTTTTGCTACCATGAGGACAGTGAGAGAAAAATAAAACTTTTTAAATTAAAGAAACCCCTAGCTAGCATCCTGATGATTTTGTGTACCTTTGGATCAACCTCACATGAAGCCCAGTTTACAGATAAACAATGCAGTGACATGAGCCAGTAATACTCGTTTATCGCTCAAGAGAATTTCTGTGACTTGATATGGGCCAGGCACGATGGTTCATGCCTACAATGCCAGCACTTTGGATTTTTTTTAGGTTTTTTTTTTGGTGGCGGAGGGGTGTTGGTATTTTTAGTAGAGATGGGGTTTCACCATGTTGCCCAGGCTGGTCTCAAATTCCTGAGCTCAGGCAATCCACCCACCTCGGCCTCCCAAACTGCCAGGATTACAGTGAGCCACATCACCCAGCCAATCCCAGCACTTTGGGAGGCAGAGGCAGGTGGATCGCTTGAACTTAGAAGTTCAAGACCAGCCTGGGCAACAGAGGGAAACTCTATCTCTACCAAAAAAATACAAAAAAAAAAAAAAAAAAAATTAGACAGATATGGTGGTGCACTCCTGTAGTCCCAATTACTCGGCAGGCTGAAATTGGAGGATTGCTTGAGCCCAGGAAGTGGAGGTTGCAGTAAGCCAAGATCGCACTATTGCACTTCAGCCTAGGTGACAGAGCAAGACCCTGTCTCAAAAATAAAAATAAAAAAGAATTGATCTGTTGATATGGAAGTTTTCATGAGGTTGTCAGTGTTTGAACTGGACCTGCAGACTTACAGGAATTGAATGATACAGTTAGCTGGTGAGAATATGCCAGGAAAGATGTGATCTCAGCAAAGGCAGGAACACCCTGCAGTGCTTTCCCTGCATTTTGTGGGATCTGCCTTCTGCCTGCCCTGTAGCAGCTTCATTCTTTATCTATCAAATAATCATTGTCTGATTTATAACAAGTCCTAAAGCTTGTTACCATTAACTATGTAAGTTCAATTTCATTGCAATTTGTTTTCTCTTTTTATCTAACTTTTGAGTTTATCCTAAACAGAAGGCATGTCCTATTCCAGATAGTCAGACAAATTTGCCTTTAAGACCTAAGCTGATATTAAGTAGGAAAGTTCATTCAGCTCACTTTGGAAGTAGTTTGGTTTTTGACAGGACGATAGGACAGAGATGGAAAAAAAAGGGGGATATGGTTTTTACTGTTATCTATTGCTGTGTAACTATATTACTACAAACTTAGTAGCTTTAAAAAGAAAACATTTATTATCCCATAGTTTTTGTGGGTCAGGAGTCTGGGCATGGCTTAGCTGGTCTTCTGTTTAGGGTCTCAGAAGGATACAATGGAGGTGCTGGCTAAGGCTTCGCTCTCATCTGAGACTCAACTGAGGAAGGATCTGCTCTCAACTCTGATTGTTGGCAAATGCAGCTCCTTGTGGTTGTAGGACTGTGGGGGCTTTAGCATTTTGCTGAATATTGGCCAGAAGTAGCCCTCGGCTGCCACTGGCCATCTGCAGTTCCTTGCTGCAGGGGGTTCCCCAACATGGCCTCTTGCTTCTTCAAAGCTAGCAAGGGAGAAAAAGAGGCTCCCACAAGATGGGCTCTCTGGGTGGCCCCATCTCTACAGCTCCAGGCAACCACCATCCAGCCTGTTGAAACCAAGGTAATGGGTTCCCCATCCATATTTTGAAACCAAAGAGGCAGGCTTGATGATCTCCAAGTCACCTTTAGTGTTATTATTCCCTCATCTTGAAGAAGAGCATGGTTTTGCAGCCAAATTGCTGTATGGTTCACTCCTGTAGGTTCTAAGAAGTCCAGCAGCCTTTCTTCATTTCATCCTGTCTCCATCCCTTCAAACTGGCAGTGTTTTTGCTAGGCTGGCTAAATAGGTCTGTGGTTCACCCCTACACTAGCCTCCATATCAAATGGCTAGTCAACCATACCATTAGTGTTCTCTCCTAAGCACACTTCCTCAGTTTTTGCAATATGGACAGGCTAAGGATTTCCCAAATTTTTAGGTTTTGGTTCCTTTTTGCTTAACAATTCTTTCTTCAACTCATTTCTCTCTTCTCATATTTTACTATAAACACTTTAGAGGAATCAAGCCACTTTTTAATGCTTTGCTTAGAAGTCAATTAAATATCTAATTTCATTGCTTATAAGTTCTACCTTCCACAAAACACCATAACACAAACACAATCCATCCAATTCCTTTGTCACTTGATAGCCAGGACTGCCTTTCTTCCAGTTTCCACTAACATATTCCTCATTTCTATTTGAGACCTCACCAGAATGGCCTTAACCATCCATAGTTCTACCAACATCCTGTTCATGATTATTCATGTATTCTCTAAGAAGATGGAAGCTTTCTCTAACAGCTCTCCTCTTTTCTTTCCAAGCTCTCACCAGAATCACCTTTAACAACTGAGATTCACAGCGATGTCAGCTTTTTCTAGCACAGACCTCATCAGGGGCGTCCAATCTTTTGGCTTTCCTGGGCCACATTGGAAGAAGAATTGTCTTAGGCCACACATAAAATACACTAACACTAACCATAGCTAATGAGCTAAAAAAATAATAAAAATAAATTTAAAAAATTTAAAAAGGCAAAAAAATCTCACCATGCTTTAAGAAAGTTTACAAATTTGTGTTGGGCCACATTCAAAGCCATCCTGGGCCTCATGTGGCCCACGGGCTGTGGGTTGGACAAGCTTGGTCTACATATTACCCAGTTTCAGAGCCACTTCCACATTTTTACATATCTGTGACAGCAGCATCCCCATTTCCCAGTACCAATTTCTTCATTAGTCTGCTCAGGCTGCCATAACAAAATTCCACAGACTGGGTGGCTTTCACAACAGAAATCTATTTTCTCACAGATCTGGAGGCTGGAAGTCCATGATCAAAGTGCCAGAGGTTGGGTTTCTCCTGAGGCCTCTCTTCTTGGCTTGCAGATGGTCGCCATCTTGCTGTGTGCTCACTCAGAAAACTCTGCACCCACCTCCCTACTATCTATTCTTCTTCTTATCAGAATACTAGTTGTATTGAAATAGGGCCCCCCCCCCCACCTTATGACTTCATTTAGACTTAATTACCTCCTAAAAGACCCTGTCTACAAAAACAGTTATTAGGGCTTCAGCCTATGACTTTTGAAGCGATGCAATTCAGTCTCTAACAATGACCCACCTTCACCAGATACAACATTTACGTGACCACAAGCACAACGAACTCTTCTGCTGTGCCTGCTTCTTTCAACATATTCGTGCTCGCCATCAGGACTGGTAGAAACTAGAGTTTGTTTACAGCCATATGGGAGACCGTGGGTTTTTTCCTGAGTGCGATCATGGGGCATGCATTTGTGTGTGTCTGTGTGTGGTACTCAGCTCCAAGGCCTTGTAACAGAGATGATGTATCCCCACCGAAGAAAAATGACAGTCAGAATAAGAAGACGAAGCCAATTTGTCACTTAATGCAAAGGCTGATTGTGCGGCAACAACAGCCTCACACTGGGATTGATTACAAACAAGATGACACTTCCCTGTGGGCTGCCTCGCGCGTTATTATAAATAAATACCATTCGTTTTAGAATCTGCATTACTGCAGAGGGCAGATTATACCTCAGCGCCCTAGGTATACAGTAAATATCCCAGGGAGTACAATGGCCCTTCTCAACCCACAATAGGAGCCTCGCCTCATGTGACACAGTTTCATAAATAAAATCAGGCTGTAGCACAGAGCCATGAGAACAGAAATGAACACAGAGTTTGACTGATATTAGGGATTCATCTCTATAAAGGGCATGCTTTAAAGTGTGGTGGGATTTTGTTCCAAGGCCCTCAGTAGCTGTAAGGCATTTTTGATTTCTCCCTGGCAGTGAAGCCCAAGAGAACCGCTTGATACCTAAGAGTATTTCCTGAAAATCAGAGTTCGGTTTTCAAGATGAAAATAAATCTGTTAAATTTTTTTGAATATCTCCTTGCCTTTGCCCTGACTGTTCCAAATCTGTCATCCTACGATCTTCAAATAAATAAATAATTTTAACCAAGAAATATAGAGCGACTGTTTTCTATTTATTTCTTTATGCCTTGCTTCAGTGCAGGGTTGAATTTGATCTGCCTGTGAGAAATATATATTTTTCATTTCCGGGGCTATCCACTCGTTTTCTATCTTCCTCTCTCCGTCTTCTCGACGTCTTCCTATCTCTGCTATCTTTCCTTCATAAACACCGATAGGCGCTGGGAAGGCTCAGCCAATCCCCTTTTCAGGTGTGACACGAGTGCCCTCTGCCGTCCAGAATGGCGAACAACTCAGCATCCAGGCAGGTTCAGACCAGACGAGCAGATGGGGAAAAAACCTACAGCCGTTCTCTCCCATCTCTGGGCAAACACTGAAAGTATTGTTAAAATGAATAATTTATTAAACCACAATTGTTTATTGACTGCCCTTTCACTATTTGCTTTCCAGTTATTAAACACATTCGCGAGGTGCTAGGGTGTCAGCCCTTAGCCGACTTGAAGCTTCTTTCTGAGGCGGTGATGTTCCCAGCCCCCTCGCTTCTCTCCACACGAGACATTTTCGATCTCTTTTGTCAGGTCAGGGCCAAACTACAGTTGTTCTGAGATGACTTTATCAATTCTCAGTTGATAGACTCTAAATGAAAAAAATGCCTACCGCCGCCCCGTCGCTACTTAAGAAGGAGGGTTATTTGTGTAATGTTCTGTCAGTCCAGCAGGATCTGTGACAGACGCAAAGAGTCAAGTGAAATAAGGAAAAAGATGTTTTTATGCCTTTTATTAGTCTCTCTTTCTTACGTCAAGGAACTGATGACATCCATCCTAGGATGTCCTTCCAAACTGAAAGAGGCACGGGAAGAACCGTCCCTCACTCCTTTCGGAGTAAGCAAGACCCGCTTTAAGTACTCCACCCTTCACCCTGAGGGGATTCAATGTCCACGCAGAGCAGGTGGGAGGGGGCCCTTGCCAGGAAGAAAATTCTCTCACTCCAGATTTGAAGGAAGCATCAGTCTGTACCCAGAGTGCCCCTGCTTTTAAAGGGCAAACATTTCCACCATCCAGAATTGCAAGAAAATGTGCAGTAACCCAAAAATAAATCAATAAGGGCCCAATGCAAAGGAAGAAACAGAGATTCCCAAAATTGAAAGTGAGATTTTATTCTAAAACCCAAAATTTTAAAAAATACTTGATTGATACTGATACTAGATACAAGCACAAGAAAGCTTTCACCATTCCCTCTCTATCTCCTAAAATAAGACAATCATTTCATTTCCAAATAATTCATTAGGGATTTGTGTTTAAATGCAGAGACCTACTGCCAGATGTTGCCAAAATAAAAAAGAAAAACCCTAAGAGTAAATAAAATCAGAAATGTCATCAAATTATTCCTTTCCCCAAACTAAATATGACTTTCAAGGAAAACTCACACTTTGATATTTTCTGTCACAATATTAATATTCACAGGCTCAGCATCCAGAAGACACAGGCGAGACACAGGGGGAGGGACCCTGCCAGCAAGGTTTGCCTAAACTCAAGCATTGAGAAAGCGTGTCTGTAAGATACAGTACATATTGATGACAACTGGCACTAAATTTGAAGTGAATCTGATTTTCTCACCTGAGTGACAGTTATGGTTTTGCCAGGCATGTGACTGAACATGGCACATCCTCACTAAGCTTTGGTTTCCATGTTTGTAAAATTAAACTGATGCTTCTTCCTTCATGAAATTAAATATGAGTTCTTCTGTGTCATGTACACAAAGTACTTAGCACAGTTAGAGGTACAGTAAGCATACAATACATGTATGGGACCCTTAGCTTTCTATTTTCATTCCCTTCTTTCCATCCTAAGCACCATACTTCAAAACAGGGTCAGGCCAGGTGTGGTGGTTCATGCTTGTAATCCCAGCACTTTGGAAGGCCGAGGTGGGTGGATTGCTTAAGGCCAGGAGTTCAAGAACAGCCTAGGAAACATGGTGAAACCCCATCTCTATAAAAAAAAAAATACAAAAATTAGCCAGGTGTGGTGGCTCACACCTACAGTCCCAGCTACTTGGGGAACTGAGGCAGGAGGATGGGTTGAACCCGGGGAAGTTGAGGCTGAAGTGAGCCAAGATTGAGCCACTATACTCCAGCCTGGGTAACAGAGTGAGACCTTGTCTCAAAAAAAAAAAAAAAAAAAGAAAAGGGTCACCCCATTTTTATGCTTCCTAAATTCCATCTGCCTTTATTCAACAAATATTTATTGAACTCTTCTATGTTCTAGCTACTCAAATATGAAAAACAGAGTCCTCACCCTCTAGGAAGAGGACATATATACAATACATTAACAATCTATATAATCAAACTAATTATTTCTTTGTTATTGGCACTAAAATAGCTGGTGTTATATGTGGCTGTGTGGCACACATGAAGTTTACTTTAGTGGAGGCTGTTCGGGGTAGGAAAGAACCACAGTTATTTTTCTTTCCATACAAAGTCATATAATGAATCATTTCATTTAGAATAACAGTACATTAAAAGTTTAAATTGATAAGTCTAGGTATTTCGAATGTTGCCATAATTTTAAAGGTGGTAAAAGAGGCTCAAAATGTTCATGATTTGGTCAGGCATGGTGGCTCACACCTGTAATCGCAGCACTTTAGGAGGCCAAGGTGGGTGGATCACCTGAGGTCAGGGGTTCGAGACCAGCCTGGCCAACATGGCAAAACACTGTCTATAGTAAAAATACAAAAATTAGCTGGGCATGGTGGTGCATGCCTGTAATCCCAGCTACTGGAAGGCTGAGGCAGGAGGATTGCTTGAATCTGAGAGGCAGAGGTTGCAGTGAGCTGAGATCGTGCCACTGCACTCCAGCCTGGGCAACAGAGTGAGATTCTGTCTCAAAAAAAAAAAAAAAGAAAAGAAAAGTTTATGATTTTTTTTTTTTTTTTACAGTTGTGCGTTTTAATTTCCTATTTTTCCCCTGTGGATTCACAAAGGAAATCATGCTAGAAAAAAAGATGTCATCTTAAAGCTGAATAGAAGCCTGGCCAACATGGTGAAACCCTGTCTCTACTAAAAATGCAAAAATTAGCCGGGCGTGGTGGTGCGCCTCCGTAATCCCAGCTACTCAGGAGACTGAGGCAGGAGAATTGCTTGGACCCGGAGGCAGAGGCTGCAGTGAGCTAAGATCATGCCACCGCACTCCAGCCTGGGTGATAGAGCGAAACCCCATCTCAAAAAATAAAAAAATTTAAAAAAATTTTTTTAAAAGCTGCATAGATCTTAGTTTCTCTTCAGCAAAAGCTATAAAAATTTGAGAATCTTGAAAGTCCAGAAGCTTGAGTCTATGTTTTTCGCTGTTGTGTCCCCATTTCCTGGTCCAAAATCTGGCATATAGTAGATGCTCAATAGGTCTTTTTGGACAGAAAGTAATAACAACATGAGGGTTGAGACAGACAGGCCCTTTCAGGCAGTATCCGCCATGAGACTGATGGGGCTGGGGGAGCATTTAGGAAAGGCACGAAAACCAGGTGCACATCAGAGCACCCAGAGATGGGCATCCTCCCAGAAACTGAAATGTGCAGTGCAAGGACATGCCCATGGAGATGCCCGTGGGAAGAATGCCAGGCAGAGGCCAGGAAGGTGCCTGGAGAGACAGGCCATCCATGCCACAGGGAGAGAACACACATAGGACTTCATAGGAGCCCAGACTGATTATTCTGAATTTAATATTCGCTTAAGTTTTGAAATTCATCTTGATCATAAAACCCTAAAATAGAAAGGAAAATCTAAAGGATATGTCATCCCGGTGATAAAATCAGCACCAATTCTAACCTTATCATCCAGAATCCAGACATTTAAAAAATAACAGAGCCTAACATAAAAGGGGACAGACAAAAGAAATCAGAAATTATTCTCTGGACCCAGTGATTCCCTCAAATTGTCCCCCATTTACTTTCCAATATCTGCAATGAGCAAGTGTACGCTCTCTAAGTGACCAAAGCAGACACTCGGGTTTGCACTCCCTGATTTTTTGATCGAATTGCTTCCCACAGCGGGTGTCCTCACTGATATTACTTTCTGTGTTTCTGCTAATAGAATAAAAAATGTACTAATAGTATATAAAGAAGCTTTATCACTAATTTGGAAATTCTTACGACTCTGAATTATAATCTTAGAAAATCACTGCAATTGAAATATTTTAGTCTGGCCATTAAACTTTGGTTAACAAAGATTAATAATTGCCGTTGTAACACCAGGTAATACAGCCAAAAGGAAAAAAAAAAAAAGGTGTGAGTGCAATGATTGAGATATGTGTGGGCTGTTATGGAAACAGCTAAGAGGAGTCTCTACCCAGTTTAAGGGGTGAGGAGGAAAGAAATGAGGAGAGGAGATTTCCTAGAAGACCAAGTTGAGCCTAAAAGCTTCCTCTCACCCCATGCCAGATCAGCTCTCATTTTCATTTGTATCTGAAAACAAATTGACCATTTTGAAAGGAGTGAATAAGGTCGGGCATGGTGGCTCACACCTGTAATCTCAGCACTTTGGGAGGCCGAGGTGGGCAAATCACAAGGTCAAGAGTTTGAGACCAACCTGGCCAATACAGTGAAACCCCGTCTCTACTAAAAATACAAAAAAATTAGCTGGGAGTGGTGGTGGGCGCCTGTAATCCCAGCTACTCGGGAGGCTGAGGCAAGAGAATCGTTTGAACCCAGGAGTCGTAGGTTGCAGTGAGCCAAGATTGCATCACTGCACTCCAGTCTGGGTGACAGAGCAGAACTCTGTCTCCAAAAAAAAAAAGGAGTGAATAAATCTGAATGCTGACTATGTCTAAACCCAAGGAACGGGGGTTGTCGTTGAGACCTTCAAAACACTGCAAAGACTACACCATTGTTATACAACCTATGATCAGAGGTCACATCGAAGCAAATTGAATAATCAAAGTAATCAATTTGGAAAAGATTTTTATTTCTTCAAAGCAATGTAAGAAAAAAGGAGGCGGGCATGGTGGCTCGTGCCTGTAATCTCCGCACTTTTGGAGGCAGGAGGATCACTTGAGGCCAGAAGTTCAAGACTAGCCTGGCCAAAATGGCAAAACCCTGTCTCTACTAAAAATACAAAAATTAGCGAGGCATGGTGGTGTGAGCCTGTAGTCCCAGCTGCTTGAGAGGCTGGAGCACAAGAATTGCTTGAACCAGGGAGATGGAGGTTGCAGTGAGCCAAGATTACACCACTGCACTCCAGCCTGGGCGACAGAGTGAGACTCTCTCTCAAAATTAAAAGGAAAAAGAAAGAAAAGAAAAAGAAAAAAAGGAGATTCTAGCACTTTTGGAGGCCAAGGTAGACAGGTCACTTGAGCCCAGGAGTTCAAGACCAGCCTGGACAACACAGCAAAACCCTTTCTCTACAAAAAAATACAAAAATTGGCAGGGTGTGGTGGCATGTGCCAGTAGTCCCAGCTACGCAGATGGGTTGAGATGGGAGGATCGCCTGAGCCCAGAGAGGTCGAGGTTGCAGTGAGCCACGATCGCACCACTCCACTCCAGCCTGGGTGACAGAGTGAGACCCCGTCTCAAAAAAAAAAAAAGAAAAAAGAAGGAGGTGGGGGAGGAAGAGGAGTAGAAGAGGAAGTAGAAGGGGGGGAATAAGCAAGTCTCCCAACAGGAAGGACCTGGAAATGTTACCTTATACGGAGAAACTTTCTTTCTATAAATGTATGTGTCCACCCTCATCAGAATTTACAGAGGCCCATCATCATAAACCCAAGCACTTTTCATTATTTTTATCAGAGAAATGGAGGGCGCTTACACTGGTAAGTGCTTTAAAATTTCCTGAGCAATGATCCTAAGTGCAAGAAGATGTTATTATGTCCTGTGCCTCCTTCCTCTGACGTTTAAGGCGCTCTTGGGAGAATGGCAAATGTTGGGAATACATTAGAATGATGTGAGGTCAAGGAAAATGGTGGTCAAATGTTGGTAAAGATATCTACAAACGATACCCATGTCATCTCTTCAAAAATACATTGCACTCAGACAGCAGCAAAAGAATATTTGATGAGTTTGGAGAGAGTGAAGTAACACAATTGTCTGACAATAGCCTAAGCTTTCTTCCCTACCCTCTGTAGGGATCTATTAAGGACACAGGAAATGGAAAGAGAAGCTCAGTGTGTGATGAATGTCAGTTACTATTACATTTATTAAGCTCTTCTGCAAAGGCCTTGGGTATAGGTGGGTATGTAACAAGGAAAATACATGAATAAACAATCACCTGCATTCTAGGGTTATTTTCCTCGGCCTTCTTTGTGAACTTATTGAGACTTGGTGAGGTTACAAGAGAGATGCCAGAGAGTATAAAATGAACTTCTCACTGTGCCAATATGCTGAGCAAAACAAAAAAAGATTTGTGGCTTCCACCTGGGAGATCAGATGGATTAAGGTGTTCAATTCTTCACTTGTTGGTAGAGGAAAAAGAATACTCAAATCCCCCTCACCTCAGTCTTTGTTTCTTAGCTTTGTTTCTTAGCTTTCTTAGCTTTGTTTATTTATGGATGGTTTTGTTCTGATTGGAAAGTCAGTAAGACTAAGATCCTCGACAGACCAGTGAGGAGAATACGAGAAGCCATGTATGGCCTTGCTTATAATAAACCATGCTGATCTGCAAGTCACCAGGGAAGAATGTTTGGTAAATGTTTGGAAAATGCAGACTTCCAAAGAAGTGATTACAGAGCCTTATGCTTGGATGGTGTCTTTTTTCTAGAAGTGTCTTCAAGCATTTTACAAACTTATCTAAAGGGTCCCTCACCAGTCATTGGAATGCACTTGTACCCAGGGTAGAATAAAGGCAAATGCTCAGCCAGAAAGCAAACATGCTTTCAGGAAGAAAAGTTATTTTGTAAGTGTACTTACGAAATGCTCCAAGTTTTCCCCTTTATCAGGACATTTATGTGTGAGAGTAGAGATGGGCTATGGGTATGGAGCTCAGGACTATCCTTATGGGGAGCAAGCTAGTGCATTTGACATGCAGCCCACACCCACACCCTTCATTGAAGCTATGAGCAAAAGTGGGTTAAATTAAATGTCCTAGCCAGCCGGAAATGTGTGCACATGTATAGAGAAAGGAGCTGGCTTGCAGAGGGGGCCATGTTATTAGGGAGATAGAAGACTACTGCGGGTTAACTACAAAGATCTCAGATCCTTTTTCACACCAGCTGAAAGAGTCAGACTCCCTTTCTTTTCTCCCCAGCGGTCTGATCCCTAAACCATGGCCCAGGCCCAGCTACCAGCAAGAATTCGTATGGTGTCTCCACAGAACTAGCTTCACGGGCTACAACCTACACAGTCCCACAGGCCCTCACTCAGAAGGCCCTGCACTTGATTTCATACTCCATTGCTGCCATCTTAAAATTCCTAATAATTTTATCTTTGAACTTGTGTTTTATAAGTGAAGTCTCATGGGACAATGGAGAATGAGAGGGAGCAGAGGAGATACAATATGTGTGCCTGTGCAGTAACACCATTCCTTGCCTCCCATTCACATATACAACCTGTGATGTCCCAAGCAGAGAATTCTGGTGGACCCATGATGCATAAAAGTTCAGTGTAACTCAGTGATAGGTGACCCCCTACCCCACAACCCAGCCAAGAGGCCGTGCTTTCCCTTTGAACCAGTTTAGCTTGAAAGAATCAATACTGTTTAGGCAAAAAGAACAACCAAGGAACCCTACCATATTCTTTCTCACTCATGTTACATCGCTGTATTAGTCAACCACACTGAAAAGGACATAGAAGGAAAGGAAAGATGGGGCAACCCATAGTTCATTTTCCTTTCTCATCAGTTAAGCCAAAGGTAGTGAGTGTTGGTAGAGTGTGTCATATTAAGTCAGATTTTTACATAGACTGGAAAAAGCACAGTGTTTATTGGTCATTTTAAAAACTCTTACAAAACAATAAGAAAAAGATAAACGTTCCAATAAAAAACAGGTTTAGGGCACTAATAGGCACATTATAAGAGAACTTCAAATGACCAACATTAAACATTATAAAATGTTTTTAACTTTGCTAATAATTAAAGAAATGCAAATAAAAACAACAGTGATCAAAAATTTTCTACTCAGAAGTTTAGAAAAGATGAAAATGAAAATATCAGCACCCAGTACAAACCTAAAGTGGAAAGCAACTGGAAAAGAGCTTGACTACACTGATCAAAATATGAAATGACTCAGCAATAACATTGCCAAGAATCTGCTAAAGAGATAATAGGGACATTTATAAAGATGAATATGCAAGGTTGTTCACTATAGCATTGTTTAGCCTATCTAAAAATTGAAATAACCTCAATGTTGATCCATAGGTGCTGTGGTCTGAATGTTTGTTTCCTCTCAGCATTCATGTTGAAATTCTGACCCCCAAGGTGATGATATTATGAGGTGGAGCCTTTGGGAGGTGTTTAGACCATGAGGATAGAGCCCTTGTGAATGGGCTTGGTGCCCTTATAAAAAAGGCCTGAGAGAGACCCCTCACTTCTTCCATCATGTGAGGACACAATGAGAAGATGTCATCCGCGAACCAGAAAATGGGCCCTCACCAGATACCAAATTTGTGAGTGTCTTGATCTTGGACTTCCCAGCCTCCAGAACTGTGGGAAATAAATAAATACATGTATATTGTTTATAGACTATCCAGTTTATAATATTTTATTATAGCAGCTCAAACAGACTAAGACAATAGGGTATATGTTAAATCAATCATGGTACATCTATATGTTTGCAGTTGTTAAAAAAGAATTAGATCACTGTCAGGCCTCTGAGCCCAAGCTAAGCCATCATATTCCCTGTGACCTGCACGTACACATCCAAATGGCCGGTTCCTGCCTTAACTGATGACATTCCACCAAAAAAGAAGTGAAAATGGCCTTTTCCTGCTTTAACTGATGACATTGTCTTGTGAAATTCCTTCTCCTGGCTCATCCTGGCTCAAAAGCTCCCCCACTGAGTACCTTGTGACCCCCAACTCCTGCCCACCAGAGAACAACCCCCCTTTTTCCTTTACCTACCCAAATCCTATAAAACGGCCCCATCCCATCTCCCTTCGCTGACTCTCTTTTCGGAGTCAGCCCACCTGCACCCAGGTGAAGTAAACAGCTTTATTGCTCACACAAAGCCTGTTTGGTGGTCTCTTCACACAGACGCACATGAAATTAGGTGTCGTGACTCAGATCGGGGGACCTCCCTTGGGAGATCAATCCCCTGTCCTCCTGTTCTTTGCTCTGTGAGAAAGATCCACCTACGACCTCAGGTCCTCAGACTGACCAGCCCAAGAAACATCTCACCACTTTTAAATCAGATGAGCAGCCTTTTCTTACTCTCTTCTCCAACCTCTCTCACTATCCCTCAACCACTTTATCCTTTCCACTCTTCAATCTCTCCCTTCTCTTAATTTCAATTCCTTTCATTTTCTGGTAGAGACAAAGGAGACACGTTTTATCCGTGGACCCAAAACTCCGGTGCCGGTCACGGACTAGGGAAGGCAGCCTTTCCTTGGTGTTTAATCATTGCAGGGATGGCTCTCTGATTATTCACCCAGGTTTCAGAGGTGTCAGACCACGCAGGGACGCCTGCCTTGGTCCTTCACCCTTAGCGGCAAGTCCCACTTTTCTGGGGAAGGGGCAAGTACCCCAACCTCTTCTCTCCATGTCTCTACCCCTTCTCTGCCATTCTGGGGGCAAGAAACCCCCAACCCCTTCTCCTTCACCCTTAGCGGCAAGTCCCTCTTTTCTGGGGGAGGGGCAAGTATGCCAACCTCGTATCTCTGCACCCCAATCCCTTATTTCTGCACCCCGACCTCTTATCTCTGTGCCCCATCCCTTATTTCCGCACCCCGACCCCTTACATCTCTGTGCCCTGATCCCTTATTTCCATGCCCCAACCTCTTATATTCTCTGTGCCCAATCCCTTATTTCCACTCCCCGACCTTGTATCTCTGTGCCCCGACCCCTTTCCCACTTTTCTGGAGGGTAAGAACCTCTGAACCCCTTCCCTCTATGTCTCTACTCTCTCTTTCTCTGGGCTTGCCTCCTTCACTATGGGCAACTTTCCACCCTCCATTCCTCCTTCTTCTCCCTTAGCCTGTGTTCTTAAGAATTAAAACCTCTTCAACTCTCACCTGACCTAAAGTCTAAGCATCTTATTTTCTTCTGCAATGCCACTTGACCCCAATACAAACTCGACAGTAGTTCCAAATAGCCAGAAAACAGCACTTTCAATTTTTCCATCCTGCAAGATCTAAATAATTCTTGTGGTAAAATAGGCAAACCGTCTGAGGTGCCTGATGTCCAGGCATTCTTTTACACATCGGTCCCTTCCTAGTCTCTGTGCCCAATGCTACTCGTCCCAAATCTTCCTTCTTTCCCTCCCGCCTGTCCCCTCAGTCCCAACCCCAAGCATCGCTGACTCTTTCTAATCTTCCTTTTCTACAGACCCATCTGACCTCTCTCCTCCTCCCCAGGCTGCTCCTCGCCAGGCGGAGCTAGGTCCCAATTCTTCCTCAGCCTCCGCTCCTCAACCCTATAATCCTTTTATCACCTCCCCTCCTCACACCTGGTCCAGCTTACAGTTTCATTTGACTAGCCCTCCCCCACCTGCCCAGCAATTTACTCTTAAAAAGATGGCTGGAGCCAAAGCCATAGTCAAGGTTAATGCTCCTTTTTCTTTATCCCAAATCAGATAACGTTTAGGCTCTTTTTCATCAAATATAAAAATCCAGCCCAGTTCATGACTCCTTTGGCAGCAACCCTGAGACACTTTACAGCCCTAGACCCTAAAAGGTCAAAAGGCCATCTTATTCTCAAAATACATTTTATTACCCAATCTGCTCCTGACATTAAATAAAACTCCAAAAATTAAATTCCAGCCCTCAAACCCCACAACAGGATTTAATTAACCTCACCTTCAAGGTGTACAATAATAGAAAAAAGTTGCAATTCCTTGCCTCCACTGTGAGACAAACCCCAGCCACATCTCCAGCACACAAGAACTTCCAAACGCCTGAATCGCAGCAGCCAGGCGTTCCTCCAGAACCTCCTCCCCCAGGAGCTTGCTACAAGTGCCAGAAATCTGGCCACCAGGCTAAGGAATGCCCGCAGCCCAGGATTCCTCTTAAGCCGCATCCCATCTGTGCGGGACCCCACTGGAAATCAGACTGTCCAACTCACCTGGCAGCCACTCCCAGAGCCCCTGGAACTCTGGCCCAAGGCTCTCTGACTCCTTCCCAGATCTTCTTGGCTTAGTGGCTGAAGACTGATGCTGCCCGATCACCTCAGAAGCCCCCTAGATCATCGCGGACACCGAGCTTCGAGTAACTCTCACAGTGGAGGGTAAGTCCGTCCCCTTCTTAATCAATACGGAGGCTACTCACTCCACATTACCTTATTTTCAAGGGCCTGTTTCCCTTGCCTCCATAACTGTTGTGGGTATTGACGGCCAGGCTTCTAAACCTCTTAAAACTCCCCGACTCTAGTGCCAACTTAGACAATACTCTTTTAAGCACTCCTTTTTAGTTATCCCCACCTGCCCAGTTCCCTTATTAGGCCGAGACACTTTAACTAAATTATCTGCTTCCCTGACTATTCCTGGACTACAGCTACATCTCATTGCCGCCCTTCTTCCCAATCCAAAGCCTCCTTTGCGTCCTCCTCTTGTATCCCCTGACCTTAACCCACAAGTATAAGATACCTCTACTCCCTCCTTGGCGACCCATCATGCACCCCTTACCATCTCATTAAAACCTAATCACCCTTACCCCAATCAATGCCAAGATCCCATCCCACAGCACACTTTAAAAGGATTAAAGCCTGTTGTCACTCGCCTGCTACAGCAGGGCCTTTTAAAGCCTATAAATTCTCCTTACAATTCCCCCATTTTACCTGTCCTAGAATCAGACAAGCCTTACAGGTTAGTTCAGGATCTGTGCCTTATCAACCAAACTGTTTTGCCTATCCACCCCATGGTGCCAAACCCATATACTCTCCTATCCTCAATGCCTCCCTCTACAACCCATTATTCTGTTCTGGATCTCAAACATGCTTTCTTTACTGTTCCTTTGCATCCTTCATCCCAGCCTCTCTTCGCTTTCACTTGGACTGACCCTGACACCCATTAGGCTCATTAAATTACCTGGGCTGTACTGCCGCAAGGCTTCACAGACAGCCCCCATTACTTCAGTCAAGCCCAAATTTCATCCTCATCTGTTACCTATCTCAGCATAATTCTCATAAAAACACACGTGCTCTCCCTGCTGATCGTGTCCGACTAATCTCCCAAACCTCAATCCCTTACAAAACAACAACTCCTTTCCTTCCTAGGCATGGTTAGTGTGGTCAGAATTCTTACACAAGAGCCAGGACCGTACCCTGTAGCTTTCCTTGCAAACAACTTGACCTTACTGTTTTAGCCTAGCCATCATGTCTCCGTGCAGCGGCTGCTGCCACCCTAATACTTTTAGAGGCCCTCAAAATCATAAACTATGCTCAACTTACTCTCTACATTTCTCATAACTTCCAAAATCTATTTTCTTCCTCATACCTGACACATACACTTTCTGCTCCCCAGCTCCTTCAGCTGTACTTACTCTTTGTTAAGTTCCACAATCACCATTGTTCCTGGCTGGGACTTCAATCTGGCCTCCCACATTATTCCAGATACCACACCTAACCCTCATGACTGCATCTCTCTGATCCACCTGACGTTCACCCCATTTCCCCACATTTCCTTCTTCCCTGTTTCTCACCCTGATCACACTTAGTTTATTGATGGCAGTTCCACCAGGCCTAATCGCCACACACCAGCAAAGGCAGGCTATGCTATAGTACAAGCCACTAGCCCGCCTCTTAAAACCTCTCATTTCCTTTCCATCGTGGAAATCTATCCGCAAGGAAATAACTTCTCAGTGTTCCATCTGCTATTCTACTACTCCTCAAGGATTATTCAGGCCCCCTCCCTTCCCTACACAACAAGTTTGAGAATTTGCCCCCACCCAGGACTGGCAAATTAGCTTTACTCAACATGCCCCAAGTCAGATACCTAAAATATCTCTTAGTCCAGGTAGACACTTTCACTGGATAGGTAGAGTCCTTTCCTACAGGGTCTGAGAAGGCCACCGCAGTCATTTCTTCCCTTCTGTCAGACATAATTCCTCAGTTTAGGCTTCCCACCTCTATACAGTCTGATAACAGACCAGCCTTTATTAGTCAAATCAGCCAAGCAGTTTTTCAGGCTCTTAGTATTCAGTGAAACCTTTATATCCCTTACAGTCCTCAGTCTTCAGGAAAAGTAGAACAGACTAATGGTCTTTTAAAAACACACCTCACCAAGCTCAGCCACCAACTTAAAAAGGACTGGACAATACTTTTACCACTTTCGCTTCTCAGAATTCAGGCCTGTCCTCGGAATGCTACAAGGTACAGCCCATTTGAGCTCCTTTTTATTAGGCCCCAGTCTCATTCCACACACCAGACCAACTTGGACTGTGCCCCAAAAAACTTGTCATCCCTACTATCTTCTGTCTAGTCATACTCCTATTCACCATTCTCAACTACTCATACATGCCCTGCTCTTGTTTACACTGCCGGTTTACACTGTTTCTCCAAGCCATCACAGCTGATATCTCCTGGTGCTATCCCCAAACCGCCACTCTTAACTCTTGAAGTAAATAAATAATCTTTGCTGGCAGGACTATGCTGAATCTCCTTAGGCACTCTAATTAGATGTCCTAGGTCCTCCCAATTCTTAGTTCTTTAATACCTGCTTTTCTCCTTCTCTTATTCCATTTATTTTTCAATTCATACAAAACTGTATCCAGGCCATCACCAATAATTCTACACGACAAATATTTCTTCTAACAACCCCACAATATCACCCCTTACCACAAAATCTTCCTTCAGCTTAATCTCTCCCACTCTAGGTTCCCACGCTGCCCCTAATCCCGCTCGAAGCAGCCCTGAGAAACATCGCCCATTATCTCTCCATACCATCCCCCAAAATTTTCACTGTCCGAACACTTTACCACTATTTTGTTTTATTTTTCTTATTAATATAAGAAGACAGGAATGTCAGGCCTCTGAGCCCAAGCTAAGCCATCATATCCCCTGTGACCTGCGCGTACACATCCAGATGGCCGGTTCCTGCCTTAACTGATGACATTCCACCACAAAAGAAGTGAAAATGGCCTTTTCCTGCTTTAACTGATGACATTGTCTTGTGAAATTCCTTCTCCTGGCTCATCCTGGCTCAAAAGCTCCCCCACTGAGTACCTTGTGACCCGCACTCCTGCCCGCCAGAGAACAACCCCCCTTTTTCCTTTACCTACCCAAATCCTATAAAACGGCCCCACCCCTATCTCCCTTCGCTGACTCTCTTTTCGGAGTCAGCCCACCTGCACCCAGGTGAAACAAACAGCTTTATTGCTCACACAAAGCCTGTTTGGTGGTCTCTTCACACGGACGCGCATGAAAATCACTTTATATGCACTGACCTGGAAAATGTACACAATACAGTGTAAAACTTTTTAAAGCAAATTATAGGAGATAAAATGATCGCATCTGGGAAAATATGTGTGTACATTTTTTTGTTACTAGTCCTGTCTCATCCTAGGGAGATCATAAAGTTACCTTTGGGAGGTAGAATTAACTGGGGACAAGAATGAATAAATGAGATCACTTTTTACTTCATGCCTTCTGCATTGTTTAGGAAAAAAACATTTCAGAGCATGTCTTTCTGATAATTTGTTTTAAAAAATCATATGTTAAGAAACATTTACTGCACATTGACTGGGCACAGTGGCTCATGCCTGTAATCCCAGTGGGAGGCCAAGATGGGCAGATCACAAGGTCAGGAGATTGAGACCATCCTGGCTAACATGGTGAAACCCCGTCTCTACTAAAAATACAAAAAATTAGCCGGGCGTGGTGGCGGTCGCCTGTAGTCCCAGTTACTTGGGAGGCTGAGGCAGGAGAATTGCTGGAACCCGGGAGGCAGAGCATGCAGTGAGCCGAGATCACACCACTGCACTCCAGCCTGGGCAACAGAGCGAGACTCCATCTCAAAAAAAAAAAAATCATTTACTGCACATCTGTACAATGAATATTAAGTGACCATTAAAAATGATGATGTTGGCCAGGGGCATGCCCCGCGCTCGTAATCTCAGCACTTTGGGAGGTGGAAGCAGGCAGATCGCTTGAGCTCAGGAATTCAAGACCAGCCTGGGCAACATGGTAAAACTATCTCTACAAAAAAACAGAAAACAGCCAGGTGAGGTGGCACACGCCTGTGGTCCCAGTTACTTGAGGGGATGAGATGGGAAGATGGCTTGACCCCGGGAGGTCCAGGCTGCTGTGAGCCATGTTTGCACCACTGCACTCCAGCCTGGGTGACAAAGCGAGACTCCATCTCAAAAACAAAAAAGTTTAATGCTGTAATCTATACACATTGACCTCAAAATGTGGTCACAACATATATTTCTGAAAAAAAGAAAAGCAGGTTACTGAACAATATATGTAAGACAACACGTTTGCATAAAATTCTGCATCTGTTGAGAGAAGAGCGTCAGCTGTCTGGAAAGATGTTCCTCAAATATTGATAGTAGTTATTGCTGGGTAGTGTTATTTTAGTGATTTTTACTTTCTTTGTACTTTTCTGTGCTATGTAATTTTTTTTACAATGAGTGTATAACCTTTTTCTAAATCAGAAAAAAAAATCTATTTCTATTTTGAATGTTTTAATATATGCTAGGAAAATAAGAAGAGTAAGAAAGTTTCACAAAATGAATAAAAAGTAATTTCTTCCTTATTCCCAGTAGTATCCCTAAAGTCAGCACAAATAAGGATCATAACTTAGAACTGCATATTTTCTGAGTTGAATCTTTTTGCCCCAATTTTGCTAACTATACTAAAAACAGTATTTCAAATTCCCCTCGCCACAAAGAAAATACAAGTTCATCCCTAATCTATTCAGCAAATTCAACCCCAACCAGGGGTTTCTTCCTAAACTAATTTATTCTTAACTTTTTCATTTATCTCCCAAGCACTATGTTTGATGTTTAAAAAGAAAAAGCACTGACTTGACCTAATATTAGTACCACATGAATGTGCAGGTTTATTTTCCCAATTTTGTCCTGACGGCAGTAATTATTTCAGAACCTTGCTAAGTCTTACTTGCTTATCAGTCTTTCCAATAATTCTCACCAGCAAAACTGGCAATTTTATCCTTCTTTTCAACAGATTTAGAGGCCAAGAACTATAGTGAATTCTCACCTGACAAAGCGTTTATTGCCTTTTTCAAAATATACTGCAGGATGTTTATTAGTAGACTATGAAGTATTTATCACCAGTAATTAAAAATAAGCTGTTCTTGTTGTAATAAATGCAGAGACAGAGATGCAATACTATTACTTTTTATTGTTTATTTGCTTTTCCTTTAACCTAATATAAAAACTCCTTTACTAATGTGCTAAGGCATTTATCTTAAGGCTGATGTTAAACAAAACTGTTTGCATTTTACTAAGCAGACAAGGAAAGCATCAGAAGTCACTATAAAAAGATTTCTAAGGCAACAGTGAGAAGATCCAGGAATGTTTGTGCACTGCTAGTAGATATAAAGGTAAATTGACTTTTAAAAGATAAGAAGGTAATTTGCAACATAGAGGAACCACGTTCTCATCCTTTAACCTAAAAATTCCACTTATAATTTTTATCCTAAAAACTAATCATAAATATACATGAAGTGATAGCTACAAGATTGTTTAACCATTGGAACTTAGTTTTTTAAATTTTCCGAATAACAAAACACCTTGCAGCCATTAAAAATAGTGTTGCAGAAGAATATTTAATTACAAAGAAAAATAGGAGACAAGGAGTTTATAAAATAGTATGCATATGCACATAATTGCAAGTTATAGCTTAGATAGACAGATAGAGATCAGAACTAGAAATATATCAATCAAGCATTAATAAGTCACCAAAACATAAATGTTGAAATCTCTGGAGGATGGAATTATGGGTAGGGTGTATACTTTTCGGTGTGCCCATCTGTATTTTCCAAATTCTTACAATGTATGTGTGCTACTTTTGTAATGGGAAAAGTTCTTATTAAGAGATAGTAAGTGCCCTCTAGAAGCTTGTTGAATTAATGAATTCAATTTCTTTTTTTTATGTCTCTCCTGCTTTGAGGACTCTCCATATATGTAAAGTTGTCATTTGAGAAGAAAAAGCTTTAGCTGTAATTCAAACTTAGTCTCACTGAGACCTGTATAAGTAGACCAAAACTTGTTTCAAAACGTCATCACATACACACACACACATAAAAATTGAGCATATCACATTCTAATATCAGCTAAATAATGTCAAATTATAATTTTAAAATAATGATTAAGGGATAGCCACAAGTGATTCAGCTTCACCAAAGACTAAAACATATTTGAGTAGTCTCCTAAATTCAAAGCATATATAATGATCTAAAATGCAGTAGGCATAATTTCTTTTAAAACCTCACAATTTTTATGTGTATGTACACACACGTATGTGTAAAGCAGACCCCAAGGTTATTTGAATTTATCTTTGCTACGTGAGTTCTTGTTACAAGCATAACTGACCCACTGTCTTAGTTCATTTTGTGTTGCTATAAGGGAATCTCTGAGACTGGGTAAGTTATAAAGAAAAGGAAGTTTATCTGGTTCATGATTCTGATGGCTAGAAAGCTCAAGATTGGGCATTTGCATCTGGTGAGGGCCTCAGGCTGCTTCCACTCATAGCGGAGGACAAAGGGGAGCTAGCATGTGCAGAGATCACATAGAGAGAAAGGATGAAAATGGGGTGGGGCGTGCCAGGCTCTTTTTAACAACCATCTGTCTCAAGAACCAATAGACGGAGAACTCCCTCCCATGGGAGGGCATTACTCTATTCATGAGAGATCCACCCCATGACCCAAACACCTCCCATTAGGCCCCACCTCCAACGGTGGGGGTCACATTTCAACGCGAGGTTCGGAGGGAACAAAGATCCAAGCCACAGCACCCGCAGATTTTTAGGAAGTAGAAAACAATTCCATTCACACCTGAAATGTCAGGCCCATACTTTAAACTGTCATGTTTATCTATTGTCATTTTGAGGATATTATTGTTTTAGTAAGGTTAGGGATAAGATTTGCCTTCAATTCGTACCTTGAAAGTTTAAATTACAGGCTGGGCGCAGTGGCTCACGCCTGTAATCCCAGCACTTTGGGAGGCCGAGGTGGGTGGATCACCTGAGGTCGGGAGTTTGAGACTAGCCTGACCAATGTGGAGAAATCCCGTCTCTACTAAAAATACAAAATTAGCCAGGCATGGTGGCGCATGCCTGTAATCCCAGCTACTCAGAAGACTGAGGCAGGAGAATCGCTTGAACCTGGAAAGCAGAGGTTGTGGTGAGCCAAGATCACGCCATTGCATTCCAGCCTGGGCAACAAGAGCAAAATTCTGTCGCAAAAAAAAAAAAAAAAAAAAAAAAGGTTTAAATTACTTAAAATGAAAAGCAGTTCTGGAATTCCTGGCCAATTCATATGCCCCAGGGTTTACCAAAGCCACGTAGCGCAATATCACAGTGAATCACTAAAATGATCCCTACTTCCCTTTAAAGTTTTTAAATTGTAAAGAAGTTTTGTCACTTAGGGGGCATCTGTGGCATAAAAATCAAGGCAGAATTTCAATAAAGTAATACCACAGTAACTTGCCTCATCCTCCGGTCTGGGAAAACTCTTGAGTCTGCCTTGTGGAGTAAAAGGTGACATGCCAGTCGTCCATGAAATGCTGCTTATTGTTTTAGCTTGAGCAACCTGAAAATAAAGAACTTCCTTTCTGCACTGCTATTTCTTTAGTTTTCTTTCACCTTGGCAATCCAATTAGAAGGTTCGCATGTACGTTTCATGATTGAAAATGCCTGTTAAATCAAGAAAATGAAATTTAAGTCATCGATGCTTCCTTTATATGCAAAGGGTCCTTTCTGAGGTATTGTTGAGAGGGCCGGATGCGGGATTTCCCTGCATCTCTGGGAACAGCTTTAAATGCCAGCCCCCTCCTGAGTCTCTGTCCTTTGCTGAGGAAATAATTTCAGAGGCAAACTATATTTCAGCACAGCTCCACACCTGTCTAAATCACCATGCCACAAGGCTGGAAAGAGAAAAGACTGCTACTGACTTTACTCCTCTTTCCTTTAACGAGTTTTGAAGGGTTTCTTTTTACCAAAGAAATAATGAACGCCTCTTGCAAACTGTGGGGAAAAATGTTCTATTTGGAAGTAATTGAAAATATGTTTTGCAGCTACATAGGAACCCTTTTCCAAATAGCTTTCTTTTCTAATTAACTCAACACAGCGCTTAGCTCTGAAATTCGGTGGGTAGAGAGTGACATCTAGTGTGTTGAAAAAGAACTTGAAACACGAAAGTTGGGTGAGGGCCGAAGATCTACGTTTATAACTATGACTCCTAAATGCTTCCCTTCTAGTATAATAATTGCCAGATGGAAATGCAAGGTTGCTATCATGGAAGTTTCATGAGTGTTTGAAATTATGAGAAAGATTGTTTTCTCTTTAGATATTTAGAAAACTGTGGATGTTTTAAGGTCACTTTGTCTAAAGAAGGCTGTAGTCCTAAAAGTAATTTGTATGAGGACAAGGTGGGGTCATAACACCTAAGAGATGAAATATGGTTTCTCCCTGAGGTCAGAAAAGTAATTTTCACTTTAAAGTTAAAGTGGAAAGGATCAGGGATGATCAGCTGCCCCTGAACTCTAGTAGCTTGTCATCATGGGAATTTTTTCAGGCTTTGCAGGTAGACGGTTCAAACCTGATTCAGGAGGAAATAGTCACTGCCGATTTAACAGACACAGGTGCCTAACATGAGCAATGTCTGTGCTGTGGTGACAACAGATGGAACAAGGCAAGTCCCTTCATCAAAACAGAAATAAAGTGCTAAAGAGGACTCCCAAAGAGAGGAGGCAATCCTGTAGAAGGATCAGGAACTACTTGGTGTAGATGAATCGAATATGGATAATTTTTTTTTTTTTTTTTTGAGGGGGAGTCTCGCTCTGTCGCCCAGGCTGGAGTGCAGTGGCGCGATCTCGGCTCACTGCAAGCTCCGCCTCCCAGGTTCACACCATTCTCCTGCCTCAGCCTCCCGAGTAGCCGGGACTACAGGCGCCCACCACCACGCCTGGCTAATTTTTTGTATTTTTAGTAGAGACGGGGTTTCACCATGTTAGCAGGATGGTCTCGATCTCCTGACCTCGTGATCCGCCCGCCTCAGCCTCCCAAAGTGCTGAGATTACAGGCGTGAGCCACCACGCCCGGCCCCTGGATAAAATTTTTGACATGTGCAATAGGAAGAAAGGGCACTCCAGGTAAAGGAAACAGCATGAGTAAAATCACAAATCAGGAAAAGATCATCTGAGTGCTACTCTCCTTTTATTGAGTCAGAAATAGTACATTCTGACTCAAATGCAGGATAAATATAGGAGAGAAGTAAAATATGATGTTGATTGGTGGACCTTCAAATGCCAACACAGGAATTTCTGCAGGGTCCTTGGTGCTGTGTCACAGCTGTTATCAAGAATTCATGCCTGTATTCTCTCATCCACAGAACCCACCAAGGGAGCATGAAGCCAAGCGGAAATGCTGGTGTACAGTCACCTATGAGAACCAAAATAAGGCCAGCCAGAATACTGTCAAGGTCATGGCAGAGCCCAGGCATCCCTTGTTAACATCCATCTCTGAGTGAGCATTATGCAGAGAAGTTTTCCCCACTCCCAATTCCTCTTCTAGATTTAAAGAAAAAGCTATTAGACTGCAGAAGGAACTTGAGCCTTTCCTCACAGGGGAGATTATCATCTTTGACCTTACCTGTTCTAGCTATGAGGCAAAAATCTTTCTAAATAGATACACATCAATCACCAGGCCATATCTGCTTGCTTACATCAGGATTACATCATTAAAAATCGTTCCCTGTTCTCAGTAAGTCATCGCTGGATATGGTAGGGGAGCCAAGAATTATTGACCAACTGAAAAATGACAGGGCACCGTCAAATCTATTTGACTTGTATTTCCCAGTTCCAAAGGACAGAAGGCCCTTTATTCTATGACACAATGGAATGGGACATTCGAAAGCCAGCATCCAATCACAACATAAGGGCACTTGGAAGATCCTAAACTCCGAAGTTAGCACTGAGCTACTTTTCCAGTGGATATCAGGTAACTCTCCCTAAGGATAAAGCTTTATGCTAAATTCCTGGAATTCGCTAATTTAACATTTGCGGTATCAGTTACACTCAAGCAGCTCCTATGATTCAGGATATGTAATAATTTCTCAGTTTACTGAGACAAATTTAAATTAAGCCTGCTCTGAGGTTTGACCTTGTGGCTCTCTGCATGTCATCATATGCTCTGAAATCCCAGAAATCAAGTCCCTGGTTCTTTGAGAGAAAAAGACAACAAATAAGAGGAAAATTATTAGTGAAAGTTGAAATCTAGGTTTTGAGGATCCTGGTGCTCATACGACATTGGGTCCTCTATAAGAAAAAGAATTTTGGGCCGGGCGCGGTGGCTCACGCCTGTAATCCCAGCACTTTGGAAGACCAAGGCAGGCGGATCACCTGAGGTCGGGAGTTTGAGACCAACATGGAGAAATCCCATCTCTACTAAAAAAATACAAAATTAGCCGGGCGTGGTGGCACATGCATGTAATCCCAACTACTCAGGAGCCTGAGGCAGGAGAATCACTTGAACTTGGGAGATGGAGGTTGCAGTGAGCCGAGATCGCGCCATTGCACACCAGCCTGGGCAACAAAAGCGAAACTCCACCTCAAAAAAAAAAGAATTTTACAATGGTAAATATCTCTTTAGAACCAAATACGAAATCCTCACAAATTATTAAATTTCTTAAAGCTATTGAATACCATAAACATCACAAAAGTTAGAATAAAAACTTGTATTTTTACTAATTAGTTGCCTAACACACTTCTATGATATGCTGTTTACTGCATTTTGGGGGTACATATCCTTTGCCTCTTAATGAGATTTAGAAAAATCACTTTCTATAGAAAGAATAGAAAGATAATTCAGTCTTTCCTCCATCATGACTCATCAAAATATGTTTTTATTGATAGTTTAGAAAGGTTTCTTTTAGCTTCACAACACATTATTGATACCATATAAAATTTAGGATTATTGTCAAATTTTTAAAAATCTCAAATTTCTTTTAAAAATGAGATATAAAATTTCAGGATATTTCAAGTGTTCTTGGGCAATGGCTAATCTTATATACTAATTGGTATTTCATTAAATAATTTGCTTATCAGCTGGGCGCAGTGGCGCATGCCTGTAAATCCCAGCACTTTGGGAGACTAAAACAGTTGGACTGCCTGAGCTAGGAGTTCAAGATCACCCTGGGCAACATGGTGAAACCTCGTCTCTACTAAAATACAAAAAATTAGCCAGGCGTGGTGGCAGGCACCTGTAGTCCCAGCTAGGAGGCTGAGGCAGGAGAATCGCTTGAACCCAGAAGGCAGAGGTTGCAGTGAGCTGAGTTCATGCCACTGCACTCCAGCCTGAGCAACAGAGGGAGATCTTGTCTCCAAAAATAATAATAATTATATAATAACAATAATTGCTCATCAATATTGTCATCAATGTCTTCACAGTAATGACTTTATGAATTTTATAGTATCTTCATCAATATCAGTGTTTTATCAAATAAGCAAGAAATGTAAATCTTTTCCTAGTGTGATACACTCCTCTTCATCAGACATTTTATCAAATAATAGTAGACCTTATTCATTATTTCTACTCAAAATTACTTCTTCCTCTCCATGGATGGCCACTTTAGGCATTATCTAAAACATTTTATTACAATTAACTTCTCAATATCAGAAAATTTCCATTGATTTTTCTCTTAATCACTTTTGCCTCACATTTCATTCATTTTTTTCTCATAATTTTCTTCTTTCTTTTTTTTTTTGGAGACAGAGTCTGTCACCCAGGCTGGAGCACAGTGGTGCCATCTCAGATCACTGCAACCTCCGTCTCCCAAGTTCAAATGATTCTCCAGCCTCAGCCTCCCAAGTAGCTGGGACTACAGGTGTGTGAAACCATGCCCAGATAATTTTTGTATTTTTAGTAGAGACGGGGTTTCACCATGTTGGCCAGGCTGCTCTCAAACTCCGGATCTCAGGTGATCCACCCACCTCAGCCTCCCAAAGAGCTGGGATTACAGGCAATGAGCCACTGTGCCTGGCCAGTTTTATCCTTTCTTTAATAAAAATTATAAAGGTAACTAAAGAAGATACCCTTCATGTATGTCCAAATCGAGTAAATAATTTTTCAAAAGTAGTAATATTCAATAAATTATCACTCAAAAGTATTCTTTCCAAATTCACTTCTTACTTCTTCACAATATTTTACTATTGAAAACTTCATGAAAACAAATGGCCATGTGAACACATTGGTAAGATGTAAGAGAAGGGCCCTAAAGCATAAGCTTCATTAGTTTCATATTACTATGTCGGTACAAAAGTATTTGCAGTTTTTGCCATTGCTTTCAGTCTAATTCTGCATCAACCTAATAAATCCAATTCTGTTGACCTGACAGTTTGTTTGGGATTTTAAGGATAATGCAAGATAACCCTCTGATTCTTGTAGGGTATGTGATCCAGGAGAAAACCTGGAGCTTGTTCAAATGTAATCATATTCAACACTTTGGGAATTCTGAAAATTCCTTAAATGTATGCTGGAGGAGGTCAAGAGTAGACTTAGAACTTAATAAATAAACTAGGGGCTGGGCACGGTGGCTCACGCCTGTAATCCCGGCACTTTGGGAGGCTGAGGCGGGAGGATCACTTGAGGTCAGGAGTTTGAGATCAGCCTGGTCAACGTGGCAAAACCCCATCTCTACTAACAATACGAAAATTAGCCAGGTGTGGTGGCATGCACCTGTAACCCCAGCTACTTGGGAGGCTGAGGCACAAGAATTGCTTGAACCTGGGAGGTGGAGGTTACAGTGAGCCAAGATCTCGCCACTGCACTCCAGCCCAGGTGATAGAGCGAGACTTTGTCTCAAAAAAAAAAACAAGGACATTCACACTTTATACACCAGCTTATGTCATTGAGTAGAACAACTGCATCAGCCAGGGTTCTACCAGAGAAATGAAACCAGTAAAGAAGGAGAGAGAAATTTATTACAAGGACTCTTTTTATGAAAATGTGGGGACTAACCAGGCAAGTCCAAAAGCCATGGGACAGGCCAGCAGGCTGGAAACCCTGCTGTCCTCAAGGGAATTTCAGTTTTGCTCTTCAACTGATTAAATCACCATCCAGATTATCAAGGATAATATCCTTTACTTAAAGTCCACTAATTATAGATGCTAATCACATCTACAAAATACCTTCACAGCAACACCAACACTAGAGTTGGATTGAATAACCAAGTACTATAGGCTAGCCACACTGACACATCAAACTAACCACCACACATTAACATCTACTATTAGAGTGTGCTAACAAGCAGACAACAAAGGTGAACTACTACTCTCTTTCACTCAGTTTGAGTTCATGGAAGCACAGAAAAGATTAATTTGCTGCAGGGGTGGAGTCAGGGTTGGAGAAGCTTCATGTAACATTGGTCAAGACCTCAACTCAGGAGTCAGCATCCTGGGTTCAAATTCTGGCTCTGACACTCACTTCCTAAGTGACTCCCTCATATGCTTATTTCTTCCATAGGAAGTGAGGATAACAGTACCTATCTCATATCTATTGCGGAAGTTAAAAAAGATAAGCCATGTAAAGTGCTTAGAACAATGCCAGGCATGTAACCAGTGCTTAACTATCAGCTGTCATCATTATGATGATCACGATTATCAGCATAAGCCTTGAAGGATGAGTAAGATTAACCTAGGACAGGAAACGCATCCCAGGCAGGAAAAACAGTAAGAGCAAAGGCACAGAGGCATGAAACTACCTGTCACGCCTGGGGAGGGGTAATTAACGCCATGTAGCCAGAGCATGGAAGGTGGTGTGGAAAGCTTAGATCTGAAGGGTTGGCTGGACTTAGCCAGTGAGGAGCCTTGAATGTAAAAAAAAAGCTTGCACTTTATTTAGGCAGCAAAAAGAGACAGAAAGATTTTTTTTAATTAAAACAAAGCAATCCAATCTATGAATATTTGGAATGCGCAGGTCTAGTATAAGTGCTCCACATTTGAATAACGAGCCTGAGTCTTGATGCTCTCAGTACTCAGTGCTTGAGTAACAGGAAGTCCAGTCCTTTCCCTGGCTTCCTCCTTCTGTATATTTTCTGGAATCCCCCAGAGGTGTTCCTGTGAGTTTTTAAATCAATCCTGATGGTAGCTTACTGTCACCATGACTGGTGGTCCAGAACCCCATGCATAACCTTCAAGAGAAGACTCCATATTGAGAGATCCACCACCCCAATCCTCCATGCTGGAACCAGAAGATGCCCTCTGAAGAGGGACCTGTCAAAATCATCTGGGTTCCAACATATTATAATCCTATATATTCACAAATACTCAACATATCAGCGAGGGCTAATTGTCTCCCAAAATCCATTCTGTCTAAGTGCTATCATAAAAGAGTTATAGCTGGGCATGCAGGCACCTGGCTAGGGACTACATTTCCCAACACTTTCTGCAGATAGATTAAACCATACGACATCTCACCAATGGCACATGGGCATAGTGATATATGCCACTTCCAGCCCTGGACCTTAGAATATTGCACATGTATTTCCCCATGCACTTTCATCTTCCCTCAAACTAGAATACCAATTGATTGTGACTCAGTTTCAAACATGTCGTTAGAACCCAGGATTTAGGGGATGGTAGAGAATAATAGGCCCCTGAACACTTGAATGACTTCACAGAGCAAATCTCGCCTTAGACTGTGGTTAACAGTCTATTGCTTTAAGCCGCTTGATTATTATGCATCTCTTTATTACAATGGCCTAGTTTTACCCCGATACACTCAGCTTTTTCCCCACAAGTCTTAAACATGTAACAAGGTAAAGCTTGTGAGTAGAACCATCACCCCTATCAAATACTTAGACCTGGATATCAGCTTTGTCCATTGTGCCAAATTGCCTATGATGAATTCTAATTCATAGAGAGAGAAAGAAGGAAGGAGAGAGAGAAATAACCATTGTCCCTCCTACAATCTGGTTTATGTCAGAACTTCTTCACAAATCCATCCAATATGTTTGTGGATCCCACAGCTGAACAGAGTTCAATGTTTTGTTTTGTTTTTTCTTGTGGGAATTTTTCCAGCTCCTGTGCAAAGCAATGAATATGAATGAATACCCAGGTAGGGAAAATGTCTAATACCTCTTACCAGAAGCACCTGTGGCCCTGCTTCTGTTCATCCACAACTCCCAAGCCTCACAGCTCCTAAGATGCCTGAGATACCTGTGGTATCTGTAAAGAGAATAGGTGGAGAAGGTGAGGGCAAGGCTAGACTCAGAGAATGTTGCAATTATCCAGATGAGAGATAGTGAAATGCCAGATAGGACAGTACTGGGGAAATGCAATCAAATGTAAGAAACGTGTCAGAAGAACAGTAAGATGTGCTGACAGACATTTATCGTAGTTATCACATACACACTTCAGTAATTTTGATGATAATAATCATTATTTTATAGAAATATCACAGGGGAACTACTTGATTTATATAAATCTGCTCAGTCCTGGACCACCTTGTGGTAAACAGTATTTAGAAAAAAAAAAAAAGCAATACAGTGCTGCATAACAATTGTATCTTGTAAAAGTTTCTTTTATGACTTAAGAAGGGAAAAGAGGGGAGGAATTCAGATATAGCAAGAGAGTGAAAGGTGAATGACAGAGAAAAACTAAGGCCACCCTAGAAATGAACAAGTAATATGGGTTTTTATGGGATTGTTAGGCATTGTGAAATATTTCGTATTCTCTATCAGAAAGTCTCCATTTGTACAATATCTTTTTGAAACCCAGGTAGAATTTTTAAAAGGATAAGTGATCTAGGAAACTTTTGTAAGTTTCTTTATCCCAGCCATCTTAAGTTCCTTTTTTTTTTTTTTAACATTCTATATGGTTCAGGATATTCACCTGCAAACAATATAATCTACTTGATTACGATTTAATCAGTGTTATGCACTAAATGTTTGCATCCTCCAAAATTTATATGTTGAAGCCTTAATCCTCAGTGTGTCTGTATTTGGAGATGGGGCCCCACGGAAGTAATTAGGTTACATGAGGTCATAAGGGTGGGGCCCTGTTCCTATACGATGGGCACCCTTATAAAGAAGAGACAACACTCTTCGATTCTCTCTCTACACACACACACACACTGAGGAAAGGCCACATGAGGACACAGTGACAAGGCAGCTGTCTACAAGCCAGGAAGAGAGTTCTCAGCCAAAACAGAATCACCTGGAACCTTGGTCTGGGACTTCCAGCCTCCAGAACTATGAAAAAATTAATTTATATTGTTTAGGCCACCCAATCTATAGCATTTTGTTACAGCAGCCCAAGCAGATAAAGACAAGCAATAAGGCATTTATTACTGTTTTTCATTGAAGCTAAGATGTCTTTATTTGTTAAGGCACATCACTGTTTTATAATCCATTAAGAAAGATATATTATTGCTAATTAAATTACAATATGTCATGAATTGTAAGAAGCATCCCAATTTCAGGAATGTAAAAGTGGGGGAAATGTACATCTTAGAATCGATGAAATAAGGTAAATATACTAGGAAGCTTATAGACTTTTCAGGAAGACCAGGGGAATAGGTTTAGATGCTTCACAGCCAGAAACAAAGCATTCCAGAAAAATGCCCAACCATTCCATGTGACTAGTCCAGCAGAAACAGCATTGCCACCATTGCCATGCCAATCATCACCTGTAACATATCAGAAACTCTGCCACCTGCCCTGGAAGAATTAACACCTGGGGACTTGCCAAAACAGCCAATCATCAGCACCACTCTAAGTCCCTTTGGTGACTACGAGCATGAAGGACAGACCCTTTCAATAATTATGCCAGGACAACAGGCATAAACCAGACTGCTCAAGGGAAACCAGACATTTGGTTATGCTTGGTGGAAACTAGAACCCTAGTTACAAAACAGTCTGGGAAATATTTTTAGCTTTTCTGCTTCTATTATAAAGGAAGACAGGCTAGAAGGGGGTTGCACTAGATGTTAAGTGAGCCTATGTACGTGACCTGCTACATATTTGTTGAATATGGGGGCAGGCACAGTGGACCATTCCTGTAATCCAGCACTTTGGGAAGCTGAGGTGGGAGGATCACTTAGAGCCAGAAGTTCAAGACAAGCCTGGGCAACATAGCAAAACCCTGAGACTACAAAACAAAATACAAAAATTAGCTGGGCATGGTGGCACATGCCTATAGTCCTAGCTACTTGGGAAGCTAAGGCAGGAGAATCACTTGAGCCCAGAAGTTCAAAGCTGCAGTGAGCTATGATTGCACCACTGCACTCCAGCCTATGTGACAGAACCAGACCCTGACTCTAAAAAATAAATAAATAAATAAATATTGGAGAGCTTATGGATGAATACATTCTGAAAAAACTGAATATTATAACAATTTTGTTATAGTGATATGGTTTGGCTGTGTCCCCACCCAAATTTCATCTTGAATTGTAGCTCCCATAATCCCTACGTGATACTGAATAAGTCTCACGAGATCTGATGGTTTTATAAACGGCAGTTCCCTTGCACAACTCTCTTGCCAGCCACCATGTAAGACACATCTTTGATCCTCCTTTGCCTTCTGCCATGATTGTGAGGCCTCCCCAGCCATGTGGAATTGTGAGTCCATTAAACCTCTTTTTCTTTATAAATTACCCAGTCTTGGGTATTTCTACACAGCAGTATAAAAATGGACTAATATAGGTCTGGCATGGTGGCTCACACCTGTCATCCCAACACTTTGGGAGGCCAAGGCGGGTGGATCACGTGAGGTCAGGAGTTCGAGACCAGCCTGACCAACATGGTGAAACCCCATTTCTACTAAAAAATACAAAAATTAGCTGGGCTATGGTGGTGGGCATCTGTAATCCCAGCTACTCAGGAGGTTGAGGCAGGAGAATCACTTGAACCCAGGAGGCGGATGTTGCAGTGAGCCAAGATAGCACCACTGCACTCCAGCCTGGGCGACAGAGGGAGACCCTGTCTCAAAAAAAAAAAAAGAAAGAAAAAGAAAATTGACTATTACATATAACAAAGAAAGAGCCTCTATGTAAACCAGAAATTGTTTAAAGCTGGCTTGGTTGCAAGGGCTCTTACTTCCAGCAGCAGGGCCAGAAAAGCCTCATGAAGACAGCATTTTATCAGGAGTGATTCTTAGCCATTTTGCTCACTCTGAGCTTCAGAATGTTGATGCTAAATTTGTTCCATCCAAGATAAATTTATATTACAATGCCTGAATGTTTTCTTTCAGTTGGAATTTTATGACGATAACAAATGGGTCTGCTCTGTTACGAGAACTATATGCATAGTTATGCATTGACCTGTAAAGGATGTACAGAAGTTTCTGGACTCAATCTCTAGTTTCTTCTCATAGATGCATTGGCCTCTATGGCGAGGAGACTCATTCTGCTTTATGCTCCATCTTACTTTTCAGGACACTCTATTCTACATCACTCTTGTCCCATACTCTTCTCCTCTCTAAGAAGTCTAGTTCTTGCTGCAGAGCCCTTTTTCACTGATCACAGAGAGTCTGAGGCCTTTGTTTTGTAAGTGATAACATTTCACAAATATTAAACCTCTGCATGTAATTTTCTCCTTTAAATAACACTCTCTAGAAGCTTCTTACCTCCCAGGAGACATCACTGAGGCTAGGGGCCCCAGAGAAGGACAGAATGGAGATTTGACTTCTTTAGCAGGACTCAGAGCTTGAAAAACAGGGTTAGGCAGTCCCGCATAGCTTCTCAATGGGTCACCACTGGCATTTTAAGTGGGACAATTATTCCTTATGAGGACTGTCACGGGCAGTGCTTCACCTCACTTAATGCCAGTAGCACACTCCAGTTACGGTTGCAATAAACAACACTCACAATCTTCCCCAAATGCCCCTTAGAGAAATAGTAATTCCCCTATCTGAGATCTGCTGAGCTGAAGAGATTTCCTAAATGTCTATAGCATCACATAAAACCAAGTCCAGAGGACCAGACTCGTTTCACAGAGTTCCTCTCAATGTGTGAAGAATAAAACCCACTGGGTTAGGATAGCTAGGCCTAGGGTGACAACTTTGTCCCAATTTGCCCAGGACTGTTTGGTTTTTTTGCTTGTTTTGTTTTGTTTGAGATGGAGTCTTGCTTTGTTGGCCAGGCTGGAGTGCAATGGCACAGTCTAGGCTCACTGCAACCTCCGCCTCCCGGGTTCAAGCAATTCTCCTGCCTCAGCCTCCCGAGTAGCTGGGACTACAGGCACGTGCCACCACACCCAGCTAATTTTTGTATTTTTAGTAGAGACGGGGTTTCACCATGTTGGCCAGGCTGGTCTCAAACCCCTGACCTCATGATCCGCCCACCTTCGCCTCCCAAAGTGCTGGGATTACAGGCATGAGCCACCGCGCCCAGCCAGAACTATTCAGTTTTAGCACTGAGCTCAGTCCTGGGAAAACTGGAATAGTTGATCACCCTAACTCAGTTGTGATGCTTCTTGTAGGAAAGGATAAGACATAAAGGAGCTCACTTCTAATCTGGAGGGAATGTGAGAAGAAAAGAGGGGACAGAGAGAAAAAAGTACAGCTAGGGTTCTTGCTTCCTCTCCTACCCCAGACATAGCCATCCTTTGGCCTACAAAGCCTTACAAACATCCAGATAGGTGGGAAGCACCCGAGGGCAGGGGCTCTGCGCATTTCCTCACTGAGAAGCAATACTCTAGCCAGCTACCCTGGCTGCCGCTTGGAGCAACCACACCTGGCATCTGTAAAATGAAGGAGTTGGAGAAGATTCCCTCTTAGGGCCTTATTCACTTACATTAAATGACTGCTTTAAAGTTTCTCCATTTAACTTTCCAGAACTTTTTTCAAACCCTAGGGAACTGATAATGTAAATATTCCAAATAAGGAGTCGCCGCCATCAGAGTCATTCAAGTAAAAGAGCCAGACTGGGTGGAAAGCCATAGAAAGTGGAAAAATTCTCTAACGAGCAGACCTACCTTCTTCCTCTCCCCTCCAGCTCTCTGCAGGGTGTTAGCGAGAAAAGCCACCATACTTTCTAGTGCTGCCATAACAAAATGCCGCAGGCTGCATGCTAAAAGTCCAAGATCAACGCGTCAGCAGGGCTGGTTTCTTCTGAGCCTCTCTCCTTGGCTTCCAGACAGCCACCCTCTCCCCGTGTCTTCACATCGTCCTCTCTGTATATGTCTGTGCCCTAATTTCTTTTTTTTTTTTTTTTTTTTTTGAGATGGAGTCTCGCTGTCGCCCAGGCTGGAGTGCAGTGGCACAATCTCGGCTCACTGCAACCTCCGCCTGCCAGGTTCAAACAATTCTCCTGCCTCAGCCTCCCGACTAGCTGGGACTATAGGCGTGTGCCACCATGCCTGGCTAAATTTTTTTTGTATTTTTAGTAGAGACAGGATTTCACCATGCTGGCCAGGCTGGTCTCGAACTCCTGACCTCATGATCTGCCCACTTTGGCCTCCCAAATGCTGGGATTACAGGTATAAGCCACTGCGTCCGGCCCTCTAATCTCCTCTTATAAGGACACTGGTCATACTGAACTGGGGCCCACCCTAATAATCTCATTTTAACTTAATTACCTTTTTAGAGGCCCTATCTCTAAATAAAGTCACATTCTAATGTACTAGAGATTAGGAATTCAATATATGAATTTGGGGGGGAGCAAAATTCAGCCCATAACATCTACCTCCCCAGGCTTGGAACTCTTTCCCCTTCCCTTCAGGTTCTTGGGTCCTCCTTCCCCAGGGTTTACAGAGCCTAGAAAGAGAGTCATTAGATAGAATCATTCCCAACCTGCTGATGTAACAACTATCTGCAGCTGCTGTTGTTAGCAGGTGATGAGTGTCAGTGTGTTTGAAATGACCTTTTTTTAAGGTAGACCTAGAATAGCAGTTCTCAAACTTTTGGGGTAAGGTAAGTAATGTGTTAGTATTATTACAAAAATAAGTTTGGCCAGGCGCAGTGGCTCACACCTGTAATTTCAGCACCTTGGGAGACTGAGGCAAGTAGATCACTTAAGGTCAGGAGTTCGAGACCAGCCTGGCCAACATGGCAAAACCCTGTCTCTACTAAAAATACAAAAATTAGCTGGGCGTGGTGGCACGTGCCTGTAGTCTCAGCTACTCAGGAGGCTGAGGCAGGATAATCACTTGAACCTGGGTGGTGGAGGTTGCCATGAGCTGAGATCACACCAATGCACTCCAGCCTGGGTGATAGAGTGAGACTCCGTCTCAAAAAAAAGAAAGAAAGAAAATAATTTTGACCCAGTGGTCTCTGTGAAGGAGTCCTGGGGAATCCCAAGTGTCCCCAGACATACTTTAAAAACAGCTACCTTAGAGGAAATACCTGTGTGGATGCCTTCCTCTTCTAGTTGTCCTTCACTGCTACTCCTCCTGGCCAATACAGGCCTTCCCCATGAGGCGGGAGGATTTCACCCCAATCTTAACCCACCCTAATGACACAGAGTAAGGCCCAGCTTTAGAGCTGTGCTTACAGTCTCAGAAGACAGCACATGGCAAGAATAGACATGAATACACATTAAACCAAGGCCAGGATGCCTCCTGACTCCATCTTCCACAGTGAGATCACTTTGCCCTAGTTTTCCCACAGGTGAATCAACAACTTCCCACGTTAGGTAAATGATAGCAGTAAGCAAGCCTATATTAGTTAGGATTAAGTTTAGCTAAATATAAGGACCCAAAAAAAATTTTTTTACAGTGGCTTAAATAAGATAGAAATGTATTTCTCTTTTCATGTAAAAGAAATCTAGGAATAGGCATCCCAGGACTGGTATGGTGGCTCCACAAAATTGTCAGGGACCAGTATCCTTTCAGCTCACAGTCGGCCCTCCTTATGTTATATGCTCATCCTTAAGATCCAAGGTGGGTGCTGAGCTCCAGCTATTGCAACTATATTCCACCCAGAAGAAGTGGAACAAGAACATTTCCCCAGGAGCTGTGATACTTCTGTTTAGGTCTCATTGGCCAAAATTAAGTCACATATTTACCTACAAAAGAATCTAGGAATATATTTTTTCAGTTGGGCAACAACATGTTGTACCAATGAAGAAGGGAAGAAGGAATGTTGGGAGGCTCTAAGCACACTTGGTCACAAATCATCAATTACAGTTCTTCCCCTCTAAAACTCAGCAAAGCCAAACTGAGATGGCAGCCACTACCTGACTCACCAGCCAGGTGACTCACTCCTGCCCACTAGCCTGTCAGCGAAACTGTGTCTCTACATGTCACATACCTTCCACATTGCTAAAAATATTCACACCTCTGAATGTTACATTTTTGAATGCAAAGGGTCTACTATTTAGCATATTCTCTAAATTTTCAAATTATATGTTTTTATATAAAAATTATTATCTGTGTCAGACACTGAAGGTAAATACTCTTAAACATTAACCTAAAAGTTTACAGAGATTATTTCTGGGTAGTAGAATCACAGAACATTTTTCTTTGCTGTTGTTGTTGTTTTCATTCTTTTCTGTAGATAAAAATGTTTCTGTGACCGGGCAAGGTGGTTCACACCTGTAATCCTAGCACTTTGGGAGGCTAAGGCGGGCAGATCACTTGAGGCCAGGGGTTCCAGACCAGCCTGGCTAACATGGCAAAACTTCATCTCAGCTAGGTTGCGATGGCTCACACCTGTAATCCCAGCACTTTGGGAGGCCAAGGCAGGCAGATCACAAGGTCAGGAGTTCGAGACCAGCCTGGCCAACATAGTGAAACCCTGTCTCTACTAAAAATACAAAAAAATTAGCTGGGAGTGGTGGTGGGCACCTGTAATTCCAGCTACTAGGGAGGCTTGAGGCAGGAGAATTGCTTGAACCTGGGAGGCAGAGGTTGCAGTGAGCCAAGATCATGCCACTGCACTCCAGCCAGGGTGACAGAGTGAGACTCTGTCTCAAAACAAAACAAAACAAAAAAAAACAAACAAAAACAAAAAAACTGTTCCTCCAATGTATACACATTTCTTCTATAATTGGGTGAAGCCATAATTTCTTTTCAGTTTTTGGTTTTTTTTGTTGTTGTTGTTTTGAGACAGAGTTTCACTCTGTTGCCCAGGCTGGAGTGCAGTGGTGCAATTTTGGCTCACTGCAAACTCTGCCTCCTGGGTTCAAGTGATTCTCCTGTTTCAGCCTCCAGAGTAGCTGGGATTACAGGCGCCCACCACCATGCCCAGCTAATTTTTGTGTTTCTTAGTAGAGATGGAGTTTCGTCAAGTTGGCAAAGCTGGTCTTGATCTCCTGACCTCAGATGATCTGCCTGCCTTGGCCTCCCAAAGTGCTGGGATTACAGGCGTGAGCCACCATGCCCAATCCGTAATTTCTTTTCAAGAGCCCAGTCTTATAGCCCTATTATTCATTAGTTGAGGGATTTATTTATTTACAACCCACAGTAGCTGAAACCAGAGATAATTTAAGAAATCTGGTGCTTGAAATAGTTCTTTACCCCTCAATCACTCTATTTCTTCTCAAATAACATTTCTGGAGTTAAATATAAAAATTACATCATGACTGTTCTTAATATTTCAAAATTATGTCTTGTGGTTCAAAGAGAGCCTGAGAATAAATGTAACCCACAAACATTTTGAAGTTCCGATCTGCTATTGCAATTATATATGAGTCAGAAGAAGGGGAAAGTTCTACAATTAAGACTTTGTAAGGAAAAATGAATGTTTTTCTTCCCAGAAACTCCCCAGGAAGAATTCCCCTTCTGCACTTTTGACTTTGTCCATTTGCCAGGGAATTTTTTACAACTGAAAGTGAATCCAGCAGATCTGGAAATAGCTGACTCCCAGGGTGTTGTTCTGCTCTTCAATCCCCATCACCATCCAGCCTTTGACAGGACCACAGGAACTCAGGAAGGGGATGGTGGCCAGCGCTGGTCAAGTAAGAAAATTCTGACACAAGCTAAAACATGGATAAGCCTTGAGACATTATCAGTCCCAAAGGCAAACAGCATAAGTCTCTGGCTTCCAGAGGGAGCTTGTTAATTATCCTACCTATCCCGCACTGCTTTTTCTCCAGAAAGGACATTTACTGAAAGGCAATTCTTTTTGATTTTTATGTTTGTGCTTGTTGTTCCTACCCTAGAGCCAAAAGACTGACAACCAATTTAAACACACCAATCCTGCTAGAAAAACACCCAAAGGCACATGTATAAATGCATTAACTTCACACACAAAGAATAGCCCAGTTATATTTACTGAAGATTTACACAGTGTGAGGCAACAGATAAAATGGGTCTAGACTGGACAGAAGGCTCAATTACTTGTCTCAGGGAAATAAAGAGAAAGCTAATTATTCCATTCACTTGAATCTACTCCACATCTAGCTATTGATGAGTACAAGACAGGTGGTGGATCCTACAGCCCTCCTTGTAGGGCACACAGTAACAACCTTTCGCAGTGCAGCCCGGCTGTCATATTTGCAAGGCATACAGTAGCACCAGGATAAAATATAAAACTTTCATGATCAGCAGAAGCAGATTATCCTCAAAGCTAAGGAAACTCATGCCCAGGACCCCTTACTTACACAATTTCTTCCTATTCTCATTCCAAATAAATACGTGCTTCCTTACCTAATTTTCTATTTGTATTTTTTCTATAAAAGGAACTCCAAATTCCATAAGCTTCAGGCCCCACAAAACCTGGACTCTCCCCTGTAGCAAACAAAACAATGGGGCTGGGTGCAGTGGCTCATGCCTGTAATCCCAACACTTTGGGAGGCCAAGGTGGGAGAATCACTGGAGCTTAAAAGTTTGAGACAAGCCCTGGCAACATAGCGAGACCTCGCCTCTACTAAACATCAAAAAAATTAGCCAAGCATGGTGGCATGTGCCTGTAGTCTCAGTTATTTGGGAGGCTGAGGCAGGAGCATGGCTTGAGCCAGAGAGATCCAGGCTGCAGTGAGCTATGATCACACCACTGCTCTCCAGCCTGGGTGACAAGAGCGAGGCCCCGTCTCAAAAACTAATAATAATAATAACTAAACAATGGGTTGTGTGTTCTTACTTTTTTATTTTTTGTTGTAAATTGTACCAAAAAGCATATAAAATTTACCAACTTGACCATTTTTAAGTGTACGGTGGTATTAAGTACATTCACATTGTTGTACAATAATCTTTACTATCCATCTCCAGAATATTTTCACTGTGTAAAACTGAAACTCTGTACCCATTTAAAAAGTCACTCTCCATTTTCCCTTTCTCAGCCCCTGGAAGCCACTACTCCGTTATACTTTCTGACTTACAAATTTGACTACTCTAGGTCCCCGCTATGAGTGGAATCACATGCCGTACTAGCTGTCTTTTTGTGATGAGTTTATGGTGTCTCAAGGTTCATCCGTAGTTGTAGCATCCATCAGAATTTCCTTCCTTTTTAAGGCTGGACAATATTCCTTTGTATATGCCACATTTTGTTTTTCCATTCTTCCATCGATTTGATTCGAACTTTTTTTATTTTAACATAAATGCTTGTAACCATTTGAAAAGTCATGTAAAAAGTCATTTGAAAAGCACTTTCTCTAGAAGGTGCATAGAGGTCCCTTGTCAGTCTCATCTACATGAGGATTCAGAGTTCAATGAGGAATCACAAAGGGACAGTTATCTTTTCATTGCCAGCTTATGAATAGCTTCTGCTAACAAATAACACAGTCTACATTTTCTCACCTGGGCATCCCACATTTCTTTCTGCATATTCTTTAATCAACCAGTACATATGTATTGAGATATGTGTGTGTGTGTGCGTGTGTGTGTGTATATATATATATATTTTTTTTTTTTTTTTTTTTTTTTGAGACAGAGTCTCACCCTGTCGCCCAGGCTGGAGTGCAGTAGCGCAATCTCAGCTCACTGTAACCTCCGCCTCCTGGATTCAAGCAATTCTCCCTGCCTCAGCCTCCCGAGTAGCTGGGATTACAGGCACGTGCCACCATGCCCAGCTGATTTTTGTATTTTTTAGTAGAGACGGGGTTTCGCCATGTTGACCATTGACCAGGCTGGTTTTGTTTGTTTGTTTGTTTTAAGACAGAGTTTTGCTCTTGTTGCCCAGGCTGGAGGGCAATGGCACAATCTCGGCTCACTACAACCTCAGCCTCCTGGGTTCAAGCAATTCTCCTGCCTCAGCCTCCCAAATAGCTGGGATTATAGGCATGCACCTCTACGCCCAGCTAATTTTTTTAGTAGAGACGGGGTTTCACCATGTTGGTCAGGCTGGTCTCGAACTCCTGACCTCAAGTGATCCACCCGCCTTGGCCTCCCAAAGTGCTGGGATTACAGCTGTGAGCCACCTCACCCAGCCTGTATTGAGAGATATCATAGCCTTCTATTTTCAAGTATCTTTCAGCACCTTCAGTGTTCTGAGTGTAATATTCCACTTTGGAGAGTGAAAAGAAAAAAAAAAAATGAGTAAGAGTAAGCCTGGATAAATTCACTTTCCAGAGGAGGAGACACACCCACAAATCCTGATACAGTGTAATCAGTTCAGTAATAGAGGTATTTATGCACAAGGTGCTGAGGGAGCACATTAAGGGAAGGATTATTTCAGTATAAGTGAGTCAAGACTACCCAGAGAAGGTTACATTAAAACTGGGCATTAAAAAAGATATTTGCTTGGTGAAGAAAGTTGCCAAAGGTGTTCTATGCAGAAGAAACAGTGTGAGCAAAAGGCTTGAAAGCTTTGCTACCTCCAGAAGAAAGCAAGTATTCTGGTGGCTAGAGGGCAGAATGCATTAGTAAGAGTAGCAAGGGATGGGGTGCAAGAGGGATCACAGGGCTAGGCTGTGCATGAGGCTTGCTAAGGAATTAGCACTTTTTCTGTGAGCAAAGGTCTTTAACCTAGCGGGGAGAGTAGGCACGGAGGGGAGCAGTGGGCGGAAGAAGGGTGCATCCTGATGAAATGTGTGCTTTGTAAAGACCATCATTCCATCAATCAGGATAGGTTAGCGTAAGAAGAAACGAAGAAAGGGAATGAAGGCAAGAGAAAAGGACCAGGAGATCCCTAAATTTGAGTGAATATTTGACCAAAGACAATGTTTTGTTTTTTCCTCTGTCAGCAGAAATGAGAGCTGATGAGCAAGTGGAATTCAATTTTGAAAAATATTATATTTCTGTGCTTCTGCATTTTAAAACTGCTAGTGTGTGTGTGTGTGTGTGTGTATGTGTGTGTGTATAATGTTATACAAAGAAACGGTAATGTTTGCCAGGTGCAGTGTCTCACGCCTGTAAATCCAGCACTTTGGGAGGCCGAAGTGGGCAGATCACGAGGTCAGAAGTTTGAGACCAGCCTGGCCAACATAATGAAACCCGTCTCTACTAAAAATATAAAAATTAGCTCCCCCTCCCCCTCTCCCTCTCCCCTTTCTTTCTTCACTCTCCCTCTCCTTTCTTCGATTTCCCTCTGTTACCAAAGCTTGACTGTACTGCCGTGATCCCAGCTCGCTGCAACCTCCCTGCCTGGGGCTCCTGTGATTCCCCTGCCTCAGCCTGCCGAGTGCCTGGGATTGCAGGCGCGCGCCGCCACACCTGACTGGTTTTTGTATTTTTGGTGGAGACCGGGTTTCACCGTGTTCACCGCGCTTGTCTCCAGCTCCTGGCCTCCAGTGATCTGCCCGCCTCGGCCTCCCGAGGTGCTGGGATTGCAGAGGGAGTCTCGCTCACTCAATGCTCAATGTTGCCCAGGCTGGAGTGCCGTGGCCTGATCTCGGCTCGCTACAACCTCCACCTCCCAGCCGCCTGCCTTGGCCTCCCAAAGTGCTAAGATTACAGCCTCTGCTCTGCCGCCACCCCGTCTAGGAAGTGAGGAGCGTCTCTGCCTGGCCGTCCATCGTCTGGGATGTGAGGAGCCCCTCTGCCCAGCCGCCCCCTCTGGGAAGTGAGGAGCGCCTCTGCCCAGCCGCCCCGTCTGGGAGGAGAAATTCTTCTGCCTTGGGATGCTGTTGATCTATGGCCTTGCCCCCAGCCCGGTGCTGTCTGAAACATGTGCTGTGTCAACTCAGGGTTAAATGGATTAAGGGCGGTGCAAGATGTGCTTTGTTAAACAGATGCTTGAAAGCAGCATGCTCGTTAAGAGTCATCACCACTCCCTAATCTCAAGTACCCAGGGACACAAACACTACGGAAGGCCACAGGGACCTCTGCCTAGGAAAACCAGAGACCTTTGTTCATGTGTTTATTTGCTGACCTTTTCTCCACTATTATCCTATGACCCTGCCATATCCCCCTCTCCGAGAAACACCCAAGAATGATCAATAAATACATTAAAAAATAATAATAATAAAAAAATAAAAATATAAAAATTAGCCGGGCATGGTGGCGCACGCCTGTGATCCCAGTTACTCGGGAGGCTGAGGCAGGAGAATCGCTTGAACCCAGGAGATGGACGTTGTGGTGAGCCAAGGTCACTCCAGTCTGGGCGACAGAGCAAGACTCCATCTCAAAAGAAAAGAAAAAAAAGAAAATGGTAATGTTGGCTATCATTGGGTGGGAAATTTAAGGGCAACTTTAATTTTCTTCTTCATACTCTCCTCTATTTCTCAATGTTCTGTACTCAAATATATTTCTTTTAACAATAGGAAAATAATATTTTTTAAAACTGTAATTTCTAATCATCCCTAGCTCTTTCATGTTGTGGAAGTTATCATTTGATTGTGTGGTGAGTTGGGGAGCTCCACTCGTCCCTAACCAAGCCCCAGAATAGGGTCCCAGAACAATAGGTATTCCCAGATCTTACTGTACCCCCAAAATAAATGCATGCAAGTAATGGGAGGGGGAAAAGAATATACACAAAAGAAAACGTGTGACCCTTACATCCACATGGGGAATATATATACATATGTATGTGTGTGTGTATATATATATACACACACACATATATGCATATAGTGAAAAGTGGAAAAGGGTGGGCTTTGTACTAGTTTACTTTTGAAGGATAGAAAAAGTGAAGGATAGGAGGGTAATATTCCAAGCTGGGTGAATGGTGTGAGCAAAGAGGAATGCATGGAGCGCTTGGCAGAAGGTAAGGGGACAGGCCACTGGGAACAGAGGATTCAGGGAGGAAAACAGGCTGGAAAGGTGGGTTTGAGACCAATAATCCTTGAGGCAGTGGGAATGAATATTTGTGAGTAATAGTTCTGATGCAAGAAACACAGGACTTTAGGAAGATCGGTTTGAGGGTGGTGGGTAGGAAACATTGCCAGAAAGGAAATGGGGTTGGAGGTGCGGCTTCCTCATTGCCACACCAGGAAGAGAGTGGGTAGAGCAAAATGTCCATCACCAATGCTATGTCTTCACCGGTCCCTTTCAAACGTGCTGTTTCTTTCTTTAAAAATAAAAACAAATGTATTGAGATGTAATTTCTATGCCACACAATTACACATTTAGAGTATAGAATTCATTGCTTTTTAGTATATTCATGTAGTTATACAAATGTCACCATAATTTAATTTTAGAACATTTTCATAAAAGAAACCTCATACCCATTACCAGTCTTCGCCCATTCTCCCCTAACCCTCCAGTCCTAAGCAGCCACTGATCTATTCTCTGTCTCTATGGTCTTTCCTGGGTATTTCATATAAATGGAATCATATAGTATGCAGTCTTTTGTGCCTGACTTCTTACACTTAGCAGGAGGTTTTCAAGGTTTTCCGTGTTATATATCAGTACTTCATTCCTTTCATGGCTGAATAATAATATTCCAGTGTATGGACATACCACATTTCACTATTCCATTCATTAGTCATTCTAGTTATTTCCACTTTTGAGCTATTATGAATAATGCTGCCATAGGCATCCATAGTTTTGTGTGGATCTAGGTTTTCATTGCTCATGGGTGTATAGTGAGGAGTGGAATTGCAAGATGTATGTTAACTAGATCCAGTTAATCTGAATGTTTCTGTTTCTGACCTATTCTTTTACAGGCTCTTTGATGAATCTTACTGTTCATTTGTTCATTCGTTTTTGAAGCTGGCTTCTCACCCAGTGTAACTCTGAATTTCATTCAGCCAGTGCAGCCTTCACCCTAACTTGACTCAGCATTTCTTGTGATTTTCAAAGCTGAAAAGGAAGTAGGTGTGTGCCAGAGCCATCTGCTCTTCTCAAGAAAGCAGATTTGGCCGTGGAGCATGTTGACTCAGCCCATATTCAGGCTGCCCTGTGCCTCCTACACTTTCATGGTAAAAAAAACCAAACATGTCTCTCTCTCTTAAGTCTAGGTAAATTGGGCCAGGCACGGTGGCTCACACCTGTACCTCAGCACTTTGGGAGGCCAAAACAAGAGTTTCACTTGAGGCCAGGAGTTTAAGACTGGCCTGGGCAACATACTGAGAACCCATCTCTACAAAAAATTTTAAAAATGAGCTGGGTGTGGTGGCATATGCCTCTATTCTCAACTACTCTGAGGGGCTGAGGTGGGAGAATCGCTTGAACCTGGGAGGCTGAGGCTGCAATGAGCCATGACCATGCCACTGAACTCCAGCCTGGGTGACAGAACAAGACTCTGTCTCAAAAAAAAAAAAAGAAACCTGGGTAAATCAGAAGCATCCCATATGAAAGCAGAAAAATTTTGCCCAGTCAAGGATCTTCTGCTAGAACTCTTTTCCCCTGTTGATTGAGACAAGGATTCCTTAAGAAGGGATCCCAGGATCTCAAAACCAGTAACTGTCAGAGCAAAGGCTGAAGCTCAATGCTTTAGAAATGTGTGTAAAATTAGAACTATCAAGAGGGTTTGTTGTTATTGGTGCTTAGGGTTTTATGCAGGAACACCTGAGAAATAAATGACAACCAGAAGGAAAGAAAAAAAAGCAACATTTTGCAAGCCCTAGGTTAAGATGATGTCATGTGAAACAAAACAAACAAGTTTTTTCAAATACAGCCAAAGCAAAGATAAGAGACAGTTATAATAAACGTCTTGTATCTTCAGATTCCAGAACATCTCCTCCCCTAGGAGGCAATGTGATGGCAACCAAAGTCACATACAGTACTAAAAATGCTGAGTTAGCCAAAACCAACTAACTGGCCTATGATCAATACCAAAAGTCATCAATGGGTAGTTAAGCTATAGCAAATGATTGACTTGTTCTGAAGACTTGACAATGGAGGGAGCGAGATTTATACCTCAATATTGTTCTAACAATATTTCAGCATCCCTGCCAGCACTGTGTGATTATAAATGGATTCTGCTAAGAGTAATAACCTTACTCCCAGAATCCTATATGTATGGGAAATAGGGTGCCAGGGGAACAGCCATACTGAGAGAGGTGTTATAAAGCTTGAGTTAGGAAAAAGATTAATGTTCCAGTGTTATAGAACAAAACATTCTGAGGAACACAAGATGATGGCCTGTCTCTCTGTTATTGGGAACTTGTAACCTACAAAGAAACACAAGAGGTAACAAGTAGCTTGACATTAGAAGCAGTGAACTACCTGCCTTAAGAAAGAAAGGATTTAACTCTTATGGTACAAAGTATGGTATAAACTGGAAAGTGTTCTGTTCAATCAGAAGAGGCAGATCCCCTCCTCCTCTTGTTTCTGAATTCTTTCATGCTGATGAACTAACACATCTTCTGGAAAAATCATTCAACATGGCTATTTTTAAATGTTCTCAGAAAAGAATATTTCCGGGCAATGGACATAGGCGTGGGACGTCTGGCAACAAAACATGCTTGGTCTCTGCTTTGGAGGAGACCCCAGACAACAGGTATGCCCCTCCCAACCTTTCTCAACCATGACCCCGGTCCCTCGCAAGAGTAAGCTTTACCAGTCTTGTCCAAAGCAGGCTACATATGGATAAGCTCAGGTTACAGATGGTGGGTGGGGATTAATTTTTGCTGCCCAGTTCTGGTATGCTCAATAAAAGTTCTGGACATCCATGCATCTGTTTCAATTTTCCCCAGTGCCTACTCCGCCTGGAAGGTGTAGGCATGGAGATGAGGCCCTTCCTCCATTTCCCCATAGAGACTCTCATTATTCTGTCCTAAAACCAAATCTGTTCAGTTGAGGTTTTGATATCTGCCAACATCAGATGGCCCTATCTTCCACGGCACCCCTAAACTGTTAGCTTTTCAGTGAGGCTATTATCAAAGCTGTCTGGACCACTTAGGATCATAGCTCTGCAACTCCTCTGTTGCCAGATATCAGTTTTCTTGGTCTTCTATTGCAATGTGCCAGCTCCACTGTGCCTCCCCATTCTGAATCTTATACTTTGATCATCTGGACACCCCCACTGGGCTCTTCCTTTAGCCGGGTGCTTTCCCAGTACCTTGTCCCAGCTTCTTCCCTTTACCTCCTGGCTGACTGCCTCCAGACTGGTTGAGGTTATTACAGTGCACCTAAGGGTAATAGAAATTCAAGGAAATGCAAGTACACTGTGAGACTGACCTCTGACCTTGCACAGGTGGATCTCAGTTTCATCACTTTAATTTCCCTGCCTTTTTTTCTTCAAGGAGCCCAAGACCAAAAATATTAAAAAGAGAGAAAGGAAGTATATTAGTCAGGATTCTCCAAAGAAACAGACCAATAGGATATACAATTGACCCTTGAAAAAAGCGGGGGCTAGAGTTATCGACCCCTCCACAGTCGAAAATCCACATATAACTTTTGACTCTCCAAAAATTTAACTACGAATAGTCTACTGGTGACCAGAAGCCTTACTGATAACATAAACCATCAATTAACACATATTTTGTATGTTACATGTATTATTTACTGAATTCTTACAATAAAGATAGCTAGAGAAAAGAAAATATTATTTTAAAAATCATGAGGAGGCCGGGTGCCATGGCTCACACCTGTAATCCCAGCACTTTGGGAGGCCAAGGCGGGCAGATCATGAGGTCAGGAGATCGAGACCATCCTGGCTAACACGGTGAAACCTCGTCTCTACTAAAAATACAAAAAATTAGCCGGGCAAGGTGGCGGATGCCTGCAGTCCCAGCTACTCGGGAAGCTGGGGCAGGAGAGTGTTGTAGCCCGGGAGGTGGAGCTTGCAGTGAGCTGAGATGGCACCACTGCACACCAGCCTGGGCGACAGAGCAAGACTCCATCTCAAAAAAAAAAAAAAAAATGAGGAAGATAAAATATATTTACTATTCATTAAGCGGAACTGGATCATCATAAAGGTCTTCATCCTCGGCCAAGCGCGGTGGCTCATGCCTGTAATCCCAGCACTTTGGGAGGCCAAGGCAGGTAGATCACGAGGTCAGGAGTTCAAGACCAAGCCTGGCCAAGATGGTGAAACCCTGTCTCTACTAAAAATACAAAAAATTAGTCATGCGTGGTGGTGGGTGCCTGTAATCCCAGCTACTCAGGAGGCTGAGGCAGGAGAATCGCTTGAACCCAGGAGGTGGAGGTTGCAGTGAGCCAAGATTGCACCACTGCACTCCAGCCTGGGTGACAGAGTGAGACTCTGTCTCAAAAAAAAAAGAAAAGAAAAGAATAAAAAGGTCTTCATCCTCATCTTCATGTTGAGTAGGCTGAGGAGGAAGAAGAGGGATTGGTCTTGCTATTCCAGGGGTGCAGAGGCAGAAGAAAATCCACTTATAAGTGGATCCATCAGTTCAAACCTTTGTTGCTCAAAGATCAACTGTACACAGATACATAGAAAGAGATTTATTATGAGGGATAAGCTACATGATTATAGAGGCTGAAAAGTCCCGTGATCTACAATCTACAAGCTGGAGGCCCAGGAAAGCCAGAGGTATAGTTCCAGTCCAGACCCAAAGGCCCAACAACCAGGAGCACTGATGTCTGAGGGCAGGAGAAGACAGGTGTCCCAGCTCAAGCAGAGTGCAAATTAGCCCTTCCTCCACCTTTTTTTTCTATTTGGGTTCTCAACAGATTGGATGATGCCCACCCACACTGATGACGGTGATCTTTTTTACTGTGTTTCCTGATTCAAATTCCACTCTCTTCCAGAAGCACCATCACAGAAATATGCAGAAATAACATTAACCAGCTATATGAGCATGCCCTAGCCCAGTCAAGTTGACACATAAAATTAACCGTCACAAGAAGGAAGTGACGGGGAGGGGAGAGGAGGGGAGGGGAGGGGAGGGAAGGGAAAGGGTCCTCACTAGTGACGTAGGAATTGTCTAAATATTCCTAATGACCTTTCAACCTGAACTTAGTTCTTGCTTTTACTCATCAGAATCACATCAGGAGAGAGGAAATGATGGGATGGGAGGGAGAAATCTACCTCTGGTGTTTGAAATTTCATAATAACCCATCATACTCTACAACAGACTTCAACCAGCTAGCAATATCTCTACAAGTTTTTCTTTTAACACTAAGTTTCTGATAAGAGAAGCTTGCATTTAGTTGAATTCTGCCTATACTCAGATTCCTTTCTCAGGAGCCAGGGTTGAAGGCCCAGCAGGCAACTTTTCCAAGGAGAGAAACAGCAAATGAAGTTAACTGACATTAATGAAAGTAAATATTTTATCAATGAAAAAATAATTATCCCACCTATGATGAAAAAACTATTTTTTTTTAGCCTGATGGATAAAAATGTTAAATCATTTCATATACATTGGCTGCATTCTAATGTCTGCTTATGAAAAACGACAATGCTCGGCCGGGCGTAGTGGCTCACGCCTGTAATCCCAGCACTTTGGGAAGCCGAGGCGGGCGGATCACCAGGTCAGGAGATCGAGACCATCCTGGCTAACACAGTGAAACCCCGTCTCTACTAAAAATACAAAAAATTAGCCGGGTGTGGTGGCGGGCACCTGTAGTCCCAGCTACTCGGGAGGCTGAGGCAGGAGAATGGCGTGAACCCAGGAGGCAGAGCTTACAGTGAGCTGAGATCACGCCACTGCACTCCAGCCTGGGCGACAGAGTGAGACTCCATCTCAAAAAAAAAAAGAAAAAAGAAAAACAACAATGCTCTATACATTATATGAATTACATTTCTCTCTTTTTATAATTAATTTTTTATACAACAAATGTACATTTATTGTCTAAAAATTCTAACAGTACAGAGGTATACAGGGTACAAAAGTCAAAATCTTGGTTCATCTCTCCTCAGGCCCGATAGGGTTGAGACTCACCACAACATACTTTTTTTTTTCTGAAAACATGTCACGCTCATAAGCACATCATACTTTTTATGGGAAGCAATGATTAGCTGTTCACAGTGGACCCTTCCAAACTTTTTCTATATATCTGTATCTATTTACACATATAGGTGCTATGAATCTTTTATGTTTTTATTACGTATGTTGGATTGTATTAAACATATTGTTCTGAAACTTGCTTAATATTAAGTCAGAAACATCTTCTGTGTCAATACATCCAGCACTGCCTGACTCTCCTTTGCAGATGTAGAGTTATCACTGTACCATAAGTGTTTGGTAGCTGTTTTTAGTTTTCCCAGTTCAGCTATTTTCAGATTTTCTTTAATGCCAACTATGCTGTAATAAATATCCATGTGCATTATACATATGTTGCTGAATCAATGCATGTGAGCATTACTGTTGTATTTTATTTTTATTTTTATTTTTACTTTTATTTTATTTAAACAGCATCTTACTCTGTCACCCAGGCTGGAGTACAGTAACACAGCTCACTGCAGCCTTGACTTCCCAAGCTCAAGCGATCCTCCCACCTCAGCCTCCTGAATAACTGGGACCTGAATAGGCATACACTACCATACCAGGCTAATTTTTTCTATTTTTTGTAGAGACGAGGTCTTGCTATGTTCCCCAGGCTGGCCTTGAACTCCTGGTCTCAAGCAATCCTTCCACCATGGCCTCCCAAAGCACTGACATTACAGGCATGAGCAACCACATCCAGCCTGAGCATTACTGTTTTGAGAGATATTCCCAAAGTGCTCTCCACAAAGGGTTACAACGAACACTTCCATCAGCTGAATGTGAGATTCTATTTTTACTTTATTTTGGAGAATGAAGGTAGCATATTATTATTGTATTTATTCGTATTTCCCTAGTGTGAGACTAAATAATTTTCAGATGTTTCTCAGCCATTTATATTTCTTTTTCTGTAAATTGCCTTAAGTTTGCCCTTTTCTTTTGACTTACTTTTTCTTGTAATTTGAAGAAGCCCTTTAAATATTATGGTTCTCATATGGTTCTGTGAAAACACTTCCTCTCTCTGCTATTTGACACGTAGGTTTAATTAGGCATCATTCATTAAATGGAAGTTTTTAAAATAGTTATGAGGACAGATCTGTCCATCTTTTCTTTATGGTTTTTGTGGTTTCAGACTTTTTTGAAAGGCCATCTTTACCCCCCAAGTTCGTTTAAAAAAGAAAAAAAAAACAGGCCAGGCACGATGGCTCACGCCTGTAATCCCAGCACTTTGGGAGGCAGAGGCGGGTGGATCACCTGAGGTCGGGAGTTCGAGACCAGCCTGACCAACATGGAGAAACCCGGCTCTACCAAAAATACAAAATTAGCCAGGCATGGTGGTGCGTGCCTGTAATCCCAGCTCAGCTACTCAGGAGGCTGAGGAAGGAGAATTGCTTGAACCTGGGAGGCGGAGGTTGCGGTGAGCCAAGATCACACCATTGCACTCTAGCCTGGCCAACAAGAGTGAAACTCCGTCTCAAAAAACAAACAAACAAACAAAACAAAACAAAAAAAAACAAACAAACAAAGAAAGACACTTCTCCTATACTACCTTCTAGTGCCTTCATGGAAAGTTTTTAACATTTGAATTTTTTTTGTTGTTGTTTTTTGGAGGCAGAGTCTCGTTCTGTCACCCAGGCTAGAGTGTGGTGGCATGACCTCAGCTCACTGCAACCTCCGCCCCCCGGGTTCAAGTGATTCTCCTGCCTCAGCCTCCCAAGTAGCTGGGATTACAGGTGTCCGCTGCCACACCTGGCAAATTTTTTTGTATTTTTAGTAAAGATGGGGTTTCAACACATTGGCCAGTCTGGTCTTGAACCCCTGACCTCAGGTGATCCGCCCATCTCAGCCTCCCAAAGTACTGGGATTACAGAATATTTGAATTTCTAATTCATTTGGAATGTGCTTCTGAAAACAATATGAAACAAAAATCCCTAACATGATGATGATGGAATTCCTGTCCCGCTCCCATCTTCAATAGAAATCTTCTGATGTTTCATCATTATATCTACAGTGGGTTCTGCCCTTATCAAAGCTTGTTAATAGTTTATTTTCAAATAAAGAATGTACGTTGAATTCTATTGAGTGCTTTTTCAACATCTAATGAGATCATCATTTGAGCTCTTTCAATTTATTAATATGTGAATTGCATTATTGGATTTCCTAATGTTCAAGTTTTATTGTTTCTCCAAAAGTTATATTTCTCAATTTTTCAATGTGTCTCGAATTTCTGATACGAAAGAAATGATATTTTTCAGTATGAACCATCTTCTAAAAAGCAAAAACGAAATGACATTTTTATTCTGCATTATTTAAGAAGATTTAAAAATGAAAATCTAATTATTCTGCTTTTTCAATATCCAAAGCCATGTAAGTAACACAGAATAATATGTTTTTGTTTTGTTTCTTTCTAGAAAATAAGTACTCAAATTAGTATTGTAGCATATGGCTCCGGCATTAAATTTACTTTTTTTGAGACTCTTGTTTCCTTGATGCTTTTCATTTGCATTCAGTTGTAGGTTATCTTGTAATGCAGAACGCATTTCTTAGTATATGTGCTGCCGAAGCGAGCACGCAGAACGCATTTCTTAAGTGACTCTCAATGTGCCAGGTTCTGGGCTTGCTTAGCAAGAGTCACAAAATTTGTTACAGCCAATCAGTCCTCAGTCCACTGAAGCAATAGAGAATTATCAGGGTCTCATATTTCTATCTATAAGCAGAAAGATGCCAAGTTTATGCTAACCTCATTCACAGAAGGCACAACGTCAAATGTTTTAACAGCAGCCACAATTTGTGTTCATGAGTATGGAGTCATCTTTTTATCTTCCATGTGTACTACCATGTAGAGTTGTGTGATTAATAAGTTATTTTCAAATAATGCTGATGGTGAAGAAGGTGTTAAAGAATAACGAGAACTGGCAGCCACAAGAACCATTACACAAATTAATGTATGACCGTATATGTACATAAGGTCATCTAAACCATCTTTGTATTCTTACTAGTGACGTAGGAATTGTTTTGAAATAGTCCCAATGACCTTTCAACCTGAACTTAGTTCTTGTTTTAACTCATCAGGATCACATCAGGTTTTTTTCTGTCAAGTATTCAAATAACATGAACTGATATGTTTCAATCTGTCAGTAACTGATTATGAAACTTCCTATGTTTGCTGAAAATATATCCTAATAATTTGTATTAATACATAATTTATTAAACAAACCATTTTTTCAGGCCTAGTTATTTGTGAAAACTTTTTGTAACCTTTCAAGAAATATAAATAAAAAAAGAATAGTCTCTCATAAAGACCTTTTCTATAAGCCAATTGGTCTTGAACTCCTAGCCTCAGTGATCCTCCTGCCTCAGCCTCCTGAAGTGCTGAGATTATAGGCGTGAGCCACCACACCCAGACCCTCTATAAGCCAATTGGAAATTAAATGAACAATAATATTAAAATGATATTAAACCACATGTTCTCACAAGTGGGAGCTAAACAATGGGCACTAGTGGACATAAAGACGGCAACCATAGACATTGGGAACTACTGGATGGAGGAGGGAGGTGGGGGCAAGGGTTGAATAACTATTGGGTACTATGCTCAGTACCTAAGTGACAGGATCAGTCCTACCCCAAACCTCAGCATCACACAACATACCCAGGTAATAAACTGCACGTGTACCCCCTGAATCTAAAATAAAAGTTGAAATTATTTAAATATAAAAAATAAAGTTGTTTTTAAAGAGTTTTTTTAATAAAATAAACAGGTGTTGAAGTAAATGAAATAGGGAATTACATTTGTTTTAAGTTATTTCATTTCCCAGGTATATTGCTAACTTCCTAGTTTTTCTTTTGTTTTTCTGTTTTTTATTTTATTTGTCTCTTTTAACACCTTTGCTGGTAGGAAGCTAGTTCTTTAATAAGTATTTGTTACAACGGTGATAAGTAAAATGGAAGAATCTGCATCTTTGAAAGCCAACATACACTCTTTTTTCAAAAGCAGACATTAAAGTTAAGACAGGATATGTGATCCTGAGCTATGCATTCTCTGAAAAAACAGAACGTGTTGAGAGTTTTTTTACTTTTTGTAATTTTTTTTACAGAGCCTGTGAAAGCAGTTGAGAGATTTTGAAATAAGTTCAAAACCAAACTGTAGAAAACAATCATTGAGAAAAAAAAGAAAGAAAATAATTGAGGAATCATTACTAAAAGCAACTTTCATCTAAAAAAATGAGAACATTTGCTTGCAATGCAAAATCAGGTTTCAGCTGAAAAGTAAGGCCTGTTAAAAACATTAACTACAACAGCAAAAATCTCAAATATTTTTTCAGCAATTCTAATTAAAATGTGCATCTTTTCAAAGTTTCTTCTGCTGTTTTCTTTCCCTAAAAAGGAAGACGAAGAACGAGTCTCCGCTATCTGAATATTAATGGGTTTCCAAAAAAATTATAACCAGAGACAATAAGAACAAAAGTTCCTCATTTTTACTTCTCTTTTCAAATAATCTTTTCTCTATAAGTATCTTTTCCAATTAGCAAATGATAGAGAGAAAATGGTATAGGTAAATTGTCTAAATTCCCAACTTTCAAAGTATCTGCCTTTAAAATGGGTGCTGGCCAGGAGTGGTGGCTCACGCCTGTAATCCTAACACACTGGGAGGCCGAGTCTGGAGGATCATTTGAGGTCAGGAGTTCAAGACCATCCTGGCCAACATGGTGAAAACCCATCTCTACTAAAAGTACAAAAATTAGCCAGGCATGGTGGCAGGCACCTGTAATCCCAGCTACTTGGGAGGCTGAGGCAGGAGAATCACTCGAACCCAGGAGGCAGAGGTTGCAGTGAGCTGAGATCTCACCACTGCACTCCAGCCTGGGCAACAGAGCGAGACTCCATCTCAAAGTAAAATAAAATATATAAAATAAAATAAAATAGGTGCCTTTCTTCTCCCTACCGCCTATATAATTGCAGAAGCTTTTGATTTGTTTCAAATTGGTTCTTTTTTTTTTGAGACAGAGTCTTGCTCTGTTGCCCAGGCTGTAACACAGTGGCACAGTCTTGGCTCACTGCAACCTCCACCTCCTGGGTTCAAACAATTCTCCTGCCTCAGCCTCCCGAGTAGCTGGGACTACAGGCATGTGCCACCATGCCAGGCTAATTTTTGTATTTTTAGTAGAGACAGGGTTTCAACACGTTTGCCAGCTCGTCTCAAACTCCTGATCTCAAATGATCCACCTGCCTCAGCCTCCCGAAGTGCTGGGATTACAGGCGTGAGCCACCGCACCTAACCTAAATTGCTTCTTTAAAAACTAGAAAAAGTACACACTTGTTGAAAGAAAATTTTAATACAAATGTACCTGTAATAAAATATGAATGTCCTTCTCTCCCCCGCATCAGTTTCCAGATGAATTCTTACTCAGCTTAATAGTTTATGTGTTAAGGATCCTTCCAGATCCTTTCCTGAGCAGATATAAATACAGTTTTTCATGTGACTATAAACATATGCTTATTTTATATATTGTTCTACAACTCTTTTTTTTTTTTTTTTTTGAGATGGAGTCTCGCTGTGTCACCCAGGCTGGAGTGCAATGGCACGATCTTGGCTGACTGCAACCTCTGCCTCCCAGGTTCAAGCAATTCTCCTGTCTTGGCCTCCTGAGTAGCTGGGACTACAGGCGCCCACCACCATGCCCAGCTAATTTTTGTATTTTTAGTAGAGGTGGGGTTTCACCATATTGGCCAGGCTGGTCTCGAACTCCTGATCTTGTGATCTGCCCACCTCAGCCTCCCAACGTGCTGGGATTACAGGCATGAGCCACCGTGCCCAGCCTACAACTCTTTTTTTAATATGCCAAATTGACACAGCTGGAAAGACCTGGTACTGAGACGTGACTCCCAGTCTATCTGACTCTAGAACCTACTTTGTTTCCAGTACACAAAAACGCCATGTCAATTTGGGAAGACCAGTTGGGTATTCTATAGTTATACATCAGTTGAATTATTGATTCAATCAAGACATTCCTCATCAGGGATTTCTGACTATTCAACAACCAGGAAATAAATAGTGGCACACTGACTAGATCATCTACTGACTGAAAATTATGAAAACTATGTTGCAACATGAAAAAGTAATTGTGGTAAAATCTTAAGTGGAAAAAAAAATGGTATCTTCTGGTGATTTTTTTCCAAAACAAGAGAATTTTGCACCAAACCTAAATTGGTATCTTCAGTTCCTATTAAAAAACAAAACAAAAAAAAAAAAAACACCAACTAGTTTCAATGGTAATTCCCCCACTTTACAAAAAAAATATAAAGCCCTGTCTCCCTGGGCAGAGATAATAAAAGCCCTCTGTAAACTCTAAAGTCACTATACAACCATTAATTATTGTTTTCCTACAGACAATGGGAAACGTTAAGGGTTTGACTAGCGTCCCCAGAAAAATATGTTTGACACCCCAAAAAATATATTGACACCCTGTGAATGTGATCTTATTTGGAAATTAGATCTTTGCAGATGTAATCAAGTTAACATGAGACCATTAAGATGGGCTTTAATCCAATATAACTGGTGTCTTTTTTTTTTTTTTTTTTTTTTTTGAGACGAAGTCTCACTCTGTTGCCCAGGCTGGAGTTCAGTGGCGCGATCTCAGCTCACTACAACCTCTGCCACCACCCGGGTTCAAGCGATTCTCCTGCCTCAGCCTCCTGAGTAGCTGGGACTACAAGCACCTTCCACTTCTCCTGGCTAATTTTTGTAGTTTTGGTAGAGACGGGATTTCACTATCTTGGCCAGGCTGGTCTTGAACTCCTGACCTTGTGATCCACCCACCTCAGCCTCCCAAAGTGCTGGGATTACAGGTGTGAGCCACTGCGCCTGACCTAACTGGTGTCATTATAAGAAGAGAGTAACTTGGACAGAGAGACACTCAGGGAGAAGAACACCAGGTGAATACACACACACAAAGGGAAAGCTGAGGTGTGAAGGTGGTTTACTGCCACAAGCCAAGCATCACCTGAGGCTGGAAGAGGTGAAAGAGGCAGGGAAATATTCTCCCCGAGTGGCTTCGGAGGAAGTATGGCTTTGCCAACACCTTGATTTTGGGCTTCTAGCCTCTAGAACTGTAAGAGAATAACTCTGTTGTTTGAAGCCACCCAATGTGTGGGATTTTGTCATGGCAGTCCTAGGAACCTAAATAATTGAAGATTTTTAAGATTGGGGGTGAGGGGACTAACATTTGCTGGGAACCTATGATGTTCCAGGCTCTTTGCTAGATGCTTTACCTATTTTATTTAATTCTAAAAATCATGAGAAGAAGGCATTTTATAGATGAGAAAATTGAAGGTTGGAAGTTGATATGTTGTTGGGGAGGCCAAGGCAGGAGAATCGCTTGAGGCTAGGACTTCAAGATGAGCCTGGGCGATATAGCAAGACCCCATATCTACAAAAAAATTAAAAATTGGCCTGGCATGGTGGTGTGTGCCTGTAATCCCAGATACTTGGGAACCTGAGGCAGGAGGATCGCTTGAGCCCAAGAGTTGGAAGCTGTAGTAAGCTATGATGGTGCCACAGAGCAAGACCGCAGAACAAGACCTTGTCTCAAAAAAAATAATAAAGTTGATATGCTGATGTTTCCTCAGCTGGAAAAAGCTGAGGCCATGGCTTTGCTTCTAAAGCCAACAATGTTTCCAAGGGCACAGCATTAGTTTGAGAAGACTGATTCAGCAGAATTGTGTATAATGATGTTAAGCATCAGTTACCACACAACCTTTAACCAGGTGAACCAGACCTTCACGGTTTCCCTGAAAGATACATCAACGCTTCTTTTTTTTTTTTCTTTTAGAAACAGGGTCTTGCTTTGTCACCCAGGCTGAGGTGCAGTGGCACGATCATAGCTCATTGCAGCCCCAAGCTCCTGGTCTCAAGAGATTATCCTGCCTCAACTTCTCAAGTAGCAGAGACTACAGTTATGTGCTACCATGTCTATATATATATTTTTTTTAATCTTTGTAGAGACAGGGTCTTGCTATGTTGCCCAGGCTGATCTCAAACTCCTGGCCTCAAACAATTCCCCCACCTCAGCCTGCCAAAGTACTGGGATTACAGGCGTGAGCCACCACACCTGGCCTCCATTTCTGGTCTACCAATATGTTTGCTTATAGTACTGACTTTTATAATTTGCCAACTAGCAGTCAAACTCTATGCCTTTAACCAAAAGTTAACTGTAATGCTGAGATTGTGAATAAATAACCACATCTATTACTGATCGACCTTCATATTGAATGGTGTACTGGGGTGAATGATTCTTTCTTCAGCAAAAACCAATCACAGACAATATCCTAATATGTACATCAATTTTTGGTTTTAAAAAGTTTGCTTCAACCTTCACTTCCTAAGGCTTCAGTGACTGCGAGCTGGTAGATGATAAAGCTGGCTTCCAGGATATGAAAGCTCAGTCAGCTATTAGTTTTAAAGTCCATATGGTATGTAGTTGAGAATTCTACAGTCAGACTGGCTGGGTTCTGATGTGCACAAAGACACATGCTGGGCAACAGTGAGCTGGATTTCAGGCCCCATTTTCCCGTCAGCTTGCATCCTTGAGCAGGGCACAACTTGCACAGCCCTGCATGGCAGCCCCACAGGTAGGTTTCCACCTCTCCTGCCTATGGGTGGTAGTTACTGTTCTCCATGCCATGCCAACTGATCAAAACATCATACAGGCAAAAAGGAAGCAAAGCAATCTGTGAGTTTAAAACATTTAGTATATTTGATACTCATGAGATTGCAAATGAAATCATGAATCCTTCCAAAAAGGAAGTAGAAATTGTAGGTATTTCCCAATCACCATAGTTCCCCTTAGGTGGGGCCACTTTGGGAGAAAATGAAAGGACTGCAGCCGTGTGATACTGAGATTTTAGTCCTCATGGCCCCCCACAAACTTATCTAATTCAGCTCAGCAAGCAGTAGTTGGAACATGACACCCTGGATGTGATTCGGGATATGTGTCTCCAGGAGGACTAATTAGCAGCTGGTAGAGAATAAGCTGTTCTCTGGTGCCCCATTAATTACAGTGCTCCTGGCAATTCAGGCGGGCCCACATGAATGCGTCCTGCACGAAAAGGTCACATCCTGGTGTTGCTAGTCAGATCGGTGCACGATCTTATTGCTGTTCATGGTTATTTCCCTGATAATCACTCCCCAGAGGTCAGTCTGGCTACAACCTAGCATATTTGAGCACAGTAATTTGCAAGATTTATGGAAGACAATTTTTCAGAAATGTGCTCTCAATTTTCATTGGGCAAATTCCTCTTTCTCGGGTAAGTGCTGGAGCATATGGAGCAGGTAAATGTTTTAATGGACAGCATAAAAGTAACATTTTTCTTCTGAGGTTGATGATTTGCACTTAGGGCTTCCAATCCCATTTGTTACTATAGCAAGTGTTCAGTGCAAATTAAAGAGAGACAGAAAAACTCCAAACCTTCAACCTTGCTATCTCCTTAGCTCAGTAATGACTGCATCATTTCGCAGATTCATATCACCTCCCTCTAGGGTTCCCATCCTCCGGGAGGAAACTTTTATTGAATTTCTCTACCCCAGGTTTTAGTCTCCTATCTCTCTCTTGTTATATACAAGGAACTCATTCCTTTCTAAGATTTAATACAATAAGATGAAAATGGCTAAGGGCAGTCTTTCTAGTCTCTGGGAGGAAAGATTAATGGTAGACACAAACACCTAATAAAAAGTTAACAGAAAAAAATGTAGTGCAAGTAAACATTACCCATGTGAATGTATACAGTGCCTTGTTGTTCTTAGAATCATAACAATTGCAACCATTATTAATGTTCTTCTTCTATGACATGAAAGAACAATAATAAGGGTCTTGGCATCAGCCATCTAGCAATTCAAAGTTAGAATAACAGCAATATGATTCATTTTGTAAACCAAAAATAAAATTCTAAGCCCCCCAGCTGGCTGAATGGACCCCTTCCTCTCAGCCAAAGGGATTCTACAGAAAGCTGAAAAACTAATTCAGGCTATGGTGGGAAGAGGGAAGCGGACATACCTCATTATACTCTCCTACCTTTGGAATTCAGGCACAACTGACCAGCATTAACATTAAAACAGAGATTTTAGGCTGGGTGTGGTGGCTCACGCCTGTAATCCCAGCACTTTGGGAGGCCGAGGCAGGTGGATCACGAGGTCAAGAGATCCAGACCATCCTGGCCAACATGATGAAACCCCGTCTCTATTAAAAGTACAAAAAGTAGCTGGGCGTGGTGGCACACGCCTGTAGTCCCAGCTACTCAGGAGGCTGAGGCAGGAGAATCACTTGAACCCAGGAGGTGGAGGTTGCAGTGAGCCAAGATTGTGCCACTGCACTCCAGCTTGGCGACAGAGTGAGACTCTGTCTCAAAAGAAAAAAAAAAAACAAAAAAACAGAAGAGATCTAAAGACTGACGCAATTCACTCATATAATCTGCATATGTACCCCCTGAACCTAAAATAAAAGTTGGAAATAAATAAAAAGTGTTAAAACTCTGCCATTGATAAACAGACTCTGTAGCAATAAGATACCAAATTCCAATGTGCCTCTCGTATAGCATTGTATGACAGATACTAGGCCCTGAGAGAAATCAAAGTATTTTGCCCCAAAATATATTTCTTTGACATATTTTGAAATAGTCCTGCATAGTCCTGTCTTGTGGGGAAAATGTATATTCGGTAGAGAATTCCCTTCCCTTTCCAGGTCTTCCTCTGATCCAAGAGAGATTCATCTAAGAGTCTGGCACTTTTTAAGGTATGATGAGCGACATTTACCATCTATTCTCTCTGCAGCCTGCTACCTGGAGGCTTCATCTGCATAACAAGAATGTTGGCCACATGGTGGTTCACACCTGTAATCCCAGCACTTTGGGAGGCTGAGGCGGGAGGATCACTTGAGCCCAGGGGTTCGAAACCAGCTTAGGCAACTTAGTGAGACTCTGTCTCTATCAAAAAAAAAAAGAACCTTGGCTTCCACAACCTCTCTTATCTTAATTCCAAACATTTATCTCTGTTGATTTCAACTCTTTAGGCAAAACTTAACTCTTTCAACCAATTGTCAATCAGGAAATCTTTTTCAACTCTTTAGGCAAAACTTAACTCTTTCAACCAATTGTCAATCAGGAAATCTTTGAATCCACCTATGACCTGAAGCCACGCCCAGCCCCCCACCCCTACCTCACCCCCGCCTGCCCCAAGATGTCTCACCTTTCTGGGCTGAACCAATGTAAACCTGACATGTATTGATTTATGTCTTTGGCTGTAACATCTGTCTCCCTAAAATGTATAGAATTACACTGTAACCCAACCACTCTGGGCACATGTTCTCATGACCTCCTGGGACTGTGTCACAGGTCATGGTCCTCACCTTTTAGCTCAGAATAAATCTCTTCAAATATTTTACAGAATTTGCCTTTTTTTTTTTTTTTTTTGGCCAACAATTTATTCACTCAATCACATCCATTTATTAAGTATCTACCATGTTTCTACCATGTTTTACCTGCTTACTTTTTTTTTTTTTTTTTTTTGAGACGATATCTCACTCTGTCACCCAGGCTAGAGTGCAGAGGCACGATCTTGGCTCACTGCAACCTCTGCCTCCCAGGTTCAAGCCATTCTCCTGCCTCAGGCTCCTGAGTAGCTGGGATTACAGGTGCCCACCGCCACCTCCAGCTGATTTTTGTATTTTTAGTAGAGATGGAGTTTCACCATGTTGGCCAGGCTGGTCTTGAACTCCTGACCTCAGATGATCTGCCCACCTCGGTCTCCCAAAGTGCTGGGATTGAGGCCTCCTGCCCGCTTTTTTATATTTCCAAGTGTAACCCATTATACTACTCATATATGGATTATGTGGCCTTCCTATATTCTCTCTTAACACTGTCTATATATCTTTAGCAAAGCATTTATTCCTTTCTACTGCAATAATCCAATTCCATGTGTGTCTTCTAAGTTGACAGTGGACTAGGAGGGAGGGAAGCACCAACAGATCCTTTTCTCCTTTGACTATTCAGCACCTGGCCCAGGTGTTGAGTAAATGAAAGACAGTATGTGTCAAATAAAATAATAAGACCTCACATAATAGCAAAATAAACTCTATTCTCCTAAGGCCTACTCTGAAAGTGAACAGGAAAGATTGGGCACTTGTGAGGAGTTAAAAAGTTAACGAACACATTCTCTAACAATGAAATAACAGAGGACTCTTCAAAATCTACTCTTAGATTTTTTTTAAGCATTGGAAGGAATGGTAGAGATCATCTGGAAGACTCCACCCAATACTCTGCCCTTTTCTACAGGTAGAAAAATGGAGGTTATAAAATCTCAGCTGGGCAGGGCAGGGTGGCTTATGCCTGTAATCCCAGCACTTTGGGAGGCCGAGGCGTGTGGATTATATGAGGTCAGGAGTTCGAGACCAGCCTGACCAACATGGTGAAACCCTGTCTCTACTAAAAATACAAAATTAGCTGGGTGTGGTGGCGCAGGCCTGTAATCCCAGCTACTCGGGAGACTGAGGCAGGAGAATTGCTTGAACCCAGGAGGCAGAGGTTGCAGTGAGCTGAGATCGCGTCATTGCACTCCAGCCTGGGCAACAAAAGCAAAACTCTGTCTCAAAAAAATAAATAAAATAAAAATAAAATCTCAGCTGGGCACAGTGGCTCACACCTGTAATCCCAGCACATTGGGAGGCCGAGGCAGGCAGATCACTTGAGGTCAGGAGTTCAAAACCAGCCTGGCCAACATGGTGAAAGCCTGTCTCTACTAAAAATACAAAAAATTAGCGCGGCGTGGTGGTGGGCACCTATAATCCCAGCTACTTGGGAGCCTGAGGCCGGAGAATCACTTGAACCCGGGAGGCAGAGGTTGCAGTGAGCCAAGATTGTGCCACTGCACTCCAGCCGGAGCAACAGAGCGAGACTCCGTCTCAAAGAGAAAAAGAAAAAGAAATCTGCTTAAAATCCTACACGTGGTTGGTGACTGAAGCATAATTAGAGTCCTAGTTATTGGATACTGCGCCCCTCCCACTCCACATGTGTTGAAAAACAGAGCTGACCAACTGTGCAAGACAGACCCTTCGAGCACTAACTTCTGCTTTCACAAATGCAACTCTCCATTTAAAAATGCAAATCAGAGAAGAAATATCTCATGAGTTCTGCTTCCCCCCACCTCAGTTTGTCATTTATTTGACCTGGTCACATCCACTTCAGGACCTTTGCATCCTCCCCTCCCCAGTGTAAACATCACATCCCCAGGAAGCCCTTTCTTTATTATTCTCTCTCACACACACCCCGGGCCAGATCAGATTCCCCTCTATATACCAGCAGGACACCCTGTATTTCTCCTTCATGGGATTTATAACAGCTTGAAGTAACATATTTGTGAGATTGTTTAATTAACATCTGTCTAATGTATCCTCCATCAGATTAAGAGCTCATAAATTACGTCTCTAGAGATAAGGGGTATTCTAAAAGCACATCATACTAACCTGGGGGTAGAAATGGGATTAGTGTATTCCTTTGAATCTACCCCATCTGCTGCTGTGGGTCCTTCAAACGCAATTCCAGACCCCCACCCATCCAGGGTTCTAGGAGTCCCAGCGTATGCCTCCCATGGACAAACCTGAGCCCTCTCAGCTCTCTAAGACATCTCACATTTCCTCCCTCTGGGGTGCGGCTCCCTGCAGCAATGAGCTGCTGATGCCTCTGTGCATTTAAAAGCCACCTTTGTGTTGTCAGATATGATATCTGGGTTCCAATCCCAGAGACTTTAATCAAATAGTTCTTTCAGTTTTTACTCCAGTCCCTGCTTCCTAGAGCTCAAGACTGGGGTTGGCAAAAAGAAAAAAAAGAACTCCCCATCCAATCCTGAAGCAAAGGCTTGGATTATGCTTGGGTGCCTTGACGCCCTTTAATCTTGAGACAAATTATTTTCCAGAAGCCTTCTTGGTGGCTCATCTAAATAATCCCCAGTACAGCCTACCAAATGAGTCTTCCAGTGACCCCAGGTCTGTGTGCATTAAAGTGAAACAGAAGCCGGGGCATCATAGTGAGACCCCATCTCTATGAAAGAAAATTTTAACAAGTTAGCTGGGTGTGGTCTCATGAGCCTGTATTCCCAGCTACTCAGGAGGCTGAGGCAGGATTGCTTGAGCCCAGGAGTTCAGGTTTGCTATGATGGTGTCAGAGGGGTTCAAACCAGAGCAACTCCATCTTGAGTGAGGACTAGGAAAATGAGGCTGGGACTTGCTGGGCTGCATTCCCAGAAAGTTAGGCATTCCTAGCCTCTAGGTATTTACAGTTAAGGGAACAGATTGATAACGTTTACTAAATAGACCCAGACCTGAGAGTGTCCTGATATCTTGATATCTTCAGAACAAAGGCATTCCGAATTTTGCTTTATTTATTTATTTTATTTTATTTTAATTTTTTTTTTTTTTGAGACGGAGTCTCATTCTGTCGCCCAGGCTGGAGTGCAGTGGCGTGATCTCAGCTCACTGCAAGTTCCGCTCCTAGGTTCAAGTGATTTTCCTGCCTCAGCCTCCCGAGTAGCTGGGATTACAGGCAGGCACCACCACGCCCGGCTAATTTTTTGTATTTTTAGTAGAGACCGGTTTCACCATGTTGGTCAGGCTCATCTCGATCTCTTGACCTCGTGATCCACCTGCCTCAGCCTCTCAAAGTGCTGGGATTACAGGCGTGAGCTACAGTGCCTGGCCCGAATTTTGCTTTAAAGACAATAATACTGATTCTTGCAAAATATAGTAATTAAGAAAATTAATCCTTTATCACAAAGCCTCATATCAGAGCATGTCTCCCCATGATCTTTTTTTATCACATATATATATATGAGTATTTTACCTGAGGTGGACATGTTCTTCCCCTTACTTTAGGGAATGCCCTACTCTGCCTATAGAGTAGCTGTTCTCTCACCACTTTACTTTCTTAGTAAACTTGCTTTTTCTTTGCACTGCAGACTTGCCTTGAGTTATTTCTTGCATGAGATCCACGAACTCTCTCTTGGTGTCTGGATCGGGACCCCTTTCTGGTAACAATGGTGCCACTGCACTCCAGCCTGGGTGACAGCAAGACCCTGTCTCTGAAAAGATTAAAAATAAAAATAACAAAAATAAAATATGAAGGGGAACAGAACTCAGTCTGAAGTTTGGACCATTGCTAAATTCAGAGAAAACAACAGAATGTCAGTGCCTATAGTAATAGAGGAATAGCAAGGTCAAGGCTTTATCTTGGCTCAGAGGAGAAGAGAACCTCCTCTTGCACCCATTCATTCAACAGCTATACTTAAGAGCAAGGTTTTCTGGAAATGGCCTATGCACTGGCACTGAAAATCCCAGCCAAGGTCACTTCATGACTTGCAAATCTTGACAGAGTCATCAGGAATATGCCCAGGCATATTCATAGCTCCCTGCAGCCTCCACCTTCTGGGTTCAAGCGATCCTCCTGCCTCAGCCTCTCAAGTATCTGGGATTACAGGTATGAGGCACCATGCCTGGCCCCCAATTTTTTAGATGAAGAAATTATTATTATTATCCCCAGTTTACAAAGAGGAAACAGGCATTGAGGACTTAATAATTTGTTGCAAGTCACATATCCTGGAGGTGCAGCCAGGTGATTTCAGAGTGTGTGATCTTAAACGCTAGGCTAGGCTATCTCCCCATTTACAGAGGTATGAACCTGGACTACTGTCCATGTGTTCTTCCCACAGCAACATGCCAAGGTAGAAAGAGCACTGGACTAGGTTCGATTGATCTGGATTCTAATCCTGATGTTTTCTCTGTGCATTTTTGAGCACATTAATCACTCTAGGACTCACCTTCCTTATTTGTAAACTAAATTCATCACTCTAGAACTCACTTTCCTTATTTGTAAACTAACACCAACTAATAGAGGTTGATTTTGGTGCTAAAATTCTATGATGTACATGATATCAGAATAAGTAACATAAGCAAATCAGTAGAAAAAATTTGGCCATAGACACTCTTTCTCATCAAAGAGATCATTTAAAACTCTAAGACAGTTTGTTAACATTTCCCTAAGCTAGAAACTTAATTTTTTTTGTTTGTTTGTTTTTTGAGATAGAGTCTTGCTCTGTCATCTAGGCTGGAGTGCAGTGGCATGATCTCGGCTCACTGCAACCTCCGCCTTCCAGGTTCAAGCGATTCTCCTGCCTCAGCCTCCTAAGTAGCTGGGATCACAGGCGGGTGCCACCACAGCTGGCTAATTTTTGCATTTTTAGTAGAGACGGGGTTTCACCATGTTGGCCAGGATGGTCTTGAACTCCTGACCTCATGATCCACCTGCCTCGGCCTCCCAAAGTGCTGAGATTACAGGCGTGAGCCACCACGCCTGGCTGAAATTTACTTTAAAACTCATATTCTACCATCCTAGAGAATGCAATTAATATATTAATTTTTTCCATTTAAAATTTTTATTTATTTATTACATACATAGATAGATGATAGCCAGATAGATAGAAAGATAGATAGAGAGAGATATATAGATAGAGATAGAAATTTTCAAAACAGAGTCTTGCTCTGTTGCCCAGGCTGGAGTGCAGTGGAATGATCATGGTTCACTGCACCCTTGAATTCCTGGGCTCAAGTGATCCTCCTTCCTTGGCCTCCCAAAGTGCTAGGATTACAGGCATGAGCCACTATCCCTGGCCTTTAATACATAAATATGTTAATTGAGAATTTACATGCCATCCAAGTGAAAGTGACAGTTCAGCATATATAACGTGGATTTTGTCAGGTGCAGTGGCTCACGCCTGTAATCCCAGCACTTTGGGAGGCCGAGGCAGGTGGATCATGAGGTCAGGCATTCGAGATCAGCCTGGCCAACATAGTGAAACCACGTCTCTACTAAAAATAAAAAATAAAAAATTAGCCAGCCATGGTGGCAGGCGCCTGTAATCCCAGCTACTTGGGAGGCTGAGGCAGGAGACTCGCTTGAACCTGGGAGGCAGAGGTTGCAGTGAGCTGAGATCATGCCACTGCATTCCAGCCCGGGCAACAGTGTGAGATTCCGTCTCAAAAAAAAAAAAAAATGTAGATTTTTTTTGTTGTCTCACTTTTGGATTTTTAAAGTTAACAGTTATATTATATATATGTAATTACATATATGTATTTGACCTCCTCAGGCTCAAGTGATACATAAATATATTAATTGAGAATTTACATGCCATCCAAGTGAAAGTGACAGTTCAGCATATATAATAAATATATATATTTTTTAGTTAACAAATATACACATATTTGTTAACTTCAAAAACTCAAGGACTGATAGAAAAAAATGACAAGGATTACAGAGAACAAACCAAAAGTGAATTTAAAAGAAGGATCTCTTAGCGGCCACCATCTGAATTCAAATGTATCTGCCAGTAGGGGCAGGAGCAGGAGAGGATGAAGTCACAGTAGGATTGCAAAATGCTGCCAATCCACTTAGAGTTGTTTACTGACCTCTTCCCCACTTGCTTCCTCCCAGTCTTTGGAGAACATGACTGAGAGTTCTAAATTCTAATTTTCTTCTCATAGACACTCCCATGGGAAATCATGATGTAATTGATGAATGTCCCTGTTGCCAACTTTAGCCATTTAATATCACGGAAATCTGCTAAGGAAATGTTTGTGCTATTTCCCATCCAGCCTGGCAAAGGGCAGGCCCCTTTGACATATTGAGAAAAGTTGCCAGAGACATTTTCTGGTAAACTGACACAGTTCCTGGGGCTCAGAAAAAGAAACAGGTCCCTCTAACAGGCCAAGTCAGACACCAAGAAAGGGAGCCAGAGAACAAAGCAAGCAGATTTTGTCTTTTTTAATTGAACTTTCTCCTTTGACATTATTATTGATTTATATGGAGTTGCAAGAAATGCTACAAAGAGATTTCCTATACCCTTTGCACACTTTCCCCAATGGTAACATCTTGTAGAATGATACTACAATATCACAACCAGAATATTGACAATGAACAGTCAAGACACAGAACAGCTCCATCACCACAAGGATCCCTAACGGTGGTCCTTTCTAGCATCGTCTACTTCCCTCCCACCTTCTCCCCCTCCTTAACCCCTAGCAATTGTAGATAAGAAAATATAATTTCTTTTCTTTCCCTTTATAGGTTCATAGTTGAGACACTCTCCTAAAAATAAAAATCAGATTAACAGAAGAAAAATAGGCCGGGCATGGTGGCTCGCACCTGTAATCCCAGCATGTTGGGAGGCCAGAGGCAGGCAGATTGCTTGAGCCTAGGAATTCCACACCAGGCTGGCTAATATGGCAAAGCCCCATCTCTACTAAAAATACAAAACTTAGTTGGGCAGGGTGGTGTGCACCTGTAGTCCCAGCTACCTGGGGGGCTGAGAATCACCTGAGCCTGGGGAGGTCAAGACTGTAGTGAGCTGAAATCGTGCCACTGCACTCCAGCCTGATCAATCATCGGAATGAGGCCTTGTCTCAAAAAAAAAAAAAAAAGAACAGAAGGAGGAGCGCGGTGGCTCACGCCTGTAATCCCAGCACTTTAGGAAGCTGAGGCGAGTGGATCACCTGAGGTCAGGAGTTCCAGACCAGCCTGGCCAACATGGTGAAACCCTGTCTCTACTGAAAATACAAAAATTAGCTGGGCATGGTTGCACATGCCTGTAATCCCAGCTACTCAGGAGGCTAAGGTGAGAGAATCACTTGAACCCGGGAGGCAGAGGTTGCAGTGAGCCGAGATCACGCCATTTGCACTCCAGCCTGGGTAACAAGAGTGAAACTCCATCTCAAAAGAAAACAAAAAATAAAAGAACAGAAAAGCAGAAGTTCAATGTGTGCTGTATCTACCAATCATGAGGGAAAGGCCTCTGTTCAAAAGTATTTCTCTCTCTGGGCCGGGTGCAGTGGCTCATACGTGTAATCCCAGCACTTTGGGAGGCTGAGATGGGTGGATCACATGAAGTCAGGAGTTCGAGACCAGCCTGGCCAATATGGTAAAACCCCGCCTCTACTAAAAATACAAAAATTAGCCAGGTGTGGTGGTGGGCACCTGTAGTCCCAGCTACTGGGGAGGCCGAGGCAGGAGAATCGCTTGAACCCAGAAGGCGGAGGTTGCAGTAAGCCAAGATCACACGACTGTACTCCAGCCTGGGGGACAAGAGTGAAACTCTGTCTCGAAAAAAAAATAATAATAAAGCATTTCTCTCTCAAGGCAGTGGCTTAGGGACCCTGCTTAAGTAGCATTTTAACAAAGAACCATAAATCTTACATAGTGACAAGACAAGGGAGAGAGCAGTTCTAGTCAGTTATTCATTTTATCTATTTATGACAGGGTTTCTCTCTGTTGCCCAGTTTGGATGCATTGGCACCAACATAGCTCACTGCAGTCTCAACCTCCTGGCCTCAAGCAATCCTCCCACCTCAGCCTCCAGAGTAGTTAGGACTAGAGGCACGTGCCACCACACCCTTCTCATTTTTTTAAAAATTTTTTTGTAGAGACGACGTCCTGCTCTGTTGCCCAAGATGGAGTTCTAGGGGTTTAAAAGGTGGAAAAATGTGAGAAGATAGTAAAGTCTTTCCCAGATTCCTCTGGTGTCTGCTGGCCCCTTCTCTGTGCCAATACACAAGTGCTGTCTCCAGTAAGGAAGGATATATGTCTCACCATCAGGCAAAAGAGGCTGAGGCAGAGTGTTCCCTGGCACTTTCAATGCCTTTAATGTAATAATCCTCAATATTTGGGGGAGAAATATTTTGATTTCCTTCACAATCATTCATCTGTCCATTTCTATAATTTTATCAGCATAAGATGTTATATAAATGGAGTCATACAATATATAACCTTTTAGAATTTAATTTTCTGGTGATAAATCCAGGTGGCTTTGTGTACAATAGTTCTTTCTATTGCTAAGTAGAATCCCATAGTATGAATGTATCAACTTGAAACAACCCAGATGAACTCCAAAGGGTAAATGATGACCATTAGAGTTCATCTGGGTTGTTTCAAGTTTTTAGCTATTTACTAATAAAACTGCTATAAATATTTATGTACAGATTTTTGTACATAAGTCTTCATTTCTAGGATCAATACCCAGCAGTACAATTACTGAGTTGTAACATAGTTGCATATTTAGTTTTTTAGAAAACTGACAAACTGTTTTCTAAAGTGGCTGTAACATTTTAAATTTCACCAACAATGAATGAGTGGATCCAGTTTGTCCCCAACCTTGCTAACATTTGTTGTTGCCAATATTAATTTTAGCCATTCTGATAGGTATATAGTGAGATCTCGTTGTGATTTTAATTTGCATTTCACTAATAGTTAATGCTGTTGAGCATCTTTTCATGTGCTTATTTTCCACCTGTACATCTTTTTTGGTAAAATGTCTCTTCACATCTTTTGCCCATGTTCTTTTTTTTTTTTTTTTCTTTTTTTTTTTTGAGACAGAGTCTTGCTCTGTTGCTCAGGCTGGAGTACTGTGGTGTGATCATGGCTCACTGCAGCCTTGACCGCCTGGGCTCAAGAAGCATACCCTCCCCAAGTAGCTAGGACTACAGGTGAGCACCACCACGCCTGGCTAACTTTTTTCTTTTCATAGAGACAGAGTCTTGCTTTGTTGCTCAGGCTGCTCTAGAACTCCTGGCCTCAAGCAATCCTCCTGTGTCGGCCTCCCAACTGCTAGGATTACAAGCAGGAGCCACTGTGCCCAGCTCCGTGTTTTAAGTGAATTGTTCTTTTTAGTATTGAGTTTTCAGAGTTCTTTTTATAGTCTAGATGCTAGTCCTTTGTAGAATATATGGTTTGCAAATATTTTCTCCCACTCTGAGCTTGTCTTTTTATCCTCTTATGTCATTTGCAGAACAATAGTTTTAATTTAGACCAAGTCCAATTTATCAACTTTCCTCCCAAAAATGTGCTTTTACTGTCAAATCTAAGAATTCCTTGCCTAGTCCTAGATCCTGAAGATTTTCTCTTATTTTTTCTAAAAGTATTACAGTTTTACATTTGATATTTAAGTCTGTAATCCATTTTGAGTTTATTTTTATATAAATTATAAGAATTATAGCCTGGGCCGGGAGCAGTGGCCCATGCCTGTAATCTCAGCACTTCAGGAGGCCAAGGTGGGTGGATCATCTGAGATTGGGAGTTCAAGACCAGCCTGACCGACATGGAAAAACCTCGTCTCTACTAAAAATACAAAACTAGCCAGGCATGGTGGCACATGCCTGTAATCCCAGCTACTCAGGAGGCTGAGGCAGGAGAATCACTTGAACCCAGGAGGCAGAGGTTGCAGTGAGCCAAGATTGTGCCATTGCACTCCAGCCTGGGCAACAAGAGTGAAACTCCATCTCAAAAAAAAAAAAAAGAATTAGAGCCTGGGCAACATAGTGAGACCTCGTAACTACAAAAAAAAATTTTTTTAATTACCCAAGATTAGCCAGGCATTGTGGCACACACCTGTAGTTCCAGTTACTTGGGAGGCTGAGGTGGGAGGATCTCTTGAGCCCAGGAGTATGAGGCTGCAGTGAGCTATGATGGTGCTATTGCACTCTGGCCTGGGTAGCAGACCAAGACCTTGTCTCAAAAAAAAAAAAAGAATTAGGTCATTATGTCATGGTACTTTTTTTGGTCAATGCATGTCCACTTGCTCTAGCACCCTTTGTTGAAAATGCTACCTATCCTCCATTGAGTTGCTTTTGTATCTTTGTCAAAAATCAGTTGGCTCATGCCTGTGATCCCAGAACTTTAGGAGGCCAAAGCAGGAGGATCTCTTGAACCCAGTAGTTCAAGACCAGCCTGGGCAACATAGCGAAACCCTATCTCTTTTTTTTTTTTTTTCAAGACGGAGTTTCTCTGTCGCCCAGGCTGGAGTGCAGTGGCGCGATCTTGGCTCACTGCAAGCTCCGCCTCCCGGGTTCACGCCATTCTCTTGCCTCAGCCTCCCGAGTAACTGGGACTACAGGCGCCCGCCACCTTGCCCAGATAATTTTTGTATTTTTAGTGGAGACGGGGGTTTCACCTGTTGGCCAGGTTGGTCTCGAACTCCTGACCTCAGGTCATCCAACCACCTCAGCCTCCCAAAGTACTGAGATTACAGGTGTGAGCCACCGCGCCCAGCCACAAGACCCTATCTCTATTAAAAAAAAAAATTTTTTTAATCGGTTGGGCATATTAACATTGGTCTATTTTTGAGTTCTTTATTTTGTTCTGTTAATCTAATCTATTTTCTATCCTTCTGCTAATACCACACAGTTGTGATTACTATAGTTATTTAAGCTTTGAAATAGGGTACATTGATTTATCCTACTTTATTCTTCTTTTGCAAAAATGTTTTAGCTATTCTAGTTCTTTTGCCTTTCCTGATACATTTTTAAATAAACTTTTCTGTATCTACAAGGAATTGTTGGAATTTTTATAGAAATTGCATTAAGCCTACATATCAATTTGGGAAGAATTATCATTTTTGTTATGCTGAGTCTTTCAAACCACGAATGCTGTATGCCTTTCCATTTATTTAGATCTGCTTTGATTTCTTTCTTTAGCATCGTGTGGTTTTCAGCATACAAGTCTTGTACATGTTTTGTTAGATTTACAGTTTGTTTTTTTTATTTTTATTTTTTTCTGGGTTGTTTGTTTGTTTGAGACAGAGTCTCACTCCATCACCCGTGCTGGAGTGCAGTGGCACAGTCTCAGCTCACTGCAACCCCTGCCTCCTGGGTTCAAGGGATTCTCCTGCCTCAGCCTCCTGAGTAGCTGGAATTATAGGCGTGAGCCGCCACGCCTGGCTAATTTTTGTTTTTTTTAGTAAAGACAGGGTTTTGCCTTGTTGGCCAGGCTGGTCTTGAACTCCTGACCTCAAGCAATCCTCCCGCCTTGGCCTCCCAAAATGCTGGGATTACAGGCGTGAAACACCGTGCCCAGCCTTTTCTGTTTTTAGTGACTATAAATGGTATTGTTGGCCGGGCGCAGTGGTTCACGCCTATAATCCCAGCACTTTGAGAGGCCAAGGCAGGCGGATCACAAGGTCAGGAGATCGAGACCAGCCTGGCCAACATGGTGAAACCCCGTCTCTACTAAAAATACAAAAATTAGCTGGGCGTGGTGGTGTGTGCCTGTAGTCCCAGCTACTCAGGAGGCTGAGGCAGAAGAATCAGTTGAACCCGGGAGGCAGAGGTTGCAGTGAGCCGCGATCGTGCCACTGCCCTCCAGCCTGGGCGACAGAGCGAGACTCTGTCAAAAAATTAAAAAAATTTTTTTAAAAAGTTTGTATTGTCACCCAGGCTGGAGTGCAATGGCATGATCACAGCTCACTGCAGCCTCAGCCATCTGGGCTCAAACAATCCTCCTATCTCAGCTTCTTCCCCCACTCCCCCTACTAGCTGGGTCTACAGGAGTGTGCCACCACATCCAGCTAATTTTGGTATCAAACTCCTGAGCTCATGGCTGCCTACCTCGGCCTCCCAAAGTGCTGGGATTTCCATGCCCAGCCTGGTATTATATTTTTAATTCCAGCATCTACATGTTCATTGCTGGTATACAGAAATCCAATTGATTTTGTATGTTTATTTTGTATCTTGTGACCTTGCTGAGCTCACTTATTAGCTCTAGGATTTCTTTTTGTAGATTCCTTGGGATTTTCTACCAAGAATATCATATTATCTGCAAATAGGAACAGTTTTATTTCCTCCTTTGCATCTGTTTGCCTTTTATTTCCTTTACTTGCCTTATTGCCTTGGCTAGAACTTCCAAAATTATAACTGAATCAAGAGTGAGTGAGAGTGGGTATCTTCGCTTCATTCCTGATCTTAGAGGGCTAAAATGTTTCCCTCCTACCCCTCTGCTCAAATTCAAATGTTGAAGCTCTAATTGGCTTTACCTCCAAATATGACTGTATCTGGAGATAGGGTGATATGATTTGAATCTGTGTCCCCACCAAATCTCATGTCGAATTGTAATCCCCATTGTTGGCAGTGGGGCCTGGTGGGAAATGATTGGATCATGTGGGTGGAGTTCTCATGAATGGGTGAGCACCATCCCCTCGGTGCTATCATTCTCATGATAGTGAGTGAGTGAGTGAATTGTCGTGAGATCTGGTTGTTTAAAAGTGTGTGGCACCTCACTCCTGTCTGTCTCCCTCCTGCTCAGGCCATGTAAGATGCCTGCTCCTGCTTTGCCTTCCACCATGATTGGAAGCCTACTGAGGCCTCCCCAGAAGCAGAAGCTGCCATGCTTCCTGTACAGCCTACAGAACCATGAGCCAATTAAACCTCTTTTCTACATTAGTGTCACTAAAGTTGGTATACAATCCCCTCCACTATTAAATTTGACTGGCTTTTTTAAAAGAGAAAAAACAACAACAACAAAAAACTCTTTTCTTTATAAATTACCCAGTCTCAGATATTTCTTTATAACAGTGTGAAAACAGACTAATACATGTGTGAAAACAGACTAATACATGGGGTCTTTAAAAGGTAATCAAATTAAGATAAGGTCACTAAGGTGGGCCCTAATTTAATATGGCTGGAGTCCTTATAAGAAGGGATTAGACCATCCTGGCTAACATGGTGAAACCTCGTCTCTACTACAAATACAAAAAATTAGCTGGGCGTGGTGGTGGGCGCCTGTAGTCCCAGCTACTCAGGAGGCCTCTGAGGCAGGAGCATGGTGTGAACCCAGGAGGTGGAGCTTGCAGTGAGCCGAGATCCCACCACTGCACTCCAGCCTGGGGACAGAGCGAGACTCCGTCTCAAAAAAATAAAAAATAAAAAATAAAAATAAATAAAAGAAGAAACTAGAACACAAACTCATAAAGGGAAGACCAAGTGAAGACACAGGGAGAAGGCAGCCATCTGCAAGTCAAGGATAGAGGCCTCAGAGGACACCAACCCTGCTGATACCTCGATCTTGGCCTTCCAGCCTCCAGAACTGTGAGAAAATAAATTTCTGTTGCTTAAGCCAACTGTGGTACTTCGTTGTAGCAACCCCAGCAAACTAAAGGTGTAAAGCATTCAGTTTTCACCATTAAATATGTTGGCTGTAGTTTTTTGTTTTTTGTGTTTTTTTGAGAGAGTCTCACCCTGTCACTCAGGCTGGAGGGCAATAGCACAATCTCAGCTCACTGCAACCTCTGCCTCCAGGGTTCAAGCAATTCTCCTGCCTCAACCTCCCAAGTAGCTGGGACTACAGGCATGCACCACCACGCCCGGCTAATTCTTGTATTTTTAGTCAAGGCGGGGTTTCACCAAGTTGGCCAGGCTGGTCTTGAACTCCTGAGCTCAGATGATCTGCCCATCTCGGCCTCCCAAGTGCTAAGGTTATAGGTGTGAGCCACCATGCCCAGCCAGCTGTAGTCTTTTTGTAAATATTCTTTATCAAATTGAAGAAGTCCTTCTCTATTCCTATTTTTCTGAGCATTTTTATCACAAATGGGTGCTAGATTTTGTCAAATGTTCTTTCTCCATCAATATACTTATGTGGCCAGATGCAGTGGCTCACGCCTGTAATCCCTACACTTTGGGAGGCCAAGGTGGGCTGATCACTTGAGGTCAGGAGTTCGAGCCCAGCCTGGCCAACATGGCGAAACTCCGTCTCTACTAAAAATACAAATATTAGCCAGGCATGGTGCCATGTGCCTATAGTCCCAGCTACTTGAGAGGCTGAGGCAGGAGAATCACCTGAACCCGGGAGGCAGAGATTGCAGTAAGCCAAGATCATGCCACTGCACTCCAGCCTGGGTGACAGAGTGTGACCCTGTCTCAAAAAAAAAAAGAAAAAAATATATAGATAGATAGATAGATAGATTTATTTATTTATGTGATTGGCCGGGCGCAGTGGCTCATGCCTGTAATCCCAGCACTTTGGGAGGCTGAGGTGGGTGGATCACGAGGTAAGGAGTTCGAGACCAGCCTTACCAACATAGTGAAACCCTGTCTCTACTAAAAATACAAACATTAGCCAGGCCTGGTGGTACATGCCTGTAATCCCAGCTACTCAGGAGGCTGAGGCAGGAGAATCGCTTGAACCCAGGAGGTGGAGGTTGCAGTGAGCCTAGATCGCACCACTGCACTCCAGGCTGAGCAACAGAGTGAGACTCCACCTCAAAAAAAAAAAATTATGTGATTTTTCTTCTTTAGGATGTTAACATAATAGATTATATTTGATTAATTTGAAATATTGAACTAGCCTTGCATCTCTGGAATAAATCTCATTTGGTCATGTCATGTAATTATTTTCGTAAATTGTCTAATTCAATTTGCTAATATTTTTTTAAGAAATTTTGCATCTATATTCATACGGGATGTTGGTCTGTGGTTTTCTTTCAGGTATTGTCTTTGATTTTGGTGTGAGGTGTGAGAAGTGTTTCCTCTTCTATTTTCTGACAGAAATTACATAAAATTGGTGTTACTTCTTTAAATGTTTGGTAGAATTTCCCAGTGAAGTTATCCAGACTTAGAAATTTCTTTATAAGAGGCCAGGCGCAGTGGCTCACGCCTGTAATCCCAGCACTTTGGGAGGCCGAGACGGGCGGATCACGAGGTCGGGAGATCGAGAGCATCCTGGCTAACACGGTGAAACCCCGTCTCTACTAAAAATACAAAAAAAATTAGCCGGGCGTCTTGGCAGGCGCCTATAGTCCCAGCTACTCGGGAGGCTGAGGCAGGAGAATGGTGTGAACCCAGGAGGCTGAGCTTGCAGTGAGCCGCGATCGCGCCACTGCACTCCAGCCTGGGCAACAGAGCGAAACTCCGTCTCAAAAAAAAAAAAAAAAATTTCTTTATAAGAAATGTTTTATTTAATTTTGGTTTTAACATTATGTCTCAGTTGATCTAATAATTAAAGGGCCATGCGCAGTGGCTCACGCCTGTAATCCTAGCACTTTGGGAGGCCAAGGTGGGTGGATTACCTGAGTTCAGGAGATTAAGACCAGCCTGGCCAACATGGCGAAACCCCATCTCTACTAAAAATACAAAAAATTAGCCGGACATGGTGGCAGGCACCTATAATCTCAGCTACTCAGGAGGCTGAGGTAGGAGAATCACTTGAGCCCAGGGAGCAGAGGTTGCAATGAGCCGAGATCGCGCCAATTCACTCCAGCCTGGGCCAAAGAGCGAAACTCCATCTCAAATTATGATTCTGGGCTGGGAGCAGTGGCTCACGCCTGTAATCCCAGCACTTTGGGAGGCCGAGGCAGGAGGATCACGAGGTCAGGAGTTCAAGACCAGCCTGGCCAAGATAGTGAAACTCCATCTCTACTAAAAATACAAAAATTAGCCAGATGTAGTGGCCAGTGCCTGTAATCCCAGCTACTCAGGAGGCTGAGGCAGAGAATTGCTTGAACCCTGGAGGTGGAGGTTGCAGTGAGCCGAGATCGCGCCACTTCACTCCAGCCTGGGTGACACAGCGAGACTCCATCTCAAAAAATAAATAAATAAATAAATAAATAAATAAATAAATAAATAAATAAAATTTAAAAACAAAAACAAAATAATAA